>NC_046670.1:2471331-3752831 GCF_004382145.1 Drosophila mauritiana
GTTCGAATTATATTTCCTGAAGGATTTTTAACGCCCCATTGCAATTAGCCTAGGAAAAACAATAAGAACCCGAAGGATAAGCGGATAAAGTGGCATAGTTTTTCCCAGAAAGCGGTGGGGAAATTGAGAAAAGAACCCGACATTTAACCTATCAGTTGTAACTATATTTTGCAGATAGTTTCCTAAGCAGCTTTGCATAAAATGTATCTTAAAGATTTCGTATAGTTCACCGCTCAGCTTAGCCATTGCAACTCCCAAAGAATTATTTGTTGAGTACTCTCATATATTTCATTTTTATCCAGTTGAATATATTGTGATTCGTAACCAATCCTCTTCGGAAGCATTATGATTTTTGGTCCGCTTCCTATAATGGGAAACTATAAACTATCATTGTGTGCAGCCAAATATATAAATAAAGTTCTTTCAGTGGAAAAGTATTGCTGTTCGCCAACATGATTACTTGCCAGTGCCCCCAATCTTCGTCTGTCCGTTGGTGAATTAGGGAAATCTCGGAAGTTAATGGGACTTGGTCGAAAAATAAATATCAATTTGTTGCTTAGCTACCCTAATTACACGATGGCCAGCATCGCAGGACATCCTGCTAATCGGGCCGTGTTATGGAGTGCAATAATGCATTAGGATCTCCCATTTTTTGCCATTTGGGGACTTCGATTCGGCAGCTCGGGGAACTCGGAGCCGGATAAATGGGCTCTGGCATTCATTTGGAGAAGTCGACACAGTTTTGTGGGCCAAACGACTATTTGGCCAACAAAAAATAACGAGCAAGCCATTAAAAATTTGCCAGACTCAGCAGAAGTGGAGGAACTAGAACTAATGGAGGGCGCAAAGGGAAGAGCACTGGGGCCATGCAATTCATTAATTTATTGACTTATAATCAAGCCAGGAAGAAACTTACGCCCAGAGCCAGAGCCGGATAAATATCCATTTATCACATAAATAGAATGCTAACAGCAGTGAATCCTGCTGGTTTCCTCCTTGCTGCTCTCCGTGCTCCTCGGACCAAACTTATTTCCCTTCCTTTTTTATTTTTCTTTTTTTTTGCCGTTCTAGCCTGGCTGCTGCGGTTGGCCTGCCAAATAAAGCAAGAAATAAGTTAAAACATACGTTCTGTGCGGTCTGACTCGGTGGAATAGAACAAATCCTGGCCAACTGGCGGAGCAGCCCAGTCACGTCCGCACCACCACAACTACTGCTCCTCCGGCACAGTGCGGTATGCAAATTCAACCGAGAAGACTTCATAAAAGCAATGCAAATAATTAAATAACAGCGCAAAGAGCAAACAGCACGCAGCAGCATGACATGCTACTTGAGTCGGCGAAACTTGGATTAACTAGCTGCGCGAAATAAATACGAAATACGAAATACCAAGCACCAAGCACCAAGCACCAAACACCAAATACGAAATCCGAACGCTAATCCCAAACCAATCCCAGCTCCGTTCCGCCCAGGTGCGACATCCGACAGTTGCCGATGCCCTCGCCCAACGGAATGTCCTGGCGGCAGCGGGAGCGCGGCGCGGGAGGAGCGCCCGGTGGACGAGGGGCAGGCATCCTGGCCGGGAGCGGGAGGAGTCCGGGAACTGCCAGCATACTGCTGGCGTTTCTGGCAGCTGTCAGCTTTCGTGGCATGCGAGCGCGTAAGTGTAAACTTCTTTTACTTGGGGTGATGCCAACACGACATTCCGGGCTACACATCTACGCACGGATTTCGTGGAAAGTGTTGGGTGAAATTGGTTCTAAGATGAAACATCTATTAAGCACATAGAAGTAAAATACATTTTATCTGTTCTATAATATAATAGTAATAAGAGGATTCAATCGAATGAATCTGATCATTTTGACTTATGCTGTTCATGCACGTGCCACATCAATTTTGTTACAATTTTTCAAGCAAGGAATTATAGTCACATTCCAACTTTAAGGCCGATCATAGGGCCTTTGGCACTTTAACACCCCAAATCGATGTTATGAAACAACTGACTACCCGCCGTTAGGCAACCAATTGTGCAACGAACTAGCCCGAGTCGCTTGATCCCGTTGGCTTTCGAGTCCGCGGGAAAATCGCTTCCAGGAACGCCCTGGAGAACTTTTGTTTACCATGGGAGTCCGTCCCAAATCCCAGATACTGAGCACTGAGCACCGAACACTGAATCCCTGCACCCCTGTCCAACTTTTGGCTACGTGCTCAGCTCCATTCCGAACTGCCAAGTTGGGTTGGGTTGGGTTGAGTTCCATGTTTCATGGCTCTGCTGCTCCGTGTGGCGCTAAGCTTTTGTTTTTGCATGCATAGTTAATTCAATTTCGCACATTTTTGTGCAAGTGTCGAGTGAAGCGTTTGCCAAATTTAATTTACATGATGAGATTTGCTTGGCTGCATTGTCGTTGGCAACTCGTTGGCACGATTTTTATAAGCTTGTCGAGTTAATTTAATCGTGCAGTGCAAATTTTCATTTAGCCGAGCTCACACACGCGCTCCCATGATTGTCAGACACCTGTCACGCGAAAGGAAATCCCGCATTCGCATTCGCATTGGCTTTCGGCGCCAGGAACTCATTACGCATACGCAGCGTGTGAAGATTTTGACTCCGCTCTGCTCGCTTTCGATGTTTGCTTCGTTTTTGTGCTTAGTTTATGAAAACGCCTGGCATATTTTCTAGGCCGTCCTAATTGGAAGGGGTCGGCTAGTCCGTCTTCCCAGTTTCTGTTTCTGAGTCTCGAGTTGATTAAATTTCTTGCGTGCATGGCGGGTGGGGGGTGGTGGTTGTCCGTTCAACAGGTCGGATGCGTGATGGAACTCCTTTCCCCTGTGAAGTTACAACTGGTCCGGGCCATCGTCTGTGCAAATAGCTTTCATCAAATTGTCTAATTCATGGCTTGGTTTTACCTTGACTTTCGAAGAATTTTCCCTAGCCTCGGATTGAATAAATTACCAGAGTTTTCTATTTCAGCCTGACAGAGAGCTTGCCTCAAATTGATTGCACTTCCGAGGAAATCCTTTAATATTTCAGGCTCACTTATTTATTCACGCACAACACTACAAACAGTATTTCGGCCAAATCAAACTTCGTCGGGCGGCACTTTTGAAGGCACCTTAAGTTCCTGTGGCCAAGTAATTGTTAAATAGTATTTATCATCTTTTTTTGCGCGTATCTGCTCCTGCTGCCACAACTAATCAATCTCAGTTGAACTGCTGGCAATGCGAAGGCAATATCATTAACAACACGTGACCCAGTCCCCGCATCCGGGCTCATATGTGATATAATTAAATTGGGCACCAGCAAAAACGCGCAGGACCACCCACTCACACAGACACACATTCAGATGGGAAACAATGGGACACAGCGAGAACAGAAATAAGTAGACACTCAAATAACACTTAGGCCATCAATCAGCGCACTAGCCAAGGTCAAAAGCCCAGCCACGCCCATGTCCATCTCCGTTAATTATGCCACGACCATACCGCATACAAAACAGCAGCGGGCAGCGGGCGAATCAACTATGTTTTATATAAGAGATACAAGTATTTACCATAGGACGCGGCTCCCAAGACAAATGGCGGTCAAATGTCACGTTTAATTTATTTATGGCCAAAACACATAACCGTTGTGGAGGGGAAGAGGGGAGAGGGCGGAGAAAAAATAGGCACTCGATGGGCGTTGGACGGAGCGAGAGGGGCGTGGCACAAGGGCCGAGCTTTAATTAAATAACTGCGCTAAGTGGAGCCAAAGAGTTGGCGTCGCTAATACAGCCATTAGCTAAATTCGCTGAGAGCCCATAAATTTCACGGTCCAACTCAGGAATCACAAAATAATTCCCGAACTCTGTACTCCCATGAACAAATTCCGGTTTAGCCCATTTGGAGCATTGGAGGCGATACTTCAGACAAATAAATAGCTGCTGGCCGTAATTAATTAACTCTGGAGGATTGTCGTCCTGCCTCAGTTTTCATATGCAAGCCATATGTTTGGCGCCAAAGGTTGCCTGTTGGCTGGAACATGGGTTTTAAACAAGCCAACAGTTTATGAAACACAATGGAATACATAGAGGAAGGCCATTTATTATCCAGCTTAGTCACAATTAACCAGATCTAAAAAAGCACATTCATTCGTTGGTCTACAAATACAAAAAGTTGTATCGAGTGTCAGCAATAGCAGTTCAAGGCTTAATTACATTATAGATTAAATGCTTCTCCAATTACGAAGGTCCGACAGAATCCTCTTCTGCTCGTTTCGATAGTAATACACCCCTTAACACCCCCAGTTAATTCGAATATTTACCGAGACAATAAATTCGGTTTTGGACAAGTGGGGCAACCCACTATATACACACTTGTCTCGTAATGGCCACACACGAGGATGTTTGGGCCACGTTTTCGCATCAAGTCAGTAATGAGCCCCCGGCAGGAGTATTAGGCCTACTCGACTGTCCCGCGCTGAATGTTGTTATGTAACTTGCTTATTCATGTGTGCAAATTATGAGCAATAACAATGCGAAAGAAACAATCGTCAATCAGGAGACGCGGAGGCGTAGTGCTGTGAAAATCAGAGGAGCTGGTGGTGGTGGTGGTGGTGGTGGGAAACGCTTTAAAGCAATCGAAGCCAGTCGAGTGCTAAATGGGCGCGCCCTGCCACGCCCCATCGCCACGCCTCCACGCTCTCCATTTAAGCCGTGTAATTGCTGTGTGCGAGAGCTGAATACCGCAAAAAGCCGAGGCGGCCCACTGTCGTCCAAGTGAGCGATGCGACGCGTCGCCATTTGGCTTAAACAAAAAATGAAAAAAATGAAACATAAGGTAGTATAAGGTATATGAAACACGGATTGATATGCGACACTCTAATTCACTGCAAATTCTGAGGAACTAAGTTAGTACTTTCCACGTATGTAAAATCTTCAAACGTGTGTCAATCATCGTACATTAGTAATTATTCGTGGAAAACCAAGGATATGGAACTACAGATAAGAAGCATTCTTGTGACGTACTGAACCTATAAGATCGCCGTCGTCAATCCATCAGTGGCTGCACCCTCGTCAGAAGTGCGCTGTTATCGGGACTACATGGCCAAGGTGCCAAGATGCCAAGATGCCGAGGTGCCAAGATCACGGCAGACCCAAGATGGCCAGTCGGAGTTAAAGGGTAGCCACAACAAAACGTGCAACCATTGATAAAATGTGCGACGGCTGCTGATGTAGGTCGGATCCGGACGGGTTGTGCCGGATTGGGTATGGGTATGGCTATGGGATGTGGGATGTGGGCTATGGGATGTGGGATATGCAGGAGCTGGAATTTATGATTCCATTTTTACTTCTCTGCTCGTTCTTCTTGCAAACAGCCTCCGGCCATGTGAAGAGTTTCTTTGGGAATGCGGACGGTGAAACTGTGTGGGGAATGCAAATGGTTGTGGCTTGTGAATTTCCCTCGCAACAATGAGAAATGCTTTCCCGTGGCCGGAACCCCGCCGACTACGCCCATGCTAACTGTCTGTCGCCATGCACATGAAATCAGATGGTTCCATAAAAATGAAATGATTTTAAATGATGTTCAATGGAATTATAAACCACCACACATATATTAAGATAAAGATGACTCCTTAAATAGTTTTGATCCACCTCTGGAATAGTTGGTTAGATAAGTTGAAACATAACATTCTATCCTATCTTGATACATTTTTTGCCAGCATACTTGATCCCTTTTCTCGCTGTGTACCCACCAGTGAGTGCGTGTGACAGCCATTTGAACAGTTCGATTATGCATGTTTTGAGCTGAGCCTGGAGCGACATAAGGGGGAATTGGGGAGTTGCTAATATTTGCCGAATGCTGCGGACCAATAAATGACAAGTTATGCCCTCTAATTAATGCGCCTCGACATGCGACACGCGTGTGCGGCTTCTGGCCGAGTGATTCTGGCCTGGTCTAATGGCCGTCTCTTCTGGGTCTTGACCAAGTCCGCACATCCCAACCCAGCCGCCCTCGGCTTAATTTCGGCACATAAATACCAATGGGCCACACCCCGGAGGCGCCATCGCCAGGAAGCCGGGGGAGGATCCTGGTGCGGAGCCAGTTTTTGTGGCCACACCACGGCCGGTCCGGCGTTTCATTTTTCAACTGTCAGACTACCACAAAGCCAGTGACACTTTCGACTCCTCGCTGGAAGATGGAGCAGAAGGGGTTATCTGGAGGCGCTTTGGGCGTGAATACATACATGGAAATTAAAATGACGTTAGGTCAGGCGAGCGTAAGGAGCCACGGGTTCCATTTTTTCTTTAAGAATTAATTTTATGAAGGAAACCCTGACATTTTATCTTTAACGGACACTGGCTCCGGGCTCCGAAAGGTACAGTCCCCTACAGTTTATAACAATAAATCAAAGGCGATTAAAATCTGTGGTAAATCTGTGAAGTCCAACAAGCTACTTACATAAATAAGTTAGCCAATCAAAATATAAATATGGCATCGGCATTGCACTCTATTTACTATATATATGGAGTGTTAAAATGGTGGTTTTCGCTTTGTTTCAAAATCCTGCAAAATGCTTGGTCAAACTTTTAAATAATTTCTGTACCTAACGCCACCTCTGGGCAGAAAAATTACCATATTTTACCATATTACCATATTTGTAAATATTGATTATATCACACAGTTTCATTATCATCCTATTGAATATAAATTTGTGAACGATTTTATAAGTTACAAGCTTAAAAAAATGATTATTGTTCCTAATACTAAAATACTTTAAATCAGATAATACTAGTGGTGGAAAAACTAACCCACAACACACAGCCATGATTTTCGATAACAGATATCGCCAATTAATTGGTTCCGAATCTGATCTAGTTCGTTAAACTTGACGGTCATTTCGCTTAAATAAATCTCGACTGAAGTAAAGTTGGACATTATTAAAGGACATTATTAATAGAACTAATCCTAATACAGTGATTATTCGATACTAAGAACCAATATAAAGCGGATTCACACATTTTATCTGGACAAACCTAAACCCTGAAGAATTGGATAATTACAAGGAGCTGAACACGTGCCATTGCAAGCATTTTTTTTTTTTTTGAGGTTATTGGATTAAAACCAAAGGCAAGTTATTAACTCCTATCGTAGGTACTACTGGTTTTAAATTAAACAGTCTAATTTGGGCTTCAAAGTAAACAGTTTAATACAAGTTTAGCTACCTTTTTAGACATTGCTTAGGCAAAACGCTGATCTAATAAAGTTCGAGTACAGAACCACTCAGAATGGCCGATAAACTTAGTGCGCTCGGAATTGGCCAGCATAATGATTCCGGGTTGACACGGAGGTGCCGCTTGCTCCATTTAAAGCCAACGGCGCTCATCAGTCAGCTGCTGCCCAACTTCCAAGTTTTGCGAAGAGTGCGCTGCCTCTCCGTGGGGAGCATGTCGCAAGCGGCTCTGGAGGAGGTCTTCACGAACTGCAGGCAGCTGGAGAGCCTACTTCTGTGCGACTCGGTGGGCACCGGCACCGTTTACAACATTCGGAGCATTTGGCACTGCCAGATGTTGAAGGTCCTGCTGATTCCCCTGAATGTGAGAACGCCACTGGCCGTCTGCTTACTGGAGAACCTCACGCATCTCACGCTTCAGCGCTACAATTTCAGTCAAGGAATGGAGTGGATGCCCACCGTTCAGACCATCATCCGTTACAAGCGGTTCAATCTCCATGAATTCTCCTTTGATGGATCCGGGCTGGCCGCTCCCATGAATCTTTCCCAGCTTCAGCTGGCCCAATGCACAGCCCTCACCGAACTGAGATTGAGCAACTGCCTGCTGGCTGAAACGGAAAGCCCGCCATTGCCCTTCTCCTGCCAACGGCTCAGCTTCCGGCGATGCAAAATAGGCAAAATGAGTGGTTACATGCATCCGCTTCTGAAGAAACTGGATCTGTTTAACTGTCAGATGTTGTTTGATACTCCCATGCTACGCCGCCTCCTGAACTTGAGAAGGCACCAGCCCATCGAAGGACCACTGCTGCTCACCTTTAGCCAGTCCCCCAGACTGCGATCTGAGCTCTCGAAGTGGTCCCAGGAGGAAGTGAGTGCCAACAGCCAGTGGCTGCAAGTGAAGGAAGTGGGTCCGCACCAGGCAATTACATGGCAACAGCCATACGGTACGCTTTCCATGAGGTTTGGCCTCTCCGTAAGATATATGCCCGATCTCAATCTCCCGGAGGAGAGTATCCCGAGTGCCGCTGATGTACTCAGTTCCCTGGATTCTTCATAAGGAGTTAGATCCGCCTAGTAAAAGCACAGGCCTTAGTTATTCGGTCATCACTTGATGTACAATGTACAGTTCCTTAGTCAACTTTTGACAAATCACCGCCTAAAGTAGGTCTATGTGATCTTTCTCTAATAAAATCCGAATATCAATAAAATGTGGGACTGTTTGTCATTATTTTTCAACTATCAAGTTACGTATATTCAAAAGGGGATGCTGGATTGCAAATTTCAAAAGGAATTTCGCAATTTAATTGTGAATTCCTAAGGAAAGCACTTAAAACGCCCCTCCTCTCTTCAGATAACACATTTCTTTACTCCCACAATTTAATGAATACAAATCCCACGTAAAATACCTCCAGTCGACAGATACCCCCATTCACTTCGAGTGGCACACAACATATTAAACATATCAAATCTAAGCTCGAAAGGCTTCGCCATGTTTGCGTTAGGATCGCCATTTTTCCAGGCGGATGAGTTTTGTTTATCAGCCAGCACATAAATTACGAAAAAGTTGGAAAAAACAAGGAGTAAAGTGAAATTTATGTGTACCGCATGTAATTAATAATAAAAGAAATCGCGCAAACGAATTAAATGGTTCTGTGTGTGTGTTTAACTTGCTTGTTAGCCCGCCCAGAACGGCGCTTAATTAGACCAATCCCCAGTCCGCCCACTCACTAACTTTATGTTTGGGCCAACTTAATTGGGTCCGAGCAGCAGTGCAGCGGCTAATCAGGTTAACCAATCCCAGCAGCAATGTTAAGCAGCAGGCTTGGGTGTTACCTGGGCGGAGAAAGTCCAATCGGACAGATGGAGTGGACAGGTGATGGCGCAAAGCAAAGATCGTAGATGGTATTGATGCGGAGTTTGGTTCGAGGTTGGTTCTTTCAATATGTCATGTATAATATGTCATAATTTATGATTTTATTTATATATTTACAAGAACAAAACATCCTTGTTGAAACTGGAACACTTGAACCATAGAATGTATCTAGATCGCAACTTAGCACACCCAGATCAAATTTCTGGCAAAAATAGTGTTCAAAATTCAATATATACCAAGTGATTTAAAATGGGACGACTATCGATCTTAGTAAAGAAGTTATAACACTAAAGCTACATATGTATTAACCAGTCCTGATTACTGCACAATTGTTAAAGTTTAAAAACTTTATCAAACGGCCGCCATCTGAATTCATAACGAGAGTAGGAGAAATCGTGTTAAACGTTCCGGCGTAATCCCTAAAATGTTAAGCCCCGCAACATTTGCTTTTAATTCCTGCAGAGTTGCAATGGTTGTTCAGTTTCCAAACGATATAATCCATGCATCATCTCATGGCAGCAGTCCGATTAGACACGCCCCCCTGACTGCTGGGTTTGGCCTTTTTCAACTTTGCACTCGAATGAATACGAAATACGAAAATTCACGCGAATTTCCCTGACAGAACCCACGACAAAGATAAAGTCCCCACAACCACCCCACCCACCACCAGTAGACCCCCACTTGAATTATTATGTTATAGCTCCTGGCTGGGGGAGACTCCTGGTCCCATACTATATATGTACTATGGGCTCCGAAGCCGAAAAGTTTGCACCAATCATTGCTCAACCATTTGGGCAGAAATTTTAAATTTATTGCCCCAACAATGCGACAGCAAACAATAACATTAACAAAGTAATAATTCAAGACCCCTTAAATGGTTTCAATTATGTGCCCAAAATGTGTGACGAGTGCCGGAAGAACGAAAGGGATAATATGGGTGGTTGGGTTGGGGGATGGTCAGGTTGGGTTGGGTAGTCAGTGCCATGGCAGAAACCCAAAACCGAAATCAGTTTATGTGGTTTACTGAACAGTTACACTAATTACCGCACAACAAAACTGCGGCTCTCATTTACCGGTGTTGTTCTTGCACTTGTTGTGCCGCCGGTTGCTGTTTTTATAAACTTTAGTGTGCAAATAGTTTTTAATTACACAGATATGCTGGCAGAAAGAAAAACAATTGAAAACCTAACGAGGGAATAAAGTTTGAAGCTGCCGGCCTCCACTGGATTCGTTGCGGATCCCCCGATACCCAGTGATGATGGATTGGCCAGTTTTAACTAATTGAAGCAGTGTCCTTTTGTTGAATTAAAACATAATTCAATTAGAGTTACGACAAGCTGAACTAAGTTTAAGGAACAACAGCTTAGATTAAAATGAGAAAATCTGAAATGTTTTGCTTAATACCATTAAAGTGCCATTAAAGTCTGGTGTTTATGAGGGAATAAGTTTGTTTATAGACCAACATTAATGAGCACCTTACTCAATAATTAATGCATTAAATGAGTAATTTTAAAATTAGACTTCTTTGTGAGAAACATTAGTATATTTCCAACTGAACGTTTAATTAGCATAATCGAGTTCAAACTTACGTCCAATCTTATGCATGCAGTGGGCCATGTCCGCAAGTTGGTAGAAAAATTAAGTTACTTAAAGCCAACTGCAGCGGCTACTTAGGCGGAGGAACTGCCTGCAGCTATGCTGCTCGCTGGTGGAAAGTAGAAAGTGGAAAGCGGAAAACTATTTCTGCAAATTGTTCTCGGGCGAAGCGTTTAATAAAAATGTAAACTTGAGTGCAACTCGACGCAGTCTCCGCTCACTTTATGCTCGCATTTGGCATAATATTATTTACATAATAAATACTCAGTTGTTGTTTGTTGTGCTGCGCGTAAATTTGCCGCCCGAGGCGCGACACTGGAACGGGGAGGCGTCCCCCGAAAGTAGGCAATCCACGGATGGGGTTGGATGGGTGCCTGGGTGACCCCAGCCCACAGTGGGAGTACAATGTGGGCAGCATGGCTCGGTAATTCCAGGCCCATCTGCGGCATTTTATGCTCCAATAAAATCGCAATGTGCCCGCGAGCTTAAAGCTTGATTGGATCAGGAAAGGGACGTGGAACAGTGACCAGTCCACCATTGTTTCATTAGGTGCTCCCAGAAGAGTCAAGTACAGAGAATTTGCCAAAGAATGACGACAATCTGTGCTTGGGAGATTGAAACACTGTTCATTATAAGATCCCTTCTAGCTGTTCGCCCCATAAACCATCCGAAAATCTAGGGAGTTACAGAGCCTTCTTTAACGCATAAACTGAAAAGGCATATATTAACTGATGAAAAGGCCTAATAATCTTAATTAGGAATGAAGTGGACACCACTGACGATAACTGGAAAAAGTTGTACTTCAGCGATCTGCTGTGCAGCTCTATCGCGATGGATGGGCGAATTGGTGGACACATTACACATGGTCAGAACAAAGACAATATAATGTATAGAATATTCTGTCTTCGGTCAGAATAAACGGTGTATTAGCCCACTACGACATAGAACATAAGGACGATACCAAAGCAGGTCAGGACTCTAGTGCTGGAACACGGTCAGAGGAAATACAGCTCCTGCTCCGTGATGTGGCAGGCCACATCCTCCTCGTTTTCCAGCAAGCCGCCAAGGAGCGAGAAATTCCGGAGCAGCTGCTCCAACTACAGTGTCACTTTGAATGTGGGAATCTGAGTAATACACTAAATTTAATAAGACAGGCTGAGCTAACGACTCCAAATTTACCTGAAGCACAACTATGCCGGCCGGCAAGGTGACCGCAAAATTAGTGAACAATCGGACCAAGACCAGGCCACACCCCAACAGCTGAACCACCAGATTGAGCAGGACTACAGCCACCGCAAGGGTGGCGGAGTTCTGGAGCTGGTCCTACAGAAACGCCAGCTGTTCCACCCACTGGAGCCACATGCGCAGCGCGTCCTCGCACCACCATGGGCAGACCGGATGACCTTTTGCCCAGATCCACCGCCCGTTCTGGAAATGGGGTCCCCTTCTGCGTCAGGAGCATGTTCCGAGATTCCTGCTCCAAGCCGCAAGACTACTGCGAGCTAAGAGGATGACAGTCGTGGCAGTGATAATAAACGGCGTACGCCAGGCTGAGTAATCGGTCCGGTCTGCCTTTAGTCTGTGGCACATCCTGGAGAGATTGCTTCGCTACGAGGCGTCGTAAGAGGTCCTTTTCCGGGCACAGCTGTCGTTTCGGAAATTTCATTTCGTAATGCGCTCCTGTCCTATTAACATACATATTTTACCATCTTCGTAGAAAAACTGATTTAGATTAATTATATTAAAAAGAATTTTTTTAAATATGAAATTTGTAGCCTAAGCTAACTTGAAATTGGTCCGGAATCCCAGTCATCCGATGGCATCACTGCTTTTGAAGAGCGTTTCTCTGCACAGATAACCATCAAAATATATCCCAAATTGAACTTAGTTTTTATAATTTCTCCATTCATAATTAAGGCCCGAGTATCATTCCCCAGAGGAGGGCAGCTGGGGGAATAATGAGAATTTCACACGAAATTATCCCCCATCAATTGCTAAATTGTTTTGCACCTTGCAAAAAAGGAAATTAAACTTTCAAACCCCCATACACTTGACCTAAATGCAATCGAACAGATGCCCTGAGCAAATAAATTTGCATTTTCCATGACATATCGCAATATTCTGCTGGAAAATGTATATTTTCTAAAATATATATCGCAATTTGTCAATTAATACACAAAAAGCTTGCCTAATGCGCTTAATTTGATGGTAGGCGGCAAACAAACAGATTCCGTTGGGTTTTATGCAAAATAGTTTGCTTTGGCTTGGAGTCCACTATTACATAATAAAAATGCTTTAAATGAAGTTAAGTTAGTACTAAAGTAAATTATAAACTTTAATTGATTGTATAGCGCTCGAAAAGATATTCAGCAGATGGGCAGAAGCGTTTTCGACTCAATTAAGTATATATATTTTATGGTTCCTTACATTTTTAACTGAAACATCTTTGGAATATTGAGGTACTATTATAAACCAAGGGAGCTTCAAGGTAATAATGTATGGTATGTTCTTAAGGTGCAGTCCATTAAAATGCAGATAACTTAAAAAAAAGGGTATTTAATTGGTCTTAATTCCGGAAAAACTTCCTACAAAACTAACTGACAGCTGCATTTCGATTGTTTGTCAGCTTGTCAAAAGACTGAAATAATTATTTGTCCGGAAAAAACTTCGATAAAGTTGCCAACTGATGGGCCCATCATTCTTGACCTATTTCGCAGCGCTGGCAGCCACGGCCACTCCGATGGAGAATGCCTCGCTAATTGCCTCGCCTGCGACAAGGACAAGCACAATGGGATCTGCAGGATCTCCTCTCCTGATGCTGGGCGATGACCAACATCAGCTGGAGGACGACACAACCGTGGTGGATTCGTGGAGCGACAGGCCGGACACTGCGACGCTAACAAAGGGTTTCTCGATTCCCACGTACTTGCCGCCCTTTCCGGAATTCATACCAGCCGATTTGCCGCACATGTTGCGGAATGCCTCCTCCGGAGCAGCTCCTCCCGCGAACAACGGCCCGTCCGGCAGTCCGATGCCATCTAAGCCCAACGAGCAGTCGCGTCTCCACGCCTACGACAGCGAACAAAAGGCACTGCAGCTGCGGCGCGAGAAGGAGCTGGCCAAGGAACGGGAGCTCCTGCCCCGCCGCCAGCTCAGCCTGCCCCCGCTGAACGCCACCGTCCAAGCTGGCCAACATGCCTATCTGCCGTGCAAGGTGAGTGAAAGATTGGGAGTGGGGATGGGTTCGGAGGTCATTGGGTAGAATGGGGAGCCATCCAGTTGAGTGGCGTAATTGAAAGCTCCGAGTGGGGTGGCTACTTTGTAATGGGGTTTCTAAGCCACACAATTGTAAATCATGTTTGTGACGCAAAATGAAGAATAATGAATGAACTTATTGGTGGGAGCAAGCATCCTTTCAAACTCCTTAGTCCATCACAAGCAACATACAATTGATATCCATGATAATTCGCACCTGCAGCTCAACCAGCACTCTGGAAAACCGCTCTCCTGGGTTCGGTTGCGGGATGAACATATCATTGCCGTGGATCACACAACCTTCATCAACGACGCCCGGTTCGCCTCGCTGCTCCAGTCTTCCACCTCGACGACACTTGTATCCGGTGGGGCCCTGTCCACCACTGCGACGCCCGCCGCTGCCCTGGGCAACTCATCCGCCCACGCTGTTCCTGGGGGTCAGGAGAGGGGCAACATCAGCAGCCTCAGCTGGACCCTGCAAATCAAGTATGTGAAGCTGGAGGACGCCGGCTGGTACGAGTGCCAGCTGGCAACGGAGCCCAAAATGAGCGCCAAGGTGCAGCTGTTTGTGATAAGTAAGTGAGACGACTGCTGACAAATACTTATACACCACAAGAAAAAATACGAGTAGATAGCATGTTTAATAATACAAAATTCTATGTTGACATATAAAATTAATAAGTAAGGAATTTTAGGTCCTAGGAAAGCCTTTCTATGTGGATACGACAGTTTTGCATATGAATCTTAAATTTGCAGCTTTTAAATCTAGTTAAAGTTACTAAAGGTAGTTTCGAACTTAACCCTCAACCCATTGTAACCTTCTTTAACATTTAATTTCAACTGAAGCTCAATAGAAGTCCGCGATAATATCTATTATTTCGCGTTGAGCACCAATATCCTATTTCTTCCTTTCCCCACCCACAGCACCCCGAACCGAGCTAATCGGCGATCGGCAGCGCTTTGTGAAGGCCGGCAGCAGGGTGGAGCTGCACTGCATCGTACGTGGCACCCTGGAGGCCCCCAAGTATATCTTCTGGTACCGCGGCGACCAACAAGTGACTGCCGAAAACGAGGCCAGCGGCGCCCAGAGCGGATGGTACACGCAAATCGACCGGAATATCTTCGGCAGCACCGAGCACAATCGGAACACGGTGAGCGAATTGGGCAGATTGGGCGGAGCCGGAGTTCTCAAGCGGATTTCTCACGATATCGATTTTACAGATTGGTTCCCTGGTCATTCCTCTGGTGCGCAAGATTCACTCCGGCAACTACACGTGTGAGCCGGAAAACAGTGCGGCAGCTTCTATGCAATTGCACGTCCTGAGCGGTAGGTGACACTAATTATTGCAGGTCAACACTCCAACTGGTCTAGGTACTTTGGATCCGAAATGGTTTTGAGAAGAGTTATTTTAACTGAAAACAGATGAAGTTCAGCTAAAATTAAACAGCACATACAGTTTCTTCCCATACCAGTTACACCTTGTCGGATAACCGATCGTATATATTCTTAATCGGATAACTAGGTCCGATCTGGTCTTTCCATCGGCCTATATGCGTTGACTCGTGATCCACGACTATCAGATACCTGTGGCTAAGCTAGTCGCTTTATAATAATACACGAAGAAAAAATCATAATCATACGAATAGAAAGCCATGGCCAAGTCGACTTTAATGGTGATCCTAGCATATTACATACTTTTTAAGAAATGTAGAATACCCATTAGATCGACTATTAACTGGTGAATATACTTTACGCACACGCCATACTAGCGCGATTCAACGTGAAAAATCTATAGAGAATAGGATTATAATAGATTTAATAGATTAGTAGATTAGTAGATTATAAGTAATTGAATATATCTCTTTCCAGGGGAATATTCTGCCTCCGCCATAAAGTCGACTGCTGCTGGGCCCCACAGACTGGGTCACGGGTACACCAGTCTACACCAGTGGCTAATCTTTCTTTTGGTGGCCCTGAACAAGACATGATTACTCCTCGGAGTCCTGGGAGAAGTCCCACCATGAGAGCGCTGGAATTATCATATGATCGGGTGTTTTGTCTAAGACATTAGTTTAATCTCTAGGTAAAATGCACTTTCAAGCGATTACTTGTTTATTCTGCTGATACTTCTTAAAGTTTAGGCCGAACTTTCCGAACAAAACCAAAAACTTTTTTATACAAATTCTAGACATAACAATGTTTTCTTTACTCTAGTAATAGGCCTAGTTCACTAAGTATTAAAATAAGCCACTAACTCTGAGTAACAACCGATTATTTGTTATTTGCGTAAACAAAGCCAAAGGCGTATTGTTTTCAAAAGATTGCAGATTTTATTTCTTCGTAGGAATTCCTAAAATTTATTTATCAACATATTTATTAAGAAACTCTGTTTGTCATTTGAAATTGCACTAAAAACCACACATTAATTTTCCCATTAAATTGTAAAAAGAACAAAACTTGGAGAAAAGTTAACTATCTTCGCAAACAAGTATTTCAACTTTTAAGGATGTAAAGCAACTGATACTTAATAAAGAACTAATTGTTAAAATCTTTGCCTCTGTCACGCTTATTTCTGTTTCACCTAAAAGGTCTCATCCTTTGCGCATAACTTTAGTTTTATTGTCGAGCCTCGCTCTTTGATTTACATATTTCATGGGTCTACTAATGCTCATTTGTAGCCTTTTAGACTGCGCCTCTAAGTTCCTTTTCAAGCTAAGCTCCTTAACACCAATCCTCACTTATTTAAATGGGATACCCACCCCATGAAGCAACCCGTGCACCTCTGATAATTTCTTGCCGGAAAATTATGTGTATATTTTAAAATGCAAATAGGAGAAGTTGTCATAACTCGTAGGAAGATGGAAGGCGGGGGCTGGGAAGGCTTAGGGGATGAAGGCACACGCAAATAAAAACCAAGAAAAGAGGAGCAATTGAGAAAAACTACCATTGTCTTGGCCATTGTTTCGCCTTGGCCATTGTTTTATGGCCTGGCCAACTATAATTTTGTGCGATTTTTCTGATTGCCGCGCACTTTACGCTGCTCATTTATCAAGACGCCACTGACCAGAAAAGAGAGCCTCAGCAACCGTGGCCAAGATGCGGCGAAAGTTTTATGGCCAAGTTTGAATCCCCCTGCCAAAGCTGGCCCACATTTCAGGTTCGCACACCTTCGCCATCGCCATCACCCTCGTCCTGCCCCATCGGCCACTCAACAGACAATTTACAACTGGACAGATGGCGTGAGAAAGCCAGGAGGAGCTGCGGAGCTGCGGAGCTGTGGAGCTGTGGAGCTGTGAAGCTGGGAAAAGGATAGGCGGCGGAGGAGACTGGGCTAATCACTTTTTGATTTATTCGCCATGGCCGCCGCATCCTGGAACTTTTCCCCACAGTTCATATTTTTCTTTCCACTCTGTGGCTGTCCCGCATTTTTCCTGCAGTTTTCCCTGTTGCTTCTGCGGTGTGGCCACCGCCAGCTGGGGGATATTGACAGCGGCGGATCGGGAGTCAGCGGGGGATTAGCTCTCGCGAATATTGAAAAATTCCTCGGCTGGCAATCCGAATGCCTTGCGGCAAACTGTCAACAATTTCTTAAAGTTCATTCCGCCCAGCCAACTGATTATGACCCAATCCCCAGTGGTTGTGCTGTATCAAAGAGATTGGCGCATTTTAATAATTCACATGGCAAACTGCTGAAATATAAATTTCGCCCGCGCACGCGACGCCGAAAGGGATTTCCTTCAGATGCGCTTTAAGGACACCCTCGCCTTTAATCGGCAATTCACCTCGCCGTGGGCACAGGCTCGGATCTCGGGTCCTGGCCCAGTGATTCCTGTTTGAGCAAGTGGTTAAAGTTTGCACGCTGACTTTTAAATTATTTTGTGGGAAGGCCCCTGAAACCTTTCAGAAAATACTTGTCGAAGCGGTGATATCACTGAAGTTAAATAAACTTAACCAGCGTAATTCAAATAAATTAATACTAAAACATAGCTTTTAACTCTTCTATTGTGTAACGAAGTGATAACTTTTCATGTATTTTAAAGAAGTCATCTGGATTTAAAAACATTGTCGGACTTTTTAAACAACTACTAAAGCAGTTAAGGAGATATACTTTTAGAAAATAATTTAACCACGTCAATTATTTCTGTTTCTTACATCTAAGCTCAAATGCAGCAGAATGTATAACATTGTATAAACTACTGCAAGCCCTGCGCAGTTTTAAGCAGCTTCAGGCTCCAAAACCTGCACATTTGAAGTGAAATGGCCTAAAATTTGAGTACATATTTGGGCATTCAAAGCAAAAGTTGCCAACGAGGTCGTTTTGTTTCAGTGTAAGCATAAATCGCAAAAGGCATTCTTCAACTTGGTCCGCATTTATTTGCACCGCGCAAACTTTGATTTAAAGTTTTTCGACCATCTTCCCAGCTGCGGCAAAGGCCAATAACTTGTCAGCCAACTTACTGCCTTTTGCCAGCTTCATGAAAAATATATTTAGGTAGGTCAATTCCAGAACCTGTTGATAACCGGGAATAGTTTAGTAGGTGCGCAGTGCGCAGGACAGTCAAATTTGAATTTTTCTGGGCGCGAAAACAAAACTGTTCTCATTGAACAGCTGGTTTTACAATTTGTGACAAGATAGAAATAATTTTTAAGGAAACTAGAAACTTTAATAGAAAATTACTCTCAAAAAATAGATTCTTTTCCGTTTTAGTTGGGTATCGTTGCCAAAAATGCTCTAAACATTTCTCCAAAAATATATCAATCTTTTAAGAATATTCCAAAAACATTTCTTCGCATTTTTGATTTAGATATAATTAACTTTTTATTTCTCATAAATATGCACAATTGCGTTGCAGAATTTGTTTGGGTTTTGATATAATATATGTAATTGAATTATGTAACCCTAAATGCGCTTAACATAGAACTAAACGCAGTTCTTTTTACAGAATTTATTCGTACATCGATTGCATTTTATTTTTTACTTTTATAATATTCATTTAAAAAATATTATCGGTTTATTTTTAAATAAATCTCGTCTTATAAAATACAATTTAGTTTCGATTTGAAATACTTGGAATGCACAAAAATATTTTGTCGCCTTTGTGGTCGGTTTTCAAATACATTTTAATTTGTTATACCCTTGCAGTGATTATTGTACTTTATTAAGTTAATATATTTTTTGTTGAAATTTCATACATTTTTTGACCAAATGGAAGGGCTAGCAAAACGTGGTTCTGAGTTTGGGACGTATCGGACTTCTACTTCATAAAATGATCTGACTTCGTTGCAAGGGTATATACTCCTCGGCCTGCCGAAGAAATTCTTTTGTTATAATTTTAAAGCCATTAGGGTATCGTGTAGGAAAATCCTATTTAATTTAAATTGGTTATTCTCTATGCGTATTCGAACTTTACACGCTCTTGGTTTTGCCATTCTTGCATTCAAAAGGTGTTTAAAATGGTTGCAGTAATTAAAAATATATACGTGAGCTATAAATTTTTCATTATTCGTTAGTTTGTGGTTTGTAAATATAACTTTAATAATTGAATAATTGGACCATTTGTTTTACCGCTGGTGTGGCTTTAAGTTCTCTAATGGATACAGTATATATATATATATAACGTTTCTTGTTCCGCACGGTTCCCAGGTAAGTATATGAATATCTAAACTAACTTTGCTCATTTACACTGCCGTCTAATCATAAATCGTATGCCGTAATCTGATGTAACAAATTGTTAATCGTAGGGTTAAGTTTAAAGTTACTTGTTTAAAACGCTTTACAGATGTGGCTCGCCTTGCTTTCGTTGCCCTGTCTAGGCTCGTTACAGTTTTGTATATATAAACATAGTATATATAGACTATAATGATATACACTGACATATCTCACTAATTGAAATCAGTTAACATTTTGTGTACGGTAATTAACTCTGAAACGCGATAACTATGGATTGTTATTGCCTTGCTTAGCAAATTCGTTAGGTTTGTTTGTTTGTTTCTAAAGTTTTCCGACATATATAACATGACCTATATATCTATGTGTTGTGTTATGTAGAGCTAAAGTAACAACTTGGCCCCCAATATATTGAAGTGTAAGCTTTGTGGATTCTGGTCTGTATGTACATAGCATTAATCAACGATCTCTTCTTCTTAGTGCACCGCGTCTATATCTCGTTGGGCTCGCGATATTTTCAGCTTGTCCTTGGGCGTGTTATCTTCCCCCGACTCCAGGGCAAACATCTTCATCTTCTCCTTGAACGATAGCTTTTCGGGCACCGCATCTCCAGCCCGTTGTTGCTGTTGCTGCTGCTGTTTCTCCGCCAGTCGACGCGTACGGGGATCTCTGCGTAAACGGATGAAATCCATCAGTGAAATGTTTTAAGACCTCCAAATTGTATAATACCTGTACACTTCTTGAGCGCCAATGACGCCCGGAGTGGATTGCACTGAGGTGTTCCAGAGGGCAGCATCTGGAGTGGCTGGCATAGATGGCAGCATGGAGGCATCGAGATTGTGTTGCAGATACTACATATTAAAAAATATTAATTGGTTTAATAAATTTCGCTTAAACAAAGAACACAATGACGACTTCTAAAGAAATAATTCACTTACACTCGTATCCTCTCTGATAGTGTCCAAATCCTGATGCTCCATACCGTAATTATCCATAATATATTGCTGCTGCAGCTGTTGTTGCTGGCTATTCCCGCTCACAAAATTATTCTCTTCATCGTGGAAGCTCACCCGCTTGTTGTCCCTCTGCATCAACGGTGGCGGCGGAGGTGGTGTGCCCAATCCTCCAATTATTCCTGTTCCCGTGGCCGAAACATAGGCGGCATTTAGTTCCATGGCGCTGAGTGGTGATCCTTGCATGGTGTTGTTGTTTAAGCTCCCACTCAAATTGTTGTTGTTATTGGTTTGGGTGTTCAGAAGAGATGCCTTTTTAATCTCCACAGCAGCTGCGGCCTGATTGCTGGTGGCCGTTTTCAGTAGGCCCATGGACGAAGTTGCGTTTCCAGTGCTGCCCCGCAGTTTCTGCTGTGACATGATTAAATAAGAGCTGTTCCTTTCTGGCGGTGGAGGTGGCGGCACAACAGCATCCAGAGTCTCGTTGTTATTGTCCTTATCAAGCATTGTGAGCTGATTAAGCTCCTTCGCTAGATTGGATATCGGATGCTCAGTATGCAGATGTCGTTCGTCTGCAAAACTTGCGGATTTCTGCGACTTCGATGGCGACGAGGGTGCCCCACTGGGACCCACCCCACCTTCGGAATACCGATTGTGCTTAAGTATACTCTTCGGCTGCTGGGTGTTGCTGCTCAGCGGCTGGGCAGTTGGTGCTGGAGGCTGTGGTGGCACTGAATCCACCAGACTGTTGCTGTCCGGCATCTCCGCCAGTTTTATCTCCGTTTGTCGGTAACTGGTAATTGGTGTTTGTATGGCACTGACCTGACCGCCGCCAGCCAGTCTGAACAACTCCTGGACGTTCTCCTTGTCGTACTGCTGTTCCTGATCCTGTTCCTCTTGCTCTTGTAGTTCTTGTGCTCTTCGCTCAAAGTCGCGCTCGAGTATCAGGGTTTTCAGTTGCTCCTCTTGCATTGGGGAACGGGATATGATCTGGGACAGCTCCGATATCTGCTGCTCCCGCCACTGGCGAATGTGTTCGCGCCGCATCTCTAGATCCTTTTCACGCTCCTCCCTTTCCCATGGATTGCTACCGCTGTGAAGGGGACGATTGTTCCCTTGATTGGACGCCACATAGCTGCCCTTTGGCGGATCTAATGTACTGGCTACGTAATTCATTCCCGGAGCAATCTGCTGCGTGGCTTTAAAGAGCGGATGCGTTGCTGTGGGCGGTAGAGGTGGCTTGTCCTCTGCCGGCAGGGATTGTCCTAGATATCGCTGCTGTTGCTGCTGCGGTTTTGGTGCTGTACTTGGTGGAACATTTGGTTTATTGGGAGACTGTAAGCTGCCCAATGGTTTCGGGGGCAGGGTTATAAAATTCGGCGATGCCTGCTGCTGCTGTTGCTGTTGCAACTGTTGCTGCTGAATTTCGTAGAGCGTGGATGGATCATGGAGCTGACTGCGCCTGTACTCCAGATTGCCATTCTGATAGCCACCTGTGAAATCGTTGACATTCTGCATGCTCTGACTGCTGCTCATCAGAGGTTGCTGTTGCTGCTGCTGCTGTTGCTGCAGGGGCAGCTGTTGCTGTTGTTGCTGCTGGTGATGGTACATATTGCTGATGTTGGGCATGGAGGGAGCCATCATCTGCTGCATACGAAGAGTGTGCTGGAAGTTCTGCTGGCTCTTGGTGCGGTTGTTCAAGGTGAGCTGGTGCTGGTGCTGTTGCTGCTGGCCATTGAGATTGCCGCTGCTGAGTGCGAACTGTTGCTGCTGCAGGGAGTGTTGTTGCTGCTGCTGTTGTTGCTGCTGCTGTTGCTGCAGCTGCTGCTGCGCCGACTGCTGGCTGTGGTAATAGGCTGAGACGGGTCGCGTGGGCGGGAGGTTAGCATTGGCCTGCATATGTTGCTGCTGCTGCTGCTGGTATGGCGATTGCTGTTGCTGCTGTGGTTGCTGCTGCGGTGCAAGCGGGGAACTGCCATTGTAGGCGTTCATGGCGGCATGTGCGGCGATCGGCGGTCTAGAAAGAGGCAATTAATATAAATGAGAGCAGAGTAATCGGAGTGCTTGGGTGTTGCTTTTAAGGTGTACGAACTTCATCGTTTACACTTAATAACTGAAACGTGTCGAGTGCTACAAAACATTTGCTTGCGCTCTTTCCTCCTCCTGAGCAATTAGTTTGTGTTTATTGCAAAGGTGCGTGCTCTGTACAGCAGCATGAAAATTTGATAAGGAACGACAGGAGCTAATTACTCACGTACTTGGGACATTTCTACAAGTTCATATTCTTTTTTAATGGGTATAAAGCCATAAAGTAATTTCTTTAAACGCAAAGTCACCCTAGAATTACACACACGAGAGTTAGAAATATTGCCATCGAGCTGCACACATTTCTGTGGCCACACCTACACACCTTGCCTCAAGCAACACCCCGAAAAACACACACTCGAAATCGTTGTAAATTATTAACGCGACCCTCTGCTTGATGCCTCTTTAAAGTTTGTGTGCTTTTTATGGCTGCGATATTACACAATTGAACTCACTGCCACCAACAAAAATCTTTTTTAAAGCTTTGATAAAAATTGAAAAATTCTTGAATATTACATAAATTAACAGTAAGTTTCTAGAAACAATTATTGAATTTCGAAAAGAATAATTTAATGTACTTCTTAAATTTTGGTTCCTGCTTCGTTTTAAATTACTGCAAACAGCTATTTCCTATTTCATTAAAAACGTTTGTATCTAAAACACAACTCAAACCAAAGTAAACCAAACCATTTCAGCAAGAACGATTTTAGTGCTCAGCTGAATTTAAAATGACATTTTTAAGTGAATCTATATGTATTAGCAAAATAAACAACAGTAGCGGTCAAATCAGTAGTAAAAAAAGAATATAAAAGTTATAGCAGAATTAATTTGACGGGATTTATGCAAAGTAGGTAAAAATGCATAAATACCGCATATCTTTAGCATATTATGTTAGCTTTTAGCGTTCCGAAACTCATCCACATATGAACTTATATTTATGAAACTGATAGTCTTACCTCTCGTTCAAAATCGGTTGGCTCTGATTTTGCGCCCGATACACGCTGAGATTCTGATAGAATCCCTGCTCGTTGCCGTTGCCATTTCCATTTGCATTGTTATGGCTGCCATTTGGCTGACCCAGCAATCCTCCTGCTGCAGCTCCGCCGATTCCACCCATTCCAGATGTATTGTTATGCAAACTGTGCGTGCTGCGTGACTTGGAATTGGCCAGGGCTATGTGGAAAACGAGATGGATGCGGTTGAAAAAAGTGAATTAGTCTCGGGCTTACAAGGCGATTGGATTGTGCTTCGATTACAAGGATAGGAGGCAAGGATAACGGGGGTGTGCAGTTCACTTACATATGGTACCCGATCCCGTGTGGTGATGCAGAGCCGGCACCGATTTGCTGTTGGGCAGGTGTGCAGCTAGGGGATTGATGATGCTACTATTGTTGCTATTGCCTAGGGTGTTGTTGTGGCTGTTGTTCAGATGTTGGCTAAGACTAAGGCTGTGATTCGGATGACTGTTGGCTATCAGTGGACCCAGAGATTTGGTCGATTCGGCACCGCCCATCCGCGTCAAATCGCGTTCGGACATACGGCGATTACCTGCAGTTTCCATATTCCCAGCAAAGCAACACAATCATCATCATCAACGTCATCAAATTGAGTGCATAGTTTGGGGTTTTAGAGTTGGTGGTGGGGTTTAGGTTGATTGGTGCGCATGGAGGGGGAGAAAAGTAGATAGATAGACAGACATTTTAGTAAATTTCTTTCGGTGTGGAAATTCAAATAGTGTTTAGTATAATATTAATATATGCGGGTTAAATCTAATTAAAAGACTACAACAAATGTAAAACGGAGATATAAAAGCAGGGGATGCATACTACTATTCAATTGCATTTACACACATAAATATGCACAAAAACAATAAACATTGCTCGTACTATTTACATATTTGTATTTTATTGAAAACAACAGAAAAAGTTGAACAATTGAGGAGGGCAACGCAGCTGCTATCAAATTAAATATGAAGGCCAAATGTGTAATTCAAAAACGTAACAACTAAAATACGAATGCGTCACTAAAATTTCTTAGTAAGTTGAATAACCAGCTAAATATGAGTATTTTTACTGGTTTTTCTCTTCCTGTGACTGCATAGTCAAATAGGGTTGAATAAAATTATTATAGCTTTCATTTTAAAAATGCTAATAAAACGTATTTAATCCGGATTCAAGAACAGAAGAGCAGCAAATAGAATCAGTCTGTATTTATACAAAAGTGCAAAGAAACCTATATAATATACAACCAAAAGACTTTAAGTCTCACATAAGTAAGCGCAACAAGAAATAAAATCTAATCAATAAACAGCTCGACAGGATGTTTCAACGAACAAGCCAAAGTAAATATAAATTGCAGGCAAAATCAATGGCTAATAAGTACAACAACGGGGAGAACAACATGAACCTCGGTGCAGCTTGGTTGGGTTGTCATCTGTGTGTCGGAAACACTGTTGTAGATGTTGTTTCCGTCGAGCCGGGCAATGGCATTTTGAGGCAGTGCCCCCCGCCGCCCTCATTGCCATCGATGCCACCACCCGCATTGTCATCATTATCACCCCTCCGGGAATGGCCACGAATTTCGAGCACTTCGCAACGAGCAGCACAACAGCTGGAGGAGGATTCGCCAGCCGAGGAACAGGACTCGACTTCGCTGCAGCTGCAGGAGTGGCAACCGTCAATGGCATCTCCGCAATTTGAACAGCTCTGTGGATTCCGCATGCTGGCGCTGCTGCGTTTGGTGTCGCTGCTGTTGCTCTTGGTGTTGTCCGTGGATGGCGGTTTGGCAGGCGCCCGAGGACGTGGCTGCTTATGACAGTGATGATGATGATGATGGCGAGAGTGTGAGCTTGGCTTAGCCCTGAGTTGCACATGCTTCTGCTGTTTGTTGCGCTTCAGCTGCCGCACACTGTGGGCCTGGCGATTGCTGCACATGACGCTTTGCCGGTAGCTGGCATATCGGGATAATTCCGGCTTCTGTTTGGTCGTCTCCGCCTCGTCGTCCTGGCAACTGTCGTAGCATTTGAAGGTAGCAGCTACCTGGTGTTGCTCCTGTTTCCCATTTTGTTGCTCTCGCTTGCCACGACAATGAGCGCAGCACGGGCACTCGCAGTTGACTTTATCGCCGACGTTTTCCGCTTCATCGAAGTCCTTGCCCGCACTGCCATGCAGACTCCACTCCTTCAGCTGCTTTAGGATCCGGGTCTGTTCCGTCTGTGAAAGCTTGGAACACGGCTTGCTACCCGGATCATTCAGTGCCGAGGTGGATCGTGATTTATTAATGCTGGGCGGGAAATTCTTGTTGGCATTAAAGTACTCTGCCATCTCGCGGACTTTTCCCTGACCCAGGGGCAACAAAAAGCGGGGATTCAGATTGACCTGGCTCGAGGCCCTTCGACTGTTTGCTTTCATAGTAGTGCTGGGAATGGTTTTGGTTTGGAAGGTGGTGCTGGCACAATATCGATTGCTTGTATTTACAGTAGGAGAACGGGTGGAGGAACTTTCGATTTCACACACACTAGGAACTTGGATGCTGACAATTGGGGCAGCTGTACCGACTCCTGACCTTTTGTGCGAACGCTGGGTGTTCAGTTGCCGCTGACAGGGTGAATGATTCTGCCGGAGCAGCGGCATGCGCTCGATGGATTCGCTGGATGAACGCTGGCTATTGGACCCCGAGCCTCCGGAACTAAAACCATCAGCCGAGCAATTTGTTGCTCTCTTGCTATTTAACTCTCTGCGTATTTTTTGAATCAAAGGAATCCTTTCGGATTGCTCTGCCATCAGAGATTCCGTCGAGGAGGCACTGGCTACATAATGGCTGATAGCGTCGTGGGTATGGTACTTTCTGTCGATTCCAATGGCTCCTGGTTCACCATCTCCTGCTTGTTCCAAGTCAAAACTTACTGTTTTTCGATATCCCGCCGCAGGATTTCTTTTCACGGTAGAGGAGCAACTAGATGTGGACATGCATGGTCGCTGCTGGTGCTGCTTCTCCTCCTCTTCGTCATCTATAAAAGGAATCTCATCTGATAGCGCCATGGATGCTATACCTTCTTCATTCAGTGGCTGATGCGCATCACTGTAGGCGGCAAAGTTTCCAAACGATTCCTGCGAATCCTTGGCCGGCTCATCCTGGTACTCCTCAATGTAGATGGAAGGTGGTGGAGTTTTCCTCAACGGTCTCATAGGACTAAAGTGGGTTACACAGGGTGCCATCGGCGGCGGATGATAGTAACCACTCTGATCGTTACCCAAATACAAGCTGCTGGCAGATCGAGCAATTGGTCTCGTATCACGGTATCTCGGGTCAATGTGCAACTGGTGGCCCAGTGCACACAGTTCCTCCTGCAGACATGAGGCACTTAAACGTCTCACCGGCGGCGAGGAGGCCCGCATGCAGGCAAAAGATTCACGACGACTGCGATTGAGACTGTCGTCCGAGATTGAGTTGTTGTAATACCGAGCCTGCTGTTGGAACGAGGAGTGACGACGCTGCTGGCCAGCATTCAGATGCTGCAGAAAGTTGCTGGGGGAAGCTTCTAGCGATTCGAGCGGAGCAGCATGGGGGATGGGTTGGTTACTTGGTTAGCTTACACAACGTGAGTACGGTAGAGTAGAGTAGTGGGTAAGTATCTTGGATGATTGAGTGAGTTGAGTTGTGAGTTGTTTTTAGCGTCCTACCCAGCACCTGGAGTCGCTCTAATATGTGTGTTTTGTATTGATATGTATGTGTCTAATTGTGGGCTCCATTGGGAGCTACTCACCACGCTGGATCACCGGACTAGGCTGCTGGAGCAGCGTAGCCAGCCCGTGATAGATGGCTCCCTGCTTGGCCACTTCCAAACTGACCACAGGACCCGTTCGCACCAGGTAGTCCGCAGCCCTAAAGCAAGAAATAAGGAATAAGCCCTGATCTCCATTAAACTTCGCTAATATACACACCTCTCTTGTGTGATACCAATCAAGCTCTGCCCATCCACGCGCAGAAGCTGGTCGCCAGCTTGCAGACGTCCATCTGCATCTGCCGCTCCGCCAGGCACAACACTCTTGATGTAGATGCCCAGCTTCTCCTGACCAGCTCCCTTCGCAGCGACGATGGATAAGCCCATGCCGTTGCTGTTCTTGTGTAGCTTAATGAGCTGCAATTCCGGTTGCGGAAGTTTGTTAGACATGGCACTGGAACTGCGAGCCTGCGATGGTTAAATTATTAATATTATTTAACATAAATTAATAAATGATGCACGAGTAACTCACATTAAACTGATGCATATAGACCGTCCAAAGGCCAATGGAGGTGGGTTGGGCCGCCAGACGGCACATGCCCTGCTGCTGGAGGGGATTGAGGAAGTCTACGAGACCGGTGGGAATGCCACGCACCACATCACAGCTGAATCCATCGTCGGGCAGCAGAAGCGCCAAGTGAAGCTCTGGTGATTCTTCCAACCGAACCTCTCGACCATCGGCACGGGTTAGTTCGTCAGCCACAGATTCCGCCATCCTTATGGCCGTATCAACCAGGTTGCGGGGAAGCTTTTCCTGCTGAAGCAACGCTGCCATTTGAAGGGAGTTTAAACGGAAGCAGGAGCAGGCTAACTGCTGGATCTCCTCCACGGAGGATTTGGGTGCTTGCAAAAACTGAGCACACTGATTGATCTTGGCCAAATGGCAATCCGCCGCCAATTCCAATCCTTGCCGTTCTGCCCACAGCTCCAGCAACTGAAGCCGCTCCGTCATTACCTTACCCCATTCACCTGTGCACATCTGAGAGTTTGCCACAATCTGCGAAAGCGGGAACAACCAAATAAGTGGATTTCAACGAGAAAGTTGTAAGACAGTGGTGCCAATAGATATTAAACGAAAACAAATACTTTTATATATATAAACAATCAAACTATGCTTGAAGTAGCAATTTCATAGAAATTAATAAAAAACTTTGTTACATATATAAAATTAATCAAGATAATTATAGATTTCTTTCTTTTTAAGTACTTTAGAATTTTTAGAATCATCATTTCTCGAATATACATAACATTCATCTTAAACATTTTAAAACGAAATGGGATTTTTTATACATTCAACAATTAACAACCCGTATTAGCACCACTGTATGCACATAACCTGGCCTTTGTGGGCCGCTCACCGTATTGAAACATATGACATTGATGTAGTGGAACAGCTGCGAAAACAACTGGATCGTTAGGGCTGCATTTACACGGCATCGTCTAAGAAGGGCCATCGCCGATCCCAGCACAGTCAGTACCAGACCCGCCGCGGAGTCGTGATCAATGTTCTCGGAGAGAAACTGGTTGAGGGTTTGCGAGAGTTCCAATCGGAAACAGTTGACCAGGTTGCGAAACGCAGTCTGCACGGCCTCGGCCAAAACCTCTTGAGCCTGGACACTAAACGCGCTTATGTGGCGATCCGATTTAAGGAAGTGCAGGAACTCCGAGCTGTTGGCCATCCAAAAGGCCAAGATTCGGGGATCCGTGTACTGCTCCTGGACTACGCTGTAGACGAGATTAGCCACGTGGTGCAGGAACATGGTCAGTTTGTGGGCACGCTCCGTGGGCTGCAACTCGGGGCGGTAATGTGTGGACGCTCGATATCTGAGGGAAAATATGTTGTTCTTTAATCAGTCGCTTCTAAAAGGCCCCGTAGCCCCACTTGATTGTATCTATTGATTTTCACACGCGTCAAATGTCAAAGCTCCATTTTCCCCAAATAATTGGCCGGTTTCCTGCCCCTGCTGTTTCTGCTAGCCCACTTTCACATCCACTTCCTATTCCTCCACAACCCGCTGTCAGAATACATTAATATTAATAGCTCACAAATTGGGTCAGCAGCCAAGATAAATCATCATAATTGATAATGAATTGTTGATACTGGCTGCTGCTCGGGAAGGTTCTGTTTGAGGGGCATGGGGATTTGGAACTACTGCCCTCTGGAACATGTCTTGCCACTCTATGTCTGGACATTTGTCAGCTGGTGTTAGCTGGTTGCAATTCATCAGTAATTTGCCATGTCCGGGGGGCCATGCTCAATGATGCCCTGACTTTGGAATTGAAATATAAATTGATTAATCGGAGGCCAGAGTGCATTTGAAGTGTGGCCCATGATACATCTCAGCATCTGTAGATGCAGGTAGGTAGGTGGAATCGGATTTCTGTAGTCACAGCAATTTCAAATATTATTATTATGTGTGAGCAAGTACTAGGTGAAATGTCTATAAATTAACTCAAACCTTACTTCAGTGACTAACTTGTTTAAGACTATAAAAGGTATATTTAGTTACTTATTTCTTTTAGGTTATCGGTGGATTATGTTTGACCAACTACTTTCCGCACTTGAACATGTTTCGCAATCCAACCAACGTATTCCATTCTGAACGGTATTCAATCTTTAGTATTTTAATGAAACACCCAAACATTCAAACAACAATTAAAGCCGAACAAGCGCAATGGCGGCTGTTTTCATGCTGCACCCCACTTCAATTATGAATTACCCATCATGAATTACCCACCTAGCACACAGGTAGAGCGAGTAGACGGGTGCCAGCTTAAAGTGCGGAACGTTCACGTCCAGTTCGCTGATAATGTGGCGCAGAAAGAGTTCCTGGTGAGTTTCGGGGAACTCCAGGACAGCCGGCAGGATGGGCTCCTGTCCCTGGGTGTCGCCAGAACCGCTGCCACCACCGGCCAAAATGCCAGAGCCTGTCATTTTGGGCGACCTATGTATCGAAGAGGGTTAATCGATTAGTGAATCACAGTACAACAGAAAGACGGATTAATTGAGAGTTCGAAAAGCAGTTGAGACAGTGCAAAGGGAAAGTATAATATGGCATAACTTTAAAGCGCACACAAATACTAAACAAAATTAAAAGTTAATCAGACAGTGAGTGAATGCAAATATGCATAGCAGATTGCTTGATGGTTAAGTGTAGGGAAGTTGTGTTGGCTTTCCTGTTTGGTTTGGAGACAGAATTTTGAATTTAAAGTAAGTATATCGACCGACTCCGAATCTTACCGATCTTGACTGTTGGAACCACCTGACTTCAAGCTGGAAATCGACTTGGTTTCGTTCTCCAGATTGCCCTCCAGGCTTTGGCCGTCGTAGTTGCCCGAATTGGCCCCCTGATCCTGTCCAGCCTTGCTGTCCACCACGTCCCGCAGCGTGCTGCTCAGGGGGTGATCACTGGAGTTGTTATTATTGTTGTGGTAGGCGCTGGAATGGTTTGCTGGCTGGTGGTGGTCGTAGTCGCTTTTGTGTGTCTGTGAATATACTATCCATGTTAGTACGAATAAGGCGTTAAAGCGTTTCAATGAAGTACCCACCGAACTCAAGGCTCCATCCTCGTCATTCCAGGATCCCGGGGATGTGGGCGAGCGGCTGTCGTTGTCCAGGAGCCAGAGAGGCAGAGGCATTTGCATCGTTCGGTTGGTGGATGGTGGTGTTCAGGTGAGTGTGTGGGTTTGTGCAAATTGTTTTGCATATTTGTTGGGTAATTTTTTCGGTTTGGTGAGTGCATGAGATTAATGTTTTACACAAACAATAAAAACAAACAACACGTAACGAGACATAAACGAACAGCACAATAAGACGTGTAAATAAAACAAAAAAAATAAACGCATAAATATAAATAAATAGCAGCATACGTAGAGAATTACCCTCGAATGAATTTCAAGCATCTAGAATGTCTCTAACGTGAATTAAAATGTTTCAAATTTACAACGCCTGTCACCTGGGTATGCAAATCCTAACTTTATATATTCGCTAGGACACTCATAAGGAGAATGTTTTTTTGCTCAGATAAGTGGGTGGATCGTTCTGAACGTTTAGATGAATCTTCTTTAATCTGGATATATCCGAAACATTCCCACTTTACAAAAGTAAAATGTTCAGACATTTTACACTTATAAGCAAGTTTGAAAAATGAAGTCGAAATAGATTTAATTCCACTTTGATTTGATCGAACGTAATCACTAGCTAACTTTAATAACTCAAATACAATTACTCAAAGCATTGGCGATATAAGCACTGGTTTAGCATAAATGTTTGCCCTTAGATATCCCCAAATCAGCCGGGTTACTCACCTTTCGTAGAGACATGCCGAGTCCAGCTGGGATTGGGACAGAGCCAGGTTGTAGCGCCCGTCGGTGGGGGAATCGAGGAAGCGGTACGAGGCCACCCGTCCGAACATTACCACCGATCCGTTCTGCGGATGGAAAACGCGAAACATATATGAATTAATTATATTTGCAGGTCGCTGTGACGAGGGTTAAAGTGTGAAAGAGAGTTCAGGTGACTCATGGCTAACTTAATTAAGTGCGGCTATTACTTAAATATCTACACTGCGAGAGAAGAGTGAAGCACACCGACTGACGGATTCTGGCGCACTGAGTCAGCGGTTGGAAAATTTCGGGGCGTTTTGAAATCAAAACTGGCGAACAGAGACGCCCCTCTCTGGGGGGAAATTCGAGTGGAGGGCGGACTGTGTTAATTTTTTTATGTTTTCGTTACTGCCTATCTCTTTCTGGGTTTGTTTGCGTTTTTCTCTAATGCTGATTAGCTCGGCGAACAAATCTTTGACACACGGCCCAAAGAGAAAACTCGATTTGCATTATTTTTGTTCAGGTTCATCGGACCGCAGCCAACCCCAATTTGCCAATTGGAAAAATAAAATTAATTCCGTGCCATAATAAAAAGGAGCCAACCAACAACAAAGCCAGAAGCCAAAATAAAAAAGAAAAATTGTGTTGTTGAATCTGAGCAAAAGAGACATCTTTCCTTTCTTTTCCCCGAAAATTCCCCAACGACTCTTTGAACTTATTGCCGAGCTGGGAGCTCAACTTTGCTTTAGTCTTTAGCAGAATATTGGGGAAATGCAGAAGCTGTCTCTGTTCATTTCGCTTCGATTTCATCAAGCGGAAAGCCAAAAACAACAGAGTATAGAATACATAACCCTGCGAAATTTCAGGTTTGTGTTTGCTGGCATTCCCTTTGACTTTTCCGTTAATGCGTGAGAGTTCAGAGCCCCAATTGGATTCATTTCCCCAGCCGCTGTACTTGTCGCTGGCGTTTTGTTTGTGTTTCCGTTGTGTGTCGAAAAGTTGCCAAAACAAAAGATAAATCAGCGGCGACTCAAAGCCTGTGGGATGTGGAATGTGCCCCACCACACAACCCGGCACATTGGTATCCGCGGTTTTATTGCCTTTCGAACTGAAACTCAAATCCAAAGCTGATAATGAACTTGAAGTGCAAGTGAATGGGAATTGACAAGCCGAGCTCGCTGTCGATTCCAAAAGTCCCATGGCGATACCTACACTCAGAAAAAGGCAGCTTCGTATATAGATATAGATGTTCTATGCTTGGTGAATATTAAACTCGCTTTAATTTAACTTTAAATGGGCTTTCACTTTTCAGACCCATTTCCCTCCATCTTGGAAAAACCCTGAAGCGTAAGTCAATCCCGTTGCTCATTTATCTTTCAGTTGACTCCAAGCGAAAGTTGTCCCCATAAACGCTCGGCTAAGCCAGGACGATTATTGGCTTGGACCTGCTCAGACAGTCGGAGCCACAAAATCCCCAAATACAAGGACAGAAACAGCCGGATGGAAACTGGCAGCTTTCGAACCCTTTAAACTTCAGCCGGGTCAAGGTCGATGGTGGAACTTTTCCAGCTGCTGTCAAATTGAGCACTCGCGGGGGTGATGTGCACGAAAATTCAACTAATTAAAACGAATTATCCGCAATTAGACAATGGAGGGGTACATTAAAGGTCTCCCCCAGAACAGCACACACATAGGGCACAACATTTTACATAATTTACAATAAGCCAATATGCGCAAATATGGATATTTCCCAGAATTAATATATGTGTGCCTTTGAGAGAAGACTCTTAGCAGGATTATTTAGAGCCGCTCCTTAAACTTACATGCAGAATGGTCGGCTGACTAATGTGGTGGCCGTTGACAAAGGTCAGGGCATCGGTGTGCAGCGGGGTCACGGTGCAAACGCCCTCCAGCAGCGAAATGAGGCAGTGCCTCGGCTGGATCGAGGGTCCGAATAGCTGCAGGCAGTTAGTGTTGGCCGACCCCACCTCCACCGGGTCGCTGCCCAACTTAATCCGCCGGCCGCCGTCGCCGCTGTGCGTCACCTCCACCAGGACGGGTCCCTCCCGATCTCCGGATATGTGGCTGGCCCCGTTGGCCGCGCCCAGTGGCTTTTTCTTTCGCCTCCGGGGCTGTGAGTCCGCCGGACGTCTCCGCACATGGAACATGATGGAGCCTGAAAATATAACACATTATAAGTTAATACCACAATGAATATAGGATAGAGGTTAAATTTAGTAATAGGGTAATTTACTCGTTAAATTCATAGTTTCAAATGGTATTCAACTACAAAAAAAAAAATTTATAAAACAAATAGTATGCAACCGCAGCTTTTTTAGCCGCCTTTTGTCTTTTGTGTCTCGCTGGGAAATGCAGTTTACGCTGAATGAGTCAAAATTGCAAATCTCTGCCGCGAAAAGGAATGATGACTGCCATGACAGTCGAGGCAGAAATTAATGATGTGCGCTTGAGTATAATAACATTAATAAAAGATAATTCTAGTTTTACCTTTACATGCTCTATTTTTCGTTATTAAAAATACTTAAATTATAAATCTTATAAATCTGATCCATATCGATGTTCGATATGGTATAAATAGCTTGTAGTTGATCCCATATCCAATATCGTGCCCACTAGTGTTGGAACCTCGAAATAAACGCTCTGTGCAATCGCATCCCATCAGTTCGCGTCGGAAGTAACAAAGGCGAATAGAAATTCCGAAAACGAAATCCACTTCGGGCTGCATCATCAATTTCATCTCGATATTAGATGTTCATTTTGCGAGCCAGCGAAAAACAATCTACTTTACTTCACAGGCAGGGGGAATCAACCGGGGGATATACATGCAATATATCCATATATATAGCATTCCTGAACCCAGACTGAACTGACCGACCGACCGACTGACTGACTGGCTGGGTGGCTGACTAGCTGCCTGAATATCTGAACGATGGCAGACGGCAGACAGCTGAGTGGAAAAACTTCGCTGCCTGGCTCTTTGATATGAAAATGTATATGCATATACATTCCGTTACTTTTCATAGACGACAACTGCAAAGGCAAACCAACAGTGTGTGCACACACACTATTTTCATATTCTCAGTCTGGAACATATTACCATGAAGTGGTTTAATATTTGAGTTAGCTACATAGGGTCCTGAAAGCATTCCAGTTAGAGCCTGTAGACAATGTCTTCTATAATGACACACATTATTTTGCTTGTGATTCTAATATATATATTTTAATATTATCAAGATTCCAACAATGAATCAACTGGCTACTGCCATATACTTCCCAGATCCCAAGACATACCCTCATCTCGGATGTTTCTGCTGCTGCTGTTTATTGTACAGAATGCTTAACGAAGCATGCAAAATGCGATGGCAGCTACGGCAGAACACCTCCCCCTGCTGCGACATAACCCACTTTTGGGCCATGGTTTTGGGGCAAATTGCAGCAGATGAAGGCGAGATGCAAGACCAGACTTGGCATGTGCCAAAGGCATTTTGGCAATGCAGGCTAAATAAGGCATGGCAGGGCGTGGTATGTGCAACATATTGGATGGCAGGGAGGAAACCCCAGGGGAAATCTAGCCACGCTCTCAACTTGAAAAGGGGGGAGGTGAGGAACAACAATTCCTAAAAGAACAACGTACAGCCAAATGAATTGTATTTCTGCTTCAAAATATCTTTTCTGCGAGACCAAAGAAACCACAGCTGTGTTTTTGTGTACACAAGTATTATTAATATATGGCTCACACACATGGATTTAAAGTCAAAACTTCGTTCGGATGGCGTTGTGCAAAACTTTTCCGACAACTTCTGGTCGCTCTCAGAATAATCAACTCCAAAATGTGTGCTGCCACCAAACAGAAAGCAAACAATAAGGCAGCCGAGGAGCAGCTTAGGAAAGAAACCAAAACATGGGCACGCTTCATATACTCGATGTGGAGGAGACCTTGAGTGGAATGACTGAATAATCGCCTTGTTTGAATTGCAGCTTGTTTGGAGTTGAGCCGAGGGTTAGTGAAAGCCGGTCAGACGAGAAAGTTGATCAGAGATTAAGAAGGGGATTATTTCGAGAACTAAGGACAAAACACACATTCTTAGACCCCTATAGTGGCTATAATAATTATGTTTGCATTTGAAACGATTTAAATGGGCGGTTCCTATTCCAGCCCATACTATCTCAACCAACTGCAGATGACAGTTCCCAATAACCGTGTTCGCCAGACCAGGTAATTTATAACCGGACCATGCACGACATACAATTGTAAATCAATCAGTAAATGGACAAGTTCGACACTGAAAGACAGCTCAATACCGGCAATACTGGCAATCGAAGTATGCATATAGAATCAGGACTTGGTTCCCCTCACCAAATTGAAAAGGTTCTGACCTATTCTTGCGTACATTCTCATACAATTAACTGCTGTTCCAAACAATATAATTATTATCGTAAACAGGGTAAAAACGTCTATGGAATTAAACAAATTTATCGATTTCGAAAGGAGTAGAGCTTTTTTTAAGTGCACTTGTGACTTTATTTCTAGCCAGAGAACGAAAGCCAACAACGTTTCGTCCTTGGCAGTTGACATTTGGAAAGCAGAAACGAGGGGCACATTGATAAAGTGCAGTGCCAAACGGATGCCAGAAAAATCGTTTTAATTGTTCCTACTTGGTCAACAGCTTGTCCGGGCCAAAGGTAGCAGCACCCACCCATCCACTCGCCCACTCACCACCGGCTCCATTGTTGACACAAGAAAACGGGCAAATTGCAAAAGCCATCAAAAACAGGTGGTGAGGGAGCTTGCAGGTGTCCCGGTGGAGGGGCAGTTGGGTGGGTGGGTGTGAGGATGGCTCGGGCGTAGACGAACGAGCCATGAAATTGATTCGGCCAACAACGTGCCAGGATCATGTGTGTAGCCTCCGACTGTCCTTGTGTGCGGCTGTATGCACGTGCATAAGTGCGAATAAATTGGCAACAGAGCGCAAAGGACGGGAGGCGGGTCTGCATTTTACAGAGTGAAAAACAATGCAGGGAAATTGCATAACGAGTTGAGTGACTGGGGCAGAATCCGCACCAGGACAGGTATCACCACCCAGCGCCGCCCGTTGGGCGGGTAATCCACAAAACTGTGGACTCGCTGTGTGTGCCGGAAAATGCGGAATCTGGGGCCACCAAGCGCTGGGCGCATTAATTTTTATTAGCGCAGCTTGCGCTCTAATGGCCAAAGCGATTAGAAAGAGGAAAGTGGGATGCCGGAGTGTCCCATTCGGGTTGGTTAGATGGGCACTTGGCAGGCATAAATCAGAGAAGGGGTCTTGGCCAGGGTTTATACCCTAACCGAAGTGATTGTATAGCAATGGCCTTAGCAAGCTGATCCTTCCTAGTTTACATACCACCACTTAATATTTAAAACGCGCCCGTTTCTGTGCCAGTCTATTCTTGATTTCATTTACAGAGTATTCGATGTTCAGTGCGTTCTTTCATTATGCTGTTTTTAATTAGTCGAACAAACGGCAGGAAATGAAACTTTCTCCTCAAACTTCGCAGCAGAGGATGCCAGAAAGCGAGCAGAACACAACCAAGCATTTAGTTAAAAGTGTAGTATGTAAAAAAGATACTTTAGAAAAACAAACTCTTCACTGTTTCCTTGAACTAGATTCTGAAATGCGGGGGCGAAGGGTGAGGGACGCCGCCTTTGCTTGGCCTAATTGACTGAGATTGATTTTACCAGCAGCAGCCTGAGCTCTCAAATTAGCCAAATTAGTCGTAAAACGTGGCGGCTTTGACTCTGCAAGCCGAAGCAACCTATGCAGCCACATCTCCGCCCAGGCACGTCCACATCCTCATAGGGAACTCCAGCTACCTAACCGCGCTCCCTACCGCCCTACCACCCTTTTCCAATCCCACAAACGGCTGGTAGGAGTAGGAGGGAGGGGGAGTTTTCACGTTGTGCAAATTAAAACAATGAAAATTTAATGAGCCAAGTTTTCCTCTCGTGCAAGAAGTTTCCTCTTTTGACCGGAATCGGACGCCTGCAATAAACAGGCGGTGCGGAGAGTAGTTTAATCCCCGTGTAAACCCCAACGAACATTGTGTAAACTTCACTCATCTGCCGTCCATTTGGCCATTAATATTATTCGAAGATGTCGCTCCTGCGCTGGACTAAGACCAGGTGGAGTCTCCAAGTTAAATTGGCAAATTAAATAAAGGAATTTAACTTGAACAAACACAGATATGGATCTAAATCAAGTGACTATCATGGGAAGCAGAATTCCATTGTTCTACTTTTATTTTTCTGCTACCTCAAGTGCAATTCAACGGTTGCCCCACAAACAGGGTATTCCTCCCACCAAAATGAGTAGAGGCGAAGTAATCGTAACCGATGCACAAAATCGAATAATTCTGTGGCTCCTCCCACACGCAAAAGTCCCTGTGCCCCAAAACCACTCCTTTCCAGCTGGGCGGCAGCCACCATTCGAGTCAAGTGCTGCCCAAAGCGGCTATCAACATTTTTGCTAGACAATTTGGCAACAGAACAATAAAAATATAATTGCCACACTCAAGCTTAAAATGCGAGCGGGCTTTTCCTTTTGCAGACTCTAAGCGAACCAAATAAAATACGAGGGAAAAGTACCAGAATAAAATCAGAGCAGTCAGTGGGCGGGAAATCGGGGGCTGTGGAAAATCGAGGATGGAAGAATGGAATGGAAAGTGAGAGGAGCTGATAGCTTGATTGGATTTTCCAGACTATCCGTGACTGCGAGTAAGTTCTTCTACTTGAATTACTATTCCTTAAGGGGCATTTTAAATGAATTACAATGAATATTAAACTTGTTGAGATTGTTGGTTGCTGTATAAGGCCTACTAACTAAAATATATTGAACAACAATTTTTAAGTGACATTCTGTTGTAATCGCAGAACAACATAAGGGTATTCCCAGTTCTCGGGTTGTACTTCGCTCGTTTGGGCTTAGCTGATTTTGCGGGTTATACGCATCCATTTGCTTGATATGGTGTGCACCATTGATGACGACAGACAAGGCAGGACAGCGTGTCCTTTTGTACCTTGCAGTCGCGTCCTTGTCATGACCATTGAAATTAAAGCCCACAATGGCCAACACACACCAGCTCACACACACACCCATGGGACCGCGGGGAAAAAAACGTTTAGCTTTTGTAAATAACTCCTGAAATTTATCGATTTTTGTCTGTTTGTTTTGGCCGGGTCCTCAGGAACTGAGCAACCGCCGGTGAGACCGACATTTTTCCTTTGGAAATACACATAAGTATACACTTATTTTATATTGATGTAAAGATTTTCTAAAAAATTACGTTTTTCATGGATGGCATTCCTTTCCGCCCTCAAAAAAAAAAGGACAAAACAAAAACCGAAAACCCATCTACGTGTGAAAATTCAATTTGCGCGCTTGGTAATGCGGCAACAAAGTACAAATTGAAATCAAAGTACGGCAGACTGCGTAAAAAATGAAATTAAATAAATTGCCATCAAATTGAAAGGCACAACTCACATGCACACGCACACAAACACGCACGACACTTCGGGATAACCGCAAATGCGTCGCGCGATGAAAATCGTCCGAAAAAAGGCACAGATTAAATTAATTTTTCCCAATAATATTTTTTTAACCAACTAACGGTATGGCCACCGAGGAAGTCAGGTCTGGGCCGCAGCTGCCAGGCGCCGGGTGCCCACAACAATGCGTTGACAGCGCGTAAGGATAACTGAGAGCACACTGAGCGTATGAGCAATGCCGCAAAGGCGAGTCCTTCGCTGACTAGCTCACTGTCGGACTGACTGGGTGCGTGAATGAATGAATAAGACACGAAAAATCCAGTAAGAGCACTGAGCGTTGGCCTTTCAACTAACAAATACCCTGGAAATCTAATTTTCGTGCTTGCTTCAGAGGGAAACAAATCGCTTAAAGGTGGAGGCATTGAAAAAGTACAGTGTGGCCAAAAACTTATAATTTATAATATTATTGTATGTCTAATTATACACATTACATAATATTTTAATTATTAATCGAGTACTTTTTCATACATTTGTTTTTTGATTTAAGTTCAACCATTTTTGGGTTTTTCAAGTCGAGCATATCCTTTTTTTGTGCGCGGTAAAACTACAAACACACACCCCAAAGCGCCCATAAAGCAAGCAGAGTAAATTATGACTGTGTGGGTGAGTGAGTGGTGTATAAAACAACATTTAGTTTACAATGTTTTCAACGGGTGTGTGCTGTGTGTGTGCGCGCCTGCAAGTGTTTGAGCTTGGCGCTAGTGTTGGTGCTGGTGTGTCTAAGTGCGTTTGCTCTTTGGTCCTTTGCATGACACACCAGCACCATTGCCAGCACGCCAACTTTGGCACACAGGATACAGAACGAGGAAGGAACTGGCACACACATCCTTTCGATTGCCATCCAGCAGCGAGATGCGGCCAGCCCAACCAAATGGATGCGCTGATGCCCTGCTGAAGATCCGGCACGAAAACCGGACAAGGTCGTGGTTCGCCGTCCGATTCAGTGGGGTGCGATAAGCCGATTTGAATGGCGGAGCTCAAGAGCTTTGTGCGGATGCACTGAGTCATCGAAAATGTATTCGCGTTTAATTACAATTTAAAAAGAATCAGCTAACCCCATACAGTGCTTAAAATATATATATTTCGAAATAAACGATATAAAGGACTTGTCTTTTGTTTGCAACGCAAATTGAAATGAAATAAAGTTTTGAGTGGCAGGGATAAATGCCGTAAGGTATTGCATTCCTAAAACTGTAGTATTTAGTAGAGCAATATTTTCCATTTTTAAATCACATGATTGGTATGAGTTTTGGCCATGTTTTGAACACAAATTATTAGTAATAGAATGCTAAGCTCACAACTAGTCAAAGGAGTCCCATCTTCAAAATACCTTTCGAATTACGAAAGCAAAACAGAAATAATGGGCTTTTAGCGAGTAAACCACAAACGGCTGTCAATCATTTTCCTCCCATTTCCACTTTTATTTCCATACGCATTAGCGCACAAATCCACTCCATCAATCGGGCCCCAGACATCGTCTCCTGCCCACCGTTTCCTCTTATTGAGGCAATCAATATGCCCAGCCATCGCGCACCGGGAGCAAAAAGAGCACAAGTGTAAGACAAAGGATATGTGTGTGCCTGTGAGAGCACATAAAAACATGAGATATACTTGAAGCTACTTTTCGACTAACGAGCATCGCACAGTCAACGTCTTTATTGTTGCCCAACTTGCGATTTCTTGCCTTCACTTGCCCGGGTTTGGGTTGGTTTTCGTCTGAATGAATGGATGCTTGGCAGGGAAATGGAAAATGGGAAGCCGTAAAACCGAAACGCATCCTTAAGCCTGCAACATCAGCTGAAGCAGCGTTTTCAAAAGCTCACGAGTATCCATCAAATGCCGCTTTAATGTCTATCTATTTTATAGCAGATTTGGAGCATTCAATTTCATGATCAGTCCATGAAAATAAGTTCTACATGCATTCCAGAGGCGGCTCCCTGTAAAGTAAGGGAGCCTGGTCCAAAAATTCCGAACTCCAATCGCGAACGATCGGCGAGCGGGGGTGATATCATTGGTGTCAGCAGCAATGTCCTCACTAGACGTTCATTGAACATTTCTGCTCCCCAAGACAAGGAAGGTCGAGTGTTGGAATGCGCGCTCACCTCAAGCAAAAGTGGCCAGTACTAGTTGGGAATTATAGGAGCTGCAAGCGCAAAATCTGCAAAAAGCTGATCTAGCGATCGCGAACTGCAAGAATTTCTAACAGGTTTGCCAACGTATCCTGTTTTTCGCGTAGGGGTAGGGTAGGGATAGGGTAATTTCCAGTGCAACCCTTATTTTTGGAAGATTTACGACAACGACTAGTTGAGGAATTCACAAGCTACTCATTCGGCTCTGATGCTTGATGAGCCGCCCTCATGTTAATATGATTAATTTCCGTTTTGGTGTCGTTTCGGATCCTAATCGGATTCGTCTCATAAATAAATAGGCAATTTCCTTTTAGTGAGAAACCTCAAGGACACTCGGAAGGAGGAGCTGAAGTAAAATCACGAGGCTGAATAATTCAATTGGAGAATGGAATGCGGAATACGGAATACGGCTTACACATTCATCCTGGCAAGGAGCCACCTTCCTCTTCCCAGGCACTGTGACATGTGTCTCTGCTCCTGACTGCTGCCTTTGTCTCTAATATTTAGGAGCTCCGAGCGGAGGACTCACTAGCATTTTCCGTTCGCATTGTGACAATTTCGTTTAGTCATCTTCGGAACTGACTGGCTGACTATCTGCCAACTTGCGAGACAAATGGCTGGGGAAAGTGAAAAGTCTGGTGAGGCAATTGAGAGGCGGCATCATGTAAATGATGATGATTACTGCTCCGGGCTGTGGACGCCTGTGGAAGATTGATTCCGTTCGGCTGTGTCGCCCTACTCTGCAGATTGAATATGTCAACAGAAACAGGAGAAGCCAAACTGGAAATGAAAATCGCTTAGCAGATTTATCTTTTGTTTGCAAGTGAAATATTGCATACGCTAAAATATCGTTTGTAAATAAAGTGTAATAAACAATTTACACTCTACTTCTGACTTCCTTCTAAACATTAACAATTGTTTATTATTTATAACATATGGAAATTAGAATCGATTCATATCTGCTTCCCCGAAAAGTAAAGCAAATTAAATACTTAAAGCTTTACAACTTAAAAATTCCTAGCTCTCAGTTCAGACATAACCGAATTCCCTAATGAAATTGAGCGTCGCTTTAAAGTGCCCAGGAACGAGTCGGGCCAGCAATAAAACAAAAAGCGAACAAATTGTTAACCCAATTTCGAGTGACGTTTCCCCAATGTCTAAGCGCTTTTCGGCCCACCCACTCGTGTGGGAGGGAGGCAAAGGACAACAACCAGGACCAGGGATGACCTTCAGGCTTCCAGTATCTGGCGGCGGCGTTCGCCTCGAAATAAACTGCACTTCTCGGGCTTCGGGCGAAGCCGTGGAGAGCGTGGCGTGAAATAAAGTCGACAGCTCCCAAGTTCCCAGAAAGATTCAGGCAGCAAATTATACTGTGCATTTTGCAAACTTTATGAGGCAGCTTCACAGAGGGATGGGAGAATGAAGGGAAATATAGTGGATGTCGTGTCAGCGGGCGGGGCACAATTATTTATGAGCAGCCATGGACCAAAGTCTACGAAGAAGCCCTTTGAGCTTCATTAGGTTTGACCTTTTCTGACCGAGATTGCTTCTCTGCGTCCTTTCCGAAATGATTATTGTTCCTGTCGACATTTCCCTGCTCTTTTTTATTGGAAAAACAAATGTAGCGTTAATTTTGTGCCGTTCGAAAAGGAAATGTCATCAGGACAATCATCAGTGTGTGGTCAATGGTCAATGTCCTGCTCGGCGTCCGTGAATAATCTGATCATTTGTTCGAGGAATTCGGCCCATTTGGCTGTAATCGAATCATTAGGTATTTCCCAAAATTAATAATCGCAGGAGGGCATCTTGAAAATGTCGTTAGCCTAGCAGTTCCCGTTTTCGATTCTGATCAATTGAGTTTAGTGAATAATTCATTCTGGCACTACAAAAGTAGCCTTAACACGCATGTACATAAATATGAAATATTCGAAACAAAGCGTTTGCACTTGTGTACAGAAAAAGGCACTTCAAATTGAAGTACGATTAATAATTTAATAAACTTTGGTGGTCTGTGAGAGCTTTAACACTTTTAACGTTTTCATGTTTGGGCTGTGAGTAAAATTGATTGTTTAAATATAGAAATACGACGTAGAGGTAAAATTAAATTTAATCACTGTAATTCGCAGTTTTTCTTAGGTAATTGTGGACTAATTTCAACCAATATGTAAAAAAAATCGATAGATTTGTACTAAATAAGTTCCTGTTCTTATTAATACCACGTTTTAAATGTTCCTTTAAAATATCAAGCACACAAGGGGTGGAGCCTCCTGATCTAAGAGTGTTTATAATGCACTTCAAGCGCCACTCACCCCATTAAAACATCGTTTTGATGGCCTCAAGCTTTTAATGCCAAGCACAATCAATCTGACAATCAAGTTGAATGCTGCCGAGAGCCGGAAAATTGCCAGCTCAATTTACACGAAAAAATCCAGAGACCGCAACCGCTTAATAACTCACAGTGACCAAACATGAAAATCGAAAAAGTTGTGACAAAAGTATTTGCCAAATGCTGCCAACAAAGTTCAAGGGGAAACTTTCTGTGACGGATTCCATGGCATACTTTTCAGGGCTCTCTGGGGCCACTTTGGGGCCTGGCCCACCACTCATTACCGGTGAGGTGCAAATACAAGTAACATGAATAGGTGGATCCCCCTGGAAAGATAACTTACGTCTTATGCCCCAATCCATCATCTTGCAGACTTCCCGCGGCGATCTCTTCGCTGATGATTACTACTACTACTATTACTAATATTTATAATTGGACCACATAGACTGACTCCTGCTTGTCGGAACAAAATCACTTTGCTAGCACACAGCGAAGTCAATTGAACGGCTTCTAATTTTGACAATTTTCTGTATGCATGGTGGGCGGTGGAGGAGGAGGCGCGTCGGCACCCGACGATGGGCGCCCAGCCATCACCCTGCCATCGTTTTATCTTTGGGAAAAACTGTTGCCGCCGTCGCTGGTTGCCGGTGAACTTTTCTCGCCTCAAATACAAATGCGATGTGTCGCGGGTTTCCCGAAAGAGCAGCGTCGTGCTTTCCCGAGCAGCATTACTTCATGACTGAACCTGGCGCTGGATGTGAACCCATTGCCTTCGCTGTTGCCCCAAACACAATGCGGAAAATACGGAATTCGGCTTTTCGTCGGAAAACTCTGTCGGCCATCGGCATCGGCAGCACGGTTTGAGTGTGTCCAGAGAGAATAAAACTTTGGACCGAAAGTCAGAACAATAACCCATTGAGGAAACCCCAAACAGGGTTGACCGCATTCAACGCCAGTTTACTTTCCAAAAACTCTCTTGTCACATACAAGCAATGAATATATTTGCACAAATGTGACTTAACCATTTTTTCGAGTGCATGTGCGTCTGTCTGTGTGAGTCCTTTGGCGTGTGACTGTGAAGTGCACGGCGTAGATAATGGACAATGGGATGCGTGTTGGTGGGGAATCCCCATTACGCCCAATCCCCCTCCCTTTGCTCACCACCCTTGCCACTTGTACCGGCAGTAGGTCGACATTGCAAAGGACGCTGACAGCGGGTGGAAAAACAACAATAATATGAATCAACATAAGCTAACCACAACCAACAACAGTCAAACCCACCAGGCGGCTATAAACAATTTCACTTAAGGGTGCTGTTGCAGGCATTCTTTCCTAAGTTAATTGATTAATATCTCTTACCAACTATAACAAAATCCAAATGACAATCCCCAATAACATTAACAGATCCCATATTCCGGTTATCGATGCTGCACCGTACTTCGAATTGGTAAAGAAAGCACATTCGCTTCTCCCATTGGTAAACGGTCGAGTGGCCAAGACTGTAGGATTCGAGGTGGTCAAACCGTTATTCCTGTTGCCGACCCACCAAAGGTATGCCATTATCCTTGACAGGACGAATCTACGGAAGGGAAATAGACGCACGCCAGAGACAACAAAACAAGTCGAACAGGCTGGAATGGGTTAAGTCACCCTGGAACCAGGAAACTCCCTACAGACACGCAACACGGAACGGTTTGAAGTTTATGTGCTACAACCTCAAAGTGAGCAATAAAATTTGATTAACGTCCGTTCATGAGAACGAGCACTTGCAAAGAATCTTCGTAATAGGTTAAATTCAATATTCCTTACTAATTCATTCAAGTTAATTTAATTTCTGTAAACATAATTAAATAACCAGCACGTAATTAATTTCATAAACAGTGCATATGTGTACATTTTCATATGTGGTATTGAGCTATTGCTAAATTATTATTATTATTATCACCCACTGTGCCAAGGAAGCCCAGACAAACAAAAAGGAAATTAAATCGAAAGCGAAACTCAAAACGATAAAAACGAGCCACAAAGGATACGAGTGAGATAGACTCAACAACAGAGAACCAAATTTTCAATTTCTCTTTTAGGAATAAACATCGAAAGTGAATTAAGAGAACGTAATGCCCCACTTCTGGCTAAAGAGAAATCCAGCATCACATCGTCAAAGGCATCAATATTTGGCTGATACAAAGGCTGAAATACACAACAGCGGGAAACACTTTAGGACGCTAGAGGAAATTAAGTTATGGAGAACAACGTATTTTCATCATTCAACAATCAGTCGCACGTGTTTTGTTTATCTGAAAAAAGAGATACTACCTAAAAAGTGCATTACGAAACGTTAAAAGGTGGGGACGTTACATCTCACATAGTGATAAGAAAGTTTACGAAATAGCCCACATGACTCTTGCTCCTCGTTGTATGTTGACCCACATTGATTGCACCCCAAAAGGGCCCAAATAAACCATAATCTACGCCGGTAAACAATTCACCCGCTCTTTTTAACTAAACTTTCGCTGCGTTACACTAACACACAAAACTAGGCAGCAGGGAAAACGCGACAAACAATTAGCAAAGCCAAAAGGCGACGTCAGCCTACAACAATGCGAGTAAAGTGCGGTCGTTATTTACATTTTACACCTCTCGAATTGCCCAGGGGGCTTTGAAGAGAGACAGGCATAGTAACAGAAAAGGACAGCACGAGAAGCACACTCATGTAGCTGCCACGGGGTAAGCAACAGGGACTCCCGAAAAGGATCCCTGCCAATGTCATCATCATAAGCGATTAGGGTTGGGTTGGGATGTTACACTGAAGAAAATGGAAATGTATATGCATTTTTGATCACCTCAGCAACATTGTACCTTCCGCAGAATGATATAAATATGTCGTTTTCTTAAACTGCTCAAATTGGTTTAAAAAACTAAAAAATTTAAGGTTGAGCAAATATTTAGAATGTTTTCATAACAGCTATGGGATATAAACTTCCGATGAGACCTATTTTTTACTAAGTTCCGTACCGATAACTTTACGCCTTATCGTCTTGATTAATCGTGCTGGTCAAAATATATATAGTTTGAAGTCTGATTAAAATTACAATACCCTTCGCAGGAATTAGCTAACATGCAAAACCCAATTCAATGTTCTAAAACACACTATTCACCTCATTAGTCCTTTGATTATTGTCCTTGCTAACATGGTTGATGCATACGCTAAATGCTTTGCACCACGAATATGAAGGAAAGTTTTGCAGCGTATAAGGCTAATAAGCTATATCCCTCGGTAAGTAGGCTAGTGTCTGCATGAACATGGAGTTTTGTAAGAGTGTTGAAGTAATTAAAGTTTCTAGTTCTTCATGCGTAATTGAATTGCATTGATGTTTGGCTTCACGGGTTGGTTAAGGTCGAAACGGTCTTCGTTGACGGCAAGTTTTAAATTTAGTTTGCAAAGAACTTTGAATTTTTTGATCTGTGCATTTTTTAAACGTATTTAAGTTATGTGAAGGTAAATATATGTATATTATGCACTTACGTAGTTTCTCACAAACATTGTATCTCATCTTAAATATAGTCTATAGAGTTAAGTATCTTATGATAAAACTTCTATTCACTAAATGCATTAATTTACTTTAAAAAAATAAAGTTGTTTCTAATAACAATTCAAACTGGAGAAACACCTCCGGACGCAAAAATTCCGTCGCGACGATAAGAAATGCCAACCGATACTGAGCCACACAGAATTTATGAAATACCAAAATATCAACAGTCAACGTGCTTTTTTGTTGCCTTTCTTGTTGCTGTCAGTCAGTTTGTTTAACAAGTAAGTGAGGTAGCATAGTTATTGATAAAACAAGGCTTACGCTATGCCAGTATTGCGTGAATATTTATGGATGAAGTGGCAATTCCCCCACGAAAGAAAATTGATTTTAAATGGTTGGAAATCAGGTAATATCAAAAAGCACTCACCTCGCGACGTCGGATGGTTCATGAGTATCGATAGCGGGCACTCGTCGTCGTCGAGTATATATTCTGTTCCGTCGCTGTTGACCTGCATTTCGTAAAGAACAATATTAAACAGAGTTATTTTAACGATACATAATTAAGGGACGCGATGCTGAGGCCTGAGGAGTATTAAACGTTACTAAATACAGGGTATTTAGTGATTTGACGATGATTTGAAATGTGGATGATGTCTTTTAAGTAAAACATATTGGCAATTTCTTAACAATTATTTTTACATGAGTATCTAGCAGAAGAATGAAGGGATATAAGAAAAAAAAACATTCGATAACCCAAACTGGACTATAAAACTATACTCCTTCAGTCTACAGCTTCACATCAAACCCATTGTTTTACTCATCCCACCTGAACCAGGCAGTAGTGCAGGGGATCGGCCTTTTCTAGACCGTATTTTGTGAGCATTTCCCGAACAACAGCCTGCGCACAATCCCGGATGGAAAGCAGCAGCGTCTTGTAGGGCACGTCCTGACAGAGGCTCTCGCCGTAAATCTTCAACGTGCCACCGGTATCGGGACCACCATCCCTAGAACGGAACTGCTGCAGCTTCTTCTCGAGCTTCTGCTGACGGCGCCGCCGCATCACGGCCTCCGGGTTTGAGATCGATCGGGTGAACGAGGTTTCTGGTAGTTCCGTGTACAGTTTTCCTGCCACGGCATCGCTGCCGTCGCCTCCAGTTCCACCGGCGTTGCCATTCATGTGGGCAGATCCCGAGGATGCGCTGACACCATTTCCCAAGCCCAAGTGACTGCCATTCGAGGTGGGCGGATCGGAGCTCAGCTTTGCCATCTTCTCCTTTTTCTTCTGCTCCTTTTTCTCTCGCTTCGAGAGTTTTCTCTTAAAGTTTAGATCTGTCTGCTCGATGGGCTGTATATGGTAATATTGATATATAAGTATTAAATAAATCTTGATGATTTGAAATTACTCACAGTGGTCTTCTGGTCTATGTTCTTGAGCAGGAATCGACCTTCGCGATCGTCAATATGCCAATTCAGCTGCACGAGTAGTGGCTTCTCGTCGGCATTGAGACGACGCTCCTCGCCATTGGCATGCACTTCGTAAAGGGCGTAGTTGGGCACGGATAGCATCCGCATATCGGGACGGAATTTCTCAATGAGTGTGTCTGAGGAAAAGTAATAGTGGCATTATGATGTCCAAATGTTCTAAATATGTTTTAATTTAAGTATAAGCTGAATTCTTTGCTTTATTTTAATCATTATAGTATATTCTCAGTGTAAGTATTAAAAGAATGCTTCCAATCTTCAGCATAAATTTAATGTTCAAGGATTTTCCCCATTTTTTTATAATTAAAAGTTAAAAGTTGTTCAAAATCCCATACCTATGACATCTGTGACGGTGGCGTCGGAAGCCACGCGAATGCATTTGGTGGCCACTTTCTGGCCAGCATCTTGGAAGTAGAAGCGCATAACGCCATGGAAGAGCAGGTTCTGCAGTTAGAATAATTAAAATGCCAATTAAATGAACCTATTTATTTATTCATAAAGTAACTCACCTCGTCTGGCTCGGAGAGCGCAAACAGATCCAATCGATTGGCATTCCATTGCTGTATCACTGAACGTACTGCCTCGCGATCCAACATCTTCTTATCATGTGACATACTGTACAGGTTGTATTCGGGGTGGGGGGAAGTCTCGTCTCAGTTCTGGGAGAATAGATCGTGTTGTGACTCCAGTGTGACGTCGTTTGGGCTTCGTTTTGTTGGGGCTACGAACTATCTGTAAACAATAAAGCATACATTTTGATAAAATTAGATTCTGGGTTTACAACTTCCATGAAAGCATCGTAAACGAAGGCGGAATCAGATGCGCAAAGTAAAAAGTAAAAAGTTGACGCAGATGTGGCAAACATGAACTTTTCGTTGCCAAATATAAACACCAATGGATCCAGAGGGCACAATACTACGAGGCAATGTAAATGTTCGTCTGTTTACCTACAAACTTTGATGAGGAAATAAAATATGTTGGCTGTGAACTGTGAACTACATTTGATGAAAGAAATTTTAGTCCATAGTATGGATTATCGACTTGGCTAGTGACGGTGATTAAAACAAAAACAATATAGGGGTACATAGGGTAATAAATGAAAAGTTAACAATAAAACGAATATGCTAAATTGGTATGAACAACATCTCAGAGTAAGTAAACCTATGCTTTCGCATTTCTTCACCCAACTTTCAGCAATGATAAATGGAAGATACCGTTTTGATTTATGATCGGTCTGGCTAACATTTCCGGAGAGTGGGCCTATACCGCATAAGTATATGACAATACCCTGCTCCTCTTCGAGCCAATTAAAAGTTCCATTACATGATCATATCTAACCAGAATTTCCCACACCAGCTTTCTGCGCTCAGCGACCCTAAACAAATAACTTCATCAAAGCAGAAAATTTCTGGGCATTTGTACAAATAACCCGAAGACGTTATTTAGGGCGTGTTCTCTGGTTGGTTTGTGACGGTTGGAAGGAAACGTTCAGAGTTCAGCAAAGTTATTCCGAAGAGAAGTGATGTCAAAGAGCGGAACTATGCCTGAACTAAACTATTCCAACCCTCTTTCCTCATTCAGTTCTTTTAACTTTTCCCTGCTATCTGCTGGCACTATGTTCCCCCAGTTCTGGTTCTTTTTCTATGTTTTTGTTCCGTCTTATATAGGCACTTTAATAATAACCGTCAGAGGTTCCGCCTGGCGGAACACGTCGTTTGTGCACTGGAACTTGTCGATTTACAGACCACTCGCTCTATAAGGAGGCCCACAGAATGGTAACCGTTTAAGTAAAGCTATTTCATCAATTTCCGCGAGGGCGTGCGTCCGTCGTCAGCTGAAATTGCATATGTTTCTGGTGCTTCTAGAGTTTTCATTAAAGGTGTGTGTAGAAACAAGTCCTTGATGCATTCAGGCATGGCCAAAAAAGGGTTGCGTTTAAGTGCTTGGGTATTTTTCGTTGTCCGTTTCCAAAAGTGCATTTTAATGGTTGCCAAGGCATCTATAGTTGTTTTCAGGGTTGATTCGGCAATAAGGGGAAGGGTTGTGTCAATATAGGAATTTACTGTTTTAGAGGGAAGCTCAATTGCTTCCAATCTGTATCCGGAAACAAAAGAATACTTGCACAAAATGAGTTTAATGTTATATTGATTGGTTAATCATCTTTAACAATTTATAGTTTTTTTATTTGTTAGGTAATTTATTATTCTGCTGGTAAATATAAATATTATGTTTACTTTCTTAGGTTTGAATCGAATTGTCATGTATTTGTTGTTAACATTGAGTTAATGTAAACTTTCTCCTGTTTCTTTCATACTGGTTCCATTATTGTCCAGTGTTCCCATATCAAGCTTTTTATCTGACTTGTTCATCGTTAAACAATTAGATAATGAATATATTATCTTGTCAGAAATAACATTTTCCTGACAAGTTATACGAAATGAAGAGGATGGGTAACAAACAATCAGTTCTAACTGAGGGACAAACAAATTGCTCCTACAAGTAGTGAGGTGGCTTTTTTAGTTAAGGAGGAAGAAACTAACTATATAATCGCTGAACAACATTATTAAAAAGACATAAAGGTGACATTTCATGAAGATGGGATTTCTGTGCTACCGATTTGGGAGGGAAAATGCCGTCAAAAAGATCGCAAGAAGCAAGATAATAATAAAAAAAACGAGTCAGAAAACCGCAGGGAAATAAAATTGTCGCTTTATGGCTGAAAAGAGCCAAACAGTGAGAAGGCTAAAAAAGAAGTACCGCAATACAACGCGAATGAGCAAAACAAAGCCCATCAACAGAAGAAGAGGTGAATGTACGAAGACAACAAACTACAAAACCCAGATACATTTACATGCTCAGATCCAGAAACAGCTGAGGTTAAGATAGCAGCAGACCATTATGTCTTAAATAATATTATAAAGCATTACCCTATTTTTCCTTAATGTTAACTATAAATAATGTTTGTATGGAGATCAATGTTTAAAGCCTCGGACGCATCATAGTAAATGTAATCTTTAACGAGCAGTATCTTTTGCATTGCTACCACTTCAGCGGGTTTTCGGATACAGATGCAAAGTTTCTGAGAAGTGCGAAACCTCACGAAGTGGGTCTGGGACATGTAAAATTGTTGCTGGCCTAGGCATAACTAAAAGTTTTTTCTCTCTCGCTGCTTTTCGTTTTTTATGCAGCTGTCGCTTTGGCACCTGCAGCGCGGCAATAGACCCACCTCACATGACTTGCGCCTCCCCTTCGACGCCCCTTCGCCTACCAAAGTGCATGTTTGCGAAACTTGTTGCCGGTTGCAGTTTTCGTTGAGAGTGTGTGTGCGTGTGTGTGTGCTTTTGTTTCTTTGTGTTTCAATTAATTTCGGGGTCAGTGGGTTTGCAAAACAAACGGAAACAGCCGGAGGATGGACAATTTTAAATGGAGACGATGTGGGGAAATTGCTAATCTGCAGTTCCCCCAAAGGAAACACCCGAATCATGGTCTGCGCAGAAAAAGGAAGTCATCTATGTGCTGGAAACTAATCTTGTAATCTAAAAATAAAGCGATTCATGTTAGAAAATACCTTGCGATATAAGACTAGATAGTTATGGAGACAAGTTAGAATAAAGGTAACTATCCACGTTATTTATAGTAGTAGGCTACAATGGACTCGTTAAATGTAACAGATGGAAGAAAGCGTTTCAGACCTTAAACATTTTTAATATATACATTTGCATGTTTATTCTTAGTCTGGATCACTAGCCGAATGATCTGGCCAAGAAAACCCGTACGTCTTTCTTTTTAATTTTGCCTTGTTAATTTCCTTCGATACGATATTATCATATTTGAAATTTCTACCTCGCACTCCATCTAGCTGAGTAACGGGTATCTGATAGTCGATAAAATCGGCTAGATAGGTCTCTCTTGTTTTACTCACTGTTTGCAAGAAGTGTTTGGTTTTATTTCTAATTAACTCAAGTTGTAAAATGTCGATACAAATTTTGTTGTTCCTAGATCTCTTGGTCAACCGTTTAAATATTTTATGTCTAGAAATTTGGATTTAAGATTTTTACCAAACGTTATGGAATTTCGACATGAGCTAATACCTCAATAAACAATTCATCTCGCAGTTGCACAAAGATCACACATTTTTAATTAGAATAAATCCAGATGTATGGGCAATAAGGAACATTTTGGCATTGCACTGAGATCAATAGGTTTATATTTATTTGCTTTAGCAACATACCATCTCCTGGGTTACAAAGAAACTTTCGTCATGACACTTAAACATACTTTTAAGTCGGAAATCCGACTACACAGTTCTTTCCCGTCTTGTTTACCTTTCGGTCGATTGCTTTTGCTAGCCCTTTTGCAACGGTCACTTTGATCTGCCCTTTTGGGGCTTCCTACTTTCTGCTTCTGACTTGGTTTTGCCTCTTTAGACGGCGTCACTTTTACTAGAAATAAATCACGAAATGTATAAAAATTAATGCATTCTAGGGCATTTGGTAGCTTATAAAGAAATAAGTATTAAGACCGACAGGAAGTTTGGAAAAAGTTGTGGCGCCCAACTATTTAACTTCTGAAATTTGCTTATAAAAAATACCAAATACTAAATACTAAAACTCCGTATTAAAGATTTTCATAATGCACCTCTTTTAAGGTTGGGACTTTCTAGCTTTTAATAAGAAGTGCTTACCGATTTATTGTGTCTTTTACTGTAGCTGGCACGTTATTGTAAATCTCTTGGCAAAAATACGAAAACTGTTTTCCCCGAGAGTGGGGAAGAAAACAATAAACCGGCAAACGGCTTCAAAAGGCATACCAACGTGGTTATTGACTCTTTTTTCTCTTTGTTGCTGTTTCAGTTTCTGTTATTGTTATTATTTGCTTAACGCTTTTTGCCTTTGGCTCGGGCTTGTTGACCGCCGAACTGAGCCAGGAAGCGAGCGATGAGACCCAAGAGGCGAAACACAAAAGTCCAAACACAACCACCATGAGTCAAGCTGGTTGTCATTGTGGTGGCTGAATTTTCTCCGCTGCTGGGCCACGCTTAATTGGTTGGTGGAATTGGGTTGAACGCAGTTCTTAATGAGCTCTGAATTGCTGCTAGACGGTGTGTGGCGGCGAGGGATCGACCGGCTGAGTCGGCGTAGGTGTACAAGAGCACACAGAAATAGACAACGAGATCACTGCCATTCCAGAGGAAGTTCTGGCGAAGTTACTGATGGCATGAATAACCCTTGAAGGTTGCGAAATCAAGTGAAGGCAATCAGACATGGAACTAACCCAAGAAAACCTATCACTATTAGGTGACTATTATCATGAAATCCTTACAAGATGATCAGTTTGATTAGGATCATGGGGCTATTTGTTTTCGTAATCGGATATTGGACTTTGATTTTAAATTCCGATTGCGCATAAAAGCTTCTATGAAGTGCCGCAGCAATCAAGATAAGCACAAAGATAAGCCAGATCACGATAAGACCACGTTTCCGCAGTATCAGTCAATAACCTGTTGACTGGTAAACAAAGCCGTTAGCGAAGCAGAAAACGTGGTCAAAGCATAGTAAATACTTGGACCAGTGTTGGCCAACATCACTAATTAACGCACAAACTGAACGGAGGTTACAAAATGTCGCATGAACCAAAGGCAAAATCACATCATTATCATTCCTAATAGCAGCATCGATAGAGTGAGAAAAGAAGCCAAAACAAGTGAAAGTTGATTAATAGTTTCCGCTTATGGTGAAGCGGTTTCTTGATCACAATTTCAGTGATTTTTCGTCTCACATTCTCTGTTTCTACACATATACCAGACATTTTTTCGCGTAATTAGCACAACGAGCACGCAACTCGACTCGAAAATCGAATGAGTAATGCATGCAAATATTAAATTAATAAAGGGGGAAAGGGAAAGAGGGTTCTCCCCCACATTTGTGCATTTTTGCATGTGCGCATAATCAAGTTATTCATTGTTTAATATTTATGAATATTTGTGTTCATATTTTCTCTTATTCATACATACGGTGGGTATCGAAAGTACGTGGTGCTGGCAAAATGTATGTAGGTCATGGTTATGAACAAAAATATACCTTTTATTTTCATCAAAGAGTTAAAGAAACAACATTTTGGGGATATGATTGATAAACACTTGCTTTAAGATTGGACCATTATGCTATAGGTAACATCTCTCAAAGCTTGTAGTAGGTAACTCCGTGGGACCCATTGCATGTTCTCACAAACGAAACAGGCACTCCTTCCTAAGCAGAAATTTATGGAAAATTAACTAATTAAGTATGCATGGATCATCGTGTGGGGCGCGGCACTATAGGTAGACTATGGATGATCTGGCATACATAATTAGGACTTGCTGTATCTACGGACTGAAGACGATCCTAGGGATCTCTGGGAATGGTTACTATATGAACATCGCCTAAGAAATGAAAAAGTTCGATCAAGGCTTAGCTTGGTATATTCATATTTAAGCACAACTTCTGAATCAATCAATTGATGCCTTAGTAACGATGTAAAGATAAAGATATCTTAGTAGATGATTTTTCGAGTTATAGAGATGGTAAGTTACGATACAAGTTGGTTCATACAACTAGCTGAAATTACGTAGCCCATCTCGACCGCGTTTGGAATAAAAGATTTCTCCGCATACACTGATTACCACACCACCCAGCCGAAATGTGCAGCAATATAGATTTTATGATTATTCAAAATGGTTCGGTCAGGTGAAAACAAACAAAGGAAAAGAGAAATCATCCCCCTCTGCGTAATTAAAAAGTGTGAAATGTGTCCGAATGGGAGAAAAGTTTTCCTCCCCGCTGGTCAGGTGTCAGGTGTGGTCCGAGCCGTCCGGTTTTGGCCAGCATTGGGTACACTAAGCCACCGCTCATGTAATGGCCATAAGAAAATCAAACATAATTGCAACAGCCAGCATAAACAGTTAAGATGACGCACTCGGGCTGTTAACTTGCCTCGAGCGTGGTTATATCTGATGTTGCCATTTTGCATGCCGTTGAGTTTGTTGTGACTGCCGGTGCCTAATTAGGCCAGGAAGCAATTAACCGGTTAACAGACGCGACTGCCAGCGCTTTGTTTAATGCATCCGATGTGCAGAGTGACCTACAGTGCGCGACACAAGTGTAGGCCAGGAATCTCAAATTACTATAAGTTTCATAAACTTTTTAAAGTAGAAGTCCTCTGGAATTGGTAATTCCAAGAAAATCCACTCACTCACTCTCTCACTGTAAGCAGACACAGTCCTAAGGCTTTGAAACGCACTGTACAGACTCATTCTCTACGTGAAGTAAGTCAGCTATGGGTGCATATTTAATGTGGGAAAATAATGCCGGGCGGAACTCGTTGCGCGCTTTGAAGTCGCTGATTGCCAGCATCTGGGGAATAGGTAAAGTAGCAACAATTGCGGTTGCTAAATGATCGTGTACTTACTTCTAATGGCAAAAACTGTTACTGAACGACTCAGAGACATATTTCAGGGCGTACTTCTTGGAATAGGAAACTTTCACTCGACCGCACAACGCCCATAAAAGATAAACACGATATATGTAGGAAGGCACAAATACAAAGTACGAAGTATGAAGAGGAGACATTAAAGACGACGACGATAAAGAGACGCAGACGACATCGACAATTGACAATTTGCAGTGTAATTCCAATTATCGTGAAAAATGTCCAGTGTCGAGTAAGGAAATAAAACGCATAAAAGTGGAAAGGGAAATTGCTTTACAATCTTTCGCCAACTTTCTAGGATGGAATTCGATTGCTGATATCAGCTTAACGATAGATATAGATCGTTTCAAGCCAACTCAAATCAAATTCAAACATTTCATTAAAAATATTTTTCCATAACAAATTGCATTCTAGGAATACCAGCCATGTTCCATTCTTCAATCCGGTCCTGGGTCTAGTTTCACCCATAAGCAATTCCGATCGATGAGTTTTAGCTTTGAATATTGTAATCCAGCCGCATACTGAATTCCCCAACAGTCCCACAGTTGCAAGCCGAGTTGCTTGGGAATCTTAATTAAATGCCATAAACAATTTGTAAGCCGGTCGCTTGGCAAATCACCAGCAGACGCAAGCCGTCATGTCACTCATAAATGCAGATATATTGTGGAAGAGAATCGGGGAGCACGGTGCCGGGTGCACTGTTCAAGATGCACGGAGCACGGGGATTGGGAAGATACGCCTAATCACAACCGGTTGGCTGTGTGGAATGCCACATGGATTCGACGATTGGCATGTCAATTTATTAATCGTGCTGCGTTGTCCATTGCGCAGGCGCAGCTGTCAACTGCCAGCGATTGCAATTCACTTATCTGAGTTTGGGCAATTAACGTAGTTTGGGTCATTTCGAGTGGCTATCTCACAAGACACTCCCTTTCATTCAAACTCTTTTCAAATGCTTTTGACCGCGTTGACCTGCGCCTGGTTAATGGAAATTACGTAGCCTGGCAATTAACATTCAATTTACATTTGTAAACGTTCACTTTTATTTCACCCCTCTGAACAGATTTGAGACTTACCCTACTTCTGGATATACGAAGTGAATCAGTGTAGTTAATTATTAAAGATCCAATTACACATTGTAATGTTAAATAAGTTATTTACATTTTGTTTCAGATAGTTGTCTGTACTTGCTAAAAGTTGAGCTCTAATTTTAAGGTTCTCACCTTCAATCATCTCTTTGCTTGTCAGTTTCATGAGTTATGTCATTATTTTATCAGATATATTCGAACACATTTCTTTTTGTAACATCGCTTTTAGTGCCAACTTTCGACTATTACGCCAAGTCAAGTTGGGCCGAGAAAACAACTAGAGTGCGGATAAATTGAACATCTGCTGATGGCGTCCCATAAAATCCTCGACAAGATCTTACATCTTTGTAATTACGAAAAAGCAGCAACTGAGGTAGTAGGGCGTTAAATCTGCAGCTGTTAAAACAGTGCAGAGACAAGGCCAAAAGAGCGCCGCTAGGTGAAAACCAAAACAAATAGCTGGTAATCAGCTGTCGCGGCTCAGAGACTCGAAGACGGACAAATAATTAGTTTCAATGAGGCGGTGGTACTTGAAAAAATATAGAGAAGCATTTTCGGGCAAACTCTTAGATATTCACCCAAAAAGACAGGCAGACAGACAGACAGACGGACAGACGTAATGACAGACCGTCGTAGGCACATTAAGACTCCATTATGCATTCATTTGGGTGCGCAATGAGACAGTCGGAGAAGTCTGAGTGCCTGCGAAGCCCATCCTGCTCGAATCATGAAAGGAATTCGGCAATCCCCCAAACAAAAGGCGCTGACAAAACTGAAACATTACCGAATTCCGCATAATCTTCGAGCCACAAAAAATCATCATCCGATGTTGTCTCTCGACTTTGAAGTGCCACTGTATGAACGTTTCTTGATATTTGTAATGGTTTGATTGTAAATGTTCGTTTTCATTCTCGCAGATATTACTTTCATAGCTAAAAGTAAATCTACCAAAAAAAAGTTTTTTAACTTTCATGTTAGACAGTTAAGGAGAAACAATGCGATCCCATAAATCTTTCTAATCATATTCCCGAATAATCCGCTCAAGTATTTCGTACCCTCAAAAAAGTATCTCGGAAACCGAACACTGCCAAACTTGTTGCCAAGCGCACTCTGATGGTATTTCCCGGTGTGTTTACGTCAGGGGTGGAATTGTGTTGCACCAACACCCCTCATACATACCTATGTATGTACATGCCACTGCGGATTCGAGAGCATTCCCGATTCCCATATTCCCATAGAGACAAAGGGGCTAACAGTCCAGACCAGGTAACAGAATCAAGATCATGCAAAGCAGGTAGCTAGCTAAAGGCAACACACGCACACGTTTCGAATCACTAAGCCTCGAAATAAGAGATATAAAAAGGATCACAAGGGTACACTGCACAAAATTAGTGTGATCTATGGTAATTAATTTATTTTGATTTAAACATACTTTCAATTCTTTTCGCATTGGTTTTAAATTGTAAGCGAGTTTCGATTCTTAGTAAAATTCTATATTGCTCCAGTTGCCATACCGAAAATGCTTTCACATGACCCCTGCTTCACCCTGCTCCCAGTTCAAGTTTGAACCAAATGTTCTCAGTGTATGCACCGGGGGAGAGAGTTGTGCACTGGCCCAGAACGTGGTTGGAAAACAGTTTTCCCCTACGATTTACACCAATTGACAATTCCAGGCCGAACTCCTGGCTCGGGGTTCATTCAAACCGCGAGGGAAAGGTAGAAAAAGTACAGTCAGCTCGTGGAGGACTGCCCTTTGTTGCACCTCTGTGTACCTATTCGGTTTGTCGCACTTCTGTCCATCAATTGCAAGGGTCGCCTGTCAATCAGCGGCGAGAAGAAAAGTGCCAGGAGAATGCAATGGCACTCCTTCGGCTGAAGAGGCAAAGTCAACGAGTTCTGGGATGTAGGCAAATGCATCTCCATTGTTTTGCACCCATGTTCCCATGTCGGGCTATTATGCGATAGGAATGCATGAGCGGTTGGTGTGTCGGGGTTGACTTCTGGTGGCGATCACCAAGACGGCCGGTCCAGAGAATGCAGATTATCACGGCTAGACGTTTCCATTAGGCCAACTGTCAGATGACATGTAATAGAGGAAGAATGTCTGCGGTGGAGATTCTTTCACATGACATAAATATTTCAATGATCGCCTTTATGGATGATGTTGACGGGGATTGGCCTGCCTTTAAAGTTTATTTTGAGCACAATATCACTTAATATACAGATAAATCTGCCTACACTTTTATTAGCCAGGCAATAAGCGATCTGATGGTTCTCGATAGTTTCATTCTTACAGCAAAGTGTTTCTCTCCACAATTCCATTCTGAATTTTGCAACTAGAGTGGATAGTCTGCTGTAACTTAAACCGCTACTATGCTTCTATGGGAAGTTTTTGCATTCAGTTGACGGGCGTTGGCCGGCGGGAAATGCGAACCCCAACTGATCTGCAAACTTTCTCACATGAAACCACCGCGCACATGAAATGCAAACAAAGTGGAACATGAACACACTCTCCTCTTCTCTCACACACACAGCAGTCAAGTTTGATCGCTCTGCAATAACAATAACTCACTCGCAAAAATAACAAAGGCACAAAACCAAACAGAAAAAGAGTACGCTGCATAAACGGCAGCAAAAAGCACACAAAACCAAAATAAAATCACGGTCAGGCGGAGAAGAAAACGAGTTTCTTGGCCGATCGATCGGGCGAGTGAGCCATAGCCCACTACTTGGCTGGTTGGCGCGGCATTCGATTTGCGAAACGGGTTTGCGCACGTTTCAGCTTCGAAGGGGCGGAATCGGACGCGGACCAGAGGTGGGCGTGGCCGACCCGCACACAACCGATCAGCGGGAAACTTTGCCTAGTCACAGTTTTATTTGAGGAGAATCATATTTGTGATTTGGGAATAACAATTAAGGATTGCAAACATGGGATCTTGTCTCTAGGTCCTGAGCAACTATGGAATGAGATGAGAGTCCATAATCAGGACTATCCAATCTAAAATGTCCCAAAACAGCATTAGCTTAGTACCAAAAATGTGGTTCGTAGATTATGAAATACTCAACTTTGTTTGCCTTCTCCTAAGCTTCATTTCCCGTTTTTAAGGTTCCTAATTGTTTATATTTTCATACTTCAAAGCTTATTTGATTTCTATTCTCGTTAAGAGATAACATCATTATCATTGCAATTTTCATTAAATTAATGACTTTTTCCACACTGCCAACGCCTTCTCAGATTAAAAAGCTAATGTTTATGATTTCCTGGAATTGCCATTAGCACATCCACATGATCTTTGATTACGCATAATATCCGAGCCGCAAGAAAACAACTCCAAAACAGCTGCACGGACAAAAGCTCGGGTTTCCAGTTAAAATTCCCCCCAAAAACAGCACGAAACCAACTAGAAATCTGCTCAAAGCGAATCCGCCTGCCAGAACCCCAAAAAGTATCTCTGGAGCGCCGAAAGCAAAAGTAAACAAAAGGCGGGGAAGGGGGCGTGCAGCGTGCGAACACAAAGCCACAGCCAAAACTAAACATTTTGCATTCGGAAACGGAGAATCGCAAAGGAGTCCAATTACCCGCCAAGCGGCGAATGAGGAATTGCCAAATAGGCGCAAATAACAGATCGGTGGGGTGAGCAAGAGGGGCATTGGGGGGCTGGGGGATTGTGGGTCTGTTGGGGCGTTAGATTGCAGCTGCGCCAGAAGACTGAGAATGCAGACTAGCCAAGACAGAAACCTGGCTAATTCGGACATTGAGTGCCCACCTCCCACACAGAGAAAAAAAGCTAAGACATTTGTAATCAGTTTTCAAAACTCTCATTTCAAGAACTGCCTAAACTATTTTTTTTACCTCAGCAATCTGATTAGTAAAATTAAATCAGTGAAATATATGATTTTTTCAATTGAATTGTCAATCTGTTTGGATTCTTCTCTGTAAGATTTTTCATTAAGGGGAACAAGAGCGAGTTGAAGTTGCAATAGCTATAAGCTATTGCTAACCAATCGTTTTCACCAACTTATCGTTTAGCAGGCCGTCAACTGTGCCTATTTATGTGTTACGTATGTGTAGCTGATAACGTTTCATTTCCTCTTAATGGGTCAATATTATGTGCCCAACTATTACCTGATACACATTATCAAGTTTGAACTAAATTGTAAGGTTTGTGTGCTTAAATCACGACTAAATGATGTCATACATTCAAAGAAATTTTATAATCTTAAGCAGTTCTATTTAGAGAAAATAAAAAAATTGCAAATTTAAGTAGTTTAATTTTCCTGATTATTCAGGACCCAAACACAACCAGTAATCCAATAATTTATCATAAAAAGATTGTGGGTATATTATTTATAGAACGGTTTCCATTGTAAACTGGATCAATAAAAAAGTAAAGACTGAATGCCATCACTCCCTGATCTACGTTAATTTTGGGACCGCTTTTATCGACTTGCTGTTTGGATTGCGGCTCTTTTGCCGTGGCGTAATTAGATTATCTTGCACCTGTGCTCGTGGGCCAGTTTCCCCATCTCTTTTGGATCGCCGGCCCACATTCGGTTTGCTCCCCGCACTTGTTTTCGGTTTTGGTATTGGTATTTGTATTTGTTTAGCTTGTTTGCTCGGCCCTTGGTATTGGTTTAGTGCACTTTCTGGAGGGTGGGGTAATTGGTGACCTGCTCTCCTTTGGCTGCCTTATCAGCTGATGTCAACGAAACTGCATTGTGCCATTACAATTTTGGTTTATCTCGCTCGGCTGTTTGTGGGGCAAGAGAGCCCGCGATAAGGTCATTGGAATGTGGAACGCGCCCATTGATAATAGCGCAGGTAACACTGTTTACACCGACAAATCTTGCTCGTTCCAACTCCCAAAATAAGGGGAACAAGAACCAAAATAAAGCAAGCCCATGAGTCATGTGAAAACACGAGAAGTACAAAGTTCAGCTGCACAAATTTGCAGTCGCATGCAGTGAGGTGTGCGAAAAAGGCGAAATTGGAGCTGGCGCGAATGTGAAACAGAGAAACGAGCTTATGGTGCCACAGTGGTCGCTCTTTCACTCTACTGGCAGTTTTAATTTATTTTGATATGTCAAAGGAATTGAATGTTTGAAATATATTGTATACTACAGTATATAATAATATTGTAACCCCAAAATAAGATTTCTTGAAACATCATATTTATGACCGATAATAAGAAAACAATCGATTATGAACTAGTATGCTTGAAAGGCAAAATCACAAATTGGAGGAGACATCGGAAATGTATAGGTTCTAGTTTGGCCTGCCCCACTGTACCGCGCTATCAATGTTTCTCCGATTGTTGTTGTTCTCTTGCGGTGTGCAAGACAACAACAGTACAATGACCGAAAAGTTGCCATGCAAAAACTGAGAGAGGGAGTGGGAAAACAGAATTGTTAGCCGCGACAAAAATCGTAGTAGAAAAGTAAGCACTACTACTAAAACCTGTTAGTCGGAGCAGAGCACTAAAAATTCCGATCTTCCAGTGGCGCTCTCCACTGGAGATTTTTCTGTTGCTTGGTTTTATCACCCTCTCTCTCTCTCTCACTCTCGCGCGCTCTTTGTGGAAACAGGTATAACTGTTTGGCGTGAGGGAGCACGAAACTCCAGTGGAGACTTCTCCGCCTCGCCAGCGAAACAAACGATCAAAATGAACATTCTGATAACGTGTGAAGGTGAGCAACAAAATAAAGTATAAGAAAATACCGTCACGAAAACAACAACAATAGAAATGTCGACGCACCCTTTTCTTTTTCTCGCAAAGAACGAGGGAATGGAGAAGAAGCGCAAAACCACATCCCGCCTGAAGCGTCCCTTTCCCCCGCTGGAAGTGGAGGGAAAGGCAGCTTAAAGAGGAGCGGGTGGCTTCCAGTATGTGGAAAACAAAGCAGACGCCGTTGGAATGCCGCCGTTGTTTTTGTTGTTGCTAAGCCGGACATGGCAATTGTTGCTTTTGTTTTCGAGAGGGGGTGGCGAAACTCATAAATATCAGCGTTGCTGAGGGGGGTGGGGGCTGTCTTTGTCTAAACCTACCTTACCTTTAATTCCTTGTCGCCCGGTTTAATCCAATTTATCCAGCTTTGAATTCCAGGTGGGAGCGAAGAATGAGCAGCGTTCTCCTTATTTTTTCTTCTTGCGCACTTTTGCACTGCACTGTGGGGCTGGCTAATTTAATTAAGCCCGCAATTAAATATTGGTTAACTCTGTCGATGTGTTGTTGCTGCTACGTAGTTGTTGTTTAACTTGTTGTTGCACATTTCGCGTCGCGGCGCGGCGGCTGCGCAGTCGACGTCGGAGTCAAAGAGAGCCAAGTGCGCAGGGAAATGCGAATGCGAATGTTGCGGAGAAATCGAAATCGCGAGACTGACCAAATCGAAACGAATCGAATCGGAAAACAAAACGCACTTTTCACACACTGCGATGTCGAGACGAGCGAAGAACAGAGAATAACAAAGATCACCGCACTTGTTGCGAATTTGTTGTCGATTTCGTAGGAAAGAAGAACTCAAGAAATGCGAGCGACGCGCGCCTTCGACATTTTTCCGCGGTGTGACCGCAGGCAGGCTTGCGCAGAATACAAGCAGTAGGACCGCAGAATAACTTGTTCATAAACGCCAAATGTTTGCATGTCCTAAATTTGCCACCAATACGGCGTAGCACATACATCAACCATTCAGCAAAGACTCCAACCAGCCGATCTAACTTTTTCAAATTTTTAGATTTGTTTTGTTCATTTTTTTTTACAAAACGGTATTAACATTGGAAAATTATTAATTTTTTATGTCATAGCAGAGAGATCCATTTTGACGGGAAAACAGCTTGGGGTTCATTTCACGGCCTTTAATCTCCTGAAAACCTTGTAACTTTATATCCTTAAAGATATTACTATTATGGTTTAATTGGAAATCCCTTTTTTAAAATCGATTGGAAACTTTAATTCATAACGCAAAATTTTTACTTATAATTCAATACTAACAGGTTTAAAAGGTTTAATTATAAGGAATCCAACTGGGGACTTCACAAATAAATTGTTGAACATTAAGCCATTTTAGCCGGCAACGTATTTTCCGAGTAATCCATCTACGTACAAATATCCTTTCAAAAATCCGGATAACAGAGCTCTCTTCCTCCTGGTGGAATGTCGTGCTCGAAACCAAACATGTATAATTGGCACAACATAACGCAACAAGCTCTTACGACCAATCAACAAAATTAAATGTGGTAAGGATATTGAGGATCACCCAAGCCGGGTCCTATCTCCCTCCGCGCTTCTTCCTTTTGGCCTCCGGCTCGTCCAGACTGTTTGACCTGCGCCGTACCTCCTGCCCTCTGGAGGCACCACTAGTGCCTGGCCCTGGCCCTGGCTCCTGGCTGCCTCCTGGCTCGCACAGAGCTGAGGCGCCCCGCCACGGAAGCACCGGATGCACCATGGTGGACAGAATGGTGGTGCAGCCGGCCTTGGGTGCCAGGCGGTAGGTGTGAGCTGGTGTGACCTGGCGGGGGAGTTGATCGAGCCATTGCACCGAGAAGTCGCAGCGCACGACGCATAGGCTGACCTGGCCGCCGGAGGACAGGTCGTTCTTCATGCCCGCGGCCACGGCGTCGCACGCCAGAGCGCAGGCGGACTCCTCGGAGAGGTCCTCCGACCACCGTGACTCCAGGATGGACATGGATACCAGGTAGCCGGAGCCGAGGGACGCAAAGGGCGCCGTATCCGTGGAGCCATCGCTGCGGGTGCAGAAGAGATGCGCTCCGCTGCTATCCGCGCCGCCTATGATCATGTCGGCATCTATGTTCCTGTTGTAGCGGAACAGCAGCTGCCGTATCATCTGGTTGGCACAGCACACCGGCACTTTGCGGAACCCAGTGTTCATCCGGTGCAGCTCCAGTTGCGCCCGCGTCAGTTCCACCAGGGCATTCGTATCCCGGGCGGTTCCAGCTCCCGCAGCACTGAGGGGTTCCAAGGCACCATTATATTATGTCTATGACGTACTCATAGATAGCTAGATACTCACAAAATGTTGGACTGCAGCTCGACAATTTTTCGGATTGTCTTCGATAAAATCATGCCACCGATGGCCGCCTTGGAGTCGGCGCCTATGATCACTCCGCCGTCGAACACGATACCCACCACAGTGGTGCCAGTGGCAAAGCTTTTCGGCTCCACAAGGCCATTCTCTTTTAGTTGTTTGTTGCTGCGGACGAGAGGGGAACTGATAAGTCGCCAGAGCGAAGTGACTGCACTGCAAGATACCCCGCACGATTACACGCACGAGTTATTCACATTAGGAATAATCGCAGAGGTCAACTCAGCCGAGGTGCAATGGCCAAGCCTCACTCCGGAGGAACCGCCTTCATGATCACGGTTAACCTCTACGCCAGGTAAGTATAAATAACTCTTTATTAAATATTGCGATTCAAACATTGGCAAAAATAAATGCCATCTACTTCAACCAAATGGGCTTTTGGTGAATCTTAGGGGAGCCAAAATGCTTTTCTCGTGTATCAATGGTCAATGAATTGATTAATTTTTTGAAACAAAATTGTGCCACTAGAATTATTAACCAACTAATTATTAACAAACGAAATGTTTTCCTTTGTGGTTTGTTGGTGAAAGTTGGTTTGTGGAAGGTTGGTTGGGTGTTGAATGTGGCTTGCTTGTGTTCCGACTGATTTTTTCAACTCACCGCAGACAATTGTCGAAAGTAAATCCGCTGGGACCGCACAGAAAGGGCGATCGGTCTGGGTATTTCATCAAGGTTGGTAAACCGTTGAACATGATGTGTGGATTTTATAAAATATAGCTGAATTCTGTTTGTTCTCGTGCCCGACAGCAATGTCAATAGCTTAAGCTTCGAGCTTATACCCAATGCCTACCTGGGATTCTACTAAAGTAAAAAGCAATTTAAATTCAGTAATACGACTTATCAGAGATGGGGCATTTAAAAAGTGGTTGGCGTTCGCGCCGTTTGCTATCGCTATCGGCGGGCCTATCGAACCGTGGCTTTTCAGCATTTCGACCATTCCTGCAGACGGTCACTCTACGGGAGTCGCGACCAAATAAAAACGTAAATAAATGATTGAAATTGAGGCGAAACTGCTACGTGCGGACTCGGCCATCTACGCCACGGGCGAGAGAGTCGAGTGCCTGATCGAGTTCACCCACAAGGTCTTCTCCGACGAGACAGCCGCGTCGCAGGCTGGCCGCAATGCCAACGAAGCAAGGTGAGCCGAGCTGTTGTTGACTGGTTTTCTCCCCTTGATTCACCATGCAAATCCGACCAGTAGCCAGGAGAACTTGGCCTGGGCCTCGGCGCAGCTGCACTGCTACCGGAAAACCAGCTACTCCACCTCCTCGGGCGACCGAGCCGCTGAGCTCACGGAGATGATTGGCAGGACGGCCTTGGATGCGGTGACGCAGGCGCCGGGCGAGGTGATTGTGGCCACCAAGCCCAAGATCCTCTTTTGCGACCTGCGCCTCCAGCCCGGAGAGACCAAGATGTGTGAGTGATCGGCTTGCCCTACTTGTTGGCTGTTTAGTTTTACTTACGAGCATGTCGCCTTGCAGACTTTTTCAATGAATTCGTTCCTCGCGATGGCCCGCCCACGTACAGAGGCCACAACATTCGCTACTTCTACAAGATCACCATTGCTACCCAACGAGTCAAGTCCAAGGTGCAAACGCTGGCCGTTCCCATCCGTGTATTGCCCATTCCCATAATTTCGCGGCCCGACGAGCTTCCCGTAACCGTAGAGACCAACGAGGAGCTAGCGCCCACAAACCCATTCCTGGAGAAGCGCGAGATCAGCGAGCTGGAGATATCCTGGCACCACCTTAAGGCAAGAAAATCGAGATCCCATAAGCAGCTGTACCTTTTCAATGTCCTCTACTCTGTGTCTTTCAGAACGTAACCGCTCGGCGGGCGCCGAAGTTCTATCGCATCTCGAACAAGCGCGGCTTCGTTGGCCGCTTTTGTTTGTTCAAGCCAGCCTATAAACTCGGCGAGGACATTGTGGGCAGCCTGGACTTTGATCCCGGCGTAAACCCCCGAAAGGTTAGTGATTATTTTTGTCATTATTCATAATGCGCTTTCTAAAATCCCACTACATCTCATCAGGTGCGCTGCGTCCAGTTTTCGGTAAAGCTGCAGCAGCAGGAGCTTTCCATCCGACCGCAACCAGTGCAAAATCACCAGCTGCAGACGCAATCCTCGACGAGCGATGATGTCTCCTCGATCAACTCCTTTGATATGGCCAGCATAGCTAGCGGAGTGGTGGCAGATAACCTCCACAAGTCGGCCACATCGGCGAGTTCAAGGGATAAGGAGGCGCCTGAGCCAACCGGGAAACTTTCGACCATTTCCACCTCCCACCAAGTGTGCTACGCAACGTTGCAGACCCAGGTCGTGGTACCCATTCCGCTGCACGTAACACCCACATTCCGCACAGACCTCGTCGACGTGCGATGGCGATTGCATTTCGAGTTTGTAACCACCACTTTGATGGACTTTGGCATTCCGAATCCGGAGTCCGGCGAGCTAAAAGCACCGGCCGAAATGCCCGTGGAGACGATGGTGTGGAATCTGCCCGTGACCGTCTACGCTGCGAATCCTCTCCAGATTTATGCTCCAAACCAGACATTCAACCTGCTTATAAAGTAATGGCACTTCTCTTCACTGTTCCGATACAGAATTGGTTGACCAAATTTTAAGTAATCGCGAATTCGTTCTCTTAATGGAAGTAATTATTAAGAATTATTGTATTAAAATGTAGGAGAACTAATCAAAATGTTATCTCACGCGGCGATTTACTTTTACTTTTAATTCTGTTCAAGTTTATAAAGAGCAAACAAACCAAAGCGGCAACTTTTAATAACTTCGGAAAGTCATTCCTCTAACGTATTTGTAAAATACAAAAAGACAGTAGTCATGTCCATAGCACTTGTCGATGTTGACCAAGATAATATTTACATTGTACGGTCGGAAAATCCGTTTTCCGCATCTCAATTTATTCTGAGGTGCAAAATTCACTGAATAAGATCTAACCCGTTTCGCCTGAACTTTGAAATCGGCAAATATTACAAAGGTACACAACAGCAGCGGATGTGTGGGTTAATTTAATAAGTGCTTATATAATTACAGTTCAAACCGCGAGTAACAAACAGCCAAGAAAGGCGATTAAAAGAGAGCCACTGGGAGGGAGAAGTGCGATTCTGGACCTCACTTGTTGGCCAGAATCTCAAACTTCATGCCGTGATCGTGCTTCTCCAACTCGCTAATGAGGCCGGTCTTAGAGAAGGCGGCAGCTGGAGGCAGCACTCCGCCTGTGCTGGGCATCTTGTCCGACTCACGAAGAATGGTCAGTGCCGCTGAGAGCGCAGCCACGCAGGTGGCTCCATATCCGGGATTCATGCCCGACACGCGGACCATCAGCGTCTTGGTCGGGGACTCCGTGTATTGGTCTGAGCTCTCGGCCAGGCGATCGCTCTTGAGCCAACCACTGGCCTTAAAAGTCATCTTGAAATAGGTGCGCTCCATCGACTCCTCACTTGGACCGGAACGAGAGGCCAGTCCGCCGGAGAAGAGACCGGGGTAATTGAGCAGCAGCGTACGTCCCAGCTGAAACTTTGACAGCAGACCGAAGATGGTGGCAAAAAGGATGACAGCGCCGGCGACCAGCCAAGACGAAAATCCCACGTAGGCCTGCATCTGGACCGGCCGCTTCTTGTCATGGTCGTAGAGAAAGCGCTGGGACCTCATCACCACCGAGCGGTCGGAGCCGGGAAAAGGTAGACACACTTTGTCAATCTCGGTAGAGCGGAAGACCAGCGGTCGTGGCTTGAGAAAGGGATAGAATCTGGGCAGTCTCTGCGGATAGATCTGCTTCCGGATGCCGCGCAACTCGTCAGAGTGAGCCAGCCCGTAGACGGCGCTCTCCCAGGTTCCGTAGTTGAGACCGGCAGTGCTTCCGCCACTGCCGCCCTCTTTGATTCCGCTCTCCAGGAAGGTCTCTACAGAGTTCACCACGCCGTCGAAGTTTTTTTCCACAAAGACGACGCCCATGTCGGCGGGTATGGAGTCAAAGCCGCAGGCGCTGACCACGTACACGCCCTTTTCCCTGGCCAGTTGATCGTACTTCAGCTGCATGGTCTCCATGTACTGGGGCTCCCCGCTAACGTCCACATGGTGCGTGCCCGATTCGATGCAGGACTTCACGACGTTTTCGCCGTGAAAGCGGTAGGGTCCTGCAGTGTTCACCACAATCCGGCACTTTCTGGCCATCTCCAGCAGGGAGGCCTGGTCGTTGACGTCCGCGATGAAGATGGGCACCTGCGAGAGGTCCTTCTTGGCCTTGGCGCCCATCTCCTTCAACACCGCCTCCAGCTTCTCGCGGTTCCTGCCAGCTATGCCCCATCGCAAGCCGCGCAGCACGGTGACCGCCTCGAATACCGTGTACTTGCCGGTGAAGCCGCTGGCCCCAAAGATAATCACATCCAGTCGATCGCCAGACATTTCGCCGTAAGTCGCCTCCAAAGATTCGATTTCAGATTGCGCGATATTGCGATATCCCTGGAATCACAGGTGCGACTTTACGCGCAGTTTGGCATGGAGTAGATAGACGAGTGCTCACCTGTATCGCTGTCTACTGATTCCGCCTACTGAGCTGCTAATCGGCGTTCTTATTCAGTATATTCAAATACACATGCATCATGCACGTATGTAGGTGGAAAATCCAACCGGCCAAAGTCGAAGCTCTGCTGAATGGAGTTAGGGGTATTCCTGCAAGCGCCTAATGGCCCGACTTCACTGATTCTACGGATTGAAGGAGTGTTTCCACCGCCTGAATTTGTTTGAGTCTGGCTGTGAATGGTGACTTCTATTTCTTTGTGACTCTTCTGTGACCTCTATGACTCAAAAATATAAATCAGTGGGAGATCTATCAGCGAAATGGAGTAAATAGATGTTAGCAAATGTGTTTCCACTTTAGGTGTGGAATATAGGCATAAAGCCAGTGTGGTTGTTTAATTAAATAAACAGATTAACTTCTTTCTACATTTCAATTGACGCGGCTCGGTTCTATTGCAGGCCTTCAGAATAAACTTGTGATATGCAAGCGATCCCCAGCCAGGCCGTTGGATGCATTCAAAGTACGAAATAGATAGTTCGCCACCCATTTAGTAGAAAGCATCCCTAGATATATAGCTACCCAGTCATAATTTGCCATATTATTTGTATTATTTTATTTGACAAGATCCTTCTCAATGACTCTGCAAGATGTAGGGAGGATGAAATACGATTCGTTTCCTAGTCAGAGGGTACAAACTCTGCCTGCTAACTTTATGAGCTGTGAAGACACGAATTAAAGGGAGATTTGCTTCTTCTTAGTCTTTATACTTGTCGTTCCAAGCTTGTGTTATGTACATCAATTACTTGAACGACTAGTATATACCCTGCACCGCGAATAATGGGAATAAAATTAACATTTTGTTATCACTGTGTGAAGTGTGAGGTCCAGGCTGAAGACTGTGGCCATTAACACTGCGCACGCCAAATCCAGTTATTCAAAATAACGATACTGCCCAACCGGTTGAACGGAAACGAGCTGAGCAGATGCGGTAGAGCAATTGCGGATCAATCACCCAAAGCTTGGGGAAGGCAAGAGACTTCCGGAATTTCCTGGATAAGTATAAAATGTGGAGCTGCCAGTCGGACACAAGCATTCTGCAAGCTGCATCAATTCAAAATGAGGCTGCATCTCATACCACTGGTTGGACTCCTGGCACTGATTATGGCCCAATCTCAAGTACTCCTCCCGGGATTTCGCGTGCGACAGGTTCCTGTGCTCGACATGGGCAAGATCCGAGTGGTGCAGTACCTGGACGCGGCCTCCACAGTCACTCCAGAGCTGGTAAAGGATCAGTTCAGCAGGCGATTCACTACGCTGGCCAAGCCCTTGGTCAGTGGTGCTGCTCCCCAAACCAGCCTCCCAAACTTGTAATTTATTATGATTGCCTAAGAGTCAATTTGATAAGCGAATATATAAATATTGTAGGTACCTTTGAACTTGCGTCTTTAAATTTGCGTACTTTAAATTGTACTCAATCTATTAGGAAAGAACTGTAGAGTCGGGTAAAATGACCACCCAAGCACAGTGGGTCTGGAATTTAAAAAGAAATTGTGCATTAATTTAAAAAGTATTGAAGTCCCTTTAGTAATTATCAGGACTTCCCGTTTTCTTGCTAGCCAGGCAAACAAGCAATGAAACTAATTATACGAGGCTATTTAATATTTCGAAAAAGTCAACTAAAATTAGGTTCTTTTCATGTATTTTCCTCAAGAAGGCTTAAGATAAATACTAAATCGGCTAAATACTCGAAATCGTAAGTTTCTAGTATTAGACTCGTACAAAGTAATGCATTTCTGTGGGTAATAATGCTGTGGGTACTTTATGCAAAATTGATTAATTCCAATGACATGGAATTCCTATCCTCGCTTGCTCCAGGATATTTTCCGATTGGCAGGCCCATGATTGCTCTTGTTCGTGGTGAAAAGTATGCAAACTTAATTATTCTACAGAAAAGTGTCAGAACTTAAAAGATGGATTGCTATTTCTAGGAGGAGGAGGAATTTACTGATACGGATGATAGGAAATTCGAAGGGAAGACCTGAAACTGAAACGATCTTTTCTTGCATCAGAAGAAATCGCAAAGTAGGGGAAGCAGTCCCAGTCCTTCTGGCATGCCACTTGTCCTTCTAGTCGCATTTGGAGAACCTCTGACTGTGACGTAGTTCACCAAGGAATATTCTCCGAATGACTTCTCACTGCAAGATTGGTCCATAGTGCAAGACTTGCAACATTATATGTCGAGTTACAGGCAGGAAATGATTGGGACAACCATTCCCGACAGCACAGATCACCGGGAAAGTATCTTTCAGTAAATATGCTTGATTCGAAATATAAGGATTATATAATGTTTATGCGACTCAAAACCAATTATGACTGGTTGACCATAGTGTTAATAACAATAAGAACTCCCAGAAGCCATCGACAAAGAATATTGCCAATATAAAGGCTCCAGAGCTGCAGAAAATGTGTAATCCCAGCAGCTTAGCTAACTTGGCTGACAACTGGTATGCAAGTTGAAGTATCTGATACTTGAGATGAAGTGGATCTAACATGGAATTATCTGCTGCCGGTCATATCGGATGACTTTACCGGATCGGGCACGATGATCCAGCATCTCGCTTGATCCTGCAAGCGGGATAAAACGAAACAGCACTCCAAGCTCGGTGGTGGAGGAATCGAAAGATCCAATTCGAGAAACTACAACCCATCAGCCGAAGCTAGACAATCTAGACCACCTGCGAAGTGCGGGGTTAAACTGATGGACACAGTGGTCAAATAAATTGACTCACATCGTCTATCATCTATGCTTATCTAGGTTCCCTGAGGACAACAGCACACTGGGGGCCATTAGAAGGGAATCCCTAAATCCAAGGAAAACGCCGAGCATTCATTCCCTCTACCTTTTGCCTAACTCATTGCTTTTGAAGCTTGTTGGAGTACAATAAGTAAACCTAATAGCTAAATTATATTTGTTTGCTTTTCAATGGTTTTAACGGATTTAAATGAGATTATACTAATAGTAAAGCCTTATTATGGTCATTTCTGCTCAAATATATATCAGAAAATAAGGAAAATAATATTAAACATAATTTAAATCATCAGCGCTGTCACTAGATTCTGCGTTATTCAACCCAACAGCTTTTGCAAATCCTGACATCTCCACACCACTTTACTCCACGAGTGACGGGTGTAGAATAATTTCGAATAATTACAGTAAAAAGTACGCGGTCGATTTTTGTTGAATTCTAACATGTATCAAATGTATCAAATTAACAGTTGAGGTATTGCCTAAACTTTTAAATTTTAAACCCACTTTTGAATGTGCGCTACAACCTGCATTATTTAGTGATAATTTGGTGGAGGCATTTGAACATCTGGCCACACTGCAGAGTAATAGTCATTGAATCGAATGAAAATAAAGTCGCAGAATTAGGTGTCTTGTTCAGAAGTTGCAGAGAGTCATCGAAGATGTACCAGGAATACCTATACCAACTGCGGGCCACCATCGCCCCCATGTGCCACGAGGAACTGAAGGAACTGCTGAACGACGACGACAAGCTGGACGAGAAGGTTGACGAAGTTCTCCAGGTGCTCCGAACACAAAAGACCAGTGTTTTCGAGGACAACAGGAGTCGGGCGGAGCGCAATATCGAGCGGGAGCCGCAGATCATCGAGCTGCGCGGGCGGCTGGCAGAACTCTCGGAGGATGGGCGCACCAGGTGCTCCTCTGTCCAGGAGAAACTCTCACAGCTCAAGGAGAAGTCGGGCGGAGTGGGCCCGGAGACGGCGCTGGCCCTGCTGCAGACAGCTGCCTCCGAGAGCGAGGAGCAGACCGAGGAGATGGTCAAGAAGTTCAACGACAGCGATATCGGCGTGGAGGACTTTCTGGAGGAGTTCCTCCCCATCCGGCGGACCATGCACCTGCGGCGCCTCAAGGCCGAAAAAATGCAGGAGCTGATGCGCAAACAGCGCCAGGGTCCGGTTCCAAATACCTCTCTGCCAGCCTACGGAAACGTGCCCTCCAGCGGATTCTATCCCGCGGCTGGGGGCTCCGCCCCTTACCCAATTATGGGTCCCCTGATGCCCATGCCACCGCCATCCAGGCCGTACTGAGGTCTTGGTCCTTGGGCCTCAGCGAATTAACTGCCATGGCGCATCATTCTGCAGCAGGCAAGTTTCTTCACTTAGTAAGCGGTGAACGAAGGGTGCTTTCATCAGATAAACGTTCTTGGATTTCATAATATAGGGCTTTCCCCTGACTCTTGATTTCTAAAAAAGATTAATTAACGCTGTGTCATACAAATGCAACATCCGTTTGGTGTCTAGATATAATTTCTCTTTTTTGGGATCACAACATTTTCGTAACATCGATTTAATTGTAATAATAATCAAATAACATCATCAGCATCATTTGCAAGACCTTTATCCTTATTTATCCTTGCAGAAAGCACCCAAAAAAGTCACAACACTTAATGTCGTATAGTTAAAAACTTCTTTATTGTTTAAAATTTCAGAATCCTCTCTTTAAGTACATATTGCTTCAGTTTCATCTTCTGATTACAGTGGGTTAATTGCAAATCAGAGGGAACTTTCTGGTGCACACATCTCTGCCTGCACTAAACTATGATATATATGTATATGTAAAAGTATAAATTAAGCGAAAATTAACATTAATATTAGACAGTGGACATTTCTTGTTAAAATAAAAACTTTTTCGATAAAAAATGAAACGGATTGGAGTGTGCACATTGTGGGAGTATGAGGCCAAGGCTAGGCGGCGATTAAAGCGATTCCTTATTGCATATAGTGTGATTGTGGGTTAACGATTAGTTGGAAGGTTTGTGCTCATGGAGTGTGTGGGTGGTGTTTGTTATGTATACATAAACGTATTGCCTATCTCTCGACTTCATAGCAATTCAATTTCAATTTCAGTTTTGCATTTGTGTTTCCTCTTTGAGAGCGGTTAGTCTTTTCTAATTCCAACGGCCTCCGGTTCAATGTATATATATAAATATATAGATTGTATCGTATTTGCAAAATGTTATATATAAAATATGTTCAACTCTTCCGGTCGGCTTGGATCGGCTCGGTTCTCACTTTAAAAGCTTAATGACTTAAGCGCGTGTTTAAGGCTATTCAAAAATATATTGCTACAATCGCTAGCCATTCGCATGGGCAGCGCCATCATGACGATCCGAACTCCTTCATCCACTTCTCGTACTTGTCCAGGTCCGCCCGGGACACGCTTTTGTTGCAGCGACTCATGGCCTCGTTGAAGTCCTTGTTGGAAACGGGCAAATCCACCTCTTCCGTAGCCAACTGCCGAATCTGCTCTGGAGTCAGCCCTGCGATCTTCCTCCGCATCGACATCATGCTGGCCTCCCTGGAAAAAGAAGAGCACGCATTTTATTCCATTGACATGATTTGGATTTTAAATTAGTGCATTTTGAACTCACCTGCACACGTTTGTGATGTCAGCTCCGGAATATCCCTTTAGCTCGTTGGCCACGTAGGTAAGATCGACGCTATCGTCCACCTTGACTTCGCGGAGATTGATCTTGAGCAGCGCCTCGCGACCTTCATCCGATGGCAGTGGGATGTAAATGCGTTTTTCCAAACGACGCCGAAGCGCTTCATCGATGTCCCAGGGAAAGTTGGTGGCGGCCAGCACCATGACCACCTTGGCCTGCTCCTCTCCGCCGCCCACGCCGTCCATTTGGACCAGCAGCTCCGACTTCACACGTCGCGAGGCCTCGTGCTCCGATTCCGATCCTCGGCGCGAGCACAGGGAGTCGATCTCGTCTATGAAAATTGTGCTGGGCGCGTAGAACCTGGCCATCTCGAACAGAAGCCGCACCATCTTTTCCGACTCACCGCGGTACTTGGACGTCAGCGTGGCCGAGCTCACGTTAAAGAACGTAGTTCCGCATTCGGTTGCCACCGCCTTGGCAAGCATTGTCTTGCCCGTGCCTGGAGGTCCCACCATTAACACGCCCTTCCAGGGTCGTCGGATACCCTGTTGTAGAAAGCAAGAAGTGATTATGTACTATTGCTTTAAAATATTTGCAAATTTTGTATATATTAATTGTATACATTCCGATTGTTTTGATCTGCAACACTGTTTTAGGTTGTGTCATTTGCCTCATTTTAATTAATTAAATAACCTACATTGAAGAAGTGGGTACCATTTATTCCAATGAAACAAAAATATCTAATATCCACGTTAAATCTATCTTTCTTGCTATGGTTTATTCAGTGAGATGGTAAATCGAAAAATGTTGCTGTAGGCTTCTCTGATGGCCATTTCAAACACCTTTCGCCCATGCGAAATTTCATGGTAGCCACATTTTAGATGGGGAAACTATTTGTTGGCCGGAAATATTTAAATACAACAAATATTCTTACATATATGGTACAATATGGTCAGCATAGCAATCGAGCGCAGTCTCAAGTGTTTGGGTCAGTGATTTTTAATGTGGTTTAAAGGCGTTAGAAACACATGGTCAGCATTCCAACTTGAAATAAGCAAGGAAGTAACTTCTACTTTGGCGTAAATTGAAGAGAATATATACGGAATAATTGTTTCTTTGACAAGTCCATTATGAATCGATATTCTTTCGACCGCACACATAGTTTGATAAGATAACATACATAGACGTACAGCATAATCAGCATAATTTCAACAATGGAAACTTTTAAACCGCCCAAGTAATAGTAGAATGGGCTGACAAGTGCCACCCCCTAGTTAAGAGGGACAAAGCTGCAGGGCAATGCATTTCGTGGCAGTTCAGAACAGTTGATCAAATACACAGTGCCCTGAGCACTATAATATAGCGCGTTTGTTGACCCATCGCCGCGCGAGATAAGCGTTTGGCAAAATGTGATTCACAGCAAACAAACAGCGGGGGTGACGCACCTTGAAGTAGTCCGGCATGAGCATTGGCAGCACGACGGCCTCCTCCAGCAACCGCTTGGCGTCGTGCAGGTCGGCAATGTCGCTCCAGCGCACTTTGGGATCCTTTTGAAGAATATCACGTTCTGAAAAGAGAGCGTTGGCATGTAATAAATGTAGTTATACTATACCGAATTTTTTATAATTACTACCATTTTTGAAATAGCCACAAATCTTAATGCAAGTAGGCTACTGCATTAGCTTTGCTAAATAAATAAGACTAGCGCATCACCAAGTTTTGAGCGAGCCAAACCTTGCGGCAACTATTAAGGCACCTACCAAGAATGTCGACTAGCTCGGCTTCGATGTGGTTGTTGGGCTGAAACTTGCGCTCTTCGTCCTGGGCGGCCTGCGGATCGCCGTTTTCTCCATCGCCAGCCGCTCCGCCATTGCTGCCTGCAGCGGTGGAGTCGTCGTCCCTAGCCTCGTTGGTGTTCGATGTGGACAGCTTGCGACCGCCAACCCTTCCGTTGGTCGTGCGTGCTCCGCCGCTCTGTGCTGTGGCGGACGTTGAGTTGCGGGAATTGCGTGTCGAGGCCGGACCATTCCGGGCAGTGCTCTGCGGGATTGTGCTGCTGGGGCGGCTGTTTTGCGTTGCCGGAGTGGTGCGGCGGTTGTTCGGGGCGGCTCGTCGGCCAACGGCCTGTGTGGTGGGTGGTGGCTTCGGCGGACCCCACACATCGGGATCCTTGGGCGGAGGCGTCCAAATGTCGGGGTCCGGCTTGAACCAGGCAGATGGATCTTTACTGGTGGTGCTTTCTTCGCTGAGCTGGTGTCGCAGCTTGTGGGCAAATTTGGTTGACTGCAGGTCCAGCGAGATGTCTTGTAGGGTTCTCTGAATGGCCTTGATTTTGGCGTGCTCCTGGCTAATCTGCTGGTTGATCTGCACATCGAAGATCAGTTAGTTAAATGATGTCAATGAAGTCCGGAATGGTGATTAGGATGGTGGTTATGAAACTTTTTGAATCTACTTGGTACAAATTGTTAGTTTTAGACTGCTACTGGTATTACTAGTAATTACTTTGTGCTTCTGCTCAAGAACTATTTTAGTCATTCGGTAGTGTTCTGATTCAATGTTGCCATTTAGGTTTTAGGATAATTAAATCTTTATAATCATGTTAACGATCTAGATAGCTGGTTTACACAAAACGCCTTGAGTGTTTAGGATGATCATTTGCGAATGGCGTTGACAAGATGCTATGACTAAGTCCTTTGTTTGTTTTAACCGTCCCCATTCCCATTCATTGGCACGGTAGTTGGCATTACTTGGAGGTGGTGATAGGAATGTCTTACCATGCTCCACTTGCCCTTGCGCAGTGGATCCGCGGTGGCCTTCAGCTGGCGGGCGAGCAGCCCCTGGAGGCCCTCGTAGTAGATGCAGGCCGAGTCGTAGTTGCCCGTCAGAGCCATGTCCCGTGCTAATTTGGCATTCTCGCATATTTCTTCGAACGTAGTCTTGGCCATTACGGTCATTCCTACGCAAGTGGTTGTCTTTTGCTTGCCACCTCGCAGTAACTGGCGATCGGAACAGGTTGTCGTCATTGTGGCCAAAAACGAGAGACAGAGATTAGTTCCAATTAAAGCGCTCGAGTGCGTGAGTTTCTCCAAGTGTTGCTAGGTGGGAAGGGGAACAATAGAACGGAAGCGACTTCGTCACTCGCTGGCCCGCCTTGCAGGTAAAAATGGAAAGTGCGCCTCCCAGCCAGAAGCGAATGAAGTGGAAAACCCGGCGACAGTTGCGAATAATAGAAGATGCCAGTGGCAACGACCCAAGTGCGTTGCTAATTATAAATTATCAGGCGCACAGCCGCCGACTTGTCACCAAATTTAAACGCAACGCGCTCCCATTTTCAATTCCGCCTCCAAGGCGGGACGTGGGCCAAATGCCGATTGGAAAATGTATTAGGTAGTTATGAGCCGAATAAGGCGTTCGACCTTGTTGGCTTTGAATGATTCTTTCAACTCGACTCGAATCGTCGTATGCAAAAAAAACAAAAACACAAAAGTAAAAAACAACAAAATTAACGCTCGCACACACACACGCACACTCAGCTCAGGTTTCAGCGGCACACAACACACTCTCTCGCACACACGTACACGGGCGCACAATGGGGCGAATTAATGCGATCTAAATAGAATTTGAGTTAATTGCAAGCCTCTGGAGACCGAAAACTGCACTTTGCATTCGACACTTCGACACCGTATTTCTTATTCTTATTCTTCCTATTTTATTTCCAGCTACGTGGGGGCGTCTGCAGCTGCAGCAACAACAGCAGCGCTGACGTCTCGCCGCCGCACAACACAACTGCAGCTGAGCGGTTCGCGGGAGACTTACGGTTATGGACATTAGTGTACTAGCTTTGTTACGCGGCGTTCCGAGCGCAAAATGAATGCGTAAACTATTTAATTCAGAGTTTAAGGCGCTGCGGTAGCAAAAATAAACTGCTGCCTGCCTGTGTTTGTAATACTAGTGATGTGCGTGCTCTGGTGATGAGCGGCTTATCGATACATCGGCGCGGACACTTGACCACCCTGTTGCGTTTGGTAGTGCAACAGTCGGCGGCTATCGATAGTTTGCAGGGCTGCTAAAAATAAGAAATATATTTATAATTTTATATCGTATTACAAGAAAATAAAAAGAAAATCTCCGTATCGTGTCTATCGGTTAAAAAAAAATACAAGTACATATATGTAAGTAATTTTTCCAGTAATCTTATTTTTTCCCCAGTCACACATCGCCATCCCTGAGCGCCACTGCCATAAAAGCTATATTAATCGCTAAAACATTTGCACTACTTTAACACCAGTCTGGCATCACTGTGATATAGATAAGGCCAGTACGACAAGTCATCGGTTATCGGTTCTTAACATTTCGGCTTAACGTGCTTAAACTCATTTAAATTTAGACACCACGCAAGCGACGGTGCCGCAATGACAACGCCCACGCGCGCCACCCTGGAAAAGGCTCTGAAGAGCGACCAGAAGCTTGTGAAGGCCGCCACACAGATAGCCAAGGGCAGGTTTACAACCGCATCCGTGTCGAATGTGCCCTTCTCACAGAGATTCCTTTGTTTCCTTCAGATCTGACCGCCAAGGCATACGACATATCTGCTCTGGCTGAGGAACTGGGCTTCGCCCTGTCCTCGCCGGACATGGAGGAGCGTGTGGCCGGAACCAACTTGCTCTCCGCCGTGTTGATAGCGCTGCCCCAGGACCTGCTTCAGGAGCGGCAGCTGGAGTTCCTCAGTACCTTTTACATGGACCGACTGCGCGATCATCACAACGTAATGCCAGCCATTATCGATGGAATCGACGCCCTGGTCCATATGAAAGCTCTACCGCGCGCCCAGATTCCCCAGATTCTGCAGTCATTCTTCGAGCACACCACCTGCCAGTCGCAGACGCGGAGCGACCGCACCAAGCTGTTCCACATTTTCCAGTACCTGACGGAAAACTTCCAGGACGGTGAGCCCTGGTTTCGTTTAAGCACGGAAGATAATTTGACAACCACATGACCTGCTTTAATCTGATTTAAACAAGTCAGTGTGCAAAAACGTTGTTATTAGATGACTGTAACTCATAGAAGAGATATTTGCAACAATCGTAGTACCTTTTATTTCCTTTATTTTTAGAAAAAAAGGGACATAATATTACAACTCAAACAAATCAATTTTCTTCCCGATACAGAGCTTCAAGCGATGGCCGGTGACTTCGTCTACGGACTGATCAATTCCATTGACGGCGAGCGTGACCCCCGTAACCTTGACATCATTTTCAGCTTCATGCCCGAGTTCTTGTCAACGTATCCGCTGCTGCATTTGGCCGAAGAGATGTTCGAGATCTTTGCGTGTTACTTTCCAATCGACTTTAATCCCAGCAAGCAGGATCCGGCGGCCATAACCCGCGATGAATTGTCCATAAAGTTAACTAACTGCCTCGTAGCCAACAACGAATTCGCTGAGGGCACAGTGGTACTGGCCATAGAAAAGCTGGAGAGTGAGTTGTTGGTTGCCAAACTGGACTCCATAGAACTGCTGGCAAGAAAACGTAACATTTTTGAAATGCCTCTTTTTATACATGCTATTTATTGTTACAGCACCAAGCTGCCGTGAAGTTCCCGCCTTCCGTTCTGGAGCCACACTTCGATCAGATCTGGCAGGCTCTGAAAACAGAGACTTTTCCTGGAAATGACAATGAGGAGATACTAAAGGCTTCCCTTAAGGCTTTGTCTGCGCTGCTGGAGAGAGCTGCTCACATACCCGATATAAGCCACAGCTACCAGAGCTCTATTCTGGGCGTAATCCTACCGCATCTCAGTGATGTCAATCAGCGACTCTTCCATCCTGCCACCGGTATTGCCTTAGTCTGTGTATCGGGGGATGCGCCCTATGCCGCGGACAAAATTCTCAACAGCTTTTTGCTCAAGCTGCAGGCGGCAGATGCCAGTTCTGAACATCGGATCAAGATCTATTACATAGTTAGCCAAGTCTATAAGCTGTCTGCGCTGCGTGGCTCTCTGCAAAAATTGGACACCACGATACGTGAGTCTGTACAGGACGATGTAATCGGCTCCCTACGCCTAATTGAACAGGAAGAGTTCGATGCCAAGAAGGAGGACTTGGAGTTACAGAAGGCGGCCCTTTCGGTGCTTAACGAAAGTGCTCCCCTTCTCAGCGAGAAACAACGCGCTTTGATTTACAAAGCTCTGGTTCAGCTTGTCAGCCATCCGTCCATCGACATCGATTTCACCACACTGACGGTTAGCCTTGGTGCCCTGCAACCGGTGGAGGTGCAGTCAAATTTCATCGATGTTTGCGTGCGAAATTTTGAGATTTTCTCCACATTTGTCAAACGAAAGATATACACCAATTTATTGCCGCTCATGCCTCAAATAGCGTTTACTCAACGCATTCTAGATTTGGTTATGACACAGACATTTAACGATACTACTGCAGAGCCCGTCCGTTTATTGGCTCTGGAAGCTTTAAACAAACTGCTCCTGCTAGAGGATCAGCGCTTTATCGTGGACCTGCAGCAGGAGTCCAATCTTCTTCACAAGCTCATCGAGCTGGGCCAGAAGACCGAGGGTCTGTCCATGCAGTCGCTAGAACAAATTGCGGGCGCTTTGAGTCGTATCACCCAACAGCTCCCGCTCTCCGAACAGAGCGCTATAGTAAGCGAGTACCTTCCTGGACTCAATCTGAGTCAATCTGCTGATTTGTACATTACCAAGGGCCTGCTGGGCTACCTTCATAAAGACATAACCCTGGATGACCACTTCGAGCGGCTTCTGACCGATTTGACGCAGCTTTCGCTTAATTCGGACAACGAACAGTTGCGTGTAATCGCTCACCACCTGCTCTGTAGCATGGTCAACAAGATGGAGTCGAACCCAGCTAACCTAAGCAAGGTCAAAAAAATCACGGAGCAACTGAAGGTGGCAATTAAAAAGGGCGATGTTCGGGCGGTGGAGATCCTTGCCTGGGTGGGGAAGGGCCTAGTGGTCGCTGGATTCGATGAGGCTGCCGATGTTGTTGGTGATGTATGTACCAGTATAGCCATTTTAGTTCCTAGTTCTTATTCGTGAAATAATATTGTCTCATTAAAGCTCTCGGATCTACTGAAACATCCCAGTTTGAGCACTGCCGCTGCCCTGGGATTCGACATCATTGCCGCCGAGTACCCAGAACTGGATTTGCCTGTCGTTAAATTCCTCTACAAGCAGAAGCTTTTCCACACTATCATGGGAAAAATGGGCAGCAAACTGGCCAACTACTGTGTGCACCATTTGAAGGCTTTTGTCTACGTACTGAAAGCGACGCCACAGGCGGTTATTAAGCTAAACATTGAGCAGCTCGGTCCGCTGCTTTTCAAGAGCTTGGAGGAGCACAACGAGGCGCAGTCGCTGTGCATTGCACTGGGCATCTGTGAAAAGTTTGTGGCGCAGCAGGACACGTATTTCCAAGGGCACTTGGCCCACCTCATACCCAGCTGTCTGGAGCTGTCAAAATACAAGGCGCAGCATACAATGGTAAGACATACACATATTATTATAAAAAGATTTTATAGTTAATTGAGTAGGTTTCCTAACTTGTAAAGGAAAATGTCGAACACAAAACTTAAGCTCATTTTCTTTCTTATAGCAAGTGCGAATTGCGGCGCTGCAGCTGCTCTACGATGTGACCAAGTATCCTACCTTCGTCCTGTTGCCCCACAAAGTCGATGTTACTCTGGCCCTGGCCGCCGCCTTGGATGATCCCAAGCGTCTGGTGCGGAACACTGCGGTGAAGGCCAGGAATGCGTGGTACCTGGTCGGTGCGCCTAGTCCGAATTAGCAGAGAAACAACTCCGATCTTGTTAATATTTTAAATCCAATAAGCACACGCACAAATTCTTCATAATTTCCTTCTTGTTTTTATTAGGGTGCGTTGAAGAATTTTTGATAAAGAATTTGGAGGCCTAACAAAATTATAAAGTAAACGCGAAATTGTATGCATTTTATATTACTTAGATACATTTACAAACGTTTTTGCGCAAATGTATTAAAGTTTAAGAAGTTAGGAAAGAAATGCTTATTTCTTTTCTTAAAGACAACATTTTCTGTTTTATGACTGAGACACTTACAGTCGGTTACTAAAATTTGTTTTTTTTGGTAACCAATCTGAAGTGTCTGTTCAGTATGGGTGTTCGCACTGGGAACGGGCCATAAGAGCGCACTTTTGGGCACGCTGCACCACCTCGGGACATCGACGTCGTCTCATAAAGCGGCAGTCTTGAAAGAATCCCTCGTTTCTGGGAAAGCCGTGCGTGAAGTCCTGGAACGTCAGCAATCCCAGGCCCCAGATCTTGCCGCCTCGAAACTCGCCTTCGTACTTCATTCCATCGGCTCTCCAGAAGATCCCATTACCATGGAACCAGCCCTGATGAAACTCGCCTTCGTATCTGTCTTAAAAATGTGCAATATGAATAATCATATACAATTTCCTTCATTGGATGCAAGCCCTAGGTAAATTATAGCTAAACCATTTGTGAATAAAGACAGTTAAAAAACAAGGAAGGTCTTATAGTTCCCGAGATCTTGACGTTCTGATCAAGAATATATATCCTCCTCTATCGTATAGACGAGTAGTGGCTACAAGAACAGTTTTCAAGTACTACAATATTTTGTCTAGGTTTGCATCACCGATATTATTGAAACTGACTTTGCTCCATCCGCGAACCAGAGGCAGCCCACTCCTTGACTAAGACCCTCCTGGAACTGGCCATCGTAGCGGGTGCCATCGGCGAACTGCAGATGCCCGATGCCGTGCTTTTGGCCACGCTGGTTCCACTCGCCGATGTAGCGACTGGCGTCCTCGTATCGCCATCCGCCCACTTTGACCACCCCTGCGCTGTACTGGCTTTGACCCTGGCCCTGTTGGTGGTGTCCATGCTGACCCTGCTGGTGGTGGTGCTGCTGGTGCTGGTTTTCAATTCGGGCCGTGGTCACGCCCACGCTGCTCACTGGGTAATGATTTTTACGCAATTTTCTATCTGCATCCTTTCGTCCTGTGTTCACTTACTGTCATCGTCGTAGTCGTCCATGGCCATTGCTCCGCTACCGCCCGCGATGCGCTTCAAGCTGCTACTGAGCTGGCTGGTTCTGCACCAGAAACCCTCACTTTGTATGGCTTCCCACGGTGCAACGGCCCTGGTATAAATCTAATTAACATATTTGCACTTCTGCACACTGGGGAAGGGTTTGAAAATCAATCACCAAAATCACTGGCCCAAATGTTCCAGTAATTGGAGCACTTATAACTATTTTTAAACAGCCAATAATACTCTGGAAGCCCTATTTAATCAAACCTTTTTAAACGAATAATTTAATACTTCTCTATTAAAATCGAAATATTTTTCATCCATTGATTCTATGACCAACTGTTGCTGCGGCCAAGGCTGCCGTGGATTCAATAATAAGCCCAAACAGGTTTTAATTCTTGTACAATTTATTGTTATTTTCAATTAAAGCGGAATATGTGGATGCAGACTTTTTCGTGAGATTACAGATGTCTGAAATGATTATACTATATTGGCAAAGCTTTGAAACTCAACGACTCCCTCATCGTGTCGGTTGAAAAACATGGAAAAGGAATTAATTGTACACAAAGTTACTGGCTGAATTATTAACCTAGATATAGTCGTATGCTTGTATATAATTGGACTCAAAGCAAGTCTAGGCCAGCACAGCCGAAGTGGCCATTTCGCTGACGCCGCAGGTGTTGTCACCACGATAAACGCGATAATAGCCCTGCTCTCCCCAGCGCGGACCCCACGAGTTCTTCACAATCCAGTAGGGCAGGGTCTTGTGGAAGTTGGGATAGTCGGAGACGCCATACCCCACAACCAGAACACCGTGGTCGAGGTTTTTCTTGGAGCACAGGGCCTTCCACGGATGGGAAACTCCGCCGCGATAGAACTGCATAGCATTCGCATTGATGCCTAGAAAAATCATCTGGTTAAGTGGGCTTTGGATTTTCGTCATCGACTTACCGATCGAAATGGGACCATTGGTAAGCAGCCACTCCTGCATGGCGGTCTCATTTCCCTTCGGCAGATCCACGAATCCGGCAACCTGGACGTGGGACAAAGTCCTGTTGAAGTGGCATTGATTCTTTTTGGCCTTGTATGGATACTCAGCCTCGTACTCTAGGCCGCCAATATCCTTAATGGCCCTGCGGAAGAAGTGTCGCATAAGTATCTGCATCGTAATGTCCATTCCCGCGTAACTTACTTGTAAGCATTGTCCATGAGGCCGCCGTTGCAGGCACTATCCGTGGTATCACAGTCGAGCAGCTCCTGCTCGGAGAACTCCTTCAATTCGCCCGTTTTCACTGCGTACAGGCCTTCGATGTTGCCCGTCACACTGAATGCCCAGCATGAGCCGCAGGATCCCTGATTCTTCACCTGGGTGACAGCATCCTTCTGCCTCCAGTCGAACTCCTTTGGCAGTTCACCATGGTAAGCCGGTACAACAGCCGCCGATCCGCCAGTGGCCTTTGCCTCATCACGCTGCCAGAGTCCCGTGCGTTCCTTGTATTCCGAGCTGGTCATATCAGCAAACTCCGTGATGCCGTACTTGGCGCTGCCCATCTCGTTGGCGTTTAGCTCCTCGATGGTCTTCAGGTTCTGTCGGAAAATGCGCAGGCGCATCTGACGCTCGGCGGTGCTTACGTAGCGACGGCCAAATCGCACCTGGAACTTGTAGAAGAGGTGGTCCACCTTGTCAAACGCGCGATGGCTATGCTTCTTGTGCGTCTTCTTCTCGGCCCACTCCACGGATCGCGTGTGTCGGGCCTGTACCACCGGCTGGTTGCGGCACTTGAAGGTAATTTCGTGCTCATCCTTCCTCACCCAGACCTTTGTCCAGATATCCACGATGCAGCGGTGCTGCTCTTCGGACCCATCGATTAGATCCGCATCGATGCGGGTCAAGATGCCTGAAGCCACTTGCCGCGATGCTGAGTATACTTTCACGATTCTAGAGCACAGCAAACGGGCGAGTCAATTATAATGAATTAGAAAAATATCTAATACTTAATGCTAATTAATATAATAAATTTAATCTGTTACACTAAATCTAGCACCCCCTTTGCTCTTACTTAATGGGTTTAATCACCAGAATTAATGAATACAAACTTACTTGTAATGGGGACCCTCTCCCGCGGTCAGTTTGTCCAGAGATTTCTGCAGCTGGGCCTTCGCCGCCTCTTCATCATAAGGCTTATGCCCACCCAAGATATCGTTCGCGCTGCGTCTGCTGCGATGGACCTGCAAAAAATGTATACACACATAAAAAACTGGGACAATGGGCTAATATTGATAACATAGTAATCTAGCTTAATTCTATAAGCAGTAACTGCATCGTGGTAAACAACTTCGATTTGATCTGGCCATGTCCGTGCATTCACCCGTCTGTTCCTAGGGAACGTCTAGAACTTGGGAACAATAAGCGCAAGAAAATTTAGTTTAGGCATGGGGTATGTACATTCTACTGACGCAGATGCAGATGATTTTTATGATTTCCCTCATCCCTTACCTCATTCAATACCCTTTCCCTGATTTCCCTCCTTCACTCACATACAACAATTGCAATAAATGAACTGTTCCTCTCGAATTTTCTTTATTATTTGCATATTTCGAACAAGGTTCACTAGATGAGTAAAGGGTATCTGATAAGTTTAAAGGCTTGCAAACAGATGCCATTTAATTCCAGGCTAGTTCCAACCTTTGATGAAATCCAATCTAGCTTTATAAACTCAGTAAGCCTCTATAAACATTGAGATGCTATGATTGTTTAATTTTAAAGTCGCTAAAACGTCGAGATTAACGCGAACTACTCGTGAAAATATAAAATTTACAATAACATGCTTTTTGGGGCTATATCTTCGATTAAAATATTTGTTTTCGTTCTCCGTCCACGTAGAGCACACAATGAAGATTCCGTCTGACCAAAATTTGGGGAAGCGGTTTCACGAATCGAACTACTTAAATGTCAACTACTCCGAATGCGAAATGAACTAACTGCGCTGTGGCCCAGGACCAGATCGGCGAACAGGAGATGCGGATCGAGAATCAAAGACCGCACTCAAAGGGCACGATGTAGTCGTCTAGCAGCCGCACACGGCGGAGTCTTCCTTGCGAGTCCACGCCCATGTCGCCGCCACTGGGTGCAGCCTGCTGTCCGACATTGAGTCCCTCCTCCTCCTTATTCCTCAGCTCGACCTGGTGTCGCTGCACCACCAACATGCCGGCTGCTATTGCAGCCTCCTGGCGCAGCCATCCGGACATGATCCAGACACGGCGAATGCAGGTTGTCAGTGCGAATCGCTCCATAATGGAAGGAATCTCTGCACAAGCCGTGTTTATCGATTAATAAACTTAAAAAAAAAACGTGAAATATTTACGAACCTTACAAAATATTAAAAAATATATGTCTAGTGGCTTCGGACTGAGGTAACCGAGTAATGTGAACTGAATTTGGACTGGGATGCAAACGACATTGACAGCTTAGCTCCAGGCCCTACTTTGACTTATATTTTCGAAATGTTTTGCCTCCTTCTATACCCTTTCATTATTTCTTTAGGCTTGGAAGGGGAACACACGAGTGAAGATTCCGCTAAGCCTATAGAAGCTACTCCACCCAGACTTTCCACGCATCAAGGCAAAAGACAAGCCAAATCAGCCCTTTGTTTGCTGTCTGAGAGTTCGTTAATCTTGTGCTAATTACGGAACAGGGAAACACTTATCCATTACAAACAGACACACAGCTGTCACCGCATCAGACCTCCGACACCAGGAGCAGTGGGGGGTTATGGAGGAAACATAAGTTATATGCGAATGTAGGTGAAACAAGGACATGTCTGAATTTACATTACCGAATCTGACAAAACGACACATCATTCTAGTACACGTGGCTGGAAGAGTCGCGGCAAGGAACATGGCGGTCCAAAGGCAGCCCCAGAATGGTGGGATACGCCAAGAATAACATCGACTGACACAGGCGGCCCATAAACCATTCAATGCCGAACACAAAACCAATTAAACCAAACATTTCGGCTGGATATTCGTTTGCCGGCTGACATCGATGATGGTACGAGTAATATGTTGATGCCGTTGATGGGAGTTGGTTTCTGAGGATCCGGAGCCCCAGTCTCTGCCAAATCCACATCCACAGCCAGGAGCCAAATGTCTGCTCCTGCTGTCGCACCCGGGCAACTGGCATGCCGAATGCGGATGAGGACTGCAGGTTGAACCACACTCGAAACATTTTATGGCCTACAAGGACTAGGAAAACATGTAAGTTGAGGGGGGAAAGGACGAATTATATCTTCTACACTACTGTTTGTCCTTGGAGGGAGTGCTCCATATATACTTATTTATTCAAAAATTCCAAAAGTTGATCCGCCTGCGTCAATTTTACCGTATGTGCCGCTTAAGAAACTTTCAGACCGAAATGCAGGGGCAATATTTTTGGAGTGCAGGTCACCTATGTAGCTGCGACAACAATACCGAATGGAATGTAATGGCTACGACGTGTGTATAATTAAAACTACAGGAACACAAAAAGAGGCCGTCGCTGGGTCTGGGAGTCCGTGGTCATCCCCTTCGATGTGTGCAGACTGTGCCCGAACATGAATTCATTAAGCTGCCTGCTCAGCACTCCCTTTTCCAGCCTCAGCTCAGTTCAACTGGCCTGGCCTACTATCCAGCCCACTTCAGCCCATCCCATCGCATCCTATCCCATCCCATTCCATCGACACGGCGGGAACTGTTAATTCAAATGTGTATTTCAATAAGAATTATATCGTAAATGATGTTTCCACGACCCTGGGGCCACAGAGGAGGGTCTGGGCATGGAGCAGGTGGCTCCTGGGGGTGGGAGCAGTGTGCAATGGTCCGTGAAATCCATTCGGATGTATAGACAGTGAAGTGCTGAACGCGACGCTATACTTTCTGACAGTTGCCGTAAATCAGCAATGCAACTGAACTGAATGGTTCTCGTTTTCAAAGCACTTAATTAATTTATTCCGCGATGACTTTTCCAGGAGCTCATTAGGCACTCATATGGGTTGGAAATAATGTTGGCAAAGGAATTTCCGATTGTTGAACATGTCCAACACAGATTGAAGCGAATTACCGCGTTCAAGTGTAATTTATTTGCCCCAACGGCAGCTGGATTTAAACAAAGTAATTAAATAATGGATTTATTAATTAGAAACCAAAAGTTAAAGTAACAAAGTGGCTATTAAATTCCGAAATCCGTTAAAGACCAAAGGCCCCTTCAGTTTAAATTCAATATGGTACAATGTAGATACTCCTGCTCACAAAATTTTCCAATCAATGGATTGCGATCAAATGGCTCACACTTGGAAAACCCACGCTCTGGAGCAGCGTCGCCACCATTAAAATTGCAGATTGTGTCATTGATTACTTAACCCCTTATGCTCTCGCCGTCAAGTCGGGTGGAAAGTGGCCACCGACCGCCGGAGACAAATCGCCCAGACCCACTGTGCGTGGCACCACAGAGTCAACCGCTGTAAAAAGTAGAGCACGAGGATAATGAGAACACTTGCCTCGCACCACTCTGTGTATTTCAGCTTCTGTCGACACCGTGGGCACTACACGGCGAGCAGGAGGGGAATCCTGAGCCTCCACCCACTTAACCTCTCATACATAGCGGCACTTGGGGCCAACCCAACCCCAGTCCACAGCCAAGACATATAGACAGGTGCAGATGGCCCCTGCACAGGTGCCACGAATACGGCTAAGATACGGCGGGTTAAACAGATGGCGGCCGTAATTTGAGAGCGGAAACTCATTTGATTATTAAGGTGAAATAAGTGTTCTGCGGGGAGCTGAAACGCGCGATGCCGACGAACCCAACCCTCATCATCACATCGCCATCGTCATCAGGTGAAAAGGCAGGCTTAAATAAATTCAATTAAATAACATTTTCCTTTTTTATTGTTCGCATTAGGGTGAGTATGTATAAAGAGTGGGCTGGGTATTTATGTGAGAAAGACAGAGACTCTGAACGATGGGCTGTGTGTGTGTGTGTGTCTGGGATGATAATGAGGATATTCATGATAATGCTGTTGGTATGGTAGTAGCCTCCACCTCGGGATCCTTCTGCTCCCGGCCGGCCTCCTCCTGTTGCTGCCCCTTCTCCTGGCTCTTCTCGAAATTATACGCACCCACCGATAGGAAATCGTCGAGCCAACGCTTCTCATTTTCGTTCAGCTCCGTGGCGATTGTGGTGGTGGCTACGACCTCCTCCTCGGGCTTGTCCTCCACCTCTTCTGTCTTTTTTTCCACATCATCAATGCTAATTGCCGTGGCCGTCTCATTAGTGGCGTCAGGTGGACTTAGCTTGGTGACTGTTATGGATGCGGTTAATTCAACAGGAGCTGCGGAATCCAGAGGGGCAGCATCGGCAGGAGAAGGAGCAGCAGGAGAAGGTGCAGGAACAGGAGTCGCTGGAGCGGATTTGGTCAGACTGACCTTCCGCCTCATAGGTCCCAGGTTAGTGAGTATCTGTGACTCCAGATTGGCCATCTCTGCGTCGCTCAGTTCTTTCCTCTGACCGCCATTAAAGATGCTATTACTCACGTATTTCTCGTTAAGTAGTCGGGCCTTCTCTGCCGGATCTCCGGCCACCGAGTTCTCCGCCGAGTCTGTGCAATTGGAGGTAACCAGCTCGCGGTGCTTGTCGCCCCACTGGGTGCGGAGCCAAGGCTTTTCCAGGATGACCAGGCGGCAGACTATGTCCGCTTCCGCCGGCTGTATTGCCTTCGTGTTTAGCGCATTCAGCAGGATCTCATAGCGCACTCCGGCGGTGATTTCACGAAAGGCGTCGATGATATTCACAAAGTTCATCGACAGGGGCAGAAAGGTCATCGCAATGTTCTGGACACCGATCAGGTTGGGCGACAAATACTCCCGCTCGCCGGGATTCAGAACGTGGACCAGCGTGATCGGCGGCTCACTCACCGCCTGATCCGTTGTCGTTTCCGAAGATTCCGTGCTCTATGTGTACGGGTTTCGAGGATTTGAACGGATTGGGGTGTTTGGGGATTGGTGTGCGTTGTGGGGAAGGACGAAACAAAAGGCAAAACACATATGAGGATACACACATAGAGATTTCGTTTGGAATTGTAGCAGGCGTTGGTGATCGATCCAGATGCCAAATTGGAGTTAGTGCGTCTTTGTAAGGGAGTGGGTGATGTTTCAATGGGGCAAGCCAAGCCGTGTGGTGATTGTGTGATTTTACTATTAAGTGCGGCTAACAAGCCTAAGCCAGTTCACCACCAACATGGTTAATCCCACAAATGATTCCGGGTTATTATACCAGTCAAGCCAAATAAGTTCGCTTATTAGTTCAAACACAGAATAAACAGGCATGGTTTTTGTTAAATTGAACGCTTGATTATCATTATGATTTGTGATGCCATCGATCCTGTTCAATTAATTATGATAGCTTATCACATTCCTATGATTAAGAGGAATGTTATTCTGGGAAAGCTTCTCTAAATGACTAGAACTTTTGCAATGCACCTTACATCTAATAAGCAACCAACCAACCGCAAGCGAGAATGCGAGAAAATCCCCTTAATTTCCAATTCAGGAAAGCATCATGGCACATGGGGGTTTAGGGTTAATTTTAAATGAAAGCACGACCTCCGCCCCCAAAGGCTCAGTTAATCGATGCACCCGATGCACCGCCCCCATATGCACCTGCTCGGCCAGCCGGGCCTAAAGCCTAATGAACTCCGCATAATTGCAACTGCAATTGCGGTCAAACTGCGGCAACGGATCGGGACATCAGACGACCAATCAAGTCAATCACTGGCCAACGCTTGACTGGGCTTTTCAGGCCACAAAAACTAATTAACCGCCGTAACGAAACTGAAACGATGCGAGCCACATCGAACCGGTTGGGGGGGCATTGCAGCACAATCCATCGATAAATGATGAGACACAAATGCTGAAAGCCGTTGACAGACAGTCAGTGGAACACTGCAGACGGATTTTGCTGAATAATTCAAAAAAGTCGGAATCGCAAAAAGGCGGCCAACAATCTTTGGATTGCTTTGACTGTTGCTTCGGTTGGACCACTCGGAAAAATGAAATATCTTGAAGTGTAGTAACAGCATCGATGTGTCAAGTATACCAACTAATAGATTGCATTTGTTTTGCAATAATTCATTCCCAATGGATAACATTATTGATAATTGGTTGAAAAGGTGAAAAAAAGAGAGTAGTAAGACAATTTTGTCACCATCTTTTAGAATAAAATATCCTTAGGCCATATCATTTATATCCATGGCTCGCAAATCCTGTCTTAGTATTCAGTTAAGCCCTATGTAGCTTAGAGCCTAATGGACTTAATGGCAGCTGTGAAACCCCAATATTTCCTAAGTGTATTTCTGCTATTGCTGCTGAAACATTGCAGTTGACAGCGACAGCAGCCGGCAGAATGTGAGGATGAGATGTGGGACGGGATGGATGGGGTCATCGGGTAGTTTGGGGGACTGGAATACTTGGCGTCTTGTTGACGTTTTGGTCGTTCATCCTCATTGCCGCTGACGTCGTGACAAAAAGCCGAAAAATGCATAAAAACTTTTGACAGCGGTTGCGTCACTGCAAGCGACGTTGATGCCCGCCTGATGCTCAAGCTGATTATGTTGAGTGGGTGGATCGAGGGTCCGGGAATGGAGCGTTGGGACTATGCGATGGCGCCGTGGTAGGTTGGAGCTATGCGCTGTGCTGCCGGAGCTTGTTTTTCAATTAAACTTTATGGCATTTTAAACAACATCGCAAGCCATACCAAAACACGATGATGGGTTTTTAAGTTCTGCGCCACGCCCACTGGTAACTTCGCTCCGTTTGTTGTCCTGGCAACTCCTTGGTAAAAGAGCAACCAATTTATGCAATACGCAGTCGGTCGTAAGCCTGTTGCCATCTTTTAGTACACTCGTGTGCACTGAGCGCATCTAGGGATTATGGATAGTGGTTTCTGTCACCAGACCATTCTGGCTAATATGTATGTAAAAGGGGATTCTTCGAGTTCCAGAAAGTGTTCAAAGTATTGCATTCGGTAATGGTAAAGTGTTTGAAAAAGAGTTGCGTCCAGTGTAAGGTAACTGCAAGTTCCATTTCATTCTATTCAGTTATTCAGTAACTCGAATATAGTGCAATAAATCATGTGACAAACCTAAATTATGCAAAACTGATTTAACTGAAAAGTGCTGTTTAACTCCCGTGCGCGCCATAAGCTGCATATGTACTTAATGTGTGTATTTTGGCGCGCTTACTTTCCGGGACACTTTCCATCAATCAGCCAATCGAATTCCCTGATCTGGGCAAGCACAACGCGCCAACACCATAAGCTCCTGCTGCAGTCACTGGCTTACTGAACTCGCGTGTAAACAGAAAATCTGCCAGTGTAAACGGTTCCGGGGAAATATTAAACGTAATGCCATCGAAACGAGGGGGAGCGGGGTATTAAGCCAGTGTTGAAAAACTTTAATTGAATCATCGCAAACATCAGCGAACAAACGTTACGTCGCAGTAGCGGCGCAGTCGCTGCAAATTGGCAATTTGGCTTGTGTTGTTTTTAATTTAAGTTTAATTAAAGCGATTGGCCCGTTCGCCGTGCAAATAAATGCAGCACCGCCATCATCATCGCGGCAATATTCTGTCATTGGCGACTTAATTTTTCCACGCAGCCCATTAACATTTTGAAATCCACTTACGCACGACCGGCTCTGTGAATCCCAAGCTCCCATCCCCACCCCACCTATGCACAAGTCGAGAAACCGGTATGAGATTAAAACTTTCGGGGGGTTATAGCAGGTTAGCTCACTGAATCCGAATCTGAGTCGGAATCTGAGTATCTGCGTTGTGCAACACACTTGAGTCCAAGGTGAAGATGCCACGCTTTCGGGCTTTGATGAGGTGCCCACGTTTTGGGCGTGTTTTAGTGTTAATAAAGACATTAACCTTGGAAGGGGCTTTCTTCGGTTGCCTGCTGTGAGTCTGAATTTACATAATGCTGTGATTTCTTAATAAAATCTACTTTTAGCTCCCTGTGCTAGGATCTGAATACACATTGGCTGCAGTGGGTCCTTATAGTGTAGTTTTTATTTTCTGTTGCCTCTATTGTCCTTGAACTCATCCATGTTAGCTTAGGATTAGGAAACTAAGTGTGATTTTTAAGAGAGCATTAAAAAGTTATGTTAATTGTTGTTTTTTGTACACGAAAACAACTATACCTGTTTATCTGTACTGACTTACATCTTATTTTTCTCAGCTGATAGACAGGTAGGTACCTTATAGATCATGTTAGCCCCAGGACTAATATCTCCCACTTCTTGCTCATAAATCATTTGTTTTGAAAATTGAGTAAACAGACACCATGCGTGCAAGCTCATTTACTCCAGTCAGCTCCGCCAGAAATTGATTTATTCTGCCTTGGTATTAAATCGAGTCTTCGAATGCTTACCACATTTGAGCGTGCACTTTATGTGCTGATTTGGGGAATTCCAAACCTTGCACCAACTAATAACCGATGGTGAAATTTTAAATTCCGTTCACGCTTCACGCAACCATCTATGGAATGATATTGGCATTGTTGGGTGCTATCTGGCATCAGGACACCTGCAGATTCAGTCCCATCCGAACCGCCCCCCATCGGCATGATGGCACGGCAACCCAACCACACCAAACCCACAGTCAATAGTCGGTCCCCTGACCTCCGACCCCGCTCCACTCATAGTTTTAAGCTTATGCATTAACCATCGCAATCCGAGTCGCTCCACACCGGCACAATGGAACAGTGCTGACAGAAATCAAGAGGTGGAAATAGCTAAACTCATATGGTAACCCACAGACTGAAATCTTATAGTTATGTAGCTCGTTTTCATACCTTGATATTTGCCAGCGAACTTAGATGAAGTATCTTAATTTTTTGAAGATTCTATATATTTAATGCATCAGCACTCGGGATGCCTGCTTAAATTTCCAATCAGACAATGGAGACACACACGCACACATGCCGCACTCCCTGCCATTTACCCAAAGATGGCCCCTCCTGGCCAAGCTCATTATAAACTTTGCCTTCACAGCTCCCCTGGGTGCTAATTTGCGCCCTGTGTGGGGAGTGGGGTATTGGTATTGGTATAGGGACAGGGATTGGGACTGGAGGCGGGGTTGCGATAGTGGGAGTGATGGGGTCTCGTTGTCTTGGGCTGGCCGAACCATTTAGTGGGCCCAGGGCCGTAATTTCCTTTGGCATTTCTATTAGGCGGCAAATCATGCTCAAAATTATACGAAGGACGCCCAGACAAATGCATGGATCGATGGGTGGATGGATAGATGGAGTCCTCGACGGGCGGAGTCAGCACTTCCAGGGCTGATTTGCATAAAGCCAAACGCCAGAAAGAAGATTCGCATTTGACAACCGCCGACAATTTGCTGGCAGAGACGTCGATAGATTCGTCCATCGCTTCTCATTCCTTTGTCTGTCTCTTGCTGGCTTGTTTTTGTGGTTCGTGAATCATCCGATTTGATTTCCTAAATGGCAGCCACAAGCCCCTCCGCCAACCACTCCAGTCCGCCGGCAGAGATTTGTGAGACAATAGTGGCCCCCGTAAGTAAGTAAGCATGTTTTGTGCGAATCTTGCCGCGGACTTGACTGAATGAATATGTATATTATACTCGCATATTATGCTCGTGTATACCCATAAATATTTGCGCGAATGTGTTGTGTGTGTGGCTTTATCCGCGCATATAGTTCCGCAATAATATTCATTTATGCAATTTTTCCCATGCATTCTTTCTAGTCTCTGTGCGTGTGTTTCAGTGCTTCTTATACCATACGCATACCTTTTGATTTCAGCACACGGGGCATCTTCAACGAGCGCCAAAACCATAATGGATATTTAACTATAGTCCTAAGAGTGAAAAAGGTCAACATCCAGGACCAGGCAATGCGGTGAATAGAACATCATACAGCATTAATATTTATTGTTTTTTACACGAAACTTGTTATGCTTGTAAATGGCTTGTGCCTAGACCAGTTTTCAAATGTTTTTCGGATTGACATAGCTTAGCGATGGGTAACACTCTGTCGACCCTTACACAACTAGCTCTCAAACGCTATTTATTTAAACTTATTTTTGCTTCCATTGAGGCATGCGTCAAATTAAAATTCAACATTTTAAATGCGACGCGGTAAATAATTCAAGTGGACGGACTATTGAAAAACCCCTCCCCCTCCGCCACCCACAATGCTGTGGCTTTAACTCGTTGAACCCTTTTTACGCTATATTTAATTATTTGCATATACAAATATTTTGCTTGCCGGAGTATGATGAATGCTGTGCGATTTTTTCTGGTTCTGTTTCTCGTTCTCGCCCTGCTGGCTACCGGCTATTTAATTGATATTGATGACGCTGCTCCAAATGGCATCACCCCAAAGCCCGGCCAGCTTTCCTCGGAAGGTAAGGGGGCACCATGCGGTGCTCTCTCAGTCATTAATCTGGCCCATTACTTGGTGGCACAGGGCGGGAGGGCGTTCGTTTTGGAGTACCACAAACAGAAAATTTAATTTATTTAAATTGAAATCTGTTCCCCGTCTGAATCATGGATCGGTTAATCACAATTCGAAATCTGTTCAGGTTCTCGCAGTGGTGTGCTCATAAGTTTGCACAGACTTCTCGGAATTATTTATTTCAGTTGATATCCTCAATTAGGGATTGCTCGCTGAGAAATTTGGTAATATCTAGCAGTCAATTGATTTTGCCCAATAAAATGACCCTTCCATTTCAATTCTTAATACTCATATATCAATGTTGCAGCCGGGAAAAATATCCCAAAGAATTTTTCCAATCATATAAAATCACAATGATCAAAAAATTAGTTTTTTTCATAAATATTTATTTCATTTCCGTTTAAGTCTCTAGAATGGCTAGTTGCAGCATTTGTGTTCAACCTGTATTGCCATTCTAATTATGAATGCAAACAGAAAACACTTCAAGAAGCTGATTTTGCTAGACTAAATAAAAGCCTATTGTTCGTTGAGATACTCATCGCTTTCTAAATAAATTTGTTTGCGTAACAATTTGCTGGATAAAAATCTCAGTACTAAGTGGGCAATTGTTTGCTGTAGCTAATAGTGTAAGCAATGTAGAAGATCCGGACTTTTAAAAAATATATCAGGTATGTAAGTTTGCACTCAAAAACACTAAAATAACTAAATTGAAACAGTAAATATGCTAGATACAAACGGATGGTTGGGACGAACTTATTATTGGGTCCTGTCGCTTGTTAGAGGGATGAATCCTATTTCCTTTCGTTAGCCTCATAACTCTCTATTGAGTTACTTGCTAGCAATCATTCGATTTGAAATGCAAGGCTTTTCCGCAAAAAGAAAAAACAGTGGCCTGCGTTTAAAGGGTCGTAAAACCGCCTTGCAAATTGAAATTCCTCTTCCGTTTGTGTGGAAGTGCACTTAAAGGCAGAAATTAAAACGCCATTCCGGCACAAAGCAATTTTAAACGGACTAGTGGGGCCTATTAAAATACCCCGATAAGAAGCAGTTGCAAAAACAACGCAGTCTGGGGATCAATGGGGTTCTATCGGTCAAAATAAGCAAACAGCTGACACGTCGCAGAATAAACAAAGGCCAAAACAGGCGTAGATAAGCGGAAAGAGGAAAGTGGAGCACTAAACGGAAAGCGGAAAAAATAGAGCTCTTCAAAGAAATACAGTAGCAAGAATGGGCTATTCTTTAAAACTCGCGATTAAACATTTTTTGCTTAGAATATCTCAGATTTCATTCAACATGAAAATCATTGTTCAATTTGCACTTTAACCTCTGAGGCTGGACAGTTGACATTATTTTTTGTCAGTGTACTTAAAAAGAGAAAATAAACAAGGGACATCAGCCAATATGGCGAGTGTGTGTGAGTATGGGTGTGTTCGGTGTGGGTGAGCAGGTGAGCTTCTGTGTATGTGTTTTTGGGCAAGCGAGTGAGTGAGAGTTAACTGTAAAATTGCATATTTTCCGCTTAATGTCGAACCGTTATCCCTGCCCCCAAGCCTTACTCACTTTGAAGGGGATTACGTTACTTTTTGCCTCGCGAAAGCGTTTTGATGTGGAAATAGCCGCGCTGCTGAATCATAACAAAACAACACACGCACACTCACCTCCGCATCGCCCTGTGCCTGTCCCGCTCGCTCCTCCGCGAGTTCCTCGCTAGCTGCTTGGCCCAGAAGCAATACAAGCGCAACTGTTGCTGCCGCAAACAGCCTCATGTTTGCGTGTGTGAGTGGCTGCGGTGGGAGCCTCCAAAATATCCGCCAGAAAACTCGCCGATTTTCGATGCGCTCGTTTCACAATGACGTTAGCACAAATCACGCGCACAGGTGAATTCGATTGTTTCGCGTTCCGCTAGCGAAATACGCCGCCTCTGCTGTTTGGTGGTTTTTGGTCTTTGTTTTCTGAGAGTCAGGGGTGGACCGATGTCGATTGTTACTCACTGTTTCTATTTTTTGAACATCGATGTCTGCTCGGCAAGTATCGATAGTCTTCGATTTTAGGTTGGCTCCTTTTGGTCTTTGAATTCGATTTTTAGTACATGCTCTTCGATATTTCGTTCGTTTTTCTACCGCCTTATTTTGAATTTGTGGAGCTATTTCTATATATTTGTTTATTTGTTACCTACGGCTACCTTTAAAACCACGGCAGGATGTATTAGATTCGATAAAATTTATGCAGCAGGTAAAAGGAAGCGTTTTCCGCCCAATAGGATATGTATTTATGATGAGGATTACTAGCCGATTCGATCTAGCCATGTCCATATCGGGAATTATATAAGGTGTAAAGTTAAGGCGGAAACATGATAAAGATATATCCCACAGTTGTACAAAAATGTTTTTTTTTGCAAGGGTATTAAAATTACACCAAATTCTTAAAAGGTAATCATTTGGCGAAGTCATGTTTTACGACTATCAGAAACCCGTTACTCAACTAGTGGGATTGCGCAGAAGAAATTGTACATTTTTTTGGCAATTCGATAGAAATTGGCAAAACTAATAAGAAAACTAAAAAGTGTGGGCTGGGCAGTTTCGCTAAGTTTCTGGGAGATAGAGAGGGGCGCGGCAAATAGTTTTTTGGCAAATCGATAGAAATTTAAAAGGCTCATAATCAAAATAACTTTTAAAAGTGTGGGCGTGGGCGTCTGCATGTCTAGTCTTAACTTTCTAGCTTTCATGATGAGATTGAGATCGAGGCGTTCATAAGGACAGATAAACGCGGCCAGATCGACAATGCTTTTGATCCTGTTCAAAAATTTTTTAGGGAGGAAACGCATCTATCTACCTCTTACATCTTTTTCAATGAATATAGAATAGTTTAATAAAGAATTTGTATTTATTGAACCATAAATTTCAAGACCACTTAGTACCGTCCTACTACATATGTATATACAAATACACGTTAATAAAAATATGCAATGGTTGTTCTCCGATCATAGCAAGTATTTCATCAATCAAAGGGTGGCGCTAAATGCACAAGAAATCTAAAAAAAAGGTTATAAAAACGAAAAGTGTTTAATTGAAACTTATGGTGCTGGTATGTGGATATATCGCGGTAAAAATTATACAAAAATGAATGACTCCCCATTTATGCACTCAATACGATTCACTATTAATTACCCAGCTTGTGATATATACTTTTGTGATCAACACTATATAGGATTTGAACAAATAAAAAACATCTAAAACTCACTCAATTATTTGTTTTTGAATCATATCATATTTAACCATAGTTAACATCCCCTTGATTGGTGTATCCATTGTTAGGACCACAACAGATATTTTGTTTTCCTTCACAAATTAATCTGCCATCTAGATGGATAAATTTTTTAGCCCGTGAAACTTTTACAAATATTAATATTTCAATTAATGTATACATATGTACATTCTAGGAAAGGGTATCTGGCTTACTGAGGCCTCAACTGAGAATTTCCCAGCCCTTGCGACTGCGCAGACGAAGTGCATCCGAAACCAGGACAGCAATGCGGTGCGTGACCTGGCGAATGGTGTGCCCAAAACGGAAGTGCACAAAAACAAACAGTGGGAGGTTACCGCTGGCAACAACAGTATGTTGTGCTTGGTATTGATAAAGCGCGTTTGCAACAATTAAAGATTTTCCAGTAGGAACACTTCCGCTTCCCGCAGCATGAGCTCGCACTATCTGAATTCCTGTGTGAAAGTGCCCATCGATCCGTGCAATAACTGTCCGGCTCCGGTATACAATCGGCCCAAGCTCTGCTCCCTTGGCGGAAAGAAGCCGCCCGACCAGGCTCACACTTCGCAGCCGGAGGCGGAGACACCTGCGTGGAGCAGCCAGATGGGGGTCAGGTCCCTAGCTAAGTTCTACGACAGTATACCTGGTGAGTTTGGCGTGCAAATATCTGCACCTTAAAATGTAATCTTCGTGTTTAATATTTAAAGGATTTCATACTCTTTCGTTTCCAATTTACCTTACCTTGAGTTTTCTCCGTCAATAGAAAATTAGAACATTAGAAAGACCACCACATTCTCATCACCATTATTTTGCTTTCCCTAGACTACTGTGATGTGAAGCACCTGCACCAAGCAGAGTTCTACTCCACTCTGGAGAGCCTGCGAAGCACCAGCCGTGAACTGCGATCTCAAGCAGCAACTGCTCCAACTGTGGAGCGAAGTGCCAGTGTCAGCGGCAGTTCTGTGGGTCATGGAAAGTCTAAGAAGCGGCCTTCCAAGGGGAAAAAGATAAAGAAACGTCCTTTGGTGCTGGATCCTGTTCCTCCGCCGGCAATCTTAGTGATCCCCGACCAACAGGATAGATGCGTTACCCACCCAGTTGTCCATACTCCCAATTCCAGTTGCTTAAGCGACGAGTACGACAAGTGCCTTAGGGACTTGAGTCGTCTGAAAAGCTTTAAGGAGGACTTCGCTGTGGAGGTTGCGGATTTCAAGAGGTCCCTTAAGAGCTTTGAAGCGGAGTTCCGCAGGCCAAAGTCCACGAGCAGCAACGGGACTCAAACGCAAACCAACAAGCAGAGTCAGACACAGAACCGCTGCCAGAAGACTGTCAATCCTGGCCAGCACACGGCAGAACGAGCCAAGTGCCGAAGGGAAATGCTGCGCAGGTGCTTCAGTGTCAATGATCTGCAGGGGATTAGCTTAGAGGCTCGTTCGAATCCTTCCAAGCCCGCTCAGCCTGCGCGAAGCAACTATTTCCCACTCAGCAAACAGGAGGAAGTTCCCAAGATACAGATTCAATCGCCCACCGCCTCGTCGAAGCGAAGTAGTAGTGCTTCCAGCGCAGTAAGAGGTCGAGGAAGACGCGGTAGAGTAAGGAAACCAAAGCCAGGGTCTAGCGTAAAGGATGAGAAGCCACTACCACCGCTGAGCATCTATGAGTTGCCAGAGGAACCGGTCCAGAGAAGAACGCCCAGTGTGTCACCGCTGCACCCGGTATCTCGTCCCAATCTCGCGGCAACTTTAAGGGCTGAAGTATCTAGGAAGAAGGTTAAGGAGCTGAAGAACAACTGCACTTATCATGATCCTCGTCCGCAATTCGATTGGGAGGTGAGGAAAACGCCGGCTTGGAAATCGCTGTCCTTGAAGTGAGTAGTTCATCAAATATTAAGTTGGCACACGTTCATTGTTCTTTCTTTAGCGAATCCCACAAGGCCTTGCTATCCATTCGGCTGGCCACCCGCAAGGCAGAGCAGGCTTTTCAGGAGCGCCAGTACGAACTGCATATGGAGATGATGCGTCAACGGGTGAAATCCGCTCCCCTTCTTCTGGAAGGACCCACGTTCTGGGGCCCGGAAGTGGGCAAGCTCACCCATACCTGCAGGACCGAGGAACTGCGTCATTCGTGTGAGGGCAGCCGGCAACGTAGGAAGAAAAAGTCCGAGTGTCCTGTTCCCGATGCGGATACTAAACTGCAGCAACTGCGTAAGGTCTATGGCTCAGAAAAGTCCTGTTCGAGGCAGTCTCAACGAAGCAAGCGGTCCGGACGACGTCCGCAGGGGCTGACGACCGAGACGCCTAGCCACGACAGCGGTGACGACCTGTGCAGCGTAGATCGAGCTTTCCTCTAGAGATTCACCTAATTCCCAAGCACCTAGTCACAATATATGTATACTTTTTTGGAATGACCTAAGCCTGGGATTTATTAATCGGCAGTTTCAGGTTGTGAAGTGGTTTAAAGTCCGGAATCAACTCGAAGCTAGCTTTTTGATCGTCTGCTAAGGCGGCGTTTCCAGGACGCTGCAGAATTATGGCTTGCAAACCAGCAGAGCGGGCGGCGGCCGCTTCTAAAATATAATTTTGTGTTAATTATGCTAGGAATGGGTATTCGTGTGAATGAGCCACTCACCTCCTGGAATATCCGTGAGAAAGAGTATCTCCTTCGGGTCCTCCTTCAATTCCTTGGCAATGTTTTCATAGGATTGCTGTTCCTGTTTGTGGCCCACGTGGGTGTCGAAATAAGCACTCAAGTGCGGCTGCAGGTTCCCGGCCAAACTATGCCCGAATATTAGCTTTTGGGCAGCCACACTGCCGCTGGAGTAGACTGCAATCCGGAGGCCAGCAGCACGCCAAGCCTCAAAAGCGGCAGGGACATCTTCATATACACTAATTAATAATTAATAGAACACGAAAGCATATTTATCATTAACAAAAAGTAGTTGCGTTGTACTTTTTGTTACTATATTACAAATATTGAATGTTTTCTGCTAACTATAAAACTCAAAAAAGTTAAATATTTCCGCACGGAGAATTCCATGTACATGGCATGAATATTTCAAAAATTCCCAGGCTTTATATTTTGATCTTAGAAAGACACGCCAATTATTTTTGGAAACATACGTTAAGTAGCCTTTTCTTTGATAACCTCCTAGAGTTCAGATTGTGAAACTCATATGGCCATGATAGGAAATATTGAATGATCATGGGGGAACTTACTGGCCCTTCAGCTCTCCATTAGCGTAGCCCTGCGCCCAAATCAAGCCCTGCAGCGTTTTCATTGGCGTGACCTTCAGATCCTGATCAATTAGATAGCGCACAAAGCCTGCAATCAGTTCTACATCTACTTCTGTGGGAGGAGCACTTAGCAGGGCCTTGTAGTCCGCAAACTTGGGCATTTGCTGCAGATCCTGGACAATGTGCTTTATATCATCTTCTTTCCAGAAATCCCTCAGAAACTTCTCCACATTCTGCTTGGCGTAGGGAAACAGGACATCGTGCACAAAGCTAATCGAAGTGGTGGTGCCCTCGATGTCCACCAGCACCGCTTTGGCCACTCGTTCACCGGACGACATGGCGCTTATCACTGGTATTAAGTTATCACGAGTAACCCAGTTGATTTTCCGCCCAGCATCTGTTTGGTTTTGATAATAGAGATGGCACATCGTGCTGTCGACTATCGATGGGAAAACGACGCGATCACTTAAATATTTATAAATTAATGTATTGGAAAAAACGATAAAGGTATTTGCCATTCTTAGAGACCCTGCTTAATTGATAAGCGATCGACTGAAGTTGTATTGAGGTAATTCTTATGGGGTTATGAGGTTAATGGCCGTTTTGAGTTAATTGAGTTTCTTAATAGCTTTTTGTTTCCTAAGTTTGTGTAATTAAATATTAAAGCTACTAAATAATAATAATGAAACAAATAGCTTTAATTACCGTTAATATTTAAGTGTCAGTATAAAATTATCACCACTAGCGTTGGCTCGTTGAGTTATCGATACCGATTGCCATCCGGGAACAGTGCTGTACAACGAGTGCAGGTCAATCGTTGCACGCCAAGTATCGGTCGACGCCCATCGCTATCAAATAGAAATTTTAGTGCTGAGTTAAGAATTTTCCCTTTTTTTGCACAGTTCACGCGTTTTTTATAAACAAGGGGCTTAATAGAGCTCAAGGCAGGGTATAAAACAGTTCATAGAGTGATTAGTTGCAAGCCTAAAACGCCTTACAAGCCAGAAAACTCGCAGGAAAACCCAACAACAACGCACATATAGCTGCCCGTGCGTCTGTGTGTGTGCGTTGTATGTGCGTTTTTTTGTTTATTTGGCAAATTCGGTGGCCTACGTGATTAAAATAAGCACAAGCGGACTCAAGTGAAATGTTGGCTAAAACGTCCGAGTGCCGTAATTCGCATTGATAACAAATAGCCATAATCTGCGAGCGTGTGTGTGTGTGATTGCCTCATTTGGCGAAGGTGAGGTGGGGTAAAAAACGCTGGGAGAGCAGTCAAGGTTAAAATCGGTCGTCGCCTTCGGCTCTCCTCTCCCGCAAAATGCAATGAGCAGGGGTCGCGGAAAGGTCAGGGATTCAGCAAGCCATTCCGGCTCCCACTCCGCATCCAAATCGGCCATGGACCCGCCGCGCTGCTCCATCTGCGGCACTCAGCAGCAGCTGCTGCGCTGCGCCAAGTGCAAGGCCGTCTACTACTGCTCCCCCGCCCACCAGCATCTCCATTGGCCCGACCACCGCACCGAGTGCCGCCTCCTGACCCGCCAAAAGCTCAACAGCAGCAACAACAACAAGCAGCAGCAACTCCAGCAGCAGCAGCAGCGGCAGCAGATCCAGCAACTGCAACAAGCTGTGGCATCTGCCAATCTGGAAGGCAGCGGCGCCGGCGCCAACTGCTCCACCGCCCAGATGATGACGCCTGCCCACCAGGCGCAGAGTTGGCCCGCCGAGGTAGACAACCTGCTGAATCTCCTCGGGCAGCCGGGCAGCCAAGAGAAGGCGGCAGCCGCGGAAACGGAAGCGGGTCAAAGGCAGCAGCAGCACCAGCATCATCACCATCATGGCGAAAAGAGCTCCAGCTATCAAATCGGTCTGGCGGATGCCAGCTTCATGGGATCAGGAAGGTAGGTCGTCAGTGGACAGGTCAGATGATTCAGTTTCAGCAGTTTTAGGCTAAAACATATATTTAAATTTTATAATACTACTACTGGTGGCACCCTAAAATAAATATATTTTTCTTAGAACCTCTTTTGATGCTGCACAGTGCAATAGTATTATGTTAGATGCAATCAAATACCAGCTGATCTTTTATTGAAGATGGAAAATATTCTCCATGAGATATAAAATCATACCGAGTACCTACTGGGCTTTAAAAAATAATATAAGATTAACGCTGAATATCGAAGTAACACTTAATTTGGAAGAAGCATGGGTGGTTGACTCAAAACAGAAGCCTTTCTGCGTAAACTATCAGACGATTTCGGCCAGCTTTACCAGATCGACCAACGAGCGAATTGGCTTCATCAGTTGCCCCAGTCCCTTACCCTCCACTGCATCCGAACGCATGGGCTGCTGCATCTTGTTGTGTGCCCTGTATGCCCGACATTCATCCAACACCCGCTCGAACTCCGCCCCAGTTAGGTTCGAATCAGCAACGGCTGTCTCCCACTGGGGTCTCTGCATTTGCTGGTCAACAGTGATTAGGCCCTCCTCTGCTTTGACTCCTCCATCCGATGCATGAATCGTGGCCACTGCTGCTCCAGCTCCCTCGAGCATGGCCAAAACAAGGCAGCCCACAAAGGCACTGTTGGCCATGGCTCGAATTCCATTCCGGGCGGCTAAAATCCCGCCAGTGGCCGCTCCGCTAACAATCGCGTTCCAGGAATCCTCCCTCTGGCGGTACGAGACCATGACGCAGTCTACCGTGCTGAAGGTGGCGCCCCAAATGGCAAAGCTGCCGGCTATGGCCGGTGTCCGCAACCTCACCGATTCTATACCGCCGTACAAGCCACGTCGAAGACCGGACGGAGCGTTTCGGAATCCCTTCAGGTACTGGAACAACGATCCTCCCATGGTGCCCATCATAAAGGCGCACCCGCAATCCTCTACAATCCTGATGGGACACGGCTGGCGATTGTACTCCATGTTCTGGACACTGACCCAAAGACTCCGTAATTAAATCAAAACTTAATTTGTAGTGAACTTTCCTTGTTTTGCGAATATGTGCTATCAGCTTTTGACCAATCTGGCCTTTGATTGAAAGCGTGTGTTTATGGTTTATACATAACTTTGAGAATTTTACCTTACGACTTTTAGGTCCGTTCTAACTAGATAAATAATATTTACCGATGGTCCTATAAATTATGTAAAATATACAGAGATCGAGCAAAAACAATCGCTTGCATAAGGAAATGGCTATTAAGATATTGATTACTTATTTTCAATATCTTATTGAAAACATTCAAATGGCTCGGTAGAATAGCTTTTCAAGTTTCTTCTACGTTTTGGTGGCAGCTTATCTTGAATTTGATCAGCCATGATTTCACCTGATAACTAGTTATTAAATGTGACTGAACCAAGCACCCCGATTAGCCAGCCGACCGCGCACTTGAAGTTGCGTTTGCAGTTTGTGGAAACAGTGCCGGAGCGAAATATATAGCCCCGATTAGGCCCCACTATGTGCATCCTCCTGCTCGTAGCCCCCCAGCGTCTTCACTTGCACACCAAGTCAATTACGATAAGCGGTTACGTGCCCACTCCTGAGAAGCCGCACGAATCAACAGCAGAACATGACACAGCTGATGACATATCGTTTATATGGCGTTGAAGTTTATGGTTTTCGCGATCATCAAGCTTCTTCGCACCTAATTTATTGGTTGTTGATATAAAGCTTATACTAGTTACCCCGCAAAAGGTCCTATAACGCAAATCAGAACATTGAATAGCACTGCTGGATCATCTAAATTGGTTTAAAACTTTCACAATCGGCTTAGATCGCTTGGGTGGATGATTGAGAGTATTTGCCAAATCATGACTCCTTTTAGAACTGCTGCTGTTGAAGTGTTACAGGTGTTCAAGGTAAAGCTTCCCATCCAATTGGGAACTAGGAAAGGACTCTTTAGAAGGCTTGGTGTTGGTTTTAGATTGATATGAGCACATACTATATATGCGGTCCGATATTCTCAGACGTAAAAGTTTAAAAATAGAAACAGTTTGTTTTTCCATTCAACTCATCGTTTTGTGAGATGAGAATTGTAATTGCCCTGCGATTTGGTTGTCTCCGGATTGTTAACATTCTGCTCCGAGATGTCACCTCTCGAGTCCGAGTATTTACCTTCGGCATTACGTTACGTGCCCGGTCGCATAGTGCATATGGCGCCCATGCCCGACCTGATAGCACCTGCAATCGCAGCCGGAGTCGCATTCTTCCGGACGGAGGTGCTGTCTCTGTAATTATTCTGTTGCGCAGTTTGTTGCGTCCAAATCTTTGATACTCGCTTATTTATTTTGCTTTGCACACCGGCATTAACGAATACAACAAACATGAACCGCACACTTCGGAGCACATAGAAATTTGTTCGTAATTTTAGCTTTCAGCCAATCCGGCTGAGTCATCATCGACCACACTGTGCAGTGAAATATTTATGTTCTTTGATGGGCAGTTGTTGCCAATAAATGCAACATATGGTAATTTCAGGTAATTTCCCACCCGAAAGTTATGATATTTTCTTTCTACTTGTATCCAAATAAAAGCCTTCATTCTTCTTGGTTACTGTTGCAAATCGATTTTGTCAGGTGCAGTGTAGCCGCTTTTTTCTACCTTCTTATCGCCCCGAGTGGGTGGGTGGTCCGTTCGGCAGGGAGGTCCGGAGCGTTTTGCCTACGTGCCGGGAATACGCAAGCGTATCGTTCAAATCGTGTTATCAGAGTTTAGCGTTTGCCTTAGCTCCGAGATTTCAATCTTCGGCGGGATGTGTTGTTCTTTATCAAACAATTAGCGCAGTCGGCGGCCCGACGTGATCTCATTGCCAGGGGCTTGCAAAATTCCGGCGTTGTTTAGAAATGTGCTAAAGTAAATGTGTCAAGCAACTCGCTGGGAAAAACAAACAATACGGTTGCGCAAAACTCGATGAACAGCAAAAGCCAAAAAACCGCATCTTCTCGCCACCGAATGCCAATGTCAATCAGCAATATTGATAAGAAGTATGCATTCAATCCATTCGCGGATGGTTTGCTTTGCGACTTTTTGATTTTTCATTTGCTTAAGATTTAGCCAGAGTGCGTTCACCTCACAGTCTTCTTCACTTCCGAACTTGGATGTTTAATGTAGTTTTGAAGGCAGAGAAAGTGTTTTCCATATTAAATCCAATCAAGTTTACTCAGATCAAAGTTGGGAACTTCAATCAATGTTCCAACTATTACGATGGTATTTTGTTTAAAAATATTTTTAGCTACATTTCCTTCAGATTTCCTTGAAGGTTCAACTTCCAATTTGGTGGAAACCCATCCCATGTCTGTGGTGGTCCCCTTCATCGGTGTAAACTCCCAGCGATGGATCTCGAACCCAATGCGAGCTACGTAGGCAGACGCACGTCACCAAGGTCGACTGCCACTCAGTGCGTGTGCGTGGCCACGCCCCTCGCCCAGCTGGTTCTCCGCCCACCAAAAGGGCTGCGAGTTGGTGTGGTACACGTGCCGCAGTCGCCGTTGTCGCACGTAATACATCACAGACGAAAAGAGCGCCAATCGATCATTACAATGTAAACGGAAACATGTTTGCACTAAAAGAAATCAGTTTAGTTTATTGGCCATTGTGCTTCAGAACTGGGTTGTGTGAGTGAGACAGCATGCATGATGCACTTAGCGCGCAGGGGGTAACTTATTGTTAAGTCTAGCCCAAGGATATAGCCAAATAATGAATAGAATATAGAATGACCTTTATTCCTATCCCATAAGATACTTTTGATATTTTTCGTTACTAATTCCATGACTGATTTATTATACATATGTATATTGGTTACAGAATGTTAGACAGATTTCTGGGATGTTTCATTATTTTAATGGCGCTTTGAAAAGTCTCCCCGATTTCTCTGCGTGCACGTTGTTTGGCGGCGACTTTGAACTGGGCCGTTGACCCAATTCTGTGGTTCGCACATTCGCCTAGCTTCCGCGTGCTTCCGCCGTTTGTGGCTCATCTTTCTTAGTGTTTCTTCAACGCATTTTTAGCAGATACTTGTATTAAACAATTTAAATATCTACAGTATCGCTGACCTACTCACACTCCCTTCGCTGGCGACCATCTCTTTCTGACTCACTTGGCTATCGCATTAACGCCTGTGCGTGTGGCTTCCTTGCGTTTGTGTGGGTCGCTCGCATGTGCGTGTGCCAATTGCGCATTGGTGTGTGTGCTGGGCTACGTGACGATTGTTGCGCTTGTCTTTCTGCCTTATTGTTTGCCTCCGCTTTTCCCCGCTTTTCCGCTTGCATTTGCTTTGGTTTGGCAGAGAGTGTTTGAACTCTCTTGAAGGGCAAGCGGAACGAGTAGCTTCCTCCCGCTTCGTGGAACCGTGCCCCTAAATTGCACGTTCAGCTCGGATTTTCGCTATCTGCAGCTGCCTTTTACCTACATATGTACGTATTTTCCTTATTTTTCATTATTTGCTCACACCTACCAAGGTGCTGCTTATCGCCTTTAGCGGCTGCTTTTCCTTCGATTCTTTAGCTGCTTCCCAGGCCCCCAGTTTTCTCATTCACTCGTAGTTTCATGGACTCTCTGAGATAGTGATGAACGGATTTGAGAGGCGGACGGAAAATAGCTAGAAAAATTTGGATACAGCAAACGAACTCCAATTTTAGGACCAAACTAAACCTTTTCTACGATCTTGATGTTATCGTATTAAATGATTGTATTCTGTATCCCCAATGTTTGCATATGCATTGCAATACAATTACAAAAATGCCCAATATAGTAACTTACAAATACGGGATAAATGTACAGCTCACCTTAGCTCATTTTAAACTGAGTTTTAAATACCTAATGTCATACATGTCAATTCAATTCGTGAAACGTTAACGACATGTTCGACTAACACACCACAATTCGAGCACTTATAATATAGTTTTGACCATAAAATAGCTAGATTGTTTTCACCTGCTCTCAAAACGCTCTGCCTCTCTCTCTTTCGTAACCAACGGTACCGAGCGAGAGCGACCTGCTCTGCAGCCGCATTCGGAAAACGAACGGCGACGAGTGCGGTTCGATTCAGCTGCTTCACATTTCACTTAAATTAGTTAACTGAAGCCGAGTGATAAACAAACGTGACTAACTGTGCAAAAACAAAGCCAAATCAAAACAAACATCTGCCAGTGAAACAAAGCGAAAAGTGAAATATATAGGCAGCTGGCCCCAACAAATGCAAACTGCAATAATACGTACCTGCCCACCAACACAATTACACCGATATACGATATAATATTACCGCCGGTGTGCACTCGCACTCTTTCCCTCTTGTAATCGAGGCTCACGTTCGCATAAAACTCGCGGCAAATTAAAAACTTTCTTCAGTTGTGCGTGAATTTCGGGAGGAGTCGTTTGAGAACCCTTCATCTCCCTAGAACAGTAACCAACCAATTCAGGGTATCTAAAAAGGGATCCTGGAACAATTCAAATGCCAAGAACTTAATTCACCCTTTCTCTGCACAACAACAACTGATAACTCCGTGGAGATACAAAGAAAAGGACTTCAGCCTTAAAGGTGTCTCAAGAGTATAGAGCTTTTGTGATAACAGTGAGAAGCAAGCTGACTAATCAAGGCAAAATGATAACCTCCACGACCACGGACTACAAAAACTTTTTCAAACACTCGGCACATCCTGCCAATGCTGAACAATACTTTCGGGAACTTTTGGACAAGCGGTAATGATCTTTTGAATACTGAATTAAAGTTCCCAAGGAAAAAATGTAAAATGAGGCTATAATTAAGGAAATCTAAAGAGAAAATTAAGAGTGTCCACATAACAGTGAAGGATATGAATATTTTTTACCCTTGGGTAATCTCATTTACATTTTAAAAAGGTTGAAGTTAAGGGGCTTTTGAAACGATGTTGCTATTACAATACAAATCTCATTGTATTTTTTAAAATTCCTTTAAACTTGTTCAATAATGAACATCATTTTAGGTGTTGGATTCGTTTTGATTGACGGGTAATGCATTCCAATCAAAGGTCAAAACCTTTTTTTGGAATAGTTATTTTTCGGGCTGAATATGAACTATTTTCTCTTCTGGATTTCACACCTCTTATAATCTGTGAATTATGATTTGCATTAACTTGGGCACTGCGAATGTCAATAAAACCGGTTAACAGTTTCGGTTTGTGGTCTTCAATGTCGTCTTTCGTGTATCTTAATCTTTAGACAGTCGTTGATTTTGAATTCGTATATTAATATGTTGGTGGTAGCGAATTTGCTTTCCTGCGTTGTCTGCAGATAGTTCTTCCCATCCCATTCTGGGAATTCTATCGACAGCGTGGCACGTGTCAGTAATATTTGTATTTTTGCGACAACGATTTGACTTTATGACTTTGAATGGCGCCTGTGAACTTGTGCGAAATGTTTCATCTCTGTTTTATATTTTTTCGCAATGTGTAGCTTTGCGTTGCTTATCCAGAATTTCGCGATCGTCTGGGCCAGTTGAGTTCTGGGTGGCCTACGTGACTGGGAACCACCGACATGTATGAAAATATTGGTTTTATGGGTGGATCATAAAAAAGTCGTAAAATTGTATGCATCGCAGTACCCGTTGCTCAAACGCCTGTAAAAAAGCTTAAGCGCAATCGAACTTTTGTGCTAAAAATAGCGAGGAAAAGCGTCTACATTAATTAGATGCAGGGGTTTCCCCAAGGTGACCTCACTCACATCGGCATCTCCAATTCAATTACAGATTAACGGCCTTGAAAGGTCTATATATTTTCTGTCGACTAAAAGGGAACGTAATTGACCTAAGATCTTTTTTTCCCTTCTGATTTTCCGCAGTGAGCGCCGCTATGAGGATCTGTGCCGCAACATCATCAGCGACATGAACCAGTATGGTCTGTCCGTGGTGGACGACTTCCTGGGCATGGAGACGGGCCTGAAGATCCTCAACGAGGTTCGAAGCATGTACAACGCAGGAGCCTTCCAAGATGGCCAAGTGGTGACCAACCAGACGCCCGATGCACCCGCGGTGCGTGGCGACAAGATCCGAGGCGACAAGATCAAGTGGGTTGGTGGCAATGAGCCGGGTTGCAGCAATGTCTGGTATCTGACCAATCAGGTGAGCAACGTACAAGAGAAATACTTTTATGGTCCCTAACCTACTTGTGCTGACTTTAGTTAGAAAGTCTAACCTAATTGTTCCTTTCAGATTGACTCTGTGGTGTATCGTGTCAACACGATGAAGGATAATGGCATCTTGGGCAACTACCACATCAGGGAGCGCACGAGGGTAAGCGTTTGCGGAGGAAATACCTTTGGGATTATGTTAACATATGACTCCTTAATCTTAGGCAATGGTCGCCTGTTATCCCGGATCGGGAACTCACTACGTCATGCATGTGGACAATCCCCAAAAGGATGGCCGTGTTATAACGGCCATATACTACCTGAATATCAACTGGGATGCGCGGGAAAGTGGCGGCATTCTGCGGTAGGTTTAATAAACATACCTGTGCTATGAAAATCAATCTAACTTTATTGCACGAACAGAATTCGGCCAACACCCGGAACCACAGTGGCGGATATTGAGCCCAAGTTTGATCGCCTGATATTCTTCTGGTCTGACATTCGGAATCCCCACGAAGTGCAGCCCGCTCACCGTACCCGCTATGCCATCACCGTCTGGTACTTCGATGCCAAGGAGCGCGAGGAGGCCCTTATTAGGGCCAAACTGGAAAACAGCAAGACGAACAATCTCGCAGCTCAAGCCCAAGCCCAACAGGCTGAACCAGACTCCACCACCACACCACCCGCAGCACCAGCTTCATCCGCATCCAGTCTGCCGGCTAGCATGTCCACGGGAACGGGAGCGCTGAACGCCAATGTTTCGAGTAATTCCTGCGCCACCAGCAGCGAAATATGCACGTAACCCAAGCCGGCAGCGCAGCTATAGGGCAACCAAAAAGTGTAAATTATTTCCAACCAAACACACATGTATAAAGCTAGTTAAAAACTATTTATAGCTTCGGACGGGCGGCAGCCCAAGCCCGCATTGCGAAAGTTAATCAAAGCTCCTTTAGTCGTTAAGCCTTCTAGTTTAGTCTCTAAGTCGTACCCTTAGTCATTCTCGCATTAACCATTAGCTTACTGCCATGTCAGCGTCCGAGTTGGTTGTTTATTAATTTTAGTTTGTTGCATCTTTGTCAGGACCTTTTGCCTAGCTCATTCTTAGTTTTTGGCTGCCAAAGTATTATACCTAAAGAGAAGTTAACTAGATTCAATAACATAAGCAACTGTCGCGACGCTCATTGCATATTATCTCAAAATTATTTAACAAGCCAGTTAATCGTGAGCAAACGCGGTTACTGGCTAACACTCAATCTGTCGACTCTCATGCATCTTGTTAGACATCTTTTTGATATCGTTTACATCTAATAACAAACGGAAATAAATGTTTGTCCGAAATACGTTCTCTTGTTATCTGTAAATCATGAAATATGTATATTTATGACATATCTACATATTCGATGTATATTTTTTATATTAAACAAAAGCCTGAGCTGATGAATTACGTGTGGCCTACAATTTTGTGGTTGTAGAGAGATGGATTTTAAGCGGTTTTACTTGGTACACAGCCTAAAGTTACTAATATTTTTTTAATCTGGTTGTTTTGACGAAATGTACATATGTACATACATACACCGCCGAAAAGATGTCTCTGAAATATTTTGTTCAATTTTTTGCCTGTAGGTATGCTAGACTATAAAGGAAGAGCAGTTTGTTCTGTGATTCTGGAATGCTAACAATTAAGCAATAGTCTGGTATTTTTATCAAAGAAAATATTTTGATTCTTGATTAAGTGACACGGTTTCAAAAGTCACAATTCTGTATGGCTTATTGCGACTTTTCAAACTTCTTCAAAAGGGAGTCGATCAGATATCCCAAATTTGATAAATGTTACCTTTATTTATGGCGACCCTTGTATCTTATGAGATACACACTTATTGGCAAATTTTATCTGTTCGGTGAAATGGCTTTGAGTTCAACTCTGGGATGGAACTTCTAATTTTAGCATTGCAATTAGGTCGTACACTTAATTACTACCATACCATATTGTATCTGATACAGGAGGAGCGTATATATAAGCGGGGATTTTGCCTGTGAAATCAGTTTGCTCCAGCATGCAGAAGATCTTCGTCAATTTAATTTTGTTTCTGACTTATTTGAGCCTTGGGAGGGCCAAAGAGAAGTACACAACATTTGTGATTTCTGGTAAGTAATGAACACAAGCCAGTAATAACTCTATAATTAATTGATTATTATCTAATTATTTACTCATCCGAAATATATTCTATCGGATCTCTTAACTATGTTCTAAGGAAACCCACATAACTTGGCTGTTAACTCGACCCCCTTTATAAGGATTGATGACGGCTACTACAACTTCGGACAGGACAAAGTAAATTGGTACGTCGCCTATGAGAACTGTCGCAAGTTGGGATCCGAACTGGTGACCTTCGAAACGGCCGAAGAGTTCGACGCTGTGACTGGCTACCTAAAAAACAAGGGAGATCGCTCGGAGCATTGGACGTCTGGAAATGATCTGGGAAAACGGGGAACCCACAATTGGTTTACCGATGCCACGCCTATAAACATCAATCGCTGGGCACCCAAACAACCCGACAATGCCGGAGGAAATGAGCATTGTATACACTTGGGATACATTTACGGATACTCAAAGGATATTCAGCTGAATGATCGACCCTGTAACAACGCCAAAAGCCTATTTAAATATGTTTGTGAGGCGAAACAGGAAACTGTTTCCATTGTCTTGTGGAAGTAGACCAAATTAAAGCATCTAATAAATTCATTTGACGTCAGTTGGATAGAGAGATGGATTGTGGAATTTAGACTCTTCAACTTCACTTTAATGATTGGGAGCAGAAGTGGTCCTCCTTTTGGTCAGTATATATTGAAACCCTTATATATTTACTTACCAAACTTACTTGAATGATGGAATCCCTTTAGAGAGTTCATCGAAATAAGCTACACAAATAAAAATTGTGATAGGGAAATGAACGCGCAGTGAATCCAACGCAGATATCTTCAAAAGTGAACACAAAGTTGATATTTGAATATACATTTTATTTTTCAGAAAAGTTGTTCATTTTTGTAATGACTTTACATTTACATATAGGATATATTTATATATATTCTCTTGCGTTCTGCTCATGTGTTTTTGTTCTTATTGAGTTTGCTTTTGTTGGAATGCAATATAATAGGTACGATACAAGTTGCACACACGAATTAATCCGTTATCTGTTATATAATGTGTTTAGAATAACCAAAGAGCAACGAATGCATTCCATTCAAACCAAACAACCAAGGCGAACTTTCGAACTCTCGAATTAGTTTTAACATTTACTCTGATCACTATCCTTGCAAATATGCTTAGTACTTGGCCGCGACCTGAATACAGCTAGCCGATATCATCGAGACACACTAGATTCGCTTTCCAAAAATATATATATATACTATATATGTATGCATTTAGGTAGATATATGCCTCTCGTATATATACACACGACTTAGGTAATGGCTGCTGTTCGTCTAGTAATCAACTATGTTCTCAATTGCTTGCAATCTGTCGGTAGAAAAATAAACCACCTGCTGCATCCACATCTCAACGTCCTCAATCTTCCGATCTGTCTATATCCTTTGTAAAATCCTCCCTCTCGTCCAGTCCCCACTTAACACATGTGGCATGTGGCATGGACCTTTAGTTGTGGCCTGGATAGATAGAGTGGTGCTCTCTTCTAAGTGGAGTTTATACAATCGCGCGGTTGTTCTACAATCAGCATTCTACAGGGTGGAACTGAAAAAGCGGAGGTCGTCTTCAGCTCCTAACAATCGCAAATCTATATCTAAGGGGTGTACATATGTATGTATGTATACTGTATGCATATCTGACGCGCCTGGCCGAATATCTGCCGCGAATTGTGCGAATTACATTGTGTTTATTTTCAGTGCACAACAACTAGAAACGTTTGCAAACTACTCAACACTGTAATGGGCAAGCGCACTGGAAATGCGGACACTGAGTGCAAAAAGTACTCATGGGCTGGGATAATTGCACACTAACTGATTAACTGGCCGTGAAATACATCTGGGTACTTATGTATGTCTGCCTGAATTACATATTACACCAATACTAAGCACTTATTGAACGCACAACAAAACTTGGGGGAGCAGAACTATAGTTCGTCATCAATGAATCATGCATTGATGGCTTAAACAAGTGCCTGCTGCAACAACTATACACATGTATGTATGTATGTGCGGCATATGTTACGCTGTTTCGCTTGGTATATGCACCAGTCTACAATTTAATTGACAGAAGTTACAATATAAAATTATCTCCATTAATTTCGGCTCCATATGGCTATGGATATGCACTTCATAACTGCTCAACGCACAACAAAATAGCTACGAATTCAACAACATAGTTTCATAGTCTACGGAAATAAACACTTCTTGACTTCATATACCTATGTAAGTATATTAACTAAGCTTTTAGCTCGCGTGTGTGAGTTTTGTTTGGGACATAATTGACTGGTTGTCAACAAACTATTCTGCGGTATACCTATCGATAATGCTACAACCATAGTCGTAGAGTTGTCGCATGCCATATTTTGTAGTAAACGTATTTTGGTCTCAAGTTTTTGAATGAAGTTCGCGTGTAGTTGAAGTGATTTCAAAGCTAAACGATCTTTCGGTTTCCGGTTATCATAGCTTTTGCTCCCAAAAGTCCTCAAAAGAAAGTCTTTCGTTTTCACAATACAACAGGGATTCAACTTGATTTGGATCTGGTTTAATGCGTGCTTAGGGAGGGGCTTATATAACATCCTTAGAGGGATGAAGTTTAGTGGGTGTGTGTGTGGTCAGGCATGCAAACTACACAAAAATTGTCGGTCAAGGTCGTTTAAATAACATCTAAAACATCTTCCACTGGCGTGAGTCGCCGTCGTTCACCACTTTTTTAATTTTCATATGTATATTTCCATTTTTAGGGCTGGGGTGCGTGCAAATTTTCAGCTAAATTTCTCTAAAGTGTTGCATGCTTAGATGATTCTCTGGGTTTCGGTTTGGGATTATCTTTACATTTAATATCTTCAATCTCTTTATAATTTCACAATTTATTTTTGTTGGCTCGTGTGCGTTGTTTCGTGACTTTGTTTCACTTTTAAACCAGTAAAAACTTGAACTCCGATGAAATGAAATATTTTTAATACCTTACTTTTTGTTAGTTTCGAACTCGGTTCTGTGTAAAATATCAGCAATTTTGTTTCGTTTCGTTTGTTCTCTGAAATGTATCTATCTCCCAGCGTCTCGTGTGTATTTGAATATTTAGAATATGTTTCTGAGTCGCCTGCGTGGCCGTAAGATTTGTGGGGAATTCTGGGGGTCACAATACAATCGATTGGGGGGAGCTAGATTTAGGGGAGCCCGGGGCTTTGTTTTTTTTTGGGGCGCAAATACACTACAAAAATTACACTTACATATACCTATATTCGTTTCTACCATTGTACATTTATATATTAGCGTATGTGTATACATATATGTATATATTTCATTTATTTTAATCATACTGAAATTGTATCTCAAAAGGGATATAAAGCCATTTAAGTTTGTTGGTTTGATTTCCTCAAAACCTTTTCCACCAGCAACCAGCCACCGCTCGTCTGATTCTGCTGCGGAAGTATCTGTGTGTGTGTACATATGTATGTATGTATGTGGGTGTGAGCGATATCTGCGAAGAGAACTTACAACTACAAAACAAAGGTGCCTTATAGCAAGCACCCTTATAGCTCAGCGAATAACACACCTAGGATACAATTATCTTGAAACGATCAATTGGGAACCCCATTTGCTGGGTGCGGGGGAGGAAGTAAAACCTCTGTTTGGCCAGTTTGGTTGTATTATATTGTGTATTTCATTCTGGTGTTGTTTCTGTTTTTGTTTTAGTATAATTGCATAAAAGTCAACATCATTAGCATTAAAGTAATCGTAATTAAATATATGTATGTATGTATATCGTGTAAAACTAAAAATAAAACGCTCGCTCTCAGCTCTTCGCGGCTCCTTCTTTACATATACATAAAAGTCAAATGGTTTAAAGTTATCTTCGCTTTAGTTTTACTTGCAATCAGCACTTTTGCACTAAAAATTATATCGACATTCTTTTTATTTTTCTCATCTCTCAGCTCGCTTCGCTTTTCACAATGTTCTCAAATAACTCTAGTAACTCAAACAATCGAAACTAAATTCAAACTGAAATCAATCAAGGGAACTGACACGATAAATGATAAAAACCTGCCTTTTTTCTATATGTCTCTTCTCACAATTTGGTGTTTATAATCAAATGTGTGTTTTCATGTGGGCGTGTGTGGGTGTATGCGTGTGCCATGTTTTTCATGGAGATATGTGATGACCTCAAATGTTATCCTCAATTGTTTTCGCTTAAGTTTCCGTGTCGCTAGTCTGTTTCTTGGGTTTTCTCATGTTCTGTTTTGTTTTGTTTAAGTCTAACACATAATTTAGTTGCTTTTGTTTAATAATATATGATATAAAAACTAAATAATTAATACGTTCCAACGCATAGCTAACTCGCAGTTGCTTCCGAGAACCGAGTTTTCACAAGCATTTTTCTTCAGATCAGATCCCTTCAAAACCATCTTCATGTGGTGGTGTTGGTGTATTCAAGTGTTTCGGGGTTCGGGCTGTGTGGACCGTTCCGAAGGGAGGATCCTTGGACGCACACCAGCTTTTGACATCTTTCTCAGGTTGTTGGTTTTTAGTACAAGTACATATAGTTAATTAAATAGATAGGTCGGCAGGAGGCCCTCGCTCCCATCCTTAAATATGTTTGTTGTCGACAACAGAAATTCACTTAAACAAATGCCCAGCATTCGAGTGTTTTGATAACAAAGTCTTCTTGTGGCGCCAGAGGCTCATTGCCGTATGTGCTGCACTGCTGCGATCGTCCCTGGTTCAGGTCACCATCCAGCCACAGGCCAAAACGACCGCTGAAAATAGATTGAAGCACAAATTAGCAAGTGCCAGGTGCGCGCATCAAGTGCATCAAACTCACTCTCCAGCGCCAATCGAAAGGCTCTCCATGTTGCCTTTGATGAAGTACATATTCTCGCCAGTCCAATGGAACACCTTGAAGCTGGGGTTAAACTTGTAGAGCAGGGACTCACCGGTGCCGTAAAAGTGATCCGACACATGCAGTGAGCAGGAGGTGAGGGCACCAAATACCTACACGAGATTAAACAAGCATTAGTGCAATTTTATAAAACAATTTGCGTAACATTTCTTAATTGCTCTTATCTTCACTGCACTTAGCTTGAGCTTAAAACGCTGCTAATTGATGCATTCAAAAGGTAAAAACTGAATTCGTCTAATTACTACTTTAGACTTAATAATCAAATAAAGACTAATTGTATTTTATTAAAAAGGAAACAAAGTGGCAAGAAAATCAGTCATATATTTAATGAAATATGTGTGCAGTTCAATAGCCTTCTCAAAGCGAAAGACAAATACTAGTTTTACCCATTCAATTAAGATCTAATAATCTTTTAACTGCGCGACTCAATGATATTGAATCGTTCGTTCTTAAGGTGAGATTCAACTTACGTTGTGCTCCGTATCCTCAATGACAATCAGAACTGGACTCTCCAGACGCGCCATTTTGCGGTACAGGGAGTTAAGGGCGAAACCATGTTGTGAGGTGCTGAAGATCAGGGACCAGGAGTATCCCTCGGCTCTAGCCGGCAGATGTGAGCAGAGCTTCTCGCTGTCGAGCAGAAAAACCATCATTAGCTAAGATTCAATCAAAGGGTCCATTAAAGGCACTGCACTACTTACCGATGCTCCTCTGTGAGGATTTCTGTCTTGCCGATCAGGTCTGGTATGGGGAAGTCCAGGTCGAAGGAACCGGTGGCAAAGAGCGAGGTCTTGCGATATTCATCTGTGCTCATTGACAGCACCTGGAGGACGATTGATGAAAACAGCAGATATTAGCATAAGATGCAAGACATGAATGTACAACTATTAAACATAATCTAGTAGTGAAACATGTAATCAATTCCAAATCAAAATTAAATTACATATCTAAAATATATTCAAATACGTTTCTGCTGTTTTTTGGAAAGGGGTTTGTGGGATTTAGCATTTCGAGTTCGGTGCTTTGCTTTGGTTGTTGGGTTTTCAATTGAACGTAATATACTTTAATACTTGGAGTGCAGTGCTAGTTTTCTGAGTCTGCCGACTTTGTGGGTGTCTCTTGTAGTGGTTAAAAAATCGAACTACAAATCAAAACGGCTCGCCGATGCCAAGGCACTAGCTGAGTGAACAAAAGTAAGAGAAAAGAGAGAACACAATTACACGAGGTAGGATGTATATTTTACAATGCTGAAAGATGTGCTTGTGAAAAAGGAACCGACCGGTTCCATACCATAATGCCCCTACAGAGCCCAACCAAGTTCAATCAAGAGAAGATGTTGTTAGAACCGACCATTATCTACCATAAATAGAACAGATCTATATATATATGTATATATTCCCACCATTGCATTTTTTTGTTCGCAACTGTAATAGGTTTTATTTAAATTACTTTCGTTTTGCGATTATAATACTACACTTAGCCAGCAGGATTTCCAGGCCGCAATTTGGTTGACATTAAGGGATTTAGACACTAAATGTGAAAGTTTCTTTTGTACCACCGGGAGAATAATGACCATGGATTCGGGATTAGAGTGGACTTTCAGAAGGCAGAGGTCAGGTCACGACCTCACAATTACGATAGGACTGGGAGACTCAGTAGCTGTTGAAGGCGCGGCTGTTGTGCCTGGAAGAAGCTTTTCCCAGGCGTTGGACGGCCGACTCCTTCTTGTAACTTGGCGGCATAGCGATATCGCTGTCCTCTGCGGCGGTTTCAGTTTCCATCGAGTTCTTGGGAGCTCGCCTCTCGCCCATGACACCCTGCCCACGTGCCCTGTGCTCCGTTTGAAGGCGTGACTCGCTACGCGAGGATGACGGGAGCACCGAGTTACTGGGCGATGGCCAATTGGACTCTCTGGAGTCCCCCTTATCATCCTCATCTTCCGCAGCTGGTGGGCTGTTCCCCGCATAAAACCGTGGTGCAGCTTGTCGTTCGACGGCCTGGTTTGAAGTTCCACGCCTTCTGCGCTTGTCCCGGGGCTCCGGAAAGGTCCTTTGATGAGGCTTGAGCTGCGGCGTCGGATTCACTGACTCTACAATTTGCTTCTGATTTCCCTTTACCGACCTGCGGAAGGCGGCGTACTTCTGGTTAATCACCTGCTGGGAGGCACTAATCTGGGCCGCATTGTCCGACGACTCGTGGTGGAGTTCCTCCAACTGGGACTGTCCCAGCTTCCGGCGACTCTTGGCTCCGCCGAGGAAGGTCTGCTTTAAGAATTCGCGCTCTGCTTTGGGCTGCTCGTACCACGAATCCGGCTCGGGTGCGTCCTCCTCGTTCTTCCAGAGGCGCCTGGCCACAGTGATATCCGGACGCTCTGGTCGGACCATCGACACGTCCATAAGCTGATCCTCGGGCTTGTCCTCGGCGGCTGGCTTTGGCTTGTGCCAACTTGTCTGCGGACGCAGCTCGCTGCGATGCTCCGAGAACATCTCCTTGGCATTGGAGGTATACATCTCGTACTTGGGTCCGGTGCCGAGCTGAAGCGGGGGATTGGCTAGGGCGTCGAAATTGCGAACGGCATGTGACATGACCATCTGGCGGCGACGTGGCCTCATCTGCCGTTGGGCTTCATCGTCGGGTTGGGCTGCTGGGCTACTGGTACTGCTCTCGGCCGGGATATAGGAGAGATACTTGAGGTTCTTCGGATGCTTCCAACCCTGCATGGGATCGACAGAGTTCTTCGACCGCTTGGCCATGTGGTCGTGGTAGTCGCGCAGCGCCTTGCGACTGGTATCGCAGGTAAGCATGTCGCGCGTGTCGGCGTCCACCACCATCAGCTCCTCCTGGATGGACTGGCTGATATCTTTGGCCGTCTGCATGGCCATGCCCTTGCCGATTCCTGCGGCCTGATTGTACCGCTGCTGGGTGGCCGACAATGAGGCTGTGTGCGTCGGCTGGGCCTCCCGGCCGGAATACTCCTCGTTCTCCTGCTTTTCCAGATGCTGCAAGCGACTGCAGAGGGTGCTTTCGGAGGAGAACAGCCGCGCCTTGCCGTACACCTTTGGGGGCACCAACTTGGCATGTCCCAGGCTGGGGCCCATGCCCCGCACCCGGTCGACCAGCGTCTTCCTCTCCCCGGCAAACTTACGCACCCGGTTTCGGTGGAAGTCGTAGGGCTTCAACGCTGGCTTGGACCTTTCGCCCACCTGGCCCACGCTCTGGGGCAAACATGGCCTGCTCCGGGGGTGGTAATGCCTTTGCAGTGTGCCGGCCAGCGTATTCATCCGCAGGCTGAAGCCTCGGCGGGCCAGCCTCCCCAGGCTATACTGATGGGTACTCATAATGTGAACCAACGGATACACGAACAATTTAGCAAAAACCTGCGAAAACGAAGCACGTTTCTTCACGGACTAAAGAAATCGATTTCACGGACTCGCAAGACTAACAAAACACAGAAAAAATTCGAATTTTCTATTTTGGAGAGCTCTGTACGAAACGAAATAAAACAACGACTGGCAACGAAATGAAAGTGCTCAGCGAATCTCCATATGAAAAGGGACGAATGCAGGGACAACGACTGCTTGATCGGAAATAATTTGGAAAACCTTTTTTTAGATAAGTGCTTACCACAGCATGCAAATGCTTTTTTGGAACACCCAAATGTAAGTCGTAGAACCTCATTCTTCGTTTCCAATAATCGCCTTTTATTTGCCATGATTATATATGCGGAAATTTCAAAATTATAGCAATTATAGCAAAAGAGAACCATCTTCTAGATTCCCCAAGCTCACCCCTAAAATTCGCTGGCAGGGACTCCTGTGATGATGGTGAAACATTCGCAGCTTTTCGTGCAATCCCATGATGGGCAACCGATTGATTGGGGCTTCTTAAGAGAACTGTCGAAAACCTGGTGCTAGTGTCCCCTTATTTAAGTTCAATGCAATCTAATCTGCCAGAAATCTCAGTTTCTGATCGCGCAAAGCTGTTTATGCTGCCATCGATTGATAGCAGAAAAGCTACACCACCTTCATGTGAAATTCACTTCGGAGCACTGACTAATTTTACGTGCGGACTTTGTTTTTACCTAATATAGTACACTGTGCTGGGTGTGACAATGTCGCCTTTGCCAGCGTGTGAACATTTCGCTAGTGACGTCAATGATTGTGCTATTTGTGTTCGTGGTGATCGAGTATGAATTACCGAAATAAGCGCTCCCTCATTTCAGGCATTTGCATAAGTTTCGCACACACGTAGCAATGCTACTGCTGATGGTTAGGATGGGAGTCTTCAGACAGCACCCACACAGTTCGGTTACCAACCACCAACACCTGCTGCCATTCAGATGTGAGATCATTCGCATTCCCGAAACCATCTGAAATTCAAGGCAGCCTCTCGCCGACTCTCGGTCTTTGGCGGCCGTGATTCAGCCATTAGCAAGTCGTGATAAGGCCCAAAAACAAAACCAGCTCGCAAAATACTACACCGCTTATATCACAACAGCAGCGAAGTCGTATGCAATTCGGCGTCGCAGTTGGTGGTTTGATTAAATCTTGATAATCTGCGGATGATTGATTAGCTTTTCGCCACCACTCGAGTTGAAGAACCCCTGAGTGGCGCTCAGCGAGTATTGCGCCATGACTTTGATACGCCATCGAGTGTCGAAACACTAGGGTGCAATCCAAATTGAATTAGCAAGGAACTTCCGAGCAATCTCGACTACGTTAGACGGCCTTGCCGGCAATTAGTCTGATATGAAATCTGCGATAAAATCAGATAGTCGCCGATAGCTGGCTAAGCCGCCTGAAAGGTCGAGAGATCTGAATGGCAATACATACGAATCAATTTGGGTCAGTGAAACAGATCGGAAAGTCATTTTGATCACCAGACAGCGCCAATTTCATACATGTATGCGCCGTTTTTTGCGACGACTCAATGGGAACAAAAGAGTGCAGTAATTGAGGCGTGACAGCGATTTTCAGAGGACAATTAAAAAACAGAACGCAATTTCACAGACTCCGCAATAAAATAAAATGCGATTTTTAACGCACTTCAACGAGGGTCAGCAGTCAGTCGCAGATCAGAGCGTGTTTTTGAAGGAGAGAGCCAAAGTCAAACGTCAATGACAGTCGGGCTGGTACATCGCATATAGGCTTATATATATTTGCCCAGCACTTCAAAGCACGAGCTCAGTTAAGCCTGAGTTGGGCTCAAATGTTGAGCGTAAAATGAACTCTTTAGAAATTAATGAAAAACCATATTGAACAGCTGGGAAATCACATGAGTCATGTGTTCGTGGCCGCACCAATGATGTTTTTACCTCGCGGTCGAGTCCATGGCTGACAATTAGTTCGCACATCTTCATTTAGTGTGGCACTGACTTTGTTGTCACTTTCAATTGAGTGGTTTTGAATTTCTTCTGCCCACACACAGTTTTTACACACGCGACGGCGCAGGTGGCGTATGCGCAATATCAAGTATACGCCACTTGGGCACGTGCTCGACACAATTGTTGATCACAATCTGAATGTGAATGTGAGGCAGAATCAGTATCAGAACCCGTATCGGTATCAGAATCTTTATCGTTCGTTGCTCTGGAGGAACACAGATGCTGTGGAGATCAACTCCGCCGACTTGACCGACTTTGGGGTAGCGCGTTCAAAAGCCAACTGCCCGCGGATTCAGACCCAGGGTTTTTATTGGCCGCCAGCGAAAATATATTTATTTGCCGCTCGCTCAAATTAACTCAGCTCAAGTCGTGAGTTTGCTCGGCGAAACAGAGAGCCAGGTATATTATACTTATTATAAATACGCAGAGAGGGCTTATATCGGGTTTGTGCTTTCCGAGATCGGAGTAGCGATTTAAATAAAATATATTAAAAATAGCAGACGGGGACAAACTGCTCACGTTGGATTCTTTCATATCAAACGCAAAACTTTCGCTTAGTTTATAGTTTTCAATCGGTCTAAAAATTGTGCTAAATCAGTTGTTGGCCTTACACCAACTCCAATTTGACTTCATAAAATGAGAACTCACGGCTTAATCTGCACTGCGATGAACTTACGCATAATTGGTTTAGTTTATTATTAGTTATTTTGTTACTTTTAGCCAACATTGGCCTGATAAGTCCGTTCAAATATTAGGAACGTAAATTTAAAACCTTTAAACTAGTTATCTTTACGATGTTTGCTGGAAATCATTGCAACCCACTTTGCTTGCATCCCAGAATCGGTAGCGCTCCGGATAAGATCTATATGGTCGTCATATATGTACATATGTGCAAGCGATTAATGTTTACAATCTCCTGTTTAGTCAAGAGTCGTAAACACAATCGGCCAGGGAAGAAAATAATTCCCAAGGGAGTTTCCCTCGGCAATTCAGTCACGACACAGGTTTGAGTTTCAGTTGACCAGAATTATATGCACAACAAGATTTGCAATTTGTTTTCGTTTTCTCTGCGATGTAGATAAGATAGTTCTATTACCAGCTATCTGTTTTTAATAATTAGTTAAGAGCGCGTTGAAATTGACTGGCTGGCAGGAGCCTTGAAGTTATTTCCATCGCTTCTTGTGAAAGGGAGACTATCGTATTAGGCTGTCCCTGTGTTGGCACGATCATTATCTTTCAATATCTTGTCACTATATTTTGGCACCATTTGACTATTTAGTCAAATAGAGAATTGGGTATTCTGATCATGTACGAAGCACCATTCGATTTACAATTCTTATATAATATCTGTTTAGGTATGCTTTGTTTACTTTCTTATTAACCTATTTAACTTGCAGAACATATAGAACTATAAAGACCGCGTACTTTGGCTGGAGGAACGGCGGCGAACATATTCAGCAACGGCTATGCATCAACTGGTTTTCTGGCCCGAAATATTGAAAAGTGTGTGCCAGACAGGCAAATCCACAGAACCGGCCCCAAAACAAAAAGAGGTAAAAGCAGCAAAAGGCGAAGAGCAGCTACAGAAAAGAGCTTACTGGGCAAACGGGTATTGAGACCCGATAGCCGCGAAAGAGCCGGCAAAACAAAGGGGCTAAAACAAAGAACAGCAGGCATGGCACAAAGGTAATAGGTATGCAAAGGCATATACGGGCGATGAATTCTTGGCTTAAATGGCAAGGGGTAGTGGGTTTTTGCTTTGGACTGGCGGAGGGATTGGGTGGTAATTAAGGTGTGTGAGAGGCTTGGCTTGGCAGAGGTGCGAAGCAAAGGTATGGTAATGAATCGCACATGAGAACTCCTAACAATCAACTTTGTGCTCTGTGAGTGCAAACAACTACAGATGTTTGCATGGAAACCTATCATTTCTCTACCCAAGAAGTTCGTATTATATTTGCAACTAGGAAAATTTTAAAACTTACTATCATTTTCTCTGTTACTGACCGATAGATTTCCCACACCTCAGTATGTAAAGCACTTTTGCATTGAAGATCATGCATGCATTATAATTAAATGAGATCCAGAGAAATATCTATCTGCATGAGCAGTATTGAAGTCTGATAACCTAATTGTAACCAGAGCTGATATCGTTTTTATTTTTCCTGTTTTTCCGCATTCCTTATCGGTTCATGTTACTTCAACCATGCTATTTAAACTCACTCGCCTTTCTGTCTTTTCCGCCCTTACTTCATTTGTTTTGGCCCAAATGCATTACAACAGCATGAAAATGCATTTGGTGCGCAATTTATCATTTTGTAGGTTTGTTTAGTTTTTGCATCTGCACTTTTGCTCTGTGCCTTGTAATTTATATGTCTAAGCAAATATTTGGTTGGTCGCGCACAGAACAACTTGGGTTAGTTAGCATGTGTTGTGAGGTCACATTGTCCAACAAAACAAGAGAAGTGTTTGTCAAAGTTAAATAGCAACTAGCGACTTGGGGAGGTTCCAAGCTTGCTTACTTGTACCGCCTGGGGATGAGGCTCCTCCGGAGAGATCGTTGACCCGAGGCAAACACCAAAGTTCAAGACACCCGACAGGGAGACGAATGGCATTCGCCCGAGATGATCGGGGTCTTAGCCACATTTGTGTCTAATGATGATGCCATAATAGTTGCAAATCAGTTCGAGCAATTAAAAGCGGTTTGTAATAGGAGAAACGTGTGCGATAATGGCTCTATAATAGACGTAACCCTTATATTCTTGACACTAATTACTAACAGCACTAAGCAACGAAGTTTAGTCGACGAAACGGGGATTTCGACTATGGAAAATTGAGTGCCAAAGAGAATAAAAAGTATCCTTTAGATATGTATTTATTTACTCTTCCTACGAAAATAAGTTTTAAATGGAAGCCCGCTTCTTAAATTGGTAGATACACACATATCCTTTTGGATCCCTTTGCCAGATGCGATCCTGACCGGCACTCACCGTTTCGTGCATTTCGCCGCTCTCGTCGAGGAGAGCCTCCAGGCTCTGGTCGTCCTTGGTGGGCGAGAGAGGGGGCGTGGGCGCGCGGTTCTTGGCCGAGAGGAGGGAGCGCGGCAGCAGGTGGCGGCCGTAGTGCAGGTAGAGGTAGCGACCCCACCTGCGCCCGGCCAGCCCGCAAACGGCCAAGATGGCGAACAGAGAAATGGCGAACCACATGTTGCTGATGGCCAACAGTGGCGGTGTTCAGTGGAAGCGGGCAGCGGTAGCAGCTGCAAAAGCTTTCGTGCGTGGGGGTGTCCCACTTTTTGGGCTAGCACTGTTCGAAAGCTCTGGCGCTCCACATATCGCCTCTCTGTCTCTCGCGCTCTCTCTCTCTTTCGCTTTTCTGAATGGTCTTGTGACCCACGAGATTTGCTTCAGCTTTTTTCTCCGATTATTTGCGTTTCTGTTGTCGCCACCGCTTTTATCACGCTCTACGCCTTCCGCTCTCCGCCGTTGCAGCACTGTTTTTGGCCTTTCTTCGTTACACGTAAACACTTTGTTCCTAGTTAGAACATTCAAATTTGTTTACTTTTCAACGTGTTCTCCGCAGATGTTTTTTCTATATTTTACTTCTTTTCTTTCACTTTAAAAGCTCCTCTTGGCTCTGTGCTCTGTGTGTTTTCAAACAAGTTGCTCGACCGACTGAAACTTATTGGACTCTCTTTTGGAGCCTCGGAAAAAAACGGGCCCCTGCTAACACGCCACCTACAGTGAGTCACGTCACACTTCGGCCAGCCCCCAGACACAAACTTTATGGCCTATAAAAGCAGAGGCGAACTTATCAGCCCTATTCAAACGCTCCCATTTGGTGTGGTGGAGCCGGTCCGAAATGGCAAAAAGGTTGTACGAGTTATGTGGTTGTGCTTATTACTTGGGTTTACACAAATATTTATGAAAAGTGCTGAAACAGGAAAGTTCCTGGATCATGAATTTATTCAATAGTATGTAAATTGAAAATAACTGTGAAACCACATAGTTTTGTAAATCTTTTTAGTCCACTTTTTACAGTGTTGGTGGTACAGGTCGATATAATATGTTAGCCACTGTCGGAACATTATGTTAACAGCGCTGTTAAGCGTGTTTCAAACAACAGGTCAGGTGTTGAGACACCATGTTTCTGCAACATGTTGCTAGGAGCATTCCAACTCGAAGTTGCGTATACGTAATATTTATTTTTATGCAATAATTTATTATTGGAGGCTGCGAATTGCTGAGCTAGAAATAAAAGCATGAGCTGTCTCTTGTTTCCTTTTGGCACTCACGTGCCAAACTCATTTTGTTTTGGTTTGTTTTTCTTCGAGGTTTTATACATATATTGACTGCTGCATCTGCGGTTTGAGCAAGGTGTTTACATTTTTTTTGGTTAAATGCGTAATTTTACCAACAGGTTTTGAGTAAATAAAAAAAACTCTGCAGCTCGGAGGAAGAGCATTTAAATTTTGAACTGGATAAGTTGTATTTTTAATAAGATACTGATGAACTCAATAAAGAAATATTAAACATGTTGGTTCAAACTTGCAGCAATACAATGCGCATTTTGAAGTGATTGGTTTTATTTCTGGAAATTTGACTGTAGTTAACGCCTTACACAAGCCGGAGGAAGAAGAGGACAAGTGGCCGAGACGATGACCATAACTAAACGGATTTGTGGGCGTGTTTAATGCGGCGACAACGGCAGCAGGCCAACGAAATACAAAGTCGAAAACAACATGAGCCATGCAGTTCAGTTCGTATTCTAATTAGTTACGCAGCAAACCGGTTAAAGTATGTTTTTCAAATCGCGTAAACAAGCCCCTCAAACCGTTGGAGTAGAGGGTACTTAAAAATAAACTGGAACCGGAATCGCCTTTCCCAACATTGCTCTACTCTGGAATGCATGCGATATTTTAAAGAGACCGATCGACGGCGAACCGGTTAAAAACGGATAACTCTTTAAATTGCCCTTGTTTCAGAGTCCACAGATGGATTTGATCACATGATCGTACCGAAGATTACGTTTGCATCACCCACAGCTGTCTGATTTATGGCTTATTTGTAGGTACGAACCTGGGGTCTTAGCTACTCGCAATTAGTCCTAACCGGTTAATATTTGAGTCTGGTTCAAAACACGACTTAACATATGATTTCAGGTCGCCTTATCTGTGGATAACTTTCATTCAAAACTTAGATCATCTTAAATGATTTGCTTTAGCTCTAATTACCTCTAATTACAATGAAGAAATTGTTGACTTGTACGTTTCTGACTAACCAAAACATAGTTACCAAGCTGTCTGACCCCTTTTTTGCTCCTCAATTTGTATACTACAATGAAATCGACAGCACGCAATTATTTTTTGGCGACCTAAATGATGAAACAATCACGTGTCTGCGGGTATCTTTACATCGCAGCCGTGGATGTGTGCGATTTGATTTGTTTCTTTACGTGGGCTCGATGTGTATCCACTTGTCGAATGTTTGTTGATACGAGAGCATTCGTGCAACGCCCTCTCGACAATCGCCAGGTAGAGGGTATTGTGTTACCGAAAACATGTTCATAATGAGGCAACAATTGCAGCTAGATGCTGGTAATCCAATATCCCGGCTCAGGGGGCCGTAAACAGGAACTTGAAAGTCTGTGGCAGCATTCACTCAGCGTTGCAGTTCCACTTCATAATTTATATAATGCTTATTAGCAAAAAAAAGCATTACGATTTGGGGCAAATTGAAAGGTAATAAAATAACTAACTAAATATATCATTCGATCAAGACTCTCTCGTAATCTAATATTGAGCACCTCCTTTTCTTGTATCTAGTTATCCACTCCTCAGAATAATGAAATACGTACAGACCCCGGATAATTCCAGTCAACCATTTGAAATCCAAGTCGGATAGTAACCAAGCTTAAATGGTTATGTGGCTCTTCACAACTGGCTGATTTCTTTCCCCCAAACAGAACCCGTTGTCGCATTGAATTTCGACTCGGGCAAACACAAAAGTGTTTATACACTCCGCTCGTTTTTCTTTTTTCGATGAAAAGTCCTATTGAAATCGTGTGGCCGACCTGGGCAATGCTTTTGGAATTAAACCTAATTACAGACAAAGGTGGGTAATTAAAGAGAGGTGACTCCCGAGCCCCAAAACAATGTCGAAAGGTGAAAGAAATGTCAAATGTGCCGCGATATAATGACGATAAAATAAAAGCTACCTTGTAATGCAAATTGAAATGAAACCGAAAATATTTTAAAGTTTTCTAGACCGGCTGAACGGGTATCGAGCTCAAGAATTTGGGAATTTCTAGCCGATCATAAAGTGCCATAAGATATGTGCTTATGCAGATGAGAAAAGGGGTTAGCCCTGGCTAACAATAGTTCCACGGTACTTGGTCGTCGCTTCTAGCCGCACAATCTTCCATTCAAATTTCTCCAAAATATGAAATTCGTTTAGGCAATCGAAACATTCGAATCGATAAAAGATACAAGAGCCTCTGATAACCGTGTTGTATGTGTTCAAGTGAAGTCGGAGAACTCCATCTGTTTCTGAGGCTCCACATAAATATAGTAAGAGGTGGTCGAGGTCGGCAAGTAAACCGTGGTGTAAACACGGATGGTTCAGACGTTGCGATCACTGAATTCCAAGTGGAAGAGTGAGATTCGATTCTAGTCACTGTCTTGGGCACAGAATAAGTTTATATAAGCGACTGCTTGGCGGAACACCAATTGGCCGGGCAATTTGACCAATTTTACTAACTATTCACATTTAATTCTCAGACAAATTACGAGCACACACAAGGATTGCCCAGATCATCTGGTATGCCATATACACAGTGGCTACAGTAGCTTCGATTCGCATTCCACCTTCGTGGCGGCGGCATTTACATGATCATTATCGTCGGGGCTGGACATTTTCGGTGGAATCCGAATCCGACCTTTTGGGCGGCAATTGGGAACCTTTTCGATCGATATGGCCACCGTTTATGGCCGAGGCATTGAATACTTTTGGCTTTCGGCTGAGACGCGCGCGGATTACAAAACGGACTGCATTTTGAAATACAATTTTCTTTGTTTTCGATGCGATTTCGCTTTCGGTTTCGCTATTTTTGTTTTCTGCAGACTTTCACCCCGGGCAGAAGTGTCTCACGTCCCGCAGAAGACTAATATTTTATTTTGGCCTTCGTCGACTCATAAATATTTACCCTTTTCTTGATGTATTTGGCTATTTTTGAGATTTTCATTGTTTTGGCGCTCATTTTGGCAGCGTTTTCAGCCGGCGGCCCCAGAAGAATCGAAGATCGCAGAATCGTGGAGAGCCGAAGATCGAGAGAAGAGCGAGCGCTTTCCTCGCACTCTTTCTTCTGCTGTTTTTCGCCGTATCTAATTTTGGACACGCTGCTCTGCGCGGAAAAACCCGAAAGCTATTTGCCCAAGTGCAGTTGATCAAATATTGCTCTATTTTTCGGTCGAACGAAAGTCACATTTTCGGCAGACTTCTAGATCTATTCTATCTTCTGGATCACACGCGCTGCGGTCTTTAAGTCGGTATTTCGAATTTCGAATATTCAGAATGGAACGCGACGGCGACTGTGCGGCTTGAAGGTGTTGCGAAAACTAAAAAGCCAGCCATAGCTGGCTCAGTCGACACAGTCGCAGTCGCAGCAGGCGCCGCAGCAGCAGCGGCAGCAACAAATGAAACAACATCGCCAGTAGAAACAATAACAATATCAACAGCAGCCAAACGTGGCTCAGCTGCCGCTGCCTTTCAGCTGATACGAGTGTATGAAGCTGTGGCTGCGATCCGTCCGTCCACTGTGACGATTCGAGGGACGCGACTGTGGGTGGCACGGGTGATCTTACATTTGAAATGCTGATCACTTGGAGGGGTTCCAGAGGCACAGGGGCTAAACATGCGCTTTCCGGCGACTTTCGACTCTTTTGCGGACCAACTTTGTCGCCGCAAACAAACGGGACAGGATCGCCTTTTAATTCTCTGCTCCTGATATGCTCTTCGTTTAGTCTAGTCTAGTCTAGTCACCATATATTTTGAGGCTAAAGAACTTTAGCAAACATTAATAATAATATTAGCATTGATAATATCTGCATTACTGCAGGCTTCTTTTATCCTTTGTGTTCTTAACTGACGCTTTATTGACGAATAAGATGCATTATGATTAGATTGTGATTAGATTCAAAACTATAGATACGAAGTATCTTTTCCAAATGCTATCCCTTTCGTTATGCAGTCGCTCTTTTTTAGAGTGCTCCATCCCCCACCCCCGCTTTCCCCCAGCGCGGTAATTGCTTTTCAGGTGTTTGCTGCGCTTTTGCTTTACAGCTATGCAAACATATTAACTGTCATGCTAATCAATCGATTGCACAGCGCCTGTACGAGTGTATTCACTGCCCGGCCAGCGATTTGTTTGCTATGCCCCCTTTTAAACGAAGCATTTTAGCGGCTTACTAAGTGTGTGCGTACACCTTTTGTGTGCATTCCTTGGAAGGCAATCGAATCCGCTGCTACATCTACATATGTATGCACCGAATGCACCTGCCACAGACTTACGACACATCCCACACCAAAGGGAAAATTCTAGATTGAATCGCAGATACAACGTGAATGTGGATCGCTCACTGGCGAAAATAATCAAGATCAAGAACAGGTTAAAGATCCTTTTGGCATTTTACTTATTATTTGGTGATTATTTATAGATGAGATTGAGGTCGTTGCAATCTAATAAAACCTCTGATTTAAGCCAGTACTACTTTGTAAGCAAACGAGTTATCATCGACTTATTCCAGTTACGCCCATTAATTTCTGCTCATACGAATCGTCCCATAACTTAATGGCGTTTATTAAGTGCGAGATTGTAAACAGTACTTAGTACTATTATTGCATATACTATTTATATTTCTTTCTATATTATGATTATTGATATTTATGATTATTGCCAATTAATTCGGTTTAGTATCTGTGTTCGAATTGAATCATTGCCGCAGATACCTTAATCAAATCATTCATTTGAATGAGACATTGCGATTACTATCTCAATTATTCGTCTGAATGCCAGAAGGCTAGAGTTAACTTTCAAACGAGATCAGTGCGACACCTCGGCACTTCTCAATCATTCGAAACCGCACCCAAGATCCACAACTTATGTGAATGAGATATCAAAGTATCCCGCAGGAATACTAAAAGATCGTTACCACTCCCACTTAACCGCCCACCCGCGAAAGTGCATTAATTGCAGAATTAAGCAAGTGGTTTACGGGGCTGCTGCAATAAAGTGCGCAATTTAATATAAGAGTGCACTTACATACGATGAACCATCTATTGATAACCCGGGAGATAGAGGGAAAAGGCTGGGCGAGAGATATGCAAATTGAGAAGATGATTGCGATGGAGGTGGGTGGTGGGTGGTGGGTGGTGGAGAGGCGAGATGCGAGCAGGCCTCTGAGCAATCCAATTCCAATTGTCCTCCCAGCTCGTTCGTAAAAATTCATTGAAGCCAATTGATGGTACAAGTACACTACCAGGCCTACCGGCCCTACAAATATTTATTTATAGTATATTGGCATGGGGCGTCCAGCAATTGGAGGCGATGTTGATTTGGCTGGCGTCACCGGCCCCTGGGAATTGGGGGGCGTGGCTCGGGAGCATCACCGCTTAGGATTCGGCGCCCACAAAGTGCGGGCAGTACGATCTTGTCCGCTAATTGAGCGTTTAAGTGAGGCAAGGCGCATCGTTTTATTCTGCTATTTTTATTCACCTGAACCGGATTTAGCATCGAAAAAATAGATGATGATGAGACCCACCAATCAACTCGGCAAGCAAACAAAATAAAACAGAAAACTTAAACCGGCTAAATGACAATCGCTGTGGAGCGCTTTAAATACGTATTTAATTGGGATTCAATTAGAATATAGTTAAATGTAAGTTAGTAGTTAGCCGTTGCTCCGCCTGATGCGACATGTGTTCGAACTGGCTTTAATTGAATCGATTTATAATTGAAACATCTAGCGATCCATCCAATAACCGATTTATGCGAGGCACGCGCTCATCTCCGCGCAAGTAGTGGTCTGCAATCTAAACTAAACCGACCGGTTGGTTGGATTATAAAATAATGAACTCGTCGCTCATTTGAGTAAAGGTTCAGCATAAGCATTTGGCTCCATTCATAAATTCATAATTTATGCAGACCGCAAATTAATCATGTTCATTAAATTCGTAACTTAAGGATTTAATTTGCCTATAGTTTTGAGGTAGCGTAGTGCTAAGTAGACCAGGAAAATGGAACGAAATATATGTATGTTTCTTCAAAGATAATCCACAATGGGGGCTCAATTCCGACTGAGCTCATCCATCGAACGCGCTTCAAGATAAGCTCACGTATTGCGCAATTGGTCTGCATTATCTCCAAACGGTCACTTTTGATTCACCCAAATCAAATACCACAAATCACTCAGCGGGTTTGACAATCAAGAGATCCCATTCATCGGGCACATCTGTGGCCTCCAGGTCATTTTGGCTCAGCGGAAGTTTCTACAAGCCAAGTTCGCATCGGAAGCGATTGTTAGTTGGTGTTTGGTCACTCATGGCCACTAATGGTGGGTATTCCATTTACTAGCGATAACCCTTGAGTGCCAAGATCTATTGATAGCTCACTGCTGTGGCTCTCTGTTTTTACGATTATGGATGTTTTGATGCGACGCTAATGAGGAAACAATTTGCTGGTGCGGTGCATTGCTACACTGGCGGCTGATAAGACGGGGAAATTAATCATTCCGGCGATAAAGGAAAATTCAGTTCGGACCTGTTACGGGCAGTGGTGGAGTGCCTAAAGTGGAGTGCCAGGCCCTCAAAACACTGGAGTTACTCAACTCCATCTTGATCCCAAAACTGCACTTGGCACGCTTTCGGGGATGTGAAAACGTGCCCGTTAATATCGCGCAAACAAATTCACAAAAGGCGCTAATTGTTGTAAACTGCCGATGAATTAAAATGTGTCTGCATAAAGCAGGTGCCTTTTAAAATGTTAAATATTGCGAAATGGAGCCCCGTCGAATCAGTCTAATTAGCATGTCAATTTGGAGCTTCGAACGGAGACCAGAAGAATGTGGTGGTTAGCTGAAAAGGGGCCAGAATATCAAGGGGCCGGCTGTAGATTGGCTCCCAGCTGATACTTGTCGATCGCAGGCAAGGTTGGACTTGGCTGTGGTCGTATATATTACGCATGTAAATGGGTTTCGTTGGCTGTTAGGCTAGGTTGGGTAATAGGGCCATATGCGAGTATGTATCTGTAGTGATAAAGCCTCAAAGTGAATCGTTGTGGTTGCTCTGCATTTGGCATTTGGCTGAGTGAAGCCCCAGAAGCGTCGAAAAAATAAAGTTTCTCGAACTAAAATGCGAGGTCCATGAATGGTTTAGTTCTCCGAAGTGAGTGGCTCTTACAGAAATGAATATTTGTTTACAATGGAAGTGAACCAAAAGGTTATCGCATACAATCGAGCTGTTTGTCATGGCAATTTGTTTTTAAATGTTATGTAAAAAGATAAAACAGGTCTTGTTACTTCCTCGTTGCCAGCTTTGTATTCAAATATACGAACATACAATCCTTTATTTCAAGTTGTTTATCATTTTTAGGGAAGTTAAAGCTTTAAGTTTGGTCCTTCACCACCGCATTTTGTGTCCTTCATATTCAATATGAATTCGATTGAAATTTCGATGCAATGAAAATGTTTGAATTTAAGATGCTCACTGAAAGTATGAATTATAAACCTTTTGCCAATCTAGAAATAATAATTGGTTGACTTTTTAGCAAATGAGGATATTAAATGCTCGCTCGACAGAGAAATGAGCCAATGCAACTATGCTAAGATCCCAATGGATAGGATAATATACCAATGATGGGCGATTGTAAAAGTGCCGAAAGAACACAAAAACTTGAGTGACGAATGCAGTCAACAAGTGCTAGTGCCAGAGTGCCAGAGATTTTTCGTGGAAAATGTAATATTCATTTTTTGTGAATTGATAAAACACAACATAAGAAAAGTGCAACAGTGCTTAGGTTTCGAAACTACAGAAACGGAAACATAAATACCAGCGAGCACAAACTATTGAAATCAACAATAACCGAAAATAGAAATATAAGTTAGCAAAAATTCAAAGTTTTCACACAATTTCCAAAGTATTTTTTTTTTTTTTTTTTGGTTTTTCTTTAGTTTGGTGCGGACAACACAGTTAGGTTTAGGTGAAGAATTCTTATAAAAGGGTTTCTGGTCCTAACCTCGCCGCCCAGCATTTCCAGGTCATGCGATGCGGCATGCGATGCCGTTTTTATGATCTTGTAGGTCTTGGCGAACGGCGCCTTTATAAGCTGTCGTAGTTACAGGATGTTAGATATCATATCATATCGTGGTATAGATTTGTATTAGGGCGAATGGGAGGCTCATTTCGATGGAGATTGTTTGTAGGTTTCGATTTCGAATCGATTTTGTTCGATATTATTTCGGTTGGAAATTAAATGCAAATCAAATTTCAAGACAGAAGAAAAACAAGAAAAGAAGGAGAAGAAAACGCATGTACAAAACACGTGGGAAAAATGTAAACAAGATTTACGATTATATAAGTATGTATAGAACAAATTTTGCGTATAAATTTCATTAATTAGTAATCATTAAATCGATTTCTGAGGCATAACCTAAAGAAGCAGATGTAATATCGTAATATCGATTCGGTTCGTAAGTCAAAAATATCGTGGAAGAGCTCGAGAGAATCTTTGGAAAATACATATATGTAGAACAAGTCGAGGAGAAAACTCAGAGCAAAGAGTTAAACGATATGGATAGGTAGATAAAGACATAGTCGCGCATGGATAGCCTCGGGTCAGGCCGGCTTCGAATGGATTTGGACTCACCTCCCAGGACTCGCGGGTCAGGTCGCTAATCTCCTCGCCATCCTGGCTGCCGCCTCCCATGCCGGCTTTGGTGGTGCCGCTCTTGGTCCACTCGGTGTCCTCTTGGATCAGCTCGAAGCCACGCGCCTTGATCTGCTCTTCGTCCAGCTCACCGTACAGGTGTTTCACCCAGGTGTTTATGAAGCGATAGAGCTCATCAACGCTGCAATCGAAAAAAATGCAATATTAAATACACTCTTTGTTATGTGAGAATATATTGAGCATGTTGTCCAAACCCTGGTTTTTTAATCTGGAGGTATTAGATACGCTTTCAGAGGCAATGAAGCAACAAGATCTCCATGAATACGAAACTAACTCACCGATTCTTTGGCACACTGAACCAGTACTCAGCGCGCAACTTGTTCTTGCCGTAGGACATAACAGAGGTTGGCAGCGGAATGGCCTTGCCGATGGGCTTGCCCATGCGCAGGCGTAGATATAATGGTGGGTCAAGGCAGGCTCGAGCCGGTCGTGGAATGAGTTCTGTGGAAGATACAACATTGGTGAGCGTCCCATCGGTTGGTCATGAAATCCATCTTACTGTCCACACTGATAAAGAGTTCCGGCTTGTCGTCCATGGAGACCATGGAGCGGTAGTCCAGCTTGGGCGCCTGCTTGGCCTCCTTCAGCTTGGTGCTGGACGAAGTGCCCTCCGAGGAGTGAGGACGAATAAAGGTACCGATTGAGGAACGTCTGGAGAGGTACAACAAGAAAGTATTAGCATAGATCATAAGAACGTAGGACTAAAGGAACAATGATTGGAATTTACACTCAGAACTAAAGAATGAAGCTGATCAATCAATTTCAACCAAAAATGGGTAAATGTGCTTGGTGGACTTAGGTACTTATTTGCGATTCAACACTACAACATCAACATCACTAGCAACAACAACGGCAACACATAGTGGAACACATCAAGAAAGTGGTGACAGCTGATCGGAGATCCGTCCTTACCCATAGGTCATGTGACCCTCGGAATGAGTCGAATGCGGAGTCAATGGCGGCACAGGTGAGCCACCAGAGTCCTCGGACGGTGTTTTCGAAAAGAGATTCCCCCCCAGCTCTGAGACCAGAGTGATGGGCGAGCTATACGGTTCGTACATGAGTGTGGAAAGTATATATAGGCAAGATATCGAGTGTTATGTGTCGTATTATGTTGTGCCGTGTGGTGTAGTTGTGGTTGTGGGTGTAGTTGTGGTTGTGGGTGTGTTTGTGGGGTGTGGCGACATGAGCGGGAGCAAGTGGAGTATGTATGTTTAGCAAAGCAGCCGATCCGCACAAAACGAAGGTAAGCATTTGCATTTTTGGTTTTTTTTTTTTTAAGTTTTCGAAACGAAATAAACAAAATTTGGTACCAATTATAGTCAGAGATCGCTAAATGTGAACTCACTGAGTTCGGGGTGGACTCACCTTGAGAATACTTTCGAAAATACACTTTGGTTGGAGTCACCCGTGTTGGGCGCCGAGTCTGTGTCTCCCGACTTGTTCAGGCTTCCACTGCCCACGCCGCCGGGCGGCACGGCTCCACCCTCCCCAGTCAAGCCCTCCACCCAGGTCAGGGGGTATGAGAGACGTTTAAGCATCTGCAGAGTAAATAATGCATTAGTAAATATTTCAATACATCACTTAAAATTGATTTTATCGATTAGGGTACCTTGTTCTTCTTGTCCGCCTGCTTGTCTGTGGCAGCCAGGGCAGCCGCCTGGGCCTGAGCCTGCTGGGCAGCCTCGTCGTCGACGCTGAAGCTCACGCTCGAGGTCTTCTTACGGACACCCCCTGCGCCTCCTGTGCCGGCGTCGAGACTCTGGCCAAGGATGGTGCTGCGCGGCGGGGACTCGCTGAAGTGCGTCGGCACAATGGTTTTCGGTGGTACCCAGTCGGAGCTGAGGACAATGTCCGCGTCGCTGTAGACGGTTTTCTTTGGTATCGGCTGTACGTTGGGAACGGGCTCGCGTATATCGATGCCCGAGTCGTAGCAAGACTGCTTGGACAGTTGCTCCAAGTGCTCCAGGTCAATGCCCGAGGGAGGCAGAGGAGCGACGGCTGAGGTGGGTGCGACGGCGGCGGCAGCTGCAGCGGCAGTCACAAGGGGCTGGCCAAGCGGCACGCCGCTGACCGAGCTATTGGCCGAGTGCGGATCCTGGACACGTGCGCCACTGTCCACGGTAACGTTAGACTCGTTGTCGCCCTCATCTTCCGAGGATCTTCGGGAATTAGACAAACAATAGCTGAGTAATATTTGGGGGCGCGGCACACACACAGATTTATGTACAAGTGGTTTTTGGGGGTGTGATGTGTTATGGGTTTTGGTGTAAAGCGGTTGGTTTATTAACACAAATTGCATTTATGGGTAGGGTTTTTGGCGTGGCGTGGTCAAAATATGAAAATAAAAACGCAAAAAACAAAATTCAAGTTATTAAAACAATTAAAAGTGGTCTTTGGCAAGCCAAAGTCTTATCTACTATAAATGATTTCCAGTGATTGAATAGTTCACACCAAGTACTTCACTTCATGAAGGCTACTTGAGATAATATATTCTCGATTATATAGCTATCGATTTCATTGATTTAGAAATGCGTTTATAGTCCTGAGTTATCAAATTAATGAGTTCTATGGTAATCATGAGAACAGTAAACAGATTCAAATCGCATTTCAATCAAAAGGTATTATTGGATACGATGTATGAAATTAATCAATTTATAATTTCGCGATTAAGCTTTGCAATTTCGATTAGGTAAACAAAATTATCTAATAATGTTTATGTTTGTTCAAAATAAGATTTGTGCAAAGTCTAACGAAGAGTAACGTTATAATATATGTATGTACATTATGTTAAGTACTTAAAATCGAACATTTTTACACGTTCTTCAAAAATCGAAAAAGCGTGTAATGCAACTGTACAATTATACAAAAAATTTACATTATTTTGCAAAGTGAGAAAAAACATCTAAAATGAATCAACAAACAAAAATGTCTGGAGAATGTGTGAACACAAGCGTGAGGCAGCTGGGCAAACACTAACCGGTCTTTGCTCGGAATGGCCCAGTGGTGATCCAACAAACTCTTGCGCCGCTCCTCGAGGGTGGAGCGAGTGCTGGAGAGGCCCAGGCCGCCCTTCTTGTCTTCATCGTCTAGAGCGTCAGTCTTAGCGCTATCTTTGGCTTCCATAGAGGAGTCCTGTAGAAAATGGAAGAGTAGTTAGTTGGAACACAGGATCAATATGATTATAATGCCTTACCTCCACACGTTCGCGGTCGAAGGCTTTGGGAAACGCGTCGCCATCGCGTCCAGTGCTAGAGCACAGCGACTCTTGGTCGTCAGCGATCTCTAGCGACCCAATTTCTGCTGTTGTTAGATAAGAAAATAGTATTAGTAAGCGAATTTCTTGTGGAAAAGGGAATTTTATCATCACTGTTTCTATACTTCTGTTTCCGACCGATCTTAGGCACGCTAAGCAGTTAATCATCTTCGACGATTTTATATAGGAGTCACAGAAACTTGATTTCAGGAATGACCCGTCGCAGAACTTACCATCCAAGCGCTTATTACCGTCTTCGCCCAGCAGCGACTGCTGCTCGGGTAGCTCCTTGGAGTCTTCTTCGACTAATACTGGTTTGGGATAGTAGATCTCCGGCTTCTCCGCGTCTCCCGAGGCGGAGTTCAGGCCCTGACCTGCTCCTCCGGCCACTCGCATGTGCGCTATGTCGTGGAAGATGGCGGCGTTGACCACCAGCTCCATGGGCGCAATGACGCCGTAGCTCTCCGGGCCGTGCTCGATGACCAGGGGATCGCTGACGTTGGGATCGAACATAACGGCGTTGGGCGTGACCAGCAAGACGCCGCCCACCACGCCCTGTCCGTCTGTGATGTGGCGCACATTGATCTTGAGGAAGCGCTGGGTGATCACCGGATCGTCGCTTTTGTTGGCCTCCTCCTCCGCCTGCTGCTGCTGGCTACTGCCGCCCACGCGCTCGATGTGTCCCGGTTTTGGGGATCCGGGGCGCAGGCCCTCGAGTATGTCTGCAAGGAGCGGCATTTGGTTAATATCTTTGCTGGTTAGGTGGTCTGCAAAAACGCCATTTAGTTATTATATTATATTGGGCGCAAGTGGTTTTCGGGTGCTATTTTGCTGGGCTGTGATTTTATCAACTACACCCGTGGCCGCGATAAGATTGTGAAAGCAAAATTGATATATGGGATAGTTTAAACTAAATCTACGCCTTGTGACCCCCTTTGTTGTTCTAGGTGTTACGACCAGTGAATGGGAACGGCATTATAGCGCTTTTCCTAGTTGGTTGGGCGTGTAAGGTGATGTCGTAAAGAGATTGCCCAAAGGGTGTAGCTTTTGCATAGGGTCATGGGATGGTAACAAATATTATACACCATCATACGAGGAGGTAAAAGGGGCTTTTAATAGTTCGGACTAACTGGGTGGTTGTAAGTTTTAACTTTAATAGTGTAATTAGTTTCTAGTTCTAACTAGTTATGATGCCTTTTGAATCTATTAGTGCAACTGCTCTATCATCCATAACAGCGATGCGGTTTCCTGGGACATAGTCATGGGAATGGACAACGAGACCCTTGCTTGACTGAAGGTTATACTTTCCGGAACACCTGGACCTTCAAGGCCAGGAGTTTGTCAACTTCAATTAGCACTTATTCGCAGATCGGAGAAACAACAATGGTAGAAAAACAAACAATAACCTCCATTGCGCCAGAAGACAGCCGTGTGCATGCTGAAACTGTGGATCTCGAGTACGTCCCGGCGCACTCTACGTCGTGGATTATCCGGCTCTCAGTACGTGGCTTTCGGCAATCGACCGACTCGATTTTATTGCCTTTTTAAAGTGAAAAACAGCGTAAAAACACGTTCTATGAAACAGACAACATTGGCCAGCAGTGTGACCGCAGCTCGGTTGCTTACATATACCTCATGTTAAGGGAATATACTGAAAAGTTCTCGTCTGAAGTAAGGGTATTCATGAAACTGCAATGCTGTTTTTGGAAAAAGAAGCGTTAAAAATCGTATATATTACAAAATGGGGCCAAACATTAATTTTCCATCTGAAATTCATCAATTAACGTATGCACATAGCTTTAACTATATTAAACAGCTGAATAAGGCTATTTCAAAGTTAGATATAGCCCTGAGACTAATTTCTTTTTAGAATTTTAGCAATTTGATATATAATAAACATAACAGCTTTTCGCTGCTTCTAACAAAACATTATTAAGAAGAAAACCTAATTTAAATAACTATATTCAAATAAGCGATATGTGCAGTTAATTGCGCATGTGGGTATATGATAGTATGCAAATGTTTGGACTTCTCTAGTTAACGCGATCCAAAAAGCGATTGAAGAACGCAATACGCAGTTTCTCAAACAATGTTGACACATGCATGTAAAAAGCGCGTGCAATGAAAATCTCAAGCGGCGATGATGGCAAACGCTTCACTATCGTCGCACCAATTGCACCATTTCCACGGAGCAGCGCCTGGGTTGGCTTCCGTTCTTACCTTTTTCGCGGCTCTCGTCGCCGGACAGCTTGCGCTCGACCGGACTCGATTTGCCGGACAGGCTGGCGCCGTCCGCGTCGTGGGTGGAGCTGCTGGAGGCGTCGTCCTTGGCGCTCTTGTCCGGCACCAGCAGCTGCTGGCCCGGGTAGATAAAGGAGCTGTTCAGCCGGTTGAGGTGGGTCAGCTCCGATGGCGTGGTGTCGAACCGGGCGGCCACGGATGTCAGGGTGTCGCGATTGCCCACGGTGTAGGAAATGGTGGGTATGGTGGGCAATGAAGACTTTTGCCCTGCGGAACGAAAAGAAATCATAATTAATAATGGCATCGTATCGCTGGCGGCGCGTGCTCGCAGTTCTTTACTCGGAGGATCGGGCTCCTTCGGGGGACGCTGCTGGAAGAGCTCGAAAGCGTCGCCATCGGGTCGCAGGTGCGAATAGATCACACCTGTTGGCGGAACCTGCCGCCGGCAGAGGTATATAACCGAGAACTGTTTGGTTGGCAGGTGCCAGTATATCTCAATCATTTCCACCATTTCTGGCCCTGTATTACTGTTTCCTCTGTCCTTCAAACTGCGTGCTCATCAGTTTTATCGAACTGTCACAATTGCATCCATACATATAAACAACTATCCGCACTGTTAGCTTGGGCGCGCACTTTTAAACGCTTACATTCTGCAAGCGTCTGCAAGCCGTGCGGAATTGAAAGACCACTCACTGGGCCAGCAAAAAGACCATTGGTGTTATCAGGCTAACTATTCACTTTGATACCGCGAGGTGCGATAAGAATTTGTTTGTAGGTACCCCCCGTTTGCCACACAATACTCTGCAATGACTCAGATATCTGCGAATCAAGTTCAAACTTATGCGATCGATAAAAGGAAAGGTCGACAATCGATGTTGCACTGGCAAAGTAAACTTGTTTTTTTTTTGTAATCAAAACTATTTATGATTATGTTAGGAACGCCTCTGGCTTAGGCACTAAAATGGACTGTAATGCGCAAAGTACAAACTGTGTTGATAGATCGGAATTGGGATTCTGTAGAATTATTTAAAACTGCATTATATTTTGACGAGGTATGGAAGAGTTATTTTGTAAAAACCCCTCCTTGCTAGCAGATTTTATTTAAGATTAATTCAAAATGTGCACTCTCGTAATTATACATAGATTTTACTTAGAGTGTGAGCTTGAGCGACACCTGTCGGCAGAATCCCCTACCCAATTCGTTGAGAGACCCCTAGCGTTGACTTGAAGAACCTACGATTTCTACACAAATTTTACATTCTGTTGTATAATATAAGTTTAAACTAAACTATTTGAATTAAAAGTGAGCGAATATAGGGTCTTAAGCCGGCAAGTTTCCTTCCCGAAATAAGTATTAGTTTTGAGAAATACAAAATCATTTTTATACAATTCTGCATCCATCTGCTTATCTGCCTTATCTAAATTTACTCCCACAGAGTAAATGAAACCTCATCGGTTTAAGTCTGTCTAATTGAGTGATATAAAGTGGACTGTCGGAAATACTTACTTGATAGTTTGTCGACGCTCTCGAAGCGCTGCTCCACTTTGGAGCGGAGCGAGTCCAAGTCGAATGGAGCCGCAAGGCCGTGATCCACGCTGCGCGATTTGCTCCTGGAAAAGTCGGAGAGCGGTTGTAAAATCGGCGGGGAATGGAATATTTGGGCTTGTAGCGATCGGAGCGCAATCTGTTGCGATCCTTATCACTTACAAATTTCCAGCTCGAATTGTGACCATAACCGGGTAATAACAATTTATTTATTGGCAGCCCGTTTGCCTTTTTTATTCAACCTTTTTGTTGTGCATTTGCTATCGTTTTGTAAAGATTATCTTGACGATCAGCGAGTGTCCAAATACGGCGAAACGACGCATTTTAAATGTTTTTTTAAACGGTTTTGATCTGTTTTGTTTTTTGTTCGATTAGCCTTTAAACGATTGGCGAGAAGTCACGATTTTTCAAGTGACTGTCCTTACTTGTTCGATAGAGTTAACTCAGAAAAGTATAAGGTATAAGTGTAAGTAATTTGTAAGGAATTTGTGAGGACTTTTCGAGTGCATTTAATTACTGATTATAATTTCAAAATGGTAAGTTTTCTATTTCTATTTCTATTTGCTTTAAATTTTTGTAATGAAACTATAAATTTAAAGGAGGCCTTGACTTGTAAATCTATTCTGCTGGCAATTGTGTGTCTGTCGCCCCATCAATTTTACCCACTGAGCTGTCCTGAATCCTATAATCAACTGACATGGCGGAGTACGGTCGTGAGCCTTGTCCCTTTCGCATTGTCGAGGATTGTGGTGGAGCCTTCGCAATGGGCGCCTTGGGCGGAGGAGCCTTCCAGGCGATCAAGGGCTTTCGAAACGCTCCCTCCGGCCTGAGATACCGATTGAGCGGTGGATTGGCGGCGGTACGGGCTCGATCCGGCCTGGTGGGCGGTAACTTTGCGGTGTGGGGCGCCACCTTCAGCGCCATCGACTGCTCACTGGTTTACTTCCGGAAGAAGGAGGATCCGTGGAACGCCATAATTAGTGGAGCGACCACCGGGGGCATTCTTGCTGCTAGAACTGGTGAGTTTTTAGGATTTTTTTCAGGTAAATGCATTAACAATGAGTGCACCTTTTTGTCTTGTTTTCCTTTTTGCTCAACTTTATGGCTATTATCGCTCATTTGATAAAAGAATATTTACTTTTTGGCTCACTGCTGGAGGTAGTTTAGATACAGCTAAGACATATCTTTCGCAGGACTAACCTCCATGCTCAGTAGTGCCTTGGTGGGCGGGGCTCTGTTGGCCCTTATAGAGGGCGTGGGCATTGTGGTGTCCCATTATTCGGCGGATTCCTACCGCCAGGTGTCGCCCGTGGAGCGGCAGGAACGGTACAAGCAGGAGCTTTTACGCCAGCAAAAGGACGTTTCTCCACTCGCTACGACTTATGGAGAGGTAAGTGGAATCCCCTGCGCAATAATACCCCTCAATAATTCCGCCACTCGCACTCTTTAATTCCAGATCGATTCTTCGGCATTGTAGAATTCTTCGCTGCGTCATCGCCTAGACGTCGCTATCCATCCGCGAACGCAAACGTGGATCCACGATTGCATACCAATTTATAAAAGATTGCTTTGATTGTTCAAATCTGATACTGGCGGCATTTCCATTTCAATTTAAATTCAATTGTCGTACAGTGCAAGTTTTAGAATCATTAATATATTTTCCTTTACGCTTCATGTTGTGTTTGCTTCGGCATATTTATATCGACGGTCTGAAGTCCAGACGAAGTGTGCTGGCTTTTTGGGAGGCGCGTGTGCTTCAAAGCTCCATACTTGAAATTCCAAGCTTATTTGGGGTTTCCTCCTCCAAAACTCCTTTGATCAAGCGAGAAACTCAAACCTTAATGTATCTGAGCCTAAATATTCCAATTTATAATGCTTATTTCTACACTCAATTCAAACTGAAGATTTTATATCCTCGTGGAGTCACTGGATTCTACTAGATTCCTGGCAAAGTGTGTAACAGATATATGGAAGCATCCCTTTTTTTTAAATTTTGTATTTGTCTTCTACTTCAATCGAAATGCCAACAACTAGCTCACTAGCTCATAAGGTAAATCAAGGGTATCTGATATCCGAGAAACTCGACATTACAATTTCTTAAGTTACAATTTGAGTCGTTCATTTTTAAAAGGTTGCTAGTGCCTATCTTTATTAAAACATCTTTTCTGCACTACTTTCCTCTTCCTGTACTCACATAAGAGCCGTTTTCCCTATTATTGCGTTCCCGTTTGATTGGCAAAACTAATTTCCGTTACGATTTCGGGCGGGAAAATAGGTTTTCCTCTGCCAAGATAGTTGTATCACAGCCAAGTGAATGTGACAACAAAATGTTCGAATCGACAGAAGGGGACTATTCATAGGTTTGAGTATATGAAAGCCTCTCTCTGCCGATCAAGGAACCCCTCTTCGCCTTACCCCTGAAACTAATAAAAGTTTATTTGCGCGTGTCTTTTCACTGCGTTGCCAATTAGCGCAATTGGCGATAACCATAATTGAATATCAATGATAAAAAATAAATACGCGAGCGCGTAGAATAATTGCGGACTGAAGTTTTCAGCTGGCAGCAGGCGCATGCAAAGTGCCTTTGTTCGCAGATAAACAACGTCGGCAGCAAATACTAAATAATTATTTAACGCATATTTGTCGCCATCAGATATTTGCCTTCACCATTTTTAATTCCTAGCCATATTTACCCCCGTGCGCCAATGAGAATTTTCCATGGAAAGTCTTCCAGTGCCTGGCTGCGCAGCTGAAAAAACCTTTCGTTCTCGCCGTTTTCTAGGCCTTTTCGCGTGAAAAACCATTGCAAAAACAAGAGCCTGGTTGGAACAACTGTGTTTGATTTAAGTTGGCCACATTTGATGACGACCACGTTCCGAGCTGCTTGGGCGTTCGAGTTATTGAGTTCAGACGGCGAAATGGCAATGGAATCCATTTGCACAGTTGTCTTTCGCGCCCAAATGGAATGGATAGGTATTTCGCCTTTGTTCGGCAAGCAAACATGAATAATTATTAAATAATTGTAAATGACACAAATATTATGTTCGGAGGCCGGGAATTTATTTTTCGCATTCCTCTTCTGTTTTTCTGCCAAGGAGGTCAGTTTAAGACGAGGCAAATATATCTCATAAGCTAATATTTCTATTCTACTAAATCTCAACAAATCTGTACTATTACAAACCACTATATATTTCAGCGACTATATTTTACGAGTATAATAGAATAATAAAGAATAATTAAAGGTGTCACCGAGCAATTCCCAACATCTACCTGTGCTAATCACTGTAACTAATTGCCAGCCAGTAGTTCAACTGCTACAGACACGCTTCCGCATTAACCAGTTGGTCACACAAAATAGAGGATCAAATGAAACAACATATTCATATGTAGCTGGCCTGACTAATCTCCTGGTGTTTTCCATACAACGAGTATCTTAAGAAGTATCCGCAATGCGACGAGTCACATTTGGCCAGAGGCTCTTGAGCAATTGAAAGCCGAATGGAAGTCATTCAGGGCTCGATCGCTGGCTCATACGTACATGTATCTTATCGCTCTTGTGCATTGTTTACCTTCGGGAATGTGGCCCTGGGCTGCGATCACTGGCATGAGCACCGAAAAAACAGAAGTGGCAGTAAGTAGCATTTTACTGGCACAGTTCCACCGGGCCAACTGGGTGTCAACAACCCACGGGGGTGTTACCCAGAGTGCTTACACTACGCATCGAATGGCAGAATGGCAGACAAGCCGAGCGAGTGAACTGAGCGAGTGACTCAGTTTTCGCTACGTATACGTAATGTGCACAAACACATAATGCATTGTTGGCGATTATTGCCGTTGTAAAATTGGAAATAAAGAGATTGTGCATCTTCATGTTCCACGTGACTCATCAATGGGTTGCGACCTCTTCTTGGGATAGGCCTGGAGTATTCCCATCCTAGCAAATCTATTTATTATCACAATAAAATACATACTCTCACTTCGAAAACTGCCTTATCTGACACCCTTCAAATTGCGGATTTAATCTGTCGACATCACTTGAACATCAGTCATTTATTTACGCTTATACGCGACTTATAAATTATCAGAATTCGCTAATAAGACGACAGCGAACATTAAGATAATCTATAAACAATCTATAATTTGAACACTGGCCGCTCTCGGCTTATAAATTATCAATATTTGCGGCTAGCCGTATTCGTTTTCGATTTAGATTTAGTTTTAGGTTTTTGCCAGGCTTATTTACAGACCGCAAACATAATTTACTGCGGCAATTGGTGGCTTGAAAGTTCATAAATTGGTTATGGTCACAATTCGCTGAAAGTCAAATATATCGTTATTTCTTAGATCTACGAATGGGTTATTAAATGTGGGTTAGAGTTAGGTCGGGCCATGCAACATGCAACGTGCAACATAGATACATAGATACACATAGCATAAGGTGGCTTTATAGTTATGTCATGCAGGTGCGTCACAGGCTCTTTCTACATACATATGTACATATGCACATGCTATGTACTCTGCCTCATTTGCATTTGAATGGATGGGTGCTTTGGGTGGGGAGTGGTTGTGGGTGGGTGGACTTAGGCGGAATAGTGAGGTGTTAGTTGCAACTTACCTGCGCACGGGTATCGCCAAATTGTCAACGCTGCGTGACAAACTGGAAACATCTTGACTAGCCCTACGTGACCTGGCACGTTCGCAAATCATAAGGAGCACATCGGGGCAGGCGAACAAAACCAATTAAACGGCAAAGTGTGCCAAAACAAAACGGGAGGTCCAAAGAAATAAACGGAGAAACAATAAGGTAAATAAAAATGTGTAATTACGAAATGGTAAATTCAAAATACACCCAATACACGCTGCTGCAAAAGTCGTTGAGTGTATCTCGCCTAATCGCGCGGGTTTAACAAATGCCAATTTACGGAATGCACACGTACCATTGGGAACTCAACGATCCCGATCCTCATCCCAATCCCTCCAGTCGAATGGATATTAATCTACCACTGGATATTTTGGATGGATATATGTGCTATATAAGTATATAGTACATATTACTATGGAATCGTCACGTCCAGAAAAGTATCGAGTAGGGTTGTGGAAATATATGGGTGAGAATTGTGGAACACCTGGCTTATTTCTCTTCTTTTTCATAAGTTTTCAACACCATGCTACTTGAGTTGGTATTTTCCCCTGAAAGTTACTGTTCGAATTGCTAAGAATCAGTGCTCAGCAAAGTGCTTCTCGAGAATTACCATTTGTATGCAATCAGTTGATACTATCAGTTTGGTTCTACGCACTCGAAATCTCGTTGAAAACAATGTCCAACCCGACGTGCAAATATACTTTGGCTTGTCAAGGGTGAACACTTTATAGACCGATATGATATGAGTGCAAAGAAAATTCCCACAATTCGCGACTATTTCGGTTGAGATTGCCAGAACTCAAGGTTCCGCATACAAAACGCCCGAAAGTCTATGATGTAGCCCACGGTCAAAGCGTTTGGCATAGACAGTTTATCTAAATTTGGGGCAATTTTAAGCAGTGAAAATTAATGGGAACTCGCCACGAAAGGCAATTGTTCAGAGGGGCAGTGAAATGGCCAGACACTTCGATCGAATGAAAACGGAAAAATACTAATTGAGCAGGCAATTGATAGGTTGGTCTTAAGCCTGTAAATGTTTGTAAGTAATAATTAATTTTTAATGTTTGCTACCTTCAATTTCCAAAGTTTGTATGTTTGGTCTAACATTGACCCACAACGCCAAGAAGGCGAATCTCAATGGGCAAACAAAGGGAAGTTGGGAATATGAGTACGTGCTCAAGATCATGTTTATACTGCCCAATTGTAATGGTCTTCAGCTCACCGGAAGTTGAGTGCTTTTATCGTAAGACTCAGTTTTGGATCTTACGATATAGTGAGTCTAATGATCTTCGAGTTAAAGATAAGTTTTTAGTCCGCATTTGTGGATGACCTCAATTTGCCAAACTCGGCTGAACAAAATGTTTGGCATCTAATCGAAAGATCGGGATCTTATCGAGGCAGTCATCATAAAGATACGAGTTCAGAGGAAAGGCTGTCATTCAATAGTTGCCAGGCAGTTACCCGGAATTTAACCCCTTTAAGACTCATTAATATAAGTGTGTTTGAAGGTCACATCATGTTGGCTTACCAATAGTATTGCGATGTAAGTATAACGTTCTGCATTGTGGTTCAAATGTCTTTGGGTCTTCGCACTGAGTTCATTACTTTGCTTACTAACTAAATGCAATTTCTGTGGACTAGGGCTAAAATAATTACAGGAAATTGATGAATGTTTTGGGAAAATATCGGATACCGATTAGCTGGTCGATCAATCATAGCCGCGCCATTTGACAGATGAGTTAGAGAAAAGGGGAAGGTGGCTAAAACAAGCAAAAGATAAATTCACTCGACACTGTTGACTTTTAATGATTCAATTTGGCTGTCACCGCAGTGGGAGGTGGAAAATATTGATGACAAAATTAATTGGCTTGTCGGCGGAGCCGTCGAGCAGGGAAATACAAATATAATACCCCAAAGTCGGCCCTTATCGCCGACCAAACACAGCTGACACCAACTGCAGCGGCTGTGCGGTAAACACTGTCACGTGTATTAATTCCGTCTTTGATTTTGATTCTACTCCATAGTACGTTTTGCCCACAGTCCAACTTCTGATAGTCATATTTAAATTGCCCCTCTGGGCAACAATATACCCACCTGCCACCTGCCACCGCCCACTTTCCAGCTCATAATTAGAATTTTTATGCCGCATTGTTATCTCTGTTTGTTTGCCTTGGCTTTTTGGCTGCTCTGGAAAAATAAAGCGAGTGAAATGCTGTTTGTATTTGCCCGTCCGCTGCTACCAGCCAACTCACTAACTACCAAGAAAAAGGTTAATTGGATTTTTTGACACTTTTTGCGGTCTTTTGGCATCAGAGAATGTGTCATTTTCGAGGGCAAGTCAGCACGTGAGGATTGCGTAATGGAAGTAGTTTGTATCGAGGAGGTTCTGTATTGGTGCGATTACAACGATAACTTGATGACTATCTAGTGGTTAATCCGATTATGATCGGCCGATAGATCCATTACACAAATACCCCTTGTGAAGCCAAGGACAAGGACAGTGCCTATTCAGTCTGCTCTTGAAATGAATCCTTCGCCGCAATCCGCAGAATCAACACGAAACTCACAGATTTCGGTTAAGATTGGCCTTCACCCGCTGCCAGGGAGAAAGATAGTCAGAGTATCTTATTTGTATATGAAAAGTATTTGGCAAATACTTAAATCAGCCGGCGGGTTCTTAGTCATGCGCAGAGGAGGAAACCGTCATCGCACATTTCACACATTTGCACTCGTATTGGACGCCAGCGCTTTTGGACTGGCCTTAATTGAAACAATTAATTGCATTTTATATCACTTTTGTAAGACGCGTACCCACGGGTGTGAGCACGACTGATTGTGGTCAGTTGCCTTTAATTTCTCGGCGCCAGCGGCGTCGTAAACGAAAACATCAGCAACTCGTTTGATGCCTTTATTTGTGGCCGGGCATACTTTTATTCCACCTGATGGGTATTCAAATAAATCTAGTTTGGATGTGTCGTGTTTGCCAGCCATTTAGCAGGAGAGGCATAATTTCAGCCCGCCTTCATTAGCGGCTCATTCAGGCAATTCTTACGGACACCTGGCCAAAGTCTTCGGGAACTGGATGATCAGATGGATGGATGGATGGACAGACGAGCCCCTTGATGGGGGAACTCGAGAAGAGAGTCCAAGCACCAGAAGGTGTTTGTATTCCGACTGACTGAACTGACCTTCACTTTTGTAAATTCCACGAGCGATTCTGAATTCGGAATACAGAAATTTCAATAAACCAGTTTGGCCAAAACTCAAAATATTTACACAAACTGACGCGGCTGAGAACTGTTATCTTTCATTTAAATTGAAACTTGCTTTACGTAAATTAAGATAAGAACCGCCTTATCATGGCGTAACAAAAAAAAAAACAACGAGCAGCCAATAAACAAAGCATCGAACAAAGCGGGAATCTAATTGAAACGAAATTGAATGCAAAACTCGATCCGAATGAACAAATTTTCCTCAATGAACAATGAGTTCGATATTTTCCCTTTGCGTTTCCATCTGTAGCGTGGCGATCAAAGAAATTGCATTTAATTGGATTTAAAGAGTGCCGTTTAATGTAATGAATATTTAGTGTCATAAAGCCTAATTGCTTTGCACATCGCGCAATAAATATATAGCGATTTGTATTGTAAATAAATTATGAATTATAATTAACTCAACACACTCTCGCCGAAGCCACTGAGAGAATCCAGTTTAACACTTTGCCACTTTGCATTTGCATAAAATGACGATTTTTTCGATATTTCGGCTGCGATCCGATAAACCGCGAATTCGCGAGATCTCGCTTCAAATGCCTCGCGTCGCGAGTTTCATTTCCAACTGACAGACGCAAAATGAAAATGATCATCCCATGGGTCTGGCTGTGTCATTGTTAATGGCATGAGCTCTGGATGTTATCATTCTGGATGGATACCAGTGTGCTCCGCTGCCCTCTTCTTCCGACATTATATACATATATGTATATAGTATGTACAATTTACATATATGTATTCATTTATCAAATCAGCAGCCAGCGGAGCGCAATAAAGGCCTCTCCCTCGGCGGACTTTGTGCACACACGCACGTAATCACTCGACCCAAGCGATCCCCAGATCCCCACTTTGGTTCCATTCAGAGTGGAACTTAGGTTGGAAAAGATGTAGATAGATATAAATATCTATACACATATCTTAGCTCTTGGATTTCCTATAAAGTATCTAAATTTCCTATTAGTCCTATTCCTATACGAAGTTACAACAATCTAAGTCTTAAGTTAGCATATGACTTTCAAGCTGATATTGCGGCAGTTTCGCCAGTAATATTCGGTTGCGTCTTTCCTAAATGTTACCATATGTTTAATATAAGTAAACATTTGCAAAACTAATTTAGACCGCTCGCTAAGTAGTTGGGCAAACAAAACGTGAGAAGGGAATTTCGCTTTACAATGGCAAATAGAGATATGAACTAGGATGTAGATAGCAACTGGAAATACTCAAGTAACTTGAGCTATTGATATGTAGAATAGCTCGGTTTTACTAGGTTGCCAGTTAACTTCCTGGTGAAAGGTCAGAATAATACTTCTTAGGTCACAGCTACTTAATTGCAATCATTATGTCCCATCGCTTATTTAATCCCCAACTGGATTGTAACGTTACGTCTTAATTACCACACTTATGGCATTTATAGCAAATTAGCATATGCTTGCACGTCAAGTAATTCAGGCGGTTCATCATCCCATCACACCTGATCATCACTGGAAACCCACCTGACAACGTCGAGCTGTCTGGGCCCTCATTCGAACCTAAACGTATTACCTAGTTGCCATATTAATTTTCTGAAGGAATTTCTCAGTCCGCCCGTTGTTGGGTAATTAATATCCCAGAGATCATCGATTAGCACTGAAGCAAATCAGCTTATCGGATAACATGAGCATGTATGTGTATAGATTCTTATACGAGTCTATATATAAGAAGGCTTAAATCCGCAGTGTATAAAAATCGATTTTGGACAGCACATATATATATACGTTATATAGTATGTGGGCGGGGCAGGTCTAAAAATGAATTACGACTCAATTGGGTTTATATTGGCTGGTTATAAAGAGATATGTATGCTGATACCGAAATGTCAGGCCAGCCGAACCCGAGTGGCCTCTTTGGTCAGCCCCCATAAATCGTTCGATTATAAACAATATAATAAAGTGTGTTTTCGAGGCATCGTGTTTACGCCAAGTACCTGCCACCAAATCGAGTTAACTTTTTCGATCGACTCTACTATTTTCCCTTACATTTAGTTTTGTTTGTGTTCTTCCGTAAAACCCTCGACGCCATCTAAACATACATATATAAGAGAACATGGTGGTAAAGGGTTTGGTTTTATGGCCTGTTGTTTTTGTGCTAATTTGATAAGCTGAAGTAGCTGGGGCTCGTGAATGTTCAGGCTTCTTCAAATCTGATACTGAGACACTTTCAAGTGCTTTTCACCAACGACAGTTTGATCTATGCACTTTATACCCTATAGACCAATGAGTCAGGCAATCTAGTGCGTGGGGTCTTTTATTTGAGGGAGTGAATCAGACCAAAGGTAGAATACCACCTTCAGCTAATCGACTTCTAATGTGAGTCACAGTTATGCTCAGAGAAAAAAACGTTCTCAACGATCTCGATTTGGGAATTTCGATCTCAAAATCATGCTAAGCGTACTCACATCGAGATCGAACCATTCTCAAATTGCAAATGACTGCTCTCACTTGCCTCTCTCTTTCTCTCATTTTCTGTCTGAAAGTATCTACATCGAGATCGTTTTCATCTCGAAATCGAGATGGTTTCTTCTCAAGATTCTCACTGATTGATGAGTACGCTGAGCACAACCGATCTCGTTTTTTGTCGTTCTCAAATTCTCAATGGGTGTATGAATTCTCGAAAAGGTGTAAATCGTTTAGCGCACGCTTATAATAAAGGGTTTTGCAAAGTGCTGTTTAAATTATTTATTTTTATGGCTTAATTTTTTGGTACTTGATATGACTTATTGCTTAATTTGTAAGCCAAAACAAACACGTTTCACGGCGACAACTTTATAGTTTCAAAAGGGCTGGCCAAATTGTTGTGTACTTGATACAGTCGGCCAATCGGTACAAAAACCTCTTTATTCATTAAGCTACTTCGAGTATATACAAAATTGCTGCACAGTGGAGCTCCACTGTTGCTATTATGCAGTTGACTTGATTTTATTACTGTGTGTATTCCAAAACACACTGCACTCTAAAGATAGAGTCAGAAGAACCTCTATATAGATATATGCGACGATTTATGGCATTTGCACACAGTCGCACAAGCATATAAGCTGTTTAAATATTTGCTGAAAGTGTTGTGATATTTAACTAACTACTGTGTGGGCATCGGAAAGACTAGGTCCAAGTCCAGGCATCATGTGGAATGAATGAGTGAGTGATTGCCTGACTGATGGAATTCGTACTTGTATCAACAGCGGGCTGAAACAGAAGCCAAATTGGAATTAGGAATCACAAAGCCAAGTGGCGAGACACTCGGTCTCCAAGCTGAGCAAATATTCACGTGAGCCGGATTGTGCCTTGTGACTGGAGGCTGTTGGATTCGTTTGGACCCAGGCCTTAATTAACTACTTCGAGTGGGAGCTTGGGATCTTGGCGGTTGCTTCAACGGATGACCGATGGAAAAAATCCACAGAGGTGCCAGTCTGCCGATGGGCATGATTGGATATTTTTCAGCCTCAATGTTTCCAGCGACCAAGCCTTCATCTATTGGCTTACAGCAGATTTGTTCAGTTTCTAAGCGGATAGATACGACCTACATATGTTTCTGAAGTGCGCTTGTGTTAAATCTTGAAAGAAATATCTATTGCATTTTATGTAACTACCAATAACTTTCAATGAAACAAACTGAAAGCCTTTTCCAATGTAAACTATATATCAATCAGATCCATATCGCGTGCAATAAAAACGTGCTGCCATGGCAGTTAAAAATCGAGCTACTATATATATAGTATTGGATGATATGTACCGATGTGATAGGGAAACAGAGGCGACCGATACGGCAAATATGGCCAATTAATGTTATTGCCTTTGTTTACATTCCGTTGGACAATTCGCTAAATTTGTGCGCTCCATTAATTCTCTTTACAAGTTTAATTGACATTGCAAATTGTAAAACGCCGCCTTTTATTTTCCCCGTTCGCTTACGTAAGTCAGATAAAAAAAAACACAAACTATACAAAAGACATAAGCCTGATAAACGCGGATGTTCTGTAACTAATTTGCATGGCTGGGTGGTAAAATTCTCATTTATAGCAATAAATAATATCCACTTTTGAACTTTGTCACTTGGGGAACAAGGAAAGATACTTTCAATCCCGCATCGTTTGCACATCGATATTTTCCCCGAAAAGGTTTGTTGTTTACAGGGCCTTTCGGGCCATAATTTCCATTGTTTCTCGTTTTTAATTAAGGGAAATGAAACAAAACAAAACAATCACAAATAATCAAAAATAATTAAAATGCAAAGCAAGGCAAAAACTGAGGCACAGGCAAAGTCTCAAATCGAAATCGAAATCGAGATGTGAGCAAATTGTGACAAGGGACGGAAAAACAAAATGCTGGCTAATTAAAAGTAAGATATGACGAGAAAAGGCAAAAAATTGTGTGCTTTCAAGGAAGCGCAAATTACCCCAAAAATACCAATATCGATGTGCAATATGTTTATAAGCCGATGACCATAACTCAAGCGCTGATCATCAGCGGATTTGGATCAGCAGATTCCGTCTCTAATTGACCCGCCGGCGGCCAAGAAATAATAATCCTAATAATAATAATAATAATGTGCATAATGAGGCTCATACTCCGACCCGCCCGATAGACAGCCGGCTAATGGAGTCGAGGCGGGTCCGAAGGCCGATCTCGAAGCGGATCCAAAGACCCCGTTGGGCGTCTGAGCAGCGGCAATGACTTGACCTGGTCGACGGGGGTTCGGGGTCAGCGAATGAACCCCAACAACTCCCGTGTGAAGGTCGGTCGCTTCAAAGGGGAAGAGGAGCAGGTGCAAGGGAGCAGCTACCTATTTCACCAAAGTGGTAATCCTCCCTCACACAACATCGATTGATCCACTATTATGATTTCTTTCCATTTTTGTTTCCGATCTGGAGTTGAGTGGAAGATAGACTTAAAGTCAAGATGGGATTTGGTGATACTAAAACTATCAAGAAACTGGTTATATGTATTTCTTAGCACTTTTCGCTTTTGTTCATTTGTATGACTCTTACAATCTTAAAAGGAGTAGACTCGATTGAATGGCCAACTTCTATTAGCTTTGCAATTGGTTCCCTGGTTAGCTGCTAACTGTGGCTGCTCTAAGCCATCAAAAAACCCGTTCGAAAAGTGCGAATCAGAAATCTTTAATTAGAACCCTCGACGGTGATGAATGACTTTCGGAAAGTGCGTGAATCGTTATGTTCAATTGCCAAATCGAGGGATTCGGCAGTTGGTGATCCGGCTGCGAGGAGGAGCTGCTCTGAGGAAATGCCTCCCCTTTCGATGCATCGCATAAATTAAAGTGAGGCCCAGGGGCACCGGAAATGTATCTGAAAGTGTGAGTTTCGGGGGTGGGAGTGTTTCATGCCGGCAATTAATCACACATTCGACGGGTGTTAGTTCAACATTCGCAGCGGGAGCAGAGATTGGTTGGGTGGGTGGTAGGTAGTTTGGTTGGTTTGGGGGCAATCTTACGCAATCGATGCATTTTAGTCACTTGGCAAGGCGCTTGTTAAACACGCAGACGGTTTGGTTAGAGTCAAACGAACGGAGAGGGCGCACCTGTTCTTGAAATTGTCGGGCACGAAGATGTTCCACCAGGAGTGGCGCTTCTCGCGCGGGAAGTACTCCCCGTGGCTGGGATCGATGATGTCGTCCTCGTCGTCGTTGCCGTTGCCACTTCCGTTGGCAAAGCTGCCGGAGCCCTCGGCCAAGCTGTCGTTGGTCAGGTCGCTCTGGGACTCGCTGCACATCATGCCGGAGTCCAGGCTCCTCTGGTTGATGTACTCCATCTTCTTGCGGCGATGCCGGTCCAGCTTGGTCTGCAGCGAGCTGCGCCTGCGCCTCTGGCGATCATTCTGGGGTCCCTCGTACGAGGTGTTCAGCCCCTGGAGCACTGGACGCGGCGACTGGCTGCCGTCCTCGAAGAAGGTCTGCTTGCCCGGATCGTTGGGGGAGCTGGCCCGGATATTCTCCTCGGAGCTGTACACGATCTCCGGACTGGTGGGTGTGCCGGATCCGTCGGATTTCTCGCTGCGCACAGCCGATTCGTACGAGTCTTTGGTGGAGTTCTGCAATGAACGAAGGAAAGGGTTAGTTCAAATGGCTCTTTTTGGTAAAGTGCGGTGGGAAATAGGGATACAAAAGAACTATATTTTGCCTCTTTTCTAGTATCAAACGAATTGTTTTAGTCTTCTTGTCTAACCATGGAATATGATTCTCTTTCAGGAATGTTACAAAATTAAATAAAATATGCCTCTTAACAGCCTATTCTTTACTTTACTTTACTCTTTTACCAAATAGCTCTTCGAAAAATTCCTGAATAATTACTTAATGCAAATATCTCAAAAGGAGGAGTTACTATGTTTGCTGGATTCCCTATCAATGCAGTTTTAAGTAACTTAAAATAGAGTTTATTTAGTATAAGTATCACTCACCTTACTACTATCCCGTCGCAGGAAGGAGACGGCTATGGAACTGCGGCGCTTCTGGCTCTTATCGGATTTGCTGGAGAACAGTCCGAGGGCCAGGGAGCTGCGCCGCGGGGGCTTCTGTGGGGGCAGTGGGGCCGTGGCATTGAGGCTGCCCTCCGTGTCGCCGGAGTCGCCGTCGTGCTCGTCGATGTTCACCAAGGACGGGATGGAGGCGCTGGCCCAGTCCTTGCGCAAGCGGTACTTGCCGCTGTCGATGATGCTCATGGCGTGGCGATCGGTTATCGATTCGGATGAGGGCGCTGGTCGGGCGGATAGATTGGTAACTGGGTACTAACTGCTAAATTTAGCCGTTAACCGTTAGCCGTTAGGCGCTGCAAGTACTCCAACCGATTAATTATCGTCGAAAACATGGCTATGGCTGCTTTTGGCTCTTAATTGCCGCGCTCCAATTACTACCAAGCGTTGCCCCGTCTCTTTCTACCTCTCCCTCTCTCTCTCTCTGCGATTTTCCCCGCACTTGCGAAACTTTTACTTTCAGTGAACTCTATTGAACCGGCATTAGCGTGGTAATTAGCAGGCCGTTGTCGGTCGAGCGGAACGCCGTCGCCGTCGTCATCGTCACTCCGCCAGCAACCGCAGTGAAAAACAGGCAATAACCCAGACTGCGCTGGAATATCTGGTAAGTGCATTGTGCATTGGGGTAAAGTACACAGCTGTATTCAACGACAGGGCCTAGGGATTATCATTGTCATCGGAAGAATAATCAGAGCACAATTAATTCCGGCTAGTAAATCCATCAATTAGTGATTCTAACTTTGAAGCCCAAATGAATTCGAAGCTAATTCACTCGCTTTCTTACATCCTAAGACGTAAAGTGAATATGTTGGACCATTTGAATTTATGTGAAATAAACATTTAAAATATCTAGCTAGCTTTAATAGACACACTAATCATATCTATTTATGCACCTCAAATTTAAACGTTTACTGGTTTCATGTTGACCAAATTTAGCCAGTCTATCACGGATCGCTTAGCGTCCACTCACTTTCAGCCCGCTTGTTGGCCCACAATAGTATTCGTACTTACATCGCGGAGGCAGCAACAAGCAAAGCAGTTAATAATGCAAATTAACTCACAACTTCATGACATCATGGCGAGTAACAAACAATGGGCAACAACCTACGACAACAAAACAGCAGCCCAGCCCATACAGCATATTACAGAATCCAGCACAAAAATCCCATGATGACGACGGATCTGTGATGATGATGATGGTGATGACTGACTAGAATCAGGTGGTGGAGGGATACAGGGAATGCGGTGCCGAAGGGGGGGAGATACGCCACTTGGCTGGGAAATCGAAAGTGCCTAGAGTTTAGCTCGACTTGCCTTACAACTGTCGCTATCACACGATTCTGGTCGGCACAATGGATGGCAGAGGGCAATTTAAGGGGCGGGATTCCCCGGCATATGTTTCTGTAAACTGACAGACTTTACAATTTAACGCCAGATCAAGTCGTGTGAGGCTATTTAGACTTCCAATTCTCACCCAGTCGGACAAATTATAGTTAGTGCTTGGCTGGGGGAGCAGGGGAAGCTAATTGAAATGGGTCATTAGACCCCACGCGATTGTGAATCGTGCCAGGTCTGGCACCCAGAAACAAGCTATATCGGTGGGACAGTTGGCTTCCAACCAAGTGATTTAAGAGAGATGGTTTTGAAAGAGGGTAATACATCCGAGGATATATTCATAGATTGTAAACTACCCGAACTTGCTGACCCTGCCTAACTAATTGGAGCTCTCCTGACACTTTAAGACAGTCAAGTGTCCTTTGTCACGATAGCTTCTTCCCACTTTCTAAGCAGGGGGTCTGAAGTGCTCGCAATTCCGGATGATTAGATCACTGGAGTGGGCCAGACGGCTTACATGTGTCCCTGGCGCTATCTCTGGAGGAGCTGTTGGCCCGGCGTCCGGGTGTTTGTGCGCAAACACTTGACAGGGCGCAAATACGCGCCGCCTTATCGGGCCGAATATATAGGAAGAGAGCAATTTGAATACACGGGTGCTGCTGGTGGATGGTGGAAAAAAGCCAACCTTGTCCGCGCGTCGAGTGAGCGGAGCGGAGCGGGAACTCGAACTGACCACAACCGGTCGAGCTCAAGGCGCTTACATGTAAGTCCAAAGCGACTTCAGTCGAGTCGAATCAAGTGCAGGTTCCGCTGGATCGGAGTGGACTGGAGTTCACGCTTCACGGCCGGGCACGTACACAAGTCACGGGTCTAGGTCTCGGACTCGGTCTTGGGTTCGGTCTCGGTCTGGATCGGGGCTGGGGATACGATTGGGTCTAGGTCTAGGTCTAGGTCTCCAGTGAGCCGCGAAGGTGGGATCCACTCGGCAATTTATGGCCCACATTAATAACCCATTGGGGAGTCTATTATTTATTTGGTTGTCGCCTGATCAATTGTGCAATGCGCGCATAAATAAATAAACAAATAAACACAAAGACCTGCAGCCAAAGTCCGAATTCAAAGTCTTACGTCTTACTGTGTCAATGTCATGGCTAGTCAAGCGAAAAAACTGGTCGCGGGTAGTGGATCCCTAAATAATTTAAAAACAGTAGAAAATGAAGGGACTCATAGAAAATTAAAAACTATTTATATGCTCCATAAAATATGCATAGTTTAGGCTTAGACTTTCGGAACTTTTTGTTTTGCTCGTTTCACTGCGATTTGGCCACTTAAGTTACTTTTAAGAATTTTAGAAAAAGTGTACTTCAATTTTGTAGGCAGCTCTTTAAGTTAGGTAACTATCTTTTGGTGTCGAAAGCACAGAAATCGCTGCACTTCAAGAACTTTCCCATGCACTTGCTTTAATTATTGTGTTATTCAGTTTTCTGCAATGTGCAATCTGCGGGAAACGAAACTTTCCATGGAAACGCAGAGGAACGGAAAACTACAGCACGTGATAAGCGGGAGTTGGGCCTGATAAGGCGGCAAACCTCCTCGCACGAGAGCATAGACCTATAAATACCCCATTGGGGGTATCGGATCGGTTCTGGCTGCTCAGATGGAAACGCCGCAGACAAGGGCCCATAAAACACTCGATGACGAGGCCAACTGTCACATGGCAGAGGCTGCAGCTGCAATTTGCAGTGCATGGCGAGGTCCAGTGAAAACGTTGATAAACTTTGATGTGCTCAAGTGTGAAAATTTTCCATAGTCTATGCTCAAACGCAGTGGTAAATAAAACAAGCTCTGAGAATAGATTAATGCATTGCAGGAAGTTTGAGGGTGCAAAGTGTGGGAAACACAATTGGCTTAATGCGAAACTTTGGACGCTTAGACTGTCCACCGACATTGATTTATGGCCCACTTGATGGGACTAATCTTGAGGATTTGGCTTTACGATTGGGAAATCATAGGAATAAAAACACCGATAATACGGAACTGATAATATGGCCAAACTAGATTTTGCTTTCAAGTGCAGCCTGAATTTCACGTATAAATGCAGTAGGTACAAACTTTTGTGTTTTTGTCGAAAATTTGTGAAATAAATATAATGCGATTTGTAGTTTCTATTAGTAAAAAAAGAAGCCAATTTGGGGAATCAGTAATAATCATTTACTCCATGCATTTCAAGAACAATAACCTTGATGACAATGCAGTTCAATTGGGCTGCGAGCACGTAAAACTGCACTTTCGATTTCGATGGAAGCCGACCGGCAGATGTATCTCGCAGATACACACGTTGACTGTTGGTGCAGACACGTTATGGGGCCAAACGAAATGAAATGCGAAAAGGCAGAAGAGACAACATGCAACCGAACAGAAACTGAAACAGAAACTGAAGCGAAACAAGAGCAACACGATATAAATAAACCACTCAGACGTCGCAACAATGGTCACTGTGAGATACAAATGTATCTACACACGACGATTGGCGGATACATCGCGTGTGCACGGCATGTAAGCGATATGTCTGACGTTGTGTTGAAGCAATTTGCTACACTAAAGCCGCAAAACATTCGTCGGGGAGGGCAATAATTTCCCAGATGAAAGGGAAAACAAGCAGAAATAACACTTTTGAAAAATGTATCGGAAATGCACGAGGCTTGAAAGTAAGCAAGGTGTTCCTCTTTGTCGAGTGATTATAATCTGCGAAGTCATTAGAGCTTTGACTTCTTATCCTACTTAACAGACCGGTGATCAAATAATCGTCCTAGGTTCATAAACTAGTATGTCAGGCAAATTCCAAACCAATTGTCGAGATCCATCCATCAGTAGTGCAGTGCATGGTTGGTCAGCTGTCGCGAATTGGAGTCAATAAATCACAAACTGAAATAATTAATTCCCTTTCTTGTGGTCTTTTTCGAAACGAAAACAAAACTGGTCGCCGGGAGTCGTTGAACTGGCGACACATGTGACACATGTATCTACGTGTGCGGTAAAGATACAAATGTATCTGCATGTGCTACCGTTTCAGCGGGCGTCGTCGCTAGCCAAAGTGTCAAGTGGTCGACGTATCTGCAAGATACGAGTGCGTCTAGGTTCTGTTTACCCAATAGCTTGAATTTCCTTTTCGAAATAGCCATTCAAAACATAGTCGCTAGACAGCCCGTTTGTTTAAGCCCAGTTTCGCATGGCAAGACGGCCTGCGACTTTATTAATAGACTCTGCTCGCATTGCCCATACGTGTTTGCTCACTGGCGAATTCCTGCCTGTCAATTCGATCATTAACTAACCAGTTTACACCTGGCCGACCTGCACACCTAATGCAGGGCGCTGGGTGGGGTCCATCTGACCGCATTGCAGGCGGGGGCGTGGGAGTGTTCTGCGTATCTGGGATTCTATAAATGCGACCCGACAAAAATGCGGAAAGTGGATTGGTCCGGACTTAGAGCGGGTGTCCCTGGGTCATCGAGAAACGATATCTTAACACTTCATATTTGTTATTTTCTTCATTCTTTAAAAGGCACTCCTTAAAAGCCAGTCCGTTGTGAAAGTAGCGTTCTTGTGCACGATATAAATATATTTTACACTGACTATAATTATGTACAATGTTCCAATCTTAAAACGATTATTTATATTATATTTCGATAAGTATTTGACTCATTCGTTGAATATGAAACTATATATTTCCTCAATAGTAACATTAACCTTCTTTTTCCGGAGCAAGTTCCGTATCTATCACATAAAAATATTATGCTTCCCTAAAACTGTGATACTCAGATAAGCGTTCTCAGAAATACGAAACTCATTTTCGAGTTACAGATACCTCCGCTCCCAGCAGTAATTCAATATGAACACAACAAACACTCATAAAAAATAAACAACGAAAATAAAGTTGTTTGCAAACAAAAAAGATGCCCGGTTCGATGACACAAAAAAATAATCTTTCGGATTGTTTAGAACAAAATCCAGCCACTTGACTAAACAGAACACGTAAGCCATATAAAATATAAAAATTCCAGAAAGGATCACGTAATCACAAACAAAGTATAGCTCCGCGATCAGTTAAAAAACTTAAAGACCATCTCGAATCAAACGATTGTTTCCACAAAGTAGCGAGTAGGTATCACATATCGCTGTTGATAATTGAGTAATATGTAAACAGTAAACAACATAACTTCGGATTTCTCCCAAGATTCCGACCACACCTGAACCCCTGGCTCAGTTCCCAATCATTGATAAACAAACGACGTTATAAGTCCGGCTTAGAATATCGAATGTAACCGGATAGCAAACTGATGTGGCGACACGAAGTGACATAATATAATCCGTAACCATGACAGCTGAGCCCATTTGTGGGTGAACCGCAGAGGGAGGGCTGACATGGTCTGGGCATCCGAGTCCGGCTCTTGCCCGGCAATCAAAGTGTTCTGACGACTGTGGTTTGGTTTCCCGGGTGTCTCGGCTCGATAATTACTTGCCGCACTGGAAACAAAACAAAGTGTCTTTCCATGGCGGAAGTGGCGTCGCCTTTGTGGGAAACCAGTTCTGGCTCGGAGTCCACTGTCTCCCGCGCAACTACCCGCTCAATCAGAGCCAATCAATCGTCAACTTTGTGTTCCGCAAAATGCGAAATGCGAACAGCTTAGAAAACAAATTACAAGTGCTCCGAATCAAGCCAAGACGGAACCGATCACATGGGTGGGCCCACAGATTGGGAAGACTATAAAAATATAGTCACCTGCCGTGCCGATCAATATGCAAATCCGAATCGAAACAGGCGATGATTTGAATGGGTTATGAGTGCGGTATATTGATTAATGATTAATGATCGGCGGACACCAGAGTCTGGATTCTACGTAGATACATATGTGGGTGTGGCGCACAGGAAGTGGAAGTGGGATTTGGAAACTATTTACAACCGACACCTTCTAATTTATGTATTCATTGCGGATCTAAGCCGTCAAATAGAAATGCACCGTCTCGTAAATCTTAAACTCAGTTAACTTAATCTAACATATTGCCTACAAAGTGCCGAAATCCTCCCTCTCGAAACTAAAAACCTTAATACATTTTATTTAATGCCCAAGCAAATCCTAAGGCGTATTTTATTTAATTGATCTTATCTGTTCAAGTCTAAAATATACGTATTAGGAATTTATTGAGCATATTGCCGGAAAAGTTTCTTGGCAGCTGCTCTGGCAAATTTGGCACGCTTTGGGCGACCGAGTCGTAAATGTGTAATAAACATTTTATGGTACCTAAACTGGGAATTTATTAAATCATCGATTGTCGACAGACAGCAAATCACAAAGTATTAGATGATAATCGAGAGTGCTCTTGGTCTCGAATATCTGAATGCGATTGGACGGACGGACATCTCGAGTGCCTTTGTTTGAATTTCGGCGCACCGACAGGTATGTTTCATTTGTACCTATAAATACATATCTATAGACTTGTATTTATTTGTGTAATTATGACACTGTTTTCACGCCAACTTGAGCAAACAAACAGCAGTAAGGCTCTTTGTCCGGCCAAGTAGAATTCGACGAAGTCAGGCACAGTGGGCAGGGGCAAACAAAAGACCATAAATAAATCACATGCCGAGACAAGACGGCGAAAAGCAGCTCATAAAAGTACTCACGCTCGTACATTTAATTATTGAGCAGGCGGATTTAAATATTCTGTCCTGCGACAAGCCTCCTTTTGGCAGCCATAATCATTGTGCTATAATGATACAACGGCTAAGTGACTCAGAGACTTCCTCGTTCAACTCGTCACTCGAAATCAATAAAAGTAAAACCAGATACGGCTATGCGTAGATACAAAATGGCAATTTGCATTTCCGTGTTGGTTTTTTAAATTATTATTTCCAATATCCCCCCTTTCCGCTCGTTTTAATTTTCCCACACCCATTTCTCCCCACCGCTACCTGACACTTTCAATTGATTTGCATAGTCAGTCGCACTTTTGCGTGGGCCACCCCACCATTTTTTAGATAGTACTGACTACTAAATACATAGGTATAGAATTTTGTACTCTGGTTGCCACTATCTATAAGTCGGGCGACATCACGTGGCCCCAAATTTATGCACACCCAGCGGACATCGTGATAAATGGCTTTGTCAATAAATATTAAACGAATGCTTTGTGCGCCGAGTTGCGTCGAAATAGAAGTTGAAAAGTTAATCCGCATTAATTATGCTATCAAGTGTTGATGGATCATAACTTATAGATAGAATTGCACTACATATGGTAGTCTGACCCAAACCTCACTAGATATATTCTTGCACGCCCAGTTTTAGTATACATGTGTCAATGGTTGGGCTTAACATTTATTCTAATTATACCTTGTTTTTGCCTGCTCATTTTACGCATTTTTTGAGCTATTTATAAAAAACATAAACAAGCGCACGAGAGAGAAGACCAAAGCCATCGATTATCTCGAGTGGCTGCGGTGGATAGCCGCCTTCCACTTTTCCACTTTTCTCGTCGGAAAACCAAAGCATCCGCAGCAGTCGCCTTTCAGTCTGCGGAATTTTCGAAACTGGTTTGGATCTGCATAGATTGGTTGGGAGTTTGGGAACTTCTTTAGGTATAAATAATTATTAATACTAATTATTTAGTCAAGCTCTTATCTGTATGTAGTAAATATACGAAATTCAAGATGTATAAAATGGATATTAAATTAAATATCTTAACCTGGTTCAACTACAGTACTATCATCACTGATTAAAGTTTGTTTTCTAGGGTTTTCCTTCAATTTTGCTGGTCAAACCGAGTAGGCAAATGAGCCGAGCTGAGCTTTTTTGGGATGGGGGAAGCAACTGTTACTGTTTTTGGGATGTACGAACACGACGACGAGTGCATTGGTGTGTGTGCGATCATGGCTTTTTGTGCCGTTGCCCGTTAATTCTCCACGCAAATGGCATGGAAGGGCCGTAGACAAAATCAGAAAATCCAAAGAAAAAATCAGAGAAGCCGGCGACTTTAGTTTTTTTTTCGTAGCCATAAGCAGTAAATGCTGCTTCTTCCTCGGCTTATTGCCAGTGTTGTTGTTTTACTGTGCTGATGACCTTAAATTAGGCGTAGGTCTTTGCTTTTGTGTTCGCCGTATTCGTCATTGTTGGCCAAGTTTTTTTCATTGGTTTCTTTTGACGTGGTCAGCTGTTTTTTATATTTTTTCTTAGCTGCTTCCAGTCGTCGTCGTAAGCAATAATAGGCACTAACAAAAAGATATTACACGAATGTCATGACCTGCAGCTGAGCAATATAATAAACTAAGTTGCTTCTATTTCGCAGCTGGAAAGGCAGGCAAGCCAAAGAAGAGATGAACAAAGAAAAAGCCAAAAGAATCTGCGAATAATGCCGATTGGAACGGTTTACTAAGCCAAGCGACTAAAATAAAACCGTTCGCTTCACCAAGAATCCGAAAAAAACCGCAAGCCGCGCCTAAAACAATCGCAAAACAGAATGGCGAAAGAGAGAAGCAGAGAGACGAAATTAAAGCCAAGCTGGGCCAAAAATTAAATTGCAAGCGCAGCCATTAATTACGATTATTGCATCACATAGTTGCAAATATTTCTCTACCTTTTTTATTTTTAATTTGTTGTCTTTCAACGAGGTTTGGCACAATTGCTTTCCTTTGGTTGGTTAGTCACATTTCTCATTCGTATTGATTTCACAGTATTGGCACTCGCGTACACTTATATTTTCAATTATTCTTGTATATTCTGTGGACATTTGTGGTTGAATTAGTATAATTACAATTACTTTTATGCACTCGGAATTTCTGGCAGTCCAGAACTCAGCGAAAATTTGGTCAATTGTGCGAATGCCCCGCGTAATTTACTTTAAATGAAATGCCTTGAAACATGTATGCTTTCGATTAATTGCTTGCTACAAGGGTCTCTTTGAACTCGAATGACCTTAATGTTAAACTCAATTTTGACAAGGCGTTAAATTTAAGCCATTTAAAACAAAAGTTGGGTGCAATGTTATTTACAGTTGCATTAAAAATGCCCTCTCACTCAAAAGTTATTCGGGGTATATGCAGTTATGGCGAATTCCCGAGCACGGATGTTAAATTAAACGACTTAATATATTTCTTTCGCCAGGGAAACGGACACCAATACCAATGGCCGAATTGCAACGGACAATCGCCAAATGAAATGAGTGCAGAAAAATAATTAACGGACTGCATTGGTCGGCGTCGCACAAACAGTCGCACACGAGTCGAACATATTTTTAAAAATAATTTTACAATATTTATCGCCGATGCTCCACATACATATGTATGTAGTATATCTGTGGTATATCTTAGTATCAAGCACTGACTTTGAGCGCGCGCGTTCTGTTATTTGTGTTTCGTTTTCGTTTCGACTGATTCCGATTTTGTGGGAGCTACTTGCGTTGCGTTCGGTGCAAATGGAAAACTTAAACTGATCGAATCGATCCACAAAAAAGTTGTCTGCTTGCCGATGTTTAGACACATGTTGCCAGCGAGAGCACATGTTGCGGGGCAACATGCACGATACTCTAACTTTATGAAGCGAACTGATTACATTTGTACATATGTATGTTACGAGTAATATGTCCATATGTCGTGTCTCGCGGGGCAGCCACATACACAAACACACACACATGTACATGTGCTGCAACAAACTCGTTTTTATTTTTGTTGCAGGCCAAAAACCTGAACCTGCTTGAGCTCGGCTTATTTCCGTTTATTTCCACTTCCACTTGGCGATGTTTAGACACATGTTGCCAGCGAAACGAACGACTGCCGCTTGATTTTAATACCCTTTCGAGGGGTGTTGACACTCTTGAAAGATACTCTAACTTTATCACAACCACTAACCGAGTAGATTAGTTGCAAGTAATAAAATGTAACTAATTATAGTCGTTCAAATGGGTTCAGTTCGATTCTTTAGTACGTGTATCAGTGCTATATAATCCAACTATATAATCATCAGTTCTAATCGAAGAAGTGTATCAAGGTTTCGGTGCGTTTCCCATTGGATTTGTTGCTTCTAATGCTGGTGCGCATGTGCAATGAACTTGTTTTGAATTGCAATTGCGATACACTTATTGTTGCTATTATTTTTTGGAGGTTAGTCAGCTGCGGCGACTTTGTAATTTCATTTAAATTACTCATACGCCATGTGACGCCGCTGTAATTATTTGATTTCGCTCCAAGCTCCTCGGCGGCAAATGCATTTCCTCAACTTTAATGTAGGTCACTGTTGAGGGGGTGAAAGTGGTGCAATTATCTGGCCAACCCCCTGCCACCTGTGTTTTTTTACCTGACAAGGAAATTACCGCCAAGGCCGCAGCAATTGCCCAGAGAATTTGCCCTAAGGTGAACTGCATTTCAGCGCGGAAAAAAAATAGAAAAAATAGAATTTCCAATCCGACCTTGGGCATTTCTTCCATTTAGCTTGCAACCTCTGACTTTTTCCTCTTTCTTTGCCTCATTTAAGACGCATGACTGGGCTCGAATTGCGAATTATGCAAATTTCAAAGTACGCAACTCGTCGAAATCAGAAAAAGTGCAACATCATTTAGCTGCCGCTCGTTCTCCGTCCCGTTCGCACCCTCCATCTTCACCCCTTCCCGTCTGTCCATTTACAGTTTTTCGGACTCGGACGATTATAATTTGCAGCCTTCAATATTATTACACAATCATAAATTGTCTGAACTAAAATGTAAATGTTTCGAATGCGCCTTGGGGGCCACTAAAAAACGCAATCGCATGTATAGCCAGCGCTATGACTAAATCTATGACTATGGTTATGCACATGGCTATAACTATGGCTAACGCTTTGGCTATGGCTATAAGCATGCTTATCAGGGTCTCTAATCAAACCAGTCGCAGGTGAGGTAAGAATCATACAACACCACCTTCGAAAAATGTAGAAGCATTCCTAAGTTTATTTTTAAATATTTTTAGTGAGTAAAGTTGGAGATAATTTCGAACTCAAGTATTGAAGTAACCAATGTTACCAATCAAAGGTTTATCAACCTGTTTAAAGAATCTTGTCATTGCTTTCAACGCGAATTCAGCTCCGAATGTTAATTAGCTCAATGGCCATAAAGAATTGATAGTGTAGTGCTTTGGTTTCACCATTGGCCAAAGTAGAGACAAACCTGTAATTAGCCATTGGTGCTATTGAACTAGAATAAGCCAACTAATGCCAATCCACCTATTATGAAGAAACGTTGTGTTTTGTGGAAACTCGCCTTTTATATTTCTTTCCGTCGTGCAAAGAACTATCCCTTCTTTTATTTATATGCTTCATTAGCATTCAGAGGGGTTAAGTTTTCCTCCGACTGATTTCCATAAAAGGAAACTCTCCTTTGGCTGTTGAACTAAAAGTACTGAAGTGAAAATGCTCCCTTTTAAGCAGCTTCATTTAAATAACGAATGGCAATTTCGCCGCTCAGCTTTGCGAACCGATTGAAGCTTAAAAATTGTTTGCATCCAACAGGCGAAGTGCTCAGTTCGCTGAGCTGTTGAATATGCAAAGCCAGAGTAGAGCAAAAAAAAAAAAACATGTACTTCTTAATTTTCGCTGAGTTTTCCACTCCACAGTTGGTGGCTGGATGCCCGGAAAATGACGGAAGGTACTGCCAAATCCGAATGGCCAAGTATCTGGCCGCAGTGTTAAAACGACGGCTTTTTGTTGCAGCTGCTAAAAATAGCCAGGTTGCAAGTGGTTTGGCTTGCCAAATGGCCAAATGGCAACGGCATGTGTGTGCTGGCTGGTGTGGTCCAATAATGAAAAGTCGGCGGCAGAGCGAAGAAAAAGGCTGGGAAACCGGCTTGGCAGGAAAATGCGAATTTCGTTGAAATGAGGAAAAATTCAAACGATTCCGTTGTCGCCGTCGGCAGTTGAAAAACTCACATTTTTGGGCCCAGACCCCCATTTTTCGGAAAGTATCCCCTCCCCCATCATCGCCCCCACCTACTAACCCGAAAAGCGAGGTTGGTGTCCCCGCTAGACGGTTCGCTTCCCTGCTGAATGAGTGGGTCCTTTGGTTTTTCCTCTGTTTGTTTACTTTTCATTTTGCCACTTAATTGATCTCATACATAAAAATCGAATTTATATGGATGCACTAACGGCTATTCTGGCGCTGTGAATGAAATTTTTATTTGTTTACTCCATTCGATGTCGGCTTTACTTTTCGATTCGGCTTTTTCAATCGAATCGGTCGCTTGGGGCGCGCCATTTGATTTTTCATATGAATAAATGTGCCTTAAAAATCGCAAAGCAATTGCAAAACGTGCCGGAATTCGCCTGGATTCTTAAATGCCCTGTATTCGAATTGCAGCTCAGAATATTGAAAACAAAACAATTAAATGACAGAATTAATGGGGTTTAAATTGCAAGGGACTCGAGTTCCGCAATTGAATGATTTCGGTGAATATTGTTTGGATTTTGGTGTAATTGCATTACTATATTTTTGTTTTGAAGAAACCTTTTTTCAAAGCGTATCTAATGCATTTGTTGGGACAACAAAATAGAATTGTTAATTCTAAAATCTGCGGCTGTCAGCAGGCTAGTTACTCATGTGGAATGGTGCTCCATTTTGCATTCAATTAACAAGCAACAAAACCAGATTCTAATTAATGAATTTGTTCTATTCAAAAACAGTGTCAAAGGCTGCCACGGCAGCCATAAATTCTAGAACTAACCCGATACTGACTGAATTCGAGTTGCCAAAGGAGTGACAGACCCATTGACATTTGCCATTGGGGAGGATGGGGGAAAGGATGGGGATTGGGCATCGTGCTAAAACATTTGTCATAGAACATTTAAATATTCATCCATTATTGTCCGGCTGGTGGAAAATCAATTTCAATTTCAATTCCAATTATGCAGTCAATCAATTTGTATTGCACATAAAGTTCGCTCGCCAAAAAGGCAAACAAAAAAGCCAAACTGTTGTTTTCCCCCTGGGGGGCATATGAATAATATGATATTTACATGGCAAATAAAAATCGTAGCAATGGTTGTTATTGTGCTATCAATATTTTTCGTATTTCTCCAACGGTTTTGCCAGCACATGGGCCGCCGTAATTGGGGTCAATGTCAGGCGCGGTATACTCTTTCTTGCTTGTTTAATCTAGCCCCTGTTCTTGTGTTTATGTGGCAACAACTTTGGCAGGCCGATGACAAGGTAAACATTTCGCTTTTTAATAAAATATCGGATTTTTATTTACGAGTCGAGGCGAAAGATCAATTAGCAGAACAACAAGGATTCCGATTCCGATTCCGATTCCGCTAGCATGCAATCGAATTGTTATAAATGGCCCATCATGGAATCACAAGACTTAAAAGATGATGATGTATCGCCCAAATGGCCGAATGGAAATGTCTGGGAGGGCAGAAAATCGATAAGGTAGTACTTAAAAGTATAAATGTTTATTTGAACACAACTTACATGTATTACGGAGATCAAGTAAATATCCAAAATCTATCTAATAAATGTACATAATAAATTCTTGGTAATCTTAGCAGCTTAGTAATGAGATACAGATTCAGTTGCAAAGGAAGTCATTGGAAATCTTTGGAAATCTCTGGAAAATTTGTGTGTGTGTACGTGATGCACATCATGTCAACTCAATGCCTCTCAAATCTCGTTAATTTTCCATGACTGACTGGCAAATCAAATATTTATGTGTGTGCAAGCACGGAAAACAAAGATGCATCTTCTACCTAACTATCTTTGCTTTATTCTCGAAAAGGTCAGCACATAGATAGATGTTGTGATCTATTGCTGGATTGGCTGGAATTTTCCCCGCACTTACAATGGTGATTTAGGGTGAGGAGGAGGGTGAGGAGGAGGGTGAGGAGGATTGGTTTCCTTATCGGCGGCCTTCTTTGCTTTGAATTATAAATACTGGCGAATATCAGGTAGCCAGCGCGATAAGCTGGCCGTGGATTTATAATTAAATAAAGTCAAATGAGACTGCGTAGGAGGAGATTGATAAACACCGAATCCAATCTTTCCGCGAGAGTGTTTTCAAATAGAACGTACATATAGTATTTGAGGTCGCCTGTCAATAAATCATTGTGTCCATAAACTAATTGAGCTGCTTAGCCATATTTGGTGCGGGGCTCAAATGTCAATCCCCCGGGTCGCCTGTTGCCCACATCCTATTTAATGCCGCAGTGCCTTGCCGTGCCGCGCTTAATTCCACATGTTTAGGCCGATTTCAAAAGCAATAAATTTGTAAAGCAAATCATAATGCTGGTTTCGATTAGCAAGGACGACGACGCGAACAACGAAGCACAGATGCGAGACAATCGATAGCATAATGTGCTCGGCCGAACAATAATGACAGATAATTATATTGATATATGTGAGCAATTTCGTAGATTGAATGCCAAATTGATTGGTGGGGCAGCTCATGTGGCATGTGGCATTGAAACGGCCAGTGGAGGAAAGGGTGTGAAAATCGATTAAACAGTCGTATGTGACATACACATGCTGAGGAAGGACTTCCTTTGACTTAAATCACTTTTAATTGCCATTTATTGGGTTGTATTCATGCTAAAAAGCCTTCATAAGTTAATCATTCACTTCTTTGCCATTTGCGAATATTACTCTGGAGCCATAAATAATTCCGGTGAATTCACCAGCGCATTAAAGTCCCTAAAAGCCATTCCGAAATTTTCTCGCCGTTATTAAAAATGAATGCGCACAATTTGGCTAAGTGCATTTGCCTTCGTTCGGCGCTCACTTACATTAGTACGCATACATTTGCATGTCTTGTGCTTAGATAACAAATTTAATTCGTCGCAATTTATGAAAAGAATACGAAAATTGTTTGTTTACAAAGTGTCAGCCAGTGTCGGCCCAACCATGCCCATGCCAGCAGACTTTGTGGCCCACACACATGTGCACAGATACAGATACAGATACAGTATCTGAACCTCATATGTACATTCGAGTGTGCCTATGTGCATGTCAGAATTTTCCTGTAGAATATGTGGCAAGTCTTTCGGTAATTGCACTTCTTAATAAAACGATTCAGAGGAAATTGTGAAATCTTTTCCCCTGCGCACTGAAATATTTATAGTATTGGATATAGTAAGTTGATAGCTATAATTAGCGGTATGGGGGCTGTTTGGTAATTAGAAAAAATGCAATTCTTCTTCGATCGTAAATAAGCCAACGAGCGCACCTCACAGTTGTTATTAGGGGTTGTATATATATAGGGACTGTCATTCAGGGATTATCGGCTGTTTGAGGCGATTATAATGCCACGAGCGTCACGGAGTGTGAAACTTAACGCCCAACGATGAGTTTGATTTACGAGGTGATAGCTCGAGTCAAAAGGAAATCGGGGGTTTGTGCCAAATGAGTGCTTCGAGTTTTTCGGCTTTAGGTGTTTTAGTTTTAGTTGTAATGTGTGCCCTTTAAATAAGATACTCCTCCCCCACCATCGAGGCTAATTCAGCACAATTTGCACGATGGCAATTAATTCAAGCAATTACGGCATATTAAAATGCCACGTTTAATGTATTTGCATGCGCATACGCCGCGTGGGACAGGCGACAGCTTAGCTTCTGTTTGACTCGACTGCCATTACTTTCATGAGGCGTCATTTCATAATCGTTATGAAAAACGCAAGCACCATAACCGTTTACCAAACTACGACAACGCCCACGTCGAAGCTGCGGTGCAGCAGGAGGAGGAGCAGGACGAGGAGCAGGACGAGGAGCAGGAGGAGGAGCAGGAGCAGTCAGCTGCCAGCGACAGGCCACGACATCAGTGACAACAACAGCGTCGGCGGCATAACACTAATGAAAATTTGTGAGCAGGCGGAGCAGGATGTGCAGGAGACGAAGGGTGGGGCAGTGGACAACATTGACGTTGCATTTTATCCTCGGCGAAGACAAGACCACAGCAACAAGCCCAAACACGAGCGGGCTGGAAATGCTCATCGGATGAGTGCTCCCATCGGCAGGCACTGTGGTGAAGGACGCACATTTTGCGGATTAGATATAATGTGCCCCAAGGTCGAACGCGTGTAAATAGGACCAACACATTAATTATTACCTCATAGGATGACAGTCTTTAAATCAGATAGTGGCTCGTATCGAAATTCCTCAAAAAGATTACATGATCCAGGATACTCTTTTGTATAATTTCGATGGATATGTTTTATCTATCTATAAAGAGATATATTATCTTTCTATAAAACAAAAGAGCAACTTAAAAATCATCTGGTGTCTGTGATTTTGAGTATACATGAGCAACTAAGGACTTTTCTGGCCAACTGCTTAAAATCACATGGAAGGACTCTTCTAATTTCTGAGCCTGTAACCTCGGACTTTCGACCACTGTGCAATCGATGCAAATTATGGCCAAAACAATGTCGGGCGCCAACGACATGATCCCCACTAACGAACGAGTGGCCGTTGTCATTTGTTGCCATTGCCGTTGCTGTTTCTGTTGCTGTTTTGTTGCATAGTGTAGCTTTGCTGACAGGCGCAGCGAGCGTTGCAGCTCGTCACAGCTGCAAGTGAAAGTCAAACATGAAATGCTTTGGACTCCGCCACACACACACACACTTGCACTCTGGGCCAGGAGCACACATTCACACATATGTGCACACACATGGGCACACAATTTGCCAGCCATTTAGCTGGCAGAGGGGAGGAAAGGGGTGCACAAGGGGCGGAGATTCTCTTGTGCATCGTTTCAGGGTCAACTGCTATTTGCAGTCAATGTCAGCGCAAGTTGCACTCAAAAAAATTGTGTACTTCAAATTACTATAAATTTGATATATATTTTATTTTATAAATTTTATTCTAAATATAGTTAAGAAGCAATATGATACAATTAAGTATCTTTGACCTTAACCGATTTTGTAAGTGAAAGTAAATGAAGCTGCAAAAGCTGTACCAAATACAGAAGTTTTATAAAATATAAATATGCAGATATAATTTTATGATAATTCATTATATTATTGTGGTTTCAGTAACGGGTGTATGTTTGAAGTTTCCAAATTTCTTGAACCAAATTTTGTCAAGTGTATGCACGAGCGTGTTTGCCATCGTAAGCCTGTGCGAAAAAGGATTTAGCTAAACTGCCAGAATGGCAGTCAGTCAACAGCTTTCGGGGGAAACGCCCACACATCCATTACCAACATCGTTTTGGCCATTATCGTTATTATCAGCCAGCAACACTGCGCTCCGGGACGTGCCCGGCATGGCCATAGTTCCTAATGCCGGCGCATACAAATCGTTTACACATCCATCCGAAAGTTGGCTGATCCGCATGCCGTTTTGGTCCGACTTAATGGACGATCTGCGGGGGCCCGTCGAAAGTATTTGCTCAGTGTTAGCAATCGGCAAACAATCAGCGCGACTGTCTCGATTCTTTATGCTTTTATTGGCACTGTTCTCTTTGGCCACTTTGGCTTGTGGCGAAACAAAAGCCGCAAGCTCCTGAAATTTCAATTAGCATTTGAGCGAATCGAGTGAATCGATCGTGTGTGGGCGTCTCTGAATTCAAGACCAGATCGAGTTTCGATCTGACAGTCATACGAACTTAAGGAACGGGTCAAGGTCGAGTTGATATGCGGATACTTAAATAAAATGGTGATTTTCAACACTTTCACTTAAGCTTATATTCCAAAAAGCATCGTGGCATCAACAATGTCGATTACCAACTAAACTTTAAAAATCAACAAATAGTTCTACCTTAAAGAAGAGTATATGGGCATACCCCATTGCTTGCAAATACGAGGTATGAAGTCGCCAAAAACGGCCTGAAACCAACAAAGGCGAACGTTTTACCTGGCATAAAAAAAAGGAGTTGGGATAGGAAGCCGCCGGGCAGCAGCAGGTAAACAAAGAAACAAGGCCAGCTGAAAAGGGTTTCAAGGTTGTAAATTAGCAGCTTAAAGTGGTTAAAGGAACTGCCCAGATACAATCTGAAGTCGCAGCTGTCTGCGCGCAGAACGAGTTTGAGGAGTGCCAGATACAAGATACAAGTGGGCAAGGGGTAAAATGCACCGTTTGTTGCGGTGGAGGGAATGGAGTGGAAGTGCAAGTTGCTGGCAAACCTTGAAGGTCAAATTGCTCGGGCGACGTTGCCGACGATAACTACGCTGGTGTCTATATAAAAGTGCTGTAGCATGAAAATGACACAGCCGAACATGAAGTGAAAGTTTTCAGAACAATAAATATTACTCATACGCCGCGTGGAAAATAGCTCAGCTCGATGCGAACTTTTCCTTTTACTTGGCCAACGGCGAAAATTGCCAACCTACTTCCCTCGTGTCAGCCCGCCAAATGAAATGTCCAAAAAGTTTGCCAAATCATTGTTGTTAGCCCAACTTTTGAACTTTATAACTTTATAAAGAACTTTGACTTTATAACAACTTTTTCGGGGGATCGGAAGGTATAGTTTCGAAAGGGGGAAGGGCGTCTAAGATGACCTCAAGGTCCGTCGCACGTGCTTCAATTGTTTTGCAAATAAAGTGCAAGTTTCTCTTTGTTCTCTGCCGTTTTGACGTATGGAAATATTTTGGAAAATCCTTGCTGTTGTGGGAAAAGTTATTCGAAAATTTGAAAGGCTGCAGGTATTTATGAACTTTTAAATCTATTAAAATAGTAAAAGGTTCAGATGAGTTGGTGAAATTAAATAAGTAGGTTTCATAATTTGTTCCTTTGAACGGAACATAAGATTATTAATTTAAGTGAACGGATTTCATACATCAACTAGTATTTTGATATATGTTTTAATATAATGAGTTGGTATTTCCTGTTTGTAATTCGGCTTTCCATGTGCTGTCACCTGTGCTTGTTTTTCCACCTCAATTGTGAAGTGGAATGATTACCTTTGATTATGTCACCCTTTCAATCCGTCACCGAGCGAAATCCTCTTGATTTCTCCCTTTCCCTGTCCGCTGCCTTCCTTAGTACATATATATTTTTGTATTTTTATTTAAATTAATTATGCAATTTTTCGAGCCACTTTGGGTGATTTTTTGCGCTTGATTTCCCTTTGGGACGACGAAGGAGGCTTGCGAAATTAAATTGTCAAATTTAATTGATTTATGACCTGTGATTCATTATGTCTGTAAAAAGTTCACACCTGCTTTGTTTTCGTTACAGTTTATTTTTTCAATGTCTGTGGTATTGTGTTTCAGCTTTCGCTTTCAATGTTGTTGTATTTTAGCTAATGTCAATCGTCAGATAAATAAGAAACTTATCCGATAAATAATCTGCTTAATAAGAAATTCATCTGATTCCTTTCTGTTGTTGTTCCTTTCACTAGAAAAATATCAAATATCAAATAATCAAGTGCAATACAAAAGTAACTAAAATAACTGAAGTATATATGTATTTGTATCGATCATCATATATATGATGATCCGTATTAAATCCCAAAAGTATTTTTACCAATAAACTCGTACAAAATCTACCAAAGTTCGTTTTGGTATGCTCAAATAAAATTAAGATACATTTTTTTACCTTTGGACGTTGAAAAGTTAGAGGTATCAGGTAGAAGGACGCACTTCCTAAGGACTATATATATCCATGATCCGAGAAAGTTGATTTGGTCATGTCCGTTCGTCTGTTTGTCCGTATGTATGTGTGTGCGTACGTGAGATTTTGGGAACTTTTAAAGCTAGAAAGTTGAAACCACAAGTACAATAAATGTATTTTAATTTGGTTATTTTATTATTTCCTACCGATATTCCAAAAGAATTTTTAAAATTCCCACTTTTCACAGCTTCAATTGCGACTCGCACTTACCAAATGTAATATTGAATAGGGTCTAATTTTTAGTTTAGTAAAAATTGGGATTTTAGTTGATGTTTTCATACAAAAGGTGCTGTGCAGTCTAATTGATTAATCCGGCACTCTTGCAAGAGTTCTTTTTGGATTTGAGTTGCTTACTTATACGTTGTGCATTTTTAAATCGTGTGGTTACTAACTAAATCGAATTCATGTCTAGAAAGAAAGCTTTAACATACAGAGGAGATTGGACTACGGGAAAATAGGTCTACGAAAAAGAATTCAAAGGATTTCAAAATCGGGAGCGTTGAAAAGTGTGGTTGTAAATTTCAAACAAAAGTGGTGAGGAAGAAGCATCGGAACTTCAAACGATCTGGGCGGGACTTACTGCCAGGAGAAACTGCCGGTGATGCCGTCCTTGAGCCGATCCCTCAGAGATCTCTGGCGACTAGGTCCCGATCCCGTCAAGGGCGGCAGCTGCTGGTTCTCGCCGTCCTCCAGCACGGTGGCTATGTTCGAGGCGGACGTGGAGATCGGCGCGCCGGCGTGCTCCATGATCGGCGGCTGGTGGTGGTGGTGGTGTTGGTAGTGCTGGTGGTTGGACTGCTGGTGGTGTGGCGATCCCGGTCCCGATCCGGATCCTGAGCCCGGCGCCCCTGCCGACGGATCTCTGCTGTTGAGAGTGCGGCGGAAGGAGCCGTGGCGAGGCGAGTTTTCGCGCGACATTACGGATCGAATTCAATTTGGATTGAACGGTTTGGTTTGGCGGTTAGTTATCGATAGGAATTTCGCATAAAACAATTAGAAGCATAAAACAATTAGTTCAATTGGAGCCAATTAGCTGAAGCTTTCTCTTTTTTGCTTTCGGTTGTATTGGGTATTAGATGAAGAAAACGAGCGAGCGAGTTGAACTTGCTTTGATATCTTGGTTTTAGTTAAACTTTGTTGCTTAGGTGGTGAGTTTATTGAGATTTAAATTGCACATAGAGCCAAAAAGTATTAACGGTGTGTAAAAGTTGGCTATTCGAGGGGCTAGGCATGTACCAAAGAAAAATATCGAAAAGAGCACAGTTGAAAACAGTAGAGAAAAACGATTCTTAAAATATGGACTTGGCATTCGCGACACTTAGAGACAAACATTCGTTGGGATTTTCGTTTTTGGATATGGAAAATGGTGCTGGGCAATTATATTTATTAGCATAAATGTTTTGTTCGGTGTAGGGTAGTAATAGATAGATGTATGGAATCGAAAGCAAATAGTATAGCGTAGGATTACAGAGTTTACAATACACTTAGAGGTTGTAAGAAGTATTGAAAGGTATATGTGGGTATAAGATAAATATAAAGATAAAAATAAATATCCAAAAGAATAAAGTAAGAAAGTATTTGAACTTGTGTATTATTTGTGTAAATATTATGTCTTCTTTAAGCTGCTGAACAGACTTTAATCTGGATTTACAAGGTTAATATATGAGCGGATTAAAAGTGGTATAAGAGCCGAATAAGAATCATAAGCGATCGCAAGCAGCATGCCTTCTATAGCTATAGTTTAGTTTAGTATAATTCTTGGGGGAATCGGAGGAAAATAGTTTGGAGAAGTGTGGAAAGACTGTAAGTTCAGATAGGTGGTGGAAAATGTTTCAACTTTAGCAGGAAGGTAAAACGCACATTTCAGCTCGTGTGTCGTCGCCTTTCGCGCGATTTCAGGATTCTGGGCTCGGAATGTGTGAGTGTATCGGTATCGGTATCGGTATCGGTGTTGGGAAATCCAATGGCTGAGAACTCAGGAACTGAAAACTGTGATCTGTGATCTGATCGGATTGGATCTGATCGTATCTGACCCGATCTGGAGGTGTAGGTGTGTTCGTGTGGTCTGTATTTACATGTGTCGGCCTGGTCGAGTAGCTGCAGTCGGGTTAGCTATAGGTGGCATAGAAGATATTGGGCATAGCGTGCTCAGCCGATGCAGAAGCTGCATTTACTGCGCATTCGAAGGCACACAGATAGCAGGATTGGGTGTTCATTACTTTCATTACGGGTTGGAACGATCAAACAGTACATCTAGGTAGACATTTATACGGGTAGCAAGGCAATCTAGTTTGATATTTGGCTTGGTATTTGCTATTTGCTATATGCTATTTGCTATTTGCTATATGATATTTGGTATTCAATATTGCTGTTCTCCTCCCGTGTTTGTTAAATATGTTTTGTTCAGTGTTGTGGGCTTTGCTGTTTTGGCTGTCTTGGCTGCTAAAAGTGGCAGCTTATCTATATGGTGTGGCTAGAGGCGGACGATTATTGGAAGGTAGGACTGGATATGGGCTGGCCATGTGTGTGTCTGCTGTATTGTTGCTTAATTAGCTTTGGCTATTCGTAATTTAATTAGCAATATGCACATTCGTTCTATTTGATATTGGTTCAGTGTGGAGCTGTATTTGTGTTCTTATTCGTATTCGATTGTGCCGCAATTTGTTTTTGTTTAGAGTTCTGGGTTGTCCGGTGTTGTCTTTGTGGCGTGTTCGAGTTGGGTTCTGGTTATTCGTGTGCGCTATATAGTCTTATCAATAGCATTATCGTAAGTTTATATTCATATAGATTTATATTCTTTATATGTGAATTAGATATTGGGTATCTGATGGGAGACGAACCTGCAAGAAAGAGAGTGAAAAGAAGTTATTGTTTGTTTTATCGCTAGAAGTCTTAATATTAAATCGAAAACGATCCGAAAGCTACATATTTTCGTGTAAAACATCATCAAAATGTCACCAAAGTTAGGTGTATCTAAACGGTAATTTTTATTTGCATCTTTAACGACAGAACATTGTATCCTTGTATCTTATGTTCATATACGAACTCAATTAAATAAGAAATGCCCGTTTTGTTCTTTTTTAGGTATCATCGAAATACTACGTTCTGAAATCCACACACACCTCAAGTTTTTTTGACTACCAAGTACCATTCCCTGCACTTAGTGTTGATTGCAAAACGGACGCGTGCAAACAGAAAACAGCAGAAATGCATAAAAGTGGAATCCGAAGTCCTGCAAGGACATTCAGCCACCGACACAACAACATCGATTGCCAGGGAGCTCGAAAGATGTCTTTATAAATGCTCGCTGCTCGATGAACAGAAATGCATTTTAGCCATCAAAATAAACGCACTCAATGCCATTCCGAAATGGGCATGTTCGGAAAACCCGACACTTTTCCCCATTTCCCACTGACTTTTATTTGAATCGTAACAGGATGTGCAGTTGAGAAGGAGCGGGGAACAAACCCCCAAAATCCTGTGAGCCTGCACGTGGCCATAGACCCAAAGACCCAATGTCAAATCGCATTACGGCGAGCTGGCTCTCAAAATATGCAGAAGCCGCCAAATGAATTATGCATTCAGGAGGGTGCAGGAGCAAGGAGCTTTCCTGCCACATTACGCGCTCGAAAATGCTAAACGGATTCAAGATCACGATGATGTTGTTGCAGGAGGGCGGAATAGTTTGGCATTGGGCGGCAAAAGTTTGGCATTGTATATTCATTCGAAAGTGACTGCTTGTTATGTCGTCACTTAACGAGGAAAAGTTCAATCAGAACACATTTTGGCTTGTATATATAAATATTTCATTTTATTTTACAGAGCATTTTGCCTATCCATAAATAATATCAATTAAACCACAGCCTGGATGCCTAATACATGAATGTGAAGTAGATGTAACCAACACAAGTATCACACGTACATACATAGATGATAATAAAGATATGCTCTATAATCCTTTCAGAAAGTTCCAGTGAGAATCCAGGACGAGTTGTGCGTTCATTTTCTGTAGCCGAATTAATCGCGTTCATTAATAACCGGGAAATGCTGAAAATTACTCAATGTCAGGGCTCTGCGGCTGTTTAATATTTTACGCGCTGCCGGGAAAATGACGCCTTTTGGTCGGGTGTCCTTTGGCTGTAATTACGCCCCCATCAACGTCACTGCCTACGCTCCACAAAATGAGCTTTGGCTTAAACGCAGACACAGGGCCAGGAGAAGAGGAGGAGGAGGCGGAGGCGGAGGAGGAGGGGCGGAGCTGGCAGTCCTGCCTGAAAGATTGCATCTGTCTGCACTCGCACACACGCCATTATGATTATTATGTGTGTCCTTAAATGTTGCATTCTGCAGGATGCCGGAGTGTTTGTGGCACTGCCATAAAATGAGCATCGAGCCACATTTAATAGTAGTACTTAAAATTGAGAATAGTAAGTACGGGCTGGGTACATTCACAAAAATATACTTCCATGTATTATAACACCTATTTAAGTTGAATTTCAATCTGATGGTTTTGGAAAATTACCCATAATACTTTAAGAATGAATCGTATAAATTAACTAACAGATTGATACGTAGAGTGTAAGCTCCCTTTCTCCGCAATTACGAGTATTTTATCCACACACATATGCACTATGCTTTCTTACTAGTTCTATGGATTCCGTAGGCCTTTTCGCTTGCATGCATGTATGATATGTATCTGTGAGCACTAGTGAAACGTGCACACACACACATAGCGCTCGCAGGACACACATTTCAATATGTGTACATTTCACCAGCGGCACTCTGCACATGTGTGGGTGTGGGGGGGTGGGTGTGGGTGTGGCATGAGTAATGACTGCCTTCAGCCAGCGCGTTTCACCATTTCAGCAGTTGAACATTTCAGCATTGGCAGCGCGCTCCAATGTCCTTACACAGACAGTCGTCCGTTCGCTCTGAAGGCTATGCACTCAGGCGAGGTCATAAATATGCGGAGCGTGTGGACGGGGGGAAGGAGGGGCCAGCGAAAGGGAGAGTGCTAGAATGTTATGTAAAGTGTGTTGGCCAGCTTTAAGCGGAAGGCTTTAACGGAGGACAGCACATACCATGACATGCTGGCACTGAGAGAAATTGGAAAACCAAGGGCTATGGGAAAACTATTAAGCCCCCAAATAAAAGTGAGATATATTCTTTAAGCCCCACAGTGCTGGGTTTTTTCGCCGAGTGCTATCAGAAAAAAAGGACATTTGCATGGCGAACCGCGTGCCACTTCCGCTAACTCATCCGCCGGCGGCTGGCTGGCTTTCTCTTTGGGTGTTTCGGTTGCTCGGCATTCATTCATAATTGCAGGATGCATTTCGTTTTAGTCCTTTTAGCACCACCCAAAAAGAGCCCTTCCTCTGCGGCAAGGATATCCTTGAGTTGGCACTGAGAAAATATTTGCACTGGCCCAGCTCTTTTATATTTCCTCGAGCCTCGTGGTGTGCTTTGCCACTTGTCGTCCTTTCACGAATTCCCAACGCACAAATGCCCAGCTATTTGGCATAATTGAGCCCGCGGGCAGGAAGTGGGCGGCACTTAATTTAGTTACTCTTCGCCCAGGCTGCACTGTGCACTGTGTGACAGTGTCCACTGTCCAGTGTCCGGCGAATGCAAATTGCATTCACATATTTTAAACGCCCTTCGGGCCAACGGGTCGCATACGTAATGAAATTGACAGCGCGGAAAATCGGAAACTCTAGTCCTGCTGCACAAACTGAACTTGCGACCCAGTGCCAGTATCCACAGTATCCACATCCGTGTGCCTCGATGTGCCGGGCTCTGGGATGCTGCCACAAATGTAATTTATGCCTTAAATGGTGTCCTGCCTCCGCCGTGCGGCCTTTGTTTTCCCTTTTCCCGGGGACACGGGGTAGGTGACACATGGACAGGGGTGATCAGCCAGCTAATGCTCTGGGATTGGCTCCATTGAGCCCCGAAACAAAGTGGATTCCGAGTGAGTTTCAGTGCTTTCCCCGCAGTCATTGGATGTGCGCAGTGTCCTTTAGCCTGTGAAATTATTTATGCAGTGATGAATTTTACTCTACATACCTAAGCTTCAAATCACATATGCAACTATTTATCAAACTACGGGCTATAGATTACCGTTCTATCCCAATGCAGGCCTCTCTATTAACTTTAAATAGTTAAGTATGACCACTCAAAATATATAAGACATAAGGAACTTGTGCAGCTCTTGAAACTCCTAATGATACTTAAGTTGTTTCTGCGTTCCAAGGGATATGTCTATTGTCCAAATAAGACACTGTCCAAACATATGTGTCCATTCAGCGGACATCGAATATTTTAAGGGCTTCCAGCTAAATATGATTTCAAACGAAACGCCACATTGATGAGGCAGTTGGATGGTGCGGGCCTGAAAAGTGAGGGGAAATTACGTGAACATGACATAATCAATTGCCCAGCAGCTGAGGGGAAAACACGGAATTCAGCCCAATTAGGTGTCGGAAACACAGAGTAATCAGGATGTTTGTCAGATAACTATGCCAATAGTTGAATGCCGCATGGATGATCCGATGTCTGGAGGATCAGCAACAAAGTTACGCAGCTGCGGAGCTCAGCGCATTGTTCTCCACTGAGGCAGGACCCTCAACTTACCTGGCAGGACGATTTGAGGGACAAAAGGCAGAAGGCAAACAATCGGCTGCCGCATAATGGAGCATCCCCTCGCCCGCTGGCCACTTCACTTGCATTAAGGCCAGCCTTGCCGCAAACCGAACAAAGAAATAAAGCACTGACATTGACAGACTTAGCTAATGTTGGCATGACTCTCCCTGGATTCGCATTTGCATTTGCATTTCCATCTGCATATGCAAACTTGGTCTTGTCAACTATTCCCAGAGTATGAAAGTGCACCTTGTTAGTGGAATGGAGAAAGAGGGGCGTGGCACATTGCTTGAGCCACGCACAAATGGATTAAGCAATAACAAAAGCGCATTACAAGTGGATTTAATTGCAGGCTTAGTTTGCCGCCCTGCTCGGCAAATTACTTATACGCACTGTTTGCCCTGCCACAATGTGTCTACCTGAGCGACGGGTGACCCAGCTAGTTGGTTCTCAATGCATTGCCAGCTGGGGAAACTAACCATGGGTATCAGCACAGTCTCAACACTTCAAGGTTGGACAGCCGAGGCCATATGTACACACATACATGGGAAATGGCAGGAGAAAGTAGTTGACAAGTTGAGCCTATGAGAGCGAACATTGATTCATTCTTGTCTACTTGATTGATATATGTGAATATGTGAATGCGTGGGCTCGTTCCTTTTCAATATAATTTGGATATTCAAGGGCTGCTATCGGGATAATCATAAGCTTGGGTAGTATAAAATTCCTTCGGGCATCTTTCAGCTTATAGTTGATCATTCTCATTCCTGAAAACATACGTTTATGCGCGGCGACTACTAAAAGCAAATTTTGAGCGGAACGTTAAACATTACGACGGGGTATGCCCCAAATTGCAGTGGAATGCGAATGGGGTTTAGAATTTTACTGCCCCAGAAAGGGCCACGTGCCGCGTAATTAAAACGCCAACGATGACAATTAAAGGTGCGATCTGCGAATGGGGACAACAATAGGTCATCGCATTGCGACTGAGTCCATTGGACAAGTGAACGGATGCACTGAAAATAATCGGCTACAATATGCATTCCCGGCAATATCGCAGCACCAAGAGAAGTTCGCATGTGCGTTAAGCAATTAAAGTAACGACATTCTTCATTGCAGTAATATAATATGAAATTCAGTAAAAAGATCTATTTTCAAATCGAAACCAAACAAAGCCGTGACTACAAATAAAAAGGGAAAGTTATGTGGTATCTGCGGTTTCTTATATATCTTCCTTGAAAACATCTAAACAATTGCAAAATTTTTCCGAACTTATGAGTCGTTGGCACGCGAGTCGAAGCCGCAAAAGGAGCACACATACAAACTATCCAGCAGGAGCGTTTTCGCGTTGGAAAAGTTCAGCTTCCGCTACTTTTTTCCTGAATGAAAACGGCGCAGGCAGCGAAAAGCTGTGTTCTCTCCCACGGTTTCATATCCGTCTCTATCTATCTATCGCTCCTCCGTTCTCTCTGGCCAGCTGTCTCGCTCCCACCCACTCGGAAAATATGAAAAATGCTGGAAAAACAAAACCTTGTCAAGGACAAAGCACGCGACACGGCCAGCAAACAGCTGAGCTGCACTTTGTTGTTGTGCGTGCTCTCTTTCCCGCTCTCTGTCACACCCCCTGTCACTCACCACCCCACCCCCTTTGTACTAAAATGAAATGTAGGGACTGCGCATGTTAACTCAAAAGGTTTTCCCTAGGCTGTTAACTGCTCTGGGCTTTCCGCTGCTGTTGCTGCTAACATGCCCACTTCCACGCGTCCATTGATTATCGGCTTGCGCCATCGAGCAAGTACAGTGGATCCTGACTACATGGACTCCGGCTCGCAGTGCGAACTATTCGGTAGTTTTTACCCTCAGAATCTAAGAATGTTAGATCTAGGGAGTATGTTTTTACTACGAGATATAGTATTATTTGAACTTAGCTCCCTTTTATTATGCTCTACCAAAATATATATATAATATATATTTATAACTACAAATAAAATATTGTAAACATAAAATATAGTAGCTTATTAGTTGAAAAGACATATACGAATGTACATATGTATGTTGTTAAGTTTGTTTAAATGTACGTTAGCTAGAAGATAACTTTACATCTCAGTTTTGATTTCCTTTTTAAAAGGGAAGCCGAGCAAAAAAAAAACTATTTCTGAAATCCTTGTAGCATGAGTACAATTTCTGCTTCACAATGTCAACAAACTCCTTACTGGCTATGACTTTTTGACCAAATTAACCGGAGCTCGTGTCAGACCTTCCGGCCCATTTCCACAATGCAAAGGCTTATTTTGGGCTGTATAAAATAAGTATACTATGTAGTTGGTTTTATGAGTCAACGACTTTCACGTCTGACAATATAGCTTCTTGATCAATTCATCTGAACTATATTTTGGTATTTATGGTAAACTAATAGTACTCATAAAAAAGTCGTTTTATACATATAAGACAGACCCGTTTGCATATGGTCACGTGTGTTTTAAATTGGCGAAAACTCTTGGCTTAAATAAACTAACTTCTTTCTTTATCAAAGCCCGATCTATTCCCATTGAAAGCACTGAGCAATGTCTGCACTAAGTGCAAATCTGTTGGCTGTGGAAATGGCTTTCAATTTCGCTTAATGTGCAAGTGGAAACCGCAAGCAAACACGAAAACCACCGCACTGCAATTTGCAATTTGAATGCATCGCTTTGACCACCGCCAGCAATACTTTAAATACATCAATTCATTCAAAATGTCAACTTGCAGGACGCGCAAGGAAAGCAGAAGGCTAAGGATATGCGATGTAATGGAATACGTTTACAATCACTCTTAGCCTTTCCAGCACTTGAATGAATGTTACATTCGCACAAAGAATTTTTCCTGTATAATATTATTATTTCAAAGCTCAAATGAACCCAAAAGATCATTTCCCTTCAGAAATCCGGGTGAAGTACACTCAATTTCGATATTCTCTCGCTCCTTACGGCTAAGATAAAAATCTCATAGTTTTGGTAATGTAATGTGATGGCACTGCAATAGTCCCAACTGGAGCGAAACTCGAGCGAAGTCCTTTCAATTCCACCACTTTCCCCAACGAAACCGTTCAAATGGCTGACCGGAAAATGGCTAAGATATTTCAGGCTGAAGTCCTGCAGCAGTCGAAGAACAACAAGGACAATGGCAGGACGAAAGCCACCGCTGGAAATGACGGCGACTTTGTCTTCGTCGTCGTCGTGGGCGGTCAACAAAGCCCGGTAAAAAAGCGCGCTTAGACGCAGAAACAGTATACGTAATAACAATGGGCGACAACAAAGTGTGCAGCGGAAAAGCGGGTGGGAGGAAAATGCACACGAAGAATATAACAACGGGCTTGGGGCCAAATCGGATTTGTACATGTTTTCAGCCATCAATCATTTGAAGCTGATTGAAAATTCAAAGAATAAATATTATTGCAAATGAGAAAACATTTTGTTGCATACCTTTCAACGCACTTAAATTGAAAAGCAAAATGAGGAGCAATTAATTTAAATCTAAAGGAATTCAAAGTGAAAGAGGTTTTTATATGCCTTTTTATTTTGTAAAGCAGTAAGCCAACGAAAATGTTAAAATTTCTACCTCGCACTCCCGCTAGCTGACTAAGGGGTATCAGATAGTCGCGGAAATCGACCAAAGCGTTCGACCTATCGTTTCGTATTGTACAAAAATTAGGGATATAAGGCTTTGTCTTGTTCGTAAATTATTTAAATTTCGTTTCTTTATTGAATTTATATACCTTTGTTACCATACATAACATTTTTATCAACTAAGAAACTGATTGGTAAAAGGAGCTTTCTTTAGAAGTGGTCCTTATATCTCACCTATTCTTTGCATTGACGGATGACAATCGTCTTGGGAGCCCTCAACAAATCAATCAAACTCTTTTGGGATACCATTTCCCCTTCCACAATAAGATATTCAATCCGGAGCCTCGACAAGATGATATTGGCCATTTCGGGTCACAAAGGTGGCAAGGAGCGGAGCCAGAGATGCCGAGAGGCAAGTGGGAATGGCAGGCGAAGGGCGAAAATACGGCGGAAATACATGAGAAGAGGGAAAATAACGAGCAGCTGCGTGGGCGACGCTCAAGGAAAAGAGCAATAAAACGGAGGAGCCGAAGAAAGGTCCGAAAAGAAATTAACAAAGTTGGGGCACAAAACAGAACGCAAAACGCCAAGTGTGCGGTTATTAAATTTCGCAAGCAATTGACTTGACCAAAAGAAAATGGGAGGTGGCTGGGTGGGTGTGCGCCGATAATCGATAAATGTTGTGGAAATTGTGGCGCTGGGAAATTGCTACACATGTTGCAGCTGATGGCAGAAACTCGCTAAAAGTGAACAGACGATGCGGTTTCAGGTTTCAATGGCAGTCGGTTGGTTGGTCGAGGTCAGGCCCAAAAACAGATGGATTCCTAAAAAGTGCGGTGGTGGTAGCCATTAACCCAGTGATTAAGTGGGGAAATGGGAACTTCTAGACATTTTACTAAATTGGGGAAAATAAACAAGATTTTGAATTTCATTCGGCTTACATTGCTTCGACTGGTTGCTTCTTGGCTGCTTTCTGAGTGCGTGTACCTCAGACACCGCTGCGTATGCGTAATATACTTTTGGTAGTAACTTTCTCGTAATTGACACCGAAACTGCTTTTGGGCTCGGGCCCAATTGACTAAGCACACAAAGGATATATCGAAATCGGGGAGTTGCTTTTCTATAATTTTTGGCAGCTTTTTATATTTTCTTAGCTGCTGTCGCTGTTAGTCGCACACACACACACATGAGCACTCTCTCTCTCGCACACTCACACAATCACTGAGATTTATGTAACACACAGCTGGGGAACCGAAAAAACTGTGCGAACTGGCCAAAACTAAATACCGTTTCCGTCACTAAGCGTTTTTCGAGCTTATTGGGCTGCCATTTTGGTTTTTTTTTTTGGGAAAAACCTCGGGCTTAAAATTCTTTGCTCTTTTTTCTCTGTTTTGATTTGTATTTGTTGGCCTTTCTGATAGAATCGGCAGGCTGGTTGCCCAAACTTGCACGCTCAACTGTCCACGATGTACTGTGCTAACGGTATTTACGTCGCTCCAGCCAACAGGGCCGAAATACATGGCCAAAAGAGAGAGCGAGCAACTCTCTCTTTTCGCTCTTTCGGGGCAAACATTTTTTTTAGTCCGGCGCTTTTAACAGAGCCTCTGCATCTTTTTCTAAAATTATTTTTATAATATTTGACTCACAAATTTAAAATTATTGAAAATTATTATAACTCATTCGTTAGTTGTTACGAAAAGTATCTTTTATCTTGTTTTGCCAAATTTGTAATTATAATAACTTTTCTTTCATTTTTTTGAATCAACCTACAGATGTTAAATGCTTTACACGGCAAAAAAATAGTACAAAAAAACCCCAAATAAATTAGCTTGACCCAGATTATTGTACATATTTATTTGAATTTCTACAATTCTATTCAAGTATAATTATTTTAAGTGGCGCATTTAGAAAATAAACCGCCGATGGAAAACACAAATATCTTCGCTCTTCGAAACATGTGCCCCATTTTTTCGCCTTTTCCAACAGTGTCTGTAAAAGAGTGTTGCATACTGTTAGGGGCGCCTGTCGTGTCTAAGAGGCCCGCTGTGAACTTCAAAACTTAGGAACGATTGTTGTTGTCATCAAACTTTCACTATCACGATTCCATAGGTATGCGCCATAAATTTAAGACTCTCTGGCTCGCCTCTTCCCGTGAACTTGCGCACTGCGCGGGCGCAGAGAGACGGCGTTTGTTCTTCTTTTTGGCGGATGGCAGGCCTTTCTGGCCACTTGGGGGCTTGTTTTCGGTTTTCAATGTTAAGTGCGTAGGAGGCGCCACGAGTGAGAGTGAGCGAGAGGGAGGCAGGGGCGGACCAGGAGCAACGGGGCGAATGCGCAACGCCAGCGATAACGGCCACTGGAGACGACAACAGAGAGACAGACAGGCGAAAAGGGGGCGAGGGTTGGAGAGGAGGCTTAAAAGGCGTGTGGCAAAGCTGAGCGGACCCACCTGGCTATTTTCACGTCGACAATTCTGGCTTTTTGCCAGTGGCAGCAGATGCTATTATTCACAATAGAATTAGCGAATTAGGCAGAAAGCAGTAAGGATCATTCAAATCGTCGGCTAAAAGGGTTGGACTTTCATATCTGTTCGTCGTGATCGCTGTGAAATTTCGATCGATCAATCAACTAATATCCTATAGTTCCAATCAGGAGTAATTGTTTTATGCTTGCTAAAGACGAGCTTTGAATTTAAACATTTAAAAACTAATAGAAGTGGATTAAAATTTCCATTGATTTGAATTCTATATTCCATAATATATTTATATAACTTTATGTATTTACATACATATTTTGTAGAAAAGTTCATGTTTGTACTTTGTTCATAGTATTATCATATATTAGGCAGTGACTAAGTGTCTTTAAAACATCTAGTTAAAGTGAAACCTTCACTATTTTTTAATATTAAAACGTATGGATAGATTTCTAATCGTACTCCAAGTTACTTTAAGATGCACAGTGGTTTCCCCCATAGGCCGAAAAAAAATTTAAAGTCCAAATTTTGACTTTAGTTATCATTACTTTTTCATAATTGGTCTAGCTATTCAAATTTATTCATGTTTTTGTTTTGCTCTAACTGTCCGCTTCAAGAATAGCATCGAAAGAGACGGCATGATATCAATCGAATATGCAAGTGAATCTGTCCGTAAAGTCAAAAAAAACCTTAAAAATCGACATTACTCTGCAATGGAAGGCATTCGTATAATAAATAATGGTATTTAGTATATTTAAAAGAAATTATATGTACGACGTTCTGTGTTTTCCGTAAATTAGTTTTGTGTTTAGTATATAGTTGCAGATGTTTTTTGTTTATCTTTGCTATCTTTCGTTGGAGGTTTCGTTATGTCCATTTCTACTTAACTTAATAATTCTTTTTGTATAGTGTTTATTAACATTTTAAAATTAAGAAAACTTTTAATTCAAGTGTATGCTTACAAAGAGAAGTTTGAACCTTTTGAACAGACTTCTATTGAGCTCTGATCCATTTATCACTGGTCAAAGAAAACTTCCATGCAAACACAAGTTTTTAAAATTAGCCATTGATTTACATACATCTACATCTTTTTAAATTATATAGTGTTTCACCTTGTACATATGCATTTATATATGTATTATATATATTTTTTTTTTAATTTTAAATAATAACCTACTCGGTCCCGTACTGGTCCCGTACTCGGTCCCGTACTTATTCTAGTGTCTTTGGAACCACTGTGTGATGTTTGGCTACGACGTAGGTCAGGGTACGCTGGTTAGTATGCAGAGCGTTTTGCCACTCGTCCGTATACACAACGTACTTTTCGTTTGGAATTGTGCGGCAGAGGGACAGGCGTCACACTCGCAAACAAACAAACATCGCAGCATTCAAACATTTTGTGTCAATCTGTCAGTCACTCAAGCATCGAGTCCCTTCCCCTATTTTAAGCGCTTTAAACTTTGCCCGCTGTCGATTAAGAGAAATCGATAAGGGAAAACATTTCCCTTTTACATATATTATATTTATTATCATAGGATTGCTATACACTTGCACATTGATGCATGGAGAGAAAGGGGTCAGAATTTTAAGTTTTATTTGCAGAAAGACCCATCAATATTAAATGCCGAATAGTTTCGCAATTGGATTAGGAAATACTTGATTAGTTGGCTTATGAGCTTATTTCCCTATACCTATACCGATCTATATAGATCCCTTACCTAAGCCTAATGTCGATTTTTAATAGTGTAGCTTCGCCCCAAAATGTTCTGTTTATTATTGGTCACATAGGAAGCACAATACAAAAGGATACGGTGAATACAAGGATGGGCCGCTTAACAATGGAATCCGGGGGGAGAAAGGGGATGTCCTGCGAGCAGGGACACATCCTTATACATATGGGTGTATGTATGGGTATGGGTATGAGTGAGTTTGGCGTTAACGCGTTAAGGGTAAATCAATAAACGCGCAGAACGGAAGTTATCAACACCTGTAAGGGATAATTGACGCGATATTAAATGGTATGTTGCCACAGCAGGTGGCAGCAATGCCGATTTCATTAAACACATAAGCCCACTATGTTGCATTAAATTGTGCGCTAATTGATCAATTTTAAAGGATTGTATATAATGTTAACACGTTCATTCCTCTAGCAATATAAACAAAATGAAGAAGATTTATATAGTAAGCCGAGGAAAAACGTTTGGTTCACAATACAAAGTTTAATATGCTCAAATGGTTATAAGAACTATAGTGTTGAATACTCTCCGATACTATTTTGTGGTAAAAAAAGCTATATTCTTTCCATATATGCTATTTATGACATTTTTTTGACAGCCGAAAATGATTGCTGTACTAAAATTCCAATCAGAAATAGTTGACACAAGATTTAAAGCTGGGTACTTCCAGTATTTGCATCGTAAAGCAGTGTTTACAGGAAATGACTGAATTGAGGGTTCTCTTCAGATGGTGGATCGTTCCAAAGATTTCTTGCTGGGGTCAACATCGCTCATCGGACGAGTAGAACGAGTATCCTTGTTTCCATTTCTTATTTGTGCCAAATGATTACAAGGACAACCCGATTATGAGAACCTATAAACGACTGTGCGCTGGGTTGGGTCTACTAACACTTTGACCTTACTGGGCCCACAATCAGTTGGGGTTACGGTGATGGGAAGGAGGCGGAGGCAGAGGCAGCGGAGGATGAGGACATGGCCAGGAGGATGAGCAGACAAAGCGTTGACAATGCCCCAAACAAAAGAAACACAAAACAGACGAGCAGATAATGGACGTGACGATATCGGGGCAGCAAGGGAGCGGAAACCGCGAGCAATGGCAAAATGTATTTACATAGCTTGTATGGTCGGGATAAGCCCCATTGTTTTATGCATGCAAACAAAAACATCCGAAGGACTGGGGAGCACCTTTCGCGAAATGCGAGTGACGCCCTACGGCTGCATCTGCAAGGATACTTCCCGAGCTTCAAGCTAAAGTGCTGCCAAAACGGCATGGGTTACCTTCTATTGGATGGGAGTTCAAAGATATCAACCTTCCACACTCACGCTGAGTGTTTTCCGCCAAATACAATCAGTCTTAATCATCAACGAGTTTTTCCTAGTAGAAAAGTGACGCGAACACGCAGCACTTGGCAACCTACGCGTCTTACATCTCAGCATTTGTTCAGCACTACCTGAAATACATACATTTGTGTTATAGAAAGAGTACCATTGCCTTGAAGTACCCGTTTGAAATATAAAATGGTAAAAATAAACATATAAAAGACATTTGTGCCTTTATAGGATGTTAAAAGTCAGCATAGCCTGCCACTGACAGACAATAAATCAAAGTTCTAGAATATTTCAGAAAAGTTAGATTGTCACAGAGGTTTCTCTACCATAAAAAGGGCTTTATATACGCCCCCTTTTTTGCAATGCGTTGACGCAAACTAGTCTAAGCAGAATGAATGGCATTTAGAGTGGTACTTACTAATGCCTTTATGCAAATCTAAGTACCCTGAGTTTAAATAATTTTAATTTCATGGTTTGCTTTTGGGTATTCAATAAAAATTCAACTAAGTTATAAATTACAGAACTAATAGTAGTACGAAACTGCAGCAGTCGATTCCCTTAGGAGCACTACAGCTCCGAGTGGGCGTACTCCTCGTGCGTAGAGCTCTTCTCCTTGGGCACGATGAAGAGGCCCTCCGCCGTGGTCCAGCGCGTTCCGTGCTGCGGCTTGTGGACGCCAACGATTTCCATTTGGCCGGAGATGGGTCTGCCGTAGGAGCGGCCGGACATGCCCAGGTACATGCCGGTGTCGATGTGGCGCAGCCTTACGTGGGCAGTGCGCATCCAGTTCTCGTTGGAGCAGACCACCTCCCAGTGGTCGCCGGTGTCGCCGAGTCCGTCCGTTCCGTAGGCGGACACCTCCTGCTCGCCGGAGAGCGGCGACGAAAAGTGGTGCGAGTGCAGGTTCTTCTTGGTGGACAGGTGCTCCAGTCGCACGGTGGATCCGCAGGCGATGGGCTCGCCCCTTTCGCACAGCTCGCCGGTCTGCGCCTTGATCACCCAGTGGCTGTTCACGTCCTCCTTCTGCTCCACGCCCGTCACCGACTGCTGCCCGGACCCAGATCCGTACTTGACGTCGTGGGAGTGCAGGCGGAAGGCGTAGTCCGAGTTAAGCAGCTTCAGGATGGAGCCGCAGGTGACCACGTTGGATTCTGTGGCTGTTTCCAGCAGGGTCAAGATGGAATACAAGATAAGCATTAACGCTGGCCACGAAAGGTTCAAGAAGCGGGGCGGCCAATCACAGAAGACCACATAGACGCGACTTGCTTCAGGTCGCAACTTACCGGCTCCCCTGGAAATGCTGCCCACCAGCGCCAGTCCTGTAAGAAGTAGTGCGTGCTGCATCGTGTCCTGCTCTAGTTATCCTATCCTAACCCGTGGACCTAAGTCAGTCAATCTGTGCCGGCAATTACGGTTGAAATCAGCGTTGAACACGCAAACAATTGGTTTTTTTGACGGTGCTGGTGTGACCAGGCGGCGGTAAAATCCAAATTATGGACTCACCACAAAATAATAAACAAAATAATACTAATTATAAGCTGGGTGTTGGTGTAACTTATTCTATAACCGAAAACTTTAAGCTTGATATATTTAATAAATGTTGAAAAGAGGAAAAATATGGTTAGTCTTTTCAGAAAGCATTTTCCGAATTTGACATCTCAGACTTGATGCTACGTCAAGAAACTCATTTCTTTATTGATTAAAAATTAAATAAAATGCATATCATGAAATTTATTAAATATGTTTTTTAATATTAGCCTTAAAATTAAGTGCACTAAAAGGAACTAGTTCGGTGAACGATAGTTTGTTAGTATTTTCTGTGCACCAGTCAAGTGCGGTCACTCTGCGAAATTGCAAGGAAATTTTCTCCAATAAAACGCAAGAAAACTTAGGAAAATTGAAATTAAAGAAAAATTAATGGCACACAAGCGCCTGTTCGTCTACGCGGTGCTTCTGGCGATATGTTATTTGGTTGGCGTGACATGGGTAAGAAGCCAAATTAGCCACATCTCATGACTGCCCCACTAATCCGCTCGCATTCCCCCCAACAATCAACAAAGGCTGAGACTGCGGCGCAGACATTGCCAGCGATCGGCACCAACAGCAACAACAACAGCAATGCTCAACCTGCTCCAGTGGCTGCACCTGCAGCTCCAGCGGCTGCAGCTCCACCAGCCAAGCAAGTTCCAGCTCCCAATGCGGCCCCTCCGGCAAAGGTCATCGGCCAGCCTGTGTCCGCAGCGCCAGGCAAAAGTTCTTCCAATTCCAGCAGCACAACCGAGTGGTAAGTGGCAGTGCACTAGCGGAAGTTGTCGGATGTAGTAACCAAATCTGGAAACTTAAAGCCTAGTCCATTTGAGCAGTTTTAAAAGTGGCACTGCACTTTACCTGAATAATTTACGTTGTTTTCGAAGGTTTCATAAGAATCAGCTGAAGCAATGATAAATGTATAAGGCATCCTGATTCCTATCATTGAGCTACACTTCAGTTGTTCTTTTATTAAGATGGAGTTCTTAACAACCTGCTGCACGTTACCATTTCAGCGTCTGTGCCGGTGCCCTGCTGCCCCGCTTGGATGGCAATGGCAAGGAGCTGCCCATCTGCGCCGAGTGCAAGTGCTCCCATGTGGCGAGAAATACGACGCTGATAAAGGTGGGCCCATTCGAGTGTGCAAAAGCCGTCCGTACTTAACCAGCTCTCTTCTCTATCCAGGTCGTGGTCATTATTGTGATTTGGATCATCTCCATTTTAGTGATATACATGCTCTTCCTGATGTGCCTGGACCCGTTGCTGAACAAGCGAGTGAAGGCGAACTACCAGGAGCACACCAACGAAGATGTACATAACAAGCTTTCTAGATACAAGGGCATTCAGTATAGCCTCCTAGTTACAGCCCAAGGCGAAGATGATGAAGATGACGATGTTGATGCCGATGCGGCTCAACTAGTTGGCAATAAAGAAGCACCACTCTTTTGAATAGATTTTAATTTCCACAACCCCCTTTGTTTCATTTTGCGTTTTAGATTTTGTTAACTTTATAACCCACACTTCATTAAGACACTAACTAACGCAGCCAGACCTTGGATCACCTAGACTAATTCCAAATTTCTCCACCCCTTTTTAACCAGGACGAACCAACGCCGCCCCTGCCAGCCGTCAACAACCAGGAGCTCAGTGCCAGAGCCAATGTCCTCAATCGTGTGGGCCACCAGCAGGACAAGTGGAAGCGGCAGGTGCGCGAGCAGCGACGCCACATCTACGACAGGCACACCATGCTAAACTAACAAGGGGGTCGGTTTGCAGCTGGCGGAGAGTAGAAGGAGCATGGGCGACTTAAGACACGTATTCCAAGCAGTTATCCTTTGCGAAATTCCCCTTTGGATCAAATTTATTATCTGTATATTTAGCCAGATTTTATGTTAATTAAATTATGTAACCAAAATATTTTTGGCATGTGTGCTTGTATTTTAATTAATAAGGTAAATAGCGGGAGGAATGAACCAACAAATCCACTGAAATAAAATAAATTGAGGGTTTAATTTGGAAAAATAAGGAACGTAAGACCGTAAAAGTGAGTCCAAGGTAGACAAACTCCTCTCGGCTTTAGTTTGATGCCTATTTTTGGTTCTTTCGGAACAGATACGCAGCCACAAGACGAAAGATTGACTCCAATGTAGTTTTTATCACACCATCGCCCTTTGCATATAATTACCAGAACTTTATACGTATTATTTTCAGACACATTTATTTTTAATAAATCATGTAACCACATATCCTTAGAGAAGTGGTTTTTCAATGCAAAACCGCCGAGCTAGACCTAAACTAAGTTCATTCAGAATCGGAGGCTCAGTATCCCTTAATGGTTTCGGCGAATGTCCAGTTTTCGTTAACCTGGAAGGGCCCCTCCACGCCGCATCCGTTGACGCTGCATACGCCCACAGTGTATTGGGAAATGTTACGAGTATCGCGGTAGTAAAGCACCTCCATGCATGTGCGGATCTACAATATAAGAGAAATGGTAGTTAAATAATAAATAGTCCACCTCAGAGTTCGAAGTTACTTACCAGTTCGGAGGCTTCTACGGCGGTAAAGTCCCTGTCCTTGGGCTTCTTCTCACGGACCAGCGGAATGGCCAGATGGCGTGCAAAACCAGTGGCCACCACGTAGTCCTCGTAGGAGCGTCCACGAAGATCCACATTGGCCAGGTACGGAGTTCCCTCGTTGTCCACGCCGCCGACAACAACGTCAATGTAGAGGGGGTTCATGCGCGAACGACGGTTGTAGAGCACACGGGTCATCCAACTAGCCAAGGACTTGGGCTTCATCTCAATGTTGTCGTCGCAGCACTGGTCCTCGATCATCTTCTGGTCGATGTTGCGCTTAATGGACTGGATGTCAGCGAAGTCGCCGCTGCCGCCGAGCAGGATGTTCTTGTTTATCTTGAAAACGCGCTCAATGTTCTGGTAGCGTGCCATGGATCCGTAGGACACCAGGGTGTCGGCGGCGAGCATCACGCCTGAATCGTAGCGAATGCCCAGCACGGAGGTGCCCGTGGTGCTGGAGGCACTGCGAAATAGGAAAAGGTGTATAAACAAGTGGTACATCTACAACATATTCCCAGTTCCTACGTGCTGTGCTTGGTTCCATAGGGTCCCACTGTGGTCAGCTCGCGCGGCAGCTGCTGGACCGGCGTCTGTCCGCCCGTGAAGTTGTAGAACGCGCCGGGAGCGGGTCCGTTCTGCCACATGGGCTGTGCCAGGCTGTTGTAGTTGTTCAACATGGTAATTTATTCGGAGACTGGAATAGTGCGAAACTTTGAAATGTTTGTCGCTGCCGGAGAATGACGGGCACAAATAATATCAAGAGTCAGCGCAGTGTGGACAGACTGTGAGCGGGCGGCAATACCAATGTCGGCCTACGGTACCTAAAAATACCAGACATACCAAAGATGAATACACTGTTAGTTTGGTCACACCTTCCGAATGAAATTAATTTGAACTTTAATTGATTACTTTTTAACGTTTTATTAGATGTTGATATTAACCGAAATATAAAACAATAAAAACGACGCTACCTGCGCTGAATATTTTTTTAACTTTGTCTTTATAATCCTCGTTTGCTAATACAAATCAATTGCTATTGTATAAAAAAAGATGAGAAAGAAATTTAAGAACTTTTCACTCAATTAGGATTAAGACTCATGTTTATCCGTTGCTTCTACGGTATTTACAACTCCTTGAAACTAAACATATGTTCAGTTAACATATAATGAGCATTTGCTTTACTTTATTTTAAAGCGTTCAATGAGAATCGAGAGAAATAAATGAAACTGCCGCTTGGAAATGATCCTGGTCAATCTAGGAATCCAATATCTTAATTTCCCTTCGCATGGCGATTTCCCATAGCTTTTTATGCGGAATAAGGTTCTCTTGCTGATACCTCAAAGGCCAAGTAATTTCTGTTTGTATTCATATTGGTGGAGACAACGCACATGTTCCGGATTAAAGTTGTTTTTGATCATAATATAATAACTATTATTATTATAAATTAATAATATGGAATTAAAATTTGAATACATATAAACACATTTTTATTGCCAGTATACCAGTACACAATTTGTAAATATATAGGTATGTGCATAATGCATCCGAGGGGAATGTTTCGGTTGCTGCCGCATCTTTCAGATGCCATAATACAGTCGATAATATCAGTTTCTTTGTTGAGCTATGCTAAAAACAATGACGGGGAGACCCGCTCTTTAACACGATACATATACGAATAAGGATACCCTACGCAAAACTAAGAGCTACATGTCACGGCCAACGATTGATGCTAATTCTATGGGGTTAAAGCTTCTAGTCCTTGCAGCAGCAGTAAACATTGTCGCTAGAGCTAGCTGGGGTTGTGGGCGTGGTGCCGCCCTTGAGGGGCTTGCTGTAGGAATGGGGACCCCGCATGAAGACCTCGATGAGCTGACAATGCGATCTGCAAGACACGGAACGTTTAATAGGCGATTTATTGGAGATAAGGGTACAACTAACTCACCGCATGGTTATGTCCAGGTCGGTCACCACCTCTCCATCACAGTTCCAGCTGGAAAACTCGGTCGAGGAGGAGTGGGCGGCCATTTCTTCAGGCGGTGTAATCGGCTGACAAGACCCTGCCAGGCTGTAGTCCTCCTCGCTGGCAGAAAATGTTCTGAACCGGAATTCCCTTGTGCGATATACCTCTACAAACGGCAAATTGCGCTGCAATGGGAAAATGTTTTTTAAATACTTATTTGTTTTCTACGATCCTAACTTGGTGGACGTCAAAGGAAATGGACGGCTCTTATAAAGGAAATTTTCTTTTTGATGTGAAAGTTGAATAGTTGTAGTAGTTAGTACTCACAATATCACCGCTTCTGCCCGCCGTATTGAGCAGAAATCGCACGTTGTTGAGCAGTGAGGTCTTTTTCACGAGAATCAGATCCAGGCAACCATCACCCAGGTGACTGTAACGGGAGATGCCGTTGGGACTCCTGGCGCAGGCGCAGGTGATGTTCGCGCCGCAGATCATAAAGAAATTGCCCCGCACAACCTTCCACTGATCGTTGCCGAGGTTCCTCATTGATGAAATGGAGCCAGTGGGCAATCGAAGATTGCCTGGACGCGGACGCGGCCTCAGCAGTGCAACTTCACTGGCGGCTAGATGAGAGTCCTCCGTTTCCACCTGCTGACTGCGCTCCGCCTCTCTGGATTCCTCTTGGATGAACAATGAAGATCGCTGCTCCTGTATGCTGCTAGCGAAGCTGCAGCGCTGGCAATTGGCATAGCAGACGGATGGCACTGACTCTCCCAGCGAGCACACGCTGTCCGGACTCTGCGGAACGTCCTCCAGCGGCGTGGTCAGTAGAAGATCGGGCTCTTCCAGCATTCTCAGTTCGGCGTCATAGCCGCGATTATTCAGGAAGGCCTTGACGCCACTGTACTCGTACCGGCGCGGGCCCATCCAGCGGTAGTTCTCGCTCTGGGCTGCCACATCGCCCAGGTACCCGTAGCTCAGGACACTGGCACAGAATCTGAGCAGGGACTGGCCATTGCTCACACTGCACACATCCAGGCCCCGATGCTGGCCCAGAATCACATGGATGGCCGCTGTCTTCACATCCGCCGTGCCGTGCATACTATAGGCTATGGTGTCGGTGCTGCCGGCGGGAATCACGCCCACTGGCAGAGCCGGCCTCGGAATGTATGGTGGCCGCTGTTCGTCGAGTCCCAGCTCCCGCATTTGCCGGAATATCAGTCCGTTGATGACCTCTGCTACGGTGCCATCGCCTCCGACGCAGCAAACCGCATCGTATACTCCCAGATCATGGCTCAGAAGTATGTCCTTCACTTGGTTTGCCCTCTGAGTCGTGATGCACGTGGCGTCCACGCCGGCGAGCTGGAAAATAGGTCTCACATGGCGCTCATAGGTCTGAGCTCCCGCCTTGCGACCTCCATAGGGGTTTATAAAGACCAAAAGGCGGCGCACTCGCATCCGTGTGGGGGAGGAGCTATGCAGACGGATTTGCAGCTCCTGGTCCCACTGCCTCACTATGTAGGGATCCGAGTTGAAGAAGGTGAGTCTCCTTAGCTCCCACCGATTGCAATCCGTTTGGGACTTGCTCAGCCTCATGGCATAGTTGATGGTCAGGTACTGACTGGTTGGCTTCCCTGGCGCAGCATCGCCATTGCATCCGGAACTGCGTTCCGAGCCTGGCGGCGAAGGCGGTTTGAGGGAGCTCGCCTTGGTGTCCCCGCTCCTTATGCTAACCACGTCGTCCAAGTGGAGCACGTGGCTTTGTGGCCCATAAGAGCAGATTCCGCCCGGTTGAGCGGGCGAGTCCGGCGGCAACGGTGCCTTGGCCTCGTTTCCTTGGGGCGAATGCTTGAGCTTTTGCAGACGCTCCCACACCAACTGCTGCCCGTGTAGCAGCACCCTGTAGCTCTTCTTCTTTAGCTGGAAGTTGTTCAGCAGGACATCGTGGGCGGAGGCGGAGCAGGGCGTGAACTTGGAGGCACTCGTGGAGCTGACGGGGGCCACAAAATCCCCGGCCGAGGTGGACGACCGCCCTGCTGGCTGCTTGGTCTGCGTCATCTTGACTGGCCCTCGTCTCCGTCTCCCGCTATGGCGTACGCTTTGTCGGTACTAAGAGAAGAAAACAGGTTTCAGTTAGATATGCAGTGAAACTTCATCAGCACAAACTCAACAAGAAACTATACCCTTAGTAAAAGGGGTGCAAAATTATAACAAAGAAGATAGTCTCGATTTAAAGTAGCTTTCATATTATGGCACACATGATCAAAGACGACTTCTTCACTTCTTTGTGTTTGGTAAGTTCAACTTGAAGAAGTACTATACTGACAGATTTGGTTTAAGCAAGCCTGACTGTACTTAAAATCGCAGTAACAAAATGAGTGGAGGAGGCAGTGGAGTTGGGGGTCGGTAGTTACTCCTCACAATAAATCAGAGTTACGACGCTCCATTCTCTTTCCCTTTGATGTTCGGTCTTTGTGGCTTTAGCAGTTCACGTAGAGGTGGGCCCTTCAACTCTTAATTACTTACGGAGAGGTGTCGATGATGAAAATTGAACGGAAAACGCAGAGGGGACTGTGACAGACTCAATCAACTGCACGGAGTCATTTTCAAACCTCTGCCACGGTCCTCCGCATCTGATGGTTTTTGTCATTAGCATAGACTCGTGAATATTTTTGAAGGAAAACACAGAAAATTAAAAAAATAAAAGGTTCATTCTATGAGTTTATGGTTCACTGACCATAAAGTTATCAAAAGGCAATAAAATAACACTGTAACTACGAGATAACGACTCATTTTTAGGATAATGATGAATAATTGATTTGGCCATTAGTAAAAGTATAATAGCAAAGCCAATTGTGCAAATGTATCATAAACCAGCTGGCAAAATATCGCAACAAACTCACTGCACACATATTTTTTTAGCATAAGCTTAAAGTATTTTAAATGATAAGTTCGCTTATGATTCATAAACCGATAAAAAATAATCGCTGGTAATTAAAATGCCAGTAATTCCGATAAGACTCCAATGAACAAGTGTTGCAATCATAAATTAATATAACGAAAAACATTTTAGGGATTGGCTTCTACCAAAAATAAATCGTTTATGAACCTCAATTAAATCGCGGTCAATTCCCCTTGCAAAATAGGTTTTGAAATACTTCTCAAAGGGTTCTATTTGCCTTTGTTGGTGGGTGTTCAATGGCAGATAATTGCACATGTTCAGAAATTATAGCTATACATTTTATACGTATGTACATTGCGCGATTCGTGTTCATAGCTCGCTGAACTGAGCAACCAGGAAAATGCGCAAGTGTAAGAAACTGGTTTAAATTGTATGCCACTCAATGGGAGGGGAAAACCAAAAGTACAATGCAGTAGATAGCAGCCAAAATGAGTTCAATGAACTCTTTATTGCAGTTTTGGAGGCTTTGGGCAGTGAAAAGCGTTCGTCAGTTTTAAATAAACAAAGATCGAGATGAACGTGGCAGAAGCAAAAGTTATAAAATACTTCTTAAAGTACTCAACAACTGCAGTGTGAATCATGGCGCACTTAGCCAGAACCAAACTGGTTCTGAACTCAATTCACGTTCCGATCGTAAACTTTACGGCACCTCATTTACTAACAATGAACAATTGCTTTGAACTTGGCCAAAGCGAAAGAAAGCCAGCAAGCTCCAGAGAATTCAGTACAAACATCTCTAAACAATGGGATAAACATCTCCGAGCAGAGTTCTTGAACAAATGAATCTCTCTATATTTCACAACAGCGGAGAACAGCGCCAAAAACACCTTCAAAAATGACTAACTTATGCAAATTACTCTTTAGTTAGCTGACTAGCGAGGCAGACTGTGTTGTTGCTAATTAGAGAGTCGCACGCATTTCAGTGCCCGAAAGCAGAACTCGCACCAACAAGCCAACAAAGCCCGTCTCACGCGGCGTATGAGCAACGAATCGCCCCAAGGTCAACGACGATCACCGACGGCACCCAGAGCACGCAAAATCGGTCTCAGAATCGGACTCAAAAAAATAAAAAGCGGACCGGGAAGCTGTAGTCGATTCCGTGGCACTTGGAAAACGGGTTCTGCCCGGTCGAGTTGCGTGCAGCCGGCGACCTTCGCCTTGAATCGCTCGAGAGATCTTGGCCAGACTGCAATAACCGGCTGTTGGCCATAATCTGGCATTAAAACAAGCCACCTCGGACCTTGCCCACATTTGCACCCGAGCTGCAGGCTGGCCAAAGTCGCATTTCCTAGCTTTGAATCTTGACATTGACGGAGGAGAACCGCTTTTGAGTTAGCTATGCTAAGTATGGCTAGCCACATTGTTTGTTTAATAATTTTGGGCAGGTACCTAAGATTGGTATTGCAAAAACAGAAAACTTGGCTTTAGAAGTATATTAGCCTTGGCATTGAATATAACTGCAATTAGCCGTAATGGTAATAATAGTTTTATTTCTTTTCTTTCGTTTCTTTTTGGCTGCCTTCGCTTGACAATTAATTTGCTTGCAGCATTATACTGTGTTGAACTTTGAAATTTTAGATTTATATAGTACCAAATTTTATTTATATATCTAGATCATTAATTCATGAGGTAGACTTTGGCTTACATTCACACCATTCCTCACACCATTTATAGAACTTGCTTATTGGCATACTTTCCCCTTTTGAATGCCAGAATGCAATTAACTTTTAATTCTACACTCTCGATGGAATAACACATGCATGTTCTTCATAAATTAGAAACAAATCTACAACAAAATACCCACATATATATTTAAAGTAAACAAATACTCATCTCCCACTTGTGAGAGCAAATCATTCATAAAACAAATCTGATGAACTCAAATGCCACTCAACCGAGAACAGAGAAGCAGACAGAAACATGGGGCACCTCGGGCAATGCGTTGATTTATAAATTTAATAAAATATGTACATATTATAGTACCAAATTGAGGTACAAATCGGTACAAATGGTGCTAAAAAAAGCGGAACACGGGGAAATCGAAACAATTTCCCCTGGGCTGTAATGGAATAATAAATGTTGATTAATTAAAACAAGCCCTTTTGTGTTAGTGATTCATTATGATTAGCCTCAACTGCTTGCATGCTGCTAATTGCTGCAAGCACGAAAGCGATCTGTTGGAACAAAGTGTCATCCTAAATGAGTGCTAAATGGTCAACGATTTGTATTTTGTACTTATTTCGTGAAAACCTCTCGTTTTTCGCCCTCTAATCTGCACTGGCTTATCGGCAACTCAAACAATAACAATCGAGTGCTTTAGTACCCTATGTGAATGTATAGACTAGGGCTATATCTCGCCAATTTGTACCCGCCTCATGACACGTTGTACAAAACTGGGCAGCACTACAGATGCAAACGTTTATTTAGTATATGCTATACAATTATACGATCGATAAGATTGATGACATCAAGTTTCGGTTAACTTGAAACGTGGGAGTTAGTGGGCCGGATTTTACGTATGTATATCAGAGCTCTGAAGGCCTAATCAATACTTTCGATTATCTATAGACCAAGTGGTTTATCATTTAAATGCCTGTACCTTAAACAGAACTAATAGAGCTGTGTCCGATTTCATTTAACTTTGAGCTCGTTGACTCACTCGAATATCTAAGAAGCACATGACAGCAGTAATTATTTAACAAAGCAAAAAATTCTAGTACATGTAGGTCGATGTGGAGAGTGAAAAAACACACACATAGCGGAAATGTGTACTAAATTCGAGCGGGTAAATTGATAACCAGGCATAAGAGTTCGGTTGGCAGGGAAAGGAAAAGGGAAGTGTTCTCGGTATAGATATCAGTACGACATACAAACAAACAAACAAATACGTCAATCTATAACTCCAGTACTACTGCCATTATTGGCATCGTCAACCCCACACTATTTACCTCGATTCACCCTTTTGGGCTTTATTCAATCTTGACCCGCTTTATCGTTGTCATACATCAGCCCACGTCTGACCTTTTCGACGGTGCACGCAGCTCACAGCCGAAATAGCAAAAGCAGAGCTACAAAATATTATAAATAACGTGGGGCGAGTTCCCTTTGACACGTGAGGAGTCATTATTCAGTGCTATAGCGCAGATGGTCTGCTCAGATCAAAAGAAAGAGGTACACGAATAGGTTTTCAGCCAATTTCCAGAACGAATTGTTTGGAATCGCGTTTAAATCCTTTTGTTATGTTAAAATAAACTATTAGTATATGAGTAAAAATGAATACAAAGTGGATACTTATTTGAGTTGCTATTTACTTGCAATCTATGCTTAGATCATTAAATTATCATTAATAAAGGTCCCTGAAATCCAATTTAGCCCATAGAAGTAGAAATTTTATTCCCAAGTAATAAGTAATAAGTATCGCAGCATCGACATCGATACTTTGCACCCCCAAAACAATAACAGTGCACACATACAAAGAATGATCCCGGTTTGTTTGCTCTACCCGCAGTGCGCCAGAAGAGGATAGCACCAGGCAGACAGGGACAGCTGTCATTTCCATACTCCGGGTGCCGTTATCGCAACGCAATACAGCTGTGGAGCAGCAACAACTCAGCTGTTGACAAGAACATGTGTATACAGGCGTAAGGGTGTGTGCGTGAGTGTGGGGGTATGTGCGTCTGGCTTGAGTTCTACGTTTAATTCCAACTTGGGTGCTCGTGCACCTACTTATTCTCGACCCTATTCTCGTCCATATTCTCGTTCTTCCAATTGGAGTGCCGGCGTAAACTGGTCGGTCTGGTTGGGGAACTCACCTGGTGGCCAGGTAGGTCCGTTTATCCATACAAACACGGCTGCACTTTCGAAGCCGTTGCACTGTTTTTCCGTCTTTTTATGGGGAAATCAAGAAAACTCGATACGGATGTGCATTGCAGTTTCGCACACTTGCACTTTTTCGCTTGCACACAAACACATGCACACACACAATTGGAAAATCGGCGACGTGCAATTGGAGCTAATGGCGTTTCGGCGTCTCCCGGTTTCCCGTTTTAGCCACACTTTCCACCCCCTTTTCGATGGAGCACAAAGAATTTACGAGAACACCAGAAATGCACTTCCGTGGCCGTTACAAAAAACACAGGCGGACAAATCGAAGCGAAGTGTACGTCCGCTCGCCAGTGTGACCGCACTGATAACTGTGGAAATTACGGGCAGACCACCCGAATTGATTAAAATACCACATAGTTTGGTTTGGGGTATTCTCAAATCCGGCGACTACCAGGGCTGCATTAAGATAACCGGCATCTTCACCTAAAAATAACTGTGCGCGTAATACAGAAAAAACCGCGCAAATAAAGGAATATCTAAAAATTTGCTCTTTCCCAACAGTCATCCATGTTTGCTCTTTCCCAACAGTCATCCATGTCCAAATGAAGTCCTCGGCCACACATTGTGGCTTCAAACGCACATTCCACATCCATTAGGACCTACCTTAGTGGAAGAGCTATTACGGACTGTCTATCCACCAAACTTTTAAAGTCCGTATATGTCAACCTAAAAAAGGAGAAAGGAAACTTAAAATGTTAAGAATTATTTTATAATCAGTTTTTTTCTCACTTTTGTTAAAGTCCGATTTTCGAAGTAATTGTTATATCGTTTCTGCTTTTGATATTTTCGTTACTCGAAGAGTGTAAGCTACATTTAATTATATGAAAAGTAGGCAAAAGTTAGGATATGCAATAGTTCGGGCACTCGACCAAAGCGTTCCCATGATTTCAGTTTTCTGTTTTTATTATTTTATACTTTTCCTTTTTGTTGTTAATTCCAATTTAAACTGCAGAAATTTAAACATTAATTGGGCTTAACTAAACCAGTGGAGTATATATGTTAATAAATAATCTGAGTGCTATTGACCCCCTTTAAACATAATTACCAATGATTTAAAGTATACATACCGCGTTTCTAGAATTGTTTTCAAATTTTTAATTTATAGGTATATTTGGTCATACCAATTTTTTAAAGCTTAAATGAATGCAAAGAACGCGGGGTATACAAAACCCGATTAGAGATCTCGACCCGGAATTGTCATTTTGGATTTACCAGCTTGTAGGACAGCCTGTAGGGACAATTACACCTAAACCCCAACTTTCGGAAAATGTGTGAGTATCAAATGGACTGTAGACCGCCAACCACAGCGCGCTAATCCTTCCGCCGCCAGCGTCTCCGTGTGGCAAGTGCAACAACTGTCCATGCGGCACCAGCGGCGGAGCCCCGCCCCCCCAGCAACCGCCCCACCGGCCACCCCCCTCCTACGCCCACCAGCCACAGCAGCAGCCGGACAGCTGTCCCTATCCGGGTCCGCGGGGCCAGGGAGCAGGCGGTTGCCAGGTCAACTCGACGCAGCCGCCGGGCGATCCAGCAGCATGCAGCCTCTACCAGAGTCGGGGAGCACCCACCGTGGAGTGCACGTGCACTCAGAACCGCAGCCGGCCACCTCCGCCATCCGTTCAGGCGGACCACATCACGTGCAGTCGGGGTCCGCGGGAGCAGCCGCCTGCCCTGGAGACCCGCTGCACCTGTCGCGAGAAGCCCGTCAAGACGGAGTGCCACTGCGCACCGCCGGTGGCCCCGCCTCCCAACCAACAGCAGCAGCAGGCGATGGCCCAGCCCACCTACGCCAACGTGACCTGTGGCCAGAACTTGCCCAGAGGACCGCAGCCCTATCGCCCGCACCAAGGCAACCAGAGCCAGAACCCGAACTCCTGCGGCCACTGCCGATCGCAGAAGAAGCAGAAGAAGTGCGTCATTCAGTGATCTGGATGTCGTGCCACGGGAGAACGTTGGGATCCCAGCAGGCGCTACAGAGCAAGCTACACATATTACACCGCTCACAACATGACATGACAGTACTCCCAAATTTCTGGTTAGCCAAATTTCCAGTTTTCCCCTGATTTCTGGGCCAATAAAGCCAATGTGACCGCTAATGGGTAAAGTAAAACAGGTGGTAATGTGTCCGTTTAATACGTCAGCGTCTCCTTCCGGACAGGGAACAGTCCGAGTGCCTACCAGGTGGGTCGGAGGCCTGCGCAGCACATCTCCGTGCAGGACATCTGCAACTGCCAGCGGAGTGCGGAGCGGAATCGCAGTCGGCACTGCTTCGTGATTCGCTCACAGCGGCCTCCAAAGGGCGTGGCTGCGCAAACCCGGTGCTGCTGCACTCCTCCAGCGCCGATAAGCCGTAGTCCGCCTCCGTCCACTAAGATCCGCCAGCGATGCTGCTGTGCCTTAGCCCCGGAGCCCGCAAGGCAAAGGGTTTGCGGCCCCTCCGGGATCAAGCCGCAGAGATGCTGTACCAACTGCCCAGGAAACGGGCATGGCGGACCAGCCGCGCGGAGGACACGGCTGTACCATTCGGATCCATACCCCGTCATGTTGGGCGAGGATCGGAAAGTGGCTTTGGAAGAGCCAATTCTGCTGCAGCCGGACCCACATTCTGAGATTCCATACAGCGACTCCTCGCGATCCTTACAGCCCGCCGTTCACGCGATAAATGAGAACTGCCAGGATCCCCAGGATCCCTACTATCCGTATCCTCCCCGAAGCACGCGTCAGCAGGAAGTGGATCCTCTAGCCAACTTCGATCTGAATCGCTTCGACAGGGAAGCCATCCATCGAGGCCCCGCTGGCAGACGAAGAAACGTCTCCATTCGCACCTGCGTCGACTACGACTACGAGCCGGGATATCCAGCTCCAAGCAGTCCGCCCGGAAATCGACATCCACCAGCTCAATCTGGATATTGTCCTCCGCGAGCCCAACACCCTCCGGCATACCACCCTTCGTACGAACCTAATCCAGCTGGTTGTCCCGCGGCATCTTCGCCCAGAATTCGCCTACCACCCGCATCATTCCAGCGTCCATATCATCCCAGAACTCATCCGGGATTACAAGGTTTGCATTTTCCAAGTTATCCGAGAGCAGGCGACTTATATTCCCTTTTTCATTAAGAAAATACTGAATTCGATTACGTTAAGTGTCCGTTTAGATGATGGGTAACCAATAGGTAAGTGTTTCATTTGATTACTATTTTAAACTTTATATACTTCCAATTTCAAATATTCAAATAGTCTAAGCATTATACGAATTCTTCAAATTTTAAATACTCGCGCCACTAACCGCTATTCGATAAGTAATCACTTTTCCATTTGGCAGAAATGCAAGCCTGAAAGTTTGAGAGGCACTGGCAGTTCTGCGCACTGTGCTTCAGTGTTGGAAACCGCATGCAGCAGTGTGAAAGAAGAAGAAGTCGACGCGTGCAAAACACGCCGCATTTTATTATTTTATTTGGATTAAAACAATAGAAAAACAGTGATGGATGATGCGGACTTCGACAACGATGAGTAAGTGCAGGCGTAACACAATCGATAGCTGTACCCATTAACCACCTACTCAACAATTGCAGCGTTGGCGGCGATGACTTCGACGACGTCGACGAGGACGTGGACGAGGACATTAACCAGGAGGAGGAAGCGGACAATATCGAGATCATAGCCCCCGGTGGTGCAGGCGGCGGAGGTGTGCCCAAGTCTAAGCGCATCACCACCAAGTACATGACGAAATACGAGCGCGCCAGAGTTCTGGGCACACGAGCGCTCCAGATCGCCATGTGCGCACCCATCATGGTGGAGCTGGACGGGGAAACGGATCCCCTGCAGATTGCCATGAAGGAGCTGAAGCAAAAGAAAATCCCCATCATCATCCGCCGATACCTGCCGGATCACTCCTACGAGGACTGGAGCATAGACGAGCTCATCATGGTGGACAACTAGCTAGTACTCAACCCCTTTATCAATAATAAAACATACCGTCTAAGATTAAGCACAATCCATGTGGCTGCTCAATTCCCGGGGAATTAATGTAATGACGAAGTGGAAGCGAATTGCTACACGATAGTTGTCTTGTAAGCAATCCCTTTGCATTAACTATGGATAATCTTAAGTAGACAGATACTTGCTACCATGCGTTTGGTACGAAAAAACAATGACACCACGGTTTTGCTATAAACGCTATTCTAGTACAATATTTTATTTCACATAACAGACGTACAGATTAGGAAAACAAAGCTGCTCTTGTGTGAGGAACACTTGGTGTCTAGCTCCAAGCATATCCCTCATCCCTTTGATAGCAAACGCGCTCCAGGAGACCCACGGCATGTTGACCCGTGCGGCAGATGGAGCCAACTACTCCCGGCAGCAGACCACACTCCGAAAGATTCTGCTCGCCAAAGACCTGCCCGGCGGCATCTTCTCCTTCCGCATCTGATTGTGGCATCTCCGGAGTCTCGAGCAGCTTTTGTGTGGCTTTGCTAAAGGCCAGCGTATTGATGCTGCTGGCCAGCGTGGAGCTGAACATCTGGCGCGTCTCGGACAGCAGCTCCGCCACGCTGGGCAGGAATGTAGGTAGGATTAGGCCCTTAATGTCTATGCTAAAGTAGTCGACGCCATCCAGGCGCACTTTCTTGGACCGCGGTACCAAGTGCTGCATGGTGGCCTTGGGGAAGGCCACTGGCGACAGCAGAGTGGGAGGCACTCCGGCCAGGCGGCCCACTGTGCTGATGGCACTCTTGGCATTTAGCAGATAGCTAAAGAATCCCTGGCACTCCACGCCATCGACCAGCAGCAGGGAGTTGTCGCTAAAGTCCTCTCGCATTTCGGCAGCTTGTTGCTTCCTGGCATGGGAGGACTGGATACGTCGCAGCTCGCGCTCATCCACGCCCAAGCTCTCCAGCCAGTCATCGTCGTCGTCCTCATCTTCCTGTGCCGGCGGAGGAGCATCTTCCCCCGCTTCTGGACCCAAGGAGCTGGTAGTGCTCTCCTCGGTAAAACTGCTATCGTGTGCGTTTCCACTGCCCTCGCTCTTAAGAGGCATGCTGAACTCGATCCCCTCCTGTCGCAGAGCCTGCCGCATTCCCCGAGTCGAGGGCGTGACCAAAGCGTGACTCTCCGCCCGACCGCCCACTCCGGCAGCTCGGAACAGCACCGTAAAGGTGTTGGCACACAGGTAGAAGTACGGGCACTGGCGGGCACGCAGCAGCTGAAATAGGCCCCGGAAGCTGAAGTCCCACTCCTCCGCCAGGGCCTTGCGCTCCCGCTCACCCACCACAACGCCCACGTTCTCCTTGGCGGTGCGCGGGTAGAGAGTCAGCCAGGGCAGGTGCGGGTGCTGCCAGTAGTAGTTGCATTGGTTGAACCGCGTGGCGTCCGAGATATCCAGCGTGCTCTCCGTCCGCTGCGGGTCCATGCAGCGCACGAAGCTGGTAAGTCCGCTGGCCAGCTGCGAGGTCTTCAGTTGGATGGCAGGCAGTTCCGTGGGACAGAAGAAACGGGCTCGTGTCTTTAGGGACCAGTCCACAGGTAGGTGGGCGGTGTGCTTCTGCCGGGCGGCCAACTCCGCGTCGTCCTCGTCCTCAGCGGTTATTTGGGGCTGCTGGAAGAGCTTGGCAAAGGCCTGGGGGTCGTACTTCTGGAGCACGAACTTGGCAGGCGGCGGGCGCGTGGGCGTTTCCCGCACAAAGCACGAGGAGGCTGTGACCACTGGTTCGAGGTCCGCCAGATGCGGATCAACGCGCAGTTTCTTGGCATCATCTGTGGATCTGAGGCAGGGAGTTAGTAATTGAATGTTGGGGAGAACGAGAAAGAGGGGAACTCACTTTGCAAACGGATTCTTTCGCTTCTGGGCGAGCTTAGCCTCCAGTAGCTTGCTCTTATCCGTCTCATCCACTTGGAGTCCTATCCGCCTATTGTTGTTGTTGCTCACGCGGGCTGCCAATTTGTTCTTCTTCTGCTTGAGCCGCTGCAGTTTGATGAACTGGAAAACGAAACAACATCAGTGGCGGGCAGGTGCTCCTCCGAGTCCATACCCACGTCATCTGGACGCGTCCATTTGGAAGCCACACTCGCTTCGCTGGACATGCTCAATGTCTTGGTTACCCGCACAGGACCTTCACGGATTATTTGAGTAATTTGCGAACTGCAAATATCTTCGAAACGTTTGCAAATATCACAAAAAATTAAGGCGCGCAACTAGGGATGTGAAATCTTTCGATTGATTAGCTCGTTATTCGCTATTTTCGCCCATGTTCAACCCCCAAAAATATCGTTAGTCGACAAATGAAACAAATCTCACAATTTAACTAATTAGTTATTATAATAGATAGCGTTGTTTACAAAACTAAACTAACTTAAATTTTATATCACTGGCTATGTCCTATGGTTATGTTGGTTTACAATGGTATTGTTGGGCATCAAATTTAATTTTTTATTTTCAATGGCTCCGATATTTAGCCACATAACATTTTAAATTCTCTAGCAAAACTAAAAATGGAAATTCAAAAATTGTGTTAAGCAACATTATATTTTTAGGTGTCAAGAAAATGATATTCTAAGGGCAAGCGAAAACTACATACTCTTGCAAATCAAACACTTTAAGAAAGTTATATATTTAGAATTCATTTTGATTTTGTTTTTTTTTTGTATCCATTGTGTGTCGTTAGACCTTTAACCTTTAAAACCTATAAAGTTTATGCTAACTTAGATATACTTTTATATACTATTATTTTATACGCTGTTCTTTTTTCATTGAGACATGCAATATAAACATGAGACCCATAGAAAGGTTTTAAATGGCTTTAAACATTATAATTCGAGTTGGGTTTGCTTAAAAAGGGAATCTTTTTGAGGTTACAAGCTTCTAACCGAAATTAACTTAAATTGTATCGTTTTAACTATTAATAAAATCAAGTAGCTCAATGAATAAACAATTTTTTTTCGCTATACAAATGTATTGCCCGGATTGCCCGATAACAAATCGATTAAGCTCTGTCGCCTTTCTAGTCAGGGGTGGTCGATAACATGACGGTAAAAAGCTGTTCAGCATCTGGTAACACTTTCCGTCGCTGCGTTTTATTCTAAAAGTAAACACATTAACTTGATAAACAATGAAACTCGACGGCATTTGCCGCATTTGCGCCAACAAAATCATGGGCAACCAGCGGGATCGGAACATATTCATGTACATGCGGGGAAGATATCTGGGTCAACTGAAGCTAATCACGGGAGTGGAGGTAGGTGGTTATGTCAGCTGCCGACCGCGCTAACATTTGTTAACTTAAATTTTTTCAGCTGACAAGGAACCAGGGGCTGCCGGAGATCGTTTGCGAGCGCTGCTTCTCCGAGCTGGACCTGGCTGCGAAGTTCCGCGAGCGGTGTATCTTCTCGCAAAAGTACCTGCTGGATATCATAAAGAAGCCCAGTGATCAGAGCACTGATCACGTTGAGCTTAGTCCAGAGCCGCTGGACGAGCAACTGATCGATGCGGATCAGTTGGAGACGCACGACGATAACGAGCAGTACGTGTGTTATCAAGAATCGAAAGAGGAACCCCAAGACCTAGAGGAAATCGAGCCGGATGACGACCCCGCTGCCGCTGTTATGGCGGCAGCAGAGGCAGCAGCAGAAGCGGCGCACCAGGAGGATCTACAGGAGCAGGAGATGGAGCGGGCCGCCAAGAGGCGCAGTAACTTCTTTATCTGCGACGAGTGTGGAACCCTGTTCCACGATGCGTTTCTGTACACCGAGCATTTAAATGGGCACCAGAACCGGCGGGATATGAACCAGTTCTTCCCTTGCCCTGAGTGCCCACAGACTTTCAAAAAGAAGGCGCTTCTGAAGCAGCATCGCACCCAGGCTCACTTAATAAACCGCAGGTTCCAGTGCGCCATCTGTCACGAGGTTTTCGCATCTCTGGGCGCTAAGTTTCGGCACGACAAGTAAGGAGGCTGGGAATCGAATACTAGCGCAGCACTATATGCAACTTCCAATTTCATTTCAGAGCCCATAAGAACGAACGACCTTATCCATGCCTAGAATGCGGAATGAACTTCAGCAGCGTTTCCGAATTGCAGAACCACTGTTCGACACACTCGAAGCAAACGCGGATGTTCAGGTAAGCTTGTCAGCTTGCGCAATCTTATATCTTAATATCGTATTTTTTCGTTAAGGTGTGAGCCTTGCAACATGGATTTTACAACTCGCCGCGGTCTGGTGGCTCATACAAAAACAGCACCGCACAAGCGCCTTGCCAAATATATGCAGGATGAATTCGATTTCAGCGAATTGGCAACCCAATCCTGAGTTATTACCACCCGTTCTTATAAGTAAATGTTAAGGTCAAAATAAGTAAATAATAATTGAGTAGTTTAGTTTACTACCTCGCCACCACAATATTCGTCAATAGAGTGTCGGTTCAATGTTATTTTTTTATAAGTGAATTTTTAATTGATTGAAAATAAAATTCCTTCTGTTTTACTTTCAATTTATTTATTATAGTTCATACTTTTAAATTAAGGAGGGAATGGCAATTTAAATCATGTTACCAAGTAGCAGTACCGTTCTGCTTTACAATACAAGAAAAAAAGTTTTCTAAGCGAATAAATTTCCTTATTTTCTGCCTGCATTTTATACTAATGCTTAAAGAGGTCTGAAGAACTCAGCTCCAGCAGTTTGGCGCTAATCTAATTCTCGGCCCCCAAAGGACTGCTCCAACATAAAAGAGCTTTCGAGTACGGCGCATGCGTCCTTTCAGCTGTGGCTGCCATAAGGCAGCTTCGGTTGGATCTGCGTATATTTTGCAAATTCAACTGGTAGCCGTCGCACGAAGCACAGAGCCCTACGACACGTTGGTATATACACGGAATCGGAGCAGCTGCCGCCGAAAAATCAATACCTTACCAAACTTCGACGTGGACGGTTGAAATCGCTTAGAATCGCGCAATATGTTCCGTTCGCAAAGTAAGTCTGCTGAAGTAATAGTTATAGGTGGTTGAGGTATGAGAATAGCCCATGTTTTTCCAGGTGTGCACATGATGGTGGCGATGCTCGTGGTCGCCTCGAGTGGCTACCAGGTGCAGTCCTATAGCTCCAAGGATATTTTTGCCGATGCCTTGCTGACGGATCTGCTCAATCGCATGGACAACGACATGCAGGTGGGCTACTACGACGTGGGCAACGAGGCAGCCGCTGGCTCCAAGGACAACGTGGACCTGGTCTCCCGGTCGGAGTACGCGAGGCTGTGTGACGGCGGAAGCGACTGCATCCTGCAATCGGGCTCGGCATCGGGAGCTGCCTCCCACCCTTCGCTGCGGGACCACGAGTTCCTGCAGCACAGCTCGCTGTGGGGTCACCAGTTCATCTCCGGCGGAATGGGAGAGGGTCCCAACCGGTATCCCACCATAGTGAAGAACGACGCCGGCCTGCCTGCCTACTGCAACCCTCCTAATCCCTGCCCCGAGGGCTACGACATGGAGACCCAAGGCGGCAGCTGCATTGTGGACTTCGAAAACACGGCCATCTTCAGCCGGGAGTTCCAGGCCGCTCAGGACTGCACCTGCGACAACGAGCATATGTTCGACTGCTCGGAACAGGATAGTGCCGATGTCGGTGCCGAGAAGGGTGACCTGAACTCCGCCGTGGAGCAGTACATCATGCAGATGGGCCAGGAGAACAGCCTGAACAACGTTAACAGCCTGGTCAAAAAGGCCGGATACCCTGTGATGCCCGATCCTCGCCTGGACGACGCGGTCATGAATCCGTTCCTCCAGGGCGACCGCTTGCCCATAGCCGCCAAGAAGGGCAACCTTCTATTCCACTAAGGTAACTCGCTGATAACGCGAGCATACACGACCATACCTACATACATCGTTTCCATATGGGTGTCTAATACTATTATCTATCATAGCTGGTTATCAATGTTGTCCCGCAAGCGAGGTCTAGTAATGTTTCTCCCTTTCCCGCAAATAAAGTTATTCGTATAGTACCAGGGCTCTAAGCCGAAAATATACGGGTATTGGTCTAAACTTGGGGTAGGGTCTCCACTGGGTTCGGATGTAGCTCATCCTTGGATAACCCAAGTTTGATGAGAGTGAGAAATATCGACACAATGCCTTCTGTTTGATGCTTCCATTTATTTCTTGTTTCAAAACTTTTTCAATCCATCAAATCATCAGTGATTATTTATTTAAAAAGAACTAACCTCGATATTTCGAGTGCATAAATAGGCCACTGCGAATCAGCTCCACGTTGAGTATTTTGTGTCAGCATGCACTGGCCGCGTGTCCCGAAGGATCCACGCGGGTATTGACTTAAAGATAACCTAACAAATGATAGTATAGTACATCGCATGAATGTTGCTGCCACAGTGGGCGATCTGCCACCCACTTATCGGCACACATCGGCACTGGCAGTGTGATTAGCTAAGCATAATGTTCGTTGTGTCGCCAGGATGCCTAATGAACGACCTGATCCAGAGTGTCCTGGCTCTCTCTCGCGTCCCTATATATACTATACAACACAATCCCTCCTGACTACAACTCTAGGTATTGGCTTAGTCTTACGTTTAGGCAGTTTATGGAAAGAGGCGGAATTCGTTAACAAGTTCTCTAGGTCTAACTTAGCACTACGTCTAGGATGGGCGGGTCCTTCACAGGCGACCTGTGCCATTACCACCGCCGCCGTTGGTGTTCTGGCCCCAGGAGACCTGGTGGTGCGGGTGGGTATGGGGATTCCTGGTGGTCAGCCGCAGGGAGTTGCCGTCGCCGTCCTCGTCGATCACGTGCTCGTAACCCTGGTTGATAGTGCCGCCCCCATTCGAGCCGTAAATCTGCTGCAAGGGTAATCGGAATACGACGTAACATGAGTATATCAAATGGATGGAACATTAAGTGTGAAATATTTCCATTACAGTACACATATTTTATGATTAAAAATCGGACTTTACCTCTGCAGCACCACCGTTCACATTGAATACATCCTTGATGCTGATTCCAGCATTCGAGACGCGTCCGCTCCGCTGATTCGGCAGAGCTCCATTGTTGTTGATCTTCATATAAGGATTGATTATTACCCTGTCTCTAACATTTCTCAAAAAGATTTTCTAATCTTACCGGTGCCCCAGTGGTGATCCCGTACTCGTTCTTCGCTCCCAGAGTTTGCATCGCGGACTTCCGCCTTTCGGCCATCACCGAATTCTTGCGCACCTCCAGTGCCCGGATGGTCTCCGCCCGCATTGTGAGGCGGCGGGTGAGAATGGGCGTGGCCGGATTGTTCTCCGCATCGGCGGTGAGTTTTAGGAAGCGCTTCTTGAACGCCACATCCAGGGTGCCGATCTGGCGACGTGGCTGTCGCGCCTTCTCCAGATTTTGAATGGTCTTCCGCCTGGCTATGCGGTCTGGCCCGGAACCGGAGTCATTGTCGTAGTCGCCATCGATTCCCTGCAGCCTCTGCAAGTTCTTGACGATCTCCACAGCATGCTGAAGAAAAGTGTAAGTTTATTATTTGTATTAATGTCAACTGCGGGCCAACTACTTTATCTATTAGTTGATCCTGTGTCAGATCCTCGGACTTCTTCTTGCAGAAGTTGAGTTCAGTCGAGGCCAGGATGTGCGAAATGGTTCCGAATCGATGGAACAGCATGGCCGTGAACTGGATTATCAAAATAAGGGCAAAGAAGAACACGAACACCAGTCCGATGGGCTCCAGCTGAAGGTACTCCTTGGAGATGTGCACCTATGGGGGATGTGAAATACGATTAGCGGGGCCCTGAAGGAGTTGCTTTTGGGTTAGTGACACTGAACGATTTGGGCTTGGATAATGGCTGATCTTGATACCAGTAGTCGGTGATTGTGGCATGTTGAGGTTGAGGTGTGATACCATTTGGGAGGTAGGTTATATGTCGGGTTTGGTTTTATTTATATATTTATTGAACACATTGATGTCGGAGGAACAATGAACATGCTGGCCGCACCTCTGGCCCTTGTGTACAGAACTGTGATTACTCAGAGGGGGATACTTAAGTATGTGGCTTACAGTTTAACGTGTTGTCATTTTAGGGCTAACTGTTAGAACCGCGAAAATGCCAAGATGTTGTTCTGTTGTTTTTACATGATGTATTCGTATGATAAACAGCCTGAACCATTAGGATGGGGCTAACAAGGTAAACGGGAGTACCGAGAACAAAGAACATCATTAGCTGTTTGGTGATGTGACATGTTGGACATGTTGGACATGTTGGGTAGTAAACATTTAGAGAAAGTGAAACGGAGGAGGACAGGCAGGAAGTTAGAGGACCCCTCCGGAGGTTTAGGGTAAGACAAAACCACTATGACAGCACAGTTGTGGTAGTACTATATAACATCGAGAAAAGCTTGTGTATAAACCTCGGATGTCTCTTCGATATAGGTAATGTTGGTTTTGACGCCCAACGGCCAAATAATGTGTAGCTTGTCCTTGTTCAGTTGCAACAAGAAGACAATCAAAACGAACAGGGCGTTGGCCATGAAAAACGCAAAGACCGACTTGTTTCGCAGCTCAATCAGGTCGGAGGCAATGCGGGCCTTCATTTCGATTCAGTTCGGATTCAGTTCGGATTCAGTTCGGATTCAGATTCAGATTCAGATCGTGGCGCCAAAGAAAGAAATATACCAAAAAAAGAGTTGTGTTAGTTCGGCGTGAAAGCGGCAATTACCTCCTGGGTGGACTCGTCGTAGGTGATGTTCGTCCGCACTCCGAAGGGCCACTTCACGTGGATGTTGTCCTTGTTCAGCTGCAGCAGGAACACGATCAGCACGAACAGCGCGTTGATCATGAAGAACGCGAACACCGACGAGTCGCGCAGCTCCTTGAGATCCTTGGCTATGCGGGCCTACAAGAGCGTTATCCGATCCGGCGATGGGGGTTAAGTTATGTTCGGTTTTTTTCGGGATGAGGGCTTTTCCGGGGAAAATACTCACAGCGAACCATAAGGCTGGCTTCGGCGGGCCGAAGTTTAAGTACTCTACCATACTACATATCTATATGGATCCAGTTGACTAGATCTACTAAGCGTTTATTATCTAGACATTAAGTGTATAATCTAACTCAGTCTAATCTGAATCAATCTAATTGTCAATAATAATTTAAGACTTTGCTTTTAAGCAAATTTAAGTCATATTTAGTAAGGTAGATTTGTGATCTGGATAATTGATAAATTTATCAAATTTATCTTACTGTGCTATGCTATCTTTGACGTTAGTGAACGAAGTTGGAAAACTGACTTTAGCTAGATATAGATAGATATTATATACTTTCAACATAAATTAACAACAAAGTATGTTAAGTTTAAGATTAATAGCATATATTACCTGCTCCACGGGATCATTGTCGATGGGGTAGAGATACTGGTCGATGAGATCCTTCCAGAACTGGATCTCGGTGCTGGAGAGGAAGTCGACCTCGCCCTTGCGCACATCCGGGTCTTCGATCCAGTAGGGATTGGTTAGAAAGTCTCGCTCCTGCTTTGGCTCCGCCGAAGTGTCTGAGTCCGACTCGTCCGATTCATCGCCTGACTTCTCCGCCACCGAGGTCAGCAGGTGGTGATCCTTGGAGCCACTGGATGTGGTTCTCCTCCTGCCATGTCGGGAGGCATGGTGACCGTGGGGATCCACAGCACTCTCTATGGTGTCCATTCGATGTTTGATCGTATCCAGCGATTCGGCGATGGAGGTCAGCTGCTGCTTCTCGTCGGATGTTTTTCCGTGGGTGCAGAATATGCAGCGGAAGAGTCCAGCGAGGGAGAACTCCACGGAGCCCTCCTCGTCGCCATTGTCCCCGATTCCACTCTGAAGGAAGCTCAGCATGCTCTTCTGCTTCACCCTCTTCTTGGCCTCCTCGGCGGCCTTCTTCTCCGCCTCCAGTTCCTTCTTGGTCTTCTTAGCCACCACCTCGCGAGTGCCCCAGGAGACGACGTTCAGGTTGATGATCGAGTACAAGATGAGCAGCAGGTACATGGACGGGATGGACAGCAAATAGATTAGGCCGCATGTAATGCACCAGAACTCTTGTGGATGCAAACATGCGGCTATGAAGAATGAGCCCACCATGGATATCAGGAAAATGGCCGAAGGGGAGCCTATTCCGTCCTCTCCCAACTGCAAGGCCGTACCTACTATCACAGCCATCATGATCAGGGCATATGCCGTCGAAAGGACTTGGGCCACGAACAACTGGATGTTCGATTTGCAGGTGAAGCAGATAAACATGAAGGCCAGGATCGGCACTATGTTGTAGTGGAAGGAGGTCCAGTTGTCGATGCGGAAGGCTGCCACGAAAGCACCCACCAACATAAGGAAAATGGTTCCGGGTCCCAGGATGGTGCCGCCCATCAACATCATCTGGTAGAAGATGTACAGCAGCGAAATGTTGTCATTGATCTTGATCGTGCGCTTCGCATCCGCCAGCAGATCCATGATGTTGGCTATGGTCGAGGGCACCCATCTGCGCCGCTGGTTGTAGAACTCATTGAATCCCTCGGGACAATGGGTGTACGCATCACTGGCAGCCGAGTACTCCACGCGGTATCCCCTCTGGAGGAGCAATGTGCACAACCACCGATCCTCGCCCTGATCGTACTGAACGTAGTGACGAGCCTCATCCGACCGCGTCGTGTATTTCTTCATCACATTGTCATCCATGAGGGCCTTGCCTCTGAACAGGGAGAAGCATCCAGGTGAACAGAGCACGCAGCCAATCATGTGCTCCGTGGCCTTTTGCAGCCAATGACCGATGGCGTACTCGAACAGCTGGTACCACACCATGGGTCCCGATCCCACGGGATGAATGCGACCGCAGGCGGCACCCAGGTTCTTGTTCTTCTTCATCAGATCCACCAGTAGGGTCACCGCATTGGGCTTGAAGTCAATGTCTCCGTCCAGGGTCAGAAGGTAGGTGTTCTCCGCAATCGCATCCTTGCGATCCACCGAAATGGGCAGCTCCATTAGGCGATGTCCCAACAGGTAGTACATGTACATGACCTGAGACCAACGTTTCCTGTGACGAATACGGTCCTTGTCCTTTAAGTGCGTAATGAACTTGGTCTTTCCCGGAAGGGTCCACACCAGGCGGCCTCCGTACGGAGTGGGATACTTCTTGGGCGGACGCAGTCTGATCGTGGTCTGATGTATTTCGGAAGCAGCCTCGTCCATGGTGGCTATTAGGAGCTTGACGAATCGATTGCACTGGATATCATCGTCGCTGTGATCGGAGATTTCGAAGGCATCATCGAAGAAGATGTGGGCTGCAAAAAGAATTGTTGGTGATTGACCTCCAACTGGATAATCTATCTTACTCACTCTCAAATTCGTAATAGTCCGGATCGAGAACCCTCAGATACTTTTGAGCCACGCGACGAGCACACTGGTCCTCGTCCATTCGCATGATACTCTTCAAGAACTCTATCATCTCGTCCTTCGTCTCATGCCACATGGTCGCGCAGGAGTAGATTCGTGTGATGTTGTCGGAGGACTTAATCGATGGCTTGTTGGGTGCCGAGGAGCGATCCGTGTGCACAGAAATGGTCTCGTAGTACTCATCACCCTTTTCCTTTTCGATCTCCGAGAGATCCTGTAAAAGAGAAGTTAGGTATCGTTCAAGATTCCATGTCGAACACTTACCTCTGTTTTCACATCTGCCTGGTCATCGCGCCTTCGGTTGAGGGCCATCGACTGATCGATTAGTAGAGAGGAGTACATGGGCTGGACAAACAGCTTCTCGGTGGTGGCCAAACGCTCGCACTTCGGCGTCCAGATGTGCAGTGCTATCCAGGTCTGACTGAGCAGCCAAAGGATCCAGGCCCACGCCATTTGCTCGGTGACAAAGTTGTTGAACCGGAAGTTCGAGGGGCTCGTAAAGAACAGGTAGTCCGGAATGGTGTCATGGAAGAAGCAGGGATCGTCGATCCGGATTCCACAGGCTGCGATCAGGAACGTTACAGAGAGCGGAACAGTTAGACTGACGGGAAACGCGTAGCTGAATCCCTGTATGAGGATCTTGCAGGCGAACTTTCCGAAGATGTAGCACAAGTAGGCGCCGAAAATCTGAAGGAGCAGCACATACACCACCGTATTGTAGGCGGCATCCACATCCACGGTGTCAATGTTGGCCGATTCCAGGGTATCTGGAAGTACACCGCCCAGTCCCGCTGGCAGTTCGTAGACTATGATCTTGTGGGGTCCAAAGGCATCTCCGTACATGGCAAACAGATTGCCGGGCTCCTCGCCTTGCGCCCAGTAGATGAGCAGTGTGACGGTGAAGAAAAGCAGGATCTTCCAGATGGATAGGAATATGTGGCAGAAGTAGCGAGTGTACTTCATCTCCTCCTTGATGCGACCCAGAGCTCGAACCAGGCCGAGCGGGGACTGTGGCGACACGTAGTTCTCCCACCAGCCGCACGAGATCATGACACAGGCCACCGGGATGACCCACAGCTCCCGGCGGTTCTCCAGCAGCGGCCAGATCACCAGGCCCGTCACCTGGGCCGCCACCGCCGCCAGGTCGATGATCACCTTCACGAACCGCTTGCCCTCCTTGGAGGTGCGCGACAGGAGGCCGAAGATGCCCGGCACCACGCACAGGCAGTTGGTCAGCATGGCGCCCTGGATGGCGTCGATCTGGGGCAGAACAACGAACATCAGCAGGGCCATGCCCACGGCACTCAGGCTCTCCATCAGCCAGACGAATAGGAAGTGGCCCGTCTTCGGCACCTTGAAGGTCTTGAAGAAGCAGATGCGGGCGGAACGGATCAGGGCTCCGATCTCGGGAAGGGCGTAGGCTATGAGCAGCGCCCAGATCCAAGCCACTCGCTCCTCCTCCGGGAGTCGCACCACGAAGCTTTTGTCACGACCCTTGGGAAAATACATAAATAAAGTAAGTGTTTTGTTGTACTTCTGATAGATACTCGTTTAGATGGATGTAGTGCTCTTACCAAGTCTTTGTTGCAGTACTCCATCTTCTTATCCTTGCGCACCTGCGAGGTCATGAAGAGCATTGTGCCCTTGGCGATGACGCCGCCGGTTAAAACTATGATAAACGTAATCACATAGGCGAAGATCTTCAAGATCTTCACGGTTAATTCTAAGCACTCCTGATTCGCCGTCGATCCGGTCTCAATCTTGATTGGCGGATCCCGGAAGACATCCCAACCCTTCGTCTCTTGTATGGTGCGTTGGCTGAAAGTAGAATGAGGTTTTATTAAGTGTTCTGTTAGTAATTAGAACTAAGAATGGCGTTGGCTACAAACCGATCTATTCTAAAACCAACTGCTCAAAGTGACAGTAAAAATTTAAAAAGTAATTATCAAATGAAACAACGGAATTCAGGAAATAAAAGAAATCTTGAAAAAAGTTGTACTACAACATAAAAGAAACCCGATCAGATCACATAGCACTGCATTTGCATTGCTCATTCGACTGGATGATCTCGACTTCCGGCACTTTATAGACCCGACTCCGCCCCGCTCCGAACCAAAAGTGATTGTGAGGCAATAGCGGTCGCAGCTGGTTTAATGACAGCTTTCTGGCTGATACGCGCTCGTTTTTGTTGTCTTTCGCGGCAGTTGGCCACCGCTATACACATGGGGGAAACTCATACTTGATCCGGTGAAGAGACCTACCTGCCGCCGTAGATGTCGTGGGTGAGGGGCGAACTCTCGTCGTCGGTGAAGTTGTTGTCATCGCTGTCGCCGTGCTCCCCGGCGGTTCCCGCTCCGGCTCCTTGGCCCGGAGGGGCCATCGGGCGATGCCGCATCGCAGACATCTCCCACGGTTGGTGCTAGCCCCAATCCTGGAGTGGGTGGCCAATGATCGGCTGCAAAAAGAGAAGAGAGGAGGGAAGAGGGGTAAGTAATTTAGCCCAGGCTGCGATTGTTCGATAATCCGGTTTTAATGGACTAGTAATTTATGGCCATGGAACTTGGCTCCCAAGGACAGGCGTCCTTTGACTCCGCCCTTAGACCGGTTTGAGTGCATACCTTCAAGTTCCAAGATGGACCTTGAACGCTTCTGTTACATGAATACTGAAAGAATTCGATGATTTCGAAACATATGGTTCCCAACAATAAAGTCGCAGTCTAAAGTATGGATTGTGTAAAATGACAAACAGATGGGATATCGCTAATTTGAAATTGGACCAGTTTTATACATGTACTTCTTTTCAGTGTAGACTGATTTTAGTGACTCATGGCTTGGGCATCTCTGCGATTAAATTTACATGATTGCAGAGCTTCGTGCGCTTCTGGATTTTCCCCATCAACTTTTCACTTTCACTTCTGTAACTTTCGGCATGGAGTTATTTAAGAAATGGCTGGAGCTCCGCAAGTCGCATGCTCCAGCCGAGACTCGGATTCGCATCACTTGTTCCACATGTGGCACGGAACTGAGACCGATGTTGCCTGGGTCTTCTCTTTTTATGGTAATTAGGTACGATTACTTTGAATTGCCGTCGCAGTTTGCAGCACTTCTCGTATTGTTCTGCCAATGGAGGCCTTGTACCAGATTCCCGTCCGATCGCAATATTTATGGTTAGAGGCAAACCAGAGACGTTCGTCAGTTGGTATATTGGAGGCGATAGAAAGATTTAGCATATTAAAATTGGCAAATCAAAATAACTTGGATCTTAAAATTCGACTACATCCGGAAAATCGTAGAATACGTCAGAAGAACTCGGCGACACTTGAGCAGATACATCGTTGTTGACCGCCACCAATCGGTTTTGTTTGCCCGGAGAAGATTCTTCAATTTGGTGAGGTTCACGATAGGATTCAAAGGCTTGCTGCAATCCGAATCGCTTGGACAGATTTCCAGGCGTTATGCACGCAATGGCCCCCGTGATCGACCCCTTGGGCAGAGATCCTCCACTTTGTCGTTGCCTACTTCGAATATCATGCTCGTTCTTGCGGCTCGTAGTTTTCTTTGGAGCTTTGTCGCTCTCGAGAGGATTGCTCTTTCGTGATTTGCTGGACCTGCTGGACTGAACGCCCCCGAGCTGCGCGGCAAGAGGATGACACCGCTTAAAGCGGGTGTCCAGACTGAGATTCACCACCAAGGCGGATCTCACCGCCTCGTACTTCCGACGCAGGGCCTCCATTTGCTGGATGAGCTGCCGCTCCCCCGGATTTACGGGCCGCTTGGAGGTAGCCTTGCGTAGCCGCTTTGTGATCTCCACCTCCGACATGAAGCACTTGACCAGCCGCTTTATCAGCGTTTTGAATTGCTGATCGCTGAAGGGACGACGATCGACCTGGACCACGCGGAAAGTGGCGTTCTCCACCTGATCCGGATCGATCTGACCCCTTATCATCAGTGGCGGCAGCTGGACGCCCCGACTGCTGGACAGCTGGGAGCTGCTCAGCTGGGTGACCTCGAAGGTGGGTGCTACTGCTTGTGTCCCCTTCGCAGTGCCACCAGCCATGGATTTTTTGAATAGAGTGGCTGAATTCCCGGCTAGCATGATGTATCAGGAAATTTGGAGCCCCTTATTGCATTGCTGTGCTACACGGAATCTAAACAGTCGACTTGACAAATTTTACAAAGCTGAAAGTTTGACGGGAAAAACCAGAAAGCAGACTAACGAAAAGATATCCTTTGTGATTTCTATTTTTCTATAATGTATATATTTGGTTTTAAGGGTTATAGAAGTGGACGGTATTGTTTAGGCAATGTAATAAAAATTCAATTTTGTATTAAACCCTCTGGCGAATCAACGCTAGTTTGTTTGTAACAATCAAATTCAAGTTGGATAAAGAAAGTGGTTTAATATGGATATTAATAAAATGAGAGGACAGCTTGTTAATGGATGGATTTTGAGATTTAGTAATGTTATTTCCAAATCACAACCAGCTGATGTGGGATGCTGTGTACTACATATGGTCCTTGTGGAGGATTCTGCGCACAAGGACTGGGACTCTCCACTCCCCCGCAAAAGGACGAACGCACAATTTTGAAGCTTATGCCGGCAAGGGTGGTTTTTACTGCCACATCCTGGGAGGTGGAGGTGTCAGGATGCGAAAGTGTGGTGAAAGTGTGTCCTGGGAGTGCTCATTTTGAGCTTTATAGGGCAGGGACAAACGTGACGTTTCAACCGGACCGTGTGGCCTAAAGGATAAGGCGTCGGACTTCGAATCCGAAGATTGCAGGTTCGAGTCCTGTCACGGTCGATTTACCGGCTAAATGCATTTTTTGCATCAAGTCGGTTGTTTAAACTTCTTTAGTTACTAATCTTGCATGGTTTGCGTACTCAGAAACTCATCTTGTGTGTTTTGAAACACAATAAAAACCAGTTTCTCTCGACTCTTTGGCAACGCAAAATGCAAAATCAATTAGGTATGGGAAAAAAAGCAACTGACCAACCTAAAATGATTGGAACGACCACTGGCAATGAATATCCAGCAGATATCTTGTCTTCTTCAAGTCTTCTAAATATCAAATGTCCACTAGAGGTGATTTCTTGAGCCAGTTAAACTTGTGAATTAGCTCTAATACGTGCCATTCAATCCGTAAGCTGAGTTATTTGGTTGAAGCTGAGCAATACAGTGGCTTAAATGTTAGTTAAACGTATCAGCTTAGCTATATGCTTGTCAATATATCTTTATTTCTCCTAATGAACATTTTTTTTTTAAACATATTGGAGCTTGGATAAAAACCCGTGCCATTAAGCTATTTAACTGGCTGATTTAGAAACATAATAACAATATGTTTCATTCGAGATTAGCAAATGTAATTTATCAAAAACTTGTGAATGATGGCGTCCATTCAGCAGAGCTCGCTAGTCCAAAAAGAGTAAGCCTATAAGTCGTAAGAAACATGTGTGTAAGTCCCCGAAAGACTTGAACCTAGTTGACCCTAGACAGCCTCAACATTGGAGTACTTTTACCCACACACGAAACGTGCTCCCCATACCAAATATGACCCAAGTGGAGGAACATACGAATTACCAATCCCAATCCCATTAGGCATTCAAGTCGAGTCCACGCATAGGGCCAGAAGATCGGGCGCAGAAAGGATTACTGAGTTTCAGAGCCGCGGAGAAGTAGACATTCTCGTATATTCTCGTTTGCTGCCGATCTCCGATAGCCAACCGGTCGGACAGGAAGGCAAACTGGAGCGGGCCAACTGGAGGTCTTTGGGGGCGTGGGCCGACTTTTTTGTGTTGCCCACCGAAGTAGACAATGGGACACAGCTGCAGGCGTTGGGCGATTTAATAATTTTTGTCTGTTGTAATAACCACATTAGCGACTGGTGGCGTACGCGGTATGGAAAGGGGGCAAGGGTTGGTAATGGTGGGCGGCGGGAGAGAAGCGAAGTGAATGCCTATTGGACCAAACATCAAAGGCACTACAGGCGGAAAAATTGTTTCAAATTATTTAATTGCTTTAACAACATTTGGCATTCCATGGAAAAAGGGGTAATGCTGAAATACACTGATAGAGAAGACGTAGAAAATGCAAAGATTTCAAATTTAATAAAACTATTTTCACTATGATTCACAGTGATGTGAAAAAACCTTGAATTTGTGGCTTAAAAGATGTGCAAATTAAACATAGTAAATATTTTTAAAAATATTCCATTCATTTTGCAGTTTTTCGTTCTACTTGTGTATCTTTGATCCTGTCATCAAGGTCATATAGGTCTAAAAGGCTTCAAGCGTATGCTTGAATCCATTAAACAACTAAGGATTAGCGTTAAAAACTCGGCCATAAACTAATCTTTCTGTGCACAGATAAGGCTATGTATCCGTTGGAATGTTTTGGTCTTGCTGCTCAGCTTAGTCAGAAGCCGCCAAAGAAGGCGAACAATTAAAAGCTGCGCTGCGCGGAAAGGCAGCCAGAAAGACAGAAGCAGAAAAAAGTGAAAGTCAGATACTTGTAAAAATGCTATAGAAATAAGCGAACACAATCTATGCGATACTGGTGCTCAGATACCGGAGTGGTTCAGACACACAAGCCCGAGTTGCTGCTGCTTGGAGTGGCGCACAAATTGATTGCTACACTTAAGCCAGCTAGTCAAAACGGGAACGCGGCAACCGAAGCGGCCACGCCAACCAGCTGCCTACTGCCTACTGCTATTGCCGATCGCCGATCACTGGTTGCTGATTGCCGGACAACCAGTTTTCGGCGGACAACAGGAAAGCCAGCGAGCTGCGGCCAAGAAATATGCGCCAATATGACTGAAATAGCAGCCATTATGCGAAAAATTGCAGGCGAACCAAGCCGGAACGAACGGCGGGTGAATTGGTGGTGACATGGCCAAGACGGGGCAAGTTTTGGAGTGGCGATCCGGGGAGGGGCAACCATGGGTGTGTGGGTTCAATGCGCAGTGGTCAGCTGGCTGGGATTGGCTCAAGTCGAGTTACTCAAGCCATCGATTTATGCTTGCCACGACGGAGAGCCACAATTGCTTGAAGGTTGCCTGCAATCCGATTGCAGGAATACCAGTTGCTATCGACCCGGGTGATTCATGGCTGCGGATGCCAGACGATCCATCTTGGAGCTGCACCTAGCAGCTAGCACCCAGCTCGAAAGATCGCCAATCGAGCTTGGGAGAGCTTACTCCGCAGATTTGAGCACTGGATAATTTGTAAAGTTTTGGTTATCACATTTTCATTGTTTAACAATTTGCAATTAACATTGAGCCGATAATAAATGCTAAGTTTGAATGATAAAAAATATTCGAAACTATTGAAAGTTTCAAGTTTCAAATATTTTCCAACAAACCGTCAATATTTATTTATAAGGTTTCTTAAATCACATTCCAGATACATACATTTACTTATTTATGTACATATATATTTGGTCAGCTCATTTAATTTACAGTTCTTTCACCTTTTGGTATCCTGTTTGTCTGTAAACTGTTTTACCGTTGCATTCTTGCACATATAAAAAACTTTTTCGACTCGGAGTGAATCACTCTGATTTTGGTGAATTCATTTTCTACCCAACTTTGACTTAATCAATTAAAAGTCATTCAATTGCAGAAAACTTGACTGTTTTCAATAATGATGTATAAGAGTGAAACGTGGGAAATGAGTCACAGAAGAGCTTAATATTTGGATTTTACGTAATGAGTGAGTTGAATCGGAACTGGCACTTCATTTTTGGGTTTTTCTTTTCTTTTGGTTTCTCTGCAGACCTGCGAATGATTTGTCTTTTGTTCGGGCTTTAATTTGAGGGACCATTGATGGGTTTATTTTGGGGTTTTGGAAGACTTATCCATTCACCGATGAGTTGTCATGTTTAATGACACACTTTTTTTGGTCTTAAGCTTGGAGAACTTTGTACCTTTGAATTTAAAGAAAGATAAGTTCAAGAAAAGTTATAGCCCGCTCAATGCAAAAACGTTCTTTTAAAGATTTACGACAAGTTTAAAAAACAATTCCAATAAACCGCTTTAGCATTGACTTTGAAGTTGTTGAGCTGGCTTACCTCTTCAATTGAATACTCCAAACAACAGTTACCTGCTACATTGAGAGAAAACAAATAAACATTGATTATTTGCAGAGGCTTTTGTTTGGCAGCGCGCCACTGGAAGAATGTGAGCGAAATTTAAATGAGCACGCTACAGGAGAAGAATCGAGAGAAGAGACCTCGAGACTGGAGCCTTGAAGACAGAATCTCGAAGACTGAGCGCATCTCGCTGGAAATGCCAAGTGGATGAGTGGACGTACTCCGTGGAGCCAGGTGAAAACCTTCGCCAGGTGACCTTTCCCGCAGGTAATTCCCTGTGAAAGCCTCCAAAAAACCACTGCGCAGCCCAGAAATCTTGGCACTGACTCTCCTCTGCTGACTAATTTAATCATAATTTATAGAACAAGTTGCTGAGATTTGGGTGTGTTGCTTTATTTCGGCGAACGGGTTTTCTGATCCGCAAACAACGCAAATTGTTTCCAGCTCCGCCGAAATGCTAAGTAGCCAGATTGGATGCAACCTGTAAAAAGCAAAAGTGTTGCTAACAAAACCCGTTAGCAGCAGAAGCAGCCGCAGAAGAAGAAAAAAATGAAAAGCGAGAGGCTGGCAGCGGAATAGAAAGAGATCCGTAACTTTCACATGCAGATACGTACATATGTATGTATATATGTATGTCTTTGAACGAGTGTGCTTTTTTGGTATGAGAATTATACCGTTGCTTTCTGGCGATCGGATGACGGCGATGAAATGGCACAATGGAAAAGTCAACCCAATGAGCGATTGTCTTCCGCAGAAGGCGAGAGTGAGCCACTTGGCCAGGTGAAGGTGTCTCCGATTTTTTTGGCTACAAGAACCGTCGAATTCCACACATAGGCACTTTTCACACGCGCATTAGGGACTTGGCCACCTTCCTTTCTCTTCCTTTTCTGCTAGCGTATTCGCCTGCGTGGCCCACTGATTTGACAACTTAATTTCGTATTTGATTTCTTTTCATTAACTTTTTCTCTTTGCCCGTGTGTTGGTAGTTTTTGCTGTTGCTGCACTAAACTTTTGGCCCAAACACACACACACACGCTCGCATTTGGCCACACACAGACACACGCATGCGCGCACGTACCGTTTTGTAAGACGTTTCTCTCTCTTTTTCGCCGTCGTCCGCGCAGCTCTTTTCGGGTTCGTTGTCTTCGCCAAACTGAATTGAAGTCTTTCGTTTTTGCCACTGGAAGCGACCGCTGCCGACGTCGCAGTCGCTGCGCTGTCGCTGGAAGTGAATTTTTATGAGCTCTTAAGCTTGTTATTCTGTTTTGTCACCAAAGCCGCCTGTTTTTTCCCGTTTCGGTAGCGGGTTCTCGAAATAATTGCGCATTTGCTAGTGCATATCCTTACTCGTAAAAAGAAGAGAAAGTTTATGTAGAAAGTAAATGCTTTATTGGAAAAACATCAAACGGAAAATGGAATTTTTTTTAATTTGAGTTAACCATAGAAATGTAATATATACATATATATAGATATATTATAAATATTTTAAAAATTCGATTCAACAATGTTTTTCTCTCGAGTTATCAACAACTTTTTCTGCAGTTTATACACTCCTTCCCACACTGCATGTGTGTTGGATTTTAGTTTGCATGTTTTTATTTCTTTTGTTTTTGCGACAACTTTGCTCGAGGTCGTCTGGTTTTTTTTTTTAGCTCTTAGCCGCTTTCTGCAGGCGTCTTTTATTAAAGCTACTCCTATATATATTCCGATCGAAGAGCGAAAGATCTCAGAGTGCTCTGCAGCTGGAAGCACTGGACGACTACATTCAGTTGCATTTACCGTTGTTGTTGGCTGGAAAGCCGTTTAGAGCATGCGCAGCATCGGAGGACCTTAAAGCGGCTGGAACGACTTGCTTTTGGCTCGGAAAATATATTCTTCTGATGTCTTGTATTTGATTTTTAACCTTGTTGAACTGAATTATTATTGTTGTACTGTCTTGAATTATTTGTAGTTCACAGGTGTGTAAACTTTTTTAAACTCCAAGATATCGACTGATTACTTAATATCGACAAGACCACTTATCGAGAAAATACCATTTAAAATAAACTTGATAATATACTAGAGCATTACAATGGTATCTTTAAATATAGACTGCCAATTAATTATAAAAGAACGGAATATTCAAATTAAAAATTTTCAACGCCATTAAAGCGGAAATATATCGATAACAATATCGATATTTATATTTTATCCAAATGAGGGTAAATACCAAAAACCTATTATATCCGGTATATTGGAGACAACTTCATGTTGTATTTTAGTGCCATTTGCCGGCGGTGCGAGATATTTTGTCGTTGTGGCTGCGGTCACACTGGTCGTGTGCATAAAATAAAAGGCAGAGGGCAATTTAAGTAACAATAATAGAAATAAGCAGCCGACCGACCGATAACTGAGTCCCAAAATAAGGCGCACCTAGTATAGACAAGCAGGCAAACAAGGCGGCTGTGCGGGCGGAGGTGAGTATCGGATAATGTCCGACTCCGAGAAACCCAGATTCCGACCTTCCGGAACTGGCGTACGAACGTGACCCTCCGATGAGTGCATGTACACTATGTGTCATGTATATATGTCGTTTGCCCGTAGATCCTTCTTACCTGAGCTGAGCTGAACGGAGCGGAGTGGATTGGAGTGCGGAGCAGTGCAGAGCAGCTGAGCGTGACAATGGGCGCCTGTGTGTGTCGCATGAACCCCGACAACGAGACGATGAGCGTCTCCTCGGCGAGCATCTCGCGTCCGGCCAGTGCAGGTGAGTGGCCTTCGATATACGCATTGACACCTTCTATATAGCAATAGACAATATCTCATGTTCCTCCCTCTCACCCCGTGCAGGCATTGCCATGGGTGCGGCGCGCAAGAATCGACCGCTCTGCCACGAGACGATCCGGTGGCGGTCCGACGTGCCACTGACCGAGGGTCAGCTGCGGTCCAAGCGGGACGAGTTTTGGGATACGGCGCCGGCCTTCGACGGTCGCAAAGAGATCTGGGATGCGCTGCGGGCGGCCACCACCGCGGCCGAGGGTCTTGACTTTCAAATGGCGCAGGCCATCCTGGACGGGGCTAACGTGTCGGTTCCCAATGGGTGAGTTGCTCCAAACAAATCTGACCCATGGACAAATAGATATTTCTTAGGTCATGTAGTAATTAATCTATAGACTGGGGTAATTGACATACGCGTACCAAGAATTTGTACTACAAGCTCGATAGTTTCTAATGCGAGTTGCCTCATTGGCCAGAAAATCAATAATGTATACAGTGATTTCACATGGCCATAACTCCATTAATGCATGACAGCGATTTGCAAGAGTCCTTTGCCGGACACCACAGGGGTATCATAAATTAGTGATGAGCCGCGTCATGAGAATCAGAAACGGAACAGAAATACGAAGTACGCACTATTCAAATGATGGTTATATTGATTCAAAATGAATGTTATATTATTATATTAAAAAGGATTCCCTGCGGATTATTTATTTAACGTGCTTCCATTATCTAATTCCACGTTAATTATTTAGTACTTCCTGCATAGAGTATTTGAACCGTCGACCCCGCGACTGAACTTCCTCGCGCTAACGTTTTTATTATACATCGATTTTTGACTGACACTCTGGCACTCGCCTCGGACTGGAGACCACATTTATTTAAAAGCAGTGCTGACCTTTCCACCACTTTCGGCATTGCATGCATGCAGCAGTGTCCTTGAAGAGGGTTCCCTACGTAATTCCGCCATTATCTACTCCCTTATCAGACTTGGCCCACTTGGCATTAAATCATTAGCATTAGGCTCCATTGAGCGAATAGTTTTCGGGCTGGGTGGGGATTTCCGATAAGATAATGATAGTAGGCCCACCTGGTTACTGATCACTGTTGTTGTTTTCCACAGCTACCTTACAGAATGCTACGATGAGCTGGGAACCCAGTACAAAGTGCCCATTTACTGTCTGTCATATCCCATAAATATCGTAAAGGAGGAGAACGGGCGCGACTCGCCTGCCGAATACTCTGAGCCCGTGGATGGCGGCACCGAGATCTTCTTGAAGCTGCGCATATCATCGACCATGACTGATGTTAAACTACCCGTTTACTCCAAGGACACCGTGGGGCAGTGCAAGAAAAAGCTTCAGGTGAGTCCAGCCATTTATCGATTACCACTAATATACAAATGTTCCATACTTGTTGAGTACAACTATTGTGCTTGTAACGAAAAAATCGATGCAGTTACAGAACAAACTATTTTTGTGATGGAGGGGATCTAATCTATAGGCTCATGAATAAAATTATCAAAAAATATTTGTTTTAATGTGCAGTAACTAGCAGTAATATTAATATACTTCAACTTTTCAGGCCGCCGAGGGTGTCGACGCCTGCTGCCAGCGTTGGTTTTACAGCGGCAAACTCCTGGGCGACAAGGTGCCAATCGACGAGTGCAGCATACACCAGGGATATGTGGTGCAGGTGATTGTCAACACGGAGCACTACAACCACGACAACAGCACGAGTACAGCGCACGCCAGCTAGCGGCGCAGTCTACTCCCACTAGTCAACAGCATCAGCATCAGCAAGGAGCCACGGCAGCAGCCGCAGGATCAGCATCAGCAGCAGCAACAACTTTTGGCCAAAGCGGGCAACGGCATCCGGCGGAGGAGGATTGTTACATACTCAGTTCATGGCACAAGGAACCATAAGGGGAATGTACAGAAAATAGCAGAGCATCAACGGGTACAACAGCAACAGCATACTCATAGCATTTATCAAAACAAGCAACAATTGCAAATTGTTGCCCTGTCTGCCTTGTTGCTGTTGCTTTTGTTGTGGCTGCTCGCCTTGTTATGCTTTGTTTAATATGTCTATATATAAAATGTAAAACAAAAGATCGAAACCGAGTCGCTGAGAAAGGGAAATCGGAATGGGGAATAAGAATAAGAATGTGAGAATGAGAATGAGATACATAAATCATAAACTTACATATATTTTTTTGATGATAATTACATGATAAAACAACTGATTTAGGCAGTGCAGAAGATATATACATGTCAACTGTATATGAAAGCAGATATATAGCGAACAGTAACCAAGATCTTCTTGGCCACTTGTCTATTGAAAACTGTAGGTGTGTACATTTTGATAAAAACCAACATAGAAGGCCTCTATTAACTAATTGTAAGCAAGTGCTTGAGCATTTGCCCGATGTATATGTAATGTAAAAATAAACGAGAAACGTAGTATTTGGCCGCAATAGAAAGCATGCAACAAACCATTTTTGATACTGTACAAAATGCCAAGCACAAAACTATGAGAATGCGAATCATAATTGTGACAAAACGCAGAGAACACACGGATCGTTAAGCAAATTACTTGCTCAAATGTAGTTAACAAGAATGAAGGGAACACATCGTGAGGAGGGAGGGCAGTGAATGCGAGGTAGGGAGTTGGAGAGTTAACCCAAGTACCTTATAAATGTATATGATTTAATTTGCGTTTAGAGTCAATAACTTATCTCTGATGCACATGAATTTCTTGTATAATTTTTTAAATAAATTCGGATCGTTTCCAGTGCGCCAGCATACAGCATTTACTTCGGCGGTATGTAAAATGTGGGTTCCACATTAATAACTATAATAATACGAGCACTGGATAAGTAAGTGCTAATGTGTTTTACTTCAAACGCTTTTTTTCACGACTTTGATATATTGAATTTATAATTGTTATAATAAATTAGCCAATTATTAAGTAATCCGATTTCTTTTGCATTATATAATCCAAAATATGCGTTATTTAAACATTTCTCAATAGCGTACTTTTAAAATGTCTATGCTATTCCGTATTTCTGTAACACACTGTGCGAAAGTGCAATGCCAAAGTTGAAATAAATATTGATGGGGGCAAATAAAAAAGAACAATAGAATACTGCGCGAATCATTTTCAATGATTCTATTGAAACCCATCATTATTTCACTAATCTTATGAAAACCCGTAGTCTATTTTTATTCTCGTGAATCCATCTTTTGCAGCAAGGTGAGAAACGAGAAGGCAGTAGTAATAGTCTTAAGCAAAATAAAGAAAATACACATATTTTTAGTTTAATTGTGATTTAACTCTATGTAAGGAAGGATACCCACCCCTCTGAAACGATCCACGTTTAGATTGCTTATTTTTCCGGCCGTAAGCTGGAACTGCCTGCGGGAATTCAGCATGAAGAACATGTAATCGCTGCGAACCTCCTTCAAATGTCGCTGCCAAGGACTTCGCCAAAGGGCTTCACCACACCGTTGGCTGTTCTGGAAAACGATGTCCGCGAAGTAGCAGATGATGAAGAGCTCGTAAAGAACCAGGAGCAGGTACTGGCCCAAGGAGACCATTCGCATGAAAGAGTTAGCCGTGGTGCTCTTCGTGGAGACGAAGGCCACCAGGCACATGAGGAAGGTGACTTCGCCAATCTTCACAAACCATATGGGACTGTAGAAACGCTCAATTTTCTTCAGTGCCGCCACTATGTAGCGGTGGTGCTGAATGCACCGCACAAAAGACAGCCTGAATGCGGAGGAGAAGTCCATTGAGCTCCCAACTTTCAGAAGTTCTTGCAAAGGAGTCTCCTCCTCCACGGAGTAGGCATATTGACCTGGCTCGGCATCGGCCGCAGATTGCTCAGCCTGCAATTGACTGCAAGCACAGATGTTAGGCGTTAAATGAATTCAAATTCACATACTTAAATTACTTAATTTCCGCCATATTGGCTCCCATAAGGACATAGCTGCTGGCCAATACATTCTTGAGACTGCAAAAGAGGACATCGTACTGCCCTGATATCAGCACACAAAGCACCATATGCAGGCCACTGGAGGAGGCGAAGGATGCGGCCACTTGGATCTGTCCCATTGCCTGGAGGAGGAACACTACCTCATAGACACCGGGTTGCTGAAAATGGTGCAGTGATAAGCATTTCTCGTTCATATGTTTATAGAGAGAACTCACCGTATAGTCGAAGGGATACCAGCAGGCGAGAGGAAGACTCCCATCCCGGTAGGCAATGGGAAGAGCCAGCCAGAAAATGGTGCCTACGTAGCAGCAGTACACATATGTTTTGATCAATAGCTTGGACATCCGATAGGATCCCGCCATTGTGACGAAGCTGAATCCCACAGCCGAACGTGGCTCGTACTCATCATTGATTTTGGACAGAATGGCATTCAGCAAGCCAGTTCTGAACCTCCGAAAGTAGAGCTTCATCGCTATGGTCCACAGATAAATAATGGTTTGTATCAAGCAGTTCACGAAGAAGTCCAGGTCGCCTTGCCCATAGTTTATGTAGATGGTGCAGATGTACAGACCCGCTATGTGCACCGATACGAAGTAGTTAAAGAATTCGTAGGCCAAGTCACAGACTCGCACCAGGTCGGCCAGGACTCCAGATCCCTTCACATAGTAACCGAAGGGATACATGGCCGCTATACACATGGTTTGCCTCACAAATACGAACAGGTCGCGACGCTTGGAGTCGTCCTTAATCCTTTCTTCCTTGGTTGTGCTCTTCATTGTGACCAAGAATATTACTTAGATCTAAGGCTTTTGTCTAACCCTTTTATGGGTTTTTGTGTTTCATGACTAAATTTCTATAAACTGTTCAATTATATGTTCACAACTTAGTAAACTTTAAATTACATGTTGCAGCAAGCACCAAGAAAAATATATTTTTATTCTGATAATATGAATAAATGATAAGCTTGGTTGGTAAAACTTTTGTTTAAATAAGAATACTCCAAAGGAATTGTTAATAATTTAAGCGGCCAAGTTTATGCTTTGATATTCCGACTTTTATTTTACAAATAAACTAAATATACAGACATACCCATGAAATCATCCTTTCCTTTTCACTTACAAAACATGAGTGCTTGGTAACGGCTTCATGGATTTTGGCCAGAGCAGTTGGCTCAGTTGGCCAACGGAAATGTGCTGTAAGTTTTGCACAGTTTGGCAACTGGGCTCTACGAGTCATAACGCCACTTACCCACCCAGCCATTCAGACAGACGGGTTCTGTGCAATCCGCCAGCCGACGGGCCATCAATTCCAAATAAACCCAGCCGTCGAGGAAGGAAAGCGCTTCCCATTGAAGCCCAGTTGACCATGTCCGAGGAGTCGTGACTGCGATATGTTGGCAGCACTTGATTTCGTACGCTGAAATGCGCACGCAACAATGGACGGACGGAACCAATATGTCGGAGGAATAAGTCAGCCGGGAGGAATCCGTCCTGGGCCCTCCATCCTCCCACTGAACACTGCCACATACTTGCCTCTCCGTTGATCAATGTGCATGTTGCACAAAGTGGCGACATGCGACGACTGAAATATATGGGTGGCACACGCCATCAGGCATCGCCATCGAGTCCTGGTCCTCGCCCTCATCCCTCGCTCCTCGGTCATTATTTTAATGGGACGTTCGTGGAGCAGGGCTTTCATCCTTTGGCATCCATTGCTCAACTACTTCGTTGCATGGTGAACATATGGGGGACCGTTTCCCTGATTAATTTATTCCTTAATTTGATGTATTCCCATTTTCTATGTATTTTAAACGGCGTTCGAAATATGTGTTTATTAAAGAGGATTTAAGAGACGTCTTCCTGTTTTCTTAAATAATTGTGGAAGTCAAGACTCAAGGATTCTATTTCTTTTTTTTGAGAGGGCATATTTGCCAACTATTGAAACTTTTACTTATACTCAATAACTCAACATCATACCACCTAAGATGTGAATAATCCATTGTAGATAAAGTAATTTCACCCAGAATTTAACCACAATAAAACCGCAATTCGAAGTTATTTATTCATTCCTTAATACGCTGGTTCTTTATTATTGTAATTACTGCAATGTACTGGTGATATAAGATAGATTAACAATGGGTTCTGGCGAAAGAATGAAGCAACTAAGCAAGGGTCATGCACACGAGCTTGGACTAATCAAATGAGCGGCTGATATAAACGGTTAGACAAGCTGGGATGAGGTCACAGGATCTGGATCTTGGATGATGAATCCTGACTCCTGGCGGCTCCTTTCGACCCTAGTCGATGTTCAGCTGCCGGAAGGTGCCCTCCATGCCGAAGAGGTCGTCGCTGGTCTTGGGTGCGCCGGGGCGCAGGGACTCGTTGGCCTTCTTGTCCTCCTGGTCCTTGAACCACTGGGTGTTGTCGATCAGCTTCTGCTTCCACCACTGGTTCAGCTCGACGACGCCGCCGGCCTTGCCGCCGTACTCGTTGGGCAGGAGGTCGCGGGGCACCACCTTGTAGAGGCTCTCCACGTCGTTGTGGAAGGTGATGCGGCTGCGGATCTTCTCCTTCACGAACGGCTTGACAAAGTTGAAGATGGTGTCCACCAGCGGCGAGATGTTGATCACATGCACCTCCTTCACCTTCACCGGATACGCCTCTTGCACGGCGATCAGGAACTTCTTCACCACGGTGGGCGAGAACTTGGCGAAGTGGGCGGCGCTGGCCACCGACGCGTCCAGGATGAAGATGTCGCCGGCGATGCCGACGCTCTCCTCCGCCAGGCGCACGTCCCCGATCATCAGGGCCACCTTCATGGCGTCCAGGATGTGGTGGGGCTGGAAGTCGCAATCGATGCCCCGGATGAACGTGATGCGGCGTCCATTGGGCGTGATCCCCGGGAGAGTGGGGCAGTGCCTGTAATCAGATATCATTGCTTCTAGCGAAAGTCATGATAATTGCTGTCTGCGGTATACTCACACATAGTCCAGTACAATGTTGAGTTCCTCCCGATTGATGTCCCGGTTGGAGAAGAACTCCGGCACCGCGTTGCGCATGGTGTAGTACATGTCCAGCTTCTTCTTCACCTTCTCCAGGCTGAACTTGCAGCCGCGCAGGAAGGTCGTGAGGCGCATGTCGTCCATGTCCTTGGGCAGGTGCGGCTGCGTCTCCAGCCACTCGCGGATCAGCTTGATGTCGCGCTCAATGTCTGCGGGGTCCTCCGGCTCGCGCAGCTCCTCGCGGATGCTCACGCGCTGGTCGGGTGTGGGGTGTAGCATCATCATCTGCAGGAAGGTAATGTGTTATGGGTATTTCTACATGATACTCAAATTCAAATATTCAGTACAACTTTTAATGCAAACGTATCTAAAAAGTTGTTCATAAAAACGTTTCAATCTTCGACTACAAAGCCGAATTTCGTTAGCATGTATTGAAAACTTAAACGTTTCTGTCTATTGGGTCATGCCCAGTGATTTAAGAAAAGATAAAAAGATAATGACAATGAAATTGCAACCCCCCATTCTTCGCTGGCCCTTTCGACACACTTTTTAATAAGCCATTCGCAATGAGCAGATATTTTTGACATTTTAATTGCGCGCTTTCAAAACGTCGGATTTTCGTGGTCTTGCGGTCACACGTCAGTGCCCGGGGATTCATTAGCATGGGCTGTGGCCAAATATGCATTACTTGGGGCCCGCCCCTTAACCCCAAATAGACATATACTCGCAGTACTTGCCTAACTTAAACGTTTGCGTAATGTCCAAAACAAAATCAGCTGACATCGACCCCAAAATTTCGAGTTTAGCCATCTGCCTGGCCTTTTGTGGGGACATGTACTATGTATATTCGTGAATACCGCGCGGAATGAGCAATGAAAATGTAAGTTTATGCAAATAGAGAAAAGTGACTTGGAGGCAGTCGTGGTCTCTATGGTCTCCAAATGGTTATACAGTATATTTTGGCCCAAACCCGGCTGCCTTGTTTGCGTCCACTGGGGCATACTCAGCTTTTTGCTCAGCTTGTTTGTTTACTATTTACTTACTTCTTTTTTAAACCTTTCCTAGTGATGCGTAAACGTGAGGTAACTGACATTTAAAGTGTGGACGAATGTCTGAATCGGTCCACTTTGGAAAATGGCACAGAATGTTCCACTGCAAGCAATGGGCTATGGGGCTATTTTGAATCCAAACTTGCAACACCGCCGCACACCGAGCTCATTGGGGTCAATTGCAGCTGGCGGAGGAAAGGCTAGCGAAGAGCTGGCGGGGATTCGATTGGCGTCCGTGTGCTGCACATGCCGCAACCAGCTGGAAATGCAACCGCAGCGGCTGCTGCAGTTGCAACCTGCAACCTGTTAGAATTGCAATTACCAGCGCTGGATTGGACGAGGCTCGACCACACTCAAATTGCTGTGTGTGCACACTCGTATGGTTTTCCTCAGATTTTTTTTATATTTTTGTTGCTTTGTTGCGCTAATGGCCGCTGCGGCTATTGCAAATGTTTCTTCTGGTTGCACCTCTATTGCAAATATTGCGAAAAGCTGCAGCAAAACAAAACAGCGCGAAATAGAGTGATTCGAAAATCCAGCGACCAAGTCGCCAGAAAAATGGCCAAAAACGGGTTTCATAAACGTATCTTTCTGTTTTTCGGTCGTTTGGCATCAGCTAAAGTGCTTTCGGTTTCTTCCCCTTTAGGCCTTTGTCTTCTGCTCCTCATCTCGGCCTAAAGTATGTCATTACAATAGTTCTGCTTGCCTGTTTGTTCAGCAATGTGATTTTTTTTAATTTCAGAGATGAGCTCTAAGTGCTCAAAACAAATTGTTATAGAACTATATTTTGGCATTAGACCATATGAGACAATTAAGTATGATGACCAGGCATTACAGGTCGACTTTATGACGAAGAGTGTCTTGCACTAGTTCTAAATCATGTAATTATTATAAGTATAGGTATAGTTAAAGGGAATCAGCTGTACTTGATAAACATGTGCACTTATGAAGAATATAGAACACCGTGTTAAGAGGATGAACGTAACCAAATTCGAATCACTAATCTAATCACTTCTATCACTTCTGTTTACTTTATTCTATGCTAAGCAAACCGCATTAATTATTCCAGAATTACTCTCCGATCAATGAACTCTGTTTCGTGAGGAATCCACCCCGAAATTATTTTAATCAAACATTGTTCTTCATTGTTCGCTGCCATTCAAATTGAGTTATTCGCACAATTTCAAGTGAAGTTATTGTCTCATTGTCAAATTGATTGCCCGTCGTTGGATCACAGAAATCCTCAACTTCTTTTGTCTGTCTGGAATGCAACACATGATTTGCACACTTTATCGTGAATATTTCGGCGCACTAATTTAAATTCCGGCAGTGTCCCACGAATTGTGAGCTTAGCATGGGCGCAGAGGTGCATATCGGAGGGGAATGCTCACCTTGGTTAGAATGAGATGATTAGTTGGTCAGAGGTAATCCTTTGGGCAGTGTATCCAACGGACAACGCGGCGTATGATCAATAGCACACAACCGAAGCGCTCAAGACGATAACAGAAACTGAATGTCTGCAAACACGTTTCGAACCACTTAAATACCCGCCGACTCCGAAAACGAAGAGATCCGAAGACCGACGACCGCTCTTCGGGAAACGCGATGAAAGAAAACCGAAAGCCGTAAAACAGATCATGCCATGAAAATCGGTCAAAAAGAAAAATGCACGCGCCGGCTCCTCGGAGGGGGAGGAAGGGGGTTGGCGGAAAGGAAGTCGGCTGGCCATTTGCGCAAGATGGGTTCAATGAGCGGCGCGGTCTAACCACGCTCCACTGCAGACAAGCCAGATATACATAGATACTATTCCCGCTGGGCATTGCCAGAAAAGAGTATCAAAGGAGTACCAAACGCCTGACCCCTAATCTGCTGATTAGTTAGTTGTTGTCCCTAGTCTTTTGCTTGTCCATTCAATCACCACTGCCTAAGTTCGTGTCCTAAGTCTTTTGCTTTTGCCTGCCACCGTGCGAATGTAAAGTTCGTGCCTTCAGTCTTTTGTTCTGCTGCTGCAGGCGGGTGAAAAGCTGAAAAGCTCTGCCACGCCCCCCCAACGCCATCAGTCACACATCGCAGTGCGTGCAACAAGTTAGTGATTAACTTTCGAACGCGTGTGTGGGCCAATCTATTGGCTGGGAATTGCATTAGTCGCTGCTGCGCTGAAATGATTTCGGCCATAATTGTTTCTTTACACTTCTTTTCGACATTTCACAATTAAGCAATTTAGTGCACATGGAATTGGCGCTGGATTCGCCGCAGTGCCTCTTACTAAGCAGCCACGGCGAGTCGTTGAACTTGCCGGCCGTTTCCTCATTTTCATTTAAATGAAAATGAACATTTTCCATAACTTTGTCTTGGCTTGCATTGCGTTTTGCTCGTGTTGCTTTTATTTTCCTTATGCCTTTTTTTTTGTCGATTTTTATTGTTCCAGCTAGCTGATTGCTAGCAATTATCGTCGCCCGGTGCGGGGGAAGGGGCTGCCGGAGGGGGCGGGGCACACCGACTTTGACTTTGCATGCATTGAACTTGGCTTGCCCTTTCCCTAAACCAAACAATGCGAGACGCGGCCAATGTGGCAATAAACATCGAACCGATCGCAAAAAGTTACCAAATGACGTCTATAGCCGGAAAAGTTAAAGCAGCGATATCACTGATTCTTGCGGTTCCCATGAAGTTGATTATGGGAAATAGTACGGTACTCTATCTATTACTATCTACTTGTTTTTGAAAACTAGCAGAACTACAAGAATAGCTACTGTGATAAATTGTATATATGTAGCTTTGGATTTTTGAACTTGGTTTGTTCTAACTTTGCCTTTGCAGTCGAACTATTTGTAGTAAATAAACATTAATGATATTTAGCTTTAGATAATTGTAATTTAGTAATGTTCATTTCAGCCAGAATCGTTATTTTACCTTAAACCATTGTAAGATCGATTATATATAAGATATTTTTGTAGCATGTTTAAGTTCAGATTCACTAGTATGTTAGCCAAATCCTGGAGATACGTTTTGACATCCCCGCATAATTGGACGAACTTAATATCAAATTTTGATTTGTACTACGTCAATAGAGAAATTTAAATTGATTTCTTCCGAGTATGTGCATCAATTTCTCTACTACTTGACACTATTGACACCAAGCTACCGGGAATGCTAAAAATCTGAAGAATTATGTAAGCCAAACAGGTAACGTGTTTAGGACTCAATAAAAATGTCATTACCAGAGTGGCTGGTTCAAAACGTATGGAGTGTTGGCATGTTAATGACTCTATTCGTTTAACGCTATATTAAAAATCCGAAAAGAAATCGCACTGGCAACTGGAAAACAGCAAATGGGGCTGAAAAATTCGCATAAATTACCGAAAACTGCAGACAAGAACAGGAAGATGTACCTCCGCGGCCCCCAGAGATACAAAACAAGCGCGAAAGAAAGAAAACTAATTAAACCATAGACTTATAAATTAAGTAGTTTCAGTAGCCGCTCTTGCTGTTGCTGCATTCCCCCGGCCAAAATCAAGAAACTTTCATTGGCAGACGAAAGTGTGCGCAATAAAGAAATTAACAGTAAGCAGCGGTTGCACGGAGAGGGGTATCCAGCAGATACAGATACTTCGCTCCGCCTCGTCTTGCCCCATCTGGCGCACACTCTTGGCGCAATTTTAGTTGTAGTCACTTTTCGTTCGTTCGCTGGTTCGTTTTTGTTTTATGAAAGCTGCAAGAAATAAAAACTCCGCCGAATGTACGGAGCGTGGCCGCATTAAAAGTTCGCGCCGTGGAGCGTTTTCTTGTTGTTGCCTCAGTTTTAACCCGCCGCGGAGTCAGCCGGCCCAGTTGGGCAATTTGGAAAATCATAAAGTGCGCTTTCAAAACGGCACAAATGTAGGAGAGGTGTGTAAGTGGAGCTAAGCGTGTGGAGATCCACATCCACTCGACAGTGTGATTCCGAATTACACTTTTGCCACTTTTAATTGTTGCCACTGCAACTGCGGACGATGGCTGGCCGTTTCTACTCGTACTCGTACGGCTTCTGCTGTTGCGCCAACAGTTGCCAAAAATGTGGCCAAAACGAGTACGGCCCAAAGATTGTGATTATGATCCGCATTTATTCCCAAATTTAGTTCGTTTTGCACATACGTATGCCGTGAAAATTGCGGCATGCAAGCCAGTGATGCGTTAAACACGGCGTCTAGCCCATTAAATTCCACGATTATCATGTGAACAGCCCCGATAATTATTGAATTATAACTAATTGATGGACTACAAGCCGCTCCTGACCCAACTTGAATCTAAAGTAACAATTTAATATGCTCCTTGAGTTTGCTAAACGAAAATATATTATAGCTTACAAAATTCCAGATTTAATATTGTATATGAAGTATATATATTTAATACTTAAGAAGCAAATAAAATACGAATAAATTCAAAATTTAAAATGAAATAAACATCGCCTGTTTCTACCATTAACCCCCCATTAAACCCTCGATTTTCACTACACATTTATTTAGTTTGCATCTTGGGTTTACATTGAAAGCTCTACGCGTGTACAAAATCGATAAGTAGTTGCAGGCTTCTATGTGCCCCAGTATGTCTCCATGATGCCCCACGAGGCTCGCTCGTCACAGGTATAAAATATATAATTTGCGTTATAATTGCTCTGTGATATGGCTGGTTGCACAGTGCGAGGGGCGGTGGGCGGGTTGTGGGGTTGGGGTGGCACGGTGGCTCCTTGGCATTCGCTCTTCTGGTACAAAAATCCATCAGCTCCGCAGCAACTTACTTGAGCTGCACCAGCACCATGAAGTAGGTGACGACAGCACCGAGAACCTGCGAATCGGGAAAGATGGATTCAGTTTGAACGCCTACAATAGATCAATAAATCAAATGCAACGCACCGAGGCAAACAAATCCAGGGAGACGGTGAAGAACTTCGCTCCCGATATGCTCATCGCCTTCTGGCACTGCTGGCACACGATCTGGACAAAGGTCTTGGCCTCCTCGGAGCCATCGTACCAGTGGCACGAGTAGGCCGCCTCCATGACGGATGAACTCTGCGAAATGAAAGTAGCATTGAGGATGCTCTAGATAACTAACTACACAAAGGCGTATTATATTATTATTATATATAACATTATTATATTATATGTTGTTTAAAAACTGTAAGCTATAACTATAACAACATAGGTTCAATTTTCTATCATATGCAAAAACACCATTTTATTTCAACCTGGATAGTTTGTAGTAGACGGATCAATCTGTGCACTCTTAACTTACATTTCATTTAGTTTTAAACAAGTCTTACAATACTATAAGAAATTCTTGATTATTAATCGATTTAGACCAATGTCTGACATACTCATAACAATTGTCTGTTCCCAATAAGTAATTTGCCAACTTGATATCTCCGCACAAACTCACCTCTTCAATCAGGCGATTGCCAAAGATGCAAAAGTGGAACACCTGTGCCAGTGCGTATCCCAGGTATCCGACGACTGTGAAGGCGTAGACATTCACTCCGTTGATTTTGGTGGCCTGGTACGCCAGCAGGGTCAGCTTGATGGTCGAGGTCAGCATGTGGAGCAGGAGGGCGGCTCCGTAAGTATCGCCGATGGCAGCCACCAGTCTGTGGGGAAAAGGGTGGGGGAAAGGGTGAGGGATTGCAGGCAGGACTCGAGTCAATATTGGTACCAACAAATGCACACGCCATAGCTAAGCCAACTGTCGGACAGGACAAACAAGGACATTCCTCTAGGGCCTCCAACAATGATTGCAATTGAGGAAGTAATCAAGTAAGTCAAACAAGCTGCAGGGATCTGTTGAGCTCCTAATAAATGAGAACACATGTTCCGATGGCGCCCATTGAAGTTTTACAAAAGTGAGGAGAAGAATCCAACTCCATGGAATATGAGTGGGGTTCTCTGCCCATTTAAATCACCCAAATGCAATCATCAGTGGCCAAAGCCCAATTGAAATGGCGTGTCCAATTTGGCCAGGATTTGAACTCACCGCACCACGTGCTTGTGCCGCTCGACCCAGTACTTGATGGCACTGCGCACCATCATCTCCTGCTTTTTGGTCAGCCCGTTGGGATTAGCGCCGTTCACCATCCCATTACCTCCGCCCCCGTTACCGCCGAAGGACTGCAGCGTGGAGGGTGCTCGAAACTGGGCGCCCCAATCCGCTTTCGAACTGTAGATGCCCGACATGTCCATGTCGGTGGCGGGATCCTTTTCTGCAATGGAAGAACAGCTCGTCATGGCATTTTTCTATTCAGTGAAGTGTTCACTGAATAACCGCCTAAAAGTGTAGACTCATCAAATCACCTTCATTGTGAATTAACTCCGACTTGGAGTTGGCCGACAGGGACCTGAAGAGGGCCGCCGAGTTGGGTCTGTAGGTGTCCAGCGAGGCGGACAGCTCCATCAGCGGCTTCATGATGCCCTTCAAGTGCTGCAGCTGCTCGCAGGCGAAGATCAGCCAGGAGCAGAACATCACGTCGCAGAGATTGGAGTGGATCATCGAGAAGAGCACGTAGTAGATCTGAAAGGCGAAGCTGATCATGTAGAACATGCCGTGGCTGGCGTTCCACGGGTAGAAGGACTTGATCGGCAGCCGGGGTATCTCCACAGGGATGCTGGAGTTCGTCTCATGGTCCACCACCATCTTCACGCTGTCGCCGAAGAAGGTTATCGTGGTCCAGGCGGTGGCCGAGGCGACTGTGGTCAGCATCACCAGAAACAACAGCTTCCTCATCTTCGCCAGTGCGATCGAATGGTATCGCGCATCCGACTCGGCGAACAAGGGATGCGTGTTCACCTGGTTCCATATATTCAAGGTTCTGTAGGAATAACATACATTTTATATTCCCCAAGTGCTCGTAAGCTCAGTACGGCGAGCAGAGGCTGACCTGTAGAAATTCTTCTGGTTGACAGCCAGGTAGATGAACTTCGTGATGCAGTGGGTGAAGAAGAGGGTCGTGATCGTGTTGCCCGACAGCTCGTTGACCTCCTCGGCGTTCAGGGCCATGTTCACCAGGATGAAGGCGAACTGCATGAGGAGGAACACCAGGTGCACGGAGGAGTACACCTTCTTCATGAAGGCACTGCCGCCCGTGAAGTTGTGCATGAACAGGCCGGAGTACTTCATCGCCCGGATGTTGGGCATCAGGTCGGCGACCAGGCCCGTGTACTTGCTCGGCTGCATCGAGGTTGTCATCCTGTGAAGCGACGGAAATTGCACGACAAAATTAATGGATATCGCCAACACAATCAGCTAATATGGACGTAATCTGTTCCGTATTCCGTATTTGTGATTAGTCCCTGGTTTATTTTGCTTCCCGAAATGAATCGATTTGGAATGTTATATTCATGGCGGAATAATGGATAATGCATATTGAATATTCAGGTGGACTCATGTCCTCTCAAATTAATATTAATTCGGCCATTTATTGATCGTGAATTATTTAATTCGGAATTTAGAACAATTGGCTACTACATATGGTACTCTAATTGAGCCCAAGCACGGTAATAATATTGATATTTGGTAATATAGTATTATTTAAAGACCCAGTGGATTACCTTGCTATTGAACTTTAAAAAATACAAATGTGATCGTCGTCTGGTACACTTGGTTTAATTGAGTGCCAGTAATGAATCACTCATTTAGGCAATCATTTCAATCTTTAAGGCTGAACCGGAATACTTTAAGATACGAGAAAAGAGGCTTTCCGGAACCAGGACACAGTTGACCTGCCAGCAGCGCGATGTCGACGGTAATGAATTGTGAAATCCGGAAGGTTAACAAGCTCTGTCGACAAGTGCCTGCTCCTTCTGTCGGCTAGGTACTTGCTCCGCTGTACATAAGGACGTGTACTTTGAGGGCGAGTTCCCACGGCTGCAGCAAGGCCACATTGAATCCCAGCCCGCAACTTTCACTCCGACCCACACATGGTAATGAAAATACACAATATGGGTATCGGGCCGCCTTGGAACGCTTAAAAATTCAGCTCTTTAGCCACGTCCATCGATGCGATGGGTGCGTGGCAGACGCCGAATTCCCACAATTAAATCGAACGCCCACGAACTTGTCCACCGCCACTGCTGCCGTCTCCGGGTCTAGGACTCCGCTTTTGGGCCATGGGCCATGGCCCAGTCCTGTGCTCTCCAAGCGGCGTGTGCGCACTGGCGGAATGGAACTGGGATTGGGACTTGGACTGGGTCTGGAGATGGGCTCATCTGGCATCCCCTTGCGCGGCATCTGCGGTATCCAAACTTATGCAAATTTTAAAAGCATCGATTATTTTATTATGCCTGCTTGTATTTGTTGGCCGGCCCAAAGTGCCGCTGAGCTATGTGGATAGGCCATTCCACAGCCAACCCATTTGGCGGGGATCCCTCCGCGAAGCGCTGACCCAAAAAATAACACATTGCCCATTTGCATGGAAATGTGTGTGTTCAGCCTGATGGATAGTTGGTCCTTGCTCAATTTTTTCGTTCTCAGTTCATGAGCACTGAAGTTCCATAGGCGGGGTCTTCAATAGAAGTCTTAAATTGGTTTGCCATTACATATTACACATCTTGGCAATGGAATTTAAATAGTTAATACTCCTAATACTCTTTAATACTCTTTCTCAAGGTCGAACAAGTGGCCTTCGAAATAATGTAGGTAATATGTATGCAGGCAATTAATAAAACAATTGTCTAATTCAAAATCTAGTACTCAAATCCAAACGAAAACAAAATTGCTGAGCAGCGTAGTGAATGCTAATCGAAAACATCCAATCTAGTTATTCGAAACTAGTTGTGGCAATATTAAAATGTGGCAAACGTGGCAGGAACAGAAAGCAACGACTAGTACGGGTGAAATTACTGAATCACACTTGAAACTATGTGCCGGTATGTAAATGTATCTGTATCTGTAGCTGTATCTGCAAGCTAGTTTCCGCCGCTCAGATACACATATGCATACATACATATATGGATGGGAACTCAGACACAGATGTGCCAGTTCATGGATTATTTAAATGCAGGACACTCACGAACACCAATTAATACGTGAACACTCGCCTGTGTGGATTTGTTTTTTGTGAGCGGGGATTTAACAATATTGATTTAACGTTTAATCGTCCTGAACTCAGCCATGCGAAACCAGTCCCCCCCCTGAATGTTGCCCCTTTTGGCCCTTCGCTTTGGTTGATTTATTTTATGGGCTTGTGGCTGAAAGTTTAATTACGCGAATGCGTTTGGCTCAATTAGCTAACCGCGTACATCGTGAGCCCTGCAGCCTTTTGCCATTAATTATTAGGCAACATTTAAATGGAAAGTGGCACTTGCTTTATTTAATTTAAAATTTAAATAAATAAACAAATGAGGCTTTATTATTACCATTACGGTTTTGTGCTCGTGACTGTGATCGATTCTGATGCCAAATTAAATTATAAAAACACACAATTGGTTAATAAAGTCACATAACATATAACAATTATATATTTATTTAATTATTATTAAGTGCTTTTCTTATGGAGTGATATGCCCGAAGTAGGCAACATTCACACCTTTACTGCCGCATTTTGGCCAAAACCGAATGATTTCCATTAGGGCGTCCGCAGGATCTCCACATAAAATTCCACAAGCTGTAAAACAATAAAAGCTCAAAAATAAGCATAAAAAGCAATCCATCAAATCGCTCATAAATTACGAAATCAATGCGACACACACACGCACACATCATAAAAATCGCGTTGGGGCGCACGCACACAGACACACGAAAGCGGCACGTTCATGTGGCGCAAAGATTTTTATTAAGCCGACGAAGGAAAAATTAGAAATCAATACCCAGCAAGGACAGAAAAATCTGTTAAGTGACAAACAACAACGGCGAGCACAACAATTGCGCGTGTGTGTGTGTGTGAGGTCCTTTCTCTCCCATCCTGCTGCTTGGCTGTGTGCGTAAGTGCCAGCATCAGGAGCAATTCCTTTATTTTCGGACCGCCGTGGCCCTCGACCTACAGAAGCTTTTACCAGAATTTATGGCTATGCATAACCGACTTGGAAAAACAACAGCCGATCGAAAACACATATAGGTGCGTGGGGTGTGTGCCACATTCGGTTTCATAGTGTGCGAGTGGTCTGTGTGTGCGTGTGTGTGTGTGCTTTCTTCAGGCCATTAGGGGAGCAAAAGAAATGTTGACATTGTCATAAGAATGGGAAAAGAATGGCTGAGAAATGCGAACAACAGCGAAAAGCGCAAGAATTATTATTATTTATTCCCGAGTTTTATAAGATTTCGGAAGAGGTGCTGGGCGCTCATAAATCCAATCCTTATACATCGCACGGTGGTACACTTGGAGAAATTACTTTTGTATCAGAAAGAATTTTTAGCCAGCAAGTTTGTATATTGCCAGTTTAGTTTGAAACGGTATAACTGAAAATATAATTTTAATAAACAGAAAAGGAAATGTCCTAATTTATTTACTGCGGTATATATATACTTAACGAATGCTTAAGCATCATAAAAAATTTATGCTCATACTTTATGACATATGTTTTAAATTGTTAAATATTTTTCAACAGAAATTATTAGTATTTTACTGAGTTATGACCCAACCAATTTCTCTCAGTGCACTTGTCTGTGTGCCAGTGTCACTTCTTCTGTTGCCGCTGACAGGGCGACAGATTCCAACCGGAAGTCGAGGGAGTCGGAAGGAAGTGCCTTCGTGGCTCCTCGCCGAGACAGTGTCAAAAGTTTAACTTTAGATTTATTTGCCATTTAATGCCGCTGCTCCCATTCCCAGAACTGCAGCACGGCCAGGAGTTATAGCGGAGTTGTAAATCTCTCAGCTGTCTAAGCAGGTCAATGCTCAGACAACAGCCCCCCAAAAGAGTCTGCATTTGCCTTCCACAGTGCAATTGCAGCAGGATCCCCGCCCACACCGCTGTCCGCATAAAGGACATTTAGGACTAGTGTGAGGTTTGTTTGTTTGCCGCCTGCCACAAAGTTGTCAACGCGGCAACTAAACGAGTTTTGGTCTTGTGGTGTTCTATATTAGTATGTAGGGTGTTCGTTCCGTTGGAGTGCTTTCATTGTTATCCTTCTGCCCGAAATTCGAAGTTGTTCTCCCACGCGAGAGCATGCGCAGGGAGAGTTAAATCTCAGATAGCGAGAGTGGAGCAGAGTTTAAAATTATAAGAGACGCTGTGACAAACGTTGCCACTCTTTCGGCAATTATGTAAAAGCATGAGGTGCATCAAATATGCCTATGTTCCATGTGGAAGAATAAAAAACAATTATTGTTGGAATATCTATATAAGTATTAATAGAATCTATAATAATATGAAAAACATGTGTGTGTGAGATGAAATGAAATCTAAACATTTTTCAAACTTGTTAGCATGACAGTCTTGGGCATTGCTTAATTTCAAGTGACTTACTGGATTTTATTTTCATACGGACATATCATACGGACAAACAAACATGTCCAGATCGACTCCGAATAGTGATCCTTATGAAAATAATAATAGTTCCAAGCTTAAATTTATATTGATGCACTTTTGCTTAGATACCATTTTGGACTCACTCTTATATGTATGTATATTTAATTTTTAAGGGCATTTCCCATTTTATATTTAAAGGTAGGCATACAAATCGGAACCATCTGGCAGCCCCGGCAACTCACGTGCATTATCTGTGGCTCGTTGAGCCTGTGAAATGCAACAAGAGCAGTGCCTCGCCATCTGAGTGCTCTCTCTCTCTCTCTCTCTCTCTCTCGGAGGACTCGTTCCTTGCTCTTTGCAGAGATTCGTATAAGAAGTGAGCAGAGAGAGGAGAGGAGAGCAGGGCAGAGGAGAGCAGCACAGCAGCAACCACAGACACTGTTACGGGATCCGCGTTTTGGCCAGGACGAAGCGAGCGTGGCGACGAAAGGCAGCCAATGGCTTCGATTGGGAGCCAGTCAAACATGGTCCATCGACGGGAGATGAACAGCACCGAGAGCAGCATCCGCCAGCAGATTCGCAAGCCAGTTCGCTGCCAGAAGCCAAAACCCAAGGCAAAGCCAGCCGAACCGGGCCAATTCTAGGGGAACGCGAGTGTGTGAAGGTAGTGAAGTGAAACAAACGTGGATGTGAGTGTGAGTGCTGGTGCCAGTGTGTGGTCCAAGGACCTCATCATCGCCCTCCGCCCACTTGAAGTCAGACAACGACAAAGGTCCACTCCTTCGGTTCTAGTTCTTTTGCTGCTGGCTTGTTAGTGTTAGAGACACGCAGCATCTCGTGCGCCAAAAGAATTACCACTGCTGCAGACACACAACTGCCCCACATACACACTCGAACAGAAAGGATATGATGTCTGGGGCGAGCGAAAAAACACGAAAAGCCTCAGTTTGACATGTTTGGGAATGAGGAGCAGCCAGGACATAGGCAAAACACCAAACACAAGCATTTCGTGGGCCTCTGCCCACGCCACTTGCGCGCGTGTGTGTGTGTGTTCTCGGATTTATGCAGCACTAGTTACATAAGCCATCATCCTCATCATCGGCAGCAGCATCTGAAGACGGCCAAAGGCTTCGGCATCGTTAGCGCCAGCCAGCTGCCATCAGAATGCTATGAATTTCGAATCCCGGGTATAGTAGTGTGGAGTATTGTGCTTCGCGAGGGGAGTGGGGAAGGATAATGCCGCCGATACAGCACCAGCAATGAAAATCGCATTAGCATTAGGATGTGATAACAGCTGCTAGGCCAGGCGTCCATCAGCTGGCAAGGACAACAGCACTCGCTGTGCCCCGCAATTGCCACAACTGTTGTTCAAACTTTGGATAACGCATACGCACTGTTGCACCCGAGTTAAGGGGGAGGGGGAGGCGTTCTCGAAGGCTCGGCAAAATGATTATTATTGGGTGCCAAGGGTTATCGAAGAAGTGCGGAACCTCATTGTCCAATGAACCATTGAGGGTCGGCTTGGGCGCCGGACAGTTTTTATTGGGTGATCCACTCAAAGGAAGGCGATTAGTAGCTACGTTGAAGAACATTATAGTACATTTATTTTCAATTTGGTGAAGTATTTCACGGACTACAGCTCGTTTCGAAAGAATATGAACTCAACTTACGTTTGATTGTTTATAGACAGTAGATTCTGTAGAAATAACTTTGGAATGAATAAATAACTAGATAAATACCTTTTTAAATCAATTTACTTATTAAATACTTACTTATACTTATAAAATCTATAATTATTTTCAGTGCAAAATGTACCCAACAATTATTGCACAATCAACTTCAATTATAGGTATAGTTTCTATATAAACAAAGAAAGCCTTAAAAGATACTTTTCTTACCAGCGTTTAATAGTGCAGAAGTAAATCTTCCATTCATTAAAAGCTGTATTGGAGACATCTGCAGTTGGCAGAGATCTTTTCCAGTTGTATCCCTCTACCTACGACATCCTTAAAAGCCGATAGTCAGATGTGCTTCATGTCACCTGTACAATGGCAGTGCACCTTGTTCCCTCAGGAGGCAAGTGGGACTGCTGCTCTAGGCAGCGCCATTTGGAGTCGGAAGCCGCATGGCTTTCCCATTTCAGCCACAATCAGGAGGAAGCTCATTAAAGGCAATAGCAACAGCAAAAGCGGCAATTCCAGAAATAAGCTGAAAGTTTTCCACCAGCAGGAAAGCGGCCTGGCGGGGGGAATGGGGAAAGTGGGCGGAAAAGTGCTGGAGAGGCAAACGGATAGGATAGTCTGGCTCAGCGGGCGGCTGTGTGTGCGTGCTGGGCGTGGCAAATTGGGGCAGCAGAAACATGATAAGGTCTCAAAATGTAACCGCAAAAATCCATTGGCAAGTACAGCACATTTCCATTGTGGGCGATGGGTTGGGAGGGGTGAACCGCAATTAAATTTGCATTAGGCTATAAAGACAGGGCGGAGTGGCCACTTGTTGTTGTACTCACTGTACCGTAGTCGCAGCAGCTAATTACGAGAATTTCGCAGCAGACGAGTCGCGCGGGATGGCTAAGAAACAATAGATACGGACTGTAAATGCCTTTTCAAAAGTGCCAGAAACACATGTACATAGAGTAAGGCGAAGCTGGAAACAGAACATAAAGGATATTATGTTGCTGCCAAAATGAGTAGAAAGTTTGCAAAAAATCGCCCCGAAAATAAGCCAACAGCACAACCCGAGAATCGAAACTGAAAAAGTGTTTTCCTCCACTAAACTTAACTAAGAGCGGCACCACAATAAGAAAATCATAATGATGATGGATTAACTGATCCCAGTTGTTGTTCATGTTGTGCGAGTGAGACAGCGCGAGTGTGGGAGGAGCACCGGAAGTGGCAGCAGCAGCAGCAGCAGCATCAGCACCGCAGCAACATTGCAGCAGCAGCAGCAACAGCGAAGGCGAAATCAGGTTAGTAGAGGCTAGTTCTGGCCAACTTTTGCCGTTTTCCCGTTTTTCTCGTGTTCGCATACCGTTTTTTTTCCGGCTTTGTGGGCCACTCAGCGACCACAGCTTGTGTAAATCATAATTTATGCATTAATAATTAAAATATACACAAAAATATCCGCACAGGCGGCTGCCGTCGGCGAGTGGGAAAGGTCATTAATCTTGGACAGCTTACACGGAGTTTCTGGGGGTCAGTACATGGGAAATTATGAGCGAAATTAGGTACGTGGCCAAAGAAACAAAGAACTGGTGAACTGGTGGTCCTTGGAGTGGGAGGAATCCGCTTGTGCCCCCATCTAATTGAAAGTTGGTGAGCTGGTAAGGCTGCTTGCCACTCGCAGAATCCCTGTTCGGAAATTTTCATGAGAAATCATGGCAGAAATAGAAATTCTAATTGCTGCGAAGAATTTCAATTCCGAAAGCTTTGGCCAAATCCAACTGAAATTGACAGCAGCTATGTTGCCGTTTCGCATCGGGTTCGCCTCGTTTAGCCCCAAATTCCAACGAACACTTTCATCTGGGAATTCCTGAGTCCTGGTTGCCCCCCAATCCTCGAAATATTGATTATTTGAAGAGGTCAACTAATGAATTGTCATTTCGATACGATGCAGAATTTGCACCTCTTCCAGTTCACTTACTCAACATGTAAATACTAAAGTGAGTAATTGGTAGACAGGTAATCCATTGACTTTTAGCTTAATAAAAGTATAAACTAATAAAACTCAACCAGGCTTGAGTTTGTAGGCTGGCAAGGAATAGATATTTCATTTGATTATAACCCATCCAATTCTTAAGTTCGCTGCGATCTTCGATCTCTTCCAGCGATATATCTAATGGAATTAGGTTTATGTCCCTTTCATTTTAATCTCATTAGTGCGCCGAGGTCGAGTTCTCCACCCCCAACAGCAGCTGCACATCCTCCACTTGGAAGCTCTGGAGCAGACTGTTGTCGCTGCAGGACACCAGAAAGTTTACCAGAAAGAAGAAACTTGTCCAACTATACTAGAAACTTGTTTGCGAATGTTTCGTTTTCCGCACTTTCCAAGCCAAAGTTGCTCAACCCCCAGATGAAATCGCATCGAGGAGAATGAAATGTATGATAGGAACCGCTCTGAGTTTGCCTTTTTGATCAGCAATTCAAACACACGAAGCCCACACATGCGACTGCAGATGCAATAGAATTTGAGCCAGAACTTTTCCACTAGCATGGTGTGTGGTGGTATCATTATAGCCAGATGGATGTATTGTGTTTCCCAGCATGTGTCTTCGTGCCATATAAAGTGCTTAAATCTTAGTACCTCACGCCCACGTAGGAGTCGTAATCACCAGGAGCAATCGTAGAAAAGAGTTAGTATTTAAATGGTTGGTTATTATCCACCGGTGTGTATAATTTACTATGCTATTATGGCATGCTAGTTGCCAACAGGAAAACCCCTGAAAGTGCAATTAATTCAGAGCAGGGCTGTTAGCTAGGCTGTTAGTAAGGGGAATCCCCTCGAAGTGAGGAGCTTGGCATGGTGTCTATCGTGGAACATCCTCGAACATCTTTTGAGTGCCATTAGAAAGTGGGGAAGGGGTATTTATTTCTGTAATTGCTGTTGTCTCGCAAATTGCAGTTTTTGCCAGACTCTTTTGTTTCCCACTCTGCACTTGCTATATAGACACTGATATAGACATGCAAATTGGTAGACGGAGCATAGTTGGCATGACATAACCTTTGAGGCCGCATCCTTGCCAGCCATCTCTGTATTTGCATTCGAGATTATGCTGTCGCACTGTTTGCCGAAGAAGCCAGGTGCAGCTTTTAATGTTATTAATTCCCCAAAAAGGCAGACAGTTTGGCAAAAAACGAGCTGGAACTCGGCCAAATGTGCGGCGAGCCAAAAAGTACATTTGCAAATGGAGTGCATAAAGTTAAGTGGAAAAGGACTCTCTTCAAACTTGCAGGCTCTCCATTAGCCGAAAGGATACACACTACATACACACTACATGGTAGTCCTGAAAACAACTCCTTTGTGTGCACAAAACTCATCCGAACTGAGCGAAATAATTGGTATCCAAATGTCCTTGTATGCTAAACCAAAGCCTCTTAGCAGCTTTCGATGGTAGAACATTTTAAGCTGATTCAACGCGTTCAATTTCAATGCAATTGAATCGACTTCGAGCTTGGCTGGCGAGCTCATTATTCGGATTACGCAAGCGGATAATGTCCTTTAGCCACTAAATCCTGTTCCCAGCACTTTGACAATGCATATAATGCAGCTTGCCGAAATGAGTTTGTGTTAATGGAATAATGGCGATTGGACTAAGCAAGTTAATTAATTCAAAAGTGCTTGAGTCATCTGAAGCTATTTATCACCATGTGAAATGCCAGAGTATAATTAAGTTATATAATTAAGTTATTGCACATCGCCTGAGAAGAATCACCCCATCAATTTTTATAATCAAAACTGGAGACATTGGAAAGCAACAACAGCTGTCGATAGGCCATGTTCTTTTCCAAAATCGACTGAGAATTATTTGTCCAGGATATCGCTATGTTGGCAATCAGTGGCAATTAACTGGACAAAGGGAAATGACAGGGTTCTAGATCCATCCACCCACACACCTGTCATATTATTACCCTTTCCCCTAGAACTCAACTAATTTAAGCTATGCAGCTCTTTTATTTTTATGGAGCCCTTTTTGGTAGAACACAGAGCGAAAGTGCCTAAATGTTTGAGCAATTAAAAAGGGTCATCCCTTGCGAAAGAAATTGAAGCCCTCGGATATTTTTTGTTGTCGAAAACTTAAAAAGAACCTAGCCAACGGGACAACAAATTAGATTAAATGGGCCTCAGTATACCCTACAATATACACCATCCGTTTGCTTTAAATATCACTGAGTAATGTTATCAAAACAACATTATTTGTAACTTATGGGTAAAATAACCATTCTTACTTGGGCAATTAGTAGCATATTTATATTTATTTCTTCTGTAATGGCTTAAAGAAAATATAATTTACGTAGATGATGTTTTGGCATATATATCTAGTATATTGTATTCGCTTAACTTGTTGAAATGTTTATGCAAAATGCGCAAAAGTCGACCAAATCATTTTGGATTTCAAACTACAAAGTTGTACAAACTTTTCAAAGTTCCTTTCGAGTTGCCCGAGATACCCTTTTCAGCGAAGTTGAGAAAAAAATTCACTTTTTTCCCCAGCCTTTTTTACGATTTCCCTTTTGTCCACTTTTTGTTAGCCTGAAAATTGGTTTAATGGCCAAGCGCTTTGGCAAACACACACACTCGCACACGCACACACATATTGGGGCTTTTCCGTGGGAAAAGCGGTATGTGGCAGTCCTCCGTCAAAGAGCAAATGTGCGGTGGCGCTGAGTAAAATAATAAATAAAACAAAACAAGCTCAGCAACAACATGGAAACTTTACACAAACTTTCTCCCTCGCCTGTTCCTCGTTGGCTGTTGGCTGTTGGCTGTTGGCCGATGAGCCTGATAGATGTGTCAATAAAATCAATATTTGCCTTGCCTTTGCGACTAAATGTTCAATTAGCGCATCAATCAAAGACGCTTGAGCGAATCAAATGGTTTATTTTGGGCCACTTAGACCGGGCTCATGCGATGATTTAGTGGTGAATATTAACTGTGCGATTAGAGCGCAAATATTTGGCTAATTAGCTAATAAGTTAAGGCCACAAAATACAGTGTGCCCAGTAAATTGGGTTCAGTTGGGCAAATAAAATCGGTTGGCGTAAGAACGCGGTAAGTAAATCTGTCGCCTTGAGTTAAGCCCTTTGAAACCCAAAATGGATCTCATCCTACAACCAAATTAATGAAATTTAATAGGGGAACAGGGAAGCATTGAAATCGTTTATCTAATCGGACCGAAGACCTTGTCGAACCGCCCCATTTTCTATTTAAATATTCACAGTTCTCAATGGCAGGTGTGTGAAGGCTAATTAGGTTAGTAACTTTTCAAAAATGCCATTTATTATTTAAGTAAGGAGAAGAAACTACAAATTGCCACACTCTTCGTATACTCTTTCCATACTCTTATAGGCACTTAGGGTATACTAGATTCGGTGAATAGTATGTACCATGTAGAAGGAATAACCGAGCCTATAAGTATAATAGTATATTTATATAATACACTGCCTTGTATAGAAAAGCTTGATTGAAGAAGATTGCCACGCCCACTCTAACGCCCCTGTTTCTTTTTAAGATAGCGATTTTTTTACAGAAATTTTAAATTTTCTCCCTCTAACCTCCACAAAATAGATAACAGGTAACTGATAGTCGGAAATTTAGTTGGAAATTGTATTATTTTATTATAAATTAAAATAATACGAAATAGGACACAATCCAATTAATCATTAAAAAAAAAGTTTTTTAAAAAATCCCATTTAATTCAAGGCGATGCTTACAGTTGAACACCCAATAAACCTTTTTAATTGTGTTCTTATTTAAGAATCTTTTCATATGTATTTTGAATATGCTACACACTACACAGTCAATTTTATTTTAAGCCACTACTAAATTATTTAAATAATTTTAACACATAAATGCTGGTAAAAACCTCCCAAAAACGACTGCTTTTCTCATAAATTATTAATGTATATATAATTAATTGGTGACAGTTAAAGATAAGTGCTATTTATCTATATTAAAAGTGCTTAGCTTACACATTTATATACCTCCAAAAACCAGAAAATAAAATCTCATTTCAACCAATCACGTTAGACTAGCGATACTAATGCAATTCCGATTGGTGGACGTGGCCAAATCCTTTGACAAAATATTCAATGCGGATTTCCCACAAGGATAATGTTTGTTGCTTTCGCAAAGCTTTAGTATAACTTATGCGATAGATTTCCGTGAGTGATTTATTCAATATCTGATATTCGTTGTTTTTGGAAAACCAAGGCTCATTTTGATTTGCAGTCGCACCACCACACAATAACGTGGTCACATAATCAAATGAACTGCCTTTGCCCCGAGTCGATTGGTCAATTCTGGTCGAATGGCTGATGCCGATTGCACGTAATGCGATTTTAGATGCATTAACAGGACGAGCGAAATTGCAATCATTTATGTGCACTTAAGAGCATTAAGCGCGCACCAGACGCATTAATCATACGCCACGTGTGCCCTGCCGTGTCGTCTGCTCATCGACGGGGCTGGCCTCGTCGTGGCATGGCAAATCATTCGCCATGCTGACTGATTTGCTGCAGCACATCATCTGGACACTCCCTGGACATCTGCTGCTGACCCAGCAACATCGCATTCGCAACGACAGTGAGCAAAATTATAAATCTACAGAATGAAAAGGCTCTTAAAGTTAGCAATAAGGATGCTATAGCCCTTTACCACTTCAGGCAGAGTGCGATTATCCTTCAAAATAAAAATGACAACTCTAATTGACCAGAACATAACAAATATGCTCTTGACCACTGTGCACTCCACAGCAGTGCCAAAAAGTTATGCAATGAAAGTTGCCAACTGAGTGTGGAGTGCGTGTGTGTGTGTGGGGGGGTAGTGTGTGTCCGTGCTTTCTGTATTTGTATCTGCTTGTGAGGGAAGGCAAATTTATGGCTAAATTTATGTGGCCGAAAGCCCTCTGAGGCTATCAATGGGCCCTTCGAGTGTACGAACGTACATATATGGTACACTCTGCCGTTCGAGTAAATATCCTTGTACATCGAACAGGGTCCCTGGCGTAAATAATTTACTGTGCATTTTTAACATATTCTCAATTGAATAATTTATGACCACCAGTACAGCCTTCTGCTGTGGATGGCAAAGTACTGGGCCGGCTATAGCTATATTAGCCGGTCAATTTGGGCTACAAAACCACACAAAAAAAATATATAGCTTATAGCTTATATTATATTATAGCTTAAATTCAAAAAGTTAATACTAATTTATGATGCTACTTTTATAGATGCTTTCAGATTTCTGTTTTTTTATTAACATCATCCGATATTGCACACGAGCTCCATCTAGCGGCGGCCATATATGTGCCAAAAAACTTAACGGACGGACAGACGGACATTTGCAGATCGATTCAGCTTGTAATCCTCATTAAGGATATATATATTATATATATTAATAGTCGGACTGAGTGTTCATCGTTAATCTAGCTGTTTCATTATGCTCTGATACATAGTAGTATCAGTAGTAGTATTAGTAGTTCGCCAATTTATTTGTTTATTTATCTACCGTACTTTACTTTATTAAATTGTCCTGACCTCCTCTGCAGACTATTAAAAGAAAATGAAGTTGGTGCTTGATTCAGAATATAGTTGGTCTTAAAGCATTGAATTTGTGCCCAGAACTTAAAATCGAATTCCTAAGAAATAGCGCAATTTCCTCGATTTCTGGCGAAGAGACTTTATTGAAAGCATACGCTTTAATTACACATCTGCATAATTAATGTTTGCCACACATGCAAAATTTTTAATTACCCTGTCATCTCATTTATTTTTGCCACAAGGCACAAATGTTTTCCAGCAGCAATGCGCTGCTAGATGTTGGAAACGCTGATTAAATAATAATTGTTATAAATGGCAATCGTTTGTGACTAATTTAATGAGCCAGGCTTTCTTGAAATTAAGTGCAAGACATAATTGAATTAAAGTGAGGATGCAGAGTTCTTGCGTTCGTTGAAAATCATAATTCCACACAAAAGGATAGATCGAAAACTTAAATATCAAGCCAATTCCTTTGGAAAATATACCAGTATTTACTAATAATTTGAATTGGTATAGGTAATACCTAATATTATGTAAGAATAAAGCGCACAACACCACAAAGTGACAATATTGCTCATACGCGACGTTGCCACAGTTCCAGTCATCCCCATTAGACACCCATAAGCATGATGGTCCCGCTGGACCCACTCACATGTCCACTCGCATCCACTTGATATTCGGATTGCCATCGCCACTTGCCATTGACCCACAAATTGCACAATTTCGTTAACTGCCCAATTTGAATGTCACCGAAGTTCATCGAGGACCCATCAGCGCAGAATGACCGAGTTCACTGCCTTCTGTAATGTGTCTGCTCGCTCGGCCAGCGGCACTTATAAATAAAACACAGATTTGTAGCCATTTTGTTCAACGAAAAAATTAACTTAATTTGAAATGCGAGGGCCCAAAGAGAATGGTGAATGGGGAAAGGAGAAAGCCGAAGCCAAGGCTTGCAAATATTTTTACGCTTCAGCGCGTTGTGTACGTGAACGGAAAAGCGTATGAGTGCGTGGGTCGGGCTTACCATACATGAGTGTGCGTGTGCTGTGTGTGTGAGCTGTGTGTGTGTGTGGGTGTGCTCTTTTGTGGTGTAGGGATTTCGACATTAGGCATGCATTCAACTTCTTAGGAAAGTTACCCAGAGTATTTCGTGGGTGGAAGTCCCAAGGAACAAGGACTCTGCCTCCTCAAATCGCAGAACTTGGGATGTTAAATGGGCGTGGCAGCGTCTGCGCTACGTACACGGGAAAACCCGTCTGCAGGGAGTAAACGTAGACTATTTTTAGAGAAGCACTTTAAATGAAAAGCTGCCGAGAAGGTGGTTTTAAGTGGGCATGAATTGTACTCGCTCGTTGAATTAGTCCGCGGAATCTGCCAAGCTTCGATATATCCTAGTTGAATGTGATTGAGGGATAATTAGAATTAGATCTATAACATTTATCAGGGTTTGCATTCACATAGTAATTCTTTCAATTGGCACGATCATTAGGGTGAATAAATAAATATTTTCTATTATGAGAAGATTACAATGCAATTACAATTAGTTTAGCTTTACTCTCTGCCAGCTTAAGTTGATCCCCTGTTTTGCTAAGCAGTAATTATGATTCCTCGTTTTTCGCTCAGTGTAGGCCCAGGCGTGGGGAGCTATTTATAGATTTATGCACCCTCATGCCCAGCCCAAAGCGCCATTGCCGCCGGTTTCGGGGTTTGGGCCAAAGCGCTTTGGGCCAGAAAATAGTTGGCCTGTGTGTTCTTGCGGACTGCTACTCGTAGGATGGATATCTTGGACCCGTAAGTCCGCATTATTGCTGCGCGACTGAGCAAACTACTTTGCCTCGGCTGCGATGACCCTATTTCCTTCCAAGCCACTGGGGGAGTCATTTATATGTCCTCCGGTCCTAGCCATCTCCTCCCGCTCCAGCCACACATTCTGAAGTCGTGTCAGGAATCTCGTAACGCGTCCTGGCTGGGCCAATAATTAACCCCTTTATTAATACCCAGGCCATCGAATGTGTGTGTGCGTGTGCTACACTTTCCAGGCAACTTTTTCATTCTCGGCAGCAATTGGTGCCAGCAAAGGAAAAGCTACAGAAAGGGTTGTAGTTAAGGATACAGTAAAACAAACTAAACTTAATTTATATTGTTCGTAAACCATTATATTGCACAAACTACACACGTGGTAAACTCTTGTTAGGACTATTTAAATTTTGTATAAAAATGCATTTCTTATTTAAGTGTAGGATATGTTGGTGGCATAGCCCCACATAGCCTCCATTATCCTTTATGTCCCCCCAGTTGCCACGGTATCGATTTCACCGTGTGGGACGCCCCGCAAAGTTGGTCCCATTGTTGGCGAGGCTGCCAGTTGACTTCTGTGGGCGCCCAAGAGCTCTCCCAATTACCCAAGACGTTGATTTGGCGAACAAAAGAACTGAGCTGGTTAAATGGTTAAGTCATGCTAAATATAGTTGCTCGGCAGTTAATTAACACGCGAGACATTTACAAACAACGTAATATCAAAGACAGTGCATCTGGGGGGACCCCCGCAGATCCAGCTCCAGCTCCTGCTCCTGCTCCCTCGAAAGGATCCTCCGCTCGGTCATCAGAGGCGCCCTCGTATCCCGATCCTGAAGACGCTTCTGGAGGTGGTAGCTGCAGGAGCAGGCCTTGCCATTCTTCTTCCGCGGCTTATCTTCGTTTGGGTCTTCCGCAGTGGTACTTTCATTTTCCCCGATCTCGAACAAATCTCCCCCATTCCTTATGCGACACCTCTGCGTATCACAATCCCTACCCTTATCCTTGTGTCGCTGCCTCTCCTTCTGCACCACCCCGTTCCTTTTTCCACCCCTGTCCCTTTCCCTACCCTTTTGCGGCGATTGTTGCTCCAGCGACTCTCGCTTCAAAACGACCCAATCGAAGAGGAAGTCGTACACCTTGAACTGGCTCCGGAAGAGCACCTTGAACAGCTGCTGCAGATACACGTAGTCCGGCTTCTCGGCGAAGTGCAGCTTGCGGCAGTACTTCAGGTACATGAAGAACTCGACAGGCAAGCCGGTGCAGAGTTGCTGGAGTGGGATGTTGGCCTTGTACTCAGCTATCTTCTCGTACTTCTGGGCCTGCGTGTGAGCACGGATTCCCTGCCAGGGAAGACGACCCCGCTGGAAGTAGAGCAGCAGGTAGCCCACGGACTCCAGGTCATCCCGACGACTCTGCTCCGCGTAATGGGCCCGCACACTGGCGTACCGGGCCGTGCCTACCAGGTCCCGGTTCTCCGTGTAGCCGATGTGCTTCTGGGTGCGCAGGCTGTAGAACTTCTTGGCCAGTCCGAAGTCAATCATGTACACCTGAGTCTGGTGGCGGTTCAGGCCCATCAGAAAGTTGTCCGGCTTGATGTCCCGGTGGATGAAGCACCTCCGGTGGAGCAGCTCCACGCGGGCCAGGATCTGGTCGGCCAGCATCAGGGTGGTCTTCATGCTGAAGGAGCGTGAGCAGAGGTTGAGCAGATCTTCCAGCGTGGGCCCCAGGAGGTCCATCACCATGACATTATACGCCCCCTCGGTGGCATAGTGCTTCACATGCGGGATACCCAGTCCGCCCTGCAGGATGCCATAGATCCTGGCCTCGCGGGGCAGCAATGGGTGCTTGACCGTGGAGCTCTCAAGCTTTATGGCCACCTTCTCGTGGTACTTGAGCCCCTCGGCCTGGAAAAGTTCGCCGAAGGATCCGTTTCCAATACGCTTCAGCAAGCGGTACTTTCCCGCCACTATAATTTCTGGTAGGGATTGCTTCTCCTCTGAGAACCGACGATCTTGTCGCTGGTCCTTCTCATGAGGATGATTTGGCTGTGGCGGATGGCGGCGCTCCTTGCGGATCTGCGGCTTGGATTGGTAAACATCGGAACGGCCTTGCCAACGTCTGTCGTCTTTGGCACGTCCCTTTTCCCGTTCCGCCATGCGGTTCGGGAGCTTGCCAGACTTCTACGCAGGCAGGAAGTTGATGTTTCTGGCGATCTATTGTTGCCGCCTTCGATAAGTATGATGTGGAGTATGATTGAATTTTCTGAGTTCATCGATCATAATTTATAAAATGGGAAAAAAAGTAGCCCCATCTACTTATAAAATAAAGTGGTAAACAAGTCTGTACTTATATTTACCCATCATATGGAGCCCATTTTACATTACGTCCAATCTTTACATATTGTCATCAATTGAAATTGTTTTTTCCGTAAGTTTTCCCTCTTTCCAGTTGGTTTTCATCATTTGTTTGCCTGCTTAAGAAACTTTTGCACTTCATTTTCAATTAAGCGTACGGAGCTGGCAGAGTTATGTGTCCACATGGCTGCCGAATTGATATTCTTCACATATGTATAGTATATGTACATCCTGTTGCGTGGATTTACCCACGGAAGTGGATTAATTTACTCGAACCTGGCTGGCTCTATCCCCGTCACATTCACCTCAGACATCCGCATCGTATGCTTCATCATGAGGCTGTCAGTCACTCGAATTTCTAGACTATCTGGCTTAAACTTCGACCGGAAATAGCTACCAGTTGTGCCCTCCTAATTGCACTTTCAATTAAGGGAATTCGACTCGGGTCAAACTATCTTTTATCTGCTCCTTTCATGGTTTTTAATCGCAAGCTATTATCCTTTATCGCAATTCTTGCCCAAAATGCCACATTTTGGTGTTACGAAAATGTTTCCCACTTGATTAGATTTATCGACAAACCGATTATAAGTATTCATAACTTAATTGCCTGTGCCCAGATTGCGCTGGAAGCGATCCAAAAGTGTTTAGCCAGCATTATGTGAATTGAAAACGACGGATAAAGCAGAGTTGAAATGGTAAAATAGTTTTGCAAACTAGGCACAGTTGTCATTTACATAAAAGCTATGCAAAATCTGTTTATTGGTACTGAACGTAATGAGGCCACATTCGGTTGAAAATTGGTTGACATCGTTTTATTTTATTTCGTACATATAATCTGAAAGGTATCTAAAGTATCTAGAACCACTCATAAAGTCCGTTGGCATATCCTGAATTATCAACACATTTTTATTATATAAACTAATATATAAATTAATGTCGATCTGACTTGCACAGTTTTCGGGGGGAAAGTTCTTCTTCTGGGGCTTGCGGCTTGGAGCAGTGACAATCCCGAGAACTAAATGCGTGGATCCATCCATAATCCCTTATTTATGCGCGGCAAAAGAGCAGAACGAGGGGATGGAATATTGCCCACAAAGCCGCGCTAGTCCCGACTATATGTAAATGGGTATCTCCTACCATCCTCAGGAGCCACCCACATGGAGCTCCCACTCGCATGCAATAATGCTTCTTTTATGGAGGCTCTAGGACGAAGAAGTGGCATTTATTTAAAGCTTATGGCGCATTAAATTTAATTAAAATACTGCCTCAGCTGCAGCTAGCAGCAATAAAACGCTGTGGTAAAACTATCCAATCCACCACACCACTTCACTTCACCCATTCCCCCACATTCATCATGTAGCTGGGAATGATTAGCCATTTAAAGTGACTGCGCACTTTTCGGTATTTATCACATCTTGTTGTTAACTGGAGAGTGTCCCATCAATGTCTCGTTTTTCGGTTGAATACACAGGTTCTGTCAAAACTTATCCCTACCTTGGCCACGCCCCCACAATCCTTTTGGATGGCCTGTCAAAGGTTATGACCAAATTGTCCGCACATGCTTCGCATATTCCATAGTTTTCGCTCAAAAACCTCAAGCCTCAAAACTTTTCGGACAGCTAAATCATTTACATACACGCTCGTTTGCCGCCCAGCTGAAACTTGTGGTCACATGGCGTATGCGTGATGTGATGTCTTAGGATTTGGCTGCTGTCTTGATTTATGTACATACGCTTAGGCGTCTTTTTAAATGTTTTGACAAGTTTCTAGATCGTTTCGTCAACAATGAACGTTGTCCGCAATCCCAAATGCATCTATAAATATCTTAAATATTAATATTTCCCTTGATTATGGCATTGGGAAGTCACATTTTGTATCCTTAACTTATCTTCTCCCACTCAAATCTTAAGTATTAAATGTACGGCTTATTCATCTCCGATGAACATAACTTTTCGCACTAACTGCTTGCAATGCAAATTGTTTCAATATGATTCAGCTCAGCTCATCCCACGACAGTCCTCCTACAAAATTGCCTTAATGGAAATTATAATCATGGTGGCAATGCGTCATGGCCTCGACCACGCCCACTTCGAAGGGCGTTCGCCTGATTATCAGGGGCGGCGACAATTTCGCCGACATTGTTGCCAACGTTCCAAAGTTCCAGCGAGGCAAGGAAAATTCTTGCACAAGAACTCATTAAAAGTGACAGAGAGATGAACAGGAATTGTTAAGCAGTCCTCCTCCACGGAATATATATGTATACACATACATCAAACATCGGGGAAGGCACAAAAAACGCAGGAATGACAAAGGCAAGCCAAGTGATGCCAAATTGTCAGGACTCGCTTCTTTCCACCTCTCTGCCGGCGCACAATAAAGATATAGATGCCAAATTATAGATTAAACAATGACGCGTTCCCGATAGCCGACCGCCCCTACCACCCAACATTAAAGCTTAAATACATATTCAATTTGTTGGCCGCCTTCGGGACACGTACATACAACATTAACATAATTTCGACGCGTTTCGGCAATTTGAACACGTTCAACAACCGCATCCAAGCGTCCTTCAGCCTCCAATCCTCACCCGCTTCCACCCACTTCTCAACCCGAAAGCCATCTCTTCTACCCATTCGCCGATTGTTTGCTATTTTTAAATTCCAGGGGCGTAACTAGAATTTAATTTCTCAACTGCCTAGTCGTGGCTTTGCGATGTCTGGGCTTCCGGATGGAGCACGTACACTCACTTGCTCCCCAAGTTCAGTGGCAGAAGTACTCCGGCGAGGGAGGGCATGAGATGTCACGGCAGTGGGGGTCCTTCAAGTTAAACACATCTCAGAACGTAGCTGAGCCCAAAAACAGACGTTTATCGCATCGGTTCGATGTCCCTTTATGAATATGTCCAAGTGTGACCATTAATAATGCTACCCTGCAGGATACAGGGTACTTAAGATGCCCATGCACACAAGTTATTAAATAATATAGTTTCACTAATGATAATCGATTTGTACAGGACAGCGATTGGTTAATGCTATGATACTACACACTTGAGTTTCTATGTATCCTATGATATTCCTGGTACATATTCGTATATACCCACTTGTTTCGAGGGTGTTCCGACTTTTGTACTTCCTGGTTGATCAAAGCATTTTCCTCTCTCCTCTGTGGCTACCTTTAATTTTAATGTCTCACGCTCTTACACATGTGACTGGCGATGTTTTCCCTGCTCCTGCCCGCCGCTTTCATGTCAACCAGGTCAAAACATGACCCCAGCCATTATCGAGGGTAACCTGCCAGCCCAACTCCTCCTCGAAGCTAAAACGTTTTAAATTTGTTGCTGTCCGTGGGTTTTTCCCCGACTCGCTGCGATGTTCGCCGCTTTTTTATCTCAGCTGCTGTGAAAATCCGATGAAATATCTACTTAGGCACAAGCACGCGTGTGTGTGTTTAAGGACATTGGGCGATTCTGTGTGTATCTGTGTGTGTTTGTGTGTGGGCGCTGTTTGCATTGGCATGTGTGACTTGGCATCAACTCGTGCGCAAAACAGTTTAAGAAAATTTCATCTGACTCGCATTTTAATGATTTAATTTTGCATAAGCTTATACTCGTCCTTATATCGTCGCTTATCAGGGCAAGGATGTGAGCGAGGATATCGGGTTTCCTCGGCTTTCCCGATTGAGAGTGACACGTCATTTGATGACATTAGCCCAAGCCTGCTTGCTTGCGTCTAACCCACATCGGTTAGGCTAATCCCGAGGATGATCTGTGTGAGTTGAAGTCCAAGTCCTACCACCGGCACTGACCCAATTACGTCCTTGCAATGGCCAAATCCGGATACGCTCACCTACTGTGCACCAAAGTTTGCCATTCCGGTGTACACAACGCACAATCGTCAAGTGTTGATATAGTTTGTCGCAAACTTTGCAAGCAGTTCATTATTTCGCTTTCCGCTACAATTTATCAAAGGATATGCGTAATTTCCGACCCAAGTGACAGCTGCCTTTGCTCCTGCTAATGATGTCCTCCATGTCGACTGTAAGTTTCGGATTGCTTCCTGTCGCCCCCCATTTTGCGGCCGGACTCCAAAGTTCAGCCACCCACGCGATCCCATCTGCAGATGTGTGACATCCCCAATTCGCACCTTCCGTTGACTTTGGCACGCAACCGAAATGAATCCGGCTCATCAACGTGGAAACTCTCTGCTGGCTTCGGCCGACCCCGCACTTCTGACTCCCCTCTCCCCGGTCACATGCGCACCTTTCCATTGATTTTCCCGGTGCGTGTCCAAGGCGAGAATTGGGCCTTTCATTCGGGTCTCACGTCCGTCCACATGTGCCCACTTGTCACCATCCTTTGGGACCATCCACAGTTGGTGCGCAGCGGGGAACTGGTTTTATGATCCGCAAATGCTGTTCCTGCATCCTTATGGTTACTCCAACATGGACGGACTGCCATCGTGTCGTTTGTGAGGTCGTTTGGGATTATAATGCGCAGTTGCTAGGGAAAAGCCAGGTAACATAGTTATGCTTATTACTTGCTCATTGACGACGTTTACTTTTGATTAAATATGATTCCCATTCTCGGCGAACAGCCGAGAGATATTTTATCGTATCTTAACCTTGAGATGCCGGATCGAAATGCTTCCACTCGAAATCCTCGCCATCGCCTCTTCACGGTTAACTCGTGCGGTTAAAGCTGCTTCCTTCCACTCAATTATATAAAGCTGCAGCTGGCGAAGGAGGGGGAGGGGGTTGAAACTGGGTTATAAAACACGGAATCTCTTGAAATATTGAAAAACTTTTGCCCGCACCAAGATCAAGTGGAGGAGGTGGTAAAGTAAACCGAATACGAATCCATTTGGCGGTGCACTTCGAACGGAAGTTGAGTCCGAATCGGACAGTGCTCACAATCCCCCACTCCCAGCACCACCCAGCCAACTGGAAGCTAACCGAAATGGGGCAGGGAGTAGGATGAATCCGAGAAAAGCTGGGGTGTGGCATTGTGGGCTGGAGGTGGATACTTCTCCACTGCGGTAAGCCCTGCCAAGCACTCGCATATTTGCCGAACACTCAAAACGCGCTCTTACGGCGACAGGAGCCACCTGACAAGGACGCCAGGATAAATGTATGCAAAGGCAGTCAAACGGCGGAAAACTTTAGTTGCCACACAGCCAAACCGACTGGCAAATATGTAGATTCGAATGCGAAGAGCTCTTATTACACGTGCAGCCGAAATCAGCAAAATCCAAACACATTGACACTGTCGGAGTGTTCCACTGAGGCAGCGACGAATACGGATCCAGGATGAGACACAGAAAGTACACACCATGTTTACGCCATAAATGACAATGAGCAGGAAATCAGGGTAGAAGGGCAGGTCTCCCAGCCATCTGCTGTTCAAAGACACTCAAGTAGTAGTTGATATTTAGAAGGAACTTACATCCTGATTACGAAACATCCGCATAGAAGGGGAAAATTCAACTAAAAAGAAAGTATACATTATATGTTTAAAGGGAGTAAATTGGTCTTGCAGCTATCACAGAGGAAGTCGTGCTCATGCAAACTATTCTACCTAACTAATTTTCTGGTTTTACAGCAAAAGGATATTACTATTCTGAACGCTATAAAAACAACAATTAGGAAGTAAGGAACATATAAAAATCCCACATGCTCATATTCATATTCAGTTAATTAAGCAAATTTTTAAATATTCGATAAGTAACATCAGTTGAATATTTCGATTAGTTACATTTCAAAATATTATCCCTAACTAATTGGATTGGATGAGTACTTTTGACCTCAATCTGAACCAAGTGTAAGTGACGAAACCTTTCCTAGCTCTATATAGTTATGTAATCATAAGCAGACTATATCAATCTGCAGATTAGATTTCTAAATAATACATACATATATACTTCAAAATATAAAAAACCATCGATTATAGTTTCAACTTGACCCTATTGATGCGCGACATGATCTCATTGGAATTCGCGTCGGGGAATCCCTGTTAGCCCGTGTGGACACACTTAACAAAGGAGAAATCCGAGTCCAGGGAAGCTTCCACTATCTGCCTTTCTTGCCCCCAGCATGTATGCATGTGTGCGGGTGTGCGAGTGTGTGAATGAACTTCCGCTGCGCTGTGCGCTTTGGTGGTGGTGTTGGTGATGATGGCGCTGCCATCGTTTCCACTGCGCTGGCTTAGATGTTGCCCCGTTAAGCAGTCGGCACAGCACGTGACGGCGGATCAAGGATGTGGAGGGGGGGACGAGGATGGGACCCAGATGCTGAGTCTCCGGGCTCAGATTCCTTGGCATCCCTCATCGCAGCTCCACGGGCGATGGCGTTTATTAAGCGCATATAATCGTAAAAAAATTAGCTTGTATGAAATACGCACTGAAACTTGCGTTTAGCTGGCAGGGTGGAACGTGATAAAGGAGGCGGGATTGGAGCGCCGTACTTAAAATGCAAATGACATAAGGCGTAGTGCCTTTCCAGAGAGTCGAGTCATCGCTTTGGACCCATTTCCAGCGTCCCTTCCTGGAGATTCACTTAAGCGTTTTGATTAAACGCCCTGCTTTGCTTTATTCTCGTCATAATTTGAATTAATGTCGGAGCTTAGGGCGCAAATTGCTTTGTTTAGCTAGTTTTGAATGGATTAGGTAACCAATGGCAGGAGCGAAGCCGATGCTTTTAATTAAGAACGGGGTGGCAATCCATTAGTGTCCCTTTTCGGATGACAGACTGTAGCCCCAATTAGAGGTACAGCTGTCTTAAAAAACGATGAAAGCTCCTAGATATCCAATGAGCAGCTCACTCTCGCATTTTTGTGAGCCGTAATGTGGGAAAACGTTTCCAGTTCGCGAACACACACCAAAATCAATATCCGCCTAGAGCTGTCATTCGCTACCTGCATTTCATTTCCGCCTGTCGACAGGACACATCCTCATATGCAGATTTACACATCCTTGGTGGCACCCGTCTTCTGCAGGTTCAGTTTTCTAGTCGTCGAATGCTGCGGGATGTTGCCCCAACTAGTTAGAGGAAAGGGATCCAAGGGCAGTTCCTTTCGCAGTCCCTTTACTTTTATTATTCGTTTTATCCAACTAGGGGACTCACTGAGCAGCTGAGACTAAAAGGCCGTCTTTAAATTGGCTAGAATTTGTAATTGATTGTCTGCCGTTAACGCTTGATTCAGTGCATTTAAGGGGGAAGGAGAAAAGCTGGTCGAGAAACAACTGTAGCAAGTAGCTGTGCAAACAATAAATAAACCTATAAAATTTTAGTGGCACGTCGCATAAAAAGCTCTGTGCACAAAAGACGAGGTGGGGCTTAAAACAAAGCCGGGGCGGACTGCCTCAAATGGTCGGAAGTCGAACTCGGACTCGGAATCGGAAAAGTCGGAAAACTCGGGGCGAACAGGTTGCGAGAGCCTGTCGGCACAAAGACCGCATGAAATTTTCGAGTGGGAGGAAGGCTAAAAGCATTACGTTACACACAGCTCGAATATATACACAATAACTGGGCTACAATTGTCTGGCTTCGTAACCGCGACTGAGGATGGAGATTGGGATGAGGACGTGGCCAGAGCCTTGGAGTGTTGCCAAAAGTGGAAAGTTTTCAATTGCCAGGATTTGTGTCTCCGGGCCATGCCACGCCCACTCACCTCGGCCTACACATCCACCTCAGCCCAAGGCACTTGTTTGCGTACTTCGACGCTCGCCGAGAGCGTATCAATCAACTGGGCCACGGGGCGTATGAATTGGGTCTTGAGATCGGAGACAAAAGGCAACCCACTCCGCTCCAAGTGCCATAACATGCCCGGCCAATGTGTTGTTTTCCAAATTAAATTTACTCCGGCCTCCAGAATCTAATCAAAGTGCTAGCCTGCAGGGCTGCCATCATGAATCGATGGTTCGATGGCAAAATAACTTTCCTATTCACGAGGAATATGCAAATACACAACTAGTTCAGGGAATCTCGAATCCGTGTGGCCCCTCCAAGGCCATCAACGCTTTCCCCAACCTTCGAGGCATTGAAATGGTATTCTAGCATCTTAAATTCTCCAAAAAAAGAATCTTTAAGAATATAATAGTAACAAGACCCCCTGTTACTCCTATATTTATTTAAGATTACGTATTATTAAATCCATTTTGTTTTTGATATCTATATGAGTCACTTTGTTTTCGTCGATTTTTTTTAAAAAGAAAGGCCATTTTAAAGCAAGTAAGACCATTTTAAATACATGTATGTACATAACTTTGAACGAGGGCACCATTTCACTAATGGGTAGTAGTGGGCTTGAATTACTGAAAGTTGAGTGGGACACCGCACCATCCTGGAATATAAATTTAAGACAATTTAAATCCATAGAGATATACTCTGAATTGCACATAGGGTATCAACCATTCGACTCACAGTGCTCAGCCTCGAAAACGCTTCTAAGCGACGGTCTGCTTGTGTGGGCGCCGCTTAAGACGCTCTCAATCATATCTGATCAAATCAAATCAGCCGGCTCGGCATCCGTGCTCCTGGCATCCCGGCATCCTGGCATCCCCACAACAATCCACAATACGGCTCCAGTTAGTTGTGGGCGTCGCCTCGATGACGCATGGTTTTGGAAAAGGTGACTGACTGGGAAGAGATCCGGCGAAGGATGTGGGCGTTGGGCGGATGCGAATACGGATGCGGAGCCTGATGCTGATTCTTATGGAGATGTGGGCTATAAATACGCCACGGATGCGATGGCGATGGCTAGGGCTGTCTGGCATTTTTAGCACCCTGGCACCACACACATCGCTGCGGGCATATTTTGTGGTTATTAAATTTATTAAGTTTCCCTGCTCCGAGTGATGATGGATGATGGATGAAGCTGTTGGCAGATGTCTAACTAATTAAGAGTAGGCGCAAAATGCTGTGGCTGATTAAAAGCACAGCGCGGCTTCTCTGCAACTTAAACTGACTTTAACAAGCGTGCAAAACGCAAAACTCCAAACTTTTCCAATTATAAATCTGTTCTCGTGTAATTTACAAGCGGTCCACCCTAAACGAAAAAAAAACACTGCGGACAGAGAACAGAATTGGAAAACATTTTTCACGCCCCACTTGCCGTTATCCTCGTTTTCCAAAAAATAGGCAGTACGAATTGGCGCCCTTGGCAGAAGCGAGAGCCAGAAATCAACTTCCGTTGTGCAGCGGAAGTGAAATGTGAAATTTGAAATTTATTATTGGCAATGCAAAGAGACCCCAAGGAGAAACACGCAAAATACAAAAAACGAGAAGGAGGCGATGGGCGGGGGCCCAAACAATATTTATGTTATTAAACTGAAATCAATGTGCAATATCCGCTGGCGACTCAATAAATCGGCCGAATTCGAGCTGATTGCCACGAAATCATTGTGCGATTTTTTTCCGTCACTTTTCCAATTTATTTTGTGCCATTGATTTGTTTTCATTTCTGTGTAGCTGTCAGATAGCTTGAGAACGCCACTTAAATTATAATTTTACGACCCATCCTTCGATTCATCCACTCAAAATTGATGTCCTGCGGATAATGGCTATGCTAGAGATAGGAGTCAAATGAATAATCGTTTAATCAGTTTATAGATACTAACCAATTTTATGCATATTCTGCTTTTTCAGAAAACACAAACGAACCATCTAGCACTATCACAAAACTGCAATATAATTTCAAACCTGCTGGCTTCGCTTCCACCCAAACCGTGTCCTTACATCCCAAAAGATCCAATAAATCCGGCAAGCTGGCGTCGTTTAAGCAGAAGAATAACAATAACACCATTAGCAATTATAACAACAATATAATGTGGAGTAGTACTATATCGCCAACCAACTCTAAGAAACTGTTGATCGGAAGCACACGAAGCGTTGATTATGTCGGTGATAGTGCGAGGACAGCAGCAGGCAATATCAAAACAGGAGCAGCAGCAGCCGCAGGAGCCAAAGGATCAAAAGCCAAAGCCACCGCCATCGCAGCCACCACAGCCACAGCCCCCACAACCAAGATCTCAATCGAAATGGAGCTCCACATACAGAACAAGTGCATCTCGGCATAGCGCATCACTCTGGAGGGTGGTGCGGAGCCGCCATGGCTGCAGGGCCCCCTTAAAGCCGCGTTTTTGGGGGCTACTGGGGTCGGCAAAACAAGCATACTACAGGTGAGTCCAAATACAATACTGAAAATACTGAAAATCGGTCATATATATAGTTTCTATGGCGAAGCTAATGTCCTTCAGACGAAGGAAAAGCTAAAAGTTCCATGGGGTAAAGACAATCCTAAATGATAGCTCTTAACTGCTTGATAGGGTGTTCGCACTTGACACTTCTCAAGGCCTTGTAGTTTGCAGTGCGTAAGTCGCATAATTGGTCGTGGTACGATTAAGCTATATTCTAAGAAATACATAAATAAATAAATCATTCTGCGATTTACAATTAGGAGAAGATTTGCGTGCAGACATTATTTAAAATTTTTCCTTAATTCAATAGTTGTTAGAGCTAATATATATCCACATAATAAAAATCTATTTACCACAGCCGTCTGATGTAATTAATACGGAATTTGCCAATGATAATTTAAATGTTTGCTAAGTGCGACTCAGTGCTGAAAGCAATTAAAACGTTGGTATGCAATCCGATTCAATCAACGACCCATTGAATGCGTCCTTGTTGACCGCTCGCATTAATCAGTTGCTCCATAATAAATTGCATTTTCAATTAACACAATTCCCGATTAAAGTTGTCCCAATGCGCACAAAACGTTAAAGGGCGCGGGGTGTGCGGGGGATGCACAGGATGCAAACGCTGCACTTTTGATGCCCCAACTTGGACTTAAATTATTAATGGGCCACGGGCGACCCCGTGGAAAGCTGAAAAGTTTAGGGGCAAACTTTTTAATAGACCATCCCACGACAGGTGGCCCTCATCGACGGTGTTTAGCGCACCATCTACCTACACTGTGCATAGGTCCCACAGCCACCTCTATCCAGGACCCACATCCTTCCCAGCTCACGTCCTCCGCCTCCCGATCTGCTAATTGCATTTGTGTGCGTGTGGGAGCCCCGTTAATTTGATTTGCGCTTCGCATCGCGTCGCATCGTATCTTTTGTGGTTTATCTTTTGTAATTAGACAATGGCAAGGCACAGAGCTTGAATGCTTCACATGTGCTCACCGTGGCGGCCTGCCTGCCTGCTGTGTCAGAGTCCATCAGCAATGGTGGTCACTGTATATTCTAAGTTAGGAAAAGTAAAAATCACTAGAATTTATCTGTTAGCTTAACTAACAAATTTAATCAGGAACTTTTCATTTCACAATTTATTTGCTGTACTGTTAAATTAAAACCTTTATTAAGTTTCTTTTAAAACAAAAAAAGTATTTATTTGTGTTTTCCCAGTATTAAACAAGAGAGAACGATATAACGGAGTGCCATGCCTATCAGCTATCCGTCACTTAGCCAATGGCAGAATGCGAGACAGAGAATGATATATGCAGCAAATCGAGTTATGTAGCAAGCAGAAATTGAATGCTTCATCTTTAAACAAGGAGACGGATTTTCCCAATAAACTTTTAATAACTTTTAACAAAGTAGTATTTACACAATACCGAATGCCTTTCATTGTCCCAATCTCAGTTTCTACTTCATATATCAAAAATTTCCGAGATACGACATTCATACGGACTAGGGAAAAGATCCTGATTTAGAATACAAATACTTTATAGAGTCAGAAACGCGTTATTCTCCCTTTATTCTTGTATTCTGTTCTATTCCACGATTAATAAATGTTTTAAGATAGTTTGACTACCAAACAAAGAAATTTATAGGTTTAAGCCTTCTGACAATTTTAATTAAATGTACTAAACAAAAAATGAAACATTCATTTGATTCGAGTTTAATTAAGCAGCAACAGTAAACAACAAGTTTTTCAATTTAACACAGACAAAGTAAAATAAATTCGATTCTGTTTACCTTTTGCTAAGTGCCAGTCTCGATGATTACCCTTCCCAAAAACACTTTGTTTTGATAAATAACTAGGAATGCATCGAATTTCCCACTTAAGTATCTGTCAGCGAATACTCTTTTGGAAGTATGTTTCAGAAAAATTGTTATAGCAACATATTTCAAAATATTGAATACTTAAATTTTATAAAATGTTATTTTTTCGCAGGCACTAGGTTTTTGGCATACTCTTGGAATTTTTGTTGGCAAAAAGAGTATTAGCCTCGTTGTGGAAAACGGTCTATTTTCCGCCCACTGACGACCTCCACGCCCCCGCTTTTCACCTCTCGCTTGGCAAATTCAATTAACTGCAGTTGGCAGTTGCGAGTTGGCCGCTTTGCCATTTGCTTTCCGCTTTCCCGCTTTTCCCGCTGCGCGGTCCACTATTCCATTATTTTCCATGCATGTGCTTGTGCTATATAGCTGCGTTTAATTTCCACGAATGCGATTGAAAGAGCAGCGTGTATGCATTAGCTTTTAGGATCGCTTGCCTGGGAAACCCAGGAAACCCCCACAGATTTCCGAAACCAGCGGTCGAACTGCTTACTCGATTCCCGTTGGGCGGCTTTTATTGCTTGTAATGCGAGATTTGTGCATTTTTATGGCATTTTAAGCACTGCGAAATCAATTACGACCTGTTTAATGGCTGTTTGCGGTCAAGCTGGCCAAGGGAATCCTTTTCGGAGCCAGAAGATGTGAATCTCGCACACCAGGCATCCGAAATGTTTATAGACGCGGTAATGTAATAGTCGCGTAAAAACAGAAATGCGAAATCAAATAACATAATTTTTACAACAGGATAAACCAAATCGGTACATTCCGGTACCTTTCAAATTAAATAAATTCCATAGGGCCTCAGCATATAATTTCATGTATTTATATTGTATGTACTTGGATATTTAAATTACAGTTTGAAAGAACAAGGACCTTTGTTTCTCCCTGGCTTACATGAATTTCCAAATTTTCAAATAAAGTTGGCTAATTCCAGCAGATAAAAGGGAGAAATAAAACGCAGTGCATCATATCAATAAAGCGTGCGCCATGAATATCTATTAGGGTACATTTATAAAAGCAGCTCGGATCCCCGGCGAGCTTATTTATGTGGCAGATAATGTACCGCTTTTTATGGGGCAGCCTGAGCAAGGAGCATAAAGAGGCGCAAAGCTACGAGGCCCCAACGACCTCAGCAGTTTGGGGCAAGGTGCATGGAGCACGGAATACGAAGCACGGAGCACGGAGCTCAAAACTGGGACATGGAAACGGGACCTGGAGACCACGGAGCCAGCCGACCATCAATGTCATTTCTTATTCAATTACCAGTTCAATAAAAATAAAACTCAATGATATGCGGCGTTGACACATAAAAGCGACGCGATGCGAATCGATGTCTGACCCCTTTGCCACGCCCCCCGCCCCCGAGTTCAGTGTGGGGAAGAGCCTGCGTCTGTGCAGCGTGTGATTTGAAAAAGAGTGCGCCAAAGTCATTCCCCTTGTAGGCCAGCCAGCGTTGGCATCTTCGCTCTCTTTCTCCCAATGCGGCCACTTCCGCTTCCGGTGGCCTTGCTACTTCGCTACTTTGCTGCCTTGCCGCTTCCTTTTTGGTGGCCGTAATTGAATATAGTGCGCATAAATTGCATCTGATTTCATTGCAGCGACAACAATGGTTGCGCTGATTGGCAGCAGGGAATTTGCATTTTTATTAGACGGGCGAGCGGGAATCGCTCCCTTTTGCCTGACTTTCGTATTAGCCATGCCTCGAGCAGGAACACTGAGAAACACATTTCATATGTTGATCATTCGATGGTTTTCAAGAAACCTATGAACTTCAATCTATTCCATGACTTCTTGAAGCGACAAGGCGTCACTTTAAGGTGCAATCAGGCGTTAAATATCCTTTGAGCCTGCCACTCATCCTGCTCATGAATTGATACCAGAGAACTGCAGCAAGCCACTGGCACTCTAAGTGGACAAGCTAAACGCTGGGTGTCTAGGCACCCGGGTGTTTTTTGACACTCTACTTGCGCCAATAAAAAATATCTGAGTGTTTTGCCACCCTGGTGTTTTGTGGTACAAGCAAAAAAAAACCCCGGGTGGCTGCTGCGCAATAACCCTTTGGGTGAACGACACACAAGTAACGATTGGCCGCAGATCATTTTCTGTATGCATAAAATTTGTATGGGTGGAAGCGTTACGGTCTAAGAAATGAAGGGTGAAAGGGAACTCTCCCAAAAAAAGGTCGTGCACATGTTTTTGCCTTTTGATGCACCGTTATTCATTGAATATTTTTTATTATTATTTCCTTTATTTTACACATTTGTATAATCAATTAACAATTATTATACTCAATTGGGTGGCACCCGCACCCAAAATTGTTGGGTGTGAGTCGAGTGGCAAAAAATGCCACCCTTGCAGTTCTCTGATTGATACCCATTGCGAGTCCCGCAATCACATCCAACCACACCACACCAACAGCCACAGTCACAAACATCCCAGACCGACTTCCTCATTGTGACATTTCCACGCTTTCATTATCAAACGTCTTTTTACAAACTGTATTTTATGTGTCCGATGGCCTCAGCTTTATTTTTAAGACTCTGCGATTTGCCATCCCAATTCCAAATCCCAGAGTAAAGGCCCAATAAGGGAGTTAGTAAAAGAAAAGGCCGCGGGTTAAGAGGGTCATTACCACAACGGCGCCAAGCGAAATCCAAAATAGTCGCGCGTGTGCGTTATGAGTTTTGGACTTTGAGGCAGAAGAGCTGGCGACACTCAGCATTAGGTATCTCTAAATATATTAACAAATTAAAGCGAAAGTTGGGCATATCGTGATTTTGATTGAAAGTTCAGAATGAAAAATGAAATGATTAGGACAATCCAATGTTTATATACAGCTAATGACCATATACTCACGTATACTGAAATATAACACCTTATAATTAAAACAGAAACATTATATTTTTATTCTTTTCCGATTATAAAAGTCCGTTCTACATACAATAGAATGAAGACTTTGGGGCAAAGTTCATGCAAAAAGCTTTTAAATTTAGAGTCTACTTAGATAAAATACTCTTTTTTGGAATCGACGCACTTTCGTGTCTGCTTGCTACATCACTCACTTCGTTGCTTGCATATCTCCGTCTCTCTCGCTCGTTCATGAATTGAGCAACCGGGTATCTAACAGTCGGAACACTCTACAAAAGGATTCTACTTGTTTTCAATGTTATTAAATTAATTTAATTAATAATTAATTTACGGGAAATATACTAGTTAAGAAGGGTTAATAAACAAGAAACCGATACCAATTTCTATTGATTTTCTGATTTAGTCCCTTGGCAAATGTAGGATAATGCCCAGTCCTAACTATTTATCTGTAATAGGAAAAAAGATTATAGGAGTTTTGAAACATATATAAACTAAAATAAAAAGTATAATCTTTCTGTAGCCCTTAATAAGTTTACAACGATTGTCTACAGCTCACAAATAAAATGTAACTATTTCCATGTTTTTTTATTAATATCCTTAGCTGACCCGATCCAAAGCCTTGTTTAATTACACTTTTCTAAGCTCCATCCTACGCTTCGATAGAAACACAGCTCATATAACCATTACCAAACACTCGTGTGCAGTTTGTTTGCCATTTTAAGTACTTTTTATGATTACATGGGGAACGTAAAATCCAAAGCATACATTTAAGCGCTTACAATTTTAATAAGCTAAAAATGTCCATGAAAAATGTGTGGCTGTTTTTGTGAGTTTGGCCGGCCAAAGGACCTCATGCAAAAGCTCGGAGCGCATATTTAAAATGTTGGCTCGGCAAAGAAAGCATAAAAGCAAGAATCGTGTGCACTGCAAAGGAAATTGGAAAATATTAGTTTGGTTTTCACTGGGGCAGAGTGCTTTTATGGAGTCAAAGGATTTTGAAATGGAAACAAAATTTTAATATTATTTAATATTTATAATTTAACATTAATAATACCTAACTGACTCGGCTCTTTCGTGCTTGCTTACAGCAATTTTTCTACCATGACTTTCCCAGGACTCATCAGACGACAACTCATCGCAAGATCTACAAAAACTGTCTGGTCTGCGACACCTGCATACGTGAGCTGATGGTACTGGACGTTCCTCCCCAGGTGAGTTAGCACATGCCACCTGGCTGGCCCGGATCTGCCATAAATCCATCCTCCCAGCCACAGCCCTTGCCGCAATTTCCAACTTTCCATAATACAGTTAAATGTTTCTCCACTGTCACAGCGTGGCTGTGGTGAGGCGTTTTCTAAAAATATGTACAAACTATTTTTATGCAATTTTCCGGCAAATTTCATGCTGCTGATATATTAGAAAACGCTCCCCAAGGCCATAATAAATTGCTAAATAATCTAAATTGCCACACAGACCCACAGCCTACACCTACTGCAATCCTGCGCCTTTCCTCGCCTACTGGAAATATTAACCCGAGGATAATTTTAGTCCTTCTGCGAGGATGTTTTCTTCTGACTCAGCCTGCTGTCAGAGTTGTCTAGACTCGAGCTGGCACCTTTAGTTACTTGCCCAACAGTTTACAACCACATTTCACTTGTTAGATGAGGCTCTGCACTTCTTGTGAGCTTTTGCAAATTGAAAGAGGCGTATCGGAAAGGAAAAATATGTGCTGACAACTTGGGAGGATAAAATAGAAGTTTACTATAAGAATGATATTCCACCTAAGCTAGATAAGTGGGCTCTATCATAAGTTTATAAGGAAATCGCACCAGTCGGCTCTTAACTTTTTTCAAAACCCATAGGGTAAAGCAAAATGGAGCAACCACAACAGGAAATGACTCATCTTCTGATATCAACTCGGAAAAGTATCTTGTGGGTTTAAGTTGGTCTATGCTACGGATTTTTTTCATATCACTTAAAGGTTGAAATGCGTAACGAATAAGCTGCAAAATATGCAATTTCATTTATCACATTTTATTTATTTACAAGGGATTTTAAAATGAAGCAGATTAAAAGAGATTAAAGTGCACTTTCCTAAGCTCCAATTAATACCTTTAATTATCTGTTAGAATATTAATTTAAAGCTCTGAATCCTTGCAGTATTCATCTATTCAATGCAGTGAAATTTTATGCAAGATGGTTTTTGTAATTCAGATGTTCCATGGCTCAACACGCTTTCAATATTTCACACCAGCACGTGATGTTGACCATATAAAAGCCCCTCTGTATTTTCCTATTAAAGTGGCAGGCTGAATAATTTATAATAATAGCCAACAGAGGGTATATTCAGGTGCATCGTTACGCCGATATCTGGATATTATCAATTGTTAACTACTTTGTGGCCAAATTAGCCCTGAACAACAATATTACCAAATTATGGCTGGCCATAAAGACTGGCCCTATGTAAATATTTTCGTCCGTTTATCTGCCAATTGCAGTTGGCCATTTAAAATATCCCCAAGGTTGGGTTGCCCCAACTCCCATTTTATACTTGCGACTTCCTTTCGCTTGGATCCATGACTTGGCCAAGGACTTTGGCAATTAGGGAGTAGTTTCGGCACGCCACAAATAGCAAACGGACAACGAAAATGGGCAAAATGATTTCACACTGTCGTCTTACATATCACTACCAGGACATCCTCGCACCACCAGTTTTTGTCCATCGGTCTGCCACGTTTAACTATCATAAAATATTTATGGAGCACACTCCGAACAAGGCCAGTTGCTGTTTGGCTTCCATCCTCGGGCCATCTAGGATATGCAAAGCACGAGCTGCCGAGTAAAAAGAGGATTTCTTTGGGATTGCTAAAGAGTATAGTAAGTCCTTGAAGAGCAGCTCACAGAAATAGTGCACCAAATAGAGATCAAAACTTAAGCTGGCAATTATTTAAATATGATTCTTTTATCTGTACATTTAATCTTTAATTAAATGTATCTAAATCCTAGTGGAATTGAACTCTACATATGATATCGATCCAGTTAATATTGCCTGTTATTCTGCATATGTACCTATGTACATCGGTTAAGCCATCACTTGCTTTGTTCCGCGGTTGAATACATTTGGGCCAGTCGTTGATCTAGCAAATCGAGAACTGGGCCAAGTGTGTGCTCGGCTGACAAAGTCGCCAAAGGATATGGCCCGGGGAGGATGCTGTGGCAACGCCATGGATACCCATCCCCTCCAGTTCCCCCAGATTCGTGGGTGAGCAGGGGGAGGAGGAGGAGGAACTGAAATGGCAAGCGGAGCAAAAGAGTTGACAAGCGAGCGTCGGGCAGCCAGCCAACCGCATCCATTGTCATACTCGTATTAACTACGTGCCGGGCGAACCATACCGCCCCCTTTTCGACAGTTCGCCGCCCATGCCGCCATGCCGCCCCTCGATGCTTTTCAACTTATTCATGTCCATTTTGGCGTGAATTTGTTTTCGAGCAGAGCTTTTTGCCCCCCTTTTTGTTACACTCTTTGTGGTTCATCCATTGTGCTGACCAAATGGTTGACTGTTGTCTAAAAGCGGGCCAACAGGGTTTTTTCTGGCCAGGATTGGGAGCAGGCTGGGAGCCTTCACTCCGCTGTCGCCTGTTTATTGTGCGGAATTTTTCATCGTCAAGTGCACTGCCTGGCAGTCATAACTCAAAGTCCACCTTAATGGTTTCCACTTGTACAAACAGCATTTATTTTCCAACGGATTTTCGCTCATATTCACCAGTGCCACGGGGAGAACAGGTGTTTTTCTTCCTGCTTCTGTTTCTGGCTCTGTGTGGCTGTGCGAAGTGGAAGCCATTTGGTTGGTCATTGTTCCCTTCGCTGCTCAGAGCCACACTTCAAATGACAATCTGGGAATTGATGGGCGGGGGGAGCACCAAACCTCTCAGAAAGTAAATCACACTTGACTAATTATAGAGCACGATGTTGTAGTTAATATACAGTCCGTGGCATTCTCAGAATCTTGATGAGCATATTAGGAAATCACGGCCTTTATATGGTTTTTACAACTTTCAATATTGGTCAACTCGAAAACACCGATGGTAGTACACTAAATTCTAAAGACTAGAATCGAGCAGGATAATATTTGTTATAGCGATTTTCTTAAATTTAGATAGCCAAAATATATAAGAAAAATTAAGTTAGTATCTATTTAGTTTAGGGATAGGAACTGCGATATTAATAATTTATGCTTATTAGCAAAGCTATCTTGAGCCACAATCTCGTTTGTTCAACTATCTATATTACATGCATAGATTATATGATTGCTAGATAGTTTTATGTGAGTGTCATTCAATGGTATAGAATCGATCTAGCCCATTCAGTTATCGAACTCATTACCTAGCTACTCCCCTATTGAACTTTTGGGGTTGGAGTTAATAACTAAAAAAATCAATCGAACCTGCTGACCCAGATATTCTGACTGATAAGAACCAGGAGGCAAACAGGTCGCCAGCCAGACGGGAGCTGGAGCTTATTAGCTCGATGCCCTCCAAGTCCCTCATGTGACCCATCCATCCATCCATCTATCGTGGATCGAATCCAAGAGGGCGGCAATTACAGCAGTTACAGCAATTACAACTGGGCCAGCAGCAGACGTCGAGAATCCTGGCTAAGGAGCTGCTCGCATTTCAAGCCAGCTCCCGAAGCAGCCCGTTAATTAACAAAGCAACAATAATCACAATGGACCCACCGAGGAGCGAAGGAAGCGCAAATTAAATGAAATTTAATCAAAAACGTAAATCTAGCTAAGTTACTGCCCGACGGGAGTGGCGTCTGTCTGACTGTCTGTCTGCCTGCCGGAGTGACACCACACCCGTGCCCAGAAGGTTGCGAGGGGAAGAACCAAGGAGCTGGGGAGCTGAAGAGCTGACAAGCCAAAGGACCAGACGCAAAGGCGCCAAGGAATGCGGACCCACAAGCTGTCCGTCCGTGCAAGGGGTCGGGAATTGGGTTATGGAATCCAAGGGTTGGCACTGGTGGTGCACACTGATGTGCCTCAAAAATAAGCTAAACAACGGGCATTGACTTCGGGGATTTTCAATTCATGCCAAATGAGCATTTACAAATTAAAGGCTTTTCTGTTACATATTTCCTTTGGTAAATACAAAGTTTAAAGCGTGAGAAATTACATTTTTTCTGTATCCTGCTGAAATGGAAAGCAGCTAGGCAGTCAGCACTAGATTTTCCACTAGATTGTTGTTCCTCCAAAATGTCTCGACTCCTGTTCTCTTCTAGGCGGCCGTTGACTTTTGTTTGCTTCTAAAGCGCTGCGACGTAAATTTAATTATAACGTTTACCTACTGTCTTTCCACCTCCTTTCCACCCAAATCCTGGTCATTAGTGCCCGGAGTGGAAAATGTGGCCACCTGCCTGCGGTGGAAAACTGCCTGCTGATTTGCGATTCGACGCCTCCGCGCTTTAAGGGATCAGCCGTTTCGCCAGCTGCTCGAGATTTATTTATGGCAGACGAATGAAAGGAAACCTCTTAAAAATATTAACAATTTTGTTTTTGTTTTGTATTCCGAAGGGAATTATACTACGCTATCTAAACAACTGAGATGTCGAGCGTGGAATAGAACCATCTATGTAAATATATTGCTTATACAAAATAAGTCACCTAGCCATGCGGAAAATACATATATTACTTTTTAAACGGATTGCTTTATACTATAAGCATATAAAAAACCAGTTAAGAAAGCTAAGAAGTTAGAAATCAAAGTTTCACATGGAACCCTATCACCTCAATTCACACGAGTAACTCTTATGCTCTGTGTAAATAGTATAGTATACAATGTAAACCATTAGTTGGCAACTAGTAATCAACACATTTTAATGCACTAATTGGCCAAGCATTATTCACTGCCAACTGTCCATTAATCTGAAGTGTAACTGCTCCGGATTTGTGCCTTTGAGCTTTGTCCTTTGATATTCAGCGGCTTTTAAAGGGAAAATCAGTTTGGAGAAGGGCGGACGAGCTAGTGAATCCAATTACCAATGCAGCGGTTTCTCCAGCTGAAATGCGACTGCTGTGGGCAGTAAAGATTGCTGAAGCCACAAGAGTGGTCAACCAAGTCCTAAATAAATAAGATAAAGCAGCGGAAAAGTGTGTGTTCAGTGTACTTTTCAGTGCACTTTGCTCCAGACAAATTCTCTGCGAGACCAACTAAAGTGGATGAATTAATGGCTGAACTTTGGGCAAATTTGGTTCTTGCGCAGTAGTTTTGGGACTCTAACTCTTTGACTAACTTACATAAGTACTATAATATATTAATTTTAAAGTAACTAAGTTAAGGTAGCCTAAAGGTTAACATATAATAAAGAGTATGGTAACATAATTCCCATTGGTTGCTCCCACTTATTGAATGCAATCCAAACCAAAAACCAAGCAAAAGCGATGATGACCCATGGTAAATAGTACCTTGTAGTGGGCTGATTGGCATTTGGCAATAAGGAATTCGGCATCCCACCCATTCCCATCCATATTCATGTCATATTTATGCCAGTTGTGAGCCCTCGTTAAATGCCATAAACTCTTTTCCCAATTTCATATTTGCTTTTCATACGCGTGCCAAAATAATGCGAAACGGAAACAACTCAACCGTGTGGACACATGTGCCTGTTTGTTTATTTGTTTGTTTGTTTGCTTGCCCGTTTGTTTGCGGAAATATGCTGATAAAAAACAAACAACCGCCCAATTGGCACGGCCATCGCAATCGCAATGGCAATCCGCCAGAAGCGATTTCCGGCTGACAACTTCGCCGAGTGGAACAACGGACATCCGCTGGGGCTGCGAACGGTGCACGCCTATGTCTTGGTCTACGACATGGGCAACTTGGAGACCTTTCAAGTGAGATCCATTCCTCCACAGAACTCCAACGATATCCCTGACGCTACCATTCCATTCCAGTACTGCCGCTCGATGAGAGATCAGATCTTGGACAGTTTCAGTCATCGTGATTTTAGCATAATTGTGGTCGGCAATAAATTTGACAATGTGACTGAGGCGCAGGCCAACTCCCAGGTGAGTCCTTTGCTCCTTAGCCATTAAATCACTCAAATTCAAATCCTTGGAGAATGAAATAGAATAGACAGACGTACGTCATGTAATCAGAAAGTATTTTTGTTGCTCCTTTAAATAGCGTAACTAAATATAAATGACAATATGAAAGTCACTAAATAATAGTAATGTCAATTGTTAATTAACTTTACCTTTAAATAAAGATACATTTTATTGTTTTAAGCGATCTCGAATCCAAGGTAGACAACTAGTAATCACTTAAATCCCAAAGTTGGCAGCTATTGGTTTCCAACAGAATTGCACTCAATAACGAATCCTTTCCATTACCGCACACCCATACACTCATCCTGGACTCACGGACTGGCAGGAGCTCAAGGACATTTCCACGCTGGTGCGCAAACATTGGCGCTGCGGCTACGTCGAGTGCTCGGCGCAGTGAGTAATCAAAGGCCAAACGATATCGATATGTGGCCTAACCGGGGCTTCTCTTCTTTGGGGTCTTCCGCAGATATAACTACAAAATCGGAGACGTTTTCCGTGAGCTGATGGGTTGCACCAGCACGGGAGGAGGCGGCGGCGCCGGCGGAGGCGGAGGCATGGCCGGGGTCGGTGGCCTGGTTGGCACTGAGTACTCACAATCAACTAGGAATAAAGGACGCTGTACAATACTGTAGCAAGAGTTGCATAAGTTTTATAAGCAAACGCGCTGATCTGGCGCATTACATCCGAGTGAATTCGTCGCAAGACGGTGGCTGCAGCTGGGACACGGTGGCGTATACGCAATCTCCAGGGAGGAAGCACAAAGACGACATTGTTGCCCCTTGCCAACGCTTGCTTGCTGATGCATATTTTACCATATATTTTTAGTGGCCACACTCCGCACAGCTTCTCCTTTGTTTGCCATTATTACAACATTTTGTGTTTCCATGGACGCTTTTGCTCTGCTCATTTTAATGGCAGTGGCAATGGCAATGGCAATGGCCTCGCCGCACACAGGACACGTTTGGCCAGCACCCAGATCCCGATCCTGGCGACAGCTTTTGTGCGTCCGCATTTGCAATTCAATTCGGCGCTCGCTGGCAGGAAGTGCAGTGGCCATGAATATGCAGAGATATCCGCAAAGTGCAGCCACAATGGCCGGCGGAAGTTCGATTCCCTTGAGGCCATCATCATTATCGTTGTGGTTATTGTTTGTGTCGTGGATCGTAAATAGGCAATTAATCCCACCATAATTTACAATACGTTTTATGTACGAACGAATAACCTTGTTATCAAACAAACTAAAGTCGTTTAGGAACTAAAGTAGTCGACCTAAGCTATACACACATATACTTAAACATATATGTATACATTAACGTTGTGATCATTTCAAGAATTAGTTCTTAAGGCACTCCGACCCAGAACGTCGGCCAATGTCAAGTGAAGTGAAGTCAAGTCAAGTCAAGTATCCGTATCCGTATCCGGAACTGGATTACCAGAAATACTTAGCTATAGGACAACGTACGAGTAAGAGCAATTTAATAAATAGTCGTAAGTGTTTGGATAGCGGTCGAAGGCGGTAAAATCAAACAATTACAATCATGCCATGAAAATCCTCAAGAGGCCAGCTCCATAATATCCCCAATTACTCGCTGCGCAAGTTGCTTGAAATGAATAACCACCCGAATCTGGCATAAAGTTATTGCAATATCCCCTAAATCACAAATCAATCATTGTGTCTACAAGTGTTACAAATAATAGATACTTTACCCATGTTTCGCCATCGAGGAGCCGTGATCCAGAAGCCTTAAGAACCCAGAAGCAAATGCTGCATAGAACACCTTAGAGTAGAGTAAGATTACAACTTGATCGAAGCGCACAAAAAACGAGCATTGTGTTACCATCGCAATCTCGAAATTGTCAGAGCCCAGATTGAATAAAGATCGAAAGCCACATCTGGGTACAGTAGTATCCATATCGCCCAGCTAATGGGTAGGTGTGGTACTTTATATCCGTACTATACTATCCACTGGCGATCGCCAAGTTAATTAGGTTCTGAGCTGATCTACGAAACACGTACATACCATTCTGATCTCTTTCTTTACCTCAAGAAGACAACTTAAACTACTCAAAAGAAAAGCAATCAAGGCTGACTTTGTACATAGGGATTTCAATGGAAGAACTTGGCGAAAAGCTACGGAAACCGACTTTTACAGCAATATAAGTAAGCTCTAACTGATATTCAAGCTAGATACATAACTGGGCGCACTGCCACATTGGTTCCACTCCCAGTTGAGTGCTCGGCTAGGATTCTAGGAATAGCTGAGGTAGCCAGTATCTTGAAACAATTCGACGACATTATTTCAAGGTTAACCAATGCAAATCGATAATAACACAAGGGTACTAGCCCATTATTGTTATAAATATTATTATTAATATACATTTGGTCGGCTTAAAGGGGGGGTAAGGTTTGAAAGGCCAAAATATGGCCACATATAAGGATATTATTTTAGTTGTTTGCAACTCTTACGGAGAGTTATTTGAAAAATATAAAAAATATACCTCGCTTAATGAGAAATTCAGTTTCCTTGTTCCTTTTTCAAATTTTTAATTGAAAAATGTTCCTTTTTTAAAAGAATTATAAAAACTTTGCTGTAGCTTCTTTAGAATTATACAGAATATTTAAAATATTGAAAAGCAACAAAAAAATGGAAAACCTTACCCCCTTTTCAGTGAAGGATAGACCGTCAAAACACTAATGATATTAGTGTTTCAACCTGCACCCATTACCGAACTGATCCCAACTTGAGAAATGTGTTTATGACATGCCTCTTTCCAAACTGAAAACCATTCAAAACTTGCATAACTGAAAGCCCGAAATAGACATACTTATATAACATACCTATATATACACATATTTAAATGTAACGATAATTGTACGAGTTTGGTTCAGGTTTTACCTTGGTTTTCAACTTTACGGATTCGTCAAAATGGCTGTTAATTTTTGAGAAATAAAATGCAAACGCAAAACAGTTGAGGGAGTTAGCCGAAATTGTTGAGCAAGGGCAATTGTTGAATTATTTACATTTAAGCAACGCGATGCCTGCGACAGTTTGAAAACAAAAAACAGGAGAATGTAGTGTAGCCAATAAAGTAAAACAAAGTAAAGTAAAATATGTACTACGAATCAAATGCTTCAGCCGCTTGTTGTTTGTTCATGCCATTCAAACGTAACTAATTTTAAGTGAGCCGCTAGGTTTAGATAAGTATTACCAAGTGCGTAAGCCGCTCATGATCTCTGTTATTTTTTTTATAATAAAAGGCATGACGCAATGCAAGTAGAAACAAATTGTTAATTGGACAGAATAGCAAGAGCAACGCACCGAGCAAAATGTTAAGCAATCGAGTATAAAATGCCGCCGGAAACGGAAGCTGGCAAACTGTACTTAGTGTAGAACGCACAACGATGGTGTATGGTGTGGTGTATGTTCGACGACAACCGTTAGCAAAGTAGAGAACGTTTTTGGAAAATGCGCTCCGGCGCTGATAATAAAAAAAAGTGATATATAAAAATTAAGATTGCTGCAAACGTATTTACTTGGGCAGGGGACAAATTAAAAGATTAAATCCTGGTTTACCATATATGTAGAAGCACCAAAACAAACTATTAGCCGTCATGCGAATGGAATGATTCCTTGATTTTTATTAAGTTGCCTATTTTCCTTAACAGTAAACTATTTTGGCTCTAACATTAATCCTTAAACCCAATGTAAAAAAATGTTTTTTCAACAACAGCTAACAAAAAAAATGACTGAAGAAATATTATTAACCATGAGTTTAATACCCTATGCAATTCCCATCAATCACACGTACGTGCACACGATTACTTAGTGACTTATAACATTTATGTAAGACATTTCAGCGCCTCAACCAATTTCATTACTACACACAACGCTTGCCGCATGCGGCGATTGCTTTAAGGCAAGCCAACAATTAGTCACAACCATTATCTCTATGGGCAATTAGAAAACATTTCCATTTCTATTTTTGACATTTTTATTTTAATCTTATCGCCTACGACTAAAAACAAACTCTCGCATTGGTTGGGCGGCTACATGGGTAGAAACAAACTAAGACAAACAATTTAGCATCGTAGGTCATCAACTTAGGCTAACGACTGTTTAGGAGTACATCATTATGTGTATGTATAATTCCTAACGTTAAGTCTTAAAAACAAAAGGACATTTTGTTGGTAATTTGCGACGCGCAAGAGTAAAAGTAAAAGTAATACAAAACTTATTGAATCTAATGTTGCCCGGTAATGAATCTGCGACTTTTACGGGTCGAGGTCAGCGAATGAGGCATAGCCAGGTGAGGAATAAGCGATGGCGATACGGATGACTTACAAGCGAAATGCTATAAGTGACTGAGTTTGGCGCTGACAGAATGGGTGTCCAAGCTCATGGCCCATGGTGTCTGATCTATCACTGATGCGGCTCACTGGAGCTGCTGAAGGTGCGGCTGCGACTCAGTCGCCTGGCCCGCTCCGCCAGCTCAGCCTGCTCGCTGCGTCCTTCCAAGAGGAGATGAGGTAGCTGCAGGATGTTGCGCAGCTGACTTTTCAGCTGCTTGGTCTGCGGGCGTTGCTCTGGCTGGGCGGATAACATTTGTTGGAGCAAGTCGTACTGCTGCGGGTAATTGACAGCGAAATCCTTGGGATACTGGCCGTCCCGGAGACTGCGCAGTGTCTTGATCCGCTCCATTTCAGTGCTGAAGTACACGTGCAGCTCGAAGAAGATCAGTCCCAGTGAATAGATGTCCACCTTGTAGTCGTAGTGCTGGCCCAAAAGCTGCTCCGGCGACATGTATAAGTGGGTGCCCACCTGCTGGGTGTGGCGGGCACAGGAGGGCAGCCCACTTTGGTCCCCACACTTGGCCACTAGGTTGGGGATATCGGCCATGTCAGTGACGAGGCCGAAGTCTCCAATCTTTATCTGTCCATCTTGCGAAAAGAATATGTTGCTTGGTTTCAGGTCCCGATGAATCAGACCCTTCAAATGTACATAGTCAACGGCATCAACGATCTGGTGAAAAATGTCACCAATGTGGGCAGCCCTAGCTTCCGACCGGTTGTCCCTTAGCCAGTCGCGCAGACTCTCCTTGCGGCATAGCTGCATCTGGATGTAGAGGTACACCTTGCTAGGCTTGGCCACCGTTCCGTTCAGAATTGTGGCACTGGAGGGCGTCTGATGGCTCCCGTTTTGGTTGTTATTGTGATTTTGGGCCAGTGCCAAGGTAAGGGGCTTCCTTCTAGCTTTATTATCGTCATCCGCATCATCACTTCCACTGCTCTTGGGACGCACAGATTCGATTTGAAACGAATTGGAGACCAGTTGGTGCTGTGAGTAGTTTATGTTCTTTAGGTCAAACGAGGCCGAATGGATGTCAATGGACACGGAGCTGCGATGGCGTTTCGCATGGTCTCCCTGCTGCTCTTCATCCTCTTCATCATCGTCGTCGGTATCATCCTCCTCCTCTGCGCGTAAAGCGGCTGACTGCGACTCGCTTCGGAATTCAATGAGCGAGTCCTCTTCCTCATCGTCGTCGTACTCCTCGCGTATGTTCCTGAGTGATGACTCGCCTGGTAGATGAAAGTCGTGACTACAAGCGGTGCTATTGGCTGCATCCGAAACCCAGGACAAGAGTTGCTGTTGTCGTTTCTCCTTCAACTGTTCCGCCAACGAAGGCATTGTACTATCGTCCGGCGTCTCTATCTGTATAGAGGTGGACAGTTCGTGGGCAAGCAGCTTGCGATCCTCTTCTTCCTGCCAACCAGTCGGCGGTGTCTCGGTCCAGGACTGGAAGTGTAACAATAACGAGTTTTATAATCAGATAATACTTTAAAACTTAATTTGAACTTTTAAATGGATAGAAGAACTTACATGGAAGTATCGCACGATGTTGTGGTGCTCACAACTGGCCAAAGTTCGAGCCTCGCGAAGGACTCGCTGTCTTGAAGATTCCTTATTGGGTAGCGTTATGCGCTTAATCGCGTACCGGTTCTCATCCAGCTTGTTCTTAGCTTCGAAGACCACTCCGAAACCTCCGCGACCAAGGCACTGCATCAACTCGAAGTCGGACTGAAAGCGGGAAGTGTAATGCTCGCCTGAATGAGTTGTGGACTCCGAAATGGTGCGCTGATTTGCTTGTCGAGGTGGGAAGCTAAAACGATTTCCAGGTCGTTGCATCGGCACCACTGGTCCAAGTAAAGCCTGTGTGGATGCTTCGGTGGCCTCGATGGCCGTTTGAACAGGCACATGACGTTCAATGACCAGATACTCTCGCTCCACGCGCTGGTTTCGTTGCCCCATGAAAATATTTAGGATCACGGCCGACGTAAATGCTATGACCACGATTTCCTTCCACCAGAACCACAACGACAATATCACAACCTTTACAGGCGCATCAATGTCGTCCAAACTGAAGCCCAAATCGTCGTTGATGCTATGGTTTCCAGTAGCTTCCGTTCCCTCAGATGTGGCATTGGTAGGCGATGTTGGAGCTGTGATTGCTGGAAGGTCAGTTGGATTATTCTGCGTACCGCACTCTTGCGGGCCGTTCAGATCGCCAGTGGTGTAGAAGTAAAACCCATTGCCATTGACAAACTCCGATGCATTCAATACGGACTGCGCTGCTACAGCGAAGTTTTGATCATCATAGGGCACCAATTCCCCTCCTTGTGCCCCAGCTCCCTCAGCAATCATTTCAGGGTCCTCTTGGTCTTTCCGGAAGATGACCAGCGAGTTGCTACTGGCGGCTATCGGCTTCCAGGGAATCCTGGGCATCAGACTGGTGTCGCCTGTAAGCTGCTGATAGACCTTGGTCTGGTCCATAATCTCCTGGCGTAGACGGATTGACTCCTGAATATACAACTGTTTATCGTACATGCCCAAGTAGATGGATGGCGGGCTTTGTGGCGCATTGGGCAGCTCCTTGTCATTTTCGTCCTGGTCCCAAAGCCACTGGGCCGAGCTAAACAAATCAATAGGCTTCAATTCGTCGTCAGCATTCGTATTCCAGGCACTCACAATTGGGTGATCAAACTGAAAAGGACACGAAAAGTACTTAGAAAAATTGTCTATAATTTTAAAGTCATCCCCACTTACCTTGTACTTCCACAGCATAGTCTGTGGCTCACTTTTGCTGAAGGCGCAGATAATTCCCTCGGGCACTACCACCTTTATATCCACATCCAAAACAGCCAGCTCCAGCTCATCGCGCGGCTGTAACTGGCACTCGGAAGGTCTCACCAGATCCAACTCATGCTGACCTACGCTAAAGTTCCAACGCTCCATTCCGGTCCGGGATTCCACGGCCCGAACCGTCTGTGTCTGGCGGCGAACAATAATAACGTCGTCAAGAAGGGGATCATGGCGCACTATATAGCCGGCATCGTCCCTTAACTGTTCTCCGTCCTCCAGCTGATCCTCCTCATCGGTCTCCCTAATGGTGTCGTCGATTGCAAGCCCTTCCTCGGTAGAGTTAACACATCCGTTTAGAGAACATTCATACAGCAGCTGGCCAGTGCGAACGGAAACGCCGTAGGAGCGTGTCTCCTTGCCTCCGGATATCACCAGATCATCGCTGAATTTGGCGCTCGAGCTGAGTAGATGCTCCGCCGTGATTGGAATGGGATCGATGGAGTCCCCGTCGAACTTGTAGATGCCGCCGCTCAAGGAGGGGATCATGCGTACGAACTGCCCATTGTTGGTCAGCTCCAATCGATGGATGCTGGACGAGATTAGTGGCCCCGGTCCGGTCGGCACACTCCAGCGCAGTTTTCCGGACTTGGCTATGTCCAGAGCGCTTAGTCGACCATCGAGCGTGGAAATGTATAGGAGTCTGTGGATAAAATAAATAACGCAATAACAAATTTGAATAGTTCTTAATCATATTTTATAAATAAAAAGGTAGAAGAACGCGAATATCGACTACCCTTTACTCGGTTAATAGGAGTCCATAATGGCGGAATTTGCCAAATTTGTAGTTTAGCTAAATAATACTGTGTCAGCGTAACAAGGATTTTGTAACTTGTGGAATTTAGACTGGGCGAGGTCAATATGTTTTAAAAAGCTGTTCTTGTTTAATATAAGAACACCGTATACCCTTTATGTAGGTAATATCCAATTATCATGGTCGAGCTTTAAATAAACAAACACAAGATTTTGAAGAAAAAACCAAAAACACAGCATACATAGATTTAAGTAATGATTTGATTTTTTTGTAATATTTTCTATTTGTGCAATGCAAGTAATGTAAGTGCCTTGGTTTAACTGATTAAAATATTTCAACTCAAAATATTAAATTCTAGAGAAAAATTTGGAAATATTCAAAAGAAAACGTCTGCTTGATAATCTCATTTGAAAAAGTTGCTTTGAGCTTGCAACCGATTTCGTCACCAGGTGCACGGTGCATGGGGCAAGAATAAAGGAAAGTAGGAAAAGGGGCACACTGGCAGGCCCAGCTGACAACGGGGAAAAAGAAAAGGGGGAGAAAAGGAAAAGGGGAAGACTCAGCTGTTTACGCGCCAAGAAGACAAGAACTCGAGGAACAACAAGTGTCAGTTGGCCCCTCTCCATTTCCCCTATCGCCATCTCTGTCCCGCCAACCGAGGAGCCGAAAATGGCGCCCTCGAAAAGGGGGGATAAAGCAAACGGGAGGAGAATTGTGAAATTCAGTGAAAAGCTTGCAAAAACGCAAAGGAAAGCAAAACAGTCGGAGAAACCAGTTCGGATTGGCACGCTTGCCAAACAACATATCTAGACGTCTGCCTCAAACAAAAATTCAGTTAAGATCTTGCAAATGACTCACCGCATGCTTGATAAGCGCGTCCACTGATTACGGGTTTTCATAGTTGGCCAAGGTGCAAACATGCGGGTTCATTTTATCAGATCGGTCCCAGACATCGAGTTGAACAGAAGCTCTCTGAATTCCACGTTTCAGACGGGATTAAGTACTTAAAGTTAAGGGGCCGACGCAAGTGGTAACAACTTGTCGGATTAGCCGAGAATTTCGAGCTATTTTCACTGGCCCTGGAATCGTACCACAGTTCTCTTCGAATTCCCCGTTTTAGCTGATTAAATAGGCACTTTTCGAGTAGTTTAACCAAATATTAACAACGTATTCTTCGCAATATTTGCCTAGGTGCTGTCTGCTCGTTTTCCCACTTGCACTGCGTTTTAGCGAATGTTCGAGAACATAAACATAACACACATAACGCACTCTTCTTCTTCTGCTTCAATCCATTCGATACCAGTGCATCCCTCTCGATACTTTGGATAGGGTACGTACCTTCTTGCAACGCGGCGCTCCTCCTGATCTACACAGTGCACGAGCCCGGGGGGACGGGGAGATCCGGCAGTCTGGAGCTCCGAATCAGTAGTTGGGTGCCCAGCTAGCACCTGGGCGGGACTAAAAGCCACCAATCCGGCCATGGTGAGCGCGACGATCTGCAGGAAGCCCCGGCTCCGGCGACGATGCCTCACGATGCCATCCAGGTCGTCCTGCATGCCCATCGTACGCGCATATAACGTAATCCTGGTCGATGGCGATCGGACGCGGGGAACGGTGCGGAAATGCAAGTCTCTAATTGGCTCGAACGGTGACGTGTTGACCTCACTTCGGGGGGTCGGTGGGTGGAACAGCGGCGGCAGTGGCTCCCGGCAAGGTCGGCGCACATCTCCGCATCACTCTCGATGGCTCCTGTAGCAATCAATCGCAACTCCACTATTTAAATCCACTAAAACTGGTCAGTTTATGTTTTTGTTCCGATTGGGCCGCAAAACGCGCGATTGCAGGTGTGACCGCGTTTTGACAGACTTAAAATAACAGTGATGACACCACAATACAGTTTATTTCGTCATTACTTAAAAGTACCAAAAAAATACCGCTTTCTCAGATGGGTACAGTGAGCACCACACGGTGGGAACAGTTTCACTAAAGTTTTACTACTTTAAACTTTTCCAGTAACTAATTTAAAACTATGTTTGATGTGCCATGTTTTGACAGAAACTTAAACTTAACCAACTTAAAAGTAATTGTTAAAATCAATAAAACGTATTATTTCCCTCAATTTCTTATTGAATTCTTTTGGAATCCGACGTATTTTAAAAATAAATTCTATTCGGCTATAATTCACCAACTGAAATTCAAACAGTACTTTAATTTAAATACGATCTACTTTCTAGAAGTATGTTTGGTGGTATATACATATGCCATAATATAAAAACGTTTATCACAATATTAATTCTTTTTAAAAAGCTTTTGATTACTATGAAACCATTTTCTTGATTTTTTTTATCAACAGAAATTTGAATTCATCTGATTATTCTTATATTTTCGAGCAGAAAGGCTTGAGGTGTATGGCGCCCCAAGTGTCCTTGCGAACAGATTCCTTAGTAATACAACACAGTATTCGTTCACTTTGGCATTGCAAAATATAGATTTTAGAGATTGAGAAACTAATTAAAACCTCATGGTCGAGATTGTTATGTCTGATCTAAAGGAACGACATTAGCCAAGAGTCTCGAAATCCATATTCAATTCGTACTCTAAAATGTTTCCATCGTCTTCATCTGCTACTTAAGATCATTAGAAATAGATTTTAATGCGAAGTGGATGGTCCCGCCAAAAGATAATTCGTTGCAGTAGGAAAGAACGTCAACTTTAAATCGGTATCTCGCCTTAATAAAAAGCCAAGTGGAGTTTTAATTAAATTTAAAGTGTTTCATTTAATGTAAAACGTATTTTTTACTCCTGCAGGTCAGTAATTCAAGTCGGGTTATTAACTTAAATCCTTGATGGGTACAGCATCTGCAAGAAGAAAGAAGGCATGTTAATACAACCCAACTGTCGGACGGAGAAGAAGGTGTTTGAACTAACGATGCGGATGCGGTGGCCCATGGCATGACCGGGCAGGTTCCTGTTGAAACGGGCACGCACAGCGCCGGTGTTGCCGTGGATGCGGGTGACCTTGCCCCAGACAGCGCGGACGCGGGTCTTGCGCTCGGGATGCTGTGGCACGCACTTCTTGGTCTCGGCCTTGTAGACATAGACGCAACGCTTGCCAACGTAGAAGGATCCGTGCTCCTTGCGGCGGGCGCCCTCAATCTGCAATGTAAAATGTTGGTTAATCAATTACTTTACTTAAATGTTTTCACATTGATTGAATGTCCAAGTCAATTTAACTGAGTACTCTATTAATTATTATTTCAAGAACTGTGTGAAGTCCGGACCCATCACATTGAAGTATAGACATACCTTGAGGATGGCCTGGTTCTCGTGCTGGTTCCTCAGACCACGCTTGTAGCCGGTGAAGACGGCCTTGGCGAAGAGGCGTCCGTGACGCTTGTACTTCTTGGCGGAAACCTTAGCCTCGGAGGCGGCGGGCTTCTCGGCCTTGGGCGCCTTGGCGGCCTTGGGAGCCTTCTGGGCCTTGGCGGCCTTGGGCGCAGCAGCGGACTTGGCTTGTGTGTCGGCCATGGCTTAGCTGTGGATGAGAAAAGATAATCGTTAGAGTCGTAGGCATCTATCATAGGTATTCGTTGGGGCTTGAGGGCTTCGATCAGTTCCATGCATTTGATTACACGAAAAGTACTTTCAACAATAAAGATATTAAGGAGCACAGCTCTGGGCAACAGTATCGGACACTGAAAACATAAAGCGGGGTCTAGCGAAAAGTGGAGGAAAGTCTGTACCCGACCGGCCTAAGGCAACATTTAATGTTAAAAAAACACTGATAACACGGATCACTTTATAATCTTCCACAAGAAGTTATTAAAATCACGTTTAAAGGGAACCAGAAAAGCGGAAGCCACAAATGAACGCTAGAATTTTGCAAGAACTTTTTTTTGCACTGTGCGAAGCATGGAACTTTTGGGCGGCATCGAGCTGCCATTGGGAATCTGGCAGTGCCAGTGGGGTAATCCTTTCATGGGTTGTCCCCAAGGAACCATTCAGTCACAAACAATCACAGATAAAGTTCGCCAGTTGATATTTGTGCACGTGGGCTGGCGTTTGCAGGTTAATCCACGATTATTTGCTGTTTTCCCGGTGTCCTGACTCCCATTTTGGTGTCTGCGGAAACCCACCTTGTTGTTCGATGAATGTATTAACACCGCTAAAAACAAAAACAGAATATTATTAAAGGAAAATATATAGAGAAAATTAATTTACTTACTTCGCCGGAAACGAAAGCGAAAAGAAGGAAATAGTGTGGCTGCCGCTAGACGCTACAAAAACGCGATATGTTAAGTGTAACAGCGTGCCGTTGCCCGAAAGTGTGCTGTTAGGGGCGAAATAAGAATCAGTTGAAAGGAAGACCCTTATTAAAAGTAAAATAGTTCTTTGTTAAAATTTTAATTTGTATTCTCAGTTAATACATACTCAAGATACGAAACATGGGTTAGTTTAAAACGGGCTGAAGAATCTATATGCTCTTCTTGCTTAAAACTATAAAAGGAAACAGTTTAGACTCATTTGTATGATTCTGTTCTAACATCCGACATTATGTATTTGATTATTATATATGTAAGTTTAAGTTTTCAATTATACCAAGCTTTTGCCAACTAACCAGATTTTAAAGCCTAAACAGATAAATAAAAGATAAAATTATCCTTTAAAATGGTAAATTTATTCCGCTGAATAGAAAAAACAATTAGCATAGCTCACACTATCTGTAGAGTAATATGGTATACATGATTCGTTGAAAAGTATTAAAAACACAGAAGAAATCATTTCCGATTCTATGTGTACATAATTGATCTTGGCTGTGATCCCTATAGCCTAGTACTAGTCTTTTAATCTCTTGTTTTATATTTAGATTCCAGTATTAAATATTTTTAAATTTAAATACAAATTCTGCAGATTTTTCCCTGAAATGTTATCGAAAATCGAATGTGGTTATCGGCGACTCGGCGCAATCGCGTAGTGTTTTTTTTCAGTGCCGAAAACAACATCAAAATTTTCATAACAATGTTGGGATTTTAGAGACAGCCACAAAATTTAGAAGCACATGTGCCCTGCTAGAGCGAACCGAACCTGAGAACCGATCGCCGAAAGAAGCTGCAGATTGTTGCATAAACCGCACGCGCAGCTACCGCTCCGAACTCCAAGAGGTGCTCCACGGGTCTCCGAGCTTTCCGAACTTTGGATGCGCCGCGATGAGCTTGCTGGTGCAAGTGTTCAAGTGGGACCAGCGATGTCGCATGCTCCACCGGGTGGACATCCTGCTGAGGCGTGGCGTCAAGAAGCAGGCGGTGTATCCGACCAAGTAAGTGGGGTCCTGAATCCTCCTGAAAATTGCATAACACGTCATTTGTACAGACTGGCTGAGGTGGGTCGCCTGGTGGAGGCCCGCGACGACAGGTACGAGACTGGCCAACTATTCCTGCACCGCATCTTCGGCTACCGCGGCGTTATACTTTTCCCCTGGACAGCCCGCGTCTACGACCGGGATCTGCATAATCCCGGCAAGATCAGCGCCACCACCACTGCGAGCGCCAATCCGACGCAGCAGAACCGTACCAAAGAGGCTACGCTCCGCGTGAAGGCCAACACCTCCGCTACCCCAACGGCTGCTCAGAGTGGCGATGCCCCCTCCTCGGCCGCCTTTGAGGCGAACGCGGCTGAAAGTACAGGCACCACTAACGTGGGTACCGCCTCCCAAGTGGATCCCAAAGAGGTCAAGGGCAAGGTGCAAACCTTTTATCAGGTGCTCATAGACACCCGCGACTGTCCGTACATTGTAAGATGGGTCTAGTTTTGCTTCATTCGTTTTCTAAGTTGGCATTTCGTGTCTTTCAGCGCGCCCAGACCGAGGCGGTCACCTTTCTGGGAAACCAGGACTCCAACCGCAGCTTGTACGCCATCCCCGGGCTGGACTACGTGGCCCACGAGGACATCATGCCTTATAGCTCCAGCGAGAAGAGTCCGCTGCAGCATGAGCTGTTCGACAAGTTCCTTACGCACGCTCCGGACGCGGACCCGCCATTTGTGGGCCAGGACACGCTGAAGGCGTGGCAGGAGAAGAACCATCCCTGGCTGGACATGAGCGATGTGCACAAGGAGACCACGGAGAACGTGCGCATTACCGTGATTCCCTTCTACATGGGTTGCCGCGAGACACCTGCTAGTTCGGTCTACTGGGTGCGTTAATAAGAAACCCCTCATTTAGCTTAACGTAATAAAGTATCTTTCCAGTGGCGCTACTGCATCCGGCTGGAGAACCTCGGCGAGCTGAGCGTGCAGCTGCGCGAGCGCCACTGGCGCATTTTCTCACTGTCCGGAACCCTCGAGACGGTGCGCGGAAGAGGAGTGGTGGGCCAGGAGCCCATTCTGAGCCCCCGGCTGCCCGCCTTCCAGTACAGCAGCCATGTGAGCCTGCAGGCGCCCAGCGGCCATATGTGGGGCACCTTCCGGCTGGAGCGCGAGGACGGATACTCCTTCGATTGCAAGATCCCGCCCTTCTCACTGGAGAGCAAGCCGGACGACCTGGGGACGTCCACACCGGCCACGCCCAGTGCCCACGATATGAAGCGCGACGATAGCGATTAAGAGGCAGTTGTTGACCCGTAGTTAAATGATTTTAAAACGCAATCTTTTCTGACAATGCATGCGTACATGTGTTTAGTGCAAATTACAATAATCAACAAGGACGCAGAGCCCGTTTTGTTTCTCAGCCAAGTCGCACGGTCTTTGGTTCCAGCTGAATCGCAAAGTCAAAGGGTCTCCGGTTGTCGCGGGTGTCAAAGATGCTCTGCAGAGCATCTAGTGCCGCAGTCTCTGTGGCTGTTTTCACATCTTCGCCGAATCCCTTGCCCAGCAGCTGCCGGTTGGCGTAGATGCCTACTTGGTAGGCGGCTAGCACAGTGTTCTTTCCGCAGTCTCCAAGCAGGCGGGGCTCCGCTTCACCCAGCTTTCGCTCCTGGCAGATCTTCTCCAGCAGCTGTATTGGTTCCTGGGGAGTCCACACATCCAATAGGTCCTTTTGATTCAGCTGCGTGCAGATGAAATCGCGTACGAAAATGAAAGCCCTCTCGATTCCACTGGAACTAGCCAGGGCGCCAATAACTGCGTGTAAGGATTTGGCCAGACTTTCGGCCGAGGGCGGGTATTCCGTGGACTGTATCAGATCCTTTGTGCCCAGGTGAGACGAGACGTGAGCAAGCGTTTCGGTGCTAAGTAGAAAACTGGCGATCGCCTGGAGTCCTTCATTAGGGACCTTCGGTAGCTGGTGCTGCAGGAAGGCCTCAACGTAGGCACGGGCAATGTGCTGGCCCTTCTCGACCAGATCGCTATTGTGAGGCATGTGGAGGTCAGACTCCTCAATGCCTAGCTGCCGACGACGATCCTCCTCCCGCTCAGCAAACGATTTCTCTGTAAAGGCACGCTGCAGCTCCGACAGTTCAAAGGATTCGCCCAAACGCTTGCCGAAGGCAAAGAGCTCCGAGCGCTGGTTCCACTCCACGAACCCAGCGCGCCGCTCTGGCTTCTGTGGTCCTAGTTTCTTCTGCCGGTGGGCGAGCTCACGTAACGTTGGCGAAACCCATCGCTTGATGTGGCGCCTCGTTTGTACTGCCCAAAATGACGATTACTGACTGGCATTAAGTGAGTCCGGATTACTCACCAGTCGGGGAGCCCTCCAAGAGCTTGGCACGAGCCAGGAGACCTACGGCACTGCGTAAAAATGACATTTTTGAAGCGATCTTAAAAATAATTAACGAATATGTTTTCGCGCATGTGAACTAGTGTTGCACGGTTTTTGTGGCAGTGATGGCAATCTAGCCGTAAATATATATTCAGAAATTATTTATATTAATAAAATTTGATTCATGTATATTTAATCATAAATGTATCATTTAAAAGATGAACTTCTGAATATGTTTCTTTATTTTTAATTTAATCGAGTAATTATAATGTTAAACAATTTCAGCTTTTTTTCTTAACGGTTTGTAGATAGGAGGTGTCAGCACTAAATTGCGTTGGTGGCACCCGCCCGTTTTCCAACACTCCCTCGATAGACGCCATGTATGTACATGCCTGTGTTTGTGTATACGCGATGAAAATTTAAGTCGCCGCATATTAACAAGGAATCCCGCCGAGAAACCGCGCATTGAGAGACCACAGAAGAAAATATACCCATCATGGCCCTGCAGACGTACGGGGACAAGCCGGTGGCCTTCCAGTTGGAGGAGGGCGGCGAGTACTACTACGTGGGCTCCGAAGTGGGCAACTACATGCGTCACTTCAGAGGCATTCTCTACAAGAAGTACCCGGGAATGACCCGCATCGTCCTGTCCAATGAGGAGCGCAAGCGGCTGGCTGAGTCCGGCCTCAGCTCCCACATCCTAGCCAGCTCCGTCTCGCTGCTCCGCGCCGTGGAGGTGGACGATATCATGGCCGGCAACGATGAAAAGTAAGTGGGCGTCTTACCTAAGTATTGTCCCCAGAATAGTAACTGACCATATAAACCCTAACCCTATAAATACCAATTAACTTCCTTGATATCTACTTACTACTTCAACTTCCTACTACTCTACTACCCAATGGTTTCAAGTAATCCTTTCATCCTTTCCTTTAAGACATGTGTACATTTGGCCGAATATTCTTTTTTTTAGTAACATTGTTAATGCCTACTTAGATATAAACCACATATCATACTGAAGTGAAGACGTATACAAACATACATATTTATGTAGGTTCACATTGCCCAATTATTTTGAAAAAATATGGAAAAATGTCATAGTGACATTCGGGCAAGTTTTCACAGTAGTCCGTATGATTGACAACAATTTTCAATTGATTGTCAAAAAGTTGGGTAATTTTTGCCTGCCTGCAGGGCCAATCAGGTAATTTTCTATCAGTTGATTTAACTAACCATGAATCTCCGTCCCAGGTATCGTGCCGTCTCCGTGAACACTTCCGATACGCCAGTGCCGCGGGAGAGCAAGTCCAAGAAGCAGCCACAGTATGTGCCCACGATGCCGAACTCCAGTCACCTGGACGCAGTGCCACAGGCCACGCCAATCAACCGAAACCGAGTGCACACGAAGAAGGTTCGTACATTCCCGATGTGTTTCGACGACACGGATCCCACGGCCAGCCTGGAGAATGCGGCGCAGAAGGAGTGCCTGGTGCCCATTCGACTGGACATGGAGCTTGAGGGTCAAAAGCTGCGCGACACCTTTACGTGGAACAAGAACGAGAGCATGATTACTCCGGAGCAGTTTGCCGAGGTGCTGTGCGACGACCTGGACCTCAATCCCCTGCCCTTTGTGCCGGCTATTGCACAGGCCATCCGACAGCAGATCGAGGCCTTTCCCAACGATCCCCCCATCCTCGAGGAGACCTGCGACCAGCGGGTAATTGTCAAGCTGAACATTCACGTGGGCAACACCTCGCTCGTCGACCAGGTCGAGTGGGACATGTCCGAGAAGAACAACAACCCCGAGGAGTTTGCCATTAAACTCTGTGCGGAACTGGGATTGGGAGGAGAGTTTGTCACGGCGATTGCCTACAGCATTAGGGGTCAGCTATCGTGGCACTGTCGAACGTACGCCTTCAGCGAGGCTCCTCTATCAACGATTGATGTGCCCTTCCGGAATCCCAGCGACGCTGACGCGTGGGCGCCATTCCTAGAGACGCTTACCGACGCCGAAATGGAGAAGAAAATCCGCGACCAGGACCGCAACACGCGCAGAATGCGACGTCTGGCCAATACCACAACTGGTTGGTGATCCTCCGCCGATCCAGCAATATGTCACTAATGTAATCCTATTAAGTACCATTATGCATCCCAAATAAATGTGTGTCTGTCGATTTTAAATCCTATTCTCTTCTACGCGCTACTCCCAAAAAAGTAGTTGCCAACGATGTTACAAAATAAGCTGCTACTCTTTACTGCTTACGCTAAACTCGAATCCTTATTCTACATTATCCAATACTAACTTTCTGCCGAATCGGGCTTGTCTTGGTCCTGATCGCCGTCGTAGAACTCGTTCTTGGCATCGACCAGCTTGTCCTCATCGGCCACGGACACTCGCACGTCGGGATCACTCGCCTCCTCCCGGTTGTTGCGCAGCTCCTCCAAGTCCACATCAGGCGGGGTCTGCACCATTTGGACGCTGGGCGAGTGCTGGCACATCTTAAGGTTTTCGTACACATGCTTAACGATGAGTTCCAGATACTGCTTTGAGTTCGCATTATCTTGGCGTGAGTTAATCTCTGGATGGAGTGTAAAGTCGGGGGCGAAGAAGTCGTAATACTCGGTGGCGGGGAGGTCATTTTCAATGTCTTGGTCCACCAGCAGCGAGGTCTCGTGCGTCCAGCAGCGGGCCACGTTCCGTAAGGTGTAGCCACCGCCTCCGACCACCAATGTGGGTACGTTCAGTTCCTTCACAAATTTGACACACTCACCATGTCCCTTGGTGCTCAGGGAGAAGCAACCCAGCCGATCTCCAGCCAGAGAATCCGCACCACACTGCAAAACGATAGCCGTGGGCCGGTAGAAGTCCATAATGGCCGAAATGATGGGTTTGAACACCTGGAAATAGCTCTGGTCATCAATGCCCTCCTTTAGCGGCACATTAACGCTGTAGTATCGTCCCGATTCGGCGCCTATCTCGTACATGTCTCCCGTGCCGGGAAAGAAGTAGTTTCCGTATTTGTGGAACGAAGCCGTCATCACTCGGTCCGTAAGGTAGAACGCCTCCTGCACCCCGTCGCCGTGGTGCACATCGATGTCGATGTAGAGCACCCGAGGATGGTACTTTAGCAGCTCCAGAATGCCGATGACGATGTCATTCACGTAGCAGAATCCGCTTGCCTCGAACTTCTTGGCGTGATGCAGTCCGCCCGACCAGTTTATGCATATGTCGCTGTGGTTGTGGTTCAACTTCTGAGCTCCCTCCAGCGAGGCACCCGTGTACATTGCACAGAAGTCGAAGAGGCCATCGAACACGGGACAGTCCTCGCCTACGCTGAAGTGAGCCAGATACTTCGTATAGGCCACGGCTTAGAAACATAAAATTATCCGATTATTCTAAATGTTATTCCGATTGGGCGTCTTCCTCTTCTACTCACAATTGCACTGAATGTTTTGTGGAGTCACCTGCTGTAAGTAGGCGATGTACTCGTCGCTGTGGAAGCGGAGCATGTCCTGCGCACTGGCCCTGCAAAGGATTACGGATTAGTATAATTTACGCGACACACCTCTCCGCCAACTCACTTGTACGGCCTGTAGATCTTCATTTTCTTGTGCAGTCCGTAGTTCATCACCAGGCTGTGCGTGACCGCCAGGCGCTGCGGCTTCATCGGATGCCCGGCTCCATAGTGGAAGTTGCCCACGTCCGCGTTGTAGAAGTACGACACCCTCCGGTCCGTCATCGCGCCAACTTCTCAATGGGAGCGGTTCCTGCAGGGACGCCTTAGTCCCCTAGTTGTAGACCAAATCCTCGCCGGGCAGCAGGTACGTCTTCGCATACAGGACTATTAGCAGAACGGCCACGATGAAAAGGAGTCGCCGGGTTGTGTCGTATTCGCCCAACAGCATGCCGCCCCGTGGTCACTGGACCCCCTGAAAAAAACCGTTTGGGTACCTTTGTTTAATCGTGGGAAATCAATTTGCAAAGTTATTGCCAATTGAAGACAACTTAAAGCGGCGTGCGCCGATAGTGTACTAAAGATGGACATAGCTAGTGATGTGCACACGGGCGAGTAAAGCGCACAGTCACGTCACGAGAGCATCCCTATTGCGTTGTCCCCACAACTAGTTGAGTCTCCCATCTAATTTGTTCTGCTCAATTCACAATAAGTCAGTCGCACTGTGGTTTTATTTTGGCTTGGTCGATGTAAATATACCTTTAAGTTTAATTTTAAATCGTAATGTATTAAATGAAAGATATACAAGAACTTACGCTTGCCAAAAAAAAACCCGCCAGATGCGACCGAAAGCCGCCGGGCCGGCAGCACTGTCCAGTTAGTTTATCATTTATTTTGATTTTCTAATTCGACTCTGCTCGCACTAATTTTCGTGGAAGAGAATATTGGAATATTGGAATACGCGCGTATTGGAGTATTGGAATTGGAGAATGCAGTAATCAACAATAAAAGACAGTGGGCAAGGGAGTGCAGAAAGTGTGTCAACTGGCTGAAAACGGCGAACCAGGAAGCGCTCCTTTGGGCCTTAGCAACCGATAAATCCGCCAGCCGAGCGAAATCGAAGCAAATTACGAAACCGCCATTGATTTTGGTTCCAATCAAGATGTAACTTGTGCCCCGGCTTCTGAATTAGTCCCCGAAAAACTTTGAGTCCCCGGAGGAAGCAGTACCCACCAGAAATCTGCGATGTTGACCCTGTATTACGTGAGTGCCACCGTCCTGCAGTCCTGGCGCATTCAGAAGGCCTGCTCCAAGATCGCCGAGCACCTCGCGCAGCCCTCGAGCATCGCCTTCTATGCCCTCCAAGCGGGCAGCGATGACGGATTCGGTAAGTGGCGGCGACATTGGAAGACGGTCAAGCTTATATAGAGTGCCTGCTTCCTCCCCAGATCCCGCCCTGGCCAGCTCGGAACTGTGCGGCAACCGGAACGCGGCCAAGGTCACGGACATCCTGTGGCTGCACGCCAACCAGCGGGGCTGCTGCCTGCGTCCGCTGCAAACGCTACACATCACGCCTTGGATCAGCTTCCCGCCGGCGCCCAGTCTGCTGCCCTTCTCCTATGCCGCCGACACTCTAACGCCGGCGTCCACGCCCACGGAGGCGGACGTCCCGCGCCAGCAACGGGTCTCGCTCTCTGCGCAAGGGGAGGAGCGGATGCAGCTGCTCCTTGAGGCCGACATAGAGCCACTACAGCGGCCCAGCTCCGAGGACACATCAGCAGTACGGGTAAGTTAACCCAGCCGAAATCAATAACTAAAAACCAATCAGGCTTAAGAGAATTCAATTTATAAATAAATGTTTAATTGCCACAGTTCGGAGTCCACAGAATACATATTTAAACATTAATATTTTGATATATCGCTATTGATTCATATACCCGTATTTGCAACAGAATAGTTTAATGACTTTGGGATCTACGCGTGGCTTTTTAATGCACTTTTAACTATGCGCATAGTTTGTAGTTCACTAATAAAGTAAAGTATCTTAAGAATGCTACCGTAATTAAAGTTAGCCCACTTTGTATCATCATAAAGAGAACAGATAGTGTTCTTTACATTTCAACTTAGGGGCAATCAAGCTTCGGGTGACGCCGTAATGCGGACGGTGGTGCGTGTGGTAATCTTATTAAGATGTACATGGTTGAATCGATAGAGCGCTGGCGTCATACATACTTATATACGACTGCTAACTAGAGGTATCCTTTCGTGTGTCCTTTCTTCTGCTTGCATGTCGGCGGCCCATGAATCAGCTGGAAGATTACGGTAAGCTTATTGCTTGGAAAATAGACTCCCACCTGGCGGTGCTCATCGAGACAGATGTCGAGCACTTCACGCAACTTTTGATAACGACTTTCTTGCGAAATAACTTATGCATTAACGATCAGCTGCCACTTTTGCGGATTGAGTGTAAGCTGCACCTGAAATCGTTCTATGAATTTGACTTAATCTTAAAAAGCCCACTGATCTCTTGTTTCTCCCTCCCAGCGGTGCAACGGGAAGGAGATCCGCAGCCCTTTGAGCTGCTGGCCAAGCATCTGAAGCGGCAATCCCGCATAAGCGTCGGTCTGGACAAGGAGGGATGGAGGAAGCACATGGAGGACTTGCGTGCCGTAGGTGTGCTGGCACACCAGGCCACCGAGTTCGAGTACCAGAGGAATCGCTCTGAGGGAAGAACGAAATCGGATCCCACCACACACGATCATCGCCCGACTTCGGAGCCCGTGGCCAAGGCTGTGGCCGTGGTGGAGCCCACCAACAAGGCATCTCTGTCTCCGGCAAGGACGACAGAAGCTTCGCTCAAGGTTGAGGCCAAGGGAACGCCAACAAAAGCCTCTCCGACTAAAAGCGATGCCAAACCCCCCACTCCTGCCAAGAGCGAGGGCAAGCCAACCACAAGCAAAGAGGACTCCAAGTTAACGCCAACCAAGGCTGAATCCAAGCCAAGCGAACTAGAGAAGCTAGCGGCCGCCCAGGCGGCGCAGCAGCAGAAGATAGAGGCAGTCCAGGTCTCTCCCGTCAAGGCTGCTTCCTTAGCTAAACCACCTATGCTAAGTCAACTGGATGAGCCTGATAAGGCATCAGATCAGCCAACGAAGCCTAGGAAATCCTTTGAGGCTGTCAAGCCCTTAAATTCTCCTCCGCCATCCAGAGCTGCTCCCTCGCGCCCTGTGTTGCAACGCAACAAGGATAGCCTGCAGGACGCCAAACCCCTGAATGTTTTGGTCTACTCGGACAGCGCCAGTGCGCGGGAATCCACATTGGCCACTCTGCAGCAGCTGCTGGAGCGCAATGTGTACACGATCTATCCTCTGATGCCCCAGCAAGCGGCTCAAAAATACTGGACGGAACAGACTGCGTTGCTGGTCGTCTGCGGATCGGTGGCACCCGGAATCGGGCAGATATTGGTGGACTACTTTCTGCAGGGCGGCAAGGTGCTAAGCCTGTGCTCGGATATACTGCACTTTGTACTCCCCAACTATCGCACAGCGGAGGTAGGACTCTATTCTGTGGAAAGTTTCCCCAAAATGCACCAACATCCACTGTTCCACAGGTTCGAGAGCACGAACTGGTTCAGTTCTCCTATGACAAGTGGCAGCGGGTTAAGATGATGCACCACATCTTTTGCTACCAGCCGTCGCCGGTGAAGAAGCACTTCTCCACTGACAGCGAGGAGTCCACCAAGTCGCACTCCCGCAAACCGTAAGTAGCTGTTGCTGCTCCCATCCAGACTGCCAGTGACCATAACACAATGCTAACCTTGCCGATCTTCTTAATAGTGCCAATAACAAATAGCCCATTAATTGAGTATCAGTGTACTTGAAACCGAAATGTTGCATGTTTTATACACCAGAAAGCCCTATTCAAGTCGCTTTTTGCACAGCCGTCGGGTAAATTTTAGTGAAGGGGCCAAATTATAACACGCTACTTTTTATACCCTTGCAGAAAGGCTACTTACTGCGTGGCAGTAAAGGAGACACATGCGACCATATAACGTATATAGTCTCTTGGTCATTTTTACCAGGCAAGTCCGTCTGTCCGTCCGTCCAGCCATCCAGTTTTAAGGATTCTAGCCTTTCAGTTTTAAACAGCAAACAGCTGCATGAAAAGAATTCCTCCTGAAATGTGAAAGTTGAAGAGAGACAAATCTGTCCACTATTTCTTATAGCTTCCATAGGAATAATCGAAAAATAAATGAAGTCATGCACTAGTTTATTTTAATATATAATTCAAGTTTTAGTTTGTACAAATTATTATTATATGTACTTTCTGCAAGGGTATATGAGCTTGGGCCTGTCGAAACCAACTTTCCGTCTTGTTTTATTTACATTATTTTGTTTTCTGAATGGGGCTTGTTAGCCAAATAAAATGAATTAATCCTAATTAATTGCTCTTATACTAAACCGTTTCTAACCAATTCCAATTCTCATTTTATTTCTCAAATGTTTCATGCAAAAATTGGTCTCGTTTACTCTAAATATGGCTTCATTTCTATTTGATTCGGTGTGCACTGTAATCCATCTATCTAAACTCCGTTTTTAATCCGCCTAACTAACTAAACTATCTATGTTTTCTGTAAGCTCTTCTTAAATCTTTTTTTTAACGATTGAATGTGTCATTCATGTTAAATGATTTCTACGTAATTGTTTAATTGTGTTATAAACATTTGGCATTCCAAACCTTTTCACCATCCTACTACGTTTACCTTCTTAATCCTTAAATTACTGCGTGTGCTTCTATATGTGTGTGCTATCACTATTATAATCCTACCTACCATTAACCAAAATAACAACAAATCAAAAACAAACAAAATCGAAAAACAAAACACAAATCAAACCACGAAACGCTGCTCAGAGCTCTAGTATGTCCAAGGTCCATGGAACTGAAGGATCTGGCCGGTCACAGCCACCATTTGGATGTCCAGGTGCTGGGAACCGAGGAAACCTGGAATACGCCCAGCTTGATGTTGGCCAAAAGTCTGCAGAGCGGCGGAAAGGCCGTCTTCTCCCAAGTAAGTGTTTGCACTTGCTAAAATAAATATAATTACTAAATTAATTCCCTTGGAAAAAACAGGTTCACTTGGAAATGAACCCCAGCGAATTTGAATCGGATGAGACTAAGTACTCCATTCTGAAGCAAAACGAGCGAACTCGCCTCGAGATATTTGCGGACCTCCTGGGAAAGTACCTGGATGTGCAGGTCCGTGGAGGAGAGGGTGTCGACCAGCCGCAGCCTGGAGTGGTCTACAAGCACGCGTATTTCCTAGGTCGGCACGAGGTGAGTTCGTCCTTCAACTTGTTTTTCCATCAGAATTCTATCTTCTAGTTCTTTTCGTTGTTTAGGCCAAGTTTGAGCTTCTGGAGAAGCTGCGTCTACGCTGCAGCGGATCCGACAACGTGATAGCAACGCCGCACCTGACGATGAAGTTCTGCGGCAAGGACGATAAGCCTCCAGTGGCCAACAACAATGTCCTGCCCATACTCATACATTCCTGTCCGGAGGACTTCTCCACCGTGGATTACTTCGATGTGAGCGCATTGTAAATCTAATCAATTGAAGAATTCACCCTAACGAAGTTCTCTTATTTTAAAGACTCTTAAAACGGAACACATCGGACGGCTGGTCATCTATGCACCGGTGGTAAGCAGCTCCATGCATCTCATAAACAACCTGGAGCTCATCCACGGACTGGCTGTGCTGCCCGTGCAACAGACGTCCGGAGTGGGTCGTAGAAATAATCAAGTAAGTACTGTAGGAGCCTCCAGATTTAAGTTCTTGTTGAAATCATCGCTTTGTGCTTTCCAGTGGCTTAGTCCGCCGGGCTGTGCCATGTTCTCGCTGCAGCTGCACCTGACCATGGACAGTGCTTTGGGCTCTCGGCTGCCTCTCTTGCAGCACCTAGTTGGAACGGCGATTGTCAATTCGCTCCGCAGTCATGAACAGTACGGGGTGAGTCAGGACTGTAAAGTTGTACCATTAAGTTGTATCTTAAGTTGAGCGGATTTCTTCGATTATCCGCCTGTGATTAATCAAGTCCGATGAGACGGACCTCAGATCTGTAAAACTGCCCAGAAAGCGCACACCCTGATTGTTTTTTAGGTTTGATAAGTTTATTTGACATTTTGTTTCGATTTCGCATTTAAAGTCCATTTACTATATACACTTGACCATACATAATTCACAATATATATTTTAGTCCGTCATATACATTGCTGCTGTATATACATGTACATATATGTATATTATATAGAGGTTCACTTACACATAATTAACAATTTAGAAATTGCTCACCTGATTAACGTTTACATTTATGTTTGCCACAGTGCTTGTTTGTTTGTTTGTATATGTATGTCTATGCCTTCTCAGTTTGCCTCTGCTCTTAAACATTTAAGCGTTTTGTCTTTTTCGAGTTAACATTTGATTTGCCTTTGTTTCGTTTGCTAACAACTGCAACTGGAGTGCTCCCGATACATGCTTACACATATGTATGTAGTTTTTAAAATCGATTGCTATAATTTGGTAGTTACGTTTAGGTATTTACAATCTGCGCTCGGCTCGATCGAACTTCGCCTTGGGAGAGAGTTTGTGAAGAGTGGAAGAGGGCACAAAGCGAGCTAGCTTAGTTGGTAGATCGAAATTGTACTAGACAGTGACACTGACCAGGCTGCAGGTCCCTCAGAACACGGACTCGGCGGAACGGGAGAGGTTGACGGGGTGGGAGGGACTCCGCGCCAGACGCTTCTTGGGAAGATGCTCCAGCAGGGAGAGCAGGCGTGCGAACTGCGGCCGGTGCTCCTTCTCGTACGTCCAGCACAGCATCAGCAAGTCCTTGACATCCCGTCCAGACTGCAGATTGGCCAGCGACTGCTTCATCCCACGGCCAACCTGCCAGATGATCGATTCCGCCGGCTGATCCTTGAATGTGAACTCGCCGCAGATTAGCTCGTACCAAACGGTGCCGAAAGAGTAGACATCGGAGTACGGGGTGAACTCCAGACACTCTCCACGCGGCTTCTCCGGCTGCAATGCTCGGATTAGCTCCGGCGCCAGGTAGCACAACCAGTTGTGGGGCACTCCTAGGCCCATATCACAGTAGAGCAGCTTGGTGGAGCTGAACAGCCCAAAGTCCGTGATAATCACCTTGCCGTTCTCGATGAAGATGTTCTTGGTGCGCAGATCCTTGTGGATGATCTCCCTCGCGTGCAGGTAGCCCATGCCCTGGGCGATCTGCTGGGCAATGAGGAGAGTCCGGTTCATGGCAAACTTCTCCCGACGCTGGTGAATATACGTATACAAGGTGTTGCCCTTGCACAATGAAGTCACAATGGCCAAATAAGGTGGGTTCATGCAGGCTCCCATGAACAGCACCAGGTTCTCGTGTCGAGTGTTCTTGAAGTTGGCTACCTCGCTGCGAAACGTCTCCAGCATGTGTTCGTCTTGCAGATAGTCCTCATTGAGCAGCTTGACCGCCACATCGCCGTGCCACAGGGCTCGATGCACGGTGCCGAAGCGTCCCTGTCCTATCCGCTCGAGCAGAAGCAGATCACCATACGGGATGTCCCATTCCTTGAGTGAGATCGAGTTCTGGCGCCATTGTCCCGAGTCTCCGTCTTCCGTTGAATCCACCCGAACGGGTGTCCGGTCCGAGTCCGTGCTGGCACTTCCAGACAAGGAGACTGTCTTGTCGCTGTCATTTGACTTGTGGGTGTCCGTGTACTCGCTGGTAAACGGCGTCCTCTTATCCACACCGGCCGTACTCAATTTGCGCGGAAAGAAACTGCTGGTGCTGGTGGTGGTTGTGCTGTTGACCAGACTGCCCGTCAAGGTGGCCGCACTAGAAGCGTTTGAAGTTTGGCTACCGATGAGCGAGCTCATGTGCCCGTTGGAGCTGCTCACCAGACTATCAAGTCCTCCATTGGCTGTTACAGGCGCCGTGGGGAATTGCTCTGCCACTGGTTCATTGGAGATGAGCGATACACCACCGCTTCCGCCGCTGCTCGTCACCGTCACGTTGGGAAAGTTGAATTGACTCGGCTGGTGCTTGCCAAGCGAAGGCGTAGGTAACAGATTGGCGCTGGAGCTGCTGCCCGCCTGATCCAGCTCGCGCTCCCTTTGCTGGAACAGTGCCGGGCTGCTGGGTGTGGAACTAGTGCAGCTGGAACTCGGCGAACTGCTATCGCCGTGTTGCTGATGCAAGGGCTTACCCAGGGTGCTCTTCTTCACCAAAGGGGATCCTTTCGTCGCGCCGTGCACATGCGGCAGACTGGCGTATCCTCCCTGCTCCTTTATGTGCCGAAACTCGTCCACATATTCTCGTGGAAGTCCGCAGGAGGGCGGCACGTGCGGGGCGCATGACTTGTGGCAGATGTATTTGCAGTCGGTGCACTTCATCCAGCGATGGAAAACCTGCTTCTGGCAGAGTGTGCAGGTGGCCATGAAGCCCAGGGCCTTGGTGAAACGATGCTTGATGGCATGACCCATGCCCACGTGACCCACGCCCGGGGAGCAGGGCACCATAAGCACGTTTGAGGAACTTCCTCCGGAGCTGGCATTAGTATTTGCGTCCACAAAGATGTCCGAACTGGTGGAGCTGTGGCTATCGGGGCTGGGATCAGTGGGCAAACGGTTGCGGGCTAATTGCTCCCCGTCCACTTGCACATGGCTCTGGCTCTGACTCAGCAAGGTCTGGTGCTTTCTTGCTGGCGGCGGGGTACCACGACTCCTCTGCGGTGTTCCGTTAAGGCTGCTGCTCAGCCCACTGGAAGGCGTGAAGGGCGAATTGGGTGGCGAGGGCGTGAGGGTTAAAGTCAGCTGGGAACCCTGTGTGCTGTTCAGCTCTTCCGTCGCTGAGGGCGATTGACGGCCACTTTTGGAGCTGGTGGAGTTGGCCAGAGCGGAGTTCTTTCCCTTGACACCATGCTGGCGATGATGGGTTCTCGGAGAGGCGGTTGAATTGTGACCCAGTCCAATGTTTCCCACACTGCCGCGGTGAATGTGGATGGGCCTGTCCCAGGAGTCCCAGTGCCACTGCTCTGGATCGTTGTTGCTGGCCGCAGTGCCGCTCTCCAGCGACTCCATGCACTTCCTTAAGTTCTGCATGGCCCTGGTCAGACGTCGCAGTTCCTCCTCCTCTCGCTGGCTAGGGCTGTCAGCCAGGAGCTGACGGATCTCCTCGTCGCTGAGACGCAGGCTTTGCTCCAGAGTGGTCAGGCGAGCAAGGCAGGCTGTAAGAGTCCCCTGGCTAAGGCCCACTACGCGCAGCCATTGCTTCAGTTCGTTGCCCGTTGCGTGGGGCACAAGTCCGTTGGCCGGGATGCGCTCGTTTAGCCGCATCTTCGCCAGCAGCAGCTCGGAGAAGTATCGCACCAGCTTCGACTCCAGGCAACGAATCTCCTGTTGCGTCAGCGTGGAGCTGATCGCGCACTGCGTTCGCAAGCCTTCCAGATGGTTGGCCGAGAGATCAATCATGTCCTGAATGATAACCAGGTTGCTGTCCACGGACAGCGAACCGGAGATGGGATCGTTGGCATTGGTGGAGCCGGTGTCTGGAGCCGATGCGGGGGCGTTGTTGTTGCTGCTCATCCTGCTCATTCGCGGCGGAGTGGAGCCCGATTGATTTTTTCAGACGCCCTCTCGGGGACTCGACGATTCGATGGGACCAGTGGCTGGGACTCCGCCCCGCATTGTGGCCCTCGCCAAGCGACCTTGACGTTCGGTGCTCCGGCTTTCGCGCACGCTTACGCCCGCAACTCGAGACGGCTCAGGCAATGCGAAAAAGCGATAATTTGTACAATTTCCTCGGCTGTTGTTGAAATTTCTCTACACCCAAGTAGCGCATCGAGAGAAGTGTGACCGTACCCGGGAGGACTCCTTCGCACGGCACACCAAAATGTACTAAAAGCACTTATCCGAAGAACTGTGTTAGGGGCACTCCACAGTATTAAAAAAAAACAGAACGTAAAGTACGATTCTTCCTATGTTTTAATTATATTATGCCTTCGAGTGTATATAGCATATATATTTCGATTCGATTCGTGAAATTGATCCAGATATTATTTCCACATTTTTAATTTATTAATATTTATATTTTATTATTTGGAAATGGAAATTAGGTAGATATTATTTTAATATTTTAATTTTATAACTCAAAATAAGATTTTTTTAAATTTAATATTTGATTTTCCTATTTATATTTTATGGTAATATTACTAAGAACGGCAAGTTTTACTTAATTTCTTCATATTACCTTCAGGTGCTGGATATTTCCATCAAGTGGCCGAATGACATATATGCAAATGGAAATCAGAAAATTGGGGGCCTCGTCATTAATACCACACTTCAGGGATCCCAGGCGATCGTCAATATCGGAAGTGGAATTAATTTGAACAATTCAAGACCAACAGTTTGCATCAATGACTTGATAAGAGAATATAATGCCCGTGTCCCGAACAACAAGTTACCTATACTTAAGTACGAGCTACTTATTGCCATGATATTCAATGAAATCGAAAGACTTTTGGGAGAAGTACAAAACGGAGACTTTGATAGTTTTTATGCCTTATACTATTCGCTCTGGTTACACAGGTAAATAGAACATTTTTAAAATACATTTAATTTGCATATTACAACATTTTTATTTTTGTTTTTTGTACAGCGGGCAATCTGTTAAGATTTGCCTACAAAACGATCAGGAAAAAGAAGCAGAAATTGTGGGAATTGATGACTTTGGATTTTTGAAGGTGAAATTACCAACTGGCACTATGGAAATTGTGCAGCCCGATGGAAACAGCTTTGACATGTTGAAGGGATTGATTATACCCAAGTACCAATAGTGAAATGAAGCAGATGTGAAAACTCATATTATTCCCCGAATCCTCTAGTTTAATTGGCCCTTTAGCAACTTGTACTTTTTAGGCACATTTAGGTCAATTTATAACTACGTAAAAACGTGTATCCTTATTAATATTTACAAGGCGCTTCTTAAGTGGCTTTACGAAATTTACTCTTGCTTGAATTGCGGAGAACTTTAGAACTAATATGGATTCCACTAAATTAAATACTGCCAAAGAGAATTATATGTTAAAGGAAGTCTCCAAATATTTATAATAACAGGTACATATGTTTGTTCCCTATATCCCAGTGTTTGGAAATTACTTCGTAAGATAATCGTGTTCGTTGCCATTGTTATCGCCATCGTTTCCTCTGCATATGGGTGTTTTTGAAATTTGAATTTAATAAATACGTATTCCATCATTGCGGACCTTATACCACTGAGTTTAACTGCAGAACGGGTCTTATCTTAAATTTGAACTGGATTTTTTCATTAAATTACTCGTAAACCTTTTTCTAGAAAGAATTTTTTTTTTAATTTTTACTGAACTGAAATGTTTTAAGAGCTCGACAGTGTAGTTTCCTATAAAATTGTCAACACTGGTGATGCGAAGGCGGTTTTATTCCACTTATGTGAGTTGGTAACACTGTTGCTTCGCTGGAAGAGAAAATTGTGGAATAAAACGGAGTCTGCGGCATTACGAATTATGTCACAGCGAAATCACAGAGTGGACCGCTTCGCCCAGATGACGAAGCAGGAGGAGATCATAGCCAAGAAGCGGCAGGAGATCCTCGAGAAGCAGAAGACGGCACAGCTGGCGAAGGCGGTGGCCGCGGCGCAGAACCTGGCAGCGCAGCTGAAAACCGAGACGCCTGCGGGAAAACCAATTGGCTACGAGGTGGAGGATGAGGAGGATGCCCGACACCTGGACACCGCCGTCCAGGACACCTCCCTAGCCGCCGGCGAGGAGGGCCATGGCCTGGAGGCTGTTCACATTGAGGGCACGGCCAGCAAGGGAAAGCCGGAGGACGCGGTGGCCCCCAAGACGCTGAATAGCTTCACCGGCAAAACGGGCAAGATCACATTTGGCCTGAAGCGTCAGCAGCTGCCTCAGCCCAGTGTGGAGCAGCCACCACCTAAGGTTAAAAATACTTTCTGCAACGATGGTTCCTTTTTGGAGAACTTCAAGAAAATACTCGAAAAGCACGAAAAGCCTCCGCAGCCCTTGATTGTACCGCCTGTTCCAGTGCCCAGGTGAGTCCACTATCGGAATAATATTAATGTATATTAATTTGTGGGTAATTATAGCGCCGAGGAAAACAATTCCGTGGAGACGGAAACAGCAGAACAGAACAACAGTCCCCAGCTAGAGGCGGCCATCGCCATAAGCTCGGCAGCAGCCATGGCTACCTCCATCACGGTGACCAGCTCTGCGCCAACTCATTTGGCCTTTGGACTACCGGTGCAAGCAGTGCAGCCACCACCGCCGCCTCCATTTGCCTTCAATCCTACGCTTCTACAACAGGGACCACCGCAAATGCAGCTGCCAGCTGCATTCTTTCACGGCCATCTGCCTCTGCACTTGCATCCGGCGGCAGTTGCTCCTCCGCCACCTCCACCGCCTCCACAACTGCCCATCGCTCTGACCAACATGGGACAGATTTACATGCAGCTTGGCCCGTCTACAGTGGAGGCTATGCAGCTGAATGCCATACCGGCGCCCAAAGAGTTTGACTTGAATGCCATACCCAAGCCACAAATAAATCTGGAGGCTATCCAGATGCCCACCATCGGTGGTCATTCGGCGGAGCAGCTTGGCCTCCTGCCGGACCGCATGTCCATGCCAGTGAATACACACCCACCGCCTCCGCCGCCACCCGTAGTGGAGGAAATGGAGCAACAGCACCAGCAGGTGGCAACTCCACATCCACCTCAGCCCACAGCTGCGCCGCCACAAGGTGTGTAACACATGCAAAACAGTCCTCGTTGCCTGTTTTGTTTTGCCATCGCCATTCCCTATCCACATCCAATATCTACTCTCATTCTAACCACTTCCAACTTCCTACTCATTCAATTTGTATAGAACTTTAATCGTTGAGCACGATTTTAAAGCAATTTATGTAGTTTTTTCAGAAACGTGCATACAATTGCCAACGTGCTTAGAAAACCTAATCGCACTGGTCGCGGAAAATGGTGAAGATTATGAAGATAAAATACGTTTGCATAGAAGCGAGTTGCATCCGGCCTTGTGGTAAATGACCTAATCATGTTTTAACTGGGACTAGTGGTAGTAGTGGCACCCAAGGGATGGGACGGAGGGGGGCGTACAGCTTAGGGATTTGGGTTGCAATTTGTCTTAATTGGGGATTTTTCACGTTTACTTAATTGCTTTCGCAAGTTGAATCAACTAAAGTTCATTGCATAATCGCCAGTTCTTTAGGACAGTAACTTAACTGAAAATTAGTCAGATTTATGTTATAGTTTGGTTGTTTTCAATTATCATTACTCCTATATACACATGACACAAACAGACGCACAGATATCGTTCCGCATACTCAATTGTGAATTTAAAATCACAAACAGTGGACAGTACATGTACATGTTTTTCTTTGACGCGTTTTAAGTTGCATGTCTGATGAATACTACCAATGCCGTGTAACATCTGACCAAACGGACCAACTTGATGGGGGTGTAGGAGGATTAGCCAGACCAGTCGCGTGGACCCATCGAGCGCACAGTGTTACGTCGTTCCTCGATCGTCATCTAAAGTCTGGAGGAGCCAGCCGGCGGATGCCAACTAATAATCTCTGAATAAGCCGCTATTGGGGCGCCTCAAACAGTTATTCATATAATGTCTTTGTACACGTGACTAACGTCGAGCACTTTTCATTGTACGTTTCACTTCTTCTGAATTTTGGTAATAGGTTTCTTTATGATAAGAGCTGCGAGCAGTATCGAAGCTATAGCGACCAACTCCTCGACTACAAACGGCAGCGCGCTGAGCGACAACGGGAGCGGGAGCATCAGCAGCTAAGCCGGGACCAGCAGCCGCAGCCAACGGAGCAGACGGACGCACAGCAACACCGCGAGGAGCAGCACAGCAACTCGGCGGCTGACAAGTACGACCCAGAGTCGGCCATCAGTGCGGACTTTGACTCGGATGACGAGTACATGCGGGGCATGATGGATCGCAACCGGGATAACATCAAGCGCCGCATTGAGTGCCGCAACGAGCTGAGCGACGAGGAGAGGCGCGAACGGGAGGAGGCTGCAGCCGGAGAACTGGCGGATGGCGATGACCAGGACGACCAAGACGACAAGGAGTCGCAGAGGCAGCGAAGGAAGCGCGAACGCAAGAGCCGATGGGGCGAGAAAGAGCAACAGTTGCCATCCTCAAGTAGGTTCTTAGGGTACTCTTAACCCTAAAAAGTTTATATATTCGTGATTACAAGCCTAGTTGATCTGTCTGTCCGTGATCTTGCGGACTATTCAAACCAGAAAGATGTAGAAGACTGCCACTATCACTGAAATAATATGTACAATTATGACGTTGCTGACATTCAATCCTTACTATTTCAGGCACTTCGGGAAACTTTGGTAACCAAAATAAACCCATCCTAAGCAGCATCACGCGAACCGATCCCGCGCTGTTGCAGTATGCTCGGCTCAACTATGGATCGACTCAGCTGAGCGAGGAGCAGTGGAAGCAGTGCGAGGAGCACTACAAAGTAAACCTGCTGTATCAGGACATGATGCGCAAGCGTCAGGAGATCGATCGACTGGCCCGTGGCGGTAAATTTAAGTACGAATACGACTCGGACGAGGACATCGAGGGTGGAACGTGGGAGCACAAGTTGCGAACAGCCGAAATGGAGGCCACATCCCTATGGGCCAACGCCCTGACCAAGCAAAGCGAAGGCAAGCATCACATCGGCGACTTTCTGCCCCCCGAGGAGCTCAAGAAGTTCATGGAGCAGTACGAGGCGAAGAAGAACAACAGGCAGCCGGATCTAAGCGACTACAAGGAGTACAAACTTAAGGAGGACAACATTGGCTTCCAAATGCTGCAGAAACTCGGCTGGAAAGAGGGGCAAGGCTTGGGACAGGACGGAGCTGGAATTGTGGACCCAGTCAACAAGTAGGTTACCTATCCCCATTTGTTTATGGCATCTCACTGAATAATGTGGCAACAGGGCACCGCAACGCGATGGAAACCAAGGACTTGGGGTCAGCAGCGCTGCCCAGCCAGAGGACTGCGACAATGAATATGACGCCTACAGGAAGCGGATGATGTTGGCCTATCGTTTTCGTCCAAATCCTTTGGTAAGTAAACTCTGGAAACTGGCAATAATAATAATATCTATGACTTCGTATTTGTTTACAGAACAATCCCCGTCGCGCCTACTACTAGCACTACCTAAACTGACCACTACCCACATTATTACCAATATCCTAGGTCCACTTATTCAACTGCAACTTTGCTGAATAAAGTATGCTCGTTTAAATTAAACAGCAGATACGTCAGTTTATTTTAGGGGCTCGTTTATTCAGTAAGTAGTTCGTAATTAACTTAAATCTATTGCATGTGAAACAGGTCTCGCCCTCGAAGTGGATCCATTTTGAATCCGAGTAAGAACTATTTCACACAAATCTTCACTAGGGACTACCGTCAAGCGTTTAGGAGTTCGATCGTACAAAAGAGTAAGTAAGTAGTGTGGGGGTCTCTTAGAACGAGAGTCTGGGCTCTGGAATTCCATTTCAATTCGGCGGCACATTGCACAACTCCCAATCCAGGGACTGGCTCGATTCTACCGGGAACTGGGAACTGGAACACCTAAACGCTAATAATACTAAGTTGTACTCGAACTGGAAGCGAGGCCTAGTCTAGGAGTAAAGCGTCAGCACGGGCGTCTGGTTGCCGCGCGCCAATGCCACCGGACACTTCATGTCCGACGTGAGCATCTCCAGCCATGACATGTACAGCGGTGCCGAGATGGCCTCCTGGAAATACGGAAATACACATGTGTTAGTGGTCAACCACGATGTTAGGGCTCATTATCAAATGTCTCACCTTGCGCGGCATGGGCAGGGACATGACCACCAGGGAAGCGTTCGATGAGTGCTTGACCACCAGCTCATGGATGCGCAGCTGTCGATTCGTCTTCTCCGACATGCTCTGCAGCTCATCGTCCGTGATGCCGAACTCGTTGCGGGCTCCACGGCGGAAGGGCTCGATCAGGCGCTTGTGCTTCAGCACCGTGTCCGCCCGCGGCTGCTCGGAGACGCCCTTCAGCATGATGAGCTCCGAGTACTTGATGCGGAACTTGGTCAGCAAGCTGGCCATGCTGTGGGTTAGAATTTACCATTTATAGTCTCATATCTTAAACATTTTTTAAAAATAATAGTTTACAGATGAAACAAGAGTCGTCTTGAGAGACACTAATTTCTTGGAATAATCATGATGTCTTTTTCGGTGCTACGGAACTATAGGGGCTGGTGGAAGACTGTTCCTCTCCTGTTTATTGGTCGGATCTCTTTTTGCTCAAATGGAACCCAAGCCCACTATGACCTTTGTATACTTTGGAGTCGGAAACGCTTTCTTCTGCCTGTTACGTGCTGTTCTCAAAGACTTACCTCTTCTCTTCCTGCTCCTCGTCCTTTCCGTGGCACATTGCGAACACCCTTAGCTTGGAGTTCTGCCAGTGGGAGCGCATGGAGATTATGTAGGGCAGGAGAATAGTGAGACCTACGCATGTTCCCAAGGATAAGTGGATTAGTTGCAAAGAGGCTGATTACGACCAAGTACCCACCTCCATCGTCGTACAGCCAGAAGACATCGATTGTGCCCTTGGGCTGTTTGCGCGTGAATATGGTCATGGCGTCCAGCAGGTTTTGGGGTATGTCCGATCCGCCCTTGGTGTGGTAGGTGACGGCGGGCTCATCCGAGCTGGTCACCTTGTAGCTGCGGGAGTTGCGCTGCATGTTGGGCATCGGTGCCGGCTGGGGCATTGTGAAGGAGGAGTTGGGACTGTCCATGCTGGCTAGGTTCAGGTTGGAGTCAATGTGCAGCAGCTCGGAGGCGGCATTGGCCGCCGGCATCAGTTCGTTGGTGAATCCGTGCGCATTGGCGGTGTGCATGTGACCCATTCCGTTGGCCGGCAGTGTGACCTCGGAACTCAGCTCCGAGAAATCCAATCCGTTGGGCAGCCGGAGCAGGGCCACGCCCATGCGCTGAGAAAAGGCGTTGCTATGGAAGAGGTCGACTTGGTAAGGCATCCAATGACATGGTTTGGGGTAATCACTTACTACAAAATGGAAAAGTAACTCTCCACCTCCTCCTTGCGACAGCGATTCCAGTCCGGCTTGTAGCCCACCAGCACAATGTTCGGAGCCATCTTGCCGAAGCCCGTTGACTTTGTCAACGCATTTATCCCGTCCTCCAGGCTGAACCCATCAATAACGTTGTAGAAGGCCTTGATCTTGCGCGCATCCAGGTACTTTTGTCCATCCTTCACCAGGTGCTGCCGGTTCTTGTAGCCCACCCGCACCTGCAAGGATAGATAAGTATATTAGTAAAGATCACCAATCCGGTTTTCTTGGCTTCGATGGCCTAATCAAGAAATCCATTCACGTACCGGTATTATATTTGCCACGAACATAAGCGAGTTGTTCTTGGTCAGTAGGTAGCCAAAGTCCACGAGTGGCGGCCTGGTCTTGGGATCGCCGGAGAGCACCAGCACCTGGGGATGGTAGTTCTTGACGTGATCCGAGACGTTCTGCAGTCGGTGGACGGCCATGAGTGCGGCCTTGTACTGCTGCGCCTGCGTGGTGGATCCCCAGTTGGCCTCCGGCTTGCGGTACATGACCACCAGATAGAGGGCGAAGATGATACCAAAGGTGATGATGGCGGCCACGTAGTTGATCAGGAACATGATGGCCACGCACATGGCGAACCCGAAGAGGCTGAGCCAGGCGTTGTAGTACTTGAAGGTGGGTCGCCATCCCAATGGCTTGACGAAGGCCGCGTGGAACGTGCAAAAGTTGATGAGGGCGTAGGAGGCCAGGTAGAAGGTGGAGATCAGAGGAGCGATCAAGTTAAGCTCTCCGATCAGCAGGAAGCTGGTGGTGATGAAGAAGGTGAGCACGTAGCCGCGATATGGTTCGCCGTGCTTGCCGTACGGCTTCGAGAAGAAGATTAGACCCGGGTAGATCTGGTCAATGCCCAGGGCCTGGACCAGTCTGGGAACGGATAGCAGGTTGGTCAGGGCCGTGCTCAACGTGGCCGCAAAGCAGCCGGCGTAGATGAGTGGTCCCCACAGCGACATCTCCTGCATCATCTCGTACGAGTTGAAGAGACCCCAGGTGCAGTTGCCCGTGGCCATGCACGGCAGCTCCGAGGAGATAATGGTGCCATTGACGAGGTCGGCCGGAATACCGGAGGCATCCCTTACAGCAGCGCCGCCGGCGAAGAGGACAAAGAGAGCGTAGGAGGACATCGAGATGAGTAGGGACCAGAAGGTGCCCTTCGGTATAGCAGCTCCGGCATCCTTGAGGTCTCCGCAGATATTTGCTCCTGCCTGGATGCCCGTCACGCTGGGGAAGAAGATGGCGAACACGCTGAAGAAGTCGTGGTTCACGCCCTCCGCATAGCGATAGTCCGACCCAAAGTTCTCCTTCAAAGTAGCCCCTAATATAGGCAACCAGTTATGAGGTTATTACTTTCGTAACCACTTTGGCACTCACATGAAAAGCCGACGAAACCCCTAGAGATGTGCTCCTCATTGCCCTGGGGTCCAATGGCAGCTCCGATCAGGAAATTGAAGATGGCCAGGACAATCGTGACGATCAGGAAGTTCTGCGCCTTCGTCTCCCACTCCATACCCACGCAGCAGATCAGGATGAGCACCAGCACGGTCACCGATCCCACGATCCGGATGTCATTGATTCCATTGTCGACAATCTTCAGGTCGTTGTTCTCTGGAAATGAGATTACTGATTAATCCGGAACTAAGTTTAGGATATCCACAATCGAATTAAGCCAGACTGGATCCCTAAATGCAAATATAAATATGGTGAAAGTCGTATCCAGTTCCACCTTTCATTTGATATCTTTTATTACATTTAAAGCTGCCCCATTTGTGGCCTCCCAGTTCAAGTTAATCAAATAGCCTCCGGGTGTCAATTGATACTCACTGAGTAAAACATTTAGCGATTCGCAGAAGCCGATGGTGTTCATCGAGGCGGAGACGGCGTTGGCGAAGGCGAAGACCACGCCCACCGACGCCCCAAACTCGGGGCCCAGCGAACGGGATATGATGAAGTAGACGCCGCCGCCCTTGACCTCGCCGTTGGTGCTAATGGCCGACAGCGAGAGCGTCGTGATGACGCAGACCACCGCGGAGATCGTAATTATAATCAGGGTCTGCAGGATGCCCGACTCGGCCACCACCCAGCTGAGGCGCAGGAAGAGCATGACGCCCCAGATGTTGAGGAGGCAAGGTATCAGCACGCCCACGATCCATCCCAGCTTGATGTGCCCGCCAGTGGCCTCCGGTTCGGGTTCGGGAATAGTGATGCTCTGCAAAGGAGAAACGATCTTATGGATAATCAATGTAGTATGTAAGTCCTCCTAATAATACCTTTCTTAAGTAAGCCACATAGTACTAACTTTTCAATCTAGCCGGCTAATGATTTGGGCAAACGGGGAAAGGCCGTCATCGGATTGTTATTTGTGTGATAATGGGATCTTGACATCAGTGGCATTCAATCGATGTGTGAGATTGAATTGAGTTCGGCGTTTTTGTAAACTGCGAACGACTCGAACGAACAGCTGCTTGGGTGAGTTTTTATCCGGAATTACTCATACGACATGTGTGCAATTTAGTACTCGGATTCAATTAACGACCCGTCGTCGCCAGCCGAAAGAACGAAGGCACAGCCACAACCAGATTATGAGCAGCAGCTCATATTGCTCTCCATTCTAATTAAAGTTCACTTTTATTGGCCGCACTTAAACTCGAAACATTATGAAAATGTTCACATAAAAGCCAAAACCCACCCAATGAGATGCCACCAAGTCAACTATTAATCCTAAGCCCCAAAGCACTTCCTTTGTTCGGTTCGGATGTAGTTCGTCCAATAGGGTGGCAAGTGCAGAAACAAAGACCAAATCCACTTAAACTGCGCCAAGGAAGTGACAGCTATGTGTCAATTAAGCCCTATAATGGCTTTTTCAACACTTGGCTTTTTGAAATAGGATTCTAAGTACTTGTCATTTTATGAGAGGAAGTCATTGTACCTGCAATTCATTTCAAAGCCTCTAAAAGTCCAAATTTATTTAGTTTTTAACTCTTAAATGTTCTATAAATTAAATGGAATGATTCTGCAAGGATAATTGCGTAGGTGCAGTTGGAGATCCTTTAAGAAAAACAATCCCAAAGCAGTTCAATCAAATTCAAAATGTTCTTTCTATTCAGCGGAATTTAATGCAATTCAATTTCAATCTAATAAACAGCAAAGAATGTTTCCGCACCAAATTGATCTTTTTATCATTTGGGACTCAAAAACTTCCACTGGCACTAATCAGCACAACTTTTTGTGATTGTGATTGTGATAATTTAATAGATTTACCGAGACATTGCTCCCCTGCCCTTGCCGGGTTATTGTTTTGCCATTTGTCGCACCGATGGAATGGGTCTTGTTTACTTTATTGTTTGCCCACATAATTGAGTGTTTTTTAAAGCGCCGCCATTCGGACTCCGCCTCACGTGGCATGTGGTGGTGTTGGTGGAGGAGCAGGAGGAGGAGCAGGAGGAGGAGCAGGAGCAACCCTGTGGCAGGGTTGGGCAGGACGACATCGATTCGGGGGAGCACACAACCCCCAGAGAACTCAGCCCGCACACGCTGCGTATACGCAATGTGGTTAGTTAGGCTGCCGCGGTAGGTGGTTAATGTTGATTGCTTACACATTTTTGGCGGTTTCAAGCGGACGTCAGCTCGGTGAGACGCAAACATAAACATTGGTACACTTCAATAAAAAACTTTGAAGTTTAAGTCAATCTCTCATTTAGTCGTAAATATACCAAAAAGATACTTGTCACACATACTCATTGAAGTACTTTAAGAAGAAATTCAGGACTCGGTTATAATTACTATGATTACAAAAAGCGGAATATAGAAATATATTCCCCCAGTGTCTCCGCCCACTCACTGGATTCCAAAGCGGAGCACCGACCAAGGGGTTTTTGTGGTCTCACTAGTTACATCCTCTGGCGCTTCCTTGCTGTCCAATTCTGCCCATTTCATTTCATTTCATTTAGCGGAATACGCATTTGGCTCTGCGCTTGTTTTTCCCCATTCGAGTTGTCTTTGTTATTGTGGTCGATGTGCGTGGAAAATTTTCGCACCCGAAATTGGTATTGGAATTGGAATTGGTATTTGTGCTTTATGACGAGGGGATGTGGCAGATGAGCCACTTTCTCGGATGGCTCGTGCCACTGATTTGAGCTTAGTAATAGGGAGACAAAGTGATGGATATCGGTGGGAAGCAAGGAGGATGCGGTGGCCAAAGAGTAGCTTCTCAAGTTCATAAATAGATGGATGTAAACTCAGTCGGCAGAAAATTATTATTAGCCTCGATAAAGCAAAGTCTCTGGCTAATAAAGGCGACTGGTTACGAGGAGCAGCTTGGCATCCTAAACAAATCCGTAGACCACTGGATATTTTCATTTTCATTTAGAGCGAAGACGAGGGGTCTGAACTGGAAATTTCAGCACAATTAGGCAAATGCGCAGAAAATCGATAAGGCCAAATGAGTTATTCAATAAATTTGAGAAAATGGCATTTTCCTCATTAAGAAGAGAGAGATTTTCCAACAGTTTTCTGCCCCTAGCGGATAAGTATCAGAAATGCAACACAAATGGGGTAAACATATTGTTATATGCGCCGATAACTTAATGGCTTGTTCGCGGCAATGGCAATGCGGTAAACAAAGATTTTGCAGCAAGACTTGCTCATTAGGAAATCAATAAATGCTACAAAAATAGCAGCCAGCTCTTTGGCTACGAATTGTAAATTAGAATTGTAATTACAAGTGCAATACAAAAGGAATCTAAAATGGCAAATGCGCCACAGGCAGCCCCCTGATGATGCAAACATCGCTCATACGCCCTGTTGGCCGAAGAAAGATTTCGATGCTGTAGCTCGATAGTGCCACTCGGTTTGACAAATTACTTTTTTTCTTGAGAGGTTCGATTTTAAAACTGCCAAGAACTGGAAATGGTTTTTGGCTGTCCAATTAATCTTGATCCTAATTGATTAAAAGTGAGGAATAATCTATCGCTTATCAAAATGACATCTTGTCAGCACTTTTGACAGGCTCAAGACTCCCGCACTTGTGCAGCCGCCGTTTCTGGAGGAGATTTGATCTGCTGGGCACCAAAAATAGCAGCCAGCTCTGTGGCTACGAATGGCAAATTAGAATTGCAATCACAAGTGCAATACAAAGGGTATCTAAAAGGGGAAAATCGCCTTGATGATGCAAACATCGCTCATACGCCGTGTGGAACGACGAAAGATTTTGATGGTAATGCTCGATAGTGCCACTCGCTTTGACAAATTACTTTTTTTTTTTGAGAGGTTCGATTTTTAAACTGCCAAGAACTGGAAATGGTTTTTGGGTGTCCGATTAATCTTGAGTGGGTGTTCTGTCAGCTTAATTGATTGAAAGTGAGGAATAATCCATGGCCTGGCCGACGTTTATCAAAATGACATCTTGTCAGCACTTTTGACAGGTTCAAGACTCGCGCACTTGTGCACCCGGCCGTTCTGGAGGGGATTCCGTCACCTGGCCACCGCCTCTATGATAAGAAAGGGACGTCAATGGCAACAGCCACATCTGCAGTTTGCGGCTGTCAATTTTAATGACACGACACACTTGGTCTGCATTATCGCCACCCACTGCTCATCCACAGCCACATACCCATCCACATCCATCCACATCCATCCTGCGACACATATGTTATGGTGTTGACTATAGACGCCACATGGTGAGCTGTTTACCCACGCCTGGAAGGTTCCGCGGGTCCTGCTCCCCGCTCCTTGAAACTCTTTGTCCATGTGGCCTGGCCCATGCCAGATGCATGGCTGCATCTTGTTGACAATTAATTTGGCTTCAGCGCTGTCATCGATATCGCCTTGCGCATTATAAGCCATGGATGGATGCAGAAAAATCCACTTAGGAATCGAATGAAGCGCGCTCGTGTTGATTGTCTCTATTCCCGAGGAGAAAAGTTGGGCAAAAGCAAAGGAAAAACAAAGTTTCTTCGAGGTTCTGATCTCCTTGAATTCTTCTGTAAATTCCTATAACATTATGTACTATTACTATTATTGCTCTGCAGGTACTGTACTTTAGAGACGTTGAGTACGGTCTGTTTATATAGAAGTGGGAAATATTTCTCGAGGCTGATAGGATTTTGCCAAGGCGAACTTAATTAAGACTTAAAAAGTTTTCAGAAGAATACTTTCGTATATTCCTCAAAACTAAACATACAGCCAACATAATTTTAGATATGAATTGCCATCTTGTAATTGGAATTCCCTTAATCAGCCTTATCTCGCTTGTAATGCATTTTTGACGCCCTGGTGGCCACGCAAAGTTAATTAAATACAGAAACAATACAGAAACTATATTGTGGAGAAGGGAGATTCGGGGATACCTACTTGGCCACCGGACATGAGGTCGCTATAGACGCATCAAGTTTATTACACCGGCGATAAACATAAAGAGCGTAACACTGGAAGCGATTACACTCGTAGGTCTCCTCCGCCCCTTTAATTCCACCTAAGCGATAAGCCAAGATGGGCGGAGGGCTGTAAACAGTGGGTGGTGGGAGGTGGGTGGTGGAGGGGGGTTTGGGAAGGTCTGCTTGAGAAAGTGGGCGGCCTCGGGAGATGTGTGCTGCCTGCTTATCTTGAGTGGCCACAACGTCATCGCGACAGAAGCGCCCAAATCTGTTGGCACAATACATCAATGGCTGGGATGCCCGGAATACGTCATGGAAAACTCGCAATTTGCACGTCGGAAATGTGAGAATTGCTCAAGTAAATAAATCAGGCAGCGTATTAATGAATTTCAGATATTCAGATATAGAAATATGGTGCACGCATGTATGTAGATGGGCATATTTTTGGGGCTTTTGTAGGCCAAGGTACGAGCAGAAGTTGGGTGGCGAGGAGAAAACGTTTCGATTTCTGACTGGAGAATCCATATTTTTTGTTTTGGTTCTGGTTCGCTCCATGCTAGCCAAGGTATTTTCGCTGTGCTTTGTTTATTTGCCGGGTACTTGAAATGTTTTCAGAACTGACTGCGACTGAAGTGCGCTGCAAGGATTATGCCAGGGCGAACAGAAAGCAGATCCCCGACTATGACACTGTGCAGCAGATTGAGATACTCCACGATCACGGTCGGCACTTTGGCCTATCTATCACTAATCCCGACAGCCAACTGATGGCATCATTTCTGACCTTTCGACCACTTAAAGTGCGTTCCAGCCGCTTGGAAGTTCGATTGTTGGGCAAGGTCGAATGCTCAGCGGCACTAGGCCATCAAACGGTTAGCCGATAAGAATGGAGCACTAAAACTAAAAGTTGTGATATGGGAACAATGCATAGTATCTGATAGTATCACGTTCGTTTTATGGAACTCATAGTTTTAAATAACATGAGCTCATTTCACGTTAGCTATTTGATTTGATTCTGTACCCATTTTATGTGCACTATATTTGAAATCTATGTATATCCACTGCATAATCCCCGTTTGCCATTCACTAATTATGCAAACTACTGTTCACTTGGATGCGCTTACGTCATGTACTCCGATTGGGGGGCTTTAGAACTCACCTGGTCGACCGCCTCTCCTTGAAGTTCGCCGATGGAAGGACGCTTGAGGTTGCGCATGGAAATGCGGTAGTTGTCCAGGCGCGGCAGACTCTCCCTGCAATCATGGAAAAGGAGAAGGTATCCGATTAGAGCAAGTCACTTTCTAGTGTCTAGGCTAGTGTCCCTACTGGTGGAACGGAAGCAGCACTATCACCGCCTCGGGCAGCATGACCGTCGCCTGCAGCGTTTCGAGCAGAAATACCCACTCCGGCGGATTCCAAGCGTAGGAAGCAAGTTATTTGTGTGCGTACGCATTAATAATAAGACAATAAAATCGGCCAGCCGAGTGGTAAAGGTAGCCGGGCAGAAGGTCAGGGGTCCGCGCCGAAATCGAGAAAAATCAAGTTTTATCGGAAAATTCTTCTGTTGGGGAAGAGAGAGTCTGCCCTCATGTATATTTACTGATCGCCAACGAAAACAGAAGCAGAAGCAACAACATTACCAGCAGGCAGCAGAATCAGCTAAAGCTAAAGCCAAAGCCAAAGCAATGCCAAAATATAATTTAAAATCTTAAAAAGGAAAAGCGGAATGAGGAAGGCAATAATCGCGGAGCACAGTACGGCGCCACGAGCGTCCAGAGGCGTCGATTCCGAGGAATCCAAAGGGGTAAGAAGCACATGGTGCACGGTGCGTGAGTGACAGTCCATTGGAACTGAAAGTATGGCGTTCTACGAAACGATCCCATTACTCATTCGCATCGTACTCTGACTAATTCCAAAAATAATACAATTACTTTTCACGAGGAAAATGCACTGAAATATGTGCGCTTGCTATTGAGAAGATCATACTTTAACTATATAAATGAAAGCCTAAGTAATGGATCCTAATAATTGGTTCGATGTTGTGAGAATCATTTCGATCATGTTCTACGAATGTATAAATACTTAGAAAAACAGTGTTAAAAACGTCAGAACGCGTTTAACCCGTTTTATCCAGAAAGCTGACTCTGTTTGAAGTGACATAATGTAATCGGTAACTATGCTGATGACCCACTAACACAGTTCCATAGACGTCTTGAAGCCTTGCAAATCCTGATTAAGATGGAAAGTCTAAATATTCTATAAAGATACACCCTTAAATCCTTAGTTCGACTTTTAGAATCTCTTATAAATCACAATAAAGTGCAATCCCCAGCTTCTTATTCAATGTATTCGATCCCCATTGCTTTTAGATCGCCGCTCGGCTCGTGAATAACTTACGAGTGTTTATTAATTATAGAAAGAATCTCTGGAGGGCGTATTTCATTGTGCTACTAAATAAATTGCAAGCATTCAGCAAAGAGAATCGGACGTCTTGTGGCTTTTCCTTCGATTCCATTTCCATTTTCACGTCCAATTCATTTGCCAGACGCCAGAGATACAGATACATTCGGCTAAGATACAGATACATTCCGCGTATACATGTTTATGTACTACAGCATGTAAATATTCTCTAGATGCTCGTTGATGACGTATATGGGTGTCCAGTCCAGTCCATCGAGGGGCATTGATTGCTGGCCGGTTTCGTTGGGAATCAGCTGGTCCGAGTTAGTTCAACAATTGGAGCCGGGCAGAGTTCGATCAATTGAACTCACTTGCGATCGCACTCCCCGAACGACAGCCGTAAATTTATTTGTTGACACGCTCATCCCCTGGAGAAACCCGCTCCGGAACTCGCGGAGTGCAAGTGATCGCTAGCTCCGATGGCGATCCTTGTGCCAAATGCGGCTGAGATACCCGACGTGCTTAGAATTCCTATCAGTGATTTTATTATTTTTTGGCGGGCAGATGATGCAACTTGCTTGCCGTGTTTTCCGGGAAAACAAATCATCGGCTGTCTTTCTTAATCCGGAGGTCTCCCAATTTTCGGACAGATCTTTTGCAGCTTTTTATTGAATTTAATTCGAGCACGTGATTGCGAATTATCGAAAGTGGAACAATTGATGCAGCAATTAATTCGGAGGCTTTCGACGGGGTCGAAATCGTTAATTTGGGCCAACAGCCAACTGTCATGTGGCAAATTTGAATAATCAGAAGTGGAAAAAATTCGAATTAATCCAGAAGCAAGTTAATTTGGAAGTGATCTGTGACCTTTTTTGGAAAGTGCTTCATGTCGGAATGTTTGTCACATGAACTGTATAAGTATTCAATCGCATATTTATATTTGCCATTCCTATTTAATCACACAATTAGTTAGTGAAGCAATTAGTGAAGCACATTAGTCGAACCTACCCTAATATTTTACAATCATTTATATTTATATATACTTATATATACTAGTATAAACTAAGATTGAACCCAGTGAAAGTGGAGTGCATCGATGGCCATTAAGTGCATCCAACTTCGGACGATGTTGCTCTTGATGAGCCTTTCGTTCTGTCATCATTTTGGGTTTATGTGCCAAACGTGATTACAATAAATTGGCATAATGTAACCTTCGTTTCGGTTATACAAACGGAATGTTTTCGTTTCGCTTTTCATTCACATATCACACAATTTTGACGTGTTTTATTGTCTGTTTTAAGGTCCAGTACAATGGCATTCATTTATTTGTTGTGCACTGCAGACTGAGTTTAAACATGTGTTCGCACCTCAACTGAAACTCATTACGCGGAGTAAAATTAATGATTAATTTGCTTTGGGAAAACTCTAATTAATTGTTGTATTTTTCCTAAATTGTTTCAGACGCGAGTGTAGACACCACGTGCGCACTAATGGCTGGAAATAATGTATCTCAAGCACCTAAAAGGTATCAGCTGAATCGCAACACTCTTATCTGGAGAGTAAATCCCCGCGATCGAAGCAATTATCAAAAATCCAACAACTTGTAAAATCGGATGTTGAAAATGAAAATTCATTTTAGACACGCTAATTGCTGAGAAAACAGAAGAGATTGTGTCTTTTATATTTTTTCTTAATTTACATCTTAATTAAGGGGGGAACATGAAACAAAACTTGCATAGGATGTCGACTATACGATCAAAAGGACTTAAGAAAACTTATTTTTAAACACCTTATTGTTTTTCAATTCGAGCTCTATTATTATTTCAGGTGAAATCGATGTGAAACACAGAATAATTGAACTGTAAGTTTTCAATTATAATTCTTTCACAAAAAAAAATGAATGATTTTCCTTTGCATCATATAACCTAAAGTTTTCTTTTCTTTAGCGAAACGACCTAACTTAAAGCGTTGATAATATCAATGTTCAAAATCAAAAACAATATTAACGGAAGAACCGAAGAATATGTTTATATTTTCCGATAACTTCAATCAACAAAAAAATACAATTGATTAGAAACGACGTTCCGGTTTTCCCCCTGTATTGACACACTTTTGAAGCAAATCGCTCGCATTTTAGCCGGGAATGCGTTAAATTCGAATTAAACTTACTTTGTTAGCTGGGCGAGACTGAACTTGCGCTCGGCGTCCGATTTGCGCAGGAAGTTTCCGAATCCGCGGAAGGAGAGCCGGGAGCTGCGGCGGTTCTCGCCCGTCTCCCCCGGCGCCTTGGGATGCAGGTGGTTCTCGTTGCTGGTGGGCGGAAGTGGGTGGGCTGCGTCCGTCTGGTCGGATTCAGCTGAGCCAGCTTCGCCATCGTAGCCGGCGTTCGCGGTGCCGTTCACCTTGGAGATCTGGAAGCGATCGGCCATGGTGTGGCTCTGGGGAGTCCTGCACTTGGTTGCTAAGTGGACCCTGGACACGGATTCTTATCGATTGCACGGGCACCTTGTCGCTGCTAACGAGCCGAGCACATTTGCATTTCACACACTTGGCAGGATGGCTGCTCCCCACTGGGAGTGGATGATATCACAGGGAGCGCGAATCGAAGGACCCGAGTTTCCACGTCCGACTGCGCTTGACCCTCAACGACGATTGTCCGGATATTCAGAACGCATCGACCACGTCGGCTGTTTTGGGTGTTTCGGGTTCGGTTTCGGGTTTGGATTCGGGTTCGTTTTTATATACGTTTCTGAATCTCGCGGGAAACACTCCGATGATTTCTCCGTGGTGGCTGGGCAATTGCAACTTATCGCGCCGACTGTCGCACGGCGTTTGAGCGTTGTCAAGTGTTTACCGCCCGATTATTATGGCTTTTTGCGCCAGTCAGCTGCTCCTCTGCTCCACTGCTCCTCTGCTTCCGCTGTGCTGCGGATTTGGCAGCGTCTGCTTCAGTTCGAATCAACTTGGCGCCCGCGTGGTGAGTTTCCAACAAGTGTTAGCGTCGAACTCACCACATGAGCGCTCTCTGTGCGGAGCGCGATTCGGGAAAGAACCGTTAGCCAGGAGTTCCGACGACGGGATACCTTCTTCTACGCTCTTTAAAGCGTCTAACGGGCGTATACGTAATGTTGCAAAGCATACGCAGAAAGTAGTTCGTGGTACTGAGTACAGGGAAAGAAAAATTGCTTGTTATGATCGGTAACTGGATGATTTTGCATTAAGAATTTTATAATATGGGAATAATATGCACGGAATGCAAGTTCCTTGAAGTTCCAAGCTACATTTTTAGTAACATTTTTTTAATTTTTTCCTTCCGTCAAGGAACTTTACACTGAATATTTTAAATTGTTTAAGGTTCGATTTATTAAAACAATCATTTCGGGTAGATTTTGAGTGAAAAGCAAAACAAATTACATAGATATTTTCATATATTTATTTGCATAATAATTTGCATATCTGTATTTGTACTGGATACTGTATTGTATTTACTTAGCAGACTATTTCCAAACCTTAACAACTTTTCAGATTTATAAGTGTACTTGATAAGTAGTAAAATCAACGATTTTGCCCCATATTAACATTTTTGTTGTCGCCAACGCAAACGAGATTAGCGAATCCAATCTTATTATTATCGTTCCATTTCAGATGACTGTCATTTAGTCTAAACGCAGAGATGATTGACGCAGTGTGATGATTGAATAACTGACATTTAATATATTATGTTTTTCCCAAATATATAAGTTGTTATTGTTTATCTTTGTTTCGTTTTATTCAAACGCAAATAGGCCTTAACAAATAAACCAAAATATGTATATTTCACACTACTCATTCATATTCGCTTAACTTCTGTTGAATAAAACATGATGTGCTCTGTGGGTCACAGCTGAAGACGAACCTCAACTAGCGTCGAAGGACCTGCGTTTCTGTGGTCCTAACTATAAACATTGTCACTTGATACAACACCATTTTGTCGCTTTGATTCGGGTAAGAGTTTAGCACCTTGGCACCTTGGTTCGTGGATACGATTCGTTGCGATTGCGGCAATTAGCTCGTTTCGTTTGTTTACCGAATTCATTCCATACTCGCGACTCTCCACACTCATTCACAATCGTTCGCGCACTAAAACTTAGACACTCGTAGCATCTTTACTATCAGCCAAGTCAAGTTAAGTTAAGCCCGATGGCAACCACAACCGCAATAAGGGGCAAGAGCACGCGAATAACCCCCTTAATCGAATTAAATTCGGTTTTATCTGGTTTGATTGGCCGGTTGCTTGGCTGGATGGTTGGATAGCTGGTAGACTGGTTGGTCGGACTGCTTTTTGCTTTTTGCTCTGCGTCACCGAGGGGGATTTCGCGAAGAGCCGATCGTGGCGGAAAGAGGTGTTTTTACTGAACCAAGTGAAGGTTCCCTCCTCCGCGAACAATCCTCCTTGTTCTCTTGTTCCCTCCAGTGTTAAATCTCATTCTTGTAGTTTTTACTTCTGGTCATGGACATTTTGGGCAGGCATAGATTGCCAATAGAACTTTCAAAGTTTAATAAACAAAATTATTAAATTGAATATTAACTATGTCATATTTACAGCTGGCCGGTTTCGGCAATTCAGAACATCTAATCATCTAAATTATAAACCCAATTTCATGACTCATTGTTTTTCAATTATACTGGGAAACCCCGAAGTGTTGAGCATTTTTGAATAGTTTGAATTATTTCAAATTTTAACACTGTATAAACTAACCCTTTGATCATCACAATAGCTAAGCACAAGCTAATTACTGATAGTTGATTACCCTTTATGACTGCTTTGATATCACTTTTATTTTTGCTAATATTACGCAAGTGATTTACGATTTCCTAATTATCAAAATTTGTTTATTACTCTGCCAGCCATCACAGCCACAATTCGTTGAATATATTTTTCAGCGAAACTGATTTTTATTCCATTGCGATACATTTTTCACACTTCTTCCAAATTCGATTGCCGCGTTTATAAAAGTTTATTATTCGTATCGTTGGTACTTTGCGGTAGAGAATTTGTTTACCGATTCCAATGATATGAATGAATTTCTTGTTATTGCTTGCAGTTACTTGTTGTCTCCTAAAAATGCTGCCGATTGTTTGCAAAGATTTTGGAACAAACAAAAAAATATTAAAAACATCCGATTAATCGTCGTATATCTTGGAATCACACGATCGTCAAAGTCATAGTTTATTTTTACAGTCATATAATCAAGATGTTTATCTAACAATCTCTCGATATCTATCCTGTAAACTTTTCCTTGAGATTTTATTTGTTTATATTTGCGGATATAAAACTGTAATTGGCAATTAGTCTTGTGTTTTTACACACGTTACTCGTAGGTTAACAGGGTATGCTGTATTTCGAATTCTATTCTGCTTGTTCATATGAAACAAGGAATTCTGCGAATCTTAAAATCATCATCTTTAAATTTTTGAATATATTGCTATCAGACTATGTTTAACTAGAGATCGCTTCACTTTCTACTAAAACTACGTTTATGCCATGAGGTTTTAGGAATTCTTGAATGTGTAAAATATAATATAATATAAATGTATGCTTTTATTTGGTCTCAAATGGTTGCTAGAAAAAGGCAGTGGGTTATGCACACACGAATTAGTACTTTTCATGATACCAAATTCATGAAATTGCATCGGATAAACTCAGTTTACAATTGTTTCATGGAAAGTGTTAATTCGTGTATTCTTTAAGAATATATGAAATTATTTTAGTGCGGAGTCTCTTTATTCCTCTTGTAAATCATTAGATACGGACAGTCGACGGACGGACATACTTTTCCCGAAATGTATATGCCTTTTCTAACGGGTAAAATATGATATGATGACAAGGACGTATCCAAAAATACCTACCATATTTGTTGATAATTTCTTTTACAGAGTAACGGGTACTGGATAGTCGATGCTACAGCGCTCTTGCTTATTTTTATGGTAGTGCTGGCAATCAAAAGGGCCAATTAAACGCAAATTTCCCTCAAATTGTTTTCGTCGTTTAGTAACTATGGCTTGGGTGACTATTGTTTGTTTTTAATTCAATTTTCGAACGGAAATATTATTATTTTTGCTTTCTTCACTGTGTTTGTATATTTGTACATATGTATGTTCTAGCTTAGCTTACTCAGAATTTTTCAGTGAAAATTTACTTTAAGACTATGGTCATGTGTGACATCTACCCTTAACCAGTTACAAGCGGCTTTGGTTAACCCTCAACTGCACTCATTAACACTTCGCCAGTTCGCTTGTATTTGGACTACGGACGAATTCTGTCAATTGATCGCACACACATCGCGAAGCACAGATAAATGGATTGTTTTACAGCTAAAATTAAATATTTAAGACTTGACAAGCGTGTTGTATAACAATAGTGCGCTGCTAATTAATTCCAAACTAATGGGGGCCATATATATATATACATATATATAACCGATTACATCGGAAGGCGATAACGTCTCCCCAATGGCAATTAAACTAGTCTTGGGCTCCTATTAAGAGGGAAGACAGAAGACAAGACGACCATGCGCCATCGCAGTGGCCAGTGACATTATTTGACACCCGATTAATAATTGAATTAACTGCTTTATTCCACTTTGAAAAGGTTTCGCTCGGACCGAATGAAGGAAGTTTCGATCAAAGCGACAATAATCTAGATTTGATCGCCAGTTACCGGGTTTTCAAATACCTGTCCTTGGCATCGATTGGTTTGGATCGCCTTACACCGCTTAACTCAACGCTTTGATAAACCGACTGGTGTTGCGATGTTAAGTGTGCGGATCATTAGATATTCTACATTACACATCCTTATGATTAATAAGTTGGAAGCTGGATCGTATAGACATGTCCGTTTACGTATTTGCTTTTAAGAAACTTCTTAATCAGCTTTTTCATTTAAATATTGCCTATTTATTGCGGCATTGCGCGTTTCAAGTAGTGACGAAGCGCACGCTGACATAGGAAGTCACTAAAAGATGCTGTTAAAGTATTAGTCAAATTATTGGTATTTTCTGAAATGTACAGTTCCGTATAAACAGAAATATATATAAATGAGAATATGATGGTTAGATGGAAAAAATGTAGAGTTACTATCCCATAATTTTGTGCATTATGATCGTGATCTCACTTTCAGTTCAAGAATTGAGCTGGTATTCAAGTCTACCGAAAATATAAATTAAGGGCTGTCAATCGCGACGAATGCTTGTTGTTACAGAGGTATTTCCAGGTTGTTAACCGGTCACTACTCCTCGGAGCCCCCATTTAATGTAGAAACTGCAGTTATGGCGTCGATTTAGGGGGGTTTCCCTCGATCCCCCATCCCTGAAGCGTGGTCATCATCACCAAACATTCGGCTCCGTCATGGCAAGACAATTTTAAGAGGCAGAACCGAACCACTTCGTGGCAGTAACAACTTGTTCCGCGCCAGCCAGTCTCATTGTATCCGACAGTCCGTCTGGAGTTCCAGCGATCGAGCCAAGTTTTTGCGATCGGGGTGCCGCCTTAAGTGCGGCAATTGATGATAGATACACAGATAGATGCACAGATAGATACGCAGATAGATACACAGATAGATACATAGATACACATCCGCTCTCGGATGGCGAATCATGTGCAATCAAAATTTCAGTTGTAATAATGGCAGGAATTTATTCATTAGGCTCGGTATAAGGCAAGTTTCCATTGGTGGTTCGGCATCGATTTATCATTTCGTAAGGTGGCCGCTTTCCAAAGTGACAGGAAGAAGCTGCTCCAAATTCTCTTTGTTCGTTTCTCCACTCTTGAATGCAGGTAAATAAAATCCTGCGGAAAAGGGTCATCTCCATAATGAAACTGGGCGTGATTACTAAATTATTCAAGCTGGCATCTTAAGAGTCAATATTTTTACTGATTGTATGGCCAGAATGTGCTGTGCTAAGTAAAGTCATCAAGGATCATTAAATATCCATTAAAGCGAAAATAAATCAGAGTACTAAAATAAACTTTTTTAACTTACAAAACTATATAATAGTGCCTTGCAAGCCGTTAAGAGTTATTAGGCTATTAAAACATCTTAGTTAAATCAATTATTCATTTAGTTTGGTAGTAGTAGAGTAGACTTTATTCACGATCGTGAACGTAAGAATTTAGCAAATACGAAGAATATGGCCAAAAAACCGAAAAGAACCAGTAAAATTGGGTTTCGCTCGGAACTGGTTTGCTTACATCCACGGGGTTCGGCAACAAGTTCATTAATTTACAATATCTTTATCAATGTAAGAGTTTTGTGTAAACAGGGGTAGGTCGATTAATCATTGTAAAATAAGTTAATGAATCGAAGTAAGGCATTTAAACATAATATTAGGCTTCATGTGACGTAGATAAAATGTCATAACGGATAAAACTGTCATTTCCAAGATAAAATGGTTAATTGAAAAGGTGATCTTGCCAATTGGAAGCTATCTTATCAGCCAATTAAGTCTTACATTTAGTGTGTGTTTACCTGCTAATAACATAGTCCAAAAAAATCATAGACGATTTGCGGAGTGTTATTGTGTACACTTACTTTACTTTACTACACACAGAAAAAAAGTGAGAACGAAAAAAAAAACGAGATCGGTTGTGAGAATAAATCTCAATAATATTTTCAGAGGGAAGCAGGATCGAGTTAAAGATTGTAAAAGAGGGCTGTTAGGGGGGAGGGGAAAAATGAGAGAAAGAGAGCGACAAGTGAGAGCAAAGTCAACTGCAAACTGAGAATGGTTTGATTTCGATCTGAATATGCTGAGCATGATTCGATTTTGGCTAGATTTTGAGATCGAAATTCTGCAATCGAGATCGTTGAGAACGGTTATTTCCCAAAGGATATTGCTGGGAAAGTAAGGTAAACAATTTAAGGGGCCCAATTGAAAGGACCTTTCTTATTTGAGAGAGTTTTGAGAAGGGTATTATTAATATAAATACCTTAAAGAGTGCAGATGCAAAACGAATTAAAGGCTCGAGTACCATGATAATTCTCTTTTGAACTACTAGTTTGTTTTAAATATTTATTTTAGTCGCATAAACGGTTTACACACGCAAAACATTTAAAATTCAAATTCCACTAATAAATATTGTTTGTTCTTGAATTTCGTTTCTTATGCTTCACATTTATGCTGTTAACTTTCACACTGAATCTTATCCATATGTTATGTATACATATAATATATAATCTTGTTGTTTAAAAATTTCGTTTAAGCTTCCTTCAGTTTAATTTATTTTGTCTAGTTAATTGCTTTCTGGGAATTGCCCTTTCTTGGATTCTGTATCCACTATTGCAATCGATGAAATCTAGGTTTTTCAAGCTTCTTTTTTCAAGACGAAATATAATTTGTATAGTTGTACAGGCTATCGGAGCTTTCAGTTGAGGCAAACTTATGCCCAGATCCAAAATCGGGTTTGAGATTGGTTTGGATGAGAATAGACTTTGGTATACGACTTGCAACAATGGGTGGGTTTTGTGGTGAATTGTGTGTTGTTGAAAGATTCTGGTCATGCATTAATCGATATATGTATCTTTTCTTTTCCATGGGAGTTCTATTAAAAAGCTGAGAAAAGCTAAAGCGGAGATATAGTAGTTGGGGGAAACAGTATGCACATTGACAGCGTGAACTCAGATTGAAATGAAACTACCTCCAGCACCTCACATAAATCCGTCGAAAACTACAAAAACTTAATAGACCATCCAATAATACACCTAGACTCTGATATAACAGAAAATCGCACAGGACCAACGTCGGAACAATGCAAAAATTACATAAATGTTGTGTGAGATTACGCTAATCGTCCTTTTTTGGTCCTGGCCATTCCTTTCAGCGATAACAATCAATTTGCTGCAATTAAATTCTCTTTAGCTGGCTATCGCCATGGGCTGAGCAATGATAATACTTGATTCTAAGTTCTAGCCGCTTTGGCAAAATGTTAACTTAGACGACCAGGTGCGACACATCGCTGGTGTATCCGGGCGAGTAGCGAGGTGGCAGGACACTCTGCTGGGGCCGTGTCTTGCCCAGCATGGGCATGGGCATTCCCGGCTGGTTGGCGGCCATCACCTTCGGACTCTGGCCAGGCTTGCCCAGTTCGTAGGGCCGACGGATGCGCAGAACGTCGGCGGCGTCTCCTGGCCAGGCTCTCTCCGGTCCCAGTCGCTGACCGAGGCGAGGATACCGGCGCTTGTCCACTGCCAGACTGATGGTGCCCGGGGCATGGGTGGAGTTCAGGCCCACGTTGTACTGTCGCTGCATCGCCAGCGAGGCACGAATAGTCTTTCGTTTCTGGGGAGGAATGTAATTACTCACATTGATCATCTCGAGACTGCGTCGAGTACCCACCTCTATGGTGCCCCGCCACTTGTCCGCCGCATGTCGGGCAATGTCCAGGCGCTTCTGCTTCTTCACCTGGTGCTTCTTGTAGATGACCTCGATGATGATCAGGCCCACGCCGCCGGCAATGCCCACACCCACCAGTATGAACACTCCCGCCATGTTTTTAAGCCCCAGAGTGTTGGGCGTCTTCTCGAAGAGCTCGCAGTTCTGCTGGACGTGTCCGTGGAAGATCCACTGCTTGTCCAGTTTTTCCATGAAACCGCCTGCAAGAAAAGTCATTAGATGCCGTCCAATGGTATACATGTGTAACTCCTACTTTCGTGGAACTCCAAGATGGCCAGCGTGACCGCATCCGTCCAGGGCGAACCCTTTTGCAGTCCAATTCCGTACCCACTGCGTCCGAACAGCTCTCCGGCAGTAACCAGTTCGCAATCCTTGGAGGCCTCGTACTCCAGCCGAGATGAGTCCCAGATGAAGGCCATGAGCTTGCTGTGGACACAATCGGACGTTATTGTTATTGCTTGACCAGTTTGGATTTGGATGGAGGGGGTTACAACATGTAGGAAGAAACGTTCAAGAAACTAGAAAGATATGCTAGCTTCGAGTGCCGAAACTTGCCTTGCCCTTGCAGATGCTTTTAAGGATTGTTCCTAATATCCGTAGTAAACTTATAAAAAATATCTTTTACTTTTTCATTAAAGAGATGTGTGATTATGTTCACACTTTTTAAGTTCCCGAGATCAGGACGTTTATACGGACGGACAGATCGAATCGGCTATTACCTCTTACTTTTCAACCAATCTGGTTACTCTACGAGTAACGGGTACATAAAATGACAGTTTTAACTAATTAACTTGAATAAGAAAATGTAAAATCTACGAAATTTTTAGTTATAATTTAAGCAGACCAATGAAAATACGATATTGATATATATTTTAAACGATCTGCAAGGACTTCAGACATAAAGATGCTAAGATATGGAAATACAAGATGGTATAGGGGCGGATATTACGGGGGCAAGACCAACACGAACACGATACCGCTAACGATTACAAAACATATCATATAATATCTAATAGATCGAAACAGAGAGAGAGCAAGAGAGATAGAGAGACAGAGAAAGATAGAGACAGTGGCGTTAGGTGGACTGAATTGAATTGAAGGTGGCGTTTTGGAGAGTGAGTAAAAGTAGTAGTAGTAGTAGTAGTAGTATAGTTGTAGTCTGGTTCTGGATCTGGACAGTGGTGCGATGACATGCGATGCTACGCTCAGCTACGAAAAGGATCGTCGGCCTGAAGCAATCGTTACCCCTTCTTCACATCCTGGATGGCCTGCTCGGCGGTGGCGTAGTTGTTCGCCTCCATGGTGCGGTACATGTTGGAGAGCTCCACCTGGCGACGGAAGTACATGTCCACGGAGGAGCCCTTGACGGTGGCGCAGGTCAGGTTCTCCATGGTGTTCCGCAGCCGGGCGTCGTTGATGCCGCTCAACTTGGTCTTGGGCCGCTCCAGCACGAGGAAGGCGGCCAGGTTGGCGGTGTACGAGGCGACGATGATCATAGCAAATCCTGCCCAGACCATGCCCAGCACCCGGGCGGAGAAGCTCCGGGGCGTGCCCTCGCCAATCCCGCTGTTCAGCAGGACTCCCCAGGCGAACCACACCGCGGAGCTGAGATTGAGGGCCTTCTCCTCGTTGCTGTCCGAGTGCGAGAGCTTGAAGCGTCCGAACGGCGAGAATCTGAGTTCGGAAATTAGGAATTGAAACGTGTGGTTAATAGGATCCGGATCTGCAGGCCACTCCAGGCGGGGATTAGCTGGTCGGGGTGCCATTCAACCGTCCAATGCAGCAGCCCTCTGCTTCGCCTCACTTTTGCTTGGGTGGGTTTTTGTGGTTTGGTGGGGGTATGGGATGGGTTAGACCCAGGATTCACTCACCTGTCCAGCAGGTAGAGCACGAGCGCCACAACATGGACCGACACCATTACCAAGATCCATAGCGTGTTACTAAACGGCTGCAAGAAAGACACGAGAGTACTCGATCGTGACGGTTTCTTCTCGAGTATTGTAATGCCTTGGTATTTGAATGGCTTCGAGAATTCAATGTACTCGGCACGCTCCGGATTGATGGTTAGTGGTGCCACGATCATGCTAAATGGAAGTCCGGATTAGTAGGAGGAGTCGCATGCTGGCGGATCCCGCATCGCTTACTCGGCACGTTCGTTGACCAGCTCCCCGATGAGGCCCGTCCACTCCTTGCGCAGCGTCATCGCTCCCGTGCTGTTCCGCAGGATGTAGTGCCCGAACTGGCCATCCGGCGAGAGGGCCAGGTCGTAGGTGAAGTTGATCCGCTTGGACAGCTCGATCAGCAGGTCGATGCAGTAGCCGCGGCAGCAGAACTCGTTGGCTGTCGACGGAAAGGGTAAGTTTACATCGATTTTGTAGTCAATGGAGTTGCAGCACCAACCTGTGGCATCCGAGTTGTTGAACAGCGGACACGGACGCTCATCCGGCTCACAGCGGAACTCATCGTCGCCCATGCGCCGCACGTAGACGAAGGGCTTCTCCTCGATGGTCAGCAGCTTCAGGTGGGTGGGAATCATGATGCCCTCGGGCTTGCGACGTTGCTTTCCCGGCCAAATGATCTCGCTGTCGTTGATCCTCATCCGCATCTTGGCCCGCATCTGTTCATTCGGTCATTTGGATTATGTTTTGATAGCTTCGAAGATAAAAGAAGTAACCTACGCTGTCATAGCTGAACTTTCCAACCACGTGCTTCTTCTGCTGCTCCCGAATGTTGATCACATCGTAGCCGGCGTAGATTCGGTCACCATTGTCATCGAAGGCCACCTGACCCGTTTCGCCGGTGATATTACGGCTTTTGAGGTACTGGAACAGTCGCTTGCCTGTCGGATGTTTTGGGGATGACAATAACTTTAGAGCACCATGATCACTTCAGAGTCACTCACCCGATTCCCAGTTAACGGCCGAATCGCCGCAATCCTTGGGAGCCTCGGCAATGGTCTCGTTGGAAATCATTTCCTTGATGGCCGACGCCAAAACGTAAACGCTGTCCTGTTGGTTACCAGTTTACCAAATATATACTTGGGATCTCTGGAGCGGACGGACTTAGCACTTACCCTGATGTGCCCCTTGTCACTGTGTGCGTGCTCCAGCTGGAGACCGAGCACTCCGTCCGGAGTGTTGTTGGAGAACAGCGCCTGCTCCGTCACAATCCACACGTGACCCTCACCGGTCATGTTGTACTCGCCCGCATCGCGGAAGATTACTTGGGCGTCCTCCGTGCTATGGATTAATGCAAGGTACAAAAAACGCGATAATAATAATTATAATATCGAAATTTCATGTGTTTATGTCTTTCATGATTAATATAGAGCACTAATGAGCTCCTTTATAAGCTAGACCAAATCACAATCTACGGACTTTTAACGGGACTTTAAAACTAGAAGCAAGAATCTAATCTAGATAAAAAATTTAATCAAGAATCTAACTAATCTATTTTCTTAACTGTCTCATATTCCATAGATTCGAAGGCTAAAGTTACTAAAGTTATTTATTCATTAGTAGAGCAACCAGTTCTATCCACCAGAATTCACCAGCTGTCCCAGTTAACCACAGGACGGAAGTTACTTTATGGTGTTTACTACCAGAAACAAGTGACCTTCCTTAGGAAACTCTGCTTAGCAAACTAAGCAAAAAACCATCCCACATATAAAATATTAGTAATAATACACATATGTAAATGGCTATTAGATCGTTGCCTCCATTGCATGAAAACGACCAGTTGGTTAGTCCAAGGCACGCCCATGCTGGAATTCAATCTCAGTAATCTTGTGTACGCCGCTTTTCCATTGACACCAATTTACGGAGCGCAACATAAAATCATTTTATTCTGAATTGACAACAATTGACTGACGGGCTGGAGAATTAAAATTAACCAGTCATCCGAAGTAAGAAATGCATCAAGATTGACAACCATACGCATATGTCATTGCCCAGCAAATATTAAATATTAAAATATTAAGTTCGAAAGCTCCAACTCATATATTTATTGATTTAATTAGGAATCTTTTCTTTTTTTGCTAGCTCTAATTCTATTTATTATGGTTTCTTGGTAAAGCTAAATTATCTTAGGTGAAAGTCACCAAATCCAACGAGGTGATATTTGATTATTTAATCGAGTGACGATAGCAGTGGTAAATGATTAACACCAACTGCAAACGTCACTATCGGTGGTACTAATTAGGAGCACATTACCTACGCAAATCGGAGGAACTCACCTGGCGTACATGAGGTAGACCCTGGACTGGGCGGTCTTCATGTCGATGAGGTGCTCGGTGAAGCTCTCCAGCTTGGGCTCGAACTCGACAATCAGCTCCACGGTGGCGCGCACATCCACGTCGTCGTAGTAGGTCTGCGATGTGGTCTGAAAGCGACCCAGGATGGCCCGGCCATCCGTGTCGGAGCTGTGGATGATGATTACCTGTCGCCAGCGGAGCAGATAACGGAACAACTCAATAAGTCAATAAGTCAAATTTGGGAGCAGCATTTCGGGGGGCAGGTGCCACAGCCACAGACTGAGCATCTATGGATGGGTGACCCTGGAACATACCTTCGTGTAGGCAAAGTGGCTGAGCATCTCCAGCCAGACATCCGCCTGGTGGTAGTACGGCGGCACCGTCCGCAGGAAGGAGACGTGGATGTTCTTGTCGGAGAAGGCCGCGTCCCGCGAGGAGATGCCAATGACGGGAATCGAATAGAATCCGCTTGTATAACTCACGGCCGCCGGCGACAAATCACCTGAGGTTTGCTCGTGCGAAACGACTACGGCGTACACCTGCGGATGGAAAAGAATAGGGTGCCGGGGATCGGGGGACGGAGAACCAAATCAGTGGAAATAAGCAATGATGGGAGGATGCCAAGAGGGAGGTCTCCCGGCGATGGATGGGTGGATGAGAATCGGAAGTGTAAATGCCGCCGAGAGGGCGTTCAAATGCCGAAGCGAAATAAGATACGTTTCGAATTCATAAGGTTGAGAATACTAATGGCAAAAATAATGAATTCGTAGATTGAGCTACAGCATCATAAGATACTTGTCGACTTTATACAAATGTACTTCAAATTAACATTGATTGCAGGCCGAATGCTACAGTTTCGAAACGCACCTTTCAGATCCTCCATTCAATGGAGTCAATGGCAGTTGATTTGTTTCCTTTGGGTAATGAAAGGTTGGCAATGGACGCGCATTTTGGGACCTGACATGATAAATTCACCCCTACATTAATGATGACAAACGATGACGCCCCGAAACAGACATCTCATTGATTTGGACCCGGTCCAGTGGGCGTGGGCTTCTGCTTGGGATGGCATCCCGCAGCGACAGAGACGCTCATGATAAATGTGGCATAATACGGGGAATGTGATGGATGCAAGCCAAAGATAATCAAAATGGCAGGCCAACCAGTTGGCGGCAAAAAGTGTTTCAGCTTTAAGTGACGAAGTCTCACACTGAAGGGAGCACTTTAAGCGCCGAAGTGCTCTTCGTCATTAGGATTTTTTGGGCAGTGAAACCAACTTAGTTCATTTGAATAGTTCTTTACATTTGTATCCAGTTTGTAATATTATTAATAAATATTTAGAATAAGTGACAAATTACTTTATAACGTTTATATTAAAATGCAGCCAAATAGTAGACAATATTATAAGTCACTAAGTTAAACTTAAGACCATCAACAATTATTAAGATAATTAAGATAGCCCAACTCCTATCAATATATCCTTCTGCAAGCCAGGTGCATAACAACATAAGGCATTTAAGTGATATAATTATAGTTAAATTTGCACATTTAAGCACTCTTTCGCTCCAAGCGTTCCAGCTGGTTAGCTCATGGATATTGGAATCTGCTGGCGCATTACCGCTTGTCATCATCCCATTTCCGAATCATTTCCCCTTGAATTATGGAAATGAATCGAACCAGGTCGGGTTAAACACAGATACGAGTATGTGTGCAGCTTCAAGCGATGAAGGAGTGGTCGGAAATGAGCAGGTAATTGCATTTGGCCACCGACTTACCCGATTCTCGATGAGCTTGTCGCACACATTGAAGACCGTCTTGATGGGATTCTTGTCCATGCGGATGGTCTTGTCGTAGTAGGTGACCTTGCGCGGCACATACTGCTGATCGAAGTTGAGGTGCTGCGATTGGATGGGAAAGCGTGATTATCGCATTCGGATAAGTGGAGCATCCAGTTAGTCAATGGGCTTGCCTTTATTGTGGTGCTGAAGTGCTCCTCGCTGTCGGAATTGCTCAGTACGCCGCCAATGTTGTACGTCGAGGGATTATCCGAGGCAGTGTGCCTCTGGGCGGCATCAATTGGCGCCACCAGGAGAACAATTGCGAGCCCGAACAATGGCCGGCAAAAAACAAACCCAGCCACAGCCATGATGCGGAAGTCTATAGTTTCTGGGGGAGGATAGACGAGGTGTTTTGTGCGACGATTTCAATGGTTTCTCGAGCGAACATCCAGCATTTTCTGCAAGTCGAAAAGGGGAGATGCCGCATATTAATGCCAATTTCCATTTCCATTCACCAATGCAGCAAGGCCAATGCTCGAAGACAAGATTTCTGAAAGTTATCCCCATTTGCATTTCATTTTCCGCATTTTTGAAAGAACAGATCTTTGAATTCGCGCTAAGTTTTGTTACATATGCGGTGTTGCCAGATCGCTAAAAAAATGAACACCAACGCAAGATCGTTAGGGTGACCATTTTATTGTTTGAATAGGCATTAATTTGGCTTAGAAGTAAAATCTAAGTATGTGAGTGAAGAAATGGGAAGATTTTAATCGTCGGTCACCATATCAACATTAGTTATGAATATTTGAATCGCTAGATTGTTGCTACCATGCTTACGGTAAGTGACTAGTATTTAGTGTGAGTTGGTATTTCATCCCTGCGCTCCCACCTAATTTATCATATGGTTCTGCACTTGTTTATGCCATTCCTTGACAATAGTAAATTTAACAATTAACATGTAACTGTCATATATCTGTGCATAAAATAGTTAAGATCTCAGTTATACCACTATTAACGGCTAACTAGTATTTTTCGCGCGGTCACACTAATCGATCATATGGTTCGACGGCTTTCGAACACTTGTTGCTCGACCGCGCTTTCAGTCGGACGTGTTTTCGCTGGGTTCTTCCGCGTCGGTCCGCCTTATCTGCGCTGCGCTGGCACTTCGTTGGAGTGAGGGAGACGGAGGAGCTGAGCGGTACGGTACACGAAGTCGCGCATGACGCGGCGCCCTGGAAAATTGCATTTTCGTACGCTTCGAGCGCGTAATTTATGCCCGAAATGCTGGTTAATTTCAATTTGTTGGCCTGAATGCGACGAGCGTGTGTGGGTGTGTGTGCGTGAGTGGGAAAAGTGCCTGGAAAAGTGCGTAGAAATCGACAATCGTTTTGTTTGCCCGCGCTGCTGCTGCGCTGCGACTGCGCTGCTTGTGGGTGGTAAACGGGATCGCGGGGCCGGGAGAGCCGATTGTTGACGTTGTTTCGCATGCTGCCTCTCTTTCTCGCAGCCGGAATTGTTTGTCGCGTGTTTTAACGGCTATTTCTTATTGACAAAACCGCCTCTGCCGACGTCGCTGCCCCGGCATTGTTATTGTTATTGTGTGTGGTTTCTGGCGCTCTTCTTCTTCTCCCTCCTCGCCGTGTTCCCACTTATTGTTATTCTCTCTTTTCCGCGGCTAAGTGCGCGCACTCAAGGTGAAAATATATTAAGTTCTTTCGAGTGCCCGCGAGTGTTTGAATTTGAATAAAATAAATATAAAGTCAAATTCGATTTACGATCGTCGCCTATCGACGGATGATTCAATACCCATCACCATACAGTGGCACATCTGTACAAAGGATATTTTCACATTCTGCGGTGAGTATCCCACGACAACGACAACGACAACCTGTTGCCAATCGAGCCCAGTTACTGGTTTTTCTGGTTTCCCGAAGGGCTTGCCGGCAATTTAAGTTGGTCATAAGGCAATAAGCCTATCGCGACCGAACCGATAGGCTAATTACCGCGATAGCTATTATCTAGCAGTCACGCCCTCGCCATTCGTTTCCATTTGATTTTGATTTTGATTTCGTTCTTGCCTCTTGCTTTCGCTGAATAATTGACAGTAAACCAAATCAAAAGGGCCAGAAATGCGCTGTGATTCAATTACGTTGCAGTGGCAAATACTTGTTGCTTACACGAAAAGAAAATGCAAGGGAAAAATCACATAAATCCGACTGATTGAAGACATTGCTTTACCGGGGGTTCCATGCCAGCACTGATTGTGTTCTTTTACTTACATTTTCACATGTTCCTTTACACTACTAAGCTGTGTACTTAAATGAACTAACAAGCCAAACTTACATAAATCCTTAGGGAAACAAATCCGTCAAATCAACCCAACTCAAACCTCTCACCATATGTGTACCTAATGCTTTGCAAAATTGTTTTGTGGTGATAAGGATTGTTTGTTGCTATACAAAAATTGTTCAAATGGCAATGTTTATATAGCAAATTACTAAGCAACTTACTCATAATTAAAACTCGTTTATACTCGTAGAGTAAAAGGGTATACCGGATTCGTTCAAAAATATGTAATAGCTACTCGTACAAGGAATCGTTACTGAACCTACAGGGTATATATATTTTTGATCAGAATTACTAGCCGAGATCATGTTCGCCCGTCTCCACGTTCGTATGAATGTCGAGATTTCGGGAACTAGAAATTATATATTTCTATGTCGATATTTTCTCTCAGTGCACAAATCTTGATTGCAGACAGCGAGAGAAAGAGAAAGAGCGAAAGGGAGAGAGAGAGCGAGAGATGCTGACTGGGCGACGCGTGCTTAATTAAGCGCCACATTGTTGTTGGTGTTGACTGGGCAGGTGGCGAGCGATAGAGTGAGAGGCAAGATGAGGGATTCAAAAAAAGGGGGGAGGGGAATGAAATAGTGGACGTGTTGAGCCTGCTGCACGCGATGATTTCCATTTAATTGCCTGGGGTAAAAAGATGGCCTTTCATCGCCAAATTGCTCTCTGGCCAAGTTTTTTGTTGCAATTGAAAGAGCGCACTTCACTACTTCTTGATTTGCATGTAATCAAGATTGGGTTAATGGGCCTATGATCACACAATTACGATCAATTATATTCACATTATAATGACAAACGAATTACTAAATTATAAAATTAATGGAACTAATAGATAGTATGTGCAGTGAGTTTCATTTATTGAAGATAACTAGTCAATTGAGATGTCATTTGCGGGTACTTTGATCAAGCGGCTTTTAATTTTTAAACGCTAGTTCGGAATAGTATTTAATTTGATTTGATTATTATGTTTTTGTGCAATTATATATGAATATTAAAAAAAAGTTGGAACTTGACAACTATTTCCTCTTTAACCACGATAAGTACTAAAGATATCATCTGAAAAGTTAAAAAATTTGCAATATGTTTTTGTTATGTATGTAGTTTAAAAATGAGAAACTGATAACGTTCGTGCATATTTGTAAAATGATTTTTAATCAATATCAATAATCAATAATCATCATTATCAAATCAATAATCACAATTTTAACTCGCATAAGTCGATTTAAGACAAACTGACCACAAAGATATCACATTGAATAAGTAAAACACATTGGGGATTCTCAGCCATGCTTATTTTTTTGACCACAATCGTGTGTTTGCTCCAATTTATGTGGGCTTCCCATGAGCATGTGCATAATTTGCACCTGAATTGAGCAGCTGGTGGGGATTTTGCGGCAGGGGGGCAGAAAAGTGGGCGGGGTTGGCGCCTGGGAGCGCCGGCAATTAACATAAACAGGCAAATTGTGTAAGCGACATTCTGGAGCTGTAAATAAAATATAAGCGCCCGCCCTCCGCCCATCCGATGAGCACAGCCCACTTGGCTGCAATTATTAAGTGTGTGTGTGTGTGTTTGGATGCGGAGGTCGGGTGTTATCAATGAAGCGGACTGGATGAGGAGCAGAGTGCTCGCTCTCATCAGCGCCATTCGAGTGTGAGTGTGTGTGTGAGTATCTGTGTGCTGCACGCTTTTTCTGCTCAGGTGGGCCGAGTTCTCTTGGCTTTTCAATTGCTTTGAGCCACCAGACAGGGCCCAGACCTTTAATGAATGGCCAAACTGGTGAAAGGAGCGCTCAGCACATGTGCCCTGCATTCTCATTACTCATGTTAAATGATTCTTAAAGGATTCTCACTTCACTGGCACTTCGCCGTCCGTCTGAACTCATATTCTATTAATCCCCATAAATAGTTGATTAGACCTCCACAGTTTCAAAGCTCCCAGCATCCAGATGGCTGAACAGCGCACCGAATTTCCCCAAGGAAAACTGTTACTCTCACTCTTTCCATTCCCAAATGAAACGTATCGAACAAACACTTAATATATACTATCAACTATACTATGTATAACTATGTATAAAAAACGTGGTATATATGTCATCAGACATGGGTTATACTTTCGACAAGGTTTCTTATGAATTTCACACTTCGATTTGCTCGCCATTCGAATTTTCGCATGTCCATTAATACGCCAGTTAATGAACTTTGAGTTGCGCGGTTAGGGTATTCCATGGGAAAGCAGTATAAAATGTAAATAGTGTAATTCAAAATTAAATCTATAAATCAACGAATAGAATTGGGCACCTGAAATCGCGCCGAACTAATGTAAATGGAAAATATTTAGCAAAATATAAGCACGCAAGATATTTAAATTCCTTCAATGGAAAGGGCATTCCAAAGTCGGCGGAGCCCTTGGAGAATTTCCCTAGTGAGTTTTTGTTCAACTATTTAACATAGCGAACGTGCCATGGCCGGCATTTTATTCAATTTTCGTGTTGGTGCAGCGTGTGCGGGGATTGCAGATTGCGGGCTCCATTGAATGTGGCGCTGGCGCATGAGCTGATGATGGAGGGGCGGAGGAGGGTGATGGAGCAGTGGGTGGAACCGCGGGCGGTGGCTTCGCCGGCTTCAGCGTAATTCGAACTGACAGGCTGACAACAATGAGAGCATCAAGCTCGACGGCGGCTCGCATTTGATGATGCCTCGCTAAAATATTTGCCGTGGTTTTCGAACCTGGGATCCAGCCGCACAGGCACACAGGTAGCGATTCCAAGCAGCAATAGTTGCCAATGAACAGCCAATGCAACCGCAAGAGGGGTTCAGATTGTTTGACTCCGCCGTAAAGCGGTTAGAGCTCAATTGGGACAATATCGATCAGGTCGCCGGGCGGATGGCCGGGTAATTTCTCCCGCTGGCCAATTTAAGATAATTTAATTTGCCCTCCGTAGACGGGAATTGTTTTATGTGCGATCTGGAAAGCAGGCAGGGAGCAGGCAGGCAGGCAGAGGACTCTCCAAGGACTCGACCGTAGACAAAAGCTTTGACAAAAGGGCCCGAAACTTTGAACCAAACTCTGTCGCCCTTCGACCGACTCGTTCGTTCGCACTCACGCCCTGTTGCTGTGACCTTTATCCCTTCTGCTCCAGCCCATGCCAATCCCGTCCTGCCACTTTCCCCATTCACTGTTCATTGTTGTCCAGCCGTGTGTGTGCGGCTCAGCCGGGAAACCCATATAAGCCAATAACCAAGTCGACGATGTCCCTCCTCCGCCTGCCTCGCAGTTCCGACATTCGTGGCGCTTTGTGTGCGATTCCCATTTTCCATTTTATATTTTGTGTACTTTGCCGCATCTCTTGGTAGGCAATTTTCGGGAGCATTTTTCACACACGAATTGCCAAACAGATGTACGTATTCCGCCTTGCTCCACTGGGTCCCAATCCGTCGGCTAGATGACAGTCCGGAAATGGGGAGAGGTGGGGGAGCAGGGCGGGATTGGGCCATTCTGTGCATGATTTCAAGCATTGCACATTGATGTGGCTCACTGCCCCGAAGTTCCCCATTCGGTTCATTGTTGCTAAAGTGCCTAATGCCCAACAATTCGATGGGCTTGAGAAACTATTTGGATTTAGGTAGGTCAACAAGAGAAAGGATTCGAGAAATATTCTTGTTTGCTCAACGGACTTTCGAGTTCTTTGGGAATATTCGTCGCTTCTGAGGATTAGATGTATATCCTATCAAATACACGTTGTATTGATAATATTATAAGCAATATTTGAATAAATACCTGTGTTTAGCATACATATATCGTATCATCTATTATACTAGATAATCCTATGGTAACCAATTACCACATTAAATATTAATTAGGAGACACTTATACACGTGTATTTATAACTCATCCACTAACTGACCTACACGGAAAATAGTATATTTACAATGAGTACAAAGTCAATCCTTAGTCAGAAATTCTTGAGAAATCTTTAATCAAAAAGGGAACAAGTCCAGGGAAAGTGTTGCCTCCGGCTCAACCATAGTCGTAATCGAGAATGGGATCCCTCTCCGTGGTGGTCACATTGATCTCTATAAGGCGGAGCTGCATCTTATCCACGAGGGGTGCAAAGGCAAACACACTGAGGATGAATATGACAAAGCCCGCGATGATGAGCAGGACGCAAACGACGACGGAACACACGATACACTGGGCTGTCTGGACGGAATCCATGACAAAATGGATTGGCGCGACCACGCCTCAATTGACGAGCGCCACACTGAAAACTATTTGGGGTCATTGGCGGACTCTCGAGCATGGCCTGAAACTGATTGCATTACTTCACCACCGTGGATGTCCTTTCCGCATATCCATTTCTTCAGTCCGCGCCTTCGTCGAGATTTCGGGGCCTTTAATCAAGTTATTGGTGGGTGGTTATCGCGAGTTAAGTTATGCAAACACTTTGTGTGCCACTCCTTCGGGATGCTTTGCTTTCTCTATTCTTTTTGCGCGCACACACACTCTCACAGACCCACACACACACACAGAGGGAACTTTTATCACACGCACACGGTACGAACTTTTATCCCTTTGTTCCCCTGTTTTCACTGACAATTTTAGGTTGTTTTAAATTGTGTTGGACTAGTGGAATTTCCGAAATTTCTGTTAATTTCGATTCACTGACAATTTTCGCCCAGAATGAGCTTTCCGTATCGGATTTCACTGGCCCCAGCATCGCATCTCGCATACGCACCGTGGCACCAGGCAGCAGGCAGCAGGAGCTGTGTTGCCTACTTTTCGACGCCCGCTCAACGCGACGCCAGGCTTTTCCGCTTTTCCTTCCTTGCTTTTCCGGGGCTGCGAAGGACAACGTGGCGCTTTGCGCGTTGCTCGTCTACTGAAAAGTCGCCTCGGCTCCTCCGAAAATCCCTTAACTTTTGTGCTTTAAGCTCCCCGAAGGAGCTTTCCAAGCTGGCCCAAAGCTGAGCCACGCCTGCGCTGTGGCATGTAAACAACTTCTTCCCGGAGAGCGGTTTTCTCTCTGCCCCTCAGCTGTTTGGCGCCGCACGCGATTCCGGTCAGCTGACTGCCGCCGCCCGCGGCGCTGCCGCTGCGCTGCTGCCGCGACGCCAGCGCCGACATCGACGTCTGCATCTGTTTGCATGCCAACCACTTGTGGCTGTCTGCCGCGTTGTTTTCGCATTTCCCACGCATGTGACTGAGCTCAAAGCTTTTCATACGGCTTGACCGCCGAACGTTGCTTTACGCACCGGTTAGTCCGATAACTGATGGCTTTTAGAGCCGTTAGCAGTCGCCTGACTGGCTTAAATCGCCCAAATTGACAGGCCGATAGCGAGCAATCCGCGTAAGACAATAAATGTGACTACGAAAGTGAGCTAGGTCAGTACATGCTATATGTTGACAATGAAATTAAATTGGTAAATTAAACAAAAAAAAAACGTTATGTACATACAAAGTGAAGTACAAATAATTCTTTCGAAAGACATTTATAATACAATTATATAATTACTTATATTCTTAAGAATATATTTTATATTTAACACACACCTAAGAACTAAACGCAAACGATAAGAATGTTTCAGCTCAATCTAATTCGTTTAGATCTGCATATCGTTATTCCAAGAGAAAATGTAAACATTTAATTGAATTTTACATTGGCTTTTCAAAGAGCAAATATGGAATTTCGAAATTCTGAGAAACATTTGAAAATATAAATAAATACATATGTACATATGTACATACATACATACAAATTCCAGAATTAATCAGCACAAAATTCAGATTTGGAAGCATCTTTCACAAATTGGCTTACACTAAACACTTTAAGAGCAAGGAAATAGTTAATAATGAATATTGCTGCACAGAAAAAAAATTTGAAAAATGCTAGAATGAAATTTGCAAGAAAATATCGATCACTTAGCACTTTATAAGGATTGCTGATATCTTAAGGGTCGATTTCTCAATGTAACTATGAGTTGTATTATCTGTCAGAAAGGGCTAACATAAGATTTAGAAATCGCTCCCAACTTAATGTTATAAAAGAGCTTAGTGCTATGTTATTTTCACGCAACAGTTTATACATTAATCGCTTGATTTTATCTTATTTTTTAATCTGAAGAAAACATAAAAAATTTAAAACGGAAAGTGAAGCTTTTGTTCATATGCAACGCATTGTTTTCGGCAGAGCGCATTCCCTTACTGCCAGGCCAAACTAATCTAGGTAAAACAGATTTTATGAAATGCTTGCATAGCTACTCGTAGTAGCTTTGCTACCCAAACAAGGGCTGGTCGAGGGGCCCACATTCGCTGGAGCTGCAGGCGAAAGTCGCACCGACGACCTTGACCCGGTGGGCGAAATCGCATTAAGCCAAAGACTCGGGGCGGAGGTGAAAGAAAGTGAAATCAAATCTGCACATGCCCGGGCCAAAAAGGCAAAACCCATGGCAGGCAGATGCACTCAAGTGGAGGCACAAAGGTGGCTTTATCGAATGCGCCACTACTAACCCAGCTAATTCGCAGCGCTGATGCGTAAAGCATGTCGAATGGATGCAGAAAGGGTTGGCCCAAGGAGAAGCCATAGCCATGAATGAAAAGAAAAGTTGAGCGAAAGTGCTGCGTTTTCCACTCGAAATGAAAAGAGGAAAAGCGGAAAAGCTTCTGCAAGCTCAGGGCCAGCTTTTTGGTCCGATTGCGGCGAACTTGGGCCAACATTTTCGCTCCAGCGCTCGGTGTTCGCAGACCGTTTTCGTTGCTCGGGCTGCTGCAAATGGAAATCGAAGAGCTGCCCACAGAATCCGCACAATTAATCATCCCAGCTTGCTATTTGTTAGAGTTCCGCGGTTCCTTCTGTTTACACAACGCCCGAACATTAAAAAGAGAGTGTAAGTGCTTGTGGGCCACTTGGCCACTTGGCCGTTTGGCTACTTGGTCGGGCTGAAAATGTGCACCTGGAAAAACAGATCCCACGGAAACCTGGCTGTGCCAGCTTCCGCAAACTGTGAAACGAAAACGAAAAATAGGCAAAATATCTCGCAGCTACTGAGGGCCCCGTGTGTGTATCCACTTTTTGAGTGCGATTTTGTTTAAGGTAACTGCCGGATTATTGTTATTCCAGCGCCTAATTTGATTGACGCGCTCGTTGGCCAAATTTATATTCGGAATAAATTCGATTTAATTGCCGAACAGCGGTGGGTCGATGGCCACAGCCGCGGATTAGGCAAAAGTTTATTGTGATACAAGCGTAATTGCTTTGTTGGCAAACAGATTTAGGCGTCATCCGGAGAATGTGAAAATTCTCGGCGCCCCAAGAATCAATTGATTGGAATGGCCTCCCCTTCATCCAAATTCCATGGTCCTTGTCGCTGAAGGTTGAGGTGGAGGTGGAGGTCCTCGTTTCCTGCCTTCACTCAGCTGCTTCCCTCCATCACTGCTAACGAGATGATCACATTCGAGCAGATGGCTGTGCCATGCCATGCTGAAGTTATGAATTTCTCATTTCCGCGGGTGAAGTGGTGGTGTCTTACCCAGAATTCTCGAGGCTAAAACCCCTGTCTTAACTGAAGTTTGTGTCGGAATTTCGGTAATTGTTATGTCAATCAATCTGATTAACTGGGACCACACAGCAATCAAATGGGTTCGTTCCTTAAGCATGTGCTCTGCTCATTAGTATGCACATGAAGTATATCCCATAAGCCAATCTAATCACCAGAAACAAATATATTGGAACAATAAAAAGTGAGGAATAGTGAGTAAGTTTGGTGCGCCAAAAAAAAAACCAACAAATAAATGAATAAATAACAGCTTTAAGTGAAATATATAAAATAAACAGATCAGCAATTTAAGCAACAATTAAGCATAAATAAAGTTAATGTACAATCAATGGATATATAAAATGCTTTTTAAAAATAAGCAATCATAAAAAATAACTTATATGATGAACTTTATAAAATCAGAAATTTCATAGTGAAGATTTTTGTTTTTATTCCTTGGGCAACAAATTAAAATGTGAAATTCGAATATTATGCTTAATTGCACATATGCTGCCATAAGTTTTATTTAAACAAAAAAAGTGGGAAATAAAAGCCTGACATTGACGTAGAACTTTGAACCACTTTCAGGAATCCTTCAAACAAAAATCTTAGCACAAACTTTTATGCCTTGCTTCCATGGAACTTGCCAAACAATGGAAGCATTTGCCTCATTCTATTGTGACTTAATATGCCAAAGTACATTCCTATTTGTTGTTCCCATTCGCCGAACAACCATTATGGGTGGATAGCAAATAAAAAAAAGCATAAAAGCGTCGACTACAAAAATCGTGAAAAGTGACAACTTTAGTTGGTACACTCTCAGAATGCGGACATCAAGGAGAAATGTTTATTGGAAATATTAGGCAGTCGACTTGATGTCTCGACAAGGGTGGAAATATTACCCATACGCCAGGGTATCCCACGATACAAAGTAATGTGGGGTGATTGACCGACTTTTCATTAATATTTTATAACCAGCTAAGGCTGAAAGCCTTTGTAGCATTTGGCGACATTTTTGTATCTTAGCGTGCAGCCGGGGAATCAATTAAGGAATTTAGATATAAATATTTTAGGGTCTTTGACGGAAATTGTTGTGTGTGAAACAACATAGGTTTGAAGTAATGTGGGTTTTTGAAAACAATGTAATATTACTCGAAATGGAAATATATTAGAAAACATAAGTTTCCTTGAAAATACTGGAGTCATTAGGTGTGTCGTTTCCATGTCCCTATGAACTATGAACTCAGTTATTATTAAACTAGAGATCTGCGACTTAACATGCAGATACAACAAACGAGCAACTTTTTTACACTTTTGAAATTTAAATTTTCTGATATCTAATGTACTAAGATAAAGTCTAGCTAATTCACTAATGGAATTGGATTATTTTTGAAACCATTAACTCTCGGTGGTTTATTTTTCTATCAGACAGTAACGGTGCGTGTCGTCACTAAGTGAACAGGCGAGCTTCGTTACCTAATTCATATATTATTCGAAAATGACTTAATGGGCTAATATATTTCATAAAAATATAACCATTTTTAGAGTACATATATGGCTAAAACATGCATTTAACGCACGTTCATGTAATGATAATCATCCTGAGAGCGTTCTTTGTTTTCCCCCGAGATGTAAGCGAACTCACGTTGCTTTTGCCTTTTCCAATCCCCGCAGGACATAACGAGGCCGACAAATCAGTGCAATTAACTCGCGTAACCGACTGCGCCTCCAAACAATAGCTCCCAGCTCAGGAACAGCTACGAACAGAGAAACAGCAACAGGCGCAGGGACGTGGGGAGCATCGGGTGGAGACCCATTGTTGCGCCACCTGGCGGCAGCCACTGTACACACTCGGCACCCTCGACTTGGATTCCAATCCCTTCGCGAGCCCCAACCCACAGAGGGCTTCAGACATGGGCGACAATATAATTGGCTCGGCGAGCTTCCTGCACTTGGGGGACATTGTGTCCCTCTATGCGGAGGGCAGCGTTTGCGGTTTCTTGAGCACACTCGGGTAAGTACCATTGTCCCGGCTGAACGAGGACGTAACGAGTGTGCCGCCCGGAGGTTCATCTCCTGGGGCCACCTGTTGTTGAACACTGCACTAAACATCTGGTTTCTTTCGCCAGCCTGGTCGATGATCGCACAGTGGTGTGTCCCGAGGCCGGAGACCTCAGCTGTCCGCCTAAGAAGTTCAGGGGTAAGACGGGATAACTTATAGTTGATATTCACTATATTTATGGTATATTTGCAGACTGCCTCATCAAAATATGCCCCATGAATCGCTATTCCGCGCAGAAACAATTTTGGAAAGCAGCTAAGCAATCGGCCAGCTCCAATACGGATCCCAATCTTCTCAAGCGTTTGCATGTAAGCTCAAGAATATCTATAATATTTAGTCGTTTAAAAATGTATATTGTGTTTCACAGCATGCGGCGGAGATCGAGAAGAAACAAAACGAGACGGAGAACAAGAAGCTGCTGGGCACCTCAATCCAATATGGACGGGCTGTGGTGCAGCTACTGCATCTGAAGTCCAACAAATACTTGACAGTTAACAAGCGGCTGCCGTCGCTGCTGGAGAAGAATGCCATGCGCGTTTATCTGGACGCCAACGGGAACGAGGGCTCGTGGTTCTACATCAAGCCCTTCTACAAGCTTCGCTCCATCGGCGATTACGTGGTGGTGGGTGACAAGGTTATTCTAAGTCCGGTGAACGCGGATCAGCAGAACCTCCATGTGGCAGCCAACTACGAACTGCCCGACAATCCCGGCTGCAAGGAGGTCAACGTTCTGAACTCGTCGACCTCCTGGAAGATTTCGCTGTTCATGGAGCACAAGGAGAACCAGGAGCACATCCTCAAGGGCGGCGACGTGGTGCGTCTATTCCATGCCGAGCAGGAAAAGTTTCTCACCATGGACGAGTACAAGAAGCAGTACCACGTCTTTCTGCGCACCACCGGACGCACCAGTGCCACGGCGGCCACCAGCAGCAAGGCGCTCTGGGAGATCGAGGTGGTTCAGCACGACTCCTGCCGTGGCGGTGCCGGCGATTGGAACTCTCTCTACCGTTTCAAGCACCTGGCTACGGGACACTATCTGGCGGCCGAGGCGGAAATCGATGTGTCGGCCGGCGCGATGTCTGCCACTTCTGCATCAGGACACGATCTGCATTTGGGCGATTGTAGCAAGGACTCTGGCCTCAGCTGCTCCACCATGAACTCTACCATAAACGGTATGTGGCATTGGTCCCAAATAACATGTAACTATTCCTAATTGTTATATCTTTCAGACAAACCCAAGGGAAAGCAGTACCGCCTCGTGTCCGTTCCGTATTCTGCGGACATTGCCTCGGTGTTCGTTCTGGACGCCACCACAATGGCACGCCCCGACAGTCTGGTCCCACAGTCCAGCTATGTGCGCCTGCAGCACATTTGCTCCAACACCTGGGTCCATGCCACTTCAATACCCATCGATGCCGACGACGACAAGCCGGTGATGTCGATGGTCTGCTGCTCACCCATCAAGGAGGACAAGGAGGCCTTTGCGCTGATTCCCGTCTCCCCGGTGGAGGTTCGCGATCTGGACTTTGCCAATGACGCGTGCAAAGTGCTAGCCACGGTTACCAGCAAGCTGGACAACGGCAGCATCTCTATCAACGAGCGACGGGCACTGATCTCGCTGCTGCAGGATATAGTGTACTTTATAGCCGGAATGGAGAACGAACAGAACAAGACAAAGGCTCTGGAATTCACCATCAAGAACCCAATCAGAGATCGGCAGAAATTGCTGCGCGAACAGTACATCCTTAAGCAGCTGTTCAAGATCTTACAGGGTCCTTTTCAAGAGCACACAGCCGGAGATGGGCCGTTCCTGCGGTTGGATGAGCTCAGTGACCCGAAGAACAGTCCTTACAAGAATATCTTTCGTCTGTGCTACCGTATCCTGAGGTTGTCGCAACAAGATTACCGGAAGAACCAGGAGTACATCGCCAAGCACTTTGGCCTAATGCAGAAGCAGATCGGATACGATATTCTGGCAGAGGACACCATCACGGCCCTGCTGCACAACAACCGAAAGCTGCTGGAGAAACACATAACGGCCGCAGAAATTGAAACCTTCGTCGGTCTGGTGCGGAAGAACATGCACAACTGGGACTCGCGGTTTCTCGACTACCTCTCAGACTTGTGCGTGTCCAATCGCAAGGCAATCGCGGTCACCCAGGAGTTGATTTGCAAGAGCGTGCTAAGCGACAAGAACAAGGACATCCTGATCGAGACGCAGGTAAGGGCACTGCGGACCGGATCCGGCCCAGCACGCTGCTACAAGGGCACCTCCGAGGACGTGTGCCTGGCCACGCTCGCCGAGGACGCCGGCGACGATGAGGATCGGTCTGATGTGCAGTCCACGTCCACCACAACCACCTGGGACAGTGCCAGCCTGAACGAGGACGATGGCAGCCCATCTACGGGGGATAAGTACGAAATCCACCTCAAGTGGACGGGACAACCGGTGGGTACTTATACATCTCAAATTTCAGTTACTTAAGTTGTGTAATTTGTAAGATGAAAACCGAATATGATATTAGTTAGCAGTTAGTAATTACCCATATTTTATCGTTGACTTGCAGACATCCCGGTCCATGGCTGATTTGGCCAGTTGCGATGGCGGCGAGCTGGAGGCGGCTATTCTGAACTACTATCGCCACCAGTTGAATCTGTTCTCCAACATGTGCCTCAACCGCCAGTACTTGGCCCTAAATGAGCTTTCGCCTCGCCTGGATATTGACTTAATCCTGAAGTAAGTCTGGAAACAAATGGAGCAACTGGCATTGCAAACCTTACTTTTTTGCAGATGCATGTCGGATGAAACCATGCCCTACGAGCTGAGAGCTTCGTTCTGCCGATTGATGTTGCACCTTCACGTGGATCGCGATCCCCAGGAACCAGTGACACCTGTGAAGTATGCCCGCCTTTGGAGCGAGATACCCTCAAAGATGTCCATACAGGAGTAAGTACGAATCGAAGTACGCTTGATTAGAGGTGCTATATATCTCTCCTCATGCAGCTACGATGGCAAGAACCAGCAGCCAGATCAAAACAAGCAAGCCTGTCGCGCCAAGTTCAACACAACCATCGCCTTTGTGGAGAACTACCTGTGCAATGTGGCCACCAAGGTGTGGCTCTTCACAGATCAAGAACAAAACAAACTCACCTTCGAGGTAAGTCTGAACCCAGATGTGAAATATGAATTGGAACTGATCATTGCCTTTCCAGGTTGTTAAGCTCGCAAGGGATCTGATTTATTTCGGATTCTACAGCTTTAGCGATCTTCTAAGACTCACCAAGACGCTTCTGTCCATCCTGGACTGCGTCTCGGATACTTCATCAGGTGCCTTTGCCAGCACGGATATTGATTGTAAGTCCTGTATATTCTTAAAATAATGACACCTTTAGAGTCTTAAGCTCGAATGTTTTCTCTTAACAAGCTGTCGAAGAGGAGACTAACACAGAGGGTAAGACTTTTCAACTGCCTGAAACTCCGTAAAAAGTACCCTAAATATTATGTATATTGTATGAAACGTTTTTTCAATGTAAATGGCAAATATTCTTACCAGCTTTGAAAGATAATGGTTTTAAAGTGACAACCATCTGTAATAATGAGTGTCTTCTTATGAAGATTAACCATATTAGTATATGATGTAGATAAATCTTACTCTTACTTTTACTACTTCAACTTCGATTACTTACACTCTTATTAAACTTGCAGCTGAAGGTGGAGTTCTACGCTCGATTGGGGACATAAACACAGTTATGACATCTTTGGCCCTGGGATCAGTGGGCCAGGCCATAGCTGCGCCCACGATCTCCCTGCAGCAGCGGAAGTCCGTCTCCCAGTTAATGAAGGAGTATCCCTTGGTGATGGACACCAAACTGAAGATAATCGAGATACTGCAGTTCATTTTGGACGTTCGTCTGGACTATAGGATCAGCTGCCTGCTCTCCATATTCAAGCGGGAGTTCGACGAGTCCGAGGTGGCCGCTTCGGCCGCTAACAATGAGGCAAGTCAGCAGCAGTCGCAACAACAGGCACCGCAGACGCCTGGCAGCTCCAATGAGACCGATCCCCTCGATAGTGCCGAGTCTGTGGCCGCCGGAGCTGCCGCAGCCGCCGCCACCGCTGCCCGCCAGAAGAACATCGACCTGGAGTCCATCGGCGTGCAGGCGGAGGGAATCTTCGACTGCGAGCGGAGTGATGCAGCTAACCTGGACCTGGATGGCCAGGGCGGACGTACTTTTCTGCGTGTCCTACTCCACCTGATCATGCACGACTACGCTCCCCTGGTGTCGGGTGCCCTGCACCTTCTGTTCCGGCACTTCAGTCAGCGCCAGGAGGTCCTCCAGGCTTTTCGACAGGTGCGTTGCTAATTGTTATTTTGCTGTCATATCATCTTTGCAATATTTGTGGTCCTGGTGAGATATATCTAAAGCTATAATAAGCAAGCGGTAGAACTATATATTTATTCATAACGCACATCTATTTAACTATTCATCGGTGCTCGCTCCATTTAATTATTAAGGTAGTTTTACCCGTTAGCAGTAGGTATCATAAAGTAAAAATTTATAAAATTAAAGATATAAAATGCTAAATATGTAGATTAATTTGCAACTAACTAACCAATTGATCTAATGCTCATTTCTCTCTTGTGTTTGCATGCGCTAACTCTCTATCTCTTTTTTAAATCGAGACTCGACCTTACTAATCCGATACCATATATACTAATATAATCGTATATTCACGCAATCGAACTCATGATCTAGTTTAAAAAAACACAACTAACAAAGTGGACTTACAACGCATACCGTACCGACCGATCTTTTGATTTTGTATGTACCCATGATTTTGAAGAGCTCTCGCTTAACCAGGCAGTTTGAGACTAACCAGGCTATGTCCTCCGTCTCCGCTTTCAGGTGCAACTTCTGGTGTCGGACAGTGACGTGGAGTCCTATAAGCAAATCAAGTCCGATCTGGACATCCTTCGCCAGAGCGTGGAAAAGTCGGAGCTGTGGGTGTACAAGGCGAAGGCCACCGATGAGTTGGGGGCCACCGACGCAGGCGGAGATGCTGTTAGCCTGGAGTACAATGCCGCCCTGTCGCAGGAGCAGCGAAACGAGTACCGCAAGGTCAAGGAGATTCTCATCCGCATGAACAAATTTTGCGTAACTGCCTCCGGTCCAGGTTCGGTGGTCAAGCCACGCAAGCATGAACAACGACTGCTCCGCAATGTTGGCGTCCACACCGTCGTCCTCGATCTCCTCCAGAATCCGTACGACGAGAAGGACGACGAGCTGATGAAGGAGCTCATGTGTCTGGCCCACGAGTTCCTGCAGAACTTCTGTCTGGGCAATCAGCAGAACCAAGTCCTGTTGCACAACCACCTCGATCTGTTCCTGAATCCGGGGGTAAGTTCCCTTTTTGCCTTTTCCTTCACAAAAAGGAACCTTGATGATTCTATTACTATTACTAATCTGCTAAAAGATTCCAAATATTTATGCATTTTGTATGCGTTAGTATAATAATCTACATTCGATGTGTGTGTTTCTTACGTAGTTCTTCGCCGATTTCATATATATAGATTTAAGATTCTAAAAAGTTATTTCAATTTACTTTAGACTGGAAACAGATCTACAACCAAAACAAAAACTATTTACTGGAGAAAGGTTAATCTTTCTAATATTATATATATATATCTGCTTCTAAATTTTATAGCTGCTATATGTATATCTATTTCACATTGGATCTTTTACATTAAAAGGATGCCTTTATTAATTACAATAGCCAGTGTACCTATGCAACCGCCTAAAATGCTCGTCATTTCATATATGATTGTCCAAGAAATGCGATTTTAGCACTTATTTGCCTTACAGATTCTGGAGGCGAAGACTGTGTGCGCCATCTTCAAGGACAACTTGGCCCTGTGCAACGAGGTGACGGACAAGGTGGTGCAGCACTTCGTTCACTGCATCGAGATTCATGGCCGTCACGTAGCCTACCTGCAGTTCCTGCAGACCATTGTGCGGGCGGAGAACCAGTTCATCCGCCGCTGCCAGGACATGGTGATGCAGGAGCTCATCAACTCCGGCGAGGATGTGCTGGTCTTCTACAACGACAAGGGTTCCTTCAACCACTTCGTTCAGATGATGCAGCAGCAGATGCTGCGCATGGAAAAGCTCAGCGACGACAGCCCCTTGAAGTACCACGTCGAGCTGGTGAAACTCCTGGCTTGCTGCACCATGGGCAAGAACGTCTACACGGAGATTAAGTGCAACAACCTTCTCTCTCTGGACGACATAGTGACTATCATCTGCCACCCGCTGTGCATGCCGGAAGTTAAGGAAGCCTACGTGGATTTTCTCAACCACTGCTACATCGATACGGAGGTCGAGATGAAGGAGATCTACGCCTCCGGGCACATGTGGAGCCTGTTCGAGAAGAGCTTCTTGGTGGACATCAACCAGCTCATCACGAACCCCGCCGCCGCCAGCAACAAGACGCTCCAAGCGTACGTCCTGAATGGGGTAACCAATCTTTTAGGCAGCTTCTTTGCCAGTCCGTTTTCGGATCAGAGTGCCATCGTGCAGTCTCGCCAGTTGATCTTCGTCCAGCTGCTACAGGCTGCGCACAGAATCACCCAGTGCCGCTGGCTGTCGCTGGGTGATCGTTTCAACGTGGAAAACTGCATCCGCACGCTCACAGAGTCGGCCAAAATGCGTAGCATCGCACTGCCCCCCGAGCTGGAGCAGCAGGTGGCCACAATGTCCAGCAAGACGGCTATGCTAACCCGACAGACCACTAAATGGCTGCTGGCCTCCAAGCAGCCCAAGTACGAGGCTCAGCAGGCGGCCAGTCTGATGCGCTGGGACCGCTCAATCATCGAGGGCTTGCAGGACATAGTGTCTCTCTTGGAGGATCAACTAAAGCCGGTGGTGGAGGCGGAACTATCTCTGCTAGTGGATATACTGTACCGCTCAGAGCTGCTCTTTCCCGCCGGAACAGAGGCCCGGAAGCGCTGCGAAAGCGGTGGATTCATCCGAAAGCTGATAAAGCACACCGAAAAGCTGCTGGAGGAGAAGGAGGAGCGCATGTGTGTAAAGGTTCTTCGCACGCTGCGTGAAATGATGGCCATTGATGTGAACTACGGCGAGAAGGGCGATGCACTGCGACAGACACTTTTGCTGCGCTACTTCCAGAGCAAAAGCACTCCCAGGTTGCCGGAGGATGAGGTACCTCTGCTTGCCGCTCCTTTGATGGATCCTGCTAAGCAAAACCACCTAGTGACCCACGGACCAGGGGCTAAATACTTGCAGCGAGCGGGCAAAACGCTTCACGAGATGCAGAACCACTTGGACAGAGAAGGCGCCTCGGATCTTGTGGTCGAGCTGGTTATCAAATCCGTTCATTCGCCCAATATTTTTGTCGAGGCTGTGGAATTGGGCATTGCACTTCTGGAAGGCGGCAACCCCATTATACAGAAGGGTATGTTCCAGAAGTTCCTCAGTGACGACCTCAACCAGGCCTTCTTTAAAGTCTTCTTTGAGAAGATGAAGGATGCACAGCAAGAGATCAAGTCCACCGTCACTGTGAACACCACCGACATTGCGGCTAAAGCCCACGAGCACAAACAGGACACCAATCTGGAGCTAGACAAGATCGCTCGCAAGCATGGCCTCAAGAGCAACGGAGTGGTGATCACTGAGGAACTAAAGCGGGAACTCCACAATGCCGGACTGGCAACGGCCCGTGCCTACGGGAATGCAAGAAACATCCACTCCGGCGAGGAGAGCTCTGCCATCAGTGTGAACAGTCCGCTGGAGGATATACTGGCCGAGAAGCTGGAAAAGCACAAGGACAGTCGGGATCAGCGCAACCAATTGTCAAACAAGGTGCTGGTCATGCAACCTATCTTGCGGTTCCTTCAGCTGCTCTGCGAAAACCACAATCCGGACATGCAGAACCTGCTGAGGAACCAGAACAACAAGACGAACAACAACCTGGTATCGGAGACGCTTATGTTCCTGGACTGCATTTGTGGCTCCACGACCGGCGGTTTAGGATTACTAGGCCTGTACATAAACGAGCATAACGTGGCCCTGATCAACCAGACGTTGGAGGCCCTCACGGAATACTGCCAAGGACCGTGCCACGAGAACCAGAACTGCATAGCCACGCACGAATCAAATGGGCTGGACATCATCACGGCGCTTATTCTGAATAATATCAATCCACTGGGCGAGAACCGCATGGATCTGGTCTTGGAGCTGAAGAACAATGCCTCCAAGCTTCTCCTGGCCATTATGGAAAGTCGGGGAGACAGCGAAAACGCGGAACGCATTCTGTACAACATGAACCCCAAACAACTGGTAGAGGTGGCCTGCAAGGCATACCACCAGGAGGAGCTGATCGACGAGCAGGACGATGGGGATGAGCCGGACGCCGGGTCGGACGATGATGACGCCACTGTGAGTCCGCGGGAGGTGGGTCACAACATATACATTCTGTGTCACCAGCTGGCGCAGCACAACAAGGAGTTGGCCGGCCTGCTCAAAGCCTCCGAGGATCCGCAGTCCGCCAGCTTCGACGCCAAGACAAGTCAGGCCTTGATGTACTACGCCACGCACACTGCCCAGATAGAGGTGAGATATAACATGGTATTATTCCTATATCCAACGTATAAATCCAATATATTTTTTTAGATTGTTCGAAACGATCGCACTCTGGAGCAGATAGTCTTTCCCATTCCCGAGATCTGTGAATACCTGACCACGGACACCAAAATTAAAATCCTCAACACCGCAGAACGGGACGACCAGGGATCCAAGGTGGCGGACTTCTTTGACAAGGCAGAGGAAATGTTTAACGAGATGAAATGGCAAAAGAAGCTAAGAAGTATGCAATCTTTGCATTGAATTAGAGCTATTAAGTTAAATGATCGTTCTTCTGTTGTAAATGCATAGGTCAACCCTTACTATTTTGGATAAGCAGTTACATGTCTCTTTGGAGCAACATCCTCTTTAACTGTGTTGTCGTTATCAATATGATTGTGGCCTTCTTCTATCCCTTTGATAATACTGTGCCAGGTGAGACCATTGGAAAGACATCAAAGCCATTTAAAACCAATTTTTGTCACATGTTTCAGAGCTTAGTTCCCACATCTCCTTGCTGTTCTGGATCATAACGATATTCTCACTTGTTATTGTGCTTACGCTACCCCGGGAGTCTGGAATTAGAACCTTCATAGGCTCCGTCATCCTTCGATTTATCTTTTTACTGGGGCCGGAGTCCACTCTCTGCTTACTGGGAGTCGTCACGGTATGTACAAGGTACTGGATATGCCCACATATCTCTCTAACATGGATACTTTCAAAACAGGTGACCCTCAAAAGCGTTCACATAGTGAGCATCATGGGCAACAAGGGCACTCTGGAGAAGCAGCTAATTAAAATTATAACTGACTTTCAGTTACTTTACCACTGCATTTATATAGCATTTTGCTTCTGCGGTCTCATATTTCATCCCTTTTTCTACTCATTGCTGGTAAGATTCTATACCATTCTATACAAAAATAAGTTTCTATGACCTTTGCCTTTGCAGCTCTTTGATGTGGTCTATCGGGAGGAGACCCTGGTCAATGTTATTCGATCCGTGACCCGCAATGGTCGCTCTATCGTGCTGACAGCTGTCCTGGCTCTGATTCTGGTCTACCTCTTCTCGATAATTGGCTACATGTTCTTCAAGGATGACTTTCTGGTCAGCGTTGACTTCGAGGAGCAAGACAATGCATCGCCTCCGTCTGTCCCTTTGACTCTATCTGTGCCGGTATCGGGAGATTCCTGTTCTGCTCCCGATGATCTGGGCAACTGCCAGGCAGCCAAGGACGTGGCACCACCGAGTGCTGGTGGCGGTGAAGTGAAGGAGCGTTCCTGCGACTCGCTGGTCATGTGCATAGTAACTACACTCAACCAGGGTTTGCGAAATGGCGGCGGCATTGGTGACATACTTAGGGCGCCTTCAAGCAAGGTAAAATTCATTCGTAGATCTCAAAAGGGCTCTACTAATTTGTATATTTTCAGGAGGGCTTGTTTGTGGCACGTGTAATTTACGACCTACTATTCTTCTTTATTGTCATTATCATTGTCCTAAACCTTATATTTGGTGTCATTATCGACACCTTCGCCGATCTGAGATCGGAAAAGCAGCAAAAGGAGGCCATCCTGAAGACGACCTGTTTCATCTGCTCACTCAATCGATCGGCCTTCGACAACAAGACCGTGAGCTTCGAAGAGCACATCAAGAGCGAGCACAACATGTGGCACTATCTGTACTTCATCGTCCTTGTAAAAGTGAAGGACCCCACTGAGTTCACTGGCCCCGAGAGCTATGTATATGCGATGGTCAAGGCCGGCATCCTGGAGTGGTTCCCGCGCCTGCGTGCCATGTCGCTAGCGGCTGTGGACGCCGATGGGGAGCAAATCGAGCTGCGCAGCATGCAGGCACAGCTTTTGGACACCCAGCTGCTCATTAAGAACCTGTCCACCCAACTACACGAACTTAAGGATCACATGACAGAGCAGCGGAAGCAGAAGCAGCGATTGGGATTGCTTAACACAACGGCGAACAGCCTCCTGCCGTTTCAGTGAGTCTGTAGGAAATAGAATAGTATACTAGTTTCGGCACATCATTTTGGTAAACATTCCTTGTGAACCCAAAGGTATTGGCCCCCTTCGCCACATTTATCCTATTCGAAACACATTCTCAATATATTCACTGCGGGACGAACAAGATCGCACGTATTCAAAAAATTAAATCTCCAAAAATCGTTCAATATCCCGATTAATAACCAAAAATCATTCTGTATTAGATTCGAATTCCAACACTCACACATACATTTTCTCAAATATCATGCTCGATAGAATTCTACAAACTTAACAAATGGAGTACATTATTATGTAGTAAACTCACTCAGAGAACTTAGGGCTGTTAACATGTTGATTAGTGGGCGTGTTAGACATTTTTACAACCTTAAAAGTCTTTACCTTAACTCTCCTCGATGACTTTGTAATACCTGAAGCTAGAACCTAGACCTATGTAATTAACTTAAAAAGGATCGCAGAGCGACCTCAAAACAATTTTGAAGAATGTTTTATCTTGTATTAAATTAAATATATTATTTAATTGTTAATACTGTATGAATGAATTTTCATAAGTTTAAAATGCAAGCAGAACTACTTGAAAATCTAAATATTGTGATTACCTTTTTATATGTTTTTTTCGTTTTTCATTTCTGAATGATTTACTTAGTACTCGAAGCGAGTTGTGTTGGTTAAATTCGTTCTAAGCTAACAGTTAGAGTATACATCCTAAGCGAAACTACACTATTGTTAAGAGAATCTTTATATCTTTACGTGTAAAGTGGAATATATCTTTGAAATAAATACTATCAAATTAAGGCTTTGGACTCACACTTTCCTTTGTTCTTTGGGTTCCGTATATCCTAATCAATCATCCAAATAAACGAAAGCAGTATGTGGATAATTTTTAGCCAACATTTTTATTATTACATATTAAACTACTATTGTGCTTGCAACTCTATAAGTGTCGTTAGAAACTCTTTTTCTATTCGAAATTCCTGCGTCCAAACATTGCTTATAAAGTTGCGAGCTCACATTCATTCATAATTTATTGATACATTTTTTTTCTTTAATATTAAGAAACATTTTACATAAAATTGTTGAATGCATTTTCATGAGATTTACCGTTTGTGGGGATTCCATCGTTTAATTTGTATAACTACATATTTATGTAAATGTTTGTATATTTGTATGTAAAGATTCATTCCATTGCTGGTGTTTGCATTTCGACATTTAAATTATAAAAAGTTTACAAAATCAGTTGAACGGCTTAAACATAACACTGGAAGCGGCCGAAGCGATATAAAATGTTGAATTGATCGTGAGCAGTGCGTGGAGTGGATTGAAGGAAAAGTAATACTTCGATTTGTGGCAGTTTAACATATTTGTTTTCATAGTTCTTTCCGTATGAGAAATACTTGGAGGGCTTGTTGCTCTGGGGATGGAGTCGAATTGGAATTTAGCATGTAAGCCAGGTTGGAAAATGTTCGATACAAAGGCATCAACATTTGTATTTTACGATTATGTGATCTAAATACGCATATATAAATGTAAAAATGTTTTATCCTTGGCCTATTATATGTTTGTAAAAGTTCTTTACGCTGACATTTTTTAATGTTGTTATCTATGATTTCGACAGATGCAATACTATTGCATTGTTCTACTCACTTTTATTAATATTTTGCGTTTCGTATTTCGGAAGAAAAAGTATTGGAGTCGAGAAAACATTAGTATTCTGATAGTTTGCGTGTATATAAATAAATTAGTTATTAATCAACAATATTTGTTTAACTGCTCATGGTACAATTCGTGGCATATTTATAATATAAAGTTTATCCTTAAATGTGTTAAACTTAGATGTTTGTTGTTGGTTAGGTACAAAGAAAAATCTCATGGCTTATGTTGTATACCTAATCAATAATTATTTTTCTGTATTGGCCTTTAGAACGGATATCGCAATAAACTAAACTCGGATGTAAAAATGTCATGAAGCTTCGATTAGAATATGCCTATAGATTGCATAAGAAAACGAATTAGATTGCTGCATAAAATTTGCTTGCGACTAGATTGAAGTTTTTGCTTTTCGACTTTTCGCCTATACGGTGTAGATTACCGAATCATATATGTATATCATATACTGTAAATATAGTAAGATAAATTTGTTCTTATTACACTTTAGCTAGCGCGGCTGCCTTGGATTTCATATTGAGAAGGGAAGAAAATTTCAAGTATTTACGATTGTTCCCTAGAATTTGTTCACAAGTGCTCACGTACACTGCCGAAACATCTCTAGTTTTGTTTTTCTAATTGAGATTCTGACTCTTTTGTGAACAATCGGATTCCTTTTTAAAACATCGTTTTACTAACACAATATTCGAGATTTCATTCGATAAAACGGATTTTTTTTCAACAGCGAGCAGCCACGAGAAATCTATATGAGTTGATAGGTTAATATATTCTTGTGTGCCCAAACCAATGTAGCCTGTTAGACAGTTGTGCCGTACGCGTTGTTGAAAACGGCACGGGAACTATCCGTATCCAAGGATATATCTTCGGGACTGGCCAAGTCCACGCGCACATTCGAGTTGGTTCGACGTCGTGCCGTTTGCGCTGCGCCCCAGTTGCTTAGAGTCCAATGGAAGCCGGAGGAGCTGGCAGCCGGTTCGGTGTCCACCTTAACCTGGGTGCAGACCTGCGCATTCAATACAAAGCAATATTTAATCGTCGAGGAATTATATGTTAAACAAATGCAATAAGAAGGTTTTGAATCAAAATTACCTCTCGATTGCCGCATGGAAGGGTTTCTGTGCCGTTGCCCAATGCCGAGCCCGAAACAGAACCCGAACCCGAGTCACGAGTACTGCCAATGCTGCTGCTGCTGGCCAGCGAGTCATTGCTCGATTCAATGACCGCTCCTCGATACCGCGCCACAGCCTGGACAGCCTAAACATAATGGAAATGTTGCGTGAATCATAATCGTTTTACCAGCAAACATAAACATACCATGGCATCGCCGCCTTGGCAGTCCTCTATCGATTTAAGAATTTCCCAGACCAGCTCCGAGTCCAGGGGAATGGGCTGTTCGGTGTCGCGATTGTAAATGGCAATAGCAATGTGAACGGGATGGGGCACTGGCAATGGAATGAGCAGCTTTTCCGTAACGCTCTTCTCTCCGCATTGCTGCTTCCACGGTCGCCAGGACTTCTGGGCTTCTTGTAAAGTCTTCGGCACATGCTGGGCACGGTGGGCGCGCACCCTCGGGGTGGTCAATCCCACAGACATATCCCTGTTGAGAATTTCACTAGCATCACTTGCTCAAATATGATTTCTATATGCTTTACCTTTTCTCGGGCTTGCGGAAGGTGAGCGTTATGCGGGAGCGCGGATTGAATGCAGTCACTTCGAGGAAGGGCAGGTGCACCTGAACGTTGCCACGCGGCGCGTACACATTGCCGAGCAGATCCAGGCCCTTGGAGCCAATCACATCGTTTGCATTCTTCACCATCTCCGTATAACGCATCAGGTCGAGCGAGGCATGTGGTTCTAGTTTAAAATGTGTATCGTGTTCAGTCAATGGCGTTAGAAAATCTAGACTAAATATGTCGGTGTATATAAGACCAGCCAGTCCCGGCCAGTCGTTTACCGTGAGACCCTGGAAATTAGCAATTGAATTTATCAGTGTTGTGTGTTTAATAGTTTTGACAAGTTCTTCATACTTTATTATCCCAGAATTCTTCTTCGCTAATGGACAGTCTGCCGATGACATGAGACGGATAATATTTCTCTAAAATATGGGCGGCCAGTTGTATAGCAATCTTAAAGAAGAACAATTAATTAAACGAACAATCGAAATTTTTAGCACAAACCTTTAATTCTTTGGTATTTAACTTTATGCGAGATTTGACTTGGGTGGTCAGCGCCGTCTGCAACTCCCTTCGTCGCTTCTCTAACTTCTCGTGTAGCGTACTCATCAGATCCTGCGCCTCCCGGTCCAGCGATAAGTACGGACCAGTTTTACTGATTTGGGCTGAAAACGGCCCAAAGCAAGCCTCGACAAACTGGAGGAAATCCTGCTGTGGCTGCAACACCACTCGCTCCGTGGCATGCTGGTAGGCCTGCAACTCGTCCAGTTCCATTTTAGCCTCCAGTGCAGCCAAAGCCTGCTCCGGCCTGATTATGAAATAATAGTCTAATGCCAGTCCAGGTCCAGCAATTCGTTTTACAGCAATGCTATCGGAGGCCGGTACACGTCCACACTTCTTGATAAACAGATGGTAGGTTAGAGAGTCCCACACCAGCCGTAGGGAATACCGGATGACCCCAACTAAAAGTGATTATGAAAGCGTTTAGACATTTTAGATTCTGCATGAAAAGTCTACGCACCTATAAACACGACTCCTGCTGCCAATGGGCAGACCACCGTGGCCATTAGAATCGCCGCCACCGGCTGCAGCAGTCCCTGTATGAGAAGATTCCAAACTATGGCTTCCAATAGGATGCAGTATCGATTCTTCGTATTATCAGGCGCATCCAAATCATATATAAGGATCATGTAGATGTGGAGTAGTAGCACAAACACGGGAATCCATAGGGGCGCAGTCACAGCCAGACTAATGCTCAGCAAGCTAGCGGCCAAACAGATAAGGGGGAAGGCGAATAAAATGACGATCGTACCTAGGAATCCTTTCACAAAATAGTTCCAAGTTCGATTCAGATTGCGTGTCAGTCCCTTGCCAATAAATCCTTTAAAGAGTTATATAACGAAGATTAGGTTTTATGAAGTTCGATCTTAGCATTTAAAGTGAAAGCATACCCGTGTCTGGTTCTGTCTCAAAGTGCGTACGTGACTTCGATATATGACGCCACAACTCGATTAGACGTGACGCCAGAGTCTGAGTTATGCTCGTCTTCCTTGGGAACAGTGTGCCATTGATTTGCGATAGCTCAAGGTCGGGCATAAAAGGCTTCACACAGCAGAGGGCGCGCAGTCCGAGGGGACTGCACCACGGAACTAGTATGCCAAGCAGAAACATCATGTTCCACGACCAGCACCAGATGCGCTGGATCATGTTTAGCAGGCGCCAGAAAGGCCAGCGCGTGCTCGTTGTGCGCAGTATCTCCTTTTCCACCAGAAACACCGGCTGGCTGGGATCCGAGCGTGGAGTGACTATGCTAGTGGCATGTTGGCTAATCACAGTGGGAATTACGTCAGACTGGCCCTGGAAGTTGCGACGGATGATCCACGACTGCGGCGACCAGATGCGACACGCCCACTGAAAGCTGCGCGTGGGAGTCTTGGCATTCTTCAGCTCCTTAAGGAGCACTGGCTCGCGCTCCTTCATGAAGGTCAGGTCACGAGACAGGAAGTATGCTGTTTGATGCAGGTTATGTTGGGTGCACATTTTCAGCGCTTCCTCGTGGGCCGACCAGGCGCTCTTGTGGAGCCGATTCTCTTCTGCGTGGCGCAGCTTGGAACGCAGCCAGGGAGCAACTCGCGACAACACGGAATGGTCATTGGCCAGACACTTCTTGTGGTCCTCACGAGTCCGCTTGATATTCTGCTCCACCTTGTCCACAGCCTTGTACATAATTACCACCGACTGGGCCTGCTGCACTAGGAGTTCCGGCACCCCGGCGCCCAGCTCCCCCAGCTTTGCATTGGAGACGATTGAGCTGTAGACGCGTTGCAGATACTCCTTCATGACAGCTTCGTTCACCTCCTCCTCGATCTCCTTGTCGTTCAGCTTCTTGGCACGCAGCTCGGCAATCAAACGCTCGCGGAAATGCAGAAACCAGCCTCGCGTCTCCCGCTCCAGAATGCCAATTAGAATTGGAAGTGCCTTGCGCATAATGTCGCGGCAAAAGAGCCGCAGGTCGATCTCCTGTCCTTTGGGCGTGAGGAATAGATACGGCACGGGCTGGCTGACCTCGCAGCTGTTGAAGTCGAATTTTTCCATCGTAGCGCGACGCAGCATCTTCCGGACATAGGAACACAGGCCATGTAAACAATCCTCGTATTCGGGCTAAAAGAAAACATATTTTAATAGATTACGTATTTATTTTTTGATTTAAAGCAATTTAAGTAGAGATTATGTATAAAACTCACGAATATGAGTATGTATTTAAATCACATCAATAGATTGGTATATATGGGTATTGGCAAAGACACTGTTCTATTATATATATATATATATACTATACTATTATTCTAGTGTCTTTGGTATTGGTATATCATGGCCAGTGTGAAATATGAATTCTAGGTATATATTTCTTACCCGACAAACCAATTCGGCTATGAGAAATCGGCAGCGCTCCTCCTTAATCTTATAGTCCAGGTTGAGGGCCAACAGAGCCGGCACACCGATGAACATGTCAGCAAGTCTGGTCAACGCTTCCAGCAAGCCGTGCATCGCCTGCACGACCGAAAAGAAGTGGGAGAAGATGCGAGCTCGGGCAGTGACCACCACGAACCGGGCAGCCAGGGCCAGATCGCTCAGAAAGGAGTCCTGCGCCCGCAGCTTGCCCTTTTGGAGTAGTTGGGACAGACGCCACTTGTGCACCTGGCCAGGAAAATGAAGACTGGGCACATCGAACTCGCTGTGGAGGAGTGGAGAAACGAATTAGCTACTGAGCTTCGCCACGACTGATAGATTACAGCAACATAAAACACTTAAATGATCTAGATTTTAGATTAATGACGAATTGTCGGCATGCACAAGCGTGTACCAGATTCAGAATTATGGTTTGCCCGATTATAGGTGAATTATATTATATGTTTTAATGTTTGTGTGAGATTGTGAGTGTGCGTTGGGGTATGGATGTTTGTTCTTGCAAAGAACTCGTTTCCTAGAATAGCTATTGTCGTCAGCACTTCGGAGATTTTTAAGTTGATTTCTTCAGAGATTACAAACCAAATGTGCAACAATGACATTTTTCTCGGATTATCTTCTTTTCCCCCACGTATTTTGTGCGGTCCACAGTTTCGGAACATGCATATTCGTTTTTGGGCTTTAGTTTCAGTTTAACGAGCATGCAAATTTATCAGAGCGACTTTGGAGATAATGACTTAACATCTAAACAATCAACATCGATTATAAAATGAAAATGTATGTACAAACGGAATAACACCGACTAAACAGATTTGAATGCATTGGCAGAAGTTTGCCTCGGCTTTTGTATATGCCTTCTTTATAGTGTTTATTTACCCATTTTTACGTATTGTTTCCAATTGTTCCAAAGTTAATTTCTTCGGCTTTCCATATTTATCCTTTTGCAAGCTTTACAGAAATATGTCACACAAATTTTCGTTTACCGTTTCATGTTTCATTGGCAAGTGATACACAGAAATAAAAACATAATTGTAGTGGGACATGCATTTAGTTTGGTTAGAAAACAAATAGCAATAAACAGACCACGATAGCTGGTATCGTATTCATTTTGAGATAGATTTGGAGCATGCCTTAATTTGATTCTTGCGCTTGCTGTGTGCAAAGTGTCGCGGAATGATCGGCAATGGTTAGGGAACTTAAAATAACGAAAGAAATCACTATCAGGTGTGGGGGATGTGGCCAAAGCGCGGTTAATCAGCAAGTTGTTAACTGCTAGCTGCACAATTGCCCCTTTTGCATATTTAGCTAGCAACTGCACGTCGCTCCATCCATCATCCGTCATCCATCAATCTATCCATCATCGCAATGAACGACGCTGCCTCGTGACCGCAAACTCACCCAGTTTCCCGCAGAGTCTTCAGCTGGGCGCTCGTCAGCCGGCGGGGCTCTCCGCTCCCGTCAGATGCCACGGCGTCCAGCTCGTCGAAGGGAGGCGCTATAAAGAGGTCGCGCAGATTAATGGGACGCGTTTTGCGGCTGCTCACGCTATTGGTCGCGTTCCTCGCCGTCAAATTCAGACCACTGCTGGCCAGCGCCTGAGGCAAAACTGAAATAGAGCTCGGTTAGTGTCGTGGATCACCGCAATGTGCATGGCAACTCACCAATGGGAAAGCTCTTCCAGTGGTAGAGGAACTGCTCGGCCACGCTCTTGATCTGCTCCACCAGCTGCTCCACCTCGGGAGGAGCTCCCACCAGGTTGATGTTGAACTCGATAGGCTCCCGCTCGGGGCCGGCCAGGGTCTGAGGGCGCAGCATCTGAGTGCCGGAAGCGCTGACCGACAAAGTGGCAGGCACAGCAGCCGGCGCAGGAACCGAGGCGGCTTGCAGGGACATGGGCATGGTAGTTGGGCGCCGCCTTTCACTCTAGTATTGCGTCCATTTCTAATTTTATTGTAAATCTGAAAAAAACAGGAAGTACTTAAGTATTCTTGTGATCAATTGTATTTTATATGTACCATATTTCAATAAAAACACTATCTAGATCAATCCACTTTTTAAAGAAATATAATACTTTTTCATAAGACTTTTCAATTATTCAATTAATACCATATAATTGCACCCTTTCAACAATGTATTAATTCCAAGTCTGGTGTTGAAAAACACTCTCTTACGCTGATTCCTTTCTGATAAAGTTGAATACTTTTGAAAAGTACAGAGTATTGCTAGAATCAGCTAGATCGAAGCACTCGACTAGAGTTACTTTGATGGCTGGCCAAGCTAATTGAAATCGCACAAGCGCGCGCAATATTAAAATTAATGATCTAATTGAAAGATCACTGGCGCATGTGTAATGGTGGGAATAGTTTAAATTCCATGCGACTCAGAGAGGAGAGTCGAGATGTAAACAAAAGTACACTGCTCGGGATTCTTCAGCTTCACTCACTGAGCATCATCTGCCCGTACATACGCGAATTTGTTGAGTTACCAATTACCAATTAGTTGTAGCTGCAGCTACAACTGACAGAGGGTCGAAACGAGTTCCGCCTGGAATCTCGAGTTTCACCTGCTGGAGACGCACCTGCCCACCTCAACCCCCTCATCCACCTACCACGACCTGCGCCCAATTTCGCGCTTCGCTTGCGTTGATGGGGTCCCCGAGTGTGCTTTTCCACGCCCATGAGTAGACACTGTACTGGAGTGCCCCCGCCAGTTAGCCAGCCCCTCGCCAATGCCCCAAAGATTCTTATTGTTTAATTGCCGCACACACACACACTCGCACGGACGTCGAGACGCACACGCACACCTATGTACAAGCACTGCGCACTCAAGGCGTTCTGTGTTGTCGTTGTCGGTTTTGAGTTACAACTGCCTTTTACCTCGCTACTGATATCAAATTGCTGGAGCCTCGCTCGCTGCAGGCATCGTAGAGGCGATTCGCGAGATCGCAGAGCTGCGTTTTTCCGCTTTTCCGTTTCTCGTCTTTATTGAGCGAGCAGACAAAATATACACATACGCTCTTTTCAATGCACCCCTGGGGCACACTTTTGCTGGGGATGGCAAGGTAGGTGGCCGTGACTATCGATGACCCGCCAGTATCGATGGCACGGTTGACCAGGGCTGAACTAGCAAGTTAAAAAAAAGTTTAAATAAAATTTTAGCTTTTAACTTTTTAACTTATATATGTCTTTATGCCAAGCGGAAAAGCCAAAAAAAAAACACCAATATTTGTACCAATTATACATACATCATGAACGCTATTGAAAACATTTGATTTGATAGTAACTTATTAATTTTTGTTTCCAAGTATTTATAAAATATTTTATTATTTTTTAAAAACAATATATTATTTCGTTGCAAATGTGAATTTTTATATAAATAATACAATACAGCAAATTATTTTTGATTTTAATCAAACAAAACCGAGTTTTGAACTAGTGACTTCCTTATCCTCTGTGTGTCCAATGAGCTTTTATAAACAATTGCGTATTATTTCCATTCGGAATGCGCGCAATTTAATTTTATAACTAGTTTTAGGGCACAGTTGGTGTCGTTTTGACCTGTCTTCCAATGGCTGCAAAGCAAACCTTTGCCTCGGCACTCAAACCGCAAAAATGTCATATAAAAAGTGTATTATTTTAATGCTATGATTATTTCTTACAGAGATGTATTGTATTATTGTATTAAGTAATTATTGGACATTCTGCCGTCATTGCTTGACGTAGGACAAAAGCCATTTTCGAAGGATGGTCGTTGTTGGGCTTCAAATGTATCATGTTCATAGCCGGCGAACTGGATCGCAGGGAAGTGGACGGGATTAAGCCGTTTTTGAATTGAGTAACCACTGATTGCGAAACCAAGAAGTCCGATGGTTTGGAAACTGGGTCCTGCGTTTGATGCTGAAGCATTGTATTGCAAGGATTTGGCGTCGAAATCGTGACGGACTGTCCATTCACAGAAATTGTATAGAAAGATTGGGATGCTTGGCTTGCGGAACGAACACCATTCTTGGGCATCTGGGTGCCAGAGACAAGATCGTTGGAGCCCACGGATTGAGCTTCCTCTTTGGAGTTAAGGTGTTCTGCAGCCATGTTTTTCAACTTCAGTTCTGCTTCCGCCTTGGCTGCAGCCTCTGCTTGTTTCTTCGTACGCGTCACGATGACGCCATCGCACATCAGCGTGCCCAAAGATCCATATCTCTCCATATACTCTTCCGGCAGATCAGGGGGTTCATGTATGCCCGCCAACACCGGAGAGCACATCTTCACCAACCGATGGCGAATGTACTTAACTGCTTGTCTGTCTACGCTGGAGCTGCGAGATTCATTACTGGCGGCCAAGAGCGAATCGATGTGTTCAGATAGGTACTTCAGTTGAGGCAAAATGCATGCGCGCACCACATGACTCCCCATCTTTCCCAGGCCAAGGACTGCCCCAAACACCGTCGTCAGTGACTTCTTCGATAGCGCCTTCTTGTAAACACTGGAATATAAATAGATATTTTTAAATCCGATGCACCTTTCTTTAAGTATGTGGTCGCAAGCGACATCTGCGCTATTGTCGTTATTATCAATGTCTATTATCTACAATTATTAACAATATAAATCGAATCAGGTTCACAACCTAATCAAGAATGTGCATTATAGGAAAGGAAGCGCATCCTTCTAGGAGTAACATGTAAAAATTTTAAAATAAACTAAAGGAGTAAACAACAACTTATTTAATTAATAGCTTGGTGGTTATTGCAGATATTAAATGATTTACAAGGAGCAAACATGAGGGACATATTAATATGCAGCCCCATGATTATGTTCCTCCACCATTTCGCTCTTATAAAATGGTATGATTATGAATTCATAAATAATTTAAAGGAAAGGGCCTAAAGGAATTCATAAAATGCTTAAAGAACCCACGCATGATGAGTACTTGCCCAATGAGTCTGGGCAGGATGCCGTTGCCGGCAGCGTCGAACTGGCGCACTATTTGGGAAATTATGTTTCCGGAGTATTCCCTTAAGGCCCAGTGATCCTCCAAGTCAGGAGATGCGCACACTTGTTTGGCCAGCAGGCAGGATAGAACGGCAGGCAGGAGCCGGTGGAGCTGCAATCCAACAGATGCATTCTTCAGCTTATCCTTTTTCTCTCAGAACCAAATACTCACATATTGCAATAAGCTGAAGCGCTGGTTTTTCAAAAGAGCTTGGACCATGCGCATAAGGTAAAGGAGCAGCGACAGGTTCTGCTGGGCCATGTTGATAGCCACTGCGTCTGCGATAAACTTGGTCAACCTGGGCAGCAAGTCCTCCAGCGAGGGATCAGTGGAGAGGGCTTGGAGAGCCCGCACGCGCCTGGATTCCAAGTCGCCTACGCAGGCCTCGGTTACCAACTCGAAGAAGTTCTGCTGTTCCATGCTCAGCGGATAGCGCTTGAAGGGCTTTAGTAGCACCTGCTCCACCTTCATCCAGCCGGAGTGCACGGGAGGCGGCTCCAGAGAAATCTCCGACACGGATTCCTGCACAGACTCCTGCACGGATTCCGGGCAGGAAACGAGAGGTTCGTCCCCTTTTGCGGTGGTTACAGATTCGCGGACGGTTTTTAATACATTTTTGGCAAGACGCATTGTGCCATCGTCGCAATGGACCAGCCTGAAAAATATGTCGTGGCAGAGGTCGTCGTGCATTCGGACAGCATGCTGGATGTGAGACAGTTGCAATCGGCGATCCCGGATGCGCCGCATGTATTTTCCCGCCTCGTTTAGCAGATTTTTAATGTCTTCCTTAACATTAAGGGACAGCCACTGTGCTACTTCGTCGTCCAGACGCTGACCAGTGCTGTGGAAGAATATCGCGGATATGGAACGCGGCGACAAAGAATGTCTACGGAAGCTTTCGTCCTTGTCGGGCATTTCATTGTCAGACGTTCTCATTTTAGTTACGTTTTTGTTTTCAAATTGCCACATTCTGGCACTAGTGATGCCACCGGTCGATAGGCGATGCACGGCGTCTTTATCTGTCAGACAGGGTCGTCACTCGATACCGATACCCGCCAATTGAATTTTCAAAAATATCAAGCGAAAGTTTTTAATGCGGCTTGTTTGATATATTTTGAATGTCAGTTCAACATTGGCAAAGCTTGCCACAACTTACCCAAGGAGTAAAACTGTTTCCAACAAAAACACTTCACTACCAATTATTTTAGCCAGATATTTTATTACAAAATGAATTATAGAAGTGAATCACGATAAATCATTTCATCACATATATGCGGTTTGTATCTTACGTGGTCCACCAAATTGGTAGCTTCACTATCATGATAGGGTTAATCATCATCGACGGTTACATTAATAAGTACTCCGAATATTCATAAAAAAACAATGTGTCTCTTATAGCACAGAGTCACTCCCCACCATTTTTGATTTTGTAGAAATTTACTAAATATAAAAAAACTGTTAATTTAATAAATCGCGTTTTTAGAGTTTTTGTGTAATGTGTGCCCTCTGCCCTCAAAGTCATTCCCCATCATTTTTGATTTTGTACAAATTTACTAAATATAAAAAAAACTGTTCATTTAATAAATCGCGTTTTTAGAGTTTTTGTGTAATGTGTGCCCTCTGGGAGAACTTCCCAGGTCGAGCTCCTTTCGACTACTGCCCTCTACAGCATTTCCACAACCGACTGAACCTGACTTTGACATAATTGTCAAGTGAAATTGTAGAAAGCGCCTAGTACGAATAGGAAAATTCGTATCAGTTTCATAAAGTTTGGTAGGTGGAATAGGAGCATGTACTACTATATTTGCGCTTATGGTTTAAATTCTTTTTCGCACTGATTTAAAGTCTAATCTCATATATTTATATCTATAATTCTACTCAAAACATTTCCCATGCTCTCGCATACAAGAGGTAACGCCTAAGTCGAAATGCCCGAATATCAGATACCCGTTACTCAGATAGTGGAAGTGCGAACCGAAATTTCAGAATTTTTCTGGGATATCGATTGGGGAATAAAATGAGACAATATTTAAAAATTATCCAAAAGTGCTTGGGCGTTTTGGAGGTGTAAGGAGGGGCGTGTCCAAAATGCTTTTGGTATACCTAAAGAAATGGGCAAGACAATCCATAAAAAGGGGGAAAAAATAGTTTTCCAAAAAGTGGGAGTGTCCGCTTTCGGTGGTCTGTGGGCATAACGGTGGGAGTGGCAAAAGGTGTTTTGGCAAATCGATATAAAATTACATATATAATTTATATAAAACAAGAAAGAATTCTATAGTCGAGTTGCCCGACTATCAGATACCCGTTCCTCGCCTAGTGTGAATGCGAACGCGAAATTTCATCATTATTCTGGCATATCGATAGTTATTGGGGAATTAAATGAGAAAAAATTTAAAAATTGTTCAAAAGTGTTGGAAAAATGTCTATAATGGTGAGCTGGTTTGATGAAACAAAGCCAGTAAACTGTTTAAAACTTAACCATTCGAAGTATAAATATTTGATTAATAATATTGAGCAGCAATATTTAAAAATTATCCTGTTCTTCATCGCTGTGAAAACTAAATCTGTGAATCGGGGAAACTTCTTAAAGGCGTAGTTAACATTTGTCCTACTATGGACCTAAAAAAGGTCATGATTTCATCATTGTTACTTTGTAGCTGCTTGGTGGATTTAATCAAAAAACAAAAAACGGCGCTTGTTCAGTAAACTTATATATTTGAACTCAACGTGAAAAGAAGCAATTCAATTTTGATTGATTGATTAACTAGTAAGCCAAAATTAGGTAGAGAATAAAAACGAGCAGCAGCACCACAACGAGCGACCTTCCTACTCTGTGCAGTCAGGAGCGAAGATCCGTGAGGGGGACGTACATTACACCCATGAGACGTGTCATCTCCACCTTCCCATTGGCGTCCTTGTCGTACTGTAAAAAAGAGATTCATATTATTCCAGCAGTCATACGAATCAGCATCTGCTCACCTGTTGCATGTACTGAGACCCGCCGTCGGGACCGACTGGAACTATCAGGCGCCCGCCGTTGGCCAGTTGGTTGATGAGTTCGGTGGGCGTGTCGGGAGCAGCTGCTCCTACATGGATTGCATTATACGGGGCGTTCGGGGGATATCCCTTGCGGCCGTCACCCTCGACGATTAGCAACTGGCCGGAGTCCAGCATGCTACGGTCGTCGGTGTTTAAGTTGGCCTTGCTCAGCCGCACCAGCTCTGCCTGGTGCTCTATGCCCACGATCCGGGTGTCCGCATCAACACCCTTAGCCTTGATGTAACGATAAAAGCAGGCTGTGAGGTAGCCAGATCCAGAGCCTACGTCCAGTATGCGTGCACCGGGCTTCAATTGGTCGCGTAGGTACTCCAAGGCGAAGGCATGCTGGGAAAGAAAAACGTATTAATTTCCAGTCCAACAAGAATTTGAGAAATTATAAGAATATGATTTGAAGAGACTACGGGAATGAAGAACTAGTCTTCAAATGATGAGCCATTAATATGTTTTTAGTATAAGGCCTATGAGAGGATTAAAAAAAGCCATTTCTTTATGCTTCCTCCTAAAAGCACCATGAGTGTGGGCATTGGCTCCAACAGCAAATTTTTTATTCAATGGAGTTGAGTTACCATGTGAGGAGCACTGATGGTGACACCTCCTCCAATGGGTTGCGGGGCGTCCATGTAGGGGTTGCGCGGAGAGTAGTGCTTGCGGTCGGTTTCCTTCATCGCCTGGGCTACCGCATCACTTGCAATGACGCCGTGATCTTGGGGATTCGGTTCTATTATTAACTCGGCCCATTAAACGGAGCGAATTCAAGGGCTCACCCTTCAGTTGGCGTATGAGGTCTTCATTATTGGCTCCCACGGATCGCCACGCCATGCTGAAGGCGCGGAGGAAGAAGCCCAGTTTAAAAATTCCCACAACAAGATTCCCTTTTTCCACCGTCTTGTTGTCTTGTTTTGTTTAGTTTGCTATAATATTTTACCAGAGGTGGCAAGCCAACGATAACACTGGCAAGCAGTCGATACATTCAAGCAGTACTCAGACATCAACTGAGTGTTTTTTCGTATATTTGCATCTATATGTTTAGCTCCTCTGTTGAATTAATATTCGAATAATATCTGTTGAATATATATAATATCGATAGTTACAACTGCTTTTGAAATGGTCAAAGCAACCAGTTTTAGAATCCTTTAAGGGCTACAAATCACCGCGGAAACTTGCCTTGCAGTTGGCGTTGTTTATTGAGAAGGACGTATTCACATGCGTAGGGTCACCTTATCCTGAGGAGCTCCAAGGGATCAGCAGTGACGTGCAAACTAAACGTAGGTATGTATTGTTTCCCCTGACAGGCTAGCTTTTCGCGAACCAAAGTTGAACGCCACGACGACGATAATTCGGACTCGCGATTGACTCCGGATTGAGTGACAAATTTAGGTAAGCTTTACACAATAATTTACTATTTTATAATTGAATTGAATAATATATGCTAGCACCAGTGGTTGACGGCCGTTGAAAACAATTGTGGCAGTCGACGCCTTCGGACTGTCCAAGGAATCTACGGGAGTCAAGGGAGGTTGCCCTGGAGACTCCTAATCCGAAAAACGTGGCCCTACCTGCGCTCAGCTTATTCGAAGGTTCGGAACTGACTTACCTGCGACGACGACTAAGTTCCCAAAATATTGATGAAATATTTATTTTCCTGCCTTCCAGTGAAAATTGTGAAAAAATAAATACCTTTAAATGAAACTAATCTTTTGAACTCACTGTTTATAATTTTCAAACAGAGATATATAATTTCAAATTGCCTTGGCTGTGTCCTGCTGGCTCGTCGGTATGGCTGCGATTGAGCTACGAATTCCATTTTATCATGGTCCCTGCCATATTCCTAATCCTTTCCCGACTTGGGACAAAACATTGGACAAAATCCAGGCCATTTAAGAGTAATCCCAAGCGAACCGGGATAATTCAAACGGCCAGATCGCCCACGGCCGGATTCCCAAAGAGGGCCGCCACCCAAAATTATAGCTTTACCTATCGATAAGGTACTCGACTCCAACTGCAACAAATGTGCGTGTAAAATCAGATTAGAGGAGACCCTCTAACAACACGAAAATCGTACATTTTTATCGATATTACGCTCATTCTACAGTACTTGGTAGACGAATAGTACTTAGTGCACTTAGAAAATCGTTAAAAAGACTCTTATATTCTTAATTTTTATTAAATTAGCTGTAGAGATATGACGGCAATTTAAATTAAGCGCTTGAATTTTAGTATGACCTTGTGCTGTATCGTTTGTCGATATGATAACAGCGGTTTCTCTGACTATCGGGCAATCGAACCGTGCAATCCTGGCCCTATTTTTTATATGTAAACAAGATGTCCAATGTAGGGAAAATAAAGATAAGGGCCATTGCGGATCTGCAGGCCACAGTAAGACTAAATGAACCGGACCCACCACCCACTAACGGGAACAGAACGCCGGACAAGAAAAGAGCGGGAAGAACTCGTGCCGCTTCCACGACAAAAAAGGTCCGGCCAAAGACGGAAGCATGTCCAATCATAGCCAGCACTGCGTTCAAGCGTTCCAGCAAAAAGACTCCGCTGCCAGGACAAACGCGCATCGACAGCTTTTTTACAAGTGCCGTCAAGAACTACAAAGTCAACATGGTGCCAAGTTCCTCCTGCAAGAAGTTGGATCCTCCGTTGGACAAGCGGAAGGGATCTTCCAGGGGACGCAAGCGCCTCTTCGAGGAGTCTACAACCACCTCCTCCGCATCCACGGACAAGCTGGATGCAAAGCCGTCAGAGAAGCGAGTGCAGCCTAGTCGCCGTGCGAAAGGCAAGGAAAACGCCAGCCTCTCCGAAGTGGACGTAATTGACCTGTGCTCCGAGGACGAGCAGACCATAAAAATAAAGCCTTCCGTGGTAGCCTCTCCCTGTAAAAGCAGCAGCGCTGTCCAAGCAACCAAGCTTAGAAGTCCAGAGACTTCCATGTCAGAAGCCAAGCTAAGCAATCCCCAAACAGGTCCCAGCCTAGACATACTGGAAATCTCCCCGGGTCCCAAAAAATCCCCAGCGAATAACTCTTCCCGGTCATCGACGGCTACAATCACTAAGGAAAGCCCGCTAGCCAAAAACTCTACAAAAGGAACTGGACGCAAACAAAGAAAACCAAAGCCTTGTCCGCCCTATAAAGTCGTGGAGGGTACATCCTTCTGCGTCGACGGTTTTCAGTTTGGGGAAATAGAGGGAGTCACACATTACTTTCTCACCCACTTTCATGCGGATCACTACATCGGCCTGACTAAAAAGTTCTGCCATCCCCTCTACGTGAGTCCTACTACCGCGCGCCTGGTGCGAACGTTTATCAAACTCGATGAAACGCACATTAACGAGATTGATGTGGACCAGACCCTGGACGTAGATGGCGTCCAAGTAACCGCCTTAGAAGCTAACCAGTAAGAACAGTCGCTATTCTTTTGGCAGCTTACCAAACTGCTATTTCTTACCTTTCAGCTGCCCTGGAGCACTCATGTTCTTCTTCAAACTGAGCTCTGGCGAATGCATTCTGCACACCGGGGATTTCCGAGCTAGCGCGGAAATGGAATCCCTACCAATATTCTGGAACCATTCAAACATCGATCTGCTCTATCTGGACACAACGTATATGAACAAAAACTACGACTTCTGCCACCAAAGCGAGAGCGTTGACCGAGCCGTGGAACTGGTGCGCGCCTTCTTAGAGAAAAATGCAGCCAAACGAATCCTTATCGTCTGCGGCTCCTACGTGATAGGAAAGGAGAAGATATGGTTGGCTTTAGCGAAGGAGTTTACCATGAAGGTGTGGACAGAAAGCAATCGCAGCAACGCAGTAAGATGCCTGAATTGGCCGGATCTAGACTCCGTGCTAACAGAAGATCGCCGCGGAGCCAACTTGCACGTCATTGCAATGGGGAAAATCAGCTATCCGGTAAAATATATATATAAAATATATCCATTTTTTTAGCTAAGAATATTATTTTGTTTCAGAGCCTGGTCGATTACTTTACTGAATTCGAGGACCAATATGACATGTTGCTGGGCATAAGGCCCAGTGGATGGGAAAAGAACTCCAAGCCTTCGTACGGCAAGCGAATTAGCACGATCGGCATTGAGTACTCGGAACACTCCAGCTACAAGGAGTTGGAGCGCTTCGTACGCTTCCTCAAGCCAAAGCGAGTCATAAGCACCGTTCCCGTGGGCCGCGATCTCTTTGTCACTGGAGAGGTGCCCATGCGGTGGTACAAATACGAAGGTCGGGCATCTATGCTGATTACTGGTTTTCAGCCATCGATATCCACTTTCCTAGCTACGCCGAAACGCGCTTTTGCAAAATTCAGTTCAGATATTGAAATGTTCTTGAGCCCCGTGGATGAGAATGGTTCCAAAGGGAGTGAAGATAGGAAAGACGATGACCGGGAATCCGTGGTGCCAACGAATCATGTAACTATTATATCCGGCACTTCGGAAGAGGGTTTTCAAAATGATTCCGAGATACCAGTTAAAAACGAGCCCCTGGCATCGGACACGTCACCGAATTCTGAAATAGGTGCTCAACTCAATGCGATGGAATCCGAAATTCCATATGATGAAATAGACATTAAAAACGAAACTATCGCACCTGCTGCCGTCCTCGTACCTTCTGTCCCAACGGAGGATACATTTCCAAGTACGAATTGCAATGTTATTGGTGTCCAGAAAGAACAGGCAGTCGTGGTTAGTAGACTGACATCCGATGCATCAGACGATTGGCTCCTATAGTGATTAAATTTCGGATAAAAAAGTCCTTAGGATTTAAGTACGGCTGCTAGTAGTTTTAAGATATTTTGTTATTAAATAATAAGGTATATACATACTTATGTTCGAAAAGAGCTTTAGTTTCTGTTCAACTGTTATAATAATGTTTTAATTTCTTTTATATAAGGCTTGCCCTTTCCATACAATTTTAAATACTTTACATATGTATTTTGGTTGATATATATATATTCCCACACTATTTAGCTGCGAACCGTACATAATGAAATAAATTAAGTTTTAGTTTGGAGAAGGAAACCATTAAATATGTGCTAATGCTAATAACAATGGGCGTCCCTAACTCAAGTGCTAACGAATGTAAATGAGCTTTGTATTTTTCACCTATATGCTTTATGATTTCATTTAAATAATAAAGAAATGTGTAAACCACTTGAGCCGAGTGCTTTAAAAGGATCTCCTTCTGATTTCTTCATACTTTATGCGAAAACAATTGACTATATAAGCACTTGACAAACATAAGATATTTCCTAAATATGTAACCATGGTATGGGTAAGTCATCCCATAAACTAGTAATAAAAGTAATTAGTTATTGAATATGACATTTGAGTTTTTTGGCGAGAGAAACTAACATACATATACAACAAAATACATTTCTAGGCTCCGTGCTCCGTGATAGCAGCCGATTACGATTTGGAAATATACTAGACAACAACTAAGCGCATATACATGATGAAAAAGATGAGTCGGTAGTAACCGGCTGCTCGATTTGATTTTTGGTGGGGTCGGCAGGGGCTGCTCCATGGTCATTTAGCTAGAAATGAACAGATGATAGACAATGCGACGAAGTACAAATGAATCGGCAACTTACCACCAAGAGAAGAAAGGGCTCTTATTTTGGAAGCGCTGCGTAAAAGAAAAGAAACGACTGCCGCTTGATCTGAAATATTAGGAAACATTATTGGTCTCCTATAATCCAGAGTCATGCGTATATATAATACTTACCGCTCGACAATCACCGCTGGCATCTGGACCAGTTGCACCGGCGACTTGCCATCCCTCAGTGCCTGGGTGAGATTTAGAATCTGGCCCCGCATCACCGACATCTGGCGCTCGAAGAGACGCTTGTCAAAGCCGCGATCCTGCTGGAAGAGGTACAACAACTCCGTGCAGATCTCCTCTACAAAGTTCATATCTGATAACTGCGGCAGCACTTGCTCCTTGATTTCCTCGCTAAACGGAATTTTCGCCTGTGGCAACCAGGCCCAATGGTAGGGATAAGCTCGCCAAGAGTCCGGATGTTTAAAGGGAAAAGCGAGGCCATTGTCGATGGCAGCGATCCGAATGAAGGCCGAGTTCACTACATTCCAATCGGGTTCCGACGTAGGGGGGGATCTTGACGAGGGCTCATCTTCGCTGCTGGTCAGACTGCTGCTATCCTGCTGTGCATTGGTGGCTGCTCCACCCCCCATGTGGTTTGGAGGGCGACCATCTGCCGTCGGTTTCGGGCTAGCCTGCGGCGGCTCATTTAGATCAACGATTTTTGAAGCCCCCAACGCATTGGGCAATTTGGGTGTCACAACTCCGTGCATAGTTCTGCCGCCAGTGCCTCCCACCTGGGTCGTGATCTTAGGGGCCACGTACTTAATCAGCCAGTTGTCGTTGCCACGGTCCGTGTTGCGTATGATATAATCGAGGACGACGAGGCGCTCGAACTGCAGTTGAAACGACTTAGCTACTGAAGGCGGCAAGGGTTCGCTGTCAAAGCGCCGCAGCCAGTAGTCCGCATCCTTGTAGCCCTCCACGAAGAGCTGAAAGGAGCCAGTCTGCAAGGAATTTTAACTTGGTTAATAGCCAATCGGTTTGCTTTTCGAGCAGAGTTCACCTTTAGAGGAAGGCTCATTCGGTTGAAGTGAGCCGACGGATAGTGCTCCTTGATGCGCTTCTTCAGCTTCGCCTTCTGTCGATCAATGCGGGCGTAGTTAAAGCTCTCGGCCACCAATCTGACCACTCGCGTCTTTGGAACCACATTCAGATTGAGTTTTCGATCAACCAAGCTGGCTCCTGATTCGGAGAGGTACCTAAGAAATATGCCAACCATTTTAATAATTTGTTTTACACATTTATATCAACAAATTAAATAAGATCCTCAATTGGATTTTGATGAATGGTGACAATTTGTATTATCTTACCCCTGATTGGGAATCAAGCATGCTCGGCCAAAACAACACGGGCAGCACAGCTTATGCATCCATTTCGTCCACTTCGGATTCAGTCTGCCATAGGGTTCCTCGTCCTTTGGCTTAAATACGGCCAGGCATTGCTGGGGGAAAGCATAAGAAATGGCATAAATAATACATAAAACATATGCGGGTAATCCACTACAATACTTTGAAATTGTTTCAGGAAAAAACCAAAAGTTTTGCAAAAGCCTTATAGTTGCAGTACTTCCCCGATTACCTGATCTTATTTATCTATGCGCGGAAAAGTAAAAAAATCGACGAAGTTAGGCCCAGAACTGGACGACCTAACTTTCACCTTATGCGCAAGCACGGCTAGAAGATCGCCGCCCCGATTCCCTACTCACATGGGAGGCATCCTTGACGAAGTAGGAACCACTGCTACCCTGGTAAATGCGCTCGGGCAGCACACCATTCTCGATGGCCCCCTCCGCCTTCGCCACGATCTCCGAGAAAAGCGGGTCATCTGTAAGATTCAAAGATTAAAATTAAAAATAGGCATTAGCACTAGGGCTTAAAATTACTAAAGAAGTTTGTGCGCAGAACAAAGATTCGCATTCCTCAAGCGGCGTGTAAAGAACTGGACTGTTCGTCACTCATTCAAATTGAACGAATTTGCTATAGAATTATGGTTTTAATAATTTATTAACACACCAACAGAGACGCGATTAAAACTGAAATGACGTGCCAGCTGTTGGATAAAAATAATTACAGCAAACATGCACGAAAACGCTTATAAGACTGCGATGAAGTTGAAGACCCCACACTACACTTTAATTTATATCAAGGAATGGCATGGTACTGTAGACTACGCCAATCCTCTCGACGCTACCTATGAAATCAAAGTTGTCGTTGAAATCGCCCTGCAAGTCCTGGCAAATGGTGAACACTTGCGGAATGAAGTTTTCGCGACTGCTGCTCGACAAGCGCGACATGGAGGCACTGGTAAATTAAGTGCGCCGGCAGTCAAGAGGTTTCGAGTCGGCTGGCAGTTGATAAAGGAGAACCAGGTCACAATTAGCATAGCCAAAGCGTTTCGATAAGGGCCAACCCCTTGCCACCACTTACAGAGGTTCCTCAGCGGGCAGTTGGCACAATTGCAGCGCGGAGCCGCGATTTGAACGGTTACTGTGTCTTTGGAGTCACGCGCCATCGACGGTGAGTTCACCAGAAAGGGCGGATCGCCCTCCTTGTCCGACTGCGTCTCAAGAAAGTCCTTCTCCCGCGGGCACTTGTGTTCGCAACAGATGCAGGCGTAGTCGGCGGAGGCGGAGGGCACCGAGGAGCTGCTCTCCAGCGCATCCTTGCTAGTCGTGGGCTGCTCATCGTCTCTTGGTTCGCCTGGCTCTTCGTACTTGGCTGCTATAGCGTTCGGCAACGGCACCTGGCTGAGAAACGACTTGATGTTGGTTTTCGGCATGGGGCTATGTCCAATTGGCGACAGTTGCCAAAGGAACAAGTTCCATTTTTGAAGAGCCTTCCTCGAAATTCTTTAGATGCTTCCCAACTGACTTCCAACCCGACCACGGCGACATCCAAGTACAACACACAATTTTGTGCTCAATTTCGAAAAAAAAACCAATACTTGTAAAAATCATACAATTGTAAAAAATACTTTGAAATGTGGGGCGATGACTATAGGATTAACAGACAAAGGGCCAACGAAATATGGCCATCTAGTGATATTCAGCACTGACTAAATCGATTGCAAAAAAAACAGACAAATTATAAATCGCTTTCGGAAGTCATTTCGAAATGCAACGAAAACAAATCAGAGGGTATTACTCATCAGCGCATGTTCAGAAGCAGCAGAGCTGAGCGAATCACCTGAGTCACAAAGGTCACCGAGATCGAGATGAGTACTCATTTGGCAGTGTTTATCACTCCCACAACATACTCTACATATATCTATAAAAGGGAGCTAATTCCCTGCACAACTTACTAGTTGAATAATATTTGAGTAAGCACTTTTGTAATTTACGGACGAACCAATTGAAATGTTGTTATTCTTATTATTGTATTGATTCATATAAGTATTTTTTATCTTAGCAAGGGAATACAAAAGCAGTTTGTATTAGTTTTTAGGAAATCCCATGTAAATAATCTTTTAAGCGGACGGAAATGCTTGGGTTGATCAGGGTGCTTTTGTTGACTTAGAATTTAAAACGTGCTATACGTTACGTGCTAGGAATCTCGTCCGTATTATACGCTTTTATGGTTCTTCTATTTATGAGTCTCTTCTGTTCGTTTGGACGGACATTTTGTCTAGTTTATAGTTAAAGTATTATATTCAAGTATTTTAGAGATGCGAAAGAGCTAGTTTCCAGCTACAAATCCTCCCCGTATAAAATAAATTAGATGAAGTTGAATGAATAACATCGAGGCCATAAATAATCTGTTCTAAGCTTGCGCTGCTTGTTGAGATAGAACCACCATATGTGGCCGTAGAAGTGATAAGCACATCATGAGTAAAGGCCCAAAGCCAAAAAGGGAACAATGTGGTCTGGGTGTGGTAGGAAAGTAATGCAACTTGTACGACTTCATTGGGCCGCTGCGCACTCACCGCCAAATGTGTTCGACACAAACTCCACATGATCGTGCCCGCGTCCTAGTCCGCCCAACAGCTCGCTGATGCGACTTCCGTGACTGGCACTGCCTCCCCCCAGGAGCGGCTGTGACTCCCGGTTGTCGCTGCCGGCGTCCGTGGACATGCCCTCGAAGTCGATTTCTGGCACCAGGCAGATGTCGTCGGCCTCGTCATGCGGATGACGGGCGAGGGCAGTGTGCGAAGTGGTTTTCAGCGGAGATGTCGATGCAGATGTGGCTACCTTCGCGGGTGCGATGTGACTAATGATCGGTGGCTGTTTGCTGCTGCTGTCGATGCTCTCCTCGGCGCGACCTTTGAGTCTCTGGCTGCGCGGGTTTGAGCTTCTCTTCAGCAGCACAGCCTCCTCGCCATCTTCGTCGTCGGTCTGGTCGTCGTGAAGCATGACCAAGTTATCCAGTTGCGGTTTCTGAATAACAGCATCGCCGCCGGCACTCTCCTCGCCTCCCGGCAGCCCGTTGGTGTGGTTCCTCTCCTCTTGCGCCTCTTCCTCGTCATCCTCGTCGTCCACCGACAGTAGCATGGGTTCCCGCCCCTTTCTGCCTCTTCTCCTGGTCTTTCGTTTGCCCATGCCAACGGTGTTGATCTAAGGAAAAAGTCAGTTCAAATGGCCATATTGCAGAAGGTGAGGTTGAGAACGGAGTGCACTCACTCACCTCAACTTTGGTTGTCAACTGGTTGCTAGTCGACTCGAAGCCATTTAGGAGCGGCGACAGTTGGCTTCTGGGCGGAGGTTGGTCCTTGGCAAAGTCCCCGATGAGATCCACCTCGTCCTCGAGCTGGAGCAGCGGGGGATCCGCCTGATCCCGAGAGCCGCTCATGTTCGCAGGTGTCAGGCACGTGGGTGATTGGGCGTGGGTCGGCAGGGCGCGCTGGAGGAGTGGGAGGTGCCGTTGCCCCGGATCCGCAGCAGACGCAACAACAAAGGCCCGCGCTGTGCTGCAGCTTCTTCTTGCGCTTCTATCGCAGACTTTTTGGGCGTCGCTTGGCTATCTGTTATCTGCTGCTCCGCTCTTCCTCCGCTCGCATATTCCCGCACAATATGCTTATATTATTCGGGCTGAAAGTTGATTACATTACTTGTTAATTGCTTCAATTTTATGCTTCTATTTCGTTTTGGCAATTATCGATTTTTGGCTTAGAACCCCAGCTTCTGTCGCAGTTGTATTTTAGAAACGGATCTTGGGACGCGAAGGATCTCAAACACCTTCGAAATTGGGACTCACCATGCACTCCTCAAATGTAACAAGTGAATTACGCGTTCGATTTAATTTTCGCCAAGAACACGAAGCGAAAAATGGTTGACAAACCAAACAGCTGACGAGTAGAATTCGCGGGGCTGCCCACTTGCTGGTTCTGCACTCGCCGAGTGGCAGCCTCGCACTTGAGAGCGCTGAGCGGAAATATTTAAAATTGGGGCGTACTAAAATATCATGATAAAATAGAAAGAATTCGGCATTGATTTATCAATTAAAGGATGGCTTACAAGACTATGCTTGCAAGTAAGTTTTGTTCTCTAAGTTCTATATTTTATGAATTTTCTAAATAACTCTTAAATGCCAGAAAGGTTAGAAAAAATTGGGAAAGTAGAACTATTGATTTCTTATTTTGTGATAAGAAAAAAGGAAAAATTCTTAGCTCCACTTTAGTCCATTTTAATAATGTTGATACTAAAAAAGGCATTTCTGGGTGTTATTTATATGTATTTTAAAACAAGGTGGGATCATACGTCAGATAGATATGAAATTGACGTTTAAGATAGATCAACAATAATTCCTAAAATCTCTTCTTCATCGAGTGTCAGTGAGTGCTGTTTCAATAATGTTTTCAAATCTACTTTATTCTTAACATTGTATGGATGGTGCGTACGCCATAAGTATCTAGCTAAGCAGGGCATTCCTTCGCAGCTTTGTGATCCAATCCAGCGCTTCTCCCAGCTGCCGCTGCAGATTAGTGCTCTCGGCGACCAGCTCTATGCAGTCCTTGAACTTGGTCACAGCATTACGCAAGCTCATCGGTGGCAGTACCCTGGGAAGAGGAGTAAATCAGTTATCAGAGTGACCCACATACACACAGGCGTTATCAGTGCTCACGAGAACCAGTGCAGGGGCTCCACGAAGCCCTTGGACTTGTCAACCGCGTGTCGCTCGATGCAGACGCCATCCGTGGAGTCCACGACCCGGCAGAGGGCGTTGAACTCGGCACTGTTCTCCGTGGGAATCTGGGCCGTGGACACGGACTGGCTGCCTCCATGCTGAAATCTAGTGCGGGCCAGGAGAATCGCCCCACTGGCGTTGCATCGCTCCAAATTTATCCGACACTGGGTGTGCTCCTCGACGAGGTGGAACATGTCCAGGTACAAGTCATCCAGTAGCTGGCCCGCGGCCTCCTTTTCGCAGTTTCGAATGCTCATTGCGTGCTGAGGAATAACTTTATTTATTTATTATTATTATTTCGGTCCGACGGAGATTTTTCAATCATATGATTGCACCAACAACCCTGACTTATCGCTGATATGCGCCGAGTTGGCACTACCGTCGATAACAAATGTTATCGCCAGCCCTATTCTGATTTGCAAACTAACAACCGACCGAATTGAATCAGAACGAAAAGAAACGGCTGAAAAATGTTTGCTTTTGTCGCGTGCATACGTGTTTTACGCAATGAATTGTAATTACTGCCGCCACAAACACGGTCATGCCCAATTAACAGGTAAACGGTCAAGCTGCACACTCTCGGGGAATCCGACTAACGAAAAGGGCAAACAGCTGTTGTTGTTTTCTTGCGCATTAGTTTTCGGAGAGGGGTGAGGTGAAGGGGCTGGCTTCGCAGTTTGTTTTACGATGCTGTCGCGAGATTAGAGAAAGTTTATAAAAAGCCCTGCCATTAGCATTCGGCAGCATTAGCAATCGGGAAGCAGTCAAGTAGAAACCACGTCGAAATTAACGCCACCAGACCAGCAACAAGTGGATGCCCCAAGTGCAAACAGTTCCAAAGTCAACTTAAATATACCCAAATCACAGGAGATCGCATCGGATCGGGTGATAATGCCCGATAGTTGTACGGCGGACCTACGAAGTCGCCGCCGCGAAAATCCAATCGACCGCAACGGCAATATCGGCGGCACAGCCAAGGAGCAGGTGCGCGTCAGCTAGCTAATAGTGTTTATGACGCCTGGCTTGTTAAATCCATCGTGTGCATATGGCATCGGCATCCTATACTATATAGCCGCGTACTATACTATACATATGCACATACGTATCTGGGCATACGTAACCGCGTTTGATGACAAACATTGACGGAAAGCGTGGCCAAGTGTGCACTGAAAGAAAAGCGAATATGATTAGTTCTAAGAACCTGCTTACCTATAAAAATATTTATCAACATTTTAGTTTTAGTGTGAGCAAATGCTGGCACAATCGCAAAAATTATTTGGAACATTTTTATCTCAATTTGTACCTCCCGTATGGGGCCTTATTTTTTTCAGTATTTGTATCTAATCGCGAAAATCGTAGCTTTCACACCACACCGTGCCCGTGCCACCGCTTCAGTAAGGGGGTTTTGCCTGCCTATTCCGGTATACTCTCTAAAAGCCTCAGCTTCTCCATTAATAGACTTCCCAATCCGCGTCTGATAGGTACATATATGAAGTAACAAAGTTAGATAGGCCTTCTTTTCGAACTATCCCACACCTGAAGTAGTTTACCCGTCCGCAGACATAAGTGCAACCATTAATGACTCGTCATTTGCTTATCTCTTCAATTATTTAGGCGACAAGCAGCAGGCCTAAGCTGACAACCGAATATTCCCAACGGACTAACGAAATGACTGCGAGCAAGGAAGGTCAAGAATCGAGGCGAACCCTCAGCGAGAGTTCCGCAGAGGACGTCGGGCACACAGGATCGAGGACCAGGACCAACGACGACGAAATGTGGCGCAATGAACTTGCTATGAACGCGGACAGCAGCGCCGCTCAGCCAGAAAAGCGAGAGGAACGAAGTCCCAGTACAGGAAACTCCAATACGAGGTTCAGCGATGCCGTAGATGTTGTTCTTCGCGTTCTCCTCGTCATTACCTTCTTGTGAGTGTTTCGTGCTACATTCCCAATGCTGACAAAGTCCATCACTCATACATGACTCATCTCTACAGCAAGCTGGAGACGATGACAGCTTTTAAGCGGGAAATTCACGAGGAGGAGCTGTGGCTATACAAGAACCCAAGGCGACCGGACATCGTCAGGGGCGGGGAGCTGCTCTTCTGGGTGATAGTGGCTCCCTTTCTGGTCACTATCGCCTTCTACTGGTACACAAGAGACAAGCGGGACTTTAGAGCCGCCAGCTGGGCCTGGACACTGGCCCTGTGCATGAACGGCATCCCGACGAGCGTACTGAAGATAACAGTGGGGCGGCCCAGGCCCGACTACTTTTACCGCTGCTTTCCCGATGGCGTGATGGTGCTTAACACAACGTCCAGTGGCTTGGACACCTCCATCCTGGATTTCAATTGCACAGGGCTTCCGGGCGACATAAACGAAGGCCGCAAGAGCTTCCCCAGCGGTCACTCGTCGTGTAAGTTGAATGTTGGAATCCAGTCCTCAATGCCCGCTAACCATTTAAGTATGCCTTTTCTAGTCGCCTTTGCGAGTTTCGGTTTCATTGCCTATTACATTGGCGCCAAGCTGCACGCTTTCGATAGCCGGGGACGCGGCCACACCTGGCGGCTCTGCATTGCTGTGATACCTCTGTTCATCGCACTGCTGGTTGCAGTAAGTCGCACCTGCGACTACCACCACCACTGGCAGGATGTGACCATCGGCGGGCTGATTGGCCTACTTGCAGGCTATATAAGCTACACACAATACTATCCCTCCATCTTCAGCCCTAATGCCGGCATACCATTGGTCAGGTGGCCCAGCAGAGAGGGAAGCCAGTACCAGCGACTGTCAGGAAAGGACGACAATGGCAGTCGTGGTGATCGAGGTGGCGGAGATGCGGTGCGGAGACCCCTCCTCGCTGGCAAGGAGGAGTCCAAATGGTACTAAAAGCTTTACGTAATATTAGTGTTAGTGTTGCTTTCCCGTTTAAGCTTTTTAAGCATATCTAGACATCGCTGAATTTCCGATTTACAAATGTGCTGCTGGTTTACCTCGTATTAGAATGGGTAGGGTTTGTTAGTAGTTTCTCCAATAAAACTAAGCGCGTCAATTGCTAAACGTAAATTTATTGCTCATCTTTGGCAGCAACGTCCAAATCTAATTTGCTACATCAAAGTGACCGAAACTAGCCTAAAGGACACGATATGCACACTCAGATTCAGGTCATGGAATTGAACGCCTGCAGCAGCACCTGTTTTTCGCGCTCCTTTTTCTTAACTACGTCAAGACTGCGTTGTCGCCACGTGCTCTTGCGCAGCTTGATAGGCCGGCTGCCCACATAGCGACCGTCCATCTCCTTCATGGCCCGTATAAAGTCGGCCGGTTCTCTGAAGCTCACGAAGCCAAATCCCTTGCTCTTGCCCGTGCGCTTGTCCCGCACCACACGGGCCCGCTGGAACGAGGGGAACTTGTTGAAGGTCCGTGTCAAAACCTCATCGTTGACGTCGTTTCCCAAGTCACCACAAAAGATGCGGAAGTCATCGTCGGGCCAGTCAGCCAGCGAAGTATCCTCCCACACGGTGCCGCCAGCGATACGCACCGTCTTGCGGTCCTTCTTCTTCCGCTCTGTTGTCTGGAAAGATTGCAGCGCCGATGATGCGCGCGCTGCCTTAATGGCCTCCTCTGCAATGGGATTGGGTCCAGACTTTTCCGCCTTGAGCTTCTTCAGCTTCTGCGTTACGTCAAAAGAGACGGCGTTGATGTCGATGGAGGGCGCGGCGGCCACGGTGGGCACGTGCACAGACTGCCGGCACTGATACAGTTTGGGGGCGCTGCTCAGGACTACGGGAGTGGCAGACATCGCCTTGGAAGAGCCACCTCCACTGCCCGTAGGCACGAAGGTGGACATAAAGGTGGGTGGAGGCGGCATCGGCGGCGGGGGTACGGTCAGACGCGATCCTCCATTGCCCTGGTGATGCTGCAGCTTGTGCTGCGAGTTGTGGTACGTATTGGCGGCTATGATCGGGCGCACCTGGTTGGGCACGAAGAGATTGCGGGCGGGAGGCTTCGAGATCTCCGCCTCGAAGCGTGAGAGCTCATCCTCGATGTTGCGACGCTTTGTACCCATTTTAAGTGGGTTTGGCTCTTTTAAAAAATCAAATCAAAACAACTTTTCACGCAAAAATGCTGCAGAAAACTCGGAGTACTAAACAAATATCGATTTCGTTCCCAATCGATTACACTATTTTTATTTCAAAGGCCTGTTTAGACATGGCCGCAGAATCAGGCTCTATTTGCAATTATATAACAAATAAAACAGTTATTTTAAGGAAATAATAATATTTAATAAATATGAAAATAAAAAAATAACTTCGACTTATTACATTTGAGTACGATAACGGGCCTTGATAATTTCAGCGTTCAACCGTTAACCGTTGACCGTTAAAATAGTAGACGATAGTGCAGTGTGACGGCTTCGCATTAGCTGGCAAATGCCTTATGTTAGTAGACTAGAATTGGTATTTCGGCGTCGTCGACACCAGCACTGACTAAACTTCAGAATTACTGTTTTCTTTTAGACGATCTGATAAATAATACTTGAATTAAAATCGTCGGAAAAGCTCTAGCTGTGATAGAAAGTATCCTCAGCAAGCAAAATAAACGTAGAAGCAATATTCCACACACATACACAGTTAACGAAAGAGCACAGGCATACCCACACAAGCGCACAAAAAGTCGAGGGGCGACAGCAACAACAAAAAGTGTGGAAAATCACAAAACCAATACATTTCTCCATTTATTTGAAAGCACTAGGCCCCAGGAAAATGCCAACCAAGGAGCGCCACATAGCCATGATGGGCTACCGATCAGTGGGTGAGTTTTCCCAGGAAATTCCGCCAGAAGCACAGCTGTTGTTGCTGCTGGCACTGGTAATTGCGTAGTATTTCGACAACAGCAACAACTATGAACAATTGACCATAATAATTACGCTTCGCCCGCAGGCAAATCGTCGTTATGCATACAGTTCGTGGAGGGCCAGTTCGTGGACTCCTATGACCCCACCATCGAGAACAGTAAGTTCCACATCCCATTCCGTGCGGATTTCTTCGAAGCCAGGATGACTCTACGCTTCGATAGCAGTAGCAATGCGTAATGATCGGTAATTCCCATTCGCAGCCTTCACGAAGATCGAGCGTGTAAAGTCGCAAGACTACATCGTCAAGCTCATCGACACGGCGGGCCAGGACGAGTACAGTATATTCCCGGTGCAGTACAGCATGGATTACCACGGCTACGTCCTGGTGTACTCGATAACCAGCCAAAAGTCCTTTGAGGTGGTGAAAATCATATACGAAAAGCTGCTCGATGTGATGGGCAAGAAATAGTAGGCTTCTTCCCCGTGGGTTACGCTTGAGAGCTATGCTAACCTTTTTTGTCTTTCAGTGTACCTGTGGTGTTGGTCGGGAACAAGATCGATCTGCACCAGGAACGAACCGTTTCCACGGAGGAAGGCAAGAAGCTTGCCGAGTCCTGGCGAGCTGCATTTCTGGAAACGTCCGCCAAACAGAACGAAGCAAGTACCAAGACCAATCACACTAGCTGAATGCATCTAATCCACTTCCTTCGCAGTCCGTGGGAGATATATTCCATCAGCTACTGATCCTCATTGAAAACGAGAACGGCAATCCCCAGGAGAAGAGCGGTTGTCTTGTATCGTAGGGCGGCTGGGAAGCTGAAACTACGGCCGAACTGTTGGGAATACGGCAAATCGCTATGGCAATACGAAAATCGATTATCTCTTATCTACACAGTTGGGCCAGCGTGTATGGCGGGGCGGGCCGTACCCCTTGTGCGCAGCAGGAAAATCTAAAAACCTAATAGACCTAATAGTTTTAAGACCAAACAACAAGTAACCAATATCAAGAGAGCTGAATGCGTCCGCTAACGCTGCCCAGCAGGTTTTGTGGTTCGCGTTTAGCGCAACACAACAGGTTTAAGTTAGTACGTTTTTTTCACAACAACAATTCAGTTACAAATTTCATATACAAATTCTGCAAACCTTTAGTTTCAATTTAAATATAATTTTTCAAAATACTATTCAAGATTGTGTTTTAATGGTCAAAATTTTTGAGTGTGAAAAATATAAATAGAGGTCGATTTATAAAAGTTACAAGTTCGGCGAGAAAAGCTGCCAATTGCAATTCCAAAGTGCTGGATTTACTTAATTTCGTCTATACCTGATTAAATAAGACCGATACTGTCATGATTTCCATAGATTTCCAACTGTTGTGAATACTGTGGCCAAGGTTCAGTGAACAAAACAATTGGGAGGATCGAGGTATGGTTCTTAATAAGAGTAATTTCAAAAACTTATAAAGATCTTTTGTCATCAAACCAATTAACTGTTTGGATAAACTTAAAGGGTCGCCTGGCCACTCTAGCAATAATTGCATCTGTTAAGAAAAATAAGGGGACTTTAAAATTATATACCGCTATTTCTTATGTCCCATTTGGTCGGGCGAATTTGATTGACACTCGCTAAGATTTGGATCGCTTAATATTTGTAAAAGCTGAAAATAGAAAAAATACATAGAAATTATTCAGCATTCCAATAAACCGATTATGAATAAAAATATTTCTTGTCTTATCTTTAATCTAAATTCGCGGCTAACAGAGCGTTGTGCGAACTAACAGTGCTGTTAGCTGTCAGCTGCCATAACCCACCACGAAAATAGCAAATCCACCACAAGGCGAGTTCCAATCGGACCGAGAGTTAAATGTTTTCCGATTTTCAAACAGTGAACTTGTGCGTGCGTTAAAATTAAACTCGTTCAGCATTTAAATCGCGTGAGATTCTTGCCTTTTAACGGTAATTTAACAAAGCGAGCGATTCGTATTAAATGTGAATGTTCCCCATGTAGAAGAAAGCGAGCTGGTTTTTCTTCTCTATTTTCTGTATTGCAATTGTTTTTCTGGCCGACTTTGGCTGGGTGTGTGTGTATGTGTATACTTGTGCGCAATGCGTGGGTATTTTCTCAGTTTTTCGTTCTATTTTCAAATTTTATTGCTCTCGCATAATAGTATACATATGTACAGCATTATGTTTGACCGTTATTTCGAATTTCTCCAACACCGCGAGTTTTTTGTGACGGCATTTCCCAGTCCCGATTTGTAAGCCATCTCTGTACATTTGTATGTACATATGTGGATAGGTATGTTTGTACAACTGCACTTACAACCCGCTAATCAGGTGCAATGCACATACATCCATCGATTCCGATTCGGAATCCCAATCGGAATCCGAATGGGTGGGCCACTGGCTTTTCTTGTTGCTTCCTTTCCGGGCCACAGCCTTTTATCGATTTAATAACAATCGAACGGCCGCGAGTCGTTGGACTCTGCAAAAACCGGCACTCGCACTTGGCGGCGATGTCTGGCCAGGATTGGAGATAGGAGCTTGCAGATGGCAACGGACTAGATGTTATTGACGTACTTAGCCATGCTTATGTATGTGCAGATGTGTTTGAGGTCGAGTCTTGATTTCCAGGTTCATCTAGCTCACTGGCGATAAGTGCTGGGACGCGTGTCAATATTTATACCCCCTGGTGATGATGGTGGAACTACGGAACCAGGCTATGCCCATCTGGGGGATGGGCCCATGGCTGATAAGATAAGTCGCGATTTTATAGCGCCCATAAAAGCCGCAGCAAGCCCACAAAACAAGTGAAACCTGCCGATTGTGCTATTATCAGGGGATTAAACTGACAGAATGGAAAATCAGTCTATTCAAGCAGATTTCATACTATAGTTGAAGCTCTTTTTTCAAATTAAAACACATAGCTGCTTGGCCTAAACATCTCGCTAGTTTGATGAACTTAACTGACCGCAATTAATAGTATTTTTATTTATCATCCAGCTGGCCTGGGAGTCACGTTAGAGTGCTTAATTGGCACAGCAAGTGCCAGTGACTGATGCAAAAGTACTAATATTTAACGAGGCAACTGCATTTTTCAAATTAAAGAGAACTAGCGACCCACAAAATTCGTACAGCGAATGAGCTTAGCACATTTTCCCCACATTAATGCGGCTGCATTAATTGCATTATGTACCTACGAGCCCACTTGTATGTGTATGTTTAAACACACTCGTTCCGCGTATTTACATATGCATACGTGTGTATGTAGCCATGCTAACAGATAGTCTAGATCTAGATCAGTGCAGCCAAGCACATGGGGTTTTTGTGCTCGGATGTGCGCCGCCAAAAGGGGAAAGTGCTCACTTATCCAATCCCATTGCCGATCTACCCAGTCGCAATTGAACTAATGAAATGTAGCCATCCTCCAACACGTCATGCAGCCCGATAATCATTACCACAACTCAGTTTGCAGACACACACTTGCGGTAGAAGCAGTAGTTGCTAAATCATATTTAATATGCTGCAGCTGAAGTACACTCAGAAAAAATATAGTTTGAACTTTGTCTTTCGACTAAAATGAAGATTGAAACTGAAGCAATGATGCAAAATGAATATGAATGAAATGAATATGCAAAATCAATTAATAAAAAAATCTTTTATTTAGCGATACCTAAAGTGGCTGAAGTTTTTTAAAATATAATCAAACTAAAATATATTATCCAAAATACAATAAACCTGATGTAGTTGCTGATTATGTAATCTCCACACACCGTCAATGAAGACCCTCTGTCCATATTTTTTTTTTAGAAGCAATAGTCGTAAGACAAATCACTTTAACCCACATGCATACTTCATCGCACCCGTGGGGTTCTGGCCCATTGACCGCAAGTGTAGGAAACAAGTCATGGTGGCACCACAACAAACCTTTTCCGCACCGCACCTTTCCTGGCTTGCTCTCTTTTCCCAGTTCGCCAAAGTGCCCGTGTGGCACAATTCGAACTTGGCGTCAATGCCGTTCTGTAGCCACCGCACTGGTGCCACATCCGATCCGATGTGGGAGAGTGTGTGACGAGGGCGCAGTACGTCACTTCGTCACTTCGCCACTCGGCACCAACATCAACAGCAAGTACGCAATACATAATGCTTGAGAGGAAGACCGGCCAAGTACGGGGTCAATGCCCGCTGGCCTGGTTGGTTGGTTGACTGACTGGGTTGGCTGGGCTACAACTGCAGCGCAGACGTCGGAAGATGGCCCTTGTAACGGCTTAGGCGCAACATTAATATTCCGCCTGTTGTGAAGTTACCGCACCACGTCGCATTGGGTTCCGTGTCTGCCGGCGGAACAAAACGCTCTCCGAGTGGGGGAACCAATCTGTTGAAAAGACAAACGAGCTGCGATGACATTTGTGTCGCTGCACTGTGGGTCACAGCATCGTCAACCCTTTCGAAAGAACCTAAAACACCCCGCAGCACAAATGCCTACCGATTACGATTATGAGTGCGTGCACTCGAGCCCAATGAACACTGTAGCCGTATTGTTATTTCTCAGCTTTTGTAGGAAGATTACTATCCATTACCAAGATAATAGCTGAGCTTAAACATAACTTAGTTGCTAACTAACCTATTGCAATCATCTAAATTGTGCGGTTTCTCATTCACATGAATTGAAATTCCTTCGTATATGTATGTAATCAATAATAAGATATTGTATACTGCATCGAACTGATTATTCTTCGAGTGCATGTGCTTGAGTTCAGTTTGCGCCGTTTAATGTGCGGCACGTGTCTCGAGCCTGTCCTGGAGCGATGCCTCCGATGATGAGTCATAGGCCACGGCCACCACCAAAGGCCCAACAACCCCAAGCGAGTGTATGAATGGAAACGCCAGCTCGCGTGTCTGTGTGTGGGAAATGGGGAAACCCTCCCCAGTCTAGTCCAACATTCAGATTCACTCACGGAACCCATTCGATTGCAGACTCTCGCCATGTCGACCAGCCCGAAACCGGTTAAGAAGGTGCCGATTCACTTGCAGAGCGCCCAGAATCGCGTCTACATCAAGAATGGTAAGCTCATTAGCCGACCCCGTGTGGGAATACATCAAGTTAGAACACTGATTCCATTGCAGGCGAGATCGTCAACCATGACAAGTCCTTTAAAGCGGACGTGTACATCGAGGATGGAATTATCAAGTAAGTGATTTTAATTACACTAGTCCAAGTCCACGCTGCATGCGAAATGTTCAGTTCATTTGAGCTACACCTTCGGCTTTGACTTAGTGAGAAAGATTAATCTAGACCAAGAAGGATTAGAAATGGCCCTCCAATGCAAGCTGGTTTGCCAAGGGCGTTGGCATGACTCACGAGAAAAGCACGGAAATTTTTACTTAACCACCCTTATCCTATTGCCAGGTTTGTGGGTCCCTCCTCGGAAATAACGATACCTGGCGGAGTGCGCACCATCGACGCCAGCGGACTGATGATCATTCCCGGAGGCATCGATCCCCACACCCACATGCAGTTGCCTTTCGGCGGAGCCGTGGCCGTCGACGATTTCTACCATGGAACCAAGGCCGCCGTGGCAGGTGGCACTACCATGATCAGTAAGCAGGATTATCAAAACGCTTGACCTGTACTCATTTATTCCTGTCCACTCCCCTAGTCGACTTTGTTCTGCCCAACAAACATGAGTCGATGATCGAGGCCTACGACAAGTGGCGCAGCTGGGCCGATCCTAAGGTGAGAATTGAAGGGTGTATATTGGAAGAGGACATAGACTTTTGTTTCAAACACAAGAAAGTCTAAGTATCAGGGAGTAGTAAGTTAGTTAGTAGCTAGGAAAAGCTAGCTAGCTTTGTTACCTATTTATGCTAGTTAAACATACATATAAAATAGCAAGATTAAAGCTCTTGTTACGGATATGGCTTGTTGAAACATGAGGAATCTATGAGTACATACATTTAGGCATGTAATCAATATAATTGTTTATTTAGGTATGCTGCGACTACGGATTGCATGTGGGCATCACCTGGTGGTCGAAGTCGGTGTCTGAGGAGATTGGCATTCTGTGCAAAGAGCTGGGAGTGAACTCGTTCAAAACATTCATGGCCTACAAAGGACTTTATCAGGTACGTCGGCTATAGTGGAACGCATCTGCTTCATAATTAATGGTTTTCCACCATTTCAGCTGAATGACTCAGACCTTCTGGATGTCTTCGAGCGTATCAGGCACCTAAATGGCGTTGCTATGGTAAGGCTACTTGCACCATTACTAATCCAACTTAAAGCAAGACTAGCAAAAAGATTCATAGGAACTTCCTGTTTAATGGGATACACCCATCTGGACAAGCTCTTTCTAAAATTCGATTGAAATATATTGTAAACAAGTTTGAAAGGATGTACATTTAAAAAAAAGTTTGTGATATAGGTTTGAAGCCAGCTTCAATGCACTATTTACAACCATTACAACCATCCACATGCATCCACTTGTAGTACAACTATATTCGTTTCCACAGGTCCACGCGGAGAATGGCGACATCATTGCGAAGAACACGCAGCGCCTGCTGGCCGAGGGCATCAATGGGCCGGAGGGTCACGAGCTGTCGCGACCCGAGGAGGTCGAGGCCGAGGCGGTGCACCGCGCCTGCGTCCTGGCCCACCAGGTAAGACCACTCCCATGTCGCCAGACAGTGGGGGATGTATGGGAAGTGGGAGGAGGGAGAAGGGAGGAGGCGGTGTGTGTCCATGCCGGTTGAGTGCCACTGTGCACTGTGCCGCGCATTGTAATCATGGTTTATTTAATTATGTATGTTATTTATGATTTTGATTTCCTATTATTTCCATTGTGTATGATGCACCCTGTACATATTATGCGGTATGCGGCACTTGATATAACCCCACAATAAACGTAACCTAGGCCGATTGTCCCCTGTACGTGGTCCACGTGATGAGCAAGTCGGCGGGTATTGAGCTGGCCAGGGCACGCCACCGCTACCGCGGGCGATACATAATGGGCGAGACCCTGGCCGCGGCCCTGGGCACGGATGCCACCTGTTGCCAGCACCTGGGCTTCGACGCCGAGGCTGCACATGTGCTCAGTCCGCCCTTGCGGCCCGACAAGACGACCCCCGAGTTCTTGATGAAGCTGCTGGCGAAGTAAGTCCTGCCTGTTGCCTGGGTTCACATTCCGGGCCGGGACCGTAAATATCAGAGGAAACCATTGTTTCGAACTCAAATTATTCGATGATGTTGGATAAGCCCCACGATTTTTGAGTTAGTTGATCTTCCCAGAAAGCTGCAGGAGTATTTAAAACATATTTAGAAAGAAGAAATAATTTAAATTACATAAATAATGATTTTGAACCGGAAGCATAGAAATGCAGGCCTTATAAATGGACATTTAGGATTGGCATTGTCACATCGCCCATATAAAGTTATGTTTTAAAATTATATGTTGATACTAAGGTTTTAAGCAATCAAATCCACCATGTAAACTGAGTAGGAAAATTAATAATATGATTTTAAATGTATAAAATGATTACGGTCTCTGGTCCTGGGATAACTTGTCCTTGTTCATACTGGTTACTCTGCATACTAACCTGGTTTTTGCTTCTGCCTGCCTGAATCGTATCCACTAACTATCTAACTGCGCCCGTTCTCGAAACTAACCCACTAATCCAACGACGTTTCCATGTTTGCCATTGCTTCACTCACACGCCCACCCACACGTCCAGATGAAGACGCCGCTCTTCGTGTCCGGCCTCACCAGCAAATCCTCTGCCGAGCTCGTGGGTCGCGCCCGTCGCAGTGGCTACTGCGTGTTCGGGGAGACGCTGGCCAGCTCACTGGGTCGCTCCATGAGCGCCGTGCCCAAGGGCGACCGCATCTACGCCATCACCAGTCCCCCGATCCGCGAATCCGCCGAGACACCCAGGCAGCTGATGAAGTCCCTGGCTTAGTAAGTATCTCCTTGTTTCAGTGGAATCGAAGACCCCGTACTTTGGCCCATATTGGCCCATGCCAAATTATTAGGCGGCAAAGAATGCTAAAGTGCATAGGTTTTAAACGAGAAACCCTAATATGAAGTTTTTATGGATGTCTGGACTTGGTTTTGCGTTGATTAAAGTAAATCTAAAGAATTAGAATTAAGAATATTATTCTTTTAAATATATCAGACACACAATAAGTTCATATATTCCACATGACCATGCTCCAAAAAGTAAGTATACAAGATTCAGAACACGATCGCTGCATTTCCCACCCTGCCGGTGATTGTTTGTTTCGTTACTCTTAACTGACCATCTAAAAAGGTTACCTAGATTCCATCATTGATCCACATTTTCTCCACAGTGACGATTTGCAGCTGACTGGCAGCGACAATTGCACCTTCAACAAGGAGCACAAGGCGCTCGGAAAGGGTGACTTCACCAAGATTCCCAATGGCGTCAACGGAGTCGAGGATCGCATGTCGCTGGTCTGGGAGAAGGGCGTGCACGCCGGGCTTCTGGATCCATGCCGCTTTGTGGCCGTGACCAGCACAAATGCAGCCAAGATATTCAACATCTATCCCCAGAAGGGACGCATTGGTAAGTCAGTTGGAAGCATCCGATATTTACTCAGTGTTTAAAGCAACCTGCTCTCTTTTACCTTGTAGCCGTCGGCTCGGATGCGGACATTGTGATCTGGAATCCGAATGCCACCCGTACCATTTCCAAGGATACCCACCACCACGCCTGTGACTTCAACATATTTGAGGGCATGACCGTGCACGGCGTCTGCGAGTTCGTCTTGGTCCGCGGTCGGATTTGCGCCGAGCGCGGAAACGTGCGGGTGGCGGAGGGCTTTGGACGTTTCATTCCCACACCTGTTCGTCCGCCGTTCGTCTACGACATCATCGAGGGCAAGGTGCAGTCGCAGCCGGAGGAGCAGCACGAGGAGAAGCAGAACGGCAGCGTGGCCAAGCGGTTCGCTGAGCTGGACATACAGATTCCGGTGCAGGAGCCCATCAGCGCCATGCTGGCTGGCAACCTAGCCATGCCGGCGGAGGGATCTCTGTGCAGCACACCCTCGGTGCGTGGCCGCGTCGATGGAAAGCGCGATTTGCAGGAGTCTTCCTTCTCCATAAGTGGTACGTTGACTATAATCAATTGTTTCGTAGTTGAAATCTATTCTTGATTGTTTCAAAATCTCTTTTCAGAGGAGCTCGACAGGTCTGGTGTTCGAGCGTGCATCAAAGTGAAGAACCCACCTGGCGGAAAGTCTTCCGGATTCTGGTAGATCACAGACCCGATGTCGCATCGCATGGCGTATGGATGCGGAATCGCACAATCTCCGACGACAGTGTAAGCCAAAGTCTGCGCTCATTCGACAACTAAACTGGCATTTAATATAGATCCCTGAAACAAAATCGTAATCTAACCAAATTTCAAATAAGTACATAAGAGCATAACCACAAACCAATTAAGAAGGTATCATAGAGTCTGCTTCGTCATTTTGTATTTAGAACCGATTGCCTCTTGTTGATACAATTTTTGTTAAGTGCATCATCAACTGAATGAAATGCCTCAAAGCATTCGAAGTCGAAAATCAAAAATTATGGCTGCTTAAGGTATTTTTCGTTGAAATCGTTTATTTTAATACTTTGTTTATTTACAAGGAGATTTAGCACAATTTAACTCTGTTAAATTCATGACACTATTGCAATTGTTTATTGATTACCCGCTTCGAAGTAGAGCACATCGATCATGCCACGTGAGACAAAGTAGCGCTTGGGAGCAAATTCGGCATTTAATCTGAGGATGTCTAAAAGTAATACTTCAATCGATTTTTTGATAAGATAAAAGTATAAATGTGGAAAACTATTTATTAAAAATACATACTTTATATACATATATTTAACAAAACAAAAGCCGAACACAAAGATCAAACTAATAAACTTTACCAAAAGATAGAATTGCATCTTTTAATTTCCAATTGAAAGCCAAAAGGGAAAACTCAGGAATATACATATTTATATTCCGGTTTTATGAACTGAAATAAACGAATGACAGCAGTAAAGACGACATGGATTAGTTATTGATCGCTTTTATTTATATGGATATTTACAAATCGATTTAGCACAATTTCCAGATGTATATATACTGTTATCAATTGTGTTGCAAAAAGGTATGACTGACAGACGACTATGCGAAATCAAGTGCCTAATAGATGAACTGCATGAGCTAAACTGCCCTTGCAGTTATTCGTATGAATACATAATTACAATTGTTCAATTACAATTCGTTCAAGAAAAATATTTGACCGCCTTATTTGGTGCAAGCCAATTTGTCGTGGCTATCAATCAATCATTTTTCGCAGATGTGTTTTAATTTAAATGTTTAAATTATCAGAGGTAAAATACGAATTGGGTTTGCCTTCGCTTAACTACTTACAATTGGTTAGTGCACTCATGCGAAACAATTATAATATTATCATTACAGGTGTCGTACAAATTAACAATCTAATGAACTAGTCTTGATATAAATAAAGAGTTTTGCAGTGCTTTGGGTAACCGAAAATTGGGTGGTGAACCTGCTTTTGCGTGTTATTTAAAAATATTCACTTCTGCATTTTTTGCTTACGTCCTAAAATCATTCGTAATCGTGTGACCTAAAATTGACTTAACAACTAAATTCCAATAGTTAATGACAGTTTATGAGTTTTTCTTTTATTTTCCCATAGTTTTGCGTTGGTGGCTGGTGAATATTGTTGGTTTCATCTGATGGTAGATTGTAGGAATGCATGCGACCGCAAATTCTATTGATCTTCCTATTCAACGCTGAAAGGAGATAGCATTGATTACTTCATTGAATCTAATTGCATCTAGCGATTGTGAGCTTGGACTTACTGTCTGATACTATGCGATCGCTTGCTCGCTTACAGTTTCTTCAAATAGGCGGCACACTTAACCGCACTGCTAACTTGTCCTGTGTTAAGGAGACTCAACTTCTTGTGCTTGGCCCGGAATTTCTTCACATAGGCGTCAATAAGATTCTTAATCTTGTGCGGATTGATCTCACCAGACCGACTGTGGCAGATCTGCAATTTATATTAAATGAATTAAATGATACGCTTACACTCTTTATAATTGTAATGATTAAACTATGGCACTTACCTTAGGCACGGCTCTCCGCATAATGTCCTTGTAGTCATCCTTGGTAATCGCTTTCTTGTTAAAGTACGGTTTCAACACCAGTTTCACCTCCTCAACGACGCGTTCCTGCCGATTTAGTTTCCGTAAAAGCTGATGGGGGAATAAATAATTAGTTTTATTTTCTGTTCTGATTGGGTGTCTCTGAAATGGACTCACTCTATCCTTATTTTGTAGGTCTGTAGCCGAATTTGGCACGTCGTCATATAAATCAGGATTCCTTGCACCTAATCATAGAAGAGAAATGCATTAGAAATATTTGACCAACCCGATTTTACGTAAGATAAATTAAGCTCGTTCACACACGCACCTTTTACTTTTGATTTTCGGTCGGCCTTGGTGCGATTCGACTTTTTGCCCACCGCTGTGTTGTACCGGGAAGTCATCCGGATGTTGCTAATGGGCGAACTGCTTCCGAACAGGTTGTCGAAAATTTCTACCTTGCCTCCGGTTGCTCCACCCTTCGCTCGCCTGCTGGCTTCCATTGGAATGGGCGGCTCGAACAGATCTTCGTAGTCCGCCGAGCCCGGCGAGTAAGGACTCTCGATTTCCATGCTGAAGGAGTCGTCTAAAGCGTTGCTCGATCCTCCGGCATTTCCGAGGCCGCTTCCGTTTCGGGGGCCACCTATTCCGCTACTCGTGGTGGGCATGTTGCCGACGCCACTGCTGCTGCTGGCCACACTGCCTCCGGCCTTGGGCAAAGGAGTGAGTTTCTTTGAAGGAGGCGTGGGACTGGAAATTGAAGGTATGTGCTGCGAACTTGACACCACACTGCTGCTCGTGAGCAGCACATTAGAGAGAACGGTTATGGTCTTCCCATCGGCTGTCTTGTCATGGTTGTCGCCTCCGCCGGCACCTCCTCCGCCGCCGCCCGTGCTGACGGAACTGCTGCTGATGTACTGGGCGGAGCTCACCTCACTCTCTTGCTGAATGGACCCGCTCTGGTTCGGTTTGTTCATCAGCGCCATCACCAGATCAACCGGATTAAGGGCGTTCCCCTGTGCCTGAGTGTTGGTGCTCGCATTCGACCCGGTTACATGGGCGCCATCACTCTCTCCCTTGTCACCAGATCCCGATCCGATTGCGCCACTCGCCGGCATGCTAGCTGTTTGCTGCTCTAGGTTTTGGCTCGGAGTTGGTGTCGGCGAACGCGGCGAAAGTGAGGGCGACTTGGTGGGCTCGAAGGGATCATAGGCATCTGGCGAGCACGGTCCCGACTCTGGCGGTGTATTTGGGCCAATCTTCTGACCGCCATCGTGACTGGCATGGCCGTGCTGGGGAGTCTGCTCCGCAGGTGCAATAGAACATGATGCTTCCAGCTCGTCCGCAGAATTAATATCGTCAACGTCTTCGTGAAGAGGGTTGTTGCGCACCTTGTGCTGCATCTTTTTGGTAGGCAGGTTGAACTTGACGAGAGGCGGTTCAGGTGGTGTCTTAGGACCCGTTGACTGCGTCATGTTCTCATACGAGGTCTCCATGATTGCGTCCAAGGATCCGACCTGGGGAGTCTTCTCTCTTTGCCCATTTTCCCTCATAAGATCGTGATCCCTGTCGCGCTCCCTCTCCCTTCTCGATGAGAGTGGCTCTGTCGCATCCTCGCTGTCTGTGAGCACAATGACATCTGCCGGCTCCTGATGAACTTGGAAGGGCGAGCGTTCCAGATCGATGATAGCCACCGGCTTAGCCTCCAACTTTTTACGCTTGCGCTTCGTCTTCTTTACTGCTCCCACAGCACTGCAAATGTTGCTATTGGAGGCCATTGACGCCATGGACGTCATGCGATTGCTCAAGAGATCCTCCCTGCCGGGTGGGATTGTAACTACAGACTGCTGCTGGGAGCCCAGCGTGGCGCTAGCATTGTTTGTGTTCGACTCCTTGTTGAAGCTTACGCTAACCAGAATATTGTTGCCCGAAGCAAATACTTCCTTCGATGGCAGAGGTTCTGGTGTCTGGGTACGACGTTTACGTTTCTTTTCTTTGCGTGGCTTCTCCAGCTGATGCTGTTTCCTTTTCTTTTTGCTCTTGTCCCGCTTGCGCTTGGTTTTTTTGGGTGTTAGCCCGCCATCGTTATCATAATGGCCGCCTGATCCCTTGGGCGTTCCAAGCGGAGGCGTCCAAGACGAGTTTTTGTCCTGGAGGGCGCTGTCGTGGAGGAAATCGCAGCGATCGGGTGATGGCGATGGTGACCACTGACCAGTCGTCATTCCTACCTTCTTTCGTTTTCTCTGGGGAGCAAGGAAGTCGTCAGCATCCTCGAAGGGATCACGTTGCCGCGAAATGCGACGCATCCGCGCTGCTGTCGTCGGACTGCTGCTGCCCGTCCTCTTCCTCCTTTTCTTCTTATCGGACTTCTTTTTTTTCTTCTTGTGCAGATCCTTGGGACTCTTGGAACGACTTCTGCTCCGGCTGCGACTTATCCGTGGTGTGTAGTTTGGCGAGCCCATATATAGGGGTGATCTATTACCATCTCCGTTGATGCGGTTGGGAGTGTGCGAGCGCGATCCTCTGGAGTGTACTGATTGAACTGGACTACTCTCCCTTTCATTGCGGGGAGTCGGTACCGGTGAGGGTGAGCGGGCATAGCGTCTGTTCGTAGAGGTTCGACGGCCCCTACCATGTTTATGTGGAGAAGGTGAAGTTCCTGGCGGTGGCGTCGGCGACATGCTAAAGCTGCGTCGCTTAGGCGAACCAGATCGGGAGCGCGGGGAGCCCCGTGAGTCACGAGAAAGGCTACGTGAGAAACTGCGTGAGTTTCGCCTTCCCGAACGACTTCTGTGCGACCGCATTGCGTCGCGTCCATAGCGATCCTTGGTCTGTGGCTGATGTCTTGATGTGCCCACCACATTTCGAACATCATAGCGAGGTAGTTCCCTTCGTTTGGGACGTTGAAAGTACTGCTGATGCTGGCCATGCTGGTTGTAGTGAAAGTAATTTTGGTGCTGATTATGCTGATGCTGGTAGTTTTGGTTCTGGTGATAATTTTGTCCGTAATGCTGGAACGGCCTGTTGTGGAACTGCTGGTTGCGGTTGTTAAAACGCAAGCCTCCACGGCCACGGAAAAAGCCGCGCTGTTGGTCCCTTCCGCGATAGGAAAATCTCTGGCGGCTGTGCGAATTCGAACGCGATCGAGACCTAGAATGAGAGCGGGAGTAGGACTTGGAGAGGCTGTTACGTCGACGCCTGTTCCTACTGCGACTTGGGGAACGACTTCTGCTCCTGCTTCTGCTAATACTCTTGCTCTTACATCTGCTCCTGCTTCCACTCCTACTGCGACTAATGCTCTTGCTGACTCTCGGGCTCTTAGAACGGATCTTTGGAGTGAGACTCCTGGAGTCTGGACGCGGGCTCCCATCTGGCTCCGGCTTGTCCCCACGATAATTGCGATCCTTTTGTCGCTTGCCGACCTTTTTGAAAGTCTCGCCCTTGTTGCGTTTTGAACGCGACTTTGACTTGGCTTTTTTATTGTTAGCCGTGCCACGGCTTCGACTGCGTCGCGTTGACTCGTTCTCATTGTTCAATTCGTCCTCTGACTGAATATCCGTACCGGCAGCTTTCTCTGGCTCATCCTCGTCGCCGGAAACTTTAGAGGACCGAGTTTTGGGACTCGTGTTTGCATTATTTTGATGCGTTGTGCCAGCCTCTTCCTCCTCCGCCAAATTTTTTTCGTCCAGGCAGGGCGTGTACGAGCGATCCTGCTCGTGCTCGCTACCGCTTTCGTTGACATCCTTCTCTAAGCTTGTATCCTTCTTTGATGCTGGTCGCTTAGACGGAGCTCTCTTAGGGCTGACTTGTGCCTCCGTTTCGGTAAGCAGTGCCTTCTCGAACTCTTTCGGTTTGTCAATGTCTAGCTCCTCCCAGTCGCTATCATCATAAAGCTCGAGTACTCCCTTGGCCCGATCTCGATCCGCGGCGCGATCCTCTTTGACCAGTGGGCTGGGAGTGCTGCGCGTCCTAGCTTCCTCTGCATCGTTTTCCTCTGGGGGAGCAGCTTCCACGTTGGTGTTGCTTGGCTCGTGATCGGAGGACTCGGACTTCTCCGTTGGAACAGCGTCAGAGGACTCTTCGACCAATTCGGGTTCATCAGGTTCTTCGGTTGGATTCTCCGGCTCGTATAGGTCATCATTATTGACTTTTTCGGGAACGGGTTCGGGCTCAGGTCCCAAAGGCAATGGTATATCCGTATCCTCATCATCATCATCTAATTGTACTAAATCTTCATTCATATCGTCGTCATCCTGTCCCAGAGGAAAGCATTAAATGAAGATGAGAAGAGAATAAAATACCATGATTAGTAAGCGTCAAAGAAGAATTGGTCTGAAAAACTATCAAACGTCACTTACTTAACTAATTATATTGCTTGCTTTGGTTTCGATAACATTATATTTGGTTTTAAGAACTGGAAATTAAAATGTTATACATTTGTGTATGCCTTTTTGTTTTAGAAGATTATGGCGAGAATAATTATGTACCCATTACTTACCTATATAATTTTAAATATGCCTTCAGATATATATGTTTTTGTTTGCATAAGTTTGCCTTTTACTACTGGTATTGAAGTTAATGATTATACTATCCATTTCAAACATTTTTCATCACAAAAGCTGATATTAAAATCACTTTTTTCTTTACCTCGCTTAATTTGTTTGATAATTACCTAACTCCTACTATTATTCATGTTAAATATCTCTAGATTCTGATAATCCCATAGATATCATACCTTATCAGATGCATCCGCTGGTCCGTGTGGAACCCCTGACGGCATCGCCGAGGCATTAGCAACCGCCTGCGACTCCTGCGAGTAAATTGAGAAGTTCGGGCAGTTGTCGGCATCGTCATTTTGATTTGGATCGTTGGGCTTCGCCGGTGCTTGCTGGAGTGGGGTTATCTTGAAGAGAGGACTGTTCCAAGGGAGGCTAGCAGGTGGCATGGGCGGAGGTGGTATGGACAGCACAACTGGCATACCCATCACTGGTGCGGGATGATGATTGAGGGGAGGTGCGAACATTGGAGTCTGTCCCGAAAAACTGTTTGATGACGACGCTACTGGGGCTAGAGGCGGCGCACTTCCAGGGAAAGTAGGAGTGGATTGGTTGGCTGGCAGCACGTTTTGCTGTCGTGGTTGCTGCTGGCGGGTGGGCGTGTTGAATCGCAGATGGAACGGAATAAAGCTTGACATATTGGTGTTGTTGCTGGAGCCGGAGCTGCTAATGTTTTGGTTGCCAAAGCCACCGCCTGCTTGGCCGTCTCCATCACCGGTCAATTGTCGCGAGGAAGCTCCCCCGCTACCGCTGGGCACACCACCTCCACCGCTAGATCCTCCGGCGCCGCCTCCACCACCTCCGCGGTAACTGCTATTGCCGCTGTAACGATTGTTGTAGCTATCACTTGAGCCTGCTCCTCCGCCTCTGTTGTAGTTAGGTCCTCCTCCTCCCTGTTGGTAAAGCGGTGCTTGGGTTAGATGCTTCTCGGTCTTAGAAGTACCTGTCTTCGGTGCAGGCGCTGCTGTCGCTGTAGGTGCAGGTCTCTGGGGAATATTGAGGCTACCATCCGCCCTAATATGTACTTCGCCTAGGTTACGCGAAGCATCATGCCAGCGATCCTGCAGATCCAAAATGCTAGACAGTATGTCTGCAGTGGGAGCTGAAGACGGAGCTGAGGGCGGCGCTGCTATGCGCGCCTTGCCTTGGAGCAAGGCTTTACGGATGCGCGGTGCTCCAATGCTACCAATGCGCACTGAGGTTTGCACTGCAGTCGATCCGAGTCCAGCAGAACTGATCTGGCTTACTGCGTCCGGCTCACTATCTGAGAAATACTCCAGGTCGTTCGCATTGCCAAATAGGGAGAAACTGGAGGCTGTTCCACCACTTAGGTGAGAACGTTGAAATCCTTCCGATTTTACTCCCATCTGTTCTGCAAGTCGCTTGCTGGCTGAAAGACGTCGACCAGGCCCCTCACTAGAGGCAGTGGCGGCCCCACGACGACGCCGACGCCTACGCCGTCTTATCACTTTCTTGCTGGTTTTAAGGGCGAACTTTTCGTCAAAGTTGTTCAGATCGTACTCGACCACGTAGGTGCGATAGCGAGTCCTTCTCCGCCGCCGCCGCTGAACAGGTTTTTTTTTCGTGCTTGTGGTTGTGCGCCGAGTAGTTGTAGTAGTGGTTGTGGTAGTGGTGGTGGTGCGGGTACGAGTCCGGGTCAGTGTGGAATCTTCCGTCGACGTAGCGCCCGAGCGAGTGCGTCGCAGTACAGCGGCCCTAATGCGTTCGTTTTGACGAGTGCGCAGGATTCTTGGCGGTTCCTGCACCTCACGTACCCTGAGACGAGTCTCCGGCAAGCCCATACCTCTAATATCCTCGTATAGCTGATTCAAGTCGTCTGCCAGCTCCAGCTGCTCATTATCATCCTCGTCGTCGGAGTCAATGCAGTTGTCGCAATACCAAGAGCCAGCTGGGATCTCGTACAGCGGCGGGTCTAGGCAGTCCATGTGGTATCCCTGATTGCAGCTGTCGCACAACAACATCACATCCTCCCGATCCGGACATTCGCAGATTTCGCAGTTGGTGACCTCCTCTTCGGAAAGCGCAGCGGTATCTGCCTCGTCATCTAAGACCAATTCGGTATTGGACTTACTCAGATCCAACCTCACTTCTCTCACCACCCGGCGACTAGCGTAAGAGTCCCGCACGATAATCCGGTCGAATTCAATGCGATCAATGGGACAAGTTTGGACATTTCGGGACCAGGCGTCGATGCAGGCCGCGCAGAATATGTGCTCGCATGTTGCTGGCGTGCCAATCTCCTGCTGCCGGAAAGTGAGTAAGCAAATGGGGCACTTCTCCAGCAGATCGTTACTGCTGATGTCGGAACTGAAGCCGTCGTCGGGGTCAGCGGGCGTGGGTTGGATTCTTTCAACCGCGTTGGGCGTCCCCTCGGGCTCCTCCTCATCGGAGGACTCTACCTTCTTTCGTTTGCCGTTTCTCGTGAGCCGTTGATCGATCTGGAATGAATGAAGTAGTGCATTAATAGGTGATGCCGCTGGGAAGTGGTTGCAACTTCAATGCCTTACATCGCTGCCGCTGGATGAGCAATCGCTTCGCGGCCCGTAGCGATTGCGCAGCTTTCGCGTAGACTTCCGGGGCACGGAGTCGGAATCCGAATCCGAAGCCACCTCCTGTCGACGGGAACTGCGTCTCAGGCGAGTCGCCGCGGAGCAGGAGGGGCGATCATCCCGGTCTTGATCCGACGCCGAATCCTCCGAGTCCTTGAATTCGATCCGCATGATGATGCGCCGGTTCCGCTGCCCGCGCTGCTGACTCAGGGGAGGACCAGCGTCGGATTCGGCATTGGAATCACGGTCGGACATGCTGATGCAACTGCGTATGTGTGTATCAAGCCGATATATTGATGTGTGTACACTGTCGGCGGGGCAGGCGCGTCTGTATTACATATATATTACAAATAGGGAGTGCTATTCGCACGATTTGCATCTAGTTATCCGTTCTTGCTAGTCTCTGCTCTCGGCCTGGTAGCCACATTTTCGATACGATGCCCAGCCGGACTCCGTGTAGTCGCCTTTCGGCCTGGCTTGTCTGTAATTGCAGGCCGCTGTGACCGAAGAGTGCAGGGTGCAGGGTGCCGAGTGCCGATTTCCGTGAGTGGCATCAATTGCCAATTTTCGGGAACTCCGCCTGGCGTTTGCCGCTCAACAGCTTCCGTGATGAGTCGTTTAAAGGGCAGATGCTGTGGCCAGTGGGCAATGCTCCCGTACTTTGTAGCCCCAACTTCGGTATTTCCAAATTGGTAGCAAACTCAAATTTTTCTCACACAGTTTCCTTTACACACACACTTGGATTTCAGCCATTTTTTCAGCTAGAGGTGGGTTAACGTCAGCGAACGCTTTCGATATTTTTGTGCCACAGCCGATTCCATTCAGACGGCGATAGGCGCCTTATGTTGTCTAAATCGAAAGAGTACAGATTATTCGGTTTCAATAAGAATATGTAATGGTTTGTGTACTCCAAATGACACTTTTTTAATTCTGTTTAAACTGAATCTTACTACAAAATGCTGATGGACAAAAGGAAAATTAATTATTATTGCAAAGGTTACCTTACAATATATTAAATAGACTCTAGATTAGCACAAGTGGATAGAAGATCCAAATAAAAAAGAATGTACTAAAATAATGAAAAACTAAAAGATTTAAATGAAACATAAATCAATTTCTTTATCTTGCCATTATATCGTACATAAAAAACTGAAATGAAACAGAATTAGGTTCTTTAACAAATAGCGTTGATAATCAATGATCACCTTATTATAAGTTTTTAATAAGTAAACAGATAAACAATATCGATTGTTGAAATGTCGATAGGAATGACCTAACAGATGCAATTAGTTTAATAATTTATAATTTTCTTAAAAGTTATACACGAACGGTTTAAATTACGAATATGTCTTACCAGAAATAGAAAATCAATTTAAAAAAAGATAATCTATGTAATCTAGTAATCTATGATGTCCCGCCATATCGATTCATTGTTTTTTTTTGTGTACCACCACTAATGAACGAAGTTTAAATCTAAGAAATAAACAATCATCTGTGAGCTTAGTTGCGCTTGCTTGCGAAATGCAGGCGGATATTAAGGCCGACATCATCGTGGAGGCGATGGAGGTGCTAGTGAATCACATTCTATACGTGCGCGGTATATACCCCTCGCACATTTTTAAAATGAAGCGGATGTACAACTCGCCCATCTATGTGTCCATATTTCCACCGCTTAATAACTACCTGGCCGGCATCCTAAAATCCGCACAAGAACTTCTCCGCCGCCGAGAGCTGCAGTGCCTGGAGCTAATAGTGTATCAGAAGGAGAATGAGAAGTTGGAGAGCTATAAAATGCAACTAGAAACCCAGGGGAATAGCCTACCGACAGATGATCATTTAATGGAGTTCGAGCAGAGCATGCGCTCTGTCATCTACAAAATCTCTCAGCGCTTGAACCAGGCGCCTAAACTGCCCGCCGGAATTTGTCATTTTAAGGTGCATCTGCACACTACCCAGGAGGCATTCATCCGCTTCAGCCAAGACTCTCAGTACCAGGAATTTCCCTGGCTTCAGGCCCAAAAAACGGAATCCCAGGCGCCAAGGCGAACCGTTTCACTCCTTCCTTTGGCTAGGGTGGAGGATTTGGGATTGAAAATGGATGCCCTCATCGTTAGTTAATGTTATATTCCTAAAACTGTTATCCATTTAATCGACGTTGAGTTTATTTTAAACTACAATTGATTCTAATCATGAATCGTTCTCTGATCCATGGTCTTTCTTTAATGAATAAAAAGCACGCCCAATGGTTTTATGGCTTAACATTAGATTCTTTAAATAAAACCAATTTTAGTGTCATTCCATTTTGAATTATAAAGACTGTTGAGGCTTTAGAGAAAGCGTCACATAGAATTGACCGGTACTCGAGCGACTATAGGTGTGTCTTCTAAAGTAGACCCTGGCGTTTTAGATCCTCGAACGTCTTTCGGTTGACAACGTTTCCCAGCGAGTCCTCGAACTCTTCCTCCTGATCGGCTATCCAGCGCTCGCTCTGCTTTTGCGACTTGAGTTTCTCCCACAACGTGATTGCGTCCTCGATCTGGGTGACATTGGCGAAATGGGCAGTGTTCGGAATGCCGAGGCAACGCATGCCGTGCGCATGACGCCACTCGGCGAAGTGCCGTTGAAAAGCCTTAGGACCCTTGTAGGTGAAGTTTCCGCATATCTCGCAATTATAGCTGATATTCAGACCATGCAGTTTATACAACCAGTAGGGGATCGGTTTACCGTCCCATCCGAGCGGCAAGTTCTTGGGATTGTACGGAACGTCGTCCGCGTCGGGATCATCTTCGTTGTCCGACTCGCTGGCCTCCACATCGCTATCGTCTCGCTCGCCACCGGTCCGAGCCTGTTTTCTCTGCACATTCTCCTTGGTAGCCGCTCTCTGCTCAGACAACAGCTCCGCGTATTTGTAGAGCAGCGCCTCTAGCTGGGCAATCTCCTTGTGGCGTTCGTGCTCCCGTGACTGCGCACTAGCTGTCTTTGCGCTGGGCTTCTTGGCCATCAGTGCGGGATCCAAAGTGCTTTTACCTTTGGTAGAGAATAAACGCTGTGCTCGCTCCTCCAGGGTGCCGCCGCACTTAAGACCCAGAGCCACCAAAGCCGACTTCAGACGATCCAGTCCTAGCGAGGCCAGCTCCTCCCAGCTGGAGAAGGCGGATAGATCAAGGTGTGCGCCGGTGTTGGCCAGCGCCGACTCAGTTTCCTTAATCGAAAAACCCGGAAATGTGCCCATCAGCCACTGGCGCTGGAAGTCAAGTTCCACCTTTAGCAGCTCCCCCTCCAGGTCGAGCAGGGGCTGAATTCGCAGGATGAAATGGTGCAGGTAGTCGTTGAGGGTCTCTATGTACATGCGGTACTCGCGGTTCTTGCGCTCTCTCGGAATATCGAAGACGTGGTCAAAGGACATAAGGTAAGTGATATAGTCCAGTTTCTCCACCGAACGCAAGTTGAGGTACAGCTCGTAGCACTCGTTGAGGTCCAGATAGCGACCGCCGCCCTCCTCGTCAGTGAACTCCACCAGGGCACTCATGTCGTCCGGATTGTTGTACACCCGAATCATCTCGTCGAACTCGACAGACAGCGGCACGCTGACCTCCGCCGGATGCGACTTGTAGAACTGCTTGATTTGCTTCAGGCGGGCGTAGAACTCATTAAACTCGTTGGGTCCCGAAAGGGCGGCAATCTCCGCCTTTCGCTCATTGTCCTTGTCCTCGTAGAGATCGCGTAGCTGGGATGTAGAGTTGTGGTGCAGTTCCATGAGGTACTTCAGCCGGTGCTCCGAATGGATGCGCTCCTTTTCGCCCGGCTTTTTGGTCGCATGCTCGTCCACCATCAGTTTGACCAGGCGCTCGCGCTCCTCGTGTAGGCGCCGCTGCTGCTCCAGGAGCGTCTCCATGGCTCACGAATGCGAAGATTTAAAGCGCAGTAATATCAAATGGAGGGCTTTTACTCAGCGAAATCCCGAAGAAAACACAATTTTTCGTCAGCGTGTGTACATTAAAATACACTCACAACAAAGCAGGGATGGCAAATATTGTCACATCATATTATTGTCAGGTTGTAATACTCGAATCACACTGGCAATTAATATGACTATCAGGAATGCAGATGATCGATTAAAGAACGATTATTAAAATAAAATATTATTTATATTTAAGATCCAAAAGGATTTTTCATTATTATTTTTATATAACAAAATATATCGCTTGCGTTTTCTGCCTATTCGATTAAGGTGAAACCCCCATCTGTTACAAATGCGATAACAATTACATCGTCTATCGGTGGTCTGACAGCTCCAACAAATACACATTTTTACCCATGCAATCGCAGGGTCACACTTTCGTGAAATCATATGATCGATTTGCAGTGAAAATTTTCAGACGTTGGGCAGAAGGCAAAAGTAACTTATCGTTTTCCATTTTCCTCGTGTTGGGCCGCCGTTTCCAACTCAGCTCGGCTGTGAATTTATTAGCTTAATTCAATTTGCAATTATTTCCAGGCACGGTTGTTGTACGTGGGCTTCTTCGAAACACTTGAATTTCCTTTCGGTTTGTGCAGTGAAAAAAATCAGTCAAAATGGCACTGAGCGATGCTGATGTACAAAAGCAGGTAATTGAAAATTTGGATTGGGAACGGGCAGGCGATCAAGGTCGTAGGGAAACAAGCAAAACGGGAGGCTTCTCCAAAGTTAGCCTTTGCAATAAAGATGGCGAAGTCATGGGATCTCCCAGGTCATGTGAACTTTTCACCGCCAGTAGTCCAATTAGACTGACATCCTTATTCGGCCCGGTCATTTGGGAGTTGCCGGAGTTTGGGCATATTTGTTCGCTAATGAAAATACATCAATTTATTTGTCCAGATAGTTTGCGTAAAAAGTGTGTAAAAATTCGTGCTGGTCATGTGACACGGCCCCCGCATTGGGGCAATGTGTTGGAGCGAGACGACTAGCCCTGCACCCCACACTCGCACTCTCTGTCACACGACCAGCGGACCCCTTACGTTATCAAAACTTTAACGAAAATAAATAGAGGCTAGGGTCTTGGACGTCTCCCTTGTCCATTTATCATGTCCAGTTATCATGTGACACACAGGCAACTACTAAACAGGACAACTGTTTCAGATCAAACACATGATGGCGTTCATTGAGCAGGAGGCCAATGAGAAAGCCGAGGAGATCGACGCCAAGGCCGAGGAGGAGTTCAACATCGAGAAGGGACGCCTGGTCCAGCAGCAGCGTCTCAAGATCATGGAGTACTACGAGAAGAAGGAGAAGCAAGTGGAGCTGCAGAAGAAGATTCAGTCCTCCAACATGCTCAACCAGGCTCGTCTGAAGGTGCGTGTCGTCCAGTGGGTGGCCCTAACCTTCACCGGAAAGCACCTAATTTTGTATCATTCGTAATCCCCGGTAGGTGCTGAAAGTGCGCGAGGACCATGTGAGCAGCGTGCTGGATGATGCCCGCAAGCGTCTCGGCGAGGTCACCAAGAATCAGTCCGAGTACGAGACTGTGCTGACCAAGCTCATCGTCCAGGGCCTGTTCCAGATCATGGAGCCCAAGGTGATCCTGCGCTGCCGCGAGGTGGACGTCCCCCTGGTACGTAACGTCCTGCCTGCCGCCGTGGAGCAATACAAGGCCCAGATCAAACAGAACGTCGAGCTGTTCATCGACGAGAAAGACTTCCTCTCTGCTGATACCTGCGGTGGTGTTGAGCTGCTGGCCCTCAACGGACGCATCAAGGTGAGTACTGTCCGTTCGGTGGAGAGAGAGCAATCCCAACTGATCTAACAAACCACTTCAGGTGCCCAATACGCTGGAGTCCAGATTAGACCTCATTTCGCAGCAGCTGGTGCCCGAGATTCGTAACGCACTTTTCGGCCGCAACGTCAATCGCAAATTCACCGACTAAATTCTATAAGTGCAAAACAAAACATAACTAACCAGAAAGAGAACCAGCATCAACACCTATCCAGCAGGAACAGTTCAAGTTATTACAACAGAAGCTCCACCCACTAAATATTGAACCCAAGTAAACTCATCCTTTGGCAGTCAGGAGGCAACAGCTAGGATTATATTCGATTTCAAAATACTTTTGCCGTTGTCTTTGTATAGTGAAACTGAAACACTCAAGAGCATTTCGGTCCTTGTGTACGCAACAGTTTTAATAGTAACCACACTAAACACGCATATATATTCTCCGATATATATGTCTGTATGCCAATACTTACTATATAGTTTAGAGGACACGATCCTAGGAGCATACGAAAGCATAATACGAGTTTGTTAAAGTTTGTTCGTTTTTTTTACATATGCACATATTTCTGAGCAGTAGGTCCAGTCATGTGCTTATATTGTATACATACACTTTAAAATTTTGCATACATTCCTGTCCAAGAATTTTTATTTCAGTTTTGCCCTCGTTGATTGTACATTATTTTCTGTAGTCTTTGTTAACTTTTTATATGTCTATGTCGTTTATGTTTGTAATTATCAAGTGCAGCGTTCAGGAGAAACACCGGCAGTGGATAGCCCCTTTTACAGAGCCGCTGGCAGGTTGCGCATGCGACCACACAGCATTGTTGCCCAGCGAAGCACCGAAATGGACCTAAACCCCCGATTTCGCTGCTTCGAGGGCAACGGACGCGTGTGCAACTGTCACTGGCTCAACGAAAGCCCCGAAAATCATCAATGTCTGTTGTTGTTGAGATACCGAGAGTATAGAATACACACTGCTTAGCACGCGACACTTAAACCCCATTACACATGCACCCACGACGATGAAGTATTGCCCAGCGGCCCAAGTAGCTAAGTTTGTTGATCTGACCATTAAGTGCAGCTTCCACACCCTTATATAACTACTTAGAGAAAATATAGAAAAATGGAAATTAGTTTTGCAATTTAGGGGACTGCCGAACTGCCACCGTTTCCACCTGCCGCTGCGCCATCATATCAGGCTCTAAAAATCAACACACCATGTTCATACACACGACTAGCATACAGGAGCAGGAACTACAGCAAATTTGAACCTTGTATTCGCATGTTCGCCAATGTTCATTGTGTATTCTTCAAGCTCATTTTCTAACCAAGTTACCAAGTAAATCGAAATTGTTCAAATATAATGAATAACTACAAGTTTAGCAAACAAATACAAATAGCATATGCGTTATTATATAACATCGAGTACTATATACATTACATGAAATACAAAATGCAAGAAAAATTACTTTTAAACAAAATTTATGTTGAATAAAAACAGTATTTCCAAAAACTAAACTTAACTATATAACAACTTCCTTTTGCAATGTTCTAATGATCCTAAAAACAAGACATGGGGTAAACTGGACTGAAATTCAATCTAGGACTTCAAATAAGTCTTTTTTATAATCGTTACTCGTAGAGTAAGAAATTATACTTGATTCGTTGAAAACATGTAGAAGAAAGAGTTTCAGACTTTTTTAAGTATATATATACACTTTTGATCAGCAGAGTCAATCTGCTCATGTCCGTATGCCCGTCTGTCTGTTTGTCCGCATGAAAAGCTAGAGTATAAAAAAGCCAGAAAGTCTAGACTAAGCATGCAGATTTATGTAACGTGGATGCAGCACAAGTTTGCTTTAGAAGATTGCCAGTGGCAATTGCCACGCCCACAATCTGACTTTCTGACAATCTGAAACCAGACGAATAACGCATATCTCAAAAGCGTACTCTCCCTTGTTTTACTCACAAACATTCTGTCTTCCGAACCCAAATAGTGCTGCATACTTTTCGGCAGATGTCCTATTCAATGTATGTAAATTTCAGGTGCGTACGTCTACATAGAGTACAAACTAGAAAAATACAAAAAAAGAATGACGACTATATTTGGCCATATCTGTAACCATAAACGTAAAAAATAATCGAAGTTGCAGCACTGGGAATCCAGCATTCGGAATTGATTTTTTAACAAACGTTTACATAGTTACATTAAGGACTAAATATAGAATCGGACCTCAAGCTTTTAAGAACTTAATAAACTGATGAGAAGTTAGACCCTACAACATGCCAACTAAAATTGTTGAACAAGAATATGCCCCAATATGCCAATCAAATTTAAATACAATGCTTTCCCAGCGTTTCAGTTAAATACTTTGGGTTGTTTCGTTTAATGGTTTTATACATATACATGTGTAAGTCTATGCATCTTATATTTCGTAAATCCATAGATTTTGTTAGACGAAACTTTGCTGATATTGATCTTTCAAATACAACTTATTAATTTCCTTTCGTCGCCGTGGCAAATCCTTCGAGAGTGAGTACTACTTGTTAAACGCATATATGTGGGGACAATTGATTGAAGAATAATGCGAACATACAAACGGAACACATCCCCGTATTCACACAAAGCATCTCTACGGTTTCGCTTTTGGTTTCCTATTGTTGCAACAACTCCGCGGATCTCCAGTCGCAGTAATCGACGATATTGGAGGTCAGATGTTCTTTATTAATTTGGAGCATGCTGCCGTTTCCACTTGAAACTTTTATTAACATATTTAATCTGGGTTTGCCGGTATATTGCAAACGGGAACTAAGTGAAGATTCGATTCGTGGATGATATCAGACTGGACTGCAAACGTTTAGTTTCTAGCATGTTTTTGTTTACTCTCTCCTTTATTGTTGGAATTTTTGAGTTTTATATAGGTGGAGTTTTCAAAATGACGTTATTCATAGGGGTGAGTTTTATATATAGTTCGACTGGCTGTTGCAGGTGCTGGTTTCGAATTTTTGGGTGGGGATGCTAAAGGGCGGCTCCGTTTGTGTTCATCCTCATTTAGCCATCAACCAAGTTCTTACTCGCCATTCTTTTGTTCGTCCTCAGATTCGGATTCTGAAAGGCAATAGGATACAAAATGTCAGTATGGGGTCTTCAAGTGGTACAAACTAAAAAGGTGTGCAGCTCTAGTTATGCTGTCCAAATGATTATTGGCCAAATTTAACTATGGAAAGTTATCTGGACACCCAACCATTCAAATGCTCTGGCACAACTCCGCTTGGCTCAATCGAACGAAGCAAACGTTCGGAGCTTTTATGAGGGAAGTGTGCATGCGGACTAGGACAAATGCAGCTGTCCAAACGATTATTGGCCAAATTAACCACGGCATTGGGTTATATGGGCACCCAATCATTATTTCGCTCTGGCATACTGTACATGAACCCTTTAAAACTGGTTCCTAATAATGGGAACACTTTAAAAGCTTGGTAAGAAGCATGCTCGGTGGAGTCAGCTATTTGTGTCCAAGTTTTCATTGGCCTTTGATGCTCGGGTTTTGTGAGGCAACAAGGCAAGCAAAAACTCAAATGCTCTTGCAATTTTGTACAATGAAAATGTCATCCAGGACAAGACCATTCTCAAAAAGTGCACTGTGTAAAGTTTCAAAGGAAACATAATTTGAATACTTGTATTGTCCAGGTTTTCATTGGCCTACGTTGTTCAGTGAATCGAAAGCAACGAGGCAAGCAAAAAACCCAAATTTCTCTTGCAATTACGTACCAGAATCAAGCTATTTAAGTCAAGACCATTCTCAAAAATTGCACGCTGATAACATTTTTCGAACAATACTAACCTTCTTCGGCTGATTGAAGCCATTCGACAAACTTTCGCATTTGTTCAAGGAAATGCATTTTGCCCTTGTTTGAGTGACCCTCCTTGTACCAGCGCAAGATGATCTCCTCGGACAGAACCTCGGTCTTGTAGAACAACAAAATGATTTTCTGGAAGGCCTTCATGAAGTTCATGTTCTCGTAGCAGAATTCCTGCACCTTCAAGATTAGGGCCAACTCCGAACGGTCGGTCGAGGCGAAAGCCTGCAACAGTGGGCAGTAGTTCTTCAGGTGACGAACAGCCTGATCGGTAACCAGCTCCTCCTTCTTATTCCATTCGCCCAATGACATGATGGTGGACCAAATCTGGTGAAGATCATACATGAGATTTAGTAGGGAAATCATCCAGTCGGATTATTTACGCATCGACTTACAATAACAATTATTTCATGATCGGGAATGTTGGTGCGTTGCGAGAAGTCCTTAATGTCAGAGGTTATCTCATGATATGGCTTCTCATCGTTGATATCATCGATGAGCGCCTGCTGCAACTCACGCTTCGCCTCCTGGCTAGCCTGAGCCTTATGCAGCTTAACGATCTCGTTGAGTTCTTTGTCAAGAAAAACTTGTTTAAAATATTCCTCGGTACGTTTGTTCGGTGGGAAAAAGTCCATAAGTCTGGAATAAAGTGAAAAAGTGGAACCATTATTAATATTTTAAGTTAACGCATTCGATAATCAACCTTAAATGACATATTGAGGTGTACGAAATTAAATCAGCACCCAAATGAAGCGAAAGTTCATTTGCGAATTGGGTAAAACTCCGTCGAACTTTCTTACTCTAGGAATATCAATTAAAGATGCACAACTGGATCATTGAGTCATCTTCCTGAGAACATTCCGGGGCTAAAAACAAATCACAACTAAAAACTTACTTGCTTTCCAGTCCACCCTTCTTAAGCGCCTGAATCAGATATGCAATGCCCTTCTCTTGCTTGAACGTCTGGAACAGCTCTAGTAGAAACTCCAGAGCAATGCCATCCTTGATCAGGTGCTCGTTGTTTAGTACCAGTAAAACATTTGGAGGTACAGAGCCGTTGACTGTGGATCAAAAATAGGGTAGAATATTGGCTTAGTCAACGGTTCTCGCAAAACAAGTTTAGACGGCCAGCTAGCAATCGTGTCCTTGGGCTCGTGCCCCTTGGACGTGGCTAGTTCATCCAAGAGTCAGTATACCAAGAAAAGGATTACTTTAGCCCATCAGCTGCAAGTTGAACAAACGTTCATCGAAACAACTAATTGAAAGACCGAATGGGCAGACGTAAGCAAATCACAGGAGGCTTTCACTAATGTTAAGACTTACCTAACCAGAGCGCTGTCATACGCGCAAGCTTGATGCGTTCACTAGGAGTAAAGCCCTTTACGAATAATAGAACCTTTCCCATCTCCTCTTCGAACATTTTCTCAAGGTACTTGTACCGTCTGATGAGCTTGACAAATACCTGAAAAAGGTAGAAAGTGTGGTTGCCCCTGTTAGCGGATGGTGAAATTTTACTGTGTTTGCAAAGCAGGAGCTTTTGTATTTGTTGTTGCAACATTAGAAATCTTTAGATTGCTGGCGTAGTAATTTCACAAAATAAAGACAAGTAAAATGTGGCTTTTTATTTTGCATATTTTGACACCGATTGAGTTGTTGAGATGCATAACCGGTTCTAATAATATGCACTTTGATTCAATAGCGTGACCTTCGCAGTGCTTACATGCATATATATAAATATATATATATATAGTGTTGAATAGAGAATAGTTGTTGACACATAAGAAATCTTCAGAACGTTAGTGTTTAGAACAAACCAAAGACAAGTAAATGTGTCGATTGTTATTGCATATTCTTGACACCGATTACATTTTAAAACTTTATAATCAGCTCTAATGATATGCAGCCACTTCACGAATTACATACTTTTGAATACTAAATAAACGTTTTAGCTTGGAAAACAACAAGATCTCAACTTGTGATGCAATCTAACTAATTTTCGTTTCGTCATAATCATAATTTAAATCTGAGCTGCTGAATGATTACAAACCTGCTCATGGTTGCGCATGCTCTCCATGCTCTCGGGCGCATCGAAGATGCAGTAGCTTGTGCGCGGCTTTTCGCCATCCTGAGATATGGAACCACCAGGCACTGCAATTGAAACGAGGATGGAAAGTGGTCAGTGAAGAGACTACACACATCACTTGCAATGGGAAACTTACCTAGTAGACCTCCTGCAATCAATATGTCAAAGAGAACTTCACCGTAGCGACGATAGTCGAGCTTGTTGCCCGCGCTGTCTAGATATTTAGAGATTTGTTCCAGGTCGCCTTCAGTTTTTTCGAGACCAGCAATGACCGCATCACGGAATCCCGTTGGGTCATATTTTTCTCTTTCATCTCTTTTTCTGGTCTTGATGCGTTGACCCGATAGCACTGGTCTTTCAGTTTTTTGACTCATACAATAAATTGCTGCAAAGTTAAAAGTGGATCAGAGATGGAGGCGGTTTTGGTTTGCCCCTGTAAGTTTTTATTTCTAACTAGACTACATTATCATGGCCACTAGATTCATTTTTAGATTTCTCTTAATTTTAGTGTAAACTGATTAAGGTGGTCTCCAAGCGGTGGAAAACCGTTCCTTAAATATGAATACTTGTTGTGCTCATAATCAAACTACACATTTTCACCTATGACCGGCGTTTAAGTAGAAACTCTAGTGAAAACTCAGCCTAAGGAAGCCTTAACCTAAAAATGCCAGCGTACATGTGCTTAAAAACACACATTCAAGAGCGGAGAACGGGCACACTTCACATCTCTTTTTAATTCTCTCTCACACACACACATATACGCACTCTGCATTTTACAGTTTGATAATGTCGACAAAAGAAATAAAAAGAATTGAAGAATTGAGAGGCGGGGCGAGAAGAAGAACCGCCCGACCAAGAAATCGACAAAGAAACGCAGACTAAAGTGAAATTTTGACGTGGTTACTGTGTAAGGTAGCGCGCTGGGGAAACGAGGTCATTGTGCATGTTATACACATACAAACGCGGCCGATGATTGTGCGCTGGTTGGCTGGGGAAATTGCCAAAGCAGCGAAAACGCAAACGCAAAAATTAAATTATCTAGGCTTTCAAGTACACATTGGTAAATAAGAAACGGCAACTTACACTTTCACCCAAGGATATTAAGTCTGGCCCTGTGTTTGCCGCTTCCGCGTGTCCTCGAATTCGGGCGAGTGTGAGTGTAGTGTGTGTGTGTGCGCCTGTTGCTTTTTCACAACTAACGAGCGTGCGAGAATATGTAATTTAATTTAACCTCACGAAGCGCTGGCTGACTAATAATTCTCACTCGAGTCGACGAAAAACCAAGAGACAGATGTGAGATCTCTTCTTTTCTTACCTCTCTTTTCTTACGAGCGAGCTTTTGCACTGTAAAATTGACACGCACGCACACACACTCAACAACAATGGAAAGGGGAGAGCAAATAGAAAATATAATTTTTTGTAACGGAATTTACTTTTGTGCCTTCAATATAAACGTTAACAATTTTGCTCAGACTACGTCCGGAATTCTATTTTTAACAGCTATCACAATCGGTTACTAGGTATATGTGGTAGGTGTTGTTTGCCTCGAATCCAGCGCCACTCTGCGCGCACCACTTTGTTAAACGAAATTCGAAGAGCGAATGAGGCGACACACGAGCGCACGAACGAAGCGGACGAGCCGATAACGAAGACATGTGGTTCGGCGCCATTTTGAAGCGATACATTGACATGGCGAACGAGGGATGAGGGCACAGGGGAAAATGAAAATTCGGGGGAAACGGTGAGAAAAATGTGGGATGGGGGTTCAAAGTGTGCATATTGCTGTCGCGCTTATTAAATAATGAACAAGGTACAGTCGAACAAAGGCCCGCGGCCACCGAATGATTTTTTGCATGAATATATGGCTGCCCGATGACTAATCTGGCCTTAGGTACGCACGCAGTTCGTACATAACCCCTTTTCAAACGAAAGTGCAGACAAAGGATTCGCCATGGCCAGAGAAATGACCAGAACCGCGATTTTACTCGCCCTATTTGCCCTTCTGTGTACTTAGGTCTACTTTAGCGCTATTTTTCACTCCTATACTTACGATTAAAACAAAAAAATCTGTTTTGCTGCGAATAGAAGTAACTTTTGTGCGTAGCTGTTGGGCTGCTTCTTCTCGATGACTTGCGGTATGACCGTGGTCTGCTCCGTACGCAATGGTAGAGCGCTCACTAAGGTGGCCAGATGGTGGCAACATTTTGGTGAAGCTGTTGGCTGGCCCCACTATCCGGACCTGAAAGTGCTGCAGCGCTGCCGTACTTTCAACGGAAACTCAACGGTTCTACAAAAGTAATTTTTGCAGTAACAAAATTCATATTTTTCCTTAAAAAATTGAACAAGTTAAGTTATTTCCATTTTAGTAGCGTTGCGAGAAGTTTATTTACGAAAATAGGCCTATATATATTCTATAAATTTCCTCTGAGACTTTATACAAAATCGAAATGTGTCCATATCCCTATTTTAAACAACATGGCATCGCCGTGTAAATTGCTCAGTAAGGAAATTGAACTGTGTTTTTTTGGCGCACCTGATAGCGGCGATAGACATTGTTTACTTTTGCTGTTAATATTTACATGACCCAAAGCCAAATGAACTTTAATAATGTCAATATACCCGAGAAACTCGTGCCGGACAACTATTTGCAACTGGGACTGGCTGCGCAACGCAGCAAGCAGCGCAGTTTTAAGGAGCTGCTCGAAAAGGTAAACAAACCAAAATTAAGCCCAAATGAATTGATAACTCCATGGATAATTCTTCTTTTCTAGCGAAAGCTTCCGGAAAATGGTTGGTCCGATGAACGTATCGAGGAGCTGGTGCACATGCTGGCTTCCTTGGACAGCAATAACTACCCACATAAGGTCGGCCTGGGAGAGCGGGAGGCGCGAATAGCCAGCAGTAAGTTGCTGTACTGCTCCCTAGGCAAAATCCACCGTAATGAATTTGTCATTCAGAACTCGTAGCTCGCCGGCACTACAACTTCGGTCATGGTATCGGCCGATCTGGAGACTTATTAGAGGCACAACCCAAGGCAGCTGGCTCTACGCTGCTCGCTCGTCTCACAAATGCCCTGATTCTGGACCTTATTCGGGGAATCGGACTGCCCAGTTGTGCCGGCTGCTTTTTGGTGCCGATGTGTACCGGCATGACATTGACTTTGTGCCTGCAGAGTCTTCGCAAGCGGCGACCCGGGGCGAAGTATGTGCTCTGGTCCCGCATCGATCAGAAGTCCTGCTTCAAGGCCATCACAGCAGCGGGCTTGGAGCCGGTAGTCATCCCATGCCTGATTCAAGGAGGGTCCCTGAATACAAACGTAGATTTATTCCGAGAAAAGATCAAGTCATTGGGAGTGGATAGCATCCTCTGCCTGTACACTACCACCAGTTGTTTTGCTCCACGAAACAGTGATGACATTGCCGAAGTATCCAAGCTGTCCAAACAATGGCAGATTCCCCATCTGGTCAATAATGCCTATGGGTTGCAGGCAAAGGAAATCGTTCATCAGTTGGAGAGCGCCAATCGAGTCGGACGCATTGATTTCTTTGTCCAGAGCAGCGACAAGAATTTGCTGGTGCCAGTGGGTAGTGCCATTGTGGCCAGTTTTAATGAGAGTGTGCTCCACGATGTGGCTAGTACGTATGCGGGGAGAGCTAGTGGTTCCCAGTCTCTAGACGTTTTGATGACGCTACTCTCACTTGGGCGCAATGGCTTTCAATTGCTTATGGATCAGCGGGGCGAGAACTTCATTTACCTTAGAGAGAACCTTAGGAAATTCGCAGAGCTTCGCGGAGAGATTGTTCTAGACAGCAGGTGTAACTCCATATCCTTGGCCATAACATTGGCTACAATGGCTGGGGATCAGATGAAGAGCATCACCCAGCTCGGCTCCATGCTTCACATGCGTGGAGTTTCCGGAGCAAGAGTGATAGTTCCTGGCCAAAACAAAACTATAGACGGGCATGAATTTATAGGCAAGTAATATTAACTATCGTCATTGTTTTCCGACATTAATTTATAATATTTCGCTTAGATTTCGGCTCCCACCGAAGCAACCTGCAAGTTCCGTACCTGACTGTAGCGGCAGGAATCGGAATAACCCAAGAGGAGATCGACAAATTCTTCGACATTTTCAGCAAGTGCTGGAGGCAGCTTTTTCAAACTAAAAATGATAAAACCATGAGCCTACTAGAAACAACAATCAAATGAAAAATAATAATATTTTTATGTAGTTAATAAGCACAATTTTGTTAGGAATGTACAGCGACTTTTATTTGTTTAGACAATTTGGCAGTGCATGCAATAACGATAATCCACTAAAGAGACCTACATATACATATATCTATTTTCCTAAGTCTTAGCTGGGACCATTGCCTTTGGGCTTCCTATTCGAGCTGGAGATTGGGTCGCTGCTGCTATTGCTGGGCACGTTCTCTTTGTCGCGGTGCTTCTCGCGACTCCGTCGCTCCAGGTGCTGGTTCATGGTGGCCTCGATCTTGGCGAGTGATAGCTCGTACTCGTGCTTAATGCGCTCATACTCGCGTTTCATGTGTGCCTCCTTGTCCTCGGCATACAACTTGTAATTGTGGGCGGTGCGCTTGGCACTTTGATATCGCTGCTGTGCGGATCGCATCGCCTCTTCGTGGGTCGAACGCAGGCTTTCCAGCTGCTGGCGCCAGTGGTGTTCCACCTGGTCGACTGACTGTCGCTGTTTCTCCCACTGAGCCATCACAGCCTTCATAGATTGCCTTTCTGAGTCGATGCTGGCGTGCTGCTCCTCCACTTCTCGGAGCAGTTCGGCAATTCGCTGGTTCTTCGCTTGCAGCTCCTGGCGGCACTTCTGCAGCATTTCCTTTTGCTTTTCTTCCCGGCCGGCCAGAATCTCATCGATATTCTCGCGTTCTGCAAGGATAGTTTGCTTTAGCAGATCCACCTCCGTTTGCCGCTGTTGTAGCTCTGCACACACTGCTTGGTATTCCCTTTGGAGACACTGGCTCCGCTCTTCGGATTGTTGCAGCCGGTTAGTAAACCTCTTGAGTTCTGCTGCAAAAAGTTTGGCCATCTCATCGCGAACACGTTGTTCGATCAACCTTATTCGATTCTGGGTAAGCTCTTTAGGCGATGGATCAGACGGGGATACTGAGTTTGATTTTGGACTGGGCGTACACTTATTCTGCTGCTTATGCTCCTCTTGCTGCCTAATGTACGCCTCGAATTGCTTGGCCCTCTCCTTAAGATCGTTAATGAGCTCGTCCTGCCTGTTTGAAAGCTCGATCTTTTCCTGCATCTCGGCTTGTAAATTTTTAGACTGCTCCAGCGCGTGTTCCAATTCCTTCAGTTCCTTGGCCTGCATTGAGTTCACGTTTTGGAGCTTCAACAACTGAATTTCCGACTAAAAACAAGGGTGATATTAAGGATTTTTAAGTTTACTGGCACGTCTGAAAGGTTGTCGCTTACCTTGGTAATTTCTGCTATGCTTTCAATGCACTTGCTGCAGTTTCCGGAACTTTCCTTGGCCACCGCAACGGCTTCTTCGCGTTTTTCCCGCTCGCTCTTTTGGCGCAAGGCCTGCAGATCACGTTCGTGGCTGAGTTTCTCCGTTTCCAGAAGCTTTTTGAGCTCCTCCGATTTCATCTCCGCCAGCTGCAAGTTTCGCTGAACTGTGGCCAAGTTTTGGCGTTGATCCTGCAACTCCTTAAGCGTGTCCGATTCCTTCAGCTTTCTCAATTCATAGCCTAATGACTCTTTGTCTGTGGCGATGTCAGAGTACAGTTTCTTAAGTCGCTCGACCTCGCTCTGGGAATCCCTTAACAGAATCTTGTGGCGTTCGAGCTCCAAGCGCAGGTTGTCGGCAGTTTCTCGGGTTCGCAACTGCCGATTTTCCTGTGAAAGCTGATCGTAATTTCTTTGAAGGCTCTCGTTCTGCTGCTTTAGCTGCTCCAGATCTTTCTCCACTTTCCTCAGTTGTTCTTCGATCTGCTGCCGTTTTTCCTTCAGTGCATCCCTCTCGGCCACAATGGAATTCAGCTGTGAGTGCACATCTGACTCCTGCTGTGATCTGTGCTTTTGCTCTTCCAACTCCTGCTGCATGGCCTTCACTTTGTTCTCCAACCGCATTTTGCCTTCGTTTAGGGTTTCCAGCTGAACCAGGGATTGGTTCTCCTGGTCGCGCAGCACACGCAGTTCCTGGTTGCGTTCCTCCAGCAGCTTCTCTAGGCGTCGCACTTCTTCCCGCTTGTTCTTCAGGTTGCCCAGAGCGCGATACAACTCCTGCTTGATGTGACCGACTCTGTCTAACGGATTCAGTGGTGTGCTACCAACAAGGCGCGATCCACCCATTTGACTTAGCCGACCACTAGGCGATTCGTCCGCCTGATGCTGTTGAATAACCGAATCTATCAGGTCAAGTTCCGTGGTGGTTTCGTTTAGGCGCTCATGGAGCGAAGCGACTGTTTGCTCCAAATGGGCAATGCGGGCTTTCAAGTCAACGATGCACTGCTGCTGCCGACGATTTTCAGCCTGCAAATCGGGTCTTGCACTTAGCTGGTTGCAGCGCATTTGGGCCTCATCCAAAGCTTGACTAAGCTCGTTAATCTTGGCGGCCTTATCCACGAGCATTGTTTCGTGACCAGACTGCAGAGCATTGTAGCGCGAGTTTATCTGATCCAACTCATTTTGCTTGCGATCAAGCTGATCCTTCATCTGACAGAGTTGCTGCTGCAGCAGGTCGGACTGGGCTCGGTGCGATTCCTCCATTTGCTTTAAACGCAGGTCGGCGTTCCGCTCCTCCCACTTCTGCTTACTGGCCTGCACCATGTCATATTTGCTCTGGACGTCCGTAAGCAAAGTCTTGGCGGCTTCCAATTGACCAACTAATCGCGTGTTATCTTCTTCCAACTGCTTCTTTTCCGACCGCAGCTTGTCGAGGTCGTTGTCCTTATTGGAGCACGTCTCTTTGGTCTCCACCAGCAGCTCGTGAGTGTTCTGCTTCTCGCGAATGGCGCGGTCTAGCTCAGCCTGCATGATGGATAGGTGCTTCTGTAAGTCATCCAGTTTTTTGTGCGCAGCGTTGGCCACCTGGTTGACGTTCTGCAGCTCGTTATTCTTAGACTCCAGCAGTATCTGGAGGCGGTGCATCTCGATCTCGTTGGCTCGCTGAGCATCGTCCTGCAGCGGTTTATGGTGTGGGTGGGATGGGTAGTTGGGTAGAACTGGCTGTTGTTCCAGTTCCGACTGGTAATTCGTCGTCGAGTCGATTGTGTTCTCTTCATCTAGCAGATCGTCGAAGGCGTTCACCATAATCCGTCCAAGCTTGCGTAGAATTGGAATCGGTGACATTGTTTACCAAGATTTCCCAGATCGCTTACCTCTTCCTCGCGTCGTTTCTGATCCTGCAGCGCCTCTTCCTCCTCCTGACGGTCCAGTGTGGAATTTAGATTAAGGGCATCCGCCCCCTGGAAGAGGCTTATACCTGGCGTGTTCATATTCGGCTAAAGGGACGCCACAAGCAGCAAATTCAAATAAATTCCGAGGCGCAGGCGCTGTTTTCGTAGGCAACTCTAATTTTCTTCCTCTTGCTTCTGTTGACACCTTTGACATTAACATAGCAACACGGGCTGTTAAGTGCAGTAAGCGATTCTGTAGCGAAAACAAGGCGTTCACACTACATATAATGTAGGGAAAGGGAATTAGGTTTTTATTCTATACTTGTACATACACTGTAATTGTTAAATTTAGAAATAATTATCTTCCTAAAAAATTACCAATATGTCGAAAAGATGGTGGTCCCGACAAAAGAGCTATAGTCTGCCTGGTATACACAAGCTTCAAGATGATATTTGTTTGTATGTATGTATGTTTATCATGCCAACTATTGTTTCGTCGTATCGTCGATAGGTGGAGCTGCTGTGCATTGCAGAATGCAGTAGATTTACTGATGGAATATACATATGTATCTATGAAAAACAAGATAGCGCTATAGTCGAGATAACAGGTATGTACTTCAGACATGGTAATACAAACTGTGGGCGTCAGAGTGGGTGTGACCAAAATGTTTTGGCATATCGCTAGACAAAAGCACAACAAAATAAAAAAAAATATCAAAACGTTTTTCAAAGGCGTGGTAGTGGCTTGTATGCACAAATTATGCATCTCTAGAATCTTTTTTAATTTAATGACAGTCCGCTTATTTCATAATATCGAACAGCTTCAAAATGAAATGATTCATTATAAAGATATTATATTATATATAAATATGAATATAAACTAGAAGGTAAGCCACATAGAGAAAACTTAGAAGAAATAAATCCCTTTTAATTTTAGCATCAGTAGTACAGAAATTGCACATACATCCATATACATATGCATATGTATATCCATCCTAACACCGTATTAAAAGAAAAACTCAAATGGATTGTTTTTAATTTTTATAATAAAACTTATTATTCAGTTAGTGTTGAGTGTCCTTGTTGCAATGCAAAAACAACAGCATATGTTCTTTTTCAATTTTTTTCATTTTTATTAATTTTATACAGACTGTCCATTCATAAACGCACTTATATTGGGACATTTATCTAATTTCTCGGCATCTATTTGGAAAACCTTGGACAAACGTTTCCAACTTTGCGCATCAAAGTAGTAGAAGGTGCCGCGCTCTTTTGTACCATTTTTTTCATATTGATCAATGCCAGGAATTCGAGTTATCCATATTTTCTCCTCCACGTGATACCGCCACTCGCGACTATGCCTGCGATGGGAGCAGAGTATTAGTACATATATGGGGCTGCGCAGGAGGAAGTACTCACAATTCAGCAGCTGCCATTAATTGCATCATATCGCCGATGTTCGTGTAGAAAAGGAAAAAGAGCAGGTCTTCTTGCAGCTTTTTCAGTACCGGCGCTGTTAGTTTGTCTCTTATCGCAAAGTTAATCAGATATTCGGGTGGCACGTTGAACTCAACGTCTTGTGCTCTGCAAAAAGTAAATGCAAATCCAATGTTACTACTTTGGCCAACCTTCCTGTTACACCTCCTACTCAATAGTACTCAATAAACGATTTAATTATGTCAGTTTATTATGTAAACTAGCAATGCTGCAGCTTTTAAGTAAACTGACCTGCAGGGCTGTGCGACGAAGGGGCCAGCGAAGGTTGTATGCAAGCTCTCCTGCGAGTTCAGGTTCAGGCCTAAACCCGTGAGATCCGTGCCCAAGGAGAGCGTCACCAGATTGGGATCCGTTTCTGCAGCCCGAATGAACGTCAGCAGGCCAACCATGCCGAACTGGTTGTTCACCATGGTCGCTGGTATGTTTGTGACCTTCCCTAATTATGCAAAACGAACGAAAGGTAAATTTGTTACATTTTTAAGTAAATAAAAGATTTCATGGTACAATTATTTGTGAATAAAATGGTGAATAGTAAAGTAAAGCTGTTGGGATTTTGTGATGGGCTTTGCAGGGAAATCATTGAATTATAATATGAAACAAATAATAATAGAAACCAACAAGACAATTGATTAAATCGCATCAATCATCCGTATGCTAGAGTTTTCAAAGCTCCAAATTATCAAAAGGTATCAAATAGCTCTCTTCAGCTTTATGGACTAACTACATGTTGTGAGAAGTGTTCCGGCACTCACCATCTGGCGAAGTTTGCACGCCGCTCTTTACAAGTTTATCGTTGCTGGAATTATCGTTCAGATGCTCGCCGCCCGCTCCGCTCCCAGATGAGCCGCTTCCACTGCCCAGGCCGCCGCCCACGCCCATCATGGCATTGCTGTTGGGTACGCTGTTGACGCCGCCAATGCCGCTGTTACTGCCCACCAGTCCCACATGGGACCCGCCGACAACGCCGCTGGCTGCATTGCCGCCGACTCCTCCGCCTCCCGAGCTACCAGCTCCTCCGCCGCCGCCTACTGCCAAGCCCCCTATACCACTGCCAACGGCACCGAGACCATTGCCGCCTACAACGCCGACGTTGGAACCGCTGCTGCCGCTCGCTGATCCGCTGACCACTATCGAATTCATCGGCTTTTCCGTGCCATCCAAGTGGTTCTCTGTGGACGCACCTCCGGAGCCTCCTGTTCCGCCGACGCTCCCCACCGCGTTCGTTGTGCCGTCCGAGTTTTGGGTGCCCGGTAACGCAGGGAAGTCCTCGTTAGACATCGTGAACTCCGATTGCTCTGACGTCGGTTGCTTCACCATGCCAACTGAAAGCAGAAGAGGAGCAAGAAGGTCGCCCAGGGCGAATAAGTGAAGCGAAGAAATGACGTACTAAAGCAGTTTAAGCTCATACAATACACACGATTTTAGTTATTTTCTTTTTCCTCAACCAATTGAAATCAATGATATGGTCCAAATAGCATTTGCTCATGGTTTTAAGACATTTTACTGTGAATCAAAAGTTATCCTTCACCTATATACGAACTTATAAATGGTTAAGTCGCTTGCATTATGTGAACAGTTTCTTTTTAATCATTTTTTTAAAGAAAATGTTAAAGAAAATGATTCCATCAACGTTTCGATTGTTTGTAACACAACTTCATTTCAAACTCTGACTTGCAAAAGCTCTTCTGATTCCATTAGTATTGTCCGTATGCGGTTGGACCAACGTAGCCAAAGTTAATGTCCTTGACTGAAACTAGTTTTCTTATTGCAGCGTTTGCCATACCCAAACCACCACCCGAGTTTAGTCACAAATACAGCGTAGCATAACTATGTGGGCTTAATGAGCTGATCACAAGACACCACGCATACAGCTGATTCTTAATCGTAGTTTTAAAAACAGAAATAAATAAAAAGAAGTGGATTTTGATTTGAACTCACAAGAGGTAAAGAAATTACCATAGGGTTTGCTGCCCGGCGGCTGGAGCGGATTCGATTGGGGCAGTGTCTGGTCGTTCTGGCCGCGCGCATTCGTCAGCGAGGGAAACTCCGTGGGATCGAGCAGGGCAGGCGTGGAGGTGTCGCTCCCACCGCCGCCGCCGAACACGTGGAAGTTATTCAAAGGACCGCCACCGCCTCCGCCCGTTCCGTAGCCGCCGCGACCCGTCTGCATGAAGTTGCCCATGTTCGACTGCGGAAAGAGATTAAGATTAGCCAAGTCTCAACAAATTGTTTTAGAATTAGGCCTGACATCTCCAACTCAATCTTAATAGATGAATGCATTTGTAACTTCTTAAAGTAATGTATTATCCGTTGTATCAAAAATGTTTTTTTTATATAAATCTGATCGATCAGTGATACGTGATACCAACAGTCAATGCTTATAGATATTGTTAAATGTTTTACTTTGAGTATCTTGGACAAGACCGAGTTGGAGGAGTGAGACTTTCTTGTAATGCCGCGCTGCTTACCATGGGACCACTGCCCAATCCTTGCATGGCTCGCCGCTCCACAAACTGCCGCTGGCCGAAGAGGTTGGCGTTCCGGTTGCCGCTCGAGATGGCGGGTCCGCCGACCGACAGCTGGGCATTCCGGTTCGGCGACAGTTGGGGCTGCTGCTGCTGTTGTTGCTGCTGCTGCGGCGCCTGTCCGTAGTTCGCCGTTCCTGGATAGGAGTTGGCGAAGTCTAGGGCAACAAATGTGAGTTGGTGCTGCGTCAAAAACTTTGGGCGACAATTGCTTACCGGTTTGAAACATGCCCGACGTGGGCGTCACATGGCCAGCCAGGGAGCTACCACCGAATCCGCCTGTTGTCCGGCCAGCTAACGCCGCGTTCGCTATACTTCTCGGGGGTTGTTGAAAATTTAAATTCGCCATAATCTGCAATGGAAGGGGTTGTCGGTTATTAGGCTGCGGCCTTGCTTGCTTATCTACCCATAAAGAAAAACCCATATCGTATCAGCGTCGACATCGAAGTATCACTTAAACCGTAATTTGTAATAGTTTTGGGATTTCCTATTGGCAACAACAAACAAATATACCTTTATTTTGGAGATTATTACACGTTACATAACATTACGGTAAATACAAGCAATTGGGAATATGCGGGATGATTCGCAACATAATTCGTCGGAGCCATCTGCGCAGTAATCAGAGAACTGCTGTCAAATGTCTGAATCAGGGAAATTCTTCGCCCATAAACAAGGGTTTACAAAAAAAACTGAGTGACTCAGTGGAGGGGGACTATAGTGATAACAAATCGGCTCCCCGCAGATAATTGTCGCACACTAAATGCGAGCATATGCGTATTGAGCAAACAAACCAACAACCTTGTGGGTTAGCAGCTTGGAGCCATATATAGGAAATGTTATCTTAACGGCAAAGGGGGATGCCAAAAAAAGGGCCACCATCTATAGTAAAGCTATAAACAAAATCGCCCGCGCCAAGTGAATCCGTTAAATGGCCGACGCATCAGCTGTCGATTGGCGAAACGAATTCGGACAGCAAACAAAGTAGAAGGAGAAAAGGAGAGCAAATTGAGAGGCAGAGCAAGGAGGCGGAGAACGAGAAGCATGGGCAGAAAGGCTGCGGCAATTATTGCCGTTCCTCTTTGTCGTGGGCACACTCATGCACAGACCGTGTGGATAAGATGGAGACCAAGACAATGGCGATGGTGTGGGTGAGAAAACCAGAATGACTGCCACCAGGATGCAAGGGAGTGGGAGGAGAGCGGGGCGAGTGCAAAAGGATATACGGCTCAACTTGTCCCTCGATCAATTATGCAGGTAGTGGTCAGTGCAGTGCAAAAGGTGTACAGTAAAAACAGTTAGCGTTGGAAAATACAAAGCTTTATACCTTATCTCCACTACTGGCCAATTCACCACCGAGTTAGTCGAATTTTGTTTACTCCACTGCAAAAGCCCGTTAAGGTTTGATGCTGCTTGCTATTACCATAATATGTAAATGTATTTCCTATGGTAAAGACCGGCTTTATCTTATCGGAACTTCAACGTGCTGAACTCGTCTGGAGTGCAAAAAACTACCCGCGCTGGATGCCAGTGCACTTAATTTTAAAGGAGCTAATCTTCCTGAAATACGGGAGCAGGGTAATGATCACCATCGGGCCAATTTAACAGGCTAGCTGACGATTCCATCGATGTTTTACCTGAACGCATGTAACTTTATCAGCTGACCCAACAGGCGCTTTGCAACACTGGCGCCCGCGCTTACAACAAAATTCACTGGCTAGCGTAAACTTTGGGGACAAGTGTTTAACCAACCATTTAACCTCGGGCGATTTAGCAAGTACAAAAAAAGAACGACGGATCCGAAAGGAGGGCTGCGCGCAACTTACCTAAATTAACGTTAGACGATACTGTCGCTTCTTGCTCTTCCACTGTTAACGCTCGCTTTCCACTCTGTCCAGCAACAACAACATACACTGATCGGATCGTTCTCACCGCATTTAACATTCCAAAGCGGCCGGCGGGACGAGGACGTAGGAGTCGTTGTCCTGGCGCCGTAACCGTAACTGTGACGGATCACGGATCGGCGAATCAGCAGGAATATGAAAATCCGCTAACTCCCACTGGGCAGCCTTTGGTTAGCTGTGGGTGTCTCGCTCTCTAGCACTCACTCGCTGGAAGCTGAAAGGATGCAACGGAGAAACGGGAGCTGGAACCGTAGCGGATGTGGGAGCGGGAACGAGGTTAGTTAGTACTTTTCCGCGCCGAGTCGTCCCTAAATAAATGGCATATATACCGCTGTGCGTGTGTACATATGTATATGTGCCTCGTCTGTATGCAGCGTGGTCTTCGTGCCGAAGAGACAGCGAGCGAGAGAGAGAGAGAGAGGAGAGTCGAAGGATGTTGATGCCTGGCGGAGGCTAAAAGTTGTCCGTTTTTTCTGCGCCGCTTTTGCGACCACTGAAGTTTCTATATTCACGCTTATGCAAATGTCGCGCACGTTACACTCGGCCGATTGGATTGGCCAGGGCTCTTGCTTTTTGGTAATGTTTCCGTTTTGTATTTTATTTGTAAGTAAATAATCGCTCGCTATTGCGCTGTTGTCTCTGCTTCTTACTACACTGCTGCACAAGCACTGTGTCTGTGACCCTGTGCGTGTGTTTGTGTGTGTGTCTGTCTTTGTTTTCTCAGTTCATTGAAATTTCACCCGAAGCAGCGAATTGGTCAAATTCCCTGCTGGATTTGCGCGTCTTTTACGCCGCCGACCCGAAAATGCACTCGAACTTAATGGAGCCGGGTCCTTACGATCCACTATCGAAGGGCAGTAAACAATTCTTTAGCGCCCGAAATGGCTTTAAATTGTACACAAAAAATGTTCCGCAAAAAACTTTGTGGCTGTCACGAATACAAACACACAAGAATTAGGGATGTAAAAATCTGCTATCGAGACAGCGTTGGTATCGATAGTCGTTAGTTTGCAACGAGAGGGTTTGGTGCATTGATTACTGTATATTTCAAAGAATATTGGAATTGTTTTCTTTAAAAATATCAATTTTATTCGCCTTTATGATTGGTAAAATAGTTGTTTACTTTTAATCGATAGACGAAATCAGTTATTGGGCTGCCATCTGGTGCGTCTATGCAACCTCCCCGCGTATTTCAGTTATCGATTAGTTTGACAGTGCCTAGGCCTCCCAAACTCAACTTTATTGCCCGGCCGCGAATTGTCTTGATTGCAGATTTTCAGATTTTAAACCAAATTTACTTGGCATTATGGGCAGCCAAAACTCGGACGACGACAGTGGTGAGTGGCTAATGGCTTAGTCCAGGCCTGAGTAACTAATATTTACACTGTTCACATATGTATGCAGGTTCATCCGGTTCGAGTCGAAGTGGAAGCCGCAGTGTCACGCCGCAAGGAGGTAGTGCGCCCGGGTAAATATTTGATATTTAAACACGGCGGCGGGAGAATGCTGATTACCTTCCCCTAATTTTCCAGATCCCCACGCAGTCGCAGGTCGGGTAGTGGCAGCGATCGTTCCCGATCGGGCTCCAGGTCTTCCCGATCCCGGTCCGGCTCTGGATCTCCGCGTAGTGCCAGGTCCGGGTCTGCACAAAGTCGCCACTCGCAGCGGTCTGGCTCCGCTCGTAGTAAGAGATCAAGATCTGCTCACAGTCGCAGGTCGGGATCTGCGCGTAGCCGTAAATCTGGAACTCCGGAATCTCCACAAAGTCACAGATCAGGTTCACCGCAAAGTCGCATGTCAGGATCACCTCAGAGTCGTAGATCTGGTTCTCCCCAAAGTCGCAAATCGGGATCTCCTCACAGCCGCAGATCAGGTTCGGCCCAGAGTCGCAGATCGGGATCCGCTCGGAGTCGCAAATCTGGTTCGGCACAAAGTGCCCGCTCTCGGTCTCGATCCAGGTCTCGTAGCGGTTCACTCAAGGGCAGTGGCAACGCGGAATCGCGGTCTAATTCGCCCAATCTGCAAATTGATGATGAGCGTGCCAATTCCAAGAGCGGCAGTCGCAGCAGAAGTAGGAGCAGGAGTGGCAGTCGCACTTCCAGATCGCGCTCCAAGACGGGCACGCCGTCGCCCAATAGAAGTCGTAGTGGCAGCGCATCCGGCTCCGGCAGCGATATGGGTATACCCAAGAAGAAGGCACGCAAGGCCAGTGGCTCCGATCAAGAGAAGAACAAGAGCGGCAGCGATAGCGACATTGAGGAATCGCCCGCCAAAGCTAAGAAGTCACGGCTGATCGACACTGACAGTGATTCCAATCAGGATGGGGTAAGGCACACTCTGTAGTACTTAAATATATTGTTATTTATCTAGTTCTATAATTAAGGAAAAATAACCCTGATTTAGCCTTGCATACTTCTGCTTACTTATACATATGTACATTTCAATTGTGCAGGCAAAGAAAGCTCCGGCTGCAGCTGACATATTTGGAGATGCCGATGATATTAGTGACGATGAGGATGAGGCTGGACCAGCGGCCAGAAAATCCCCAGTGCGCTCCAAGAGCCGCAGTCAAAGCAAATCCCACAGTCGTTCGGTGAGCCACTCGCGTTCCCGCTCCAGATCGCGATCCCGGGATAAAGTCGAGAGCCAAGTAGCACCGGCGCCCAAGGAGGATGAACCTGAACCGCTTCCGGAGACCCGAATCGATGTGGAGATTCCGCGCATCTCTGCAGACCTGGGAAAAGAGCAGCACTTTATCAAGCTTCCCAACTTTTTGTCAGTGGTCACGCATCCGTTTGATCCGGAAACTTACGAGGACGAGATCGATGAAGAGGAGACAATGGACGAGGAGGGCAGACAGCGCATCAAGCTCAAAGTGAGCAACACGATCCGATGGCGAGAGTACATGAACAACAAGGGCGACATGGTGCGCGAGTCTAATGCGCGATTCGTGCGCTGGTCCGACGGCAGCATGTCCCTTCACCTGGGCAACGAGATCTTCGACGCCTACAGGCAGCCGCTGCTAGGTGACCACAATCATCTGTTCGTCCGCCAAGGTACGGGTCTGCAGGGCCAGTCGGTCTTCAGGACCAAGCTCACTTTCCGTCCTCATTCCACGGAGTCGTTCACGCACAAGAAGATGACCATGTCGCTGGCCGATCGATCCAGCAAGACCAGTGGCATTAAGATCCTGACGCAGGTGGGCAAGGATCCCACCACGGATAGACCCACGCAGCTCAGGGAGGAGGAGGCCAAGTTGCGTCAGGCAATGCGCAATCAGCACAAGTCGCAGCCCAAGAAAAAGAAACCGGGCGCGGGCGAACCACTGATTGGGGGCGGCACCTCGTCTTACCAGCACGACGATGGCAGCGACGATGAGAATGCCATCAGCCTGAGTGCCATCAAGAACCGGTACAAGAAGGGCTCTGGTGCCGGCCAGGCGGAGGTGAAAGCATCTACGATCTACTCGTCGGATGAGGACGAGGGCTCCGACTTCGAGGCGCGTCGCAGCAAGAAGGTGGACAAGGCCAAGGCCAGCAAGGCGCTGCGCGACTCCGACAGCGAATCGGACGCCGGCAGCGCCAAGAGCGGCCACAGCAACAAAAGCGGCGGAGGAGGAGGCAGTGCCAGCGGCAGCGACAACGAGGGCAGTCAGAAGAGCGGCGGCGGCAGCAGCAAGTCGGCCAGTGGAAGCGGCAGTGGCAGTGGCTCCGGCAGCGGATCGGGCAGTGACAACGATGATTAGGTTAGGCTAGTTCAAGTGCGTTCCTTGATCACACCAATAAAAGTAATTTTCAATTTTCATGCGCTGAATTCGATTTTGCTTAGTTAAGCATCTTGCAAATTTAGAATTACTTTATTATTTATTTAAACAAAAAGGGCAAGTGGCCCCACGTACGAATTGTTTTAGGAGTCATTTGTTGTATTATTTGGAAGGATCAGCTGGTAAAAGGGAAATATGCTGATGTATTGTTCTTTTGTTTAGAAAGTTGGGTCTATTTTGCAATTTTATTTTATTATGCCGATATGACTGGAGATCCAGATAGTTTTATTTCTGGGAAGTGATTGGACGGGGTTTATGTTGGTTTTTTACTTAAATTAGATTTCAATGTGGATGGAAAAATCCAATGATCAGCACATCTAAAAACAATTCAAAAGCGAGTAAAATACATACTATTAGGAATTTATTTTGAAATTTAATTCCTTCGTACTGTTTAAAGCATTCGTTTTTAAATAAGTTATTTTAATTTGATCAAAAAGGAAATAAAAAAGAAATTTTTCGCCATCACCAAGTAGCGACCTTCAAATATCCATACCAAGTTGATTATTTATTGGCCGAAAGTCAGCTCCCAGATGGCCAATATTTGTTTGGTCGATAGGAGGAGCACTTAGCCCGCGCAATTAGCTGTCCGCTGAACCGCGACGGCGCGATGGATATTTCCAAGTGGCCATTGGCCACTGATGTTTGCCATTAATACACACGAGATGTTTGCGGGCTGTTGCTTTTAAATATATATATATTTCCATAAATTATTGCTTAAATATTCGTTTATACAATTAGTCTATATGCTTAAAACCCAACGCATTCTAAACTCCTTTCCTCGGTTATCTACAACTGCATTCGATTTCAGAACTATATATTTCTGTTTCTTAAATCAGGGTTCTACAAAGGTACTCCATAGTCCATCTAAGGTGCATTGTCGCTGGCCCAGAAACAACTTAATCCTCGAATCCTGGCGAGCGTATAGGCTCCCCAGTGCTCGCATATGACATTGATATCAAAAACGATCTAAAACCGATTACTTTGTGTGTTGAAAATGATTGTGCGTCACTTTGCTGTGTGAAAACGCTGTGTAAGTGCTACATCAGCTTTTGTAAATTAAGATTCGCTAGTTGCACCGTTTCAGCCAAATACCATGGCTCAGGTGAGGTGTGGACTATTAATTGCTGGTTGTGATTATAAGGCAGTTTTCGTAAGAGCTCTAAAAAAAGGTATCGAAAATGGGGTTTTGGATAGGATGGATAGGAACGGAACGGGTTCACTTTTGGATTTCCTTGTTTCGTCATTAAGTACATCTAAGAATGATACCTAATCCTCAAACTGACTCTGTGTATACATATATAGTTTCAGGCTTAATTGTCGGTTGATTTTGGCGCTTGGCACTCTTTTGCGATTTTTCATTTAGCTAATACTCACAAAAGGCAGATCACCCAAAATCACCCAAAGTAGGTCCGCGGTTAAAAGCCGGAATGCATTCCGTTGTCGCGCAGTCTGGTTTTTTCTTATGTGGAACCTAATCTAAGCACCTCCTCGTGACTTCCAGCTTTGTGCGTCGCTCAGGCCTCCCACCCATTTTGGTCCTCCTCCTCGCCAGATAGCACGAATCGTAGTAAAAGGTATGTCTGCTGCTCCTCTCCGTCGCCGTCCTCCTCCTCTGTGGAAAATTGCACGAAATGCACTTCATAGCGGGGATGTTGCCAGGTGATGGGGGCTTCCATCAGCAGGCCTGCGAATAAAGAGCAAAGCCGAAAGAAACATGAGTCGAGGACGGCTTGTCAACCATTTAAGCGACGCACCAGACCGTGGCCAGTGCACAGTGCTCAACAGCTCCGTTGTCTCAATTAACCATAGCTCTATATGAGTGGCATTCATGGGCGGGACAGGGGCGGCCTTATCAGCCCACGGGGTCCAGAGAACGGGCTTTCAGCATGTATATGTTGTATGTCGTTGGGGGCGGCAAATGGGGTAGATTAATTGAATTTGGCAAAAGCGGGGTGTGTTTCTCGCAGCTCAATGGGAAGCTCAAGCGCTGGGATGTGGGTTAAGCCCCTAATAAATGGAACTCGGCTTTCAATGGACAACTGAACGTTTGCAACGGAAAACGGATCACTTACTGTAATCCCTACAATTTGCATATATTAGTGATTTATTAATCAAGAAGCATATGTGGTATATATGCCATCGGACTCTCTTTGTTTGCTTCACTTGAGCCAATGATGCCAATTTTGGCATCCATTCGAGCCTTGACTCTCGAGTTCTATTATCCATGAAGGTGCTAAATATCCGAAAGATTCTTGGATTGCGTCCATTAAATCACGACGTGATTCGCACATTAAGAGGAACGCAAAGCGGGGCGTCCCACCAAACGGATGACTCAACAAAGAAAAAGAGCGCAGAGCGCTTACAGTGAGCCTTCTATAAGAAGAACCTCTGCTAAATGCTGCAGTTAAGTGAGGCAACTTTAGAGTTGTAAAAGGAAGGCATTCTGCCTGTGAGAATGTTATCCTGTAGTGGCGACCAATCGGCTGGCTGGTTAAGTCAACTCACATGCAGCGAGTGTATCGAGTTGGTCTCGTAGCCGCCCTTGCTCTGCATCTGGGTGGAGATCGCGTTGAGGCGGTTGGCCGACAGCTCCACGTCCGCGGATCCGATGTGGCCCGTGTGGACGAAGTTGGTGGGATTGCCGATCATGGACCGGTCGATGCGCAGGCGTTGGTGTGGGCGGCGGGAGGGCGAGCGCTGCTGCTGGAAGCAGCACGAGAACCACTGCAGCCAGATCTCGCCGGTGCTGGCCATCTTCCCCTTGCTCCTGGCTCGCTGGCTGGCGCTGGACGGCGATTCAGTCTTCTGGTATTGCGGGCGATCAATCGTGAGGCAGCTGATCCCAGCCAGGCTGGCTGTGCACGTAGAGTTGTGTGGCGTGGGCTACGCACCTCGGCTCCTGAAACGATCAAGTGGCATAAGATGTATAACTTCATTTGTGAACCAACATGAGACATGATAGTGGATAGTCAAATCAGTGGATATGGACAAAAGTAAACCATACAACTGTAGAATTGCACTTCTCGCCAAACCAATTGGGAATATGAATATGTATATTCAGTTCCAGCCCAGAAGCGCAGCTATGGACCCAGAACCATTTGCGTTGCTCCAGAAAACCAGTGGCGTACAGAGATGTGCGATTCATTCTGCTGGCATGCTCCTCCGGCTGGTGTGGGAGGACTATCCCCATCTGCATGCTGCCTGCTTGCTTGTCTGCTCTACTTGCTGCCCCACTTGTTACCTGGCTTCTCACTCGGCTACACAATACAGACTCGAATGCGGACACGGATACACATACAGAATCAGATTCAGATGCGGCCACCTTTGCAGACTCGCAAAACAGAAACAGATACAGAAACAGAACCACAGAATTATAAGGCCCGAGGCGTTGCCTGGGAAGCCGCGGAGTTGCGAAAGAAATACAGCTTATAAGCTACAAAAAATCAACAATTAATTGGCACTTTTGTGTAATTAAGATTGAGAGAAAGACACAAAAGACACTCATGAAAGAAGCGGCCAGAAGACGGGATTTCGAAGCTATGTATCACTCAAGATCTTCGTGGTCTGCTGGCTCAACTAGTTCTGGGTTCCGGGGAATAGCCAGTTTGTTTCTGCGACTGGGTACGTTTCAATTGAACATCAATCCCCAATTCATCTGAATAAATACCCAAAGGCTGTGGAGTATCCATGTCTCAGCTGTTCTGGACGCCACAAAAGCCGAAACAAAATACGAAGCAATTGTTTTCGTTTATCAAAAATAAATGGCCATGCGTCACTTAAGTTTAAACGACATATTGTAAATAACAAACAAACTAATTCGCACTTTTGAAAGTAACTGAAGTTGATTCCTCCCTTTTTTTCCTCCTAACGGAGTTCCAATTTAAGCTGCCATTAGATCACCAAGATGGTTATGTGGCTATGACAGGCATTTTCCACGCGATTTCCGAAACTTCTTGGGCTTTCTACGCGTGTTGCGCAGTCTCTTTCTTCTGGCCACTGGGCAATTAAAGCTGCTCAAGCGTCTTTAATGCGGAGTGAAACCGAAATGAAAGTGCCAGGCGGCAGGGCAGCGATGTGGAGTCGTCGGAACACGCCGATGGTGGCGATGGCGACGGTTGGCGACTTGAGGCAGTAGATGGAGCTGGAGCTCAAGCGCAGCCCGGCTTATTGTAGCCAACATATCTGCACTTTTCGAGAGCGAACGTTAACGTTATTATCTCAAATCGCGCTGCGACGCGTGTCACACAACAGAAGTGGTACACAGTAAGAAATCAGTTCAAACTTGAAACCAAATCAGTATTAAATTGATAGCAAATCCAAGATCAACATAATATATATATCGTGTTAGTTTGGGTAATATTTATAATATTTATTAAAATTCATAAGAATAGTTCAAATTATGTATTATGTATATAACCCGCATTTTCCCACTGTGTGCCAACAACTTCTTGGCCACAAAGACAGCGACGCAGGAATACGAGTAATTGACGGAATGAGGGAATGAATGAGCGACTGACGAGGGCCAAATGCGCTAAAGCGTTTCAATTTTCTGTGTCAAAAGGTTATTAAAGTGAGAGATAACCAGATATGTATGAGCACTGAAAAAAAAGAATGGTGAATAGGTCACGAGAATTTAATATCTTTAATATCTTTCATTTTAGACATCCTAACACAGCCAAAATGGAGTTAAGTTAAATCAGTTTCGTTCGAAAATCATTAGCAATCAAACACCTGATTTCCTCCAGTGTATAATCACACAAATGTAACTGTTTGTATTCGAAAGGTACGCACGTCTTCCCTTCTTCCGCTCCGCCCGTTGTCCACTCATTTAGCTCGAACTCCAACTGGTGGAGATCAAGTGTTTATCAGCCCGTCTGCCGGTTTTTATACATATGTATGTAAATACTTAAAGCGTTTATGCACTGACTAGCATATAGACACACACTCACTATGGACAGCAATGTGCACGTTTAGAAATCGAAAGCTAGACAAGCGTTAATTAACCATCGAGATCGAGTGACGTACTTATCCGGTGGCCAGAAATCTTCCCAATGCGGATTGATGCAAACCAAACACAACAAACATCCCCGACGAACTGGGTGTGCGTATTCGCCATGCCATGTCTACTGCAAATCACTTTGCAATAACCATAAACAAATGGATTCGTGGCGCGTATAAGTATTTTGCTCTCTTTTTTGGGGCCTTTGCAGTGCTGACATCATCGTCGACGTCGCAGCGATCGGGCGGGGTTATTGAATCTTAACAAAAAGTGGAAAAATGGGCGAACTCGGGTAATTGTAATTACATTTAAGGAGCTTAAGCCCCGTTGTTTCTGTCACAAAAAAAAAAAAACTTAGCCGCTCAAAGGGGAGATTTCAATTTGCAATCTCAATAAAATTCGATGGAGCTGCGTTTCCTTTAAATGGAATTTAATTACAGTCAATCTAATCTAATAAATTTATATAAAATTAAATTCCAGTCAAAGAATTAATTTCATTAAAGTATATAAAAAGATATCTAACCACTTCAGCAATAAATTCAGTCATAAATACAAACCTCGAGTTGAAAATTAGGAAACCCCACCATCAATCTGCCATAATCAGGGGTTTAGCGAAACTTGACCCAAAAACTCCCCCGGATAAATAAACGGCAAGCTGCTCGTAATTTGCCAAATCCCCGGCAATTCACACGCGCCACAGCCATCGAGTCTTTTGCAACTTCCCCCCGCACAGCGGAAATGAATCGTATGCAAAGTGAATGAGTGCCGGGAGTGGGAACCCAAATCGAAATGATGTACCACCATCGGGTTACATCACTTTTGGGCACAACAGGCGACAAAGAAGAGGGGCTTGGTCGAATGCCGAATGCACGACGTCGATGTCGATGACAACATGCTTTGCATATGAAGAGGGAGCCCAGGGTTCAAGAAACCAATAAACGGAGTGTAAAGTTAATTTCCAAAGAGCTCTTAATCGAATAGTTTAAAGCAGAAGCATTGTGCTGGGCAGCAGTTCCATTGTTTGCCCCGCTTCTTCTTTATTTACAACTTGCGGCTTGTTTCACAATAATCACTAAAGAGCACTCGTTGCACTCCACAATCACTTCGGGTGACTCATCATCGTCTCCGGGTCCATCGAACAGATACTGACCGCCGCATCGGCAGTCGTACGCATAGCTCCACATTGTCGCCGGCCCTTTGTTCGCCTCGGATTCTGATTCTGATTCAGATGCGCGGCAGGGAGGTGGAGGTGTAGGTGCCGGTGCCTCGTCGTCATCTTCTTCGATTTCCACTTGGATCCGCTGCATTTCACCCAGCACAACGGTTGCGTATATGTTGCTATGCGCCCGGAATTTCGACTGCAGCAGTTCGGCGTCGTAGTGCTTGCGCCTAATGGGATCTTTCAGCGTGTTCCACGCCGCGTTTATCGCATTGAAGTCACTGTTCTGGGCCTCCGATCCCGGATTTGGGTCATCGAGCTGTCGCAATTTGTCGGGATGACATTGTAGTATCAATTGTTTGTAGCTGCACTTGATCTCATCGAAACTGGCCGTTGATGGCACATTCAAGAGTTCATAGAAGTCGGGCATCTGGAAAAGGGGAATCCGTGAGGTATTTGTATTGAAACCATAAATATCTTTGTACTTACGTTTAGTCTAAAGGGTCAACTATCACTCATATGATTTATAGGAATTCATGTCACTTTAACACTTTATTTGCAATTTTCAAAAACCAGACACATTTTCACTATTTAACATGTTTATATTATGATAAACATGTGTATCACTAATTAACAAGCTATATTAAAGTTTATCTTGTAACTGGTTTTTGTGAGACACACTTATATGAATACTAAGTTTAAGCAACTGATTGTTAAAATCTTGAGTTTCGTCTTCGATTCTAATTTAAAACAAAGACACAAATTTGCAATTTGTTTATTCTTGATTGTCCGTAAAAAAAATGTGCGATTAAAGAGGAGGCCGTTTACCAACACTAAGGTTCTAATGTCCATAAACAGCTGTTTCTTGTTTACATGGAACGCGACGCTCGATGGAATAAATAACAGTTAATTTAATCGATATGAAAACGGCACCCCCATTTCACGCACACAGTCACACCCATACACATACACACACGCCGCCTTTGTTACTGGAAAAACGGAAATGTCCCCAAGAAAGGAGTGTTTTTGTGATTGAGAGCGGGTATTTTATACTTGTGTTGCTAGGTGGCGATAAACATAAATGTCCACACAAATCAGAGCTGGAAAATGCATCGCATGTCCGCCGGTCATAATTTCCCACCCCGTCCGTATTCCGATCCCCAATCCTCAATAGCCATAAAAGAGAAAAGTCGGACATATTGTCAAAAGTCAGGCCCCAATTGCACTTGGAGAGCCGAAAACAAGGTCAACAAACTGGTTAGCAGCAGCAGCAGCCAAAAAAAAACAAAAAATACAGCCATATTAACTCGAACAGCGAATGTGGCATCGCACACGCTGACCCAATTTCGAAATTAGCGAAAAAGGAAAGGGGCAAACAACTTGCCCCGGGACAGGAACTCCGCGCTAATTAATTAATGGCAGAATATCGAACATGGGGCATCTAATTTAGAACGCACATACGATTGTCGTGGGTGCCGCCGCTCGACGCAACTCAAAACTTGCCTTATAAGGTGACGGCTTTCCTGCTCCCAGATCACGTGTGGAAATCTCTTGTTGCTCCGCCGATTTGTTTATTAACTGAGAACACCGTTGGTTTGCGGGAAAGGTGGGAAGGGAGCGGTAGGCACGACCCACTCGCTTTCAGAACTTTTTCAGTCTTTTCTTCTCAGCACTTTTTTCGAACGCCGAAGCACACGCCTTGCACTCGCCCGCAAATAGCAAATGTCGTCATGTGAAGCTGTATTCAGTCAGCACTAAACTCGCGACTTCTATTCACTGCCTCTCTGGCGTTCTAGCGGCGCGTTTAGCGTTTGCGGCAGACGAAACTGTTTAAACTTTAAAACTTTCTAGCGATGGCAGCAAGAGCCGATGCAACAGTATCGATTTTCGTGACTTTTCGATATTAAGCGATGCATCGATTCATCTGACCAACAGCCATTACGAAATAATCTTGTGACACAATGAAATGAAGCGGGGGCTGCAGATAAAAAGTTAAATTTTAGTTTAAACGTATTGCACGTTCCACAGGAATAATTTTACTATTTAATTGTTGGTAAAACGAAAAAGTTTTGAAAGGTGGCGACGTCAGCTAGGAGTGTGTCTCGGCTAACTAAAGATGTGGCCGTTCACATACGTCACTCCGAACTAGTTCCGACCGCCAAAGCAACCCTGCGCAGCGATGGTCGAACTGTCAACGCAACTTCCGCCTTCTTTCCGTGCGGTTCGTAAAAATGACTGGTTTAACGAACAGGGTAAGTGCCGAAAAAAGGCAAATAAAACAGTGCGAGCCTCAAGCAAATGTGTGGAAAGCCCTGCGCGCAATAGTGGCCAACAGTGCGAGAGCTAAAATGAGCAAACCAGGCGCGTGAATGTTCTGTTTTGAGTGTTTGAAAGGGCGTCGCGCCTTACACGTGCCGAAAAACTGGGCATCTGTGGAAGTCTTGAGTGAGCTGGTAGCCCCAAGGCTAAGAACAGTGCAATCAATTGGATGCTGCTGGAAAACAACGTGTCTCGGGATAAGAGGCCGCCACACACATTTGTTTATGCGCTTGCGGGCAAACCTAACCTAACAGTGCTCGTTGTTTTCGAATTTAACTTGAATTTCCCTTTAAATTTCAGACCGTTGTTATTGATGGTCGCGGCCATTTGCTCGGCCGCCTGGCCTCCGTGGTGGCCAAGTACCTGTTGCAGGGCGGCAAGGTGGCCGTGGTCCGCTGCGAGGAGCTGAACCTCTCCGGACACTTCTACAGGAACAAGATCAAGTTCCTGGCCTACCTGCGCAAGCGGTGCAACGTGAACCCGGCCCGTGGTCCATTCCACTTCCGTGCCCCCTCTCGCATCTTCTACAAGGCAGTCCGAGGTAAGTTACCCTTCGCCACTCGGAGGAGTGCAGTTGAGTTGAGTTGAGGCGCAGTTCCATGATGTTTTCAAACCTTATTACCTACATTATTTGAACGAGAAACCGTGTAAACAAAACATAGCTGAGAGATACTGCCTGCCACAGCTGCTGCTGCTCTAACTTTAAGACACCCAATAGTTCACTCACTAATCCCTATTTTTCTCTTTTAGGTAAGCAATTCAAACCGTTTGGGAAGCTGCTCCACGCGACATGATGAACATTACATTCTTACCTACATTATTTGAACGAGAAACCGTGTAACCAACTCTCAACTGATGCATTCATCTAGCCAAAGCTCGCGCCACGACTGTGAATCCCTGACTCACCGGCTATTTTCTCCATCCCATTCCAGGCATGATCCCACACAAGACCAAGCGTGGCCAGGCCGCCCTCGCCCGTCTGCGTGTGTTCGACGGCATCCCATCGCCCTACGACAAGCGTCGCCGCGTCGTCGTGCCCATCGCTATGCGTGTGCTGACCCTGCGCTCCGACCGCAAGTACTGCCAGGTCGGTCGCCTGTCGCACGAGGTCGGCTGGCACTACCAGGACGTGATCAAGAGCCTGGAGCGCAAGCGCAAGGCCAAGCTCCGTGTCACCCTCAAGCACAACCGCGAGCTGAAGAAGCTGACGGTCAAGGCGCGCGAGAATATCGCGAAGGCCGCCGAGCCCTTCAACAAAATCATCAAATCCTACGGCTACGAGGTTTAAGGACAACAACAAGGGCAGAATTACATACGTTCAGATGCGTAGAAGTTTTTTAAAAGAGAATAAAACAACATCTAGTTTAAAAAACAAATTCGTCTTTGAGGGTCTCACATTTGTCTGCACACAGTAGGTGTTAGCCATCGTGGATGCTCTATTGCAGTCCAAAGCAATTTACTTTGGCCTATTGTTTTATGTTTATCATATGCTAGTATCCCAGTGTTATTGTTTGCATACAGGAAATTGGTCTTTATTAAGGTTAATTTGTAGTGATGCTAGACAGATATCTAAAAAAGCTTTCGTAATATCAGCGACTTAGAACACTGATATCTGTGTTTAAGCTTTCTTTCCTGATCATTCAAGAGATCTAGTATGTCATCATTATTGGGCTCTTTCCAATTTTCAAATGACTCGAAGAATTTCTTTTCGGATTCCGCGGTTTCCTTGCTAATGCTGTTCTTAGCTTTGCTCAAACCGACCATGATTTCCTTGTGGATAGCTTGTAATCCTTCGAATATTTTGTTCATCATTTTAAGCGTGTTCTCCTTGACGACATTATCCTTGACGAACTCCTTGTAGGCAGTTGCGTTTCGAACTATAGCGTTCGCTTGCGTTGGGTCCATTTTCATGTACTTGCGGTCCGCGGGTGAGTTGCGCAGCTTGTCCATTTCCTCTTGAAGCTCTTTGGCGAAGTGCTTCTCCGCGTTGGACAGGAACTCCATGTTAGCGGCCCAGATAACCGCGAAGTGCTGCATTCTAAATGCCTCGAAGGAACCCAGAAATTGGCACAAGGCCGCCTTGTCCGCATCGGGCAAGTTGACGATCGGCGGCAGCGGTGTGGTCGTTATCCAATACCCACTGCTCCAGTCGATCGGTGGAGAGGTCTCTACGGACTCATCGGAATCCTCTGGATTTGACTCGTTCAAAGTGAGAGCTCCTGAATCCGCTGGGGCGCCACAGGTGTAGCTCTGACATGAAACGATGTTCAAGGATCATAAATACGATGAGCACCTAGCTCTTGCGGTCTTACCAGGAAAGCTACAGCTGCAATTAAAAACGAATGCATTTTGCTCAGTAGAAAGTATAACTATGCTGCTTGTGGTTCTGGCCTTCGTTTTTATAGGAAAATATGCAGTTAAAAACGACTTCATATCAGAAAGCAACCATATCCAGAAATATATAAAATATAAAAATAGGAAAAAATAGGAAAAATAGGTTTAGATCATGGAAAAAACCATGGCATCTTGGGGCTGTATATATTGTATATCTCAAGTAAAACACAAAGCACTTAAAAGAAAGGGGAAAGTCTTGATATCGTTATAAACTATTGTTGGCTCATGTTATTTACGAGGATAAGAGTATCGTTGAGTTCATTAGGTAAGCAGTTGTGATAAGGGCTCGGAAAACTTTTTAAGTTTTATTAGAACCAACTAGAGTTTTAGTAAATGAAACAAAATGTAAAGCTAGGAACAATCCAATTTCAGATTTCCATCTCTATATAGATATGTTAATATAAGCTATAAATAAAAATCCAAATCCTGTTCTGCTGATGGGTTGAAACATGTTTCCTGAGCAGAAACCGAGTTTCGTTTGAGTTTTTATAATCAGAGCAAGCCAAAGATCGATTGGAACATATAGGTATACAAATTTACCTGACAGTGCTTCGATTTCTTCAGTTAAAAATAGCAGAGTATTTAAAAGTATTCAATTACAATGACCAACGCCAGAAAAGAAGATGAAATAAAGCGCGACAAGCGGAAACGATTGGATGACCTCCTGGGGCGCAGCTACCGCCAGAAGGTGAGGATCATTCGCGGACTAACTGTCCGACAGGCGAGCGACGCGGATCTCGATCTGTGCGCCAAGTGGCTGAACGTTTTCAGACGTGCCACCAAGGAGGAACGCTGGGCGAAGGACTACCTCGTGGAACTGATTCTGCGCCAGCTGCAGAAGACAGGCCACCTGTCGCTGCCCTTCACCAACCTGGCCAACTGCAGACTGGATCTGCGCCTGCTCTTGGATGATGAGGGTCGTCAACGGCTGCGTCGCTTCAGTTCGCGGCAGGTGGTGGCCCCGAAGCCGTCGAGCAACAGTATGGCCATGAGGGTACTCAAGTCGTCTTCGTTCGAGTGGAGGCGCAGGTTGCGCCACCTGGACCATCTGGAAGACCAGTTCCGGCGCGAGGAGCAGGAAGTGTGGAGCCAACAGCAGCCACCCGCGAGGGGTCTTGTGCCGGAGCCACCGGCTCCGCCCCCGCCGCCGCCTCCCACGACGCGCAAAGTGTGCAGAAGTCGGAAACGCGTCAAGACGATCGGCGTTCAGGCGGGTGTTCCGGTGATCACGCCACGGGCTGAACGTGATCTCTGCGAGCGTGACCAAAAACAGCGCGAGATCCTGAAGCGGCGGGAACGGGATCGCGTGCAGCGGCAGCTCAGGGAGCAGGACCGGAAGCGGCAGAGGACTTTGCTGGCCGAGCAGCAGAGGCTGGACAGGCAGAGTCTGGAAAAGGCGCGTCAAGTGCGCGACCGACGCTTGCGGGAACAGCAGCAGAAAGTCAAGGAGCAGCGTGACCACGAGCGCCATCTGTTATTGAAAAGGAGAGAGGAGCAGCGTTTGTGGTCCCAACGACGTCCCACTACACCTTCATCCCAGGATGTGGAAATTCAGCAGAGAGCGAGTCTGGAGCCGCAAAAAAACGCTCGACATGACCACGAACATGATCCTCGCTATTTGCCCCAAACGGCCATGACCGTGCCAGTCGACAGCGACAGTACCCAAAGTGCAAGACGGATTCAGCAGTTGCACCTCCGGGCGGAAAACATCAGGCGCAAGCTGCTGGCCTATGAAGAGCTCAAGAAATACCATCGGGAGAGGGCGACAGCCGAGCGGGAGCGGCTGGATCGCAAGGAGTACCCAGACACAGAGACGGATAGTCGAAAGCAGAAGCACGAAAAATCCAGGAATCCACAGATTAATGTGACAGAAAGAAAAAGGCTCAATCAAAAAGCGCAGATAGAACGCGAAACTGACCAAAGAGAAGAATCCAAAGAAAAAAGGGAAAATAATCGCAATAGGATCAGGAAGCGACAGGAGAGTGAAGAGTTTGAACAAAAAGAAGGCCCAATAACAGCAGAAAGCGATCATAAGGAAGAATTCTGTGGAAGAAGGCAAGTTGATGAACGGGAAAAGGATAAAATTGATCGACGGAATCAGAAGAATATGGAAAAACTTGAAAGAGAGCGGCAACGGGAGGCTAAAATCCTTAAAGAGCGCCAGGAAAGAGAAGAGTTTGAAAGAAATATTTTGGAAAAATTTGAAGCCGAACAAAGAAAACGGGAAGAGTTCGATAGAAATAGACAAGAGGAGCTTTTGATTCTCAAAGAACGTCAGGAAAAAGAAGAATTTGAACGAAGAGAATTGGAAAAAAAGTTAGAAGCCGATCGAAAACAAAAGGAAGAATTGGAAAGACTGCAAGAAGAAGAGCTTAGACTCCGAGATAAAGAATTTGAAAAAAAAATTTTGGAAAAACTAGAAGCCGATCGAAAAATAAGGGAGGAATTCGAAAGACAAAGGCAGGAGGAACTCAAAAATCTCAGGGAACGCCAGGAGAAAGAAGAGTCGGAAAGAAAAGAATTGGAGAAGAAGCTGGAAGCTAAGCAAAAACAGATGGAAGACCTGAAAAAATTGCGAGAAGAGGATTTAAAGTGTCTCAAGTCACTCCAAAGCAAAGAAGCACTAGAAGCCGAGCGAAAGGAAAGAGAAGCATTCGAAAGAAAAACCTGCAAAGAATGTGAACGAGAGAAGAAAAAAATTGAAGAACTTGAAAGAAAATCAAAGGACTTACAAGAGGGAGATGTGAACGGGGAACTCGATAAAAGAGAGCAAGAAGAGTACGAAAGATTCGCCAGAGAAGAAGAAAGCAATGAAGAAAAAAGACTTTTGGAAAATCTTCGGCGCAGCAAGGAGGAAATTGAAGCACGGGAGAGAAAGATAATTGAAGATGATTTGCAAAGAGAACAGATCCTTAGAAAGTGGCTTCAAAAGCAAGAGCAAAAGGAAAACAGGGAAAGAGAAGAACGCGAGAAACGTGAAAGGAAAATTAAGGAGGGCATAACTGCAGAGAGTAACAAGCGCCGGGAAAGAGAGCAGGCTGAGAGAAAGCACCGTGAGAAACTTGATCGATTAGAAAGGGAGAGACAGGAAATTAAACGCCCAAATAAAAAGCGCCCGAAAAAGGTTCAAGTCGACGGGCATAATGCCGATGGGAAAGGGGACGAAGAGGAGCTTGTTACCCGACGTTGTCCAGAAAGCCCGAACCAGGAGGAGATATATAGGGATTTAAGAATGCAGGAGATTACCCTCAGTGAGAAAACAGAGTTGAAGCTGCAATGTGAGGCAAGAAAGGTGGCGAAGCGACTGCAGCGGCACCTGTTAGGTTCACTTGGTGTGCACGGAGAAAGGGTGCGTCATTTGGGCAAGGAAAATGACCCACAGAGAGTTGCAAGCGAGAGAAAAGCAAAAAGCCAGACGGATAATTGGTCTGTGGAGAATCCCCCCGCAGACATGACGAAAATGGGGTTAAGTGGCAATGATGTGTCGAACGTTCGTCGAAGTGGTCAGCAACTAGATCGCGATCGATATGAGAACGCCAATGTCCGCTTGAAAAAGGTCCAAGAAAGAAACAGCACGTTTTTTGAGGAGGTGAAGGAGAAGTTTCAGGAGCTCGATAAGCTGCGCTTGAAAGCAGGAGAACTGGAAGCTCAAAATCCTTTAAACAAGCGTTTCGAGATAAGACCTTCAAAGGCGCGTCCGTCAAAGAAAGATGCACAGAAACCAATCAGTTCCAGTCAAGAGTACTTTCAGCCAGGATCCCTGCATAGGCTTAGCGAGCGATGGTGTGACGAGGAACCCGGAGCAGAGGATCCAGCCACTCAGGGTCGCAACGGCGCCATCCTCTCTAGCAGCGAAAGCGACACGGTGCCGGAACCCCGTTACTCCCTCGAGGGCAAGTACTGTCCGTTCCTGAAGACCTACGCGGTGGAGACGCAAAATGCTCAATTCATCCCACATGAAGAATCAGCTCAGGGAGGAGCCTACGGCGCCCATGTACCCAACCAGGTGGACGATTGGCGGAAGACACCACCAAGTTCGTACTCTACTGAGGAGGCAGAACCGGGCGAGGAACGAGCACGAGGTGGCGGCAATCCAAGTGGCATTCGCATGACTTACTGCACACGAACTGGAAAGAAGCGTTTTCCGCAGATCAAACAAAGCGAGATTGGCCACGATTCTAGCGGGCTGAAGGAGGATCGGGTGCAGCAGAGACGAGTTTTCGGGCAGCTTCTCAAGCAGGCTCGATCATTCGATTGCAGTCCGGAGATATTAAGAGCGGAGAACCGTCTTCTGGAGAAAAAACTGGCTCGAGCTAAAAACAAATATCTGAAGTGGTCAGTTCTGCGAATGTCCAAGTATCTCATAAGTGTATTCCAGAATGATGAAGCTATCGAGAGTTCCGAGGAAGAGAATGAATCTCTGGAAAGTGGAGAGCTCGAGCAGATCTATGTGCAAGAGACCGATAGCAATATGCTGGTTCCTAGGCCAATCTTTAAGACTCTTATTTTTACTCTGGTTACATCCAACGAGTCGATTTCCCCCCATCTCGCGGACAAAATAACCGAACTAGAAGACGAGCTGAAGGCTCACCTCAAGAAGATTTCTAGACGCGCTTTTGCACAACGAGGTGCTGGAGCTCTGAAGCGGAAAGCCAAGTACTTGATGGACCAGCAGCGTCAACTACAAAGTCGCCAACTGTCCGAGGTATGTCGGAATTCCGAGGAGCAGACTTCAAGGATGTGGGGGCAACTAGCCAGCAGCAGTGACTCCTTGCGAGGGATCAGGTATCTCTTTCGCGACTGTTGCGACCTCCGAGACCCATTTTTGTGCGTCGCACTTCAAAACATCGAGCGTCTCTACAAGGAGTGGAAGGATCAGCGGTTTGACGAAGATTGGAAACAAATCTGATTTCGTTTTTTTCGTTCCTGTTGAATTTCGATAATACCCACTATTTCAATTAAAGGCTAGCCTAAATAAATTATGTATTTTATTTGTGTGGGGCAGAGTGGCAAAGGTTTGGCTGAGGGAACGCGGCTCTTCAAAGTTTTTAATCCAAGAAAGAAGTCTAAAAGAAATAGTTTTAAGCCCGCTGAACCAATTCAAAAACTATTTTTCACTGACACGTTTCGAATATTCCAACCGCTGGAGAGAGAGAGCTTTTCGATAAGCTTTTCCGGCACAGCTGATATGGAAAAGCTATCACTCGCCAGCTGGAACTGCGCTTCTTCTTAGATCTGTCTATCGTTTCCAGTGATCGAACTTCGCTTAGCGTAACCCAAACACCAAACGATGTCATCCTTCAAGGACAAAGTGATTATTGTGACCGGCGCCAGCTCCGGCATCGGAGCAAGTGCCGCCGTCCACTTGGCCAAACTCGGAGGGCTCCTGGTCATCGTGGGTCGCAACGTAGAGAAGCTAAAGGAGACGGCCGACAACATTGTGGCGGCCGGAGGAGCCTCGCCCTTGGAACTGCAGGCGGACATGACCAAGGAGGCGGAGGTACAGCAGATTGTGGACGCCACTCTGGCCAAGCACGGCCGCATCGATGTGCTTGTAAACAATGCGGGCATCTTGGAGACAGGCTCCATTGAAGCCACCAGCCTAGAGCAATTCGATCGCCTGATGAACACCAATGTGCGTTCCCTGTACCAACTAACCATTCTGGCCACTCCGGAGCTGGTCAAGACCAAGGGCAATATCGTTAACGTATCCAGTGTCTGTGGACTGCGCGCCTTTCCTGGTGTCCTGGCCTACAATGTGTCTAAGGCAGCGGTGGACCAGTTCACGGCCTGCGTGGCCCTGGAACTGGCCCCCAAAGGAGTCCGCGTAAACGCCGTGAATCCCGGCGTGATTGTGACCGACATTCACAAGCGTGGCGGCATGGACGAGGAGACCTATGCCAAGTTCCTCGAGCACTGCAAGATAACCCATGCCTTGGGTCGTCCTGGCGATGTAAAGGAGGTGGCGGCCGCGATTGCCTTTCTGGCCAGCGATCAGGCCAGCTTTACCACGGGAATCAGTCTGCCCGTCGACGGAGGTCGCCACGCCATGTGCCCGCGATAAGATGCGGATGAGCAAATGGAGAGAAATCATTCGCCCGGTGGCATTTATCGAATTTAGCGTCTCATTTTCAGTAGTTAATTTAAAGAACACGACTAAAATACGACACAATACATTAAAAGTGCCCAGTTAAGATATGTTTTTCTTGGATTTTTCTTCTCATAATAAAATAATATATTGCTAAAATATCTATAATCTATTATTATCTTGTTTTGGGATCTTAAATAGCTGAATGTATTGTAAAAAACTCTCACACCCTCTGTCTAAAAAATGATCACTTTAAAAATAAAAACTGACCATACATACTCTTATATATTTATTAATATACATACATACATAGTATATGTATGGTATTTGTATAGAATAACAAATTAACAGTTTAATTAACACCAGCCGAGCGCGACTCCAGTTAACTTTATTTGAATTTCACAACCGCTGAAATTTGTAGGTTGGAAGGTTCCAGCCTATCGATAGTGTAATCGGATTGCAGCCCGGGAATTGTTGACTTCTGGGTCGAGGCTTCAATGTCACCAATCACTATCAGTTCAGCCGTCGAGTGGATCGCCTCAACATGCCCAGTTTCAAGGATAAAGTTATCATCGTGACCGGTGCCAGTTCGGGAATTGGAGCAGGTACTTCGGTGCTCTTGGCCAAACTGGGAGGCCTCCTCACCATCGTCGGCAGAAATGTGGAGAAGCTCAAAGAGACCGCAGAGCAGATAGTGAAGGCTGGAGGAGCGCCAGCACTTCAGGTGGCGGCGGACATGAACAGTGAGTCGGACGTCCAGGGCATCGTATCCGCCACGTTGGCCAAGCACGGTCGCATCGACGTGCTGGTGAACAACGCCGGAATCTTGGAGCTGGGCAGCATCGAGAACACCAGCCTGGAGCAATTCGACCGCGTTATGAACACAAACGTGCGGTCGCTCTACCAGCTGACCCACCTGGTCACTCCGGAGCTAATCAAGACCAAGGGCAACGTTGTGAACGTGTCCAGTGTGAACGGCATCCGTTCCTTTCCCGGAGTCTTGGCATACAATGTTTCCAAAGCTGCGGTGGACCAGTTCACCAGGTGCGTGGCCCTGGAGCTGGCTCCCAAGGGTGTGCGTGTGAACTCCGTAAATCCCGGCGTGATCATCACCGAGCTCCAGCGTCGAGGTGGATTGGACGAGGAAGCATACGCCAAGTTCCTCGAACACGCCAAGGTCACCCATGCCCTGGGTCGGCCCGGCGAAGTCAAGGAGGTAGCTGCGGCCATTGCATTCCTGGCCAGCGATGAGGCCAGTTTCAGCACCGGTATCAGCCTGCCCGTGGACGGAGGTCGCCATGCCATGTGCCCCAGATAAGAACTGAGTTCTTTATCCATAATGCATTTATCTGCCACCAAACTTTTGGTGGCAAGTATTTTAAAAACTATTAAAGTCCAAAATGAATATAATTAAAGTAGCGCGCTTACCTCATGTATTTTAAATACTTTCTTTTCAAGGATATGATTCTATGTAAATATAACAGTTTGCTAGTAATTAATAAAGCCAACTTCGTTTTTAATATTTAGCAAATCCACAACTCTTGTCAACGCACGCAGGTTTTAATTTGATACTTAAAATGTTCAATTTCGTAGTAATGGACTTAATCGGCGGGAAACAAGGCAAAAAGGAAAGACATTCGTCTGGACAGGATCAGATGATCAGATAGAATATCCTAGAAGGGACTAGCGCGGACACATGACCTGCTTGCCACCGTCCACAGGAAGGGTCACGCCGGTCACGAAGCTTGCCAGCTCGCTGGCCAGGAAGCAAATGGCGGCCGCCACCTCCTTCGGCTCCCCAATCCGGCCCAGGGCATGGGTCTTCTTCGAGTGCTCCAGAAATTCGGCGTAGCTCTGCTCGTCCATGCCCCCCGCCTTTTGCAGATTGGTGCGAATTACACCCGGATTGACCGCATTCACCCGGACACCCTGGGGACCCAGATCCAGGGCAAGGGAGCGGGTGAACTGGTCCACCGCCGCCTTGGACATGTTGTAGGCCACCAGATTGGGAAAAGCGCGCAGTCCGCAGACGCTGGACACGTTGACAATGCTGCCCTTACACTGCAGCAACTGGGGCAACAGCAACTTGGTCAGATAGAACCCGGACCGCACATTTGCCTCCATCACGTGGGTGAAGCAGGCCAGTTCCGTGCTCTGCAGCGTTCCCGTGGGCATGATGCCTGCCCCATTTACCAGCACATCCAGCTTGCCCTCGTAGCGCTCCGTGGTCTTCCGCGCAATGCATTCGATCTCCGGCAGCTTGAGCAGATCTCCGGCTATGCCGTACGGCTCGGAGCCCGTCTTCATACAGCGTTTCATCACGCATATGAGGCCCTCCTCCTCCCGATCCACCAGGGCCAGGCAGGCGCCCAGCTTGGAGAACATCTCCGCCGCGGCGGCCCCGATCCCGGAGGCTGCGCCCGTGATAAGCACCACCTTGCCGGAGAAGTCCAGACCAGCCTTGCCCTTGCTGCCCATCGAATCGAATTTTCAAGTGAAAATCCAAACTACATTCGTATGTACGTACATGTGTAGATGACTTATCGAGGAAATATAACCCTGATCACCAAGGATGTGATCTTAGTTCTTCTTACTAAATAATTAACAAATATATAAAAGCAACAGTTAGTTACTAACTAAACAAAAGTTTGAAATAAGGAGCTCAAATATGTCGAATAAAATTCTCAAAATCACAAATTAACTGAGAGAAAGAGATATCTTTAAATCCTAGTTAGTGGTTACTTATAATCCAAATCATTTTCTAGAATATTACTTTATTCTAAAGTTAATTTTTGGGAAACTAGTTTAGTCCTGAACATAGACGACTAAATAAATGGCAATCAGTTTTATGTACACAATTAAAACAATAGGTAAATCAAAATAACAATTAAAAAATCGGATTAAATGCATTTACGCATGGAAGAATCCATGCAGAGGAGACTAAAAGTTCCATGTCCTGTGGACTCAGCGTGGGCACATGGCATGGCGACCGCCGTCTACTGGCAGGCTGACTCCAGTGCTGAAGCTGGCCTCATCGCTGGCCAGGAAGGCAATGGCCGCAGCCACCTCCTTCACATCTCCAGGACGACCCAAGGCGTGGGTGGTCTTGGAGTGTTCCAGGAACTTTTTGTACGTCTCCGCATCCATGCCGCCGCGGGCATGCAGGTTGGTGACCGTTACGCCGGGATTCACGCAGTTCACGCGCACACCCTTGGCAGCCAGCTCCAAGGCCACGCAGCGGGTGAATTGATCCACGCCCATTTTTGATATGTTGTAGGCCAGGACGCCGGAGAAGGAGCGAATCCCATTGACACTGGACACGTTCACGATGTTGCCCTTGGTCTTGATCAGCTCGGGGGTGGCCAGCATAGTCAGTTGGTAGATCGCCCTCAGGTTGGTGTTCATCACGCGGTCGTACTGCTCCAGGCTAGTGGTCTCGATGGTGCCCGTCTCGATGATTCCGGCATTGTTGACCAGCACGTCCAATTTGCCGTACTGCTGCAACGTTTCCGACCAGATCCTCTGGGTGTCCGCCTCCTTGGCAATGTCGCCCACCACCAGGGCCGGCTGCGATTGGCTCACCTTGTTGCACTCCGCGGCTACCTTCTTCAGGTTCTCCACATTGCGTCCATTGAGGGCCAGACAGGCGCCGTACTTGGCAAACTTAATGGCGGTTGCAGCTCCAATTCCGGAGCTTGCTCCCGTAATTAGGACCACTTTGCCGGCGAAATTCATGATCCAACCCAGAATTATGTAAGGGGATCTCAAGCTCAGTGCGCATCTTGCTGGATTTAGTAGGGGTAGTCACCTATTAGAAAGCCAAAAAGCTAACTTAATTTAATGTTTACAATATCTGGTAAAATGATCAATTGAATTTAATTTGTGTTAAGGAAGCAGCAATTATCAAAATCTATTGTTTTATTCAATTCAGGTTTTCAACGGTAAGCTCTATTAACAAATGCATAATAATAGTGTCATACGACAAAACTAGTTGAACACAATATGTTTCAATAGACAGTATTCTTAAAATGTATAATTTGTTGGTCAACAAAGATATTTTGATTATTCGACAAAATGATTTCTTATTTATTTATATATTGCATGAAATGTTTTTTTTTTTAATGGGTCCTTTTGGTATATTAAAAAAAGTTGAATCTTAGTATATTTTCGAAGTGTGCTTGGTATTTTTTAACGGCTAGCCGGTCTCACTTACGTGATCATGTAAACGAAATGCGAGTTTTAGGAAAGTGCACTATTTTGGTAAGGCAAACCCGCAGCTTATCCACGCAATCTGGGCGCCGCAGAGTGGTGGTCACGGGTAGTGGCGCAGTCACTCCGCTGGGCAACAATGGACCGGATTCGTGGCGACGCATACTGGCCGGCGAGTCGGCAATCTCTCGGCTGAGTGCGGAGTTCAAGGGCTTGCCCTGCCAGGTTGCGGCTCAAATCCCGAGGGAAAAGCTACATCTGGACCAGCACCTGACCAAGTCGGACATTAAGCTGATGAGCCCCGCCACCCAGTTTGCCGTATTGGCGGCTGAGGAGGCCTTGGCCACCGGAAAGTTGTGCCCCAAGCAATTGAGCGAGGAGGAGCTTGAGCGGTTCGGAGTGTGCGTGGGCATGGGCATGTTCGACCTGGCAGAGGTCTATGGCGCCTGGAACCAGCTGCAACGAGGCTACAACAGAGTTAGCCCCTTTTTCGTGCCCAGGCTGCTGCCCAGCATGGCGTGTGGTCACATCAGCATGCGACATGGCTTAAGAGGACCGAACCACTCGGTGTCCACGGCCTGCGCCACAGGTGCCCATGCCCTGGGCGATGCCATGCGTTTCATCCGCAGCGGAGATGCCGACGTGATGCTGGCGGGGAGTGGTGAGGCCTGCATAGATCCCCTCTCCATCGCTGGATTTTGCAGACTGCGGGCTCTGAGCACCGCATTCAACGATAATCCGTCGGTTGCGTCCAGACCATTTGACAAATCCCGGGATGGCTTTGTGATGGGAGAGGGCGCAGCTGTGCTCTTGCTAGAGGAACTGGAGCACGCCCGCGCTCGGGGAGCTCCCATTCTAGCCGAGATTCTGGGCTACGGCTTGTCCGGAGATGCCTATCACATAACGTCGCCCAGCGATGACGGTGCCGGAGCCACTCTTGCCATGAAGCGGGCCATACAGGATGCTGGAATTGCACCAGAGGATGTTACCTATGTAAATGCCCACGCAACCTCCACGCCCACCGGGGATCGCATTGAGTCACACGCTATAGGTCGTGTTTTCGGAGCGCACACTCCGCAGTTGAGGGTCTCCTCCACCAAGGGAGCACATGGCCACCTGCTGGGCTCCTCCGGCAACCTGGAAGCGCTCTTTGTGGTGCTCGCCTGCGCGGATAACACGCTGCCGCCCTCCATCAACATTGAGCACCTCGATGTGGACGTCAATGTGGTCACGAAAGCCACTGAATGGTCGGCGGACCAGAAGCGACGCGTTGCCCTCAAGAATTCCTTCGGCTTTGGAGGAACCAATGCCTCCCTCTGCATTGCTAGCTACATTGAATAGTAGCGGCGAGTTGTTAACTATTTTTTAGAGATCCAAGTAAATAAAATCCTTAAATGTTTGCATATTTTTAGGAAAAATGTTTAGTTTTAAAACTTTATTTGGAAAACTTTTTCGGTTGCTTGTCTGGCCGTCACGTCGTCGTCTTCGTCAGTTTCTTGCTCTGTAAAAAGGATTATGCGTACTGTTCTTAACCAATGCGCCATGTATGTACTGTTATACTGTATATCTGTATATAATATATATATATAGGTATATAATTATGTATATAGCTCTGTTTGATTTGCTTCTGTTGCTTGTCTCTCTGTTTGTTTGTTTGTTATTGCTGTTTTGTTTTTTCTTGCTGCTTGAAGTCGCCGCCTTCCGGTTGAACAGAATGGATTTTGTGTTTTCTTGTGGAAAGGAAGGATGGTCAAATCAATGGCTGGTGACTGGTTTGTTTTGGTTTGGCTTTTAGGCGGCTTCTGCTGTGATCATGGCCAGAATTTGACAATAGTTGCAGCTTGCTATCCGTTCGTTCTCTTATCTGACTTAACTAATCGTTTAATTTGAAGTGTTTTTATTTTACAAAATTGCTTAGGTCGTTAAGTTAAAGTATGTTGGCTTACAATCGAAACGTTTCATAATCATTTAATCTTATTGGTTTTCTCTTTATGCTCTGCGTGCTGCTGCTGCATTCAGCATTCAGCTTGCCCTGCTGCTGCTCTTCTATCTCTAGAGTCTAGAGTCTAGACGATATTCTTTGTTATCTCCGTGTAAGCATACACATCGGATGTACATACATATATGCGGCTTAGACTCGTACTAATTATATGCGTAAATAATAATATGCTATGTGTGGGTTTCGGCTTGGGCTTGGGTGGGGGTGGTGGTGGTGGTGGTGGTGTTGGTGGTGAGGGGTGTGCGCAGGCGTGTGTGTGGGATAGCTCTTTGAATGACCGAACTTTCGTCGTTTGTTACATACATTATGAAAATACGCTTTATTCGAAAATTAACTTTTTAATTTTAGTTTTTACTGTACAGTTTGTTTGTAGTTGACGCTTCTCGATTTTAGTTACAGCACAAATTATTGGGTTTTAATTACTTAATTTTGCACGCCACATTCATTATTCATTAACAATGTTAAATTTCTCCACTCCCTAATTCAAATCGCTCAAACAATTTCAAATATGTATATCTTTCGGCTTACAATTCAAATTTGGACAGAAAAACATTTAAAACTTACGGAGGCCATTCAATTTCATAATTACGTATCTGGTTTTAGCTAGGTTTAGGAAATAAAGGAATAAAGTGGAACTTTAGAGCGCGATTTAAAAGTTCGACAGAACTGACACATTCACAAATGTATATTAAAAAAACCATTGCAAATGCGTTGTGTACTAAACGAATTAACGAACATTTGAGTTTCGTGCGTTGCAGCTGGCACGGAAAGTGCAGCTTGCATTCGGTGTGTTGAGATTTTTTAAATTTAAAAAATATATAAAATATTTATAAATATTTTGTTGTCTCGCGTTCTGTTACTGCTGCTACAGACCTTAACACTTACTATCTTACTATTTGTTGTTAAAAAGACATCTATTTAAGCGCTAATAAAGTGGTTTGTGGTTGCTATCGGGTATCGCGTTCTGTTGTCCTGTTCATACAGTGATGCTGTAACTACACTGATCCTGATTCTAAGTCGAATGCCTGTCCACACGTCTGTGTGCCTTATGCTGCGGGGGTATGTACATGGCAAGCCCGTCAAACCAGAGAGTGCTCCTAGTTGAGCAGTGCATCCATGGTGTATGGAAATGGAGGATGCTGCTGCTCGAACCTACTTGCTGAAGACGATAACAACTTGGTTGCCGATGCTGCTGATGCTGATGCTGTTAATGTGCTCGCCGGCGACGGTCAGTCCAGTATTACGATTTGTGATTCAATGGGCCTGCTACTCGGCTCGGGCGCCGCAGGTTTGATGGGCAGTGTGCGCCATGGTTTGCGCGCCGCGCGACGCAGATCCACGGCGGAGAGTATTTTTCGCGTTTTTCTGTAAAAAGATATATTGTAGGAATATTAGTTAAAGTACGGCGATTCTAGCTTTCAAGCATCGGCTTCTGGTGAAAGCAAATTATATTCAAATTAAAACCGAAAATGTAATGATCTTGAAGCTGCAGATTACTCACTTGTGTGTATCGTTAGCCCTAAAGTAAACATCGTCCGGTGCATCCATCCAACTGATAACCTGCTTGCGTCCGTTGCCACCGCGGGCCATCTGCGCAATCTTCTGTTTACCATTGAGCTAAAAAGGCGAATATGTATAAATAGATTATAATTAAATTAACTAAATTAAAAGTATTACTCACATGATGCCTGGAGAGCGGCTGTCCAGATGCCGCCATCATGGCCGCAAACTGCTCAGGACTGGGACAATGCGAGGGCATGGGATCCTTATTCGGCCGCTTGGCAGGAGGTCCGCTGGGAACTATAGTAACTGCAAGAGGAGAAACTTGGTTAGTCAGAATTAAGCACAATATAAACACCCATAATCAATGTGTTCTTTAACTCTTTTGAAAATTTTAAACACATGTAATGGAAGACCTACCTTCAGTGCCATTCAACTGCTGGTCCTCGTGTGCCCGCTTCCGTATCGTCGACGTGGCTTGCGTGGGAATTATTGTGAGCTCCTTGTCGGCCGGCACGGCCACGACGTCGGGTGACTTGTTCGGCACTCGGTCATATACCAAGCTGCCATCGGGCGCTTTCGGGGGTTTGGGGAACGAGACGACAGCCGGCAGCGGCATTTTGTCCTTGGGCGTCAGTACTAGCCATTCATGCGGTCCGCTGCCCGGCGCACCTAGGCGGTTGGCAATCTTGGTGACACTACCCCGATCCTTGGGCTTCAGCAAAAGCAACTTCTTGATCTCCGCCTGCGATTTTCCACTAATACGATTTGTAACTAAGAGAAAAGAAACATATTATTTCACATAAGCGTGGCTCATTGCAATTAACAAAGCGGTTGAGACTCACATTCTTGTTTCACCAGCATGGCGTTGATTGCGTACGCGCTCTGTCGCGCCGCCTTCTTCGGCTTCACGATGCTGCGGCAGATGGCACGCGCCACCCGTGTCATGGGATTGGTGTGCAAGTAAAAGGCAGTGCGCGTCTTCATTATGGGCCGCGGCGATCCGGAGCTGATGGCGATGCCGTGCGCTTGCGCATAGTGGCGGGCCAGGTGGGTCTTAAGCTTGAACTCCTTGCCGCAATTGACAATAGAACATCTGTGGGAAGAGAGAATTGAATGAGCACTCGTTGGTCCACAATAATAAACCAATAATAAAGCAAATGAAAAGAGCATGTTTTACTCGTTTAATCTCGAAATTGCACTGCAATCAGGCATTTCTTCAATTTAATAAGTATCAAAAGGGGAATGTTACATTGCCATAGGAATTTCATTTATAAAATATGTATACAGTTGTGTAAAAATTAAGCCTATCATTTATAAAATGTAAGCAAGTATACGAAAAGGCCGCTCTAAACTGACAAAATTGAAAATTAAAATGAACTAGAAACGAAAAAGATGTATTTAAAAACAAAATCTAATATTCTGTGTAGTGAGACAGAAGAGTTGATAAATGCCAACTTTAGTTTAGACCTATTTTCTTTCAGCATGCACCTACCTGTGCAACTGACGATTGGTAAGATCACTGATTTTCTCGTCATCATTCAGGTCCACCACAGCCGTGGGCGTTGTAGCTAGACCCGCTGACGCGGCGGTCGGCGTCGACGCTGCCGATGATGACTTCTTCTTGGCGTCGCCATCCCCACCATCGCCCTTGGTCGCCGACTTCATACTGCCGTACCTCCGCCAGTACTCCCAGCAGCTCAGGCAAAGGCGGCACGTACTGTGCCCACTGTTGACCGAGTTCCACTGCGGACGGATTGGCGATTATAGTAAGAACGTTAAATAATCGTACTTAATCCCAGTGGCTCACCTGTGATGATTTCGTTGTACCGCACGATTCGCATGGCTTCCCATTGTTGGAGAGATCTGTGCTCCCGTTTGTGGTTCCATTATAGATGCCACCGCCCGCCTTCACAGACGTTCCGTTCCCCTTGCCATTGTTGTTATACTGCGGTATGTAGACCTGCTTGAGCTTCAGCTCCGCCTCGACGGCCTTCACTCGCTTCTGCTGCACGTAGCGATCGGTGGTCTTCCACATGTAGTAGTACTCGATGATTTGTTTCAGCGTTTTCCAAGGCAGCTGGAAGGATGATTTTTATTTTTGAATCAATATCAATTTGCATTGCCACTTACGAAATCTTGTCGAATGTCATTAAAGTCTTTGCCATATTTTTCCAGCGCCTCTTCAAAAAGATTCGCCTCCGATGCGCTCCAGTCCTCGATTTCATCGCGACAGAGCACAGGCCCAGTGGAAGGAACTAGCGACGACATGGACTCTTCAATCGAGTACTCGTGCTTGTGCAGAATGTTCATTGCGTGAAACTGAAAGGTAAACACCAGTAAACGCCAGATCCCATCATAGATTTGCAATCATCTCTTACCAGTGTGATGTCCCTGCTGGCCGCCGCGGCGGACATGTGCAGCGAGGGCTGCTTCACCGAACTGCTGCAGTCCAGGGCGCGGGCGAAGGTGCCGATGGAGCGAGAGACGACCAAGAACTGGTCTATCTTGCGGTCGGTCAGACTGTGCTCCGGCGTCCACACCAGCGATTCGAGTTCCTCCAGCTTGCGGTCGTCGGTGGCGGTGTCCTTGAGCTTGGCGGGTATATCACACTGGTAGCGACTGCCGACCCGAATCTCGCCCTTGTCGGCGAGCAGCGTCTTCTGATTTGGATCGAACACCAGACAGTAGAAGAATGTGTCCTGTGGATGGTTTTATAAAGCAATTAGTAATTACTATTTAAGCAGGGTTTAAATCGAAGGATAGCACATTATATAAGCGAATGGAATCTTCCTAGACCAATTTCCACCAACAAGGAACTTACGTCTTTATTAAGATAGCTCTGCAGGGACTCCGTCTCGTTGAGCAGGGTCACCGAGCACTTGCCTCGGATCTGTGTGGCGGGTATCGACTCGACTTGGCGTGACAGAAACAGCTCGCGGTGCTTGATCTGATAGCGCTGCTTGCTGGTCAACGCTTCGCCCTTCTCCGCGTCGCCTCCTGCACCTCCGGCGCCACCCGCTCCACCTCCGCTGGCAGTGCTGCTGCTGTTGTTGTTGGAAGTGCCGCTGCTGTTGCTGCCGGAATTCCCGGTGGCCGAGCCTCCTCCGCCGGACGTTTGCGTCGGACTGGTGCGCTCCTCATCCAGGGCAGCTAAAAGAACAAGCAAATCATTAGGTTCGTTCATTCGGTTCGGATTTTTAAGATGGTTAGTGATTATTTAAGCTAGAGTTAACATTTAAAATAAATACGATTTAAATATAATAAAAATAAGGTATGTTTAATAGTTTATTGCTGGCCAAAGTCAGCTTACAAATCAAATTAACAGGTGTTTCATATCAGGTATGTTGAAATTTAAAGTAAATTATGATCACATTAACCAGAATAGAACTATTAATAAGAATTACCAACTAAGATAGGTTACTACACTACTGAAATTACCATCGTGCTCTACCTCTACTTAAAGTGCAAAACATACAAAATGAGGGCTATAAGTCTGAGTCTGGGCTACGGTTCTACGGAGATGGCAGAGATAGTATTTGAGTAATCAGCTGGAGATGGTACCTATTGAGGGATCGAGCACAGCCTGCGCCGCCTGCTCCTCGCTTACGGGTGTGCGTAGCCAGGTCTTCTTCAGCTTGGTTGCCAACGGTGAGTCCTCGGCGGTGGCCACTGACATGATGCGTTATTTTAGATTTAAGATGGTTAGGAGTATGATTTGGTGCGTTTTGGGGAAATGCGTTCATCGACAGTGTTTATGTTTATAAGTTAAAGCATTTTAGATAACAAGTTTTAAAGGGATACCTGAACGTTATGTCTTTTAAGAGTCGTTGTCATTGGCGAAAGTACTAAGGATGGAGTATGGTAATAACAACTCTGATCCTGCTCAAAAGCTTGACGACCATATAAGGACTCACCAAACATATGACAAACAGACCAAAATACTCCCTAGGATACACAAATTTAAAAGACGAGCAAAGAACCCTTTCAGCAAAAAAGTAGAATTCTGGTTGCTTTACAATTTGTCTAACGTTTCCTATACCCTAAATATATTATCTATATGAATACAATTGAAAATGTTTAAACTAATACAAGGAAAAGTCATACATGTCTGTCCCTATGTTAATAAAGTGACGCTACTTGAATCTAAACGTTATCTATATAATATACATCCAAGCTTTCCCGGAATTTGTGGGTTGCAAAATCCGAGAGTAACCCTCATGAATTTCCTGGAAGTTCGCTGGGCTGATTAAAAAATGTACGCTTGGCATTTCGCAAAGGGCGGAAGGGGAGGAAGGTGAGTTGGGCGGCGGCCAGCACCACCACGCCTCCTCGGCGGACAAAGGGGCGTGGGTGCATCGCCGGAGTCCCAGAAAAGAGCCGAAGCTGGGTACGTGTATTTGTGTATTTGTATTTTGCGCTTGTTTCGAAGACGAAGTGAGAGCACCCAGAAGGGGGCGGGGGATGGTGGATGGCGGTGGGTGGTGGTTGGAGGGTAAAGGCTTGGGCTTTATTTGGTGGCCATAGATAGGACACACAAGTGGGCGGGTGCGCCGCTGTGGGATTTGTTTGCCTTTCGAGCGTATCTGTTATTCTATACCCTTTCCACTTCCCTGCTAAGTTCAAGGTCTGCTATTGACAATGTGATTAGCAGCTGAGAGTGGTTATCAGTAATCCCACATTTGGTTACATTTCACAATAATTAAAATAATAATAATAATGTTAAGATAGTAAGCTTCATATTTATACTTAGATACTTCATTCTAAGCAACAAAACACTATTTTCCTGGTATATATAAAATATAGTAATCATTGCATCTAAGTGGATTTTAAGTGTATCTGGAGTTCGGAAAAGCACCTTTCAAAGACACTTGCACCAAGTCCGTAGCTTGGGGTTGGAATGGCGGCACACTTGTGCCTCAAATGTATATTTTTGCGCTAGTTTTCAGCGCCTGATTAGCGACTCGCCTGCGAAAAGGCGACGCACGCAAATAAAAAACTGGCTCGTGGAGCGTAATGAATAAAATAAATAAAAAGTAAAGCAAGATGACAGTGGTCCGATGATGATTTTGGGGCCGAAAGGGGCTGTGTTAATGGGCATTGTTGGCGCATGTCGGTCTTGTGGGAGTGCAGGAGGTAGATGGGGTGGTGGATTGGGGTGGGTTGCCGTGCGAGGTCAGACCCACGGAAAACGCATTTTCGCGACGGTCACGTATCGAATTCGAGTGGGTGGCCAAAGCCAAAAATTCAACCCAATTGGGCATGGTTTTTGTGAGTTTTTTGGAGCGGCGGAGTGGCAGTGGATGAAGGCGCTGTGTGTATGTATATACGAATGCAAAGCGCGCCTCCCTGCGTGTGCCACATCGCCATAGCTTCACTCCACCACTCCACACCCTGCTCCACTCCAATCCCCTCCAGATCCCAACTTCTGACTTGAACATTTTCGTGCACACAGAGCAGCAGTGTCAGTGGGTTTGGGGTTGGGTATGGGTATGTGTGGCAGCTTTTCAGAGGTAGACAGCCAGTCTACCTACAGCCGAACCAAGTATCACATTCGCATTGACGTCGGCGCCGCCTAGCAGCAACCGAAAACAGCAACAACCGCATTACGGGTAGTACAGTGCAGCCCAGCTCATTACAGTCGAGCATCATTAGAGCAAACCGGTGGCGTTCAAATTACTGACACCCTAACATATGTATGCTTAAGGTTGAACTTAATAATTCGCCGGCTATTTCCGCACCACGATGCGTGTTTATGTTCATTAACAGATCCCAAAACAACTAGTTTCTTTGACCAACATATTTTTCGACTATTTTTTTAATGCTATTTCTAATTTGCGACACGAACAATTCAAATGACCCTACTGGAATAGGTGCTTCTGGTTCGAAGTAGAGTGGTACCACTGCCAGTTTTTGTGGCTCGAGTTATGAAGGTTCCACTGCCTTTTTATGTGGATGAGTCGGGATGCTGGACGAAATCCGTTTTCGCTCCGCCTTCACAGTTGTTGTCATTGCGGTTCTTGTTGCTCAGGAAGTTTGACTAGGGTTGCGGGGTGTTTGTGGGTGGGGTGGCACTGTGGGAGGCTGGGTGGTTCGGTGGGTGGCTTGGCTTTCCACATGCCTTGACACATCGCTCACAGTGGAGCTCCTTGCGGGTTCATTTTTTTTTGTTTTGTGGTGGGCATGTGCTTAGCAGATCTGGTCGTCAGGTTTTAACTTTTAACTTGTTTGAAGGCCACGACAACGACTCTTGGCAACATAACCTCACTTTGTTGACAATAAATATACACACTTAGGGTAAACGTAACGCAAGATATGGATGCGGTTTCGGGGGAACGGGGTTTCTATACTCACGTTGGTGTTTGTCGGCCAATTGCACGAGCGGATTGGGCAGATCCCGGCGGCGGTAGAAGCACATGACCTTCGCTTCCACATTGCCGGTTTGGTTTTTGTTCAGCTCCTCGATGCGTCGTATTAAGTAGGGACTGTTCGGCGTTGTCTCAACGTAAACATAGTCTGAAAAAAATACAGTTTTTGAGGTGGCTGATGCAAGAGGGTCGGAAAAGGGCATGGAAGGGGGGAACTGCAACTCCATTCATACGTCACAGGTAAGCGCACACACACACCCATACACGCGATCCACTTAAGTGCGACCACCACTACCAGCTAAAGCGCAATTAAATACAAATGGGGCTATCCATCCATATAACTATATAACTACAACAACTGCAGCGGAACCTGTCGTTGACCATTACAAAAACATAAAAGAAATTCCGTTTGTCTGTATGTACATACATCCAAACGCCGTGTGCATTTATGCTACATTTTGGGATGCAGATACACAGATAGATGGGTAGATAGATGGAGAGAGATGAAAAAGAAAGTGTGGAGGCAGCGAGAAAGCATCGCCGAAGGTGTGTAACTGTGTGCGTGGCCATTAAAAACGGCAAACAAAAAACGCCGATGGAGACAAAAAGTTCTCGGCGATAAAGAGCAGATAATTCGACAAGTATATATGCCATTATTATTTATTTTGATTCCGTTAATTGAAAGCTTGCGTATCCGACCCAGCTTATTTGCATTTCGAAAGAGCACACACACCCACACACTTGCAAAAATCAGGTGAAGACAACACAATAACGTCACCGCTCGGGCGCGAGCGAGATGGCTAACAAAAAGTGCGTAAAGCAGGGTGAGGAGGGTGAGGCGTGAGGTGGGGGGAGATGCTCAAAAGCTCATTAGCATATGAAAACACAACAAAGCGGGTGGGCGGTCAGCCCCAAAGTGAGATACACTTTCGCACACAGTCAAACAAACACACACGCTGGAGAGATCACAATTCGGCAAAACCAAATCCAAATGCAAATGCAATTCAGTTCCCCAGCCCTAGAATACACACACACTAATACACTCAGAGCATAAGTTAATGCTTATCGGTTGGAACACGTCGAAAACACTTGCTGCAGCTGCGACACAAGAGCAGTGCCCCCTTCTTCAAAGAAGTTTAAAAAAAATAGAAAAGGTCTCTCCTTTTCGACGGATTGTTCTTGAGATTGATAACACACACACATACACGTGCGTCGGGACTCCCACTAAAGGGTTTTCGGCAATTAAAATGCACTTTCGTTATTGTAGGAAAGCCTCCTCAGACACAACACACACGCATACGCACACACTGGACACACACACACGTACGCAAAAGCGCACACGCACACCGTGAAACGGCGGCGCCGATAACGAAAGATGATAGAAAAGCGAGTACGGGAAAATTTTTCTCACCTCCGACTCGATACATATTTGTGGCCATTTTCACTACGCTCCCGCACCAAAACTTTCACATGCAAAACACTCGGCACACGCTTAGCACTGTTTTTCAATGGTCCTGTTCCAAACTAGCGCACATTTATTAGCAGAAAACTCGAGTTGTTATGATTGCATTTTTCACATAAGAAGACGCGTTTTTTTCGTCGCCATCTTAGAAACAACTCAACTCTAAAAAATACACGCACACACACACAACGCCGAGTAAACAGCTGCACCAGGGATGCATTCCGCGGTGCGATAGTTTGGCCATCGATTGCAATCGATAGATGGGGTATTGGGTAAAAACTTAATGTTAAAATTTAGTTGGGGCGATAAGAAAAACGATAAGGAACACTATTTTTCGTTAATATCATTACTGAATATATATTAATGAACAATGAAAATAATGGGCGATCCCTCACCAATAACTACCTTGTTTTATTTATAATTTTTTGTACATATTTATTTACACCCTTCTTATTCTCTTATTCAAAATATGCATTTCATCGCGCCCTTGCGATAGTATCGCTTGAAAACTGTCTTCCCTGACCTGCAACGTTTGCACTAAAAATTCTGTAATAGTTCGTAGGCTAGGTTTCTACGTTTTGTACGTTTGTATAAATTGTTTCTAGAGTGAGTGCTTTGATTTGTAGAGCCTCTTAAAGACTCATCTCGCGAATTTGTTTACTTACGCGTGAGTATTTTGGCCGTCGCCAGCACGAAAGTTGTCACGACTCGCTGTCAATCCGTGACGTGGCCTGGCCGACCGATTTTTCCAATTGGCAGAGGTCTAAAAGAGGTTTTTCCGATTTAAGTAGTACATTTAAGTGTTGCGGCGATGACCACCTACGAGGAGTTCATCCAGCAGAACGAGGACCGCGACGGAGTGCGTCTGACGTGGAATGTGTGGCCCTCAAGTCGCATCGAAGCCAGTCGGCTGGTAGTGCCCCTAGCTTGTCTTTACCAGCCTTTGAAGGAGCGCCCCGACCTGCCGCCTATTCAGTATGAGCCGGTCTTGTGCACCCGCAGCAACTGCAGGGCCATCCTGAATCCACTGTGCCAGGTGGACTACCGTGCCAAGTTGTGGGTGTGCAACTTCTGTTTTCAGCGCAATCCGGTGAGCTCAATGGTGATCTTTAGACCCTCTGCGGCAGTGTATGACAGTCATTCTTCCAGTTTCCCCCTCAATATGCTGCCATTTCCGAACAGCACCAACCAGCGGAGCTGATTCCGGGATTCAGCACTATTGAGTATACTATTACGCGGGCCCCCACCATGCCTCCCGTCTTCATTTTCCTGGTTGACACCTGCATGGACGAGGACGAGCTGGACGCCCTGAAGGATTCGCTGCAAATGTCGCTAAGTCTGCTGCCAACCAACGCCCTCGTGGGTCTGATAACCTTCGGAAAAATGATACAGGTGCACGAGCTGGGCGCCGAGGGCTGCTCTAAGAGCTACGTGTTTCGCGGCACCAAGGACCTGACTGCCAAGCAGGTGCAGGACATGCTCGGAATCGGGCGTGGAGCGGCTCCGGGGCCGCAGCAACAGCATCAGCTGCCCGGCCAGCCGGCTGGAGCGGCGGCCCCTGTGCCGCCCGCCCATCGCTTCCTGCAACCGATCGGCCAGTGCGACGCCGCGCTGGGCGATCTGCTTAGCGAGTTGCAGCGCGATCCTTGGCCGGTGCCGCAGGGCAAGCGTTACCTGCGCTCCACTGGCGCTGCTCTCTCTATTGCGGTGGGCCTGTTGGAGTGCACCTACCCCAATACGGGCGGTCGCATCATGACATTCGTGGGTGGCCCTTGCTCCCAGGGCCCCGGCCAGGTGGTCGACGACGAGCTGAAGCACCCGATTCGTTCGCATCACGACATCCACAAGGACAACGTGCGGTTTATGAAGAAGGCTATCAAACACTATGATGCCTTGGCGTTGCGGGCAGCCACCAACGGGCATAGTGTCGACATATACTCGTGTGCCCTGGATCAAACCGGCCTGCTGGAGATGAAGCAGCTATGCAACTCCACTGGCGGTCACATGGTCATGGGCGATTCGTTCAACTCATCGCTCTTCAAGCAGACATTCCAACGCGTGTTCGCACGTGATGGTCGCAACGACTTGAAGATGGCCTTCAATGCCACGCTGGAGGTGAAGTGCTCGCGCGAGCTAAAGATCTCCGGTGGGATCGGCTCGTGTGTGTCGCTGAATGTGAAGAGCCCGTCGGTGTCGGATGTGGAGATCGGCATGGGCAACACGGTGCAGTGGAAGCTGTGCACACTGAATCCCAGCTCCACCGTAGCCTACTTCTTTGAGGTGGTCAACCAGCATGCAGCCCCCATTCCGCAGGGCGGGCGTGGCTGCATACAGTTCATTACGCAGTACCAGCACCCAAGTGGACAGCGGCGAATCCGAGTTACCACACTGGCTAGAAAGTATGTGTTCGCATGAACCAGCCCATAGTTTACTTACGTGTTTCAATCTGTTTCTTTTAGTTGGGCCGATGCCACCTCGAACGTGCACCACATCAGCGCCGGCTTCGATCAGGAGGCTGCCGCAGTTCTAATGGCCCGTATGGTCGTCTATCGTGCGGAGACTGACGAAGGACCCGACATTCTGCGCTGGGTCGATCGTCAGTTGATTCGTCTGGTAAGTTTTCGATTGGCTTAATTACTCGTGCCCAATTAATTAGTATTGTAAATGCTTTCCTTTTACAGTGCCAAAAGTTCGGCGAGTACTCAAAGGACGATCCCAACAGCTTCAGGCTGTCGCAAAACTTCAGCCTATTCCCGCAATTCATGTACCACCTGCGCCGCTCGCAGTTCCTGCAGGTCTTCAACAACTCGCCCGACGAGACCACATTCTATCGACACATGCTAATGCGCGAGGACCTCACCCAATCGCTGATCATGATCCAGCCTATTCTCTACAGCTACTCGTTCAACGGCCCTCCAGAACCGGTCCTCCTCGATACGGCTTCCATCCAGGCGGATCGCATCCTCCTGATGGACACGTTCTTTCAGATTCTGATTTATCACGGCGAGACCATCGCCCAGTGGCGAGCCCTCAAATACCAGGACATGCCCGAGTATGAGAACTTCAAGCAGCTGCTCCAAGCGCCGGTGGACGACGCGCAAGAGATTCTCCAGACGCGCTTCCCCATGCCGCGCTACATCGATACGGAGCACGGCGGATCCCAGGCCCGCTTCCTGCTGTCCAAGGTCAATCCCTCGCAGACGCACAACAACATGTACGCCTACGGGCAGGTGAGTCTCGCAGCCAGTGCCATCAACTGGCAACATTTGATTGATCTTTGCAGCGCGCCACTTGGCGTCATCGAAAATTGAATCTCAATCGAAATCTCAATCTCGTTTTATGTTGGTTTTGTTTCATTGTATAATCCGTACCTGTATCCGTTACCGCTCCTTTGTCAATCGCAGGCGCCCATTGGTCAAGTCACGGTAGTACATTTTTGTTTAACTTTTAAACTGGTGGAAAGGTGGATATTTGAAATTTAAGGGGCGGGTATGAAATCTTTGGAAATTGGATATGTCCTTTGCTCTTGAAAGCTATAAGTCCAAATTGGATATATAAATAAGGTATCCACTATTATGTTGCACTGGCTGTCATGCTACAAAATACATACCTGTTTTGCATTTTGCAATAAATCATAGAAACAACATAAGGTAAAAGGTGAACACTTTGGTGACCCGACCCCACACGGTTTAATCTAAGCAAAGATTTTGTCTGTTCCCATTTTTTAATATTGTTTTGAATAATTTCACACATGATTTATATATAAGTGGCTTTTGGTGTTGGTCCCTTCTCGGTGCTTGTTAACCCTTTCTCATTTCCTTCCCTCCCCACTTGGCACGATCCCACCCCACCCATCGCATGACTAATTTTCCGGACATTATCTCGACAGGATGGCGGGGCTCCAGTGCTCACGGATGACGTTTCGCTGCAGCTGTTCATGGAGCACCTCAAGAAGCTGGCTGTGTCCACCACCACATAAATCGACTCTGGCTCTAGTTTCAGGCGCTTGCTTCCCTGGCGAAGTCGAAGAAGGCGAACGACTCCTGGAATCATTGGTCCAGGCAATGCAATTACAAATATACAACCACTTATTCCAATTGATCGTCTGATAACGCAATAAACTATTCAAATTATGTTCAACAATTAGTGTGTTAATCCGCGTTGCTTTTATTCGTAAGCAGCTGAATTAGAATTTACGTTGAGCGGAATGAGTGTGTAATTATAAAAACAAGGTATTAACAAAAAGAAATGTGCATCTCTTTCTTTCTTCATAACAACTATTAATACAAGTAAATCCGAGGGGTTCCTGAAACCTACAATATTTGTAAAAATATTTTTTTTTGTAATACAAGACAACAAAAGCTTTATTTATATTTTTATCATAAATATTTGATCGCTTTCCGGATGCATTTAACTTTTAGATACCAAGCAATTGGTTATATTTTTCTGTATTTCTCTAGCACCTGTGATCAAAACAAATGAATTTTTTGTTTAACTAGAACGCAATATCTTGGATAAGTTTTAGGCAAACTACTTAGGCTTAAAAAACTTTGCGACACTTTCATTTTCATTCATTAAATTGAAACTTCTAAACTTGGAAAACACAACTGGTATAATAAGAATAGCAACCACTGCTATCTAATCATCAGAGGTTTCAGTAACCCGCCGGAATGCCTCTCGACTAACTTCATCCTAAACTATTTGGTACACACTGACTAAGAAGCTCGCTCTTTCCTCGTGATTCCCGCATCCAGCTAGCCTAGTTGAGAAACCGTATGGACATCTTCTGATCCACGTCGGTGCGGTCCAGAGCTTTGCAGAAGTCTTCGAACGAGATCTTGCCCTGGCAGCACAGGTCCGCCTCCAGAATCGTCCTCTCCGCGATGCTGACCAACTGGTCCTGGCTAATGTTCGCCCCGACCATCATGTGCAGGATGGACAGCAGCTCGTCTCTGCTGATCACGCCATCGTCATCCAGATCGTACATCTTGAAGGCGAACTTCAGCTTCTCCTCCCGGCTGTTGAGCTTGCTCTGCTTGTTATCCCTCAGCGGGCGAAAGTGGGCCAGGACGTTCATGAACTGCCGGAAGTTCACCCGATCGTCGTTGCTCTCAGCGAAGAAGGAGTGCACTATCCGCTCGCACAGCGGATTAATGGCCAGTTCCGGTATCCGCATCAGATCCTCCCGGGACAAGGTTCCGCAATCATTGCGATCCAAGGAGGTGAAGCGCGAGTAAAGTCGCTCAATTTGGTTGGGGGTGACTGGAAAGTACAGTGAGGATAAATTAATCTGCCAACCAATTGATAATTTGATTCGAATTAAATACAAATAATTTAGTACTAAAACACGTACTTTCAAATGTAAATGAAAATAGCAGTCCGTCAATTTAAATCATTTAATTAAATTGTTTTTGTTTACAGCCTAGGAACAGAATTCCAATTTGTTGTACTGTTCAGATAAATTGCTTTTGCCATGGAAAACCCGAACGATACCTATGTATTTACGGTGTGCCCATGAGTCCAAGCCCATTCGGAATTAGTTGCTATAAAATCTGGCTGATAAGAGCGAACGCCTTATCATCCTAGCTGATACTAGCTGGTCGAACATTGGATACAAGTTCCAATGCGGTGGCAATTTCAATTGCGCTTATCGCGGCCGGAATATTGAAATTACACGCTCTCGGACACTAGATAATTGCCAGCCAGTATCGAAGATAGGCGCCGACTTTTGCCCCCACCCACCCCCGACTAATACATATATAGCTATCGATGACGTCATGTAGGAAGTGCAGGTGCATTTGGAATGGAAATTGCTTTTGCTGGAAACCATCTGTGCATATACGGCTTATATAAGGCGGGCACAGATCACTCAGACGCAGTTCTGCATAATTTCAACGGAGTTTTTTTAGAACACGTACTTATAGTACGTAGATTGGGAATTTTTATAGAAATGACGAATCGAAACTAAGCGAATCCATTTTGGCAATCCATGGTCTTGGACCCGAAATGCTTTTAGCACTCCAGTGCGATGTTGTTATTTGCGTTGCTCGTGGTCCAATTTATTTATATCCAAGTGCGTATTTGATTTGGTACGGCGCGTTGAAAGTCTCCGGTTGAAAGGGCCCAAGGTTATCACACATCCCGCCCAGAAATCATACTCACAGCCAGTCTCCTCCTGGATTTGCGCGATTTCCTCGTTCCGCAGGAAAAGCGACGACTTATTGCCCATGGTGACGTTGTGTTGTGCGCCGATCGGTCTCTTTAAACTTTCAACAATCGCAGATGAGCATTGAATGCCATTCGATTTGGATTGGACCACAAGTCCGATTTGTGTACAGCCATAATGCAGGCGGAGTAACGGGAAAATGCCGAAAATCGGGTGCGAAAAAATACTGAACTGCCCGCGATGGTCGCTCTAGAGATGGACTTTGCTAAGCGGTGAATGGTTCTTCTGTAAATTTCGAATTAATTATTTTTTGTATCTCTCCAAAATGCACATTTTTAATAGGTCATTTATGAGCATTTCCTGACACACAATCAAAATGTAATATATTTATTAATTTCTTAGGAATGCCCAATCGTATATGCGATGCGTACAGTAATTTTGACTCATCACTAGCTCGTAATTGGCAATCTCCCATCTCTATTGGCATTCGCAAAGAAAACAACGTAAACATTCGTTTTGCCGGATCGAGAATTATCGTTATGGATAAGTTAAATTCCACTCTAACTGCCGTCAAAAACCTGCGATCGAACGTAAGGTTGTGCTTCGAGCACCTGGCCGATGGAACCGATGGGGAGGGCGTCGAGGAGAGCCGGAATAAGTTTGTAAATGACTTCCAGGAGAGATTCGCAGCCATCAACTCGCAATTGCGGTTAGTGACCAGTTGACCTATTCCAATGGAGAATACATTTTAATTAAGCCACTTTCAGTGAGGTAGAGCAGCTGATCAATGGGCTGCCGGTGCCACCAACACCCTATTCCCTCGGGAACACCGCCTACCTGGCGCAGGAAACTTCGCAGGATCGACAGGCGCTGTACCCTCAGTTGGTGAACAGCTACAAGTGGATGGACAAGGTGCACGACCACAGTTTCCTGGCCTTCAACAATCTCAACCAGAACACACTTAGGCGCTCCTACAATTACTGCTCCCAGAAGCGCCAGCGATTGCCTTTCTCGTCCTTTAACAATGATCCAGAGTAAGTCCGAAGTGCGCAGCTTGACTTAAGGCTTAACTTCTTTGTCCCTCTGATCCTTAGCCACATAGATAAGCTCCTGAGTGAGATCAACACCCCTCCGCATACTTCGTACAGAATTTTCCGTCCGTTCGGCACAAACGCTGTCACCATCGTGACAATAAGTAACGTGATGAAGGCGGCTATTGTCTTCAAAGGAGTGCTCATAGAGTGGGTTACGGTTAAGGGATTCGATGAGCCGCTGGAGCATGACGACCTGTGGGCCGAGTCACGTTACGAGGTGTTCCGCAAAGTCCAGGATCACGCTCACTCAGCAATGCTGCATTTCTTTTCGCCGACGCTGCCCGATCTGGCAGTGAAAAGCTATATAACCTGGCTGAACAGCCACGTCAAACTGTTCCTCGAGCCCTGCAAGCGTTGTGGAAAATTCGTGGTTAACGGATTGCCTCCGACCTGGCGGGACCTGCGCACTCTGGAACCCTTCCACGAGGACTGCCGAAATTGCTAATGATATTTAAGTATTTTAACGCCGATAGTTGTAACTTGTATACTTCATTTATTTCAAAAACAAAAAATTATATGTACTTTGAATGCATGCGGGCGGATTTTTTAAAATCGCCACGCTCGACTGAATAACTACAACGGTTCAATGCGTTTCATTGGCCAACCAGTGCAGAAGGCGCCCGCTTCGATTTCTGCACCTGCGTCTGAACGCCGTGCTGTACGCACAGCCGCTCGAAGTTGGCACGCAGCTTTGCGCGGAGCTCCTCTCGCTTTCGCTGCACTTGCTCCCGGTGGCACTTGAAGGCCGTAACCACCTCCTGGGGAATGTAATAGATCTCCTCGTCTTTGTCGTCGTATTCGTCGAAGTCGTCCTGCAATTAATAAAGTTTTATTAGTTTCATTTCGATATGGCGAATCTTTTTCAAAGCCTACTCTGAACATAATATTTTCAGATAATTAATTCCGACCCTAAGCTCTTGATGTTTCTTTCTATTTTTACCATATCTAAACACTTCCTATCTTTTTAGAGACAATGTTGCGACTCACCCACATCTGCAACAATGAAAACTTGTGATCCAACTGCGACTGGTGACTGTAGAAGAGAAAGTCGTCTGAGTCCTCGTCGTGGACGTCGTGATTACACAGCCCATCCGAGCAGGACACTTCCGAGCCTTCTGGTGATGAAATCGCGCTAGATGTCCGAGAGCCGGCATGCGAATGGGGATCGCTGCCGTATCCAGAATCGCGCACATCCTGCTCGCACGGGCAGTTAGGCATGGACGCCAGGCACTCCTCGCACTTATCACCAACCGTTTTGGCGATGCTTGACGAAATGCAACTGGCCACGTCGAGTTGATCGTGATCAGCATCCAACGGCTGGACCCCAGCCGTGGCCTGCATCTGCTTTTGGCTACCCATCTTTGCGGAGGCCGCTTTCTTCTGCTTCTTTTTCTTCGATTGCTTCTTCGGTTTCGATTTCGTTGGCTTGGACGTTAGCTCGGGTTCGGGCTCCGGGTGAGGTGCCTCTATAACAATGCCATCGTCCGCACCTGGATCGCTTAGTTCCTCATGCTGCACCTGACTCTCCTCCTCCAGGTCTAGCTCCTCATTCCGCAACTCCTCTTCCTCCTCGTCGGACTCGTTGGCCTCGGTATTCTCGCATTGCCTGTGCAGCAAGTTCTTCTTCTCGTCCTTCTTCTTCTTCTTCTTGAGCTTCTTCTGCTCCCGCTTGATCTGCTTGGCCCTCTCCGCCCGGCTGATCTCCTGGTACAGTAGCTCCAGATTGCTGATTCCCTGCTTCTGCTCCACGAACGTGTCAAAGCTGCGGCAAAGGGCGTGGACACCCACAGCGGCCAGCACCTGGCATGCGCGCTCCTCCTCCCGCAGACTGACGTAGATGCGACGCAGCCGTTCGTACATAATCATGCCCACGCAGGTCAGCACCTCTTCCTGGGCAATCTCCAGCGTCTTAGCGTGGCGCTCGCGCAGTTTTGAGTAGCTACCGTTCACCTCGGGCTCGGCCCGCTTGATCAGCGCGTCCAGGAACTCTATCTTGTTTGTCGTCACGTGGATGTGCTGGTCGGGCACGCACTTCCGAATATGAGCGTACAACTGGGCCGCATAGCCCTTCTCCTTGGACGATATTTCACCAATGAGTATTTTGTAGGCGCGCTCAATCTGCAAGAAAAATGAGAAGTTTGCTTAGTAATATTGTAACGTAATCAATTTTTTAGGATCTCTTGGTAATCAACTCCCAAAACTGTATGACAAACTGCATTATAATTTTCAAAGCTAAAAGCGTGCAAGTCTTTGTTTTAAATAACGCACATTATACATGAATTTGCAACCTTCAATTATTATCATATTGAATTATTATTATTATCCTCTTCGGATCAAATCACGCTTTTAATTGAAATATCTTGTATCTCACCTTTGTACGGCAGCCAGAGCAAAACTTGTGCTTCTTCAGGTAGTTCTCCAGTACGTCGTGCAATTCCTTTGTCTCGATGATGGTTAACTCGTTGCGGCAGTTACTCTTCATGGCGGACCACACCTCTCGCCAGGTCTCCGAAAAGGGTTTGGCACGAAAGGCGTCCAGCGAATGGAGAACGCAGCGCGTCTTGTTCCGCAGTTTGTTGTCCAGCAGGTTATTAAGAACCTCATGGTGCCGGTAGAGCAGCGTTCCAAGTGCCTGCGGGGTCTTAAGCTTCTCCTCCACAATGCCCAGGGTGGCAGTGGGGCGCAGTTCCAGCGGATCGAGTGTTCGGTGTCCCGTCTCGGTTAGTTGATGAAACAACCGCTCTACGCGTCTACGACACCCGACGCACTGGACGCACTGATTGAGGACTTCCATGAAACTGGCACTGTCGATCTCCAGCGATTGCCGGCGCTCGGCCTCTGTGAGCAGTTTGAATTTGCGTGAAAACTCCTCCAGGTCACGTCCACGGATCAGCGGACTGTCGATCACTAGTCCTTTGCTGTTCAGGTCCATGAGCATCTGCGGATAAAGTAGAGAATTCAATTAGGGGAGGTTATAGTACATATATGGTATCGTGACTATCTGATCTATTTGCTCGAATACCCTAGCCAGCAAAGAACAACTGATATGTTTACATTAGTATTATAAAGAACTTTTATACAACGCTGTAAGTAAATAAACAATTCGGATCGATCCAATGATATTTGCGGTCAAATAACCGTCAGTATTAATATAACGTTTAATTGTTTGCGTTAAATATAATAATCCGAGAAAACATGCAATACAAAACAAACAACAGCTGTTCTTTCGAAAAACTAACGGAGCTCTGGACACTGGCATAAATGCACCTTCAAACGTATCGATAACAATAGCGGTCGGGTGTGCAACCGATGTTATTAACTAGAGATGTTGGCCAGAGAATCTGAGCCTGAGAGATCATCACCTCTGGAGATGGCGACGGGTGCATGTGATGTGCAAACAAACAGGTTCGTGTTGTTGCACTTTCCAGCAACAAGGCGGCCGTGGCCAGGGAGGCGGAGAAAGAAGAGTTCGGTGGGTGGTGGCTGGTGCAGAATCATAATTGCAGCTCAAGTTCAATTAATAAATGCACTTATACACACCAATCCAAAGCAAACCCACACTTCGTCACCATCCGCCACTTACACATAACAATCCGCCGTGTTATGAAAGTTTTTGGACCAAGTGCACGCACACACGCACAGCGGACGTCTCTGTTGTATGTGCGTCTGTGTGCGTGGGTTCTCTGCTGGCAGTCATTTTCTTTGGATGGACGGCCGTACATATAGCGGAAATCGGTGCGGATATATGCTTACCATTAACTTATCGCCAGCCACCAGGGGCAAATTTCTGCGGCCAACGTAACCGGAGTCGTCGTCGTCCGTGTTGTAGACCTTTGTGAGTCTGGCCATTATGGGTATTTGACTTCGCGAGCCAGCGACGGGCAAAACGAAATTTTAGGCACTTTGCGACACAGACACACACTTTTCTCCAGAGGTCCGGGTGTGGAAAACGGGGTACAGAATCGACAGGCGTAAGGCAGCAGCGTGCGGATCGATAAATAGTGTTTTGACAACAATATCCGCTCTCCACGCAATTCGAGTGACTTTCGGAACGCTCTAAAATCGGCTACAAAAGTATCTTCTCTGTCAAACACGTAGTAGGCAGCAAGTCGGTCCGGTCGCCATTAAAACGGAGCAGAGTTGCCAGTAGGGGATGTTTGATAAAGTATCGAGGTAACCAAGGAATATATTTATATCGCACTTTAATATATGCCTAAGTACGTTAGAACGATATATATTTTAAATATTTCATTACATTTCCGGGGTTGTATCTTATAATTTTAACATTAGTTAGTGAGTGCTTTTTTAGTACAATGACCGCATTAATATTCGTAGCATGAGAATCCCTCCGTCGATTACGGTCATTCACTTTCCCAACGGCTATTTATATTGATGGAAAATTATTAGTTTTATTTTTGCTGAATGCTGATATAGAAAACCTAAAATTTGTGACTGTGTAACTAGCTGAGGCTTAGTACATTTATCGTTAGTAAATTGAAAATAATAAAATTATTTATACTTTATGTTCAAATTAGTTGGATACCCTTGTCTGGCAGCACACTATTGCTACGCTACTATCGATAAGGCACGCTGGTGGGACTTCTCAAACATATCGAGATCATAAGAACAACATTTTGGATATTTAGTTCTTAAATAATATTATGAAAAATAAATTAAAAGCTGAGCAAAAGTGTCACCAGGTCTTAGAAATTTTAAAAAGAAAACTTATAAGCAGGCATGAAACTGCCAATTAAATTGTAAAGATAAATAAAATTGGTTGAACTCCTGACTGCTGTTAGATATCGATAACATTGCAATCGAAGCACACGCTGGTGTCGGCGTTTCGCCGTGAATTCCTCAAATTCGCGTTCGGAAAGTTACTAGTTATTTGCAACGCGGCGATTTGCAGATCTTTTAGTTATTTAATCTAAGCATTAGTACACCCACCACCGCGCCAATGCCAACACTGTAGAAAACACGAGTAAGTAGAGCTTTGCTTGGATAATAACGGCCAACTGATACACCCACTACGCCTTCATCTGTGTGTGTGTGTTTGTGTGCGGGCGAAGACATTTTTTGCAGCCAAGCGGAAAAAGAGGCATTGGACAAAACAGCCGCAACATGGACTTATCGCAACCGCCACCGCAGCTGCTCACGGCGCCCTCGGCCCTAGCCACCAACTTTACATCGCTGCCCCCGCCGAACATGGGCGGCCAGCACTACCGGCATTACCATCCGCACCATGGGTCCAACAAGCACGGCTACAACCAGTTCAAACCCTTCATGCCCGGCGGCTTCCAGCGACCCTTTGGAATGTCCCAGGACGACTTCGACGGCAAGCGACTGCGGAAAAGCGTGATGCGGAAGACAGTTGACTACAATGCGTCCATCATCAAGGCACTGGAGGTGATTCCTTAGGTTCATATAGAATGGATAGTTTGACTGCGAAGTTTTAATTTGTAGTAGCAGAGACTTTATTCTTATAAAGATCAAAATAAGATCAATTCACCCACATTAAAAAAGTTAATTTCAAAAACCATAACTAGACTACTAACTACACATGTAAAAGATCAATCTCTATAGACATTTTATAGGTTAAGACGGGGTATGCCCATTATCTAGGCTACCATTTTAAGTTCTCGATATCCCATTTTAAAATTTCAAAAATATATTTTTGTTTTCGCAGAACCGATTGTACCAGCGGGACTATCGGGACCGCTTGGCTTTGCAGCCGGACAGCATTTATGTGCCCCACATGCTGCCGCCCTCCGCCTACTTGGACAATCCTTCGAACGCGGTGACCACAAGGTTCGTGAAGACGGCCACCAATAAGATGCGATGTCCGATTTTCACACTGGCCTGGACGCCAGAGGGCAGACGTTTGGTAACCGGGGCCAGTTCGGGCGAGTTTACGCTATGGAACGGACTAACCTTCAATTTCGAGACCATTCTGCAGGTGGGTTTCCGTCAGCAGATCCCGTGGGATCACCTCTAATCTTATGTTGCCCAACAGGCCCACGACATTTCTGTGCGGACGATGGTGTGGTCGCACAACGACAGCTGGATGGTGACCGGCGACCATGGCGGCTATGTTAAGTACTGGCAGTCCAACATGAACAACGTGAAGATGTACCAGGCGCACAAGGAGGCGATTAGGGGAATAAGGTATATAATTGTAATTGTCGAATGTATTTACCATTTTGTAGCCGATGACGCCAGCCGACCAAGGCAAAACCAAAACCAGATTCGCGTTGCTCACATAGTTCCTTTAGTTTGGGTCGCTGGGTGTTTTTTGTTGCCTAATCAACTTAGTGGATCGGTTACTTTCATTGCTGTTGCGAATACATATCAATAAAACCGTCAATATAGCAACATGCCATATAGATACAAGCTTCGCCTTATGGGCTACCTAAGTTTTAACCTCGACTCCACTAGAACAAAATGACTCAAATATGTTGTAAGTACCGAAACTCTTCTGTGATATATCAATAAAAAATGAAAAGAAATAAAATGACTGAAAGTGAAATGATGCAAATGCAATATTGAGAAAAGCTAACAATAAAACCATCTGACTGAGAACAAAAGAAACCATTGCACAATTTTATTTCCGCGGCCACAAAATCAACAATAAATAAAATGCATTGTGTTGCACTGATTGTTCGAAAAATCGGGGGTTTGAGTGTTTTCTTTCTCAAGACTGCCGAATAATCCTGGCGTAAGGACCACCGATCAAGCAAATCGGCCACATTACATTATATAAATACAAATTATATAGAGTTGTGCTGGTAACAATTTACTTTTTTTGAAGAAAATCTTTCTTTGGTAACTTTTAATAAGCTAAATTATTTCACATCCACTGAATCTTACCAAGGTTTTATTTATGCGATATCTGTAAGTCAAAAATAAATTGTAAAAGCATATTTAAACAAGAATTTTATATTATATGGTTTCGTGTCACTTAAAATGAAATGATGATTCTAGATCGATTTTTCGAAGTCAAATGTTTTACGCACTGAAAAGAGTTTATATTGTATTATATTATTGTGAGCTTCGCGTATTTAGCGTTCCTAGACAAGTAAAACGTGATCCTGGATTTGAAGTTTAATCAATCAATTCATCAAACTAACTCCGCCCACACTCATTATCATCATTTAACCCGTGTTTTGTTACGTTCTAACGTTCTCCAATGCAATCCACCAACGCAGTTTCAGTCCCACGGACAGCAAGTTCGTCAGCGGCAGCGACGACGGAACCCTGAGGATATGGGACTTCATGCGGTGCCAGGAGGAGCGAGTGCTACGAGGTGAGATTTAGTAGGGGGTGGTCCCGATACAGAAGTCTAACTATGTACCTCAAAAAGGCCACGGAGCTGACGTCAAGTGCGTGCACTGGCATCCACAAAAGGGAATGATCGTCAGCGGTAGCAAGGACAACCAGCAACCCATCAAGATTTGGGATCCCAAGAGCGGCATTGCCCTGGCTACTCTGTGAGTCTTCGTTTTTAGAACAATTCACATCATGGCACATACTCACATTTTTTCAATTATCATAGACACGCCCACAAATCTACAGTGATGGATTTGAAGTGGAACGACAATGGCAACTGGCTGGTCACCGCATCCAGAGATCATCTACTCAAGCTCTTCGACATTCGCAACCTGCGGGAGGAGGTTCAGGTCTTCCGTGGTCACAAGAAGGAGGCCAGCTCCGTATCCTGGCATCCCATACACGAGGGCCTCTTCTGCTCCGGCGGCTCCGATGGATCCATTTTGTTTTGGAATGTTGGGTGGGTCTTAGCTCTCTGTTTACTGCTTACAAGTTAACTGGATTAATGGCAATCCTCGCTTGCAGTACCGACAAGGAGATTGGCTGTGTGGAGACGGCACACGACAGCATCGTTTGGACTCTGGCCTGGCATCCACTGGGCCATATTCTGTGCTCCGGCTCCAATGATCATACGATCAAATTCTGGACGAGGAACAGACCGGGAGATCTGATGAGAGACAAATACAATCTGAACACATTGCCCGCCAGCCTGGCTGCTCTGGATGAGTGTGAATACGGTCTGTTATCCCTTTTATTTTGCCCAACAAAACCAATGTTTTCATATACCCTCTCTTCCCAACAGATGATGCAATTATACCCGGAATGGGACCCGAGGACCGGGTGGAGTTTACTGAAAGTTTAACTGCCGACAAAGGCTTTATTCCTGGCTTGGATTTGGATCCAAACAAAGCAATAAATGACCGCGATCGGGAGAAAAAGGTTCCCTACAGCAAGCCCATTCCCCGCAACTTCCAGGTGAACTGGGCAGGACCCCGGCGAGCGGACGATCCCAGCGTGCTCAGCATTCACGAGGAGCTGGCCGCCCGGGAGGCCAAGGACACCACCAGCGGACTGAACCACCAGCAAATCAGCGAGAACACAATAGAGGGCATCTTGGCCAGCGGCATGCTCAACGGCCTCGATCCACAGACCATTGTCGGCGTTCTCGTGTACAACCGGTTCATTCGCGTTCACCCGGACTCTCGCCTGATGGCGGCTATTCGTCAGGGAGCCGAGTTCCTCAACAAGTACATCGACGCTGGCAAGCTGGAGGAGCTCAACGATGTAGTCCCAGTGAAGGATAGGTCCAGATCCGTATCTCCCACAGTGGAGGCACGTGGGGAGATGGTCTCCCCGCCCACCAAGAAGTCCCGCTTCGAACCACGTCAGCATAACGCCCAGTTGGTGTGCGTTCGAGAACTGATGCAATGTAAAAAGCCCTTCCTGCAGTCACTGGTCGCGGCGAAAGCACAGCAACCCAACACGGAGTTTGTGGACGAACCGCCGCTGGAGCAAAGGGATCGGGAGCGCGAACGTGAAGGAGATCGCGACTGGGAGCGGGAGCGCGGTCGTGAACGGGAGAGAGACCAATCCGGGGGCAGGCCCAATCCCTGGGCTTCCAATGCACCCTGGTCGAACAACGGCAATCCTGGTGGCAATGGCAATGGATCCAATGGCTTCAGCAACAATGGCGCGGAAAGTTTCAACGATCGAGAACGCGGTGGCCAACGTCGCCGGCGTGGCAACAACAACTCCGGTTCTGGCAACGGCGGTGGTGGAGGAGGAGGCGGTGGCGGCGGCCGAAATCGCGGTCGCAACAACAACAGACGTTACTAATCGCTATCCCACCAACTCTATTTCCTGTCAATCTCCTTTGCATCTTTTGCTTTGTAATGCTGAAATCAATTTATATTGCTTAAGAAACGAAAAGAAATTCGGTTTGTAATATATTATACGTGTTGTGTGTCATTTTGCGAGTTTTTTCCAAGTTTCTTACAATGGAGTGTCTGGAATTTTACTTACATGGATATTGGTTTCTCTAGGAATAATCAAGATTCAACATTTTATTCTGACATTCGAACCATTTAGGTTGAAGATAAAAGTTAGCATTTTAGGTACTGTGTTGGCAGTTCTTTTAATTAATTTCGATAATTACAATTTGATGTTTTAGTAGATTATGATATACTTTGCGTGCACAAATTCGCTAACTTAACTTTAATAAAACTGGAAATACACAAGACAAGTGTAGTAGGAGAACAACTTTGATATATTTATTAATGGAACTCCTACTAACAACGAAACTAGTGACTATGTTTCAGGCAGCCAGTGAGTTGCGACGACTGCTGCGGCTACTGATGCTGCCACGTCTTTCGCTGGCCTCCCCTTGCGGCTCGGCGTCCATGTGGTTGCTGCTGTGGCTGTTGGTACGTGGGTGTCTGAACTTCTCCTTGATCTCACGCTCCTCCTCGCGCATTCGATCCTTGGTGTGCTGTTCGATGGTGCGCTGTATTTTCTCGGCAGAAGCCACCAGTTTGTCGGCCTCCAGGATGACTTCTTTCGGCGTATGGCTGCGGCTTCTGCTGTTACTGCGACTGCTGCGATGACGGCTCCGGTGATCCCGGCGGGAGCTAGATTGCCTGCGGGTGTGCGAGCGTGATCGTGATCGGGAATAACTGCTAGAACGAGATCGGCGCGTGGACGCCAGCTTTCGATTCTTGCGCTGTGCTGGCGTTTTGCTGCGGCTGCGGGAGGATCTGCTGTGGCTGCGCCATAAATGAATTGAGTAAAAAACGGAACTGGGAAAGTGCTTTTTCAAATCATACCTGGATCTCGATGAGTAAGATGACTTTCGGTAGTGGGAGCGACTGCGTGACTTCGAGCGCCTGGAACGACAAACAATTCTATATTTTTAATAGTACTCTATAGTCATAAGCGTTACGCATTACTTACCGGCGTCCCCGGGAGCGGCTTCGACTCCTTGAATACGAAGATGAGGAACGCGACCTATTTCTGAAATTCACAAAGTGGAAAAAAGAAGCATTTCACTTAAGTGCAGCACAAACTTTATGCTGGATTCGTACCTCCCCCGCGAAGACTTGTGGTAGTAGCCATTCTCGTTCTCGTCGTCGTAGCGATCGTGTTTCGAGTTGTAATACGAGTCATATCCGGAGCGACTGCCTCTTATACCGATGCCACGACCTCTTCCACGACCGCGAGGTCGCGGAGCAAAGCCACGATAATTGCTTGAGACTGGAAAAGGGGCAGGTGGCCGATAAAGCGCTCCGGGAAATACTCCTGGCAGGCCGTATCCGAACATCGAAAGAGACTGCATCCATTCGCTGGCAACCTTAGCGTTGTAAACTCCTGGTCCCGGAACAGCGCCAGCGGCCATTGCGGCCACCGCATTCAAAGGGTTCAGAGCAGAGTTGACGTCGCCTGGTGCCGCAGATTCTGTTACGCCGTTGCCCAGTTTATGCCGCTTACTGCTCGCCGCTTCGTCTTCGCTGCTGGCGTCTGCGGGCGCAGCGCTCTTCTTGCTCTTACTCTTCAGCAGGCCCAGAAGAGGAGTATTGCTTTTAATTTCCTGTACGATTTTACGCTGATCACAAACAAGTTTCTCAGTGGCAGCCTTGTACTTTTCGACCAGACGACCACGTTGGATATCCTTGTCATCATCTTGTTTGGCTCGCCGGTTTTTGTCCCTTTGTTTCAGCTGTATTAAAGAAACAAATATAAATAATTATTATTATAACTCTTGTACTTTTTAAAACATATGTTATTTTTCGATATGTCCTTTAACTTTTGATTTGAAATACCACATTGACTTGTAGTTCTTAACTTTCGCCCACCTGTATCCGCTCAAATAGTTTTTCCAGAGTTCGTATGCTCTCCAGCTTGCGCTGCGCTATCATCAGCTTGCGCTCCTCGATGCGAATCTTTTGCGAGATCTCCACTTGGCCGCGCTCCTGGATCTTTTTCATGTGCTTTTCTTTGCGCCTTTCTTCGCGTTCACGCTGCTTTTCCGCTTCCGCTTTTTTTAACTCTTCTTGCTTTTGCCTGTAATTTTTGTTGCAATTTTGCGGGTTTTGTTTTTCTTTTTATATATTTGTTATGCATAATAAATATTTGTTAACTGTTCGTCTAGAAGATACAGAGAACGGTTGGCTTAAGGCTGCCTCGACCAGCGGCCGCCAGGTGAGAAGCAAAAATAGGTAGATGTAAAAGGGCTAGATATGAAAACAGTAGAAAGGCAGCCAGACTAAACGCGACATATTTCAATTTCTAATTCTAATATAGATCAATGGTAATCAACTTGCTTGAGTTTAAATAAAAATTAAGACTTAAGGCGACCTGACAGAGGCATTGCCATTTGGTTACTGTTTTCGGTTTCCGGCCTAAAAAGTTATCAAACCTTTCGCGATCCAATTCCTCTTCCTGCTGCTTTTTTAGTTTTTCCCGCTCCTCGTCCTCGGCCTGGGCTTTCGCGATGCACTTTTTCCGCATCCGTTCTCGGCGCTGTATGTGCGAGTCGCTGAGATGCTTCTGTTTGTCGAAGCTCACACAAATGTTGATGGCTTGAGTCTTGTCCACAAACTTTCGGACCAACTTATTGCCCCTGAACTCGTCCATGGCTCGGACGAAGCTGGAGTACTCCTCGAACTGAACATATCTGTACAAAAAAGTGTTAGCTACACGAACCAAATATTCGTATCTTATTCGAAACTTACCCTTCGAATAGAACATCCTGCTCGAAGCTAAACGTCCGCATGCCGTTAATGTCCGCCTGCATGCTCTTTCGGTACGGATCACAGATAGGTATGTCCACCACCCGGACGCGTCCGAACTTTTCAAAGATTCGCTTAAAGATGTTCTCGCTGGGCTTGACGTGCTCCTCATGCTCCGAGTGCCGCGGACAGAACCAACGTATGGGCAGATGGCTGATGTGAATGGTGTCCGGCCGTTCGCCGGCCTTCATTTCATCCATGTTTTTGGCATCCCGGAAGTATGAGTCCCAGTCGTGTCGCGTTGGAAAGTCATCCTTAGACTCTGCACAACGCACTCGGAAGGACTCACTAAAGCCGGAGATGCGTAGCGAAATGCCGTCTAAACGTTGGATGGCCGCCCTAAGGCGTTTTCGCTCGTCCAGCTCAGCTTCCAATCGGATGGTGTTTACAGTGCTTTTGGAGACCTGGTCGGACAGATGATGGAAATTCGATTAAAATTATATGATGTGGATGCGATGTACATACATAAGTATGGATACTTACATTTCTAAATATTTTGTTTACATTAAATAAATATTATTCTTGTGTAAAAATCGTTTGGTATAAACTTACTTTGAGCAGGAGAAACTTGTCCGGCTTAAGCTCGGCGCCCAGTTTGTCCATTATCTCCAGGTTAGATACGGATTTGCCGGACTTGATTGTCGGCAGCGACACGGAGATTTGCATTTTGGCCAGCGGCTTGAGGTACAAGCTGTGCGGCAAGTAAAAAGGAATGCAGTCTGCCACATTTTCTATAGTCTGGATGTGGGTCATTTTGAAAAGGTGTTTTTTTCGGTTTTTCGATTCGAAACAGTGCAATGTAATGAGTCAAAATACAGAAAGTAATATTTGTGTGTCTATTACCAAGTAAGACCCCTAAGCCTAGAGCTATAACCTAAGGAGTCATCCCAAGAAACGCCCAGGATAATGCAAAAGGAAAATGCCACCCGTGTCCCTTGCTGAGATGAGTGTTTCATGAGTGTGGGTGTGAGTGTGAATGTGTCATGAAGAGTGTGGGGAGGGGGTTAGGACCCTCGTTTTGATGGGCGCCCGTATTGGTTTGTTATAGGGACTTGGGCCACCTTAACTTTTGAACGCTGCTAATGCTACTTAAGTATAATAAATGCTGTGACTTTTAATGTGCGGATGCTGCGCTTTTTGCTAAAAAGAATAAATCTATTGGGTTATTTTATTTGCACTTTTCACTAGAGACGGCCGACTGTCGATAGGTTTGATTTACGAAACAAATAGGGATGGATCAAAAACAGGTTTCTCTTGACAGTTGAGGGTATTCTCAAGGGCTAAACAAAATAGTGTAAATGTTAATGCGGGGATATAAACACTAAATATACTTCTAAAGCCAAAAATAGTAATTGGAGACTACAATATTAGGCTGAAATATTTAAATTTAATTTAAATATTGTTCAGAAAAATAATTTGGAAATTTGTTAAGTCATTGAATTAATACGTCGCTCGGGAGGCCGGGCATTTAAAACCAAGTTGGCAGCTATTGCGTATCGTTTCAACCAGCTCTGTTATCGATATCAACATGAAAATCTGTTGTCATTCTCACATCGCGAGGCATAAGCAAAGACAAAAAAAGTGAGAACGAAGTGCGTTATTTAATTTTTATACCATTTAATTTAATTAGAAATCTAAGCAAAGCAACAAAATGCGCGAGTGAAATTGTGTGACTCCAAATACCTAAAAGGCTCCCGTGCCCGCATCGTGTAAATGGCAAAAAACTGACGCGAAAAGTAAAACTGCCAACAACAACAAGCAGCAGCAAACAGAAAGCATAAGCAAGCACTAACAACAACAACACCAACAGCAGCAGAAGTAGCAACAACAACGCAATTGTGATAGACAAAGAAATAGATTAAGAAAGGGAGGGCAACAGCGAAAGAGAACAGAAGGAAATGAGAGAAACGAAAACAACATAAATTATTTGGAAAATATTTCCTTGCTCGAACATATTGATAGACATTGGGACTAAGAAGAGTCGAGTTAATGCTTTTTGCACATTTGATACGCAACGAAAATAGTTTTTAAAGTAATAAGTAATACGCAGCCAAAAGAAGAAAAAGAAGAAGCAGAGCCATACAAAATAAAAAGGAAGAGTGTGGAAGGCGAGGAAGGGAATAAAACAACACAGTGGCGTTGAAAGAGAGGAAGCAGCAGACGAGCAAAAATAAAGAGGAAGAGATACAAATGTTGTTGTTGCTGTTGCAAATAAAAACAATCACATAAACACATTTGGATACAGATACAGCCACAGCTGATGTAAAATAATTTGCAGAGCCTGTGTGTTCGTGCCCGTTTACAATTGATTAAAACCAAAACACACGAACACACCGCGCACACAACCAGGCAACAATAACACTTCACACACGTACACTCACACACACGCAACACAGTCACACTGGAGCACCATTGTGGAAATTGATTAAAGAATATAAGGTGAGTGTGAGTAGGGTATGGTTTAATTAACCGTTAGTTATAGTTTTATGCACACCAAGGCGAGGGCATCCGACGACGCCCCTTTCACTGCAGAAATGCCACCCGTCTTCTCTTTCCACCCCTTGCCCCTTCCCCTTTACACCAAGTGCAACTACATACACCTGCTGCCATTTTCTTTATTGTCTTTTAAGAACGTCAGCAACCCTCACGCTTTGGTTGTTGTGTGCGTCCGTTTGAGCCAAATTGCAATTAATTGCCATAATTTACATATTTTACAAGAATAACTCGGTGTCTGTATGCATTTGTTCGTCATTCGAGAGCTTTTTCCTGTTAACTGCACTGCACCCGAATAAGTGCAAAAGAAGAGGGAATAAAGCAAAACAACAGCTGAGTGAGCGAGCGAGAAGGAAAGAAGCGGATGGAGCGGGGAAAGGGAACTGTAGAATGAGTTGCAGCTCGGCTCGAATTATCGAATATCGATAAGATGCATGCGATCAGCTGATCATGTTTACTCCACTACTCAACAACCTATTTTTCGGTTGCGTTTTAATGGTCTGCTGCTCTTTGTTTTTCTCTTTTTTTTTCTTGGCTTAACTTGTTTAATGCAGTTGGAGTTTTTGCGTGAGTCATACGCAGTTTATACCCCTTTAAGATGATGTATATGTACATAATAATTAAGTGCAGGGGACACATACTATTAATTGCAGTTAGACACTCACACACACACATGCATAACCAACCGCCAGCCTGCCGCTCTCTCTATCGTTCTCCCTGCGAGAAAGTGCTTTTTTCTGCCCCCCACAACGACAAAACAAAAGAAGGGAGAGCTGATAAACTCTGACTGCGCTGTAATCAGCTTGCAGCGGCAGAGGAGTTCAGTTTCAGTTCACTCGGCTTGGTTCAGGGTTTCTGGCTGCCGTCCTCTTCTCCCTCTTCGCCTACAAATCCGCTATTCGGCTCCGTGACGTCACCTAGACTCACACCCTAATCAAGGATACGCTAGTTTCGATACCCTGTTTGTGGAGTCCATCAACCACATATGAACTTTATATCTCAAGTAGGCAAAAAGTGTAATAGATATGTATCTAAATTCGTTTTGACACCCAACAGGTGTTATCTTTAAAGTCTTCGATAATAGACAATTTTTGAATTATGTGGTAGAATACTTAGCAATATACGCACATATGTGTACCATAAACACAATCCAAACTGTCTGTATAACTTGAATATTGTGTCCAATGCTTTAAAACCGGAAAATCAAGACAACATCTGGTTCCGAGCTATCCAGGCAATCACATTTTTGGAGTTCCCCCGGTTATCACACATATTTCGATACATACCCCCAAAAGTGTAACACAGATACAGCTCACCACCCCTCTGATAAGATTTTATCAGTTCGGGGCTTGCTCGTTATCATGATTTGGGTTGAAGGGTCCGCGATAATTGCATTGGGGCATGCCATTGGTAATCACCATTCGGTTGATTAGTGCTCTCTGTCTGTCCATTCCAACGGCTAAGTATTTCATTAATTTGCTTAAGTGTACCTGGAAATTTTACCTTGGCATTACAGATGATCCTGAGCTAATCGTTCCTGGTATTTCATCAGCTATAAAAGTGGCGAGCCGTTACACGTGTTCGCAAACTGTGGACAATTTTGAGAAAACCATCCGCAATAACCCGCGTCTTGGAAATTTAGAAGTTTGGTTTGACGGAATGGTGAAATTGGCTTAGGTAAAAAAAGGACTGCGGGGTCAGGTAAACGCTGGTGCGTCGGCGTCGCAGTCCACGTCGGCGCTGGCATTGACACATGCGCATCGATCTTTTATTCTCTGTCCTCTCTAAGAAACAGTGATGCCACACATCGTTTACAAGTTATGACTAATTATAATTGAAACTAAAAGTAGGTACAAGAAGTTTCTCGAAATTAAAAATTAGTTATATATGGTTTATTTGTGATTTCCACGAGGAGCTGAACTGGTGGCTCTGCTTTTGTTTAGTTCAACTAAATTTACTTGATGCAACTACCCTTATTTTAGTTGGGAAGATCTAGCTACAAAATAGCTAAATCATCGTCACACACGTGCGGCGCTCTCTCGACCGCTCAAATGTTCTCCGTCTTTAGTCGTGCGCTCTCTGCGATGATCATTTGTTTTCGAACCACCCGCAAGTCTAGACGTGTTCAAATCAAGGTGCGTTGATAACACGTTTTACGCTGTTGTTGTTCTGGTTGCTGCTGTTTACGGCTCGCAAATAAATAAATAGTGTGGGGGAGAGTAAGTGCGCGTGTGCCGAGTGTGGAGCCATGCTCTTTCCGCTTTTCCGATTTCCCTGTTATGCGCCTTATCGCCAAAAGCCGTCTGCGAGGCTAAACTGTAAACAAAATTATAAAAATAAAATTGAATAAGCGTCTGTGCACATGCTCGGCCTGCTATTTTTTATTGCGACTCGGAAATGGCCCAGTTAGTCATTAACATTTGAACCGCCCCCACCGCGCGCCTACTCTCCACTTGCCCCTCTGACGACACAAAGAGAGCAAAAAGCAACAGCGACAGTCTGTCTAACAGCTGTTGGGCAGCACAAGTGATCCAATCAATGGCTTCAAAGTAGCTAGGCTAATCTCTGCCTCTGCGGTGGATTCCTAGTGGATCCAATTGTTGTTAGCGGCAGAGTGTGGTTGGGTTTTAGTGTTCAAACGGCGAAAACGAAAACTTTTTTGACAAATATATTAAAATTGCTCTCACGTTATTGTTTGGTGCTAAATATAAAATGCATTTGAAAATTCGTAACGCTAAAATGTCATAATGTTTGTTACTTCTTTGTGCTGCATTTAAACAAAAACAAAAATAGGTTTACTGCATAGTAATCAAACAGTGTAACTTAATAAGTTAAATGCGAATCACAGATAAGACTGTCTTTACTCATCCGTATTCGTTGTTCCTTTTGTCTTGCAGCTAAACACTAACAACACGAGTATAAGAGAACCATAAGTACAAGCACACGTACCGATGAGGGAATACCATTATATCGTCTGAAGCACTGCCAAACCATTCGAGAGACGACAGGACCAGGAATAGAGGGAGGAGAAGCGGGCGTGGGAGAGGGAGGAGCGGGAGTATCCCCGCCAGAGAGCGGTAGTCAAGACGAGGAGACAGTGAAACACCAACGGCTCCATGATGCTGTACGTGTTCCACGTGGACGTTGGCCGCATGCTAAGTTTTGACATGAACGTTGCACTGCAGCCAGTGGAGCATCTAAAGGAGACGATCCAGAAGCTGCACAACATCCCAGCCGCCAATATTGTTCTGCTAGTGAGCGGAGGCGAAATGCTAACGCACTCCACCCAAGTGTCGTGCTACTCAGCTGGCACCGACACCAATCCCATCTATATGTTTCTAACGGGGGACGAGCGCCTACCGCCCACGATATACAACTCGGACGCCGACAACGAGCTCCGTCGTCAGGTAGAGGAAAGTCACCGGTTACCTCCGGCCCTGGAGACAGTGCGTCAGCGGGCACAGCTGGCCCAACACATGCGAGAGTTGGCCAGAAAGGAGGAGGATCAGTGCGAGCGACTGGTTCACGAGCAACACCTTCAGCAGCAGGGCTGGTCGGCTGTGGTGGCCAATATGGAGGATCTGACGAACGAGTTTTGCGACCGCTTCCAGAATTTCTGCTCCTTCTTTGACCGGCATCTCCAGAAACGAGAGAGCTTTCTGGAGCTGCTGCGCAACTTTCCCGATGATCTCAAGCAGCTGGGCAGGATTCCCATACTCCCGGATCTAATGTCTCTTGCCGAGGCCGATTTCCATGGCTTTGACGAACTGTTGGATAACGACGACGTGTTTACTGCCCAGCAACAGCCAGCGCCGCAGCAGCAGACTCTCACTGAATCCTCGCAAGCAGACTCCCCCAATAAGAAGCTCAAAATGGGCGACGAGGTGGAAACGGAATCTGGTGAGCAGCCGGAGCGCGGTGTTCAGACCTTGACGAGCAGCAGTTCGCTTGCCCGTCGCCCAAACTTGAACCTGCTGCAGTGGATCAGTTCCAAGGGTAACCACAGGGCTCTGCAGCTCATGTCAGATGAGTGCATCCAGGGACTGGACGTCTTCAGTGTGGAAATTTACGAGAAGCTGAAAGAGGAAGTCAATCAGATCATTAAGATGGCCAACCAGGCCGATGTTAAGGAGATCAAGGGCCTCGGCGATCGTCTCTGCAAGCTGGAGGAGTTTAAGTTCCGTATCAAGAAGATGGTGCAGGAGCAAAAGGAGCAGGCACTAGCCCTCCAGCAGAATGAGGCGCGTGCGCAGAATTTGCGCGACAACTCCGTCCTCCCGGATCTTTGCCTCTCGCATCGCTCCCAGCTACAGGTAATGCTGGATAATCACACTAAGATACGCGAGTACTGCCGCTGCATAGCCAACTCCAAGGACGAGCTGGGCTGGAATCTGCACACGCGTCTGCGACGGATCGTGTGGATTGAGAATGGGATGAGTGAGTTCGACAACAGATTGCTGTTTAATCATCGCTGCTTGCGGCGTGCCGAACGCCACATTTGCATAATCGAGCAGATCCACCGGGCGCCGAGCACTTATGTTTCGGCCGTGGCGGAGGTGGTGCGTCGGAAGATCTTTTCGGATGAGTTCCGGCAGTGGGCCACTCGTCTTTCTGCGGACTTCGATCGCATTCACAGCGAGGAGTTGCGCCGGCGGAGGGAGTTCAATGCGAGCTTCGAAGGCCATTTTCTCAATATTCTGTTTCCTGGCATGGGTGACATGCCCCCAGCTTTTGCAAATGAGCACCCCTTGAGCTTTGACACACGTCTCCCTTCATTGAGCCGATCGGACATGGAGCTGCTCTCCTCGCAGTTGCCAGAACTGGCCGGACAGCTGCAGTTGCCCGACATGAAGCCTGTGATAGACTTTTTCGCCCTGCGGTCGGATAAGAATGTGGAGCACGACCAAGAGCAGGAAAGGGATACCCCACTAATGGCTCCACGTTTGGCCGAGCTCCAGGCGCAGGCAGCTGCCTCTGACTGCGAAACCGATACGGAAACAGAATTCGAGAAGCTCAGCACCACCTCCAAGTGTGTTGCGACATCAACCTCGACCAGTTTGGTGGAGCAAGTGGCACAGAGTACTGCTACCGAGGATCTGCTGATGCTAAGTGCTGGCACCCTGACCGAAGAGAATGCAGGCAGTTTTCAGAAGATGCGTAGCGACATGGAAAATATGTCCAAGTTGGCCCGAGCGTGCCTCGCCGAAGCTCGTGCCAATGTGGGCGTCTTTCGCAGTGACGTCGCCAACTACCAGGATGAACTCCAGTCCGAGTTGCATCTTCTGCGAGATAAATGCAATGTGCTGAAAATGATGTGTGAGGAACGCGAGCATAAATCGCAAGAAAAGCTGGATGAGATGCGCTTGAAACTGCAACTGGCGGAGCAGGAGAAGCAGGCTGCTGTGGCCCAGGCGCGGGAGCAGCTGATCCACGAGCACAAAACGGAGCTGGAGTCCCTTCGTTGCCGGTTTAAACTGATGACCTCTATGGAGCGCTCGCCATCGGACAGCAGCCTTGAGAAAATAGAGCGACCGACAAGCAGTGCTAGCGTGGTCAGCGCCAACGCTGGTGTGGATATCGACCATCTGCTGGCCCAGCAGCGCCAGGAGCTGCTGGCCCAAAGGGAGCGTGCCATTAGCGAAGCCGTTGATTCGGAACGATCGCTATGGCAATCACGTCTCCTGCCCCTGAACTCTGAATCTGTGATGGCCAACGTGGGCATATTAAAGGACATGTTGGCCGACAAGGAACGGCAGCTAGATCAGCTGCGGGAGCAGAATAAGATTCTCACCCAAGAGACGTACCAGCTGAAGACCCGACTGGAGATGATCACCAACGAGGATGGCAACAGCTGGCTCAAGGAGAAGATCGACTATCTTAACAAGGACAAGTGCCGGCTGGAAGAGGAGCTCAGTCAGGAGAAGAGTCGGCGCCAAGAGATGGAGTCCAGTGTGGCCGCCATGAGAAGGTAAGAACAGGAGCTCTACTTCAGGCTTCATCCCTTGGCAATTATGAGTGTGGAAATTTTGGTAGAGCCCACTTATTGTGAATCTGAGTTTCTTAATTATACCCGTTACTCGTAGAGTAAAAGCCATGTCCGTCTGTCCGTATGAATGTCGAGATCGCAGGAACTATAAAACTAGAAAGTTGAGATTCAGCATACAGATTCTAGATTTGTTGCACAAACCGCACAACTGTTACGGCCACTCTTTTGAAAAATGTGTCATAATTTTAATACATTTTCATAAAGTTTCATAATTTTATTAGTCTTGTAAATTTCTATCGATTTGCCAAGGAACTTTTTCCCACACCCACTATACTCGACTATAGCATTCTCTCTTGATTAATATGTATTTCCTTTCCGGTTTATCGAATGCTAACAATAACTTTTTCCATCCATAGCTCTGCCTACGATCTGAATGTTGGTGGCCCCTTGACCCGATCGAAGTCTGGCGTAAGTTCCAGTCACCGATCTATTGCCTTGGAAGGATGTGCTCGAGGCGATCTCGTCTTCGTCGTTTGGAGCATGCGCCACGCGCAATTTATGGTCGTCCAGGACTCGCTCACCTTGTACTTTGTCCATGCCGACAGTTTGGCTAGCCTCCAGTTGACAGCTCCGACCTCACCCACACCGTCATTGGATCCCTCGCAGGCAGCTGTGGATCTCAACCAGATCCCTCTGCCCTACTACGCCATTGGTCGGGTCATCGACAAGGAATACTGCCAGGCGCGAAAGGTGTGTGCATAATGAAATATATATCTAGCACAAGTACTCAAACGTGTGGCTTCTTTACAGGACGACAATCGATATCGCGTCAGTAGGGGCTCCAAGTTCTATCGCATCAAGCTGGCCCCTTTGCCCTCTCGAAACGCTTCGCGGCGTGAGCGTTTAGAGTGTAAGTAAGAATTAAGGCTGGTGTATCTTTATGAACTCGGAACACTTTGAATCATTTAAAAGCGTATAGAACTTAAATGTGAGGTCATCGTATCTTATTACGTTTTTTTAACACGCAGTTCAGATCAATTTCTTTTACTACCTGTTTCAATTTTCTATTATTTTAGTAAATGTTGAGATAGCAAGGCTGGATGTTTGGCTTATCCATTGATTGATAGTTTAGTGGGAAATTGAATAATTTAAAGTGTCTGTTCATTCCAAGATTTACCATGACGCTCATGGCAAGCTATGAAGTAACTGCAAGCAACTAACTTACGATCTCCCTTTTTAGCCAGCTCATCCACTGCCGCAGTCGTGGCTTCGCCCAGAGATGTCATCGATGCTCCCAGTAGCAGCACTAGCGTCTATCAGAGCTTCAAGCAGCGCACGGTGAGCATTACGAGCGTAAATGAGGAGGATGACGAGTCGGCTTCGCTGCTTAGCGAGCGTTGTCGCTACATAAGCGTCAGCGAGGAGGATGAGTTGCATGCTGCTGGTGGCTCAGTGCCGGCAGTAACAGCTGCTGTTGCAACAGCCACATCGACAGCAGCATCATCTGCAACACCAATTACAACTGCTGCAGCGGTGGCAGGAGGTCCGACATCAACTGCACCGACGGCAGCAACTCAAGCACAGTCTGTGATAACAGAGCAGCCAACGGCATCAAGTAAACTTAAATTGGATCTACTGTTGGCCTCTGCTGATATAATAACACAACCCCTAACACAACAACCGCACCAACAGCGACAGGAACTTGAAAAGCCAGCTGAGGCGGAGAGTGCAGCGCCTGTGGCTGAAACAAGTCCAAATCAAACAATCCAATCGGAGAATCCGGAACCGGAACCGGAAACCATCACCATCTATGTGCCCCCCAATCCCCCAGCAGTATTAACTGCAACACCCTCTACAAGTGCTAGCATCCTGGCCAGCATCAGTGCGGAGCCTATCATCAGCACAGCCTCCATGCTGCCCATGTCCATTGGCACGGCGGCCATAAGCGAGGACTCGGACGAGTATCGTTCGCTGGAGGGCAAGGACGATGGCGATGGCGATGTCGATGCCGATGCCGATGATTTTCCCATTTCCGAGTAGTGTACGACAGTTGGGACTAACATATAACTACTTATATACATAAATGGAGTGTGTATCTAGGCTAAATCTTGTACTCTATGTAGGAACCGCATCCAAACCAACAACCAATACCCGAAAAATGAAAAATAAGCCTCAGGGCCAACACACAACACACACAATAGAGTAGCCTCAAAAAACGACATCAGCCAGCAACAAAAACAGTAACGTGAAAGTTATATACTTAACTGATTTAAAGTTAACCAAGTGCGGAATATATATTCAAAAAGAAAGTGAAAACAAATGTTCTAATGTCCGCATAATGAAATAATCTTATCAAATTTGAAAGCGGGATTTATCCCTTCAAATGCAACCACACCGAGACACAGACACAGCTAGGATTTTCAAAATTTTTATTTCAAATAAAAATAATGTACTTTAACAAATTTACCTTATAATCAAAATATTTACATCGGTAGTTTTCGGTTTAAAGTTATTGTTTGCTTCATTTAGTGCCAAGAAAATTATTTCCAAGTCACATTAGTTTCGTAGCGCGTAAAATTGAGATGAGGAACACAAGAAATCATATTTTTTATAGGCATTTTAAAAAGACTAGAACACAAAGAGTTTGCACACACACACAGACCCACCCTCACACAACAAACAACACACCACACAAAACCCAAACACGCAAAAAACAAGAAACACAATCTTTTGGGCTCAGCCTGCGAAAAACACAGTTTTATGCTCAGCTTACACCACTCTCTTCCCCTGACCCTCCAGAAATCGAACTTTCTACTCTCTCTCCTTGTCTATATCTAAGATATTTTGATTTTTCGACTTTGTGTAAATAAATAAGAACGGAAATCGACGAATAGTTATTTATGCCTTTATTAATACAAGGAAACACTTGAAAATTACAACAAAATAGATATATACACATTTAATGATTTATGCGTTGCGAAGCGATAGTTTTTTAACGCGCATTGTAAATATAAAGAAACAAAAATTATATATTTAAAATAGTTTAAACGATTTAAATGAGGAAACGTGTAAACGATGGTGTAACAGAAGCGGATCGCAAATTGTCAAGCTTACAAAAAAAGTGTAAAATCAAAAATCAAATAAAAAATGGTAAACATTTCAAAACTACGACTGCTGTTTTAACCCATGATCTCTTAACCCATTATGCTATTTTAATTTCGAACCAAAAGTAAATCCCAATTGCACAAAACTCGAGTTAATTTACACAAAATAATTTATTAAGTGAACATATTAATGGGTCATTACATGCATAAATACAATATTAATAGGCTTAGGGTTATTTATTATATATTAGTTATTGCTAATCCCCTACTCGGCTTACATGTTACATGCTTCACTGTGCTCCATCTGCACTTGTTTGCATAGAATGCGAGCAGCACTGGTCTACATGAATCGCGTCAAATTGCGCTCTGACATGACTTGCAATTAGTTAATAATTATAAAAGCTGAATATTTAATTGCACATTTGGCCAACGCGAATTGGCAAAGGGACTTCACATGGACCTGTGATCTATCTGGGCTTGGTAGCGTGATAAATAGCCTTTTAATTCTGCTTGGTTAGGGAGCTAACCCCTATATACAAACATATCCGATATGAAAGCAAAGTGCTTCAGTCTCCGTTATAGAAAAGCGGGCATAATACATACATACAAATTTGATTTCGTATCTATAACTAATTGGGGCAATTTTTGAGAAACTGCTCGTGCATATTGTCTATGGTTTCGAGAACTCACTCATCATCTTCCCTTGCAGATCGGGTGCTATGGTTTTGGTCTAATGGCTTGTGTGGCCAAGTGAGTATTGGGTCTATATACGTTCTATATAGTTTAATTATAAACAGAAGTATTAAATAGTTGCAAATAATACACCGAGAAGACAGCTAATTCTATGATGTCTTAAATGATTTGGGTGTTTCTTATAATTTTCGAGTTCAAGAACAATTTAAGTATCCGGCCTGGAATTCAAATTCAAAACCATAATTGTTTACATTCTTGTGAGATATCGGAACCGGCCCGAAAGATGATACAAATATTCCGCTGTGTAGTGTAAATCAAATGTTGAGTTTCTCAGTACGCCCGCAAGGGTATCTCATCTTCGTGGAGATCCAGAAGATCCACTTTGCTGCCTCCGATTATTTTTGCTGTTCCGTAAGCATGTCTGAACCACATCACGCGGAGTCTGTGCACGACTAGTGAATGGCTGTGGTTGCATCCAACGGTTGGCTGGCCACCCGGCCACAACATCATTAGGCTCCAAAATAATTAGGCGTTAAATATGCTCCAGATATTAATTGCCAGCCGAGTCGCCCCTGCCGCCATCCAACCAGCTAATCCGACAACTCCTCACAATATTCCGCACTTCTTGAGCACTATCTTTCGCTTCCGGGCCACGCTGGAGCCATGGCCCTTCTTCGCCGGACGGAGGACGATGGTGCCGCTGCTGGACTTTGTGAAGGTCGGGCTGAAGGCGCTTATCGTGGGCGTGCTGCTGTACGGCGGATGGCTGGAGTTTTGCTGGTTTCCGGCCGCCTGGTCGTAGCTCTGAGTCATTAGCTGATGGCACTTGGTGGCCAGGTAGCGAAACACGGACGCCACGTTAATGTCCTCCTTGACGGAGGTGCGGATGAGCCGGCAGTTGAGCAGCTTGGCCAGCGTCTCCACCTCGTCGGCCGTGACCACCGCCTGTTCGATAAGATCAATCTTGTTCTGCACGATCACTGTGGGAATCTCGTTGCACTCGTTCTCCACCTTGCGCTTCCAATCCTTGATCGCGTCGAAGGATGCTCGATCCGTCGTCGAGAAGACCAGGACGGAAGCCTGGGCGCCGCGGTAGTACGCCTTTGTGATGCAGTCAAACTCCTCCTGGCCGGCGGTGTCCCACAGCATGATGCGCACATCCTCGCCGTCGATCTCGATCTGTCGCTCTAGGAAGTCCACTCCAATCGTCTTCTTGTAGTCCTTCGTGAAAATGCCTTTGCAATAGCGCTGTATCATTGACGACTTGCCAACGCCACCATTTCCAACAATGACCTATGGAAAAGACCAGAGTTGTGTTCATAATATATCTAAAAAAAAATCTTATGTTATGATTTCCTATTTCAATCATAAGCAAAAAAACGTATTGTTATTCACCAGAAGGCGAGAAAATTAACTGTTCACAACATTTATTTGCTTTCTATTGGACATTTAAAACGGTTAGCCATTTAAGTTAATTAAGCGCGTAAATGTCAATCAAATTTGTCTTGTCTGCAGAAAGATACATCCAGAAATCACCATATAAATCAATTTGAAACAATTCCAGAAAACCCATTAGAAACAACTTTACTTAGCGAGAGGAGAACCCTAATTGAACTAGAATCTTAATTCGTGCAGTTTCGCCATTAGCAACGGACATTTCCATCGGATTTTATCTCACAGGTGCCATTCACAACACTTGGCGAGGGAAAACTACACTGAAAGCAAAACTATACGAACTATCTAACTATTATCTGTCATATTGAAACAATTAGTTTATAGGCAAACTATTAGATGAGGTAATGCCTTAATGTGTATATGGAAGCTGATTGATATACTAATATTGGAAAGAAGTCATTCCATTTTGGGATGTTCAGAACTCATCTTGATATGATATTAAATCAATTGTTCATCTGGGTTTGGGTTTCCTCTAAAGGTAACCATCTTTTTTTCTTCCCGTGCTCTCATTTCAACCATTCATCATCCAAATGGAAGAGATTCACGCAGCCGGCTGGGCAACTTACCACTTTAATGGCCAGCTCGATATCATCTTCACGCATGCTGGTGTAGTTGTACTGCGCCTGGGAGTGGGTCTGCAGAACGGACGCAGCAGCACCGCCGGTTGCCGTTTGGATTAGACGCATCTAAGCCGGCAGGTGGGCCGCCGCTCGCCCAGGTGTTTGATTGTGGCTCTGGCTCCAGCTCAAGCTCCAACTGCAGCTCCTGGCCAGGCAAATCGGTTGGAGGAGCACGTAATCTCAATCCGCCCAACGCAAGTGTGTCCAAATGTGTTTGCTTGGTCAGCCAAGTTTTCCGCAGCTTTTCACTTTTCCCCCAACTTTGCCTAAGCCTCGTTTCACTTTCTACGCATTGATTTCACCAAATTCGATCTGTGGAAAAAGAGAAAAACCAACTATTCAGCGACATCAGTCTTTACATACGGCAAGTGTTACAGTCAAACTTCGTTAGCTTGAACTAAAGATATATGAAGTGAGAACGCAAATTTGGGGTTTTTGGTTTTGTTTATATATATTCTATAAACCTTCATTTGCTGGGGATTTCTAAGCTTTAAATTCAAGAGATGTGAGAAGTTGTACAAATATTTCGACTAAATTAATTTCCCTGCCAGAAGTTTGACTGTGAATGCAGAGGGTTTTCTTTCATTTCCACGTTAACCGGTTTTCAGCGCTGTGTTTCTCGCTTCTTTTGGCCAGGTCTGTTTTTCGTTTCCCTTGTTTTTCTTTCTTGTTTTTCTCTTTTTCTACCGACTGGCCCCGGGGCCACCGAATGCGGCTTCTAATAAGACGCAACCCGAACGGCCGGGCACGCACGGTTACGTTGTTCAACAACAGGTGCTTCCACACACCTTACGCACAGGTAACAGGCGGTGGTCGTTCGGGGGGATGGTGGAGTTGGGCGGTGGTCAGGTGGTTAGGTGGGACGACAGGGGCCAGTGGATACTGGTCACTGGATGGTGGTCAGCAGAGAGATGGAACACCAATGGCATTAGTATTCGCATTAGCGCGTGCTTATGAATTCTTTGAAAATTGTGCTCTTTCTTCTGGCCTTTCCCCCGTTTACAGTTGCTTTCTGCGGCTCCGTGGGCGGACGGCGGCGCGGCTACGTGGGTTCGGAATAGATCTGGAGTGTAGATACAATATCTGACCGAACGGATGGGGCCCACTTGTTTACATTGTGTTCGGAAGGAGAGTTATTCGTTTCGTAGGCAAATTAGCTTGCATCCAAGGTTCTTAAAATAGATCGGAAGCTTGGTGCTCGAAAAAACAATAACAAACCCAGCATCAATTCAGGTTGGATCCATCTAAGCTTCGAAAGAATCATCTAAAATATGTGTAGCCTACAGCGTTTCCCCATTTCCTCTCAGTTTTTCAATAATAAACGAACCTTTTTTGTGTAAAATGTGGCTGTGATATGAATGAATTTGGGTGAAATTCTCAAGATTTCTGTGGCCTAAATATTGTGATCTGCCTTCGAAGGTTACAAATAAAGCAATTAATTAATTCCCAGCAGGCTATCGTGAGCTCTTTCCACGCAGTCGGCATTCCGCACTAAGCGGACAGGTAACACAGGATTTGTGTTTTCCATTTTCTATATCTCACCCGATGCTTTCCATCTTTCTTAACCCAAACCACCAACTTTAACCCACTGTGCAACCTTTCGCTCGTTCTAATTATGCCGCGACTTTTTTTTCCTATAGCTTCTTCTAAAAGGTTCATGCTATTTTCGTTGGCTTTTTTGTAGTTCATTGTCATGATAATTAGGGCCACCGGTTATAGATTTAGTTCAATAGCCATGTGTACACTTAAAGAAGATTTGTTCCACAAAAGAGATCTGCCGATCCTCAGATTGTTCTAATCTAGAGGTTTATGATCTTAGTAAATATTAATACTACTATTGGCCCACGCATGCGAGGTCTTTATATTTTCCTCAGTATGGATAAAAAACAAATTGACATAAAATCCAGGTGATCGTGTGTTAGTGGTGAGCCTGTGCGCAACTGCGGAGTAAATTGCGAATGGAGCGCCGCACTGCAATTATCTTTGGATTGGCCCAAGGAACTGATAGATCGGCGGCCGTTTTCTTGGCCATTGTTGTGGAATGTGGATTCTAACTTGTCCATTTAGGTTCACAACAGCACCAATACACCTGCACGCGGCCACATGCATGCATGCCGTGCACGGCTGCACACACCTACACATGTGCACTTGTTGTGCTGCTGCTGCTGCTGCAGAGGAAAAACGGATTTTCCAGACTTGCATGTGTGTGTGTTCGTATGGGGAAAATTATGCAAATGCCGAGCGCTACTTAAATCAATTACGAGCGCGAATTCCTCATTATTTAAATCATGATTAAACAGTCACTCGCGCACTAACGGTACTTCGCACAGTGTCGCCCTCTGCTTCTTCTGTTTTTGTGTGTTTTTTTATCTCTTGCCATATTTTTCATGGCTCTTTTACTGCCTCTTCTCACTAAAATCAACTCAACAGTCGACTGCGATTGTGTTTTCTGGGTGAGAAATAGACGAAAAGAAGTTGCGAGTGCGAAAACGCGAAGCTCGCATTGGAATCGCAGCTTGAGATCGCACAGAAAATCGTAAACACGTTCGCAGCGAAGCCCCTCTTCTACTTGGCCAAAACTACCAAGCAGATAAAACGGCTAAAGCAGCTAAATTGGATCTAAAACAACGACGACAACGCGTGCGAAGCGCCTTAATTAAAGACGAGCGTCGCCTGGGATCCCGATCTCTGAATTGACCCGCAGTGAAAGTCAGCTCGCACACACGATATACACCATGGTGTATGGTTTTTGCCCCCGGCCGATTTCTTAGGGCGCCAAGTGGGAGAAATGCGCTGCACTGCGAACCGGAATGTCAAAAATCGCACCTGTTGCTCGTCGCGATCGAAATTTGAATGCCAAGCCTGGCTTGCTGCGAGCAGTGCGACCATAGCGTGCGCAAGGCAGTTTGACCAGCGCTCGTTGCGTGGATGGTCACACCAGGCCAGGCTTGGTGTGAACGGGCTTACTTTTATTTGATCAGCAAATTTTGCATTGATTTGCCTTGTTAAAGCTCGAATAATAAATTACGAGCGGAAAATGAAACATATATACACCCTCTCTTTCGACTTATAGATTGGTTAAAAAATAAATAAATAAATAATAATTCATTGTCCAATGTGCATATAATATTTAGTTATTAAAGTAAGCACATACCTATTGATTTATTTACTATTTTTGCGTGCTTTGAATTTTGATTTAAATTTTGAATTTGTGGCGGCTTTTACCAACTCCAACGTCACTTTACAGCACTGCTTCCTAGTGACTGGCACTAGCAGAAGAAGAAGCACCTGACAATCAGCTGTTCGGCGAATCGGAACGAAAAGACGCGCATTTGTTTGACTTTCGACGGCGGCCTCGAAAAAGCGCAAATTGAAATGTGTTGCCGCAAGATTTGCGCACAAGTTTTGTAAGGGCCGATTGCGGCTATAATTTCATCGCCTTTGCTGACAACCCACTTGGCTGGCAGCACGCGCACGCGCAGCAATCGCGAGTTATCGGGCGTCAGGACGAAGGACGAGACGTAGAGAAATGCTAGGCATCGCGAAATTGGAGAAGCGGCAGGAACTCGACTTTCAGTGCTCAGCGGAATTTGGTGGCATTTCAACGTGTTTTCGGGCGCACCAATCGCCAAAATCAGTATTTATTGTTGCAAATCGCACGCCACCATCCGTGTGTGTGTGTGTGTGTGTGTCGCGTAACGGCGGGTGTGTGAGTGTGTGTGTGGCGAGGGGCGGCGAAAAGGTAGTGGAAACCTTAGAAAGTAGAAAGTTAAAAGTGCCAAGTTAGTGCAAAAGTAAATTCCGACATTGGGGTGACTGCCGTCTATTTTTTCGCAGTCTGTCTGCTGGTGGTGGCTCGTCCTCTTCCTCCTCCTGGCTCTCCCCTTTTCCCCCATCCTTTCTAAGGCAAAGAAAAAAACACAGTGTGCGCTCGATAAAAGAAACCAGGAAAGTACGTGTTTTGAGAGTCCTTACACTGGTGCCTTAATGGTACTGTGAATTTAGTGTTAAACTAAAGTTCTTACTACTGGTACCACTGTAGTTAAGCAAATTTTCCCTTGAGAATCTAAATACCTACTTTTGCTTGCAAGTTCACTGTAGCGAGCGCGCACTGTGCATTTTTGCGAATGTGTGAGCCATGAATATGTGAAAAACAAAGACGGCACTGGCTGCGAATAAAAATCAATATTGATAGTAATTTCTCGGATGCTCCTCCGCTCCTCGAGACCTTCCCGCAGGAAGCGCAGTCAGGTGGTCATTGTCCGCTCCAGCGCCCCGGCTGCCCATGCTCCCATTTTCTTACCCATTTTCCCACTTGCCCATTTTCCGCACTATCCGCCCGCTTTGCCGCCCCCGTTTTGGGGGTGACTCATGGGGCGCACGAAGCCAGAATTCCATCAGCGACTCCCTTCCGCCTGGGAATGTGGAAACGCGGTCGCCATTAAATATTGATTCGATCCTGGACTGCAGCACGCTACGACAGGAAAACATATACAAAAACGATTAAAGAGCAATTTGCAAAGCGGCCAATAAAATGCAAAGTAAATAAATGGGCCGCAACTCAATTTGGCCAGCAATTTTAACAGTTTATCGTTCGGCGAAAGTACACACGCATAAGCCACACTCGAAATTAAATCAAAGTCAATATTGCAACTGAAACAGAAACAGAAACCGAAACAGTGAAGATGAAAACGCGCCTCGTATCGCTGACTTTCCGCGGCAGTGCATCCGTGGATCCGCGCTATTCCGCCTCCATGCTGCCGTGGACCATCAACGATATCAGGTCCACGGAGAGCTACACGAAGGTAAATATTAAATATATGATTATTAAATAAATAACTCTACTTTGGCTTAGAAACTAATTGGGCTAATAGCTCGAGAATTTTAAGCGAGAATTTTAATAGGAGGCTCTAAAACAATTTGATTTATAATAACAATTGATTGCTTGCTCTGGCAGTATTATTAAAAATTAAGCCTTATGCCCAGACAAATTAAATTTAAATGTACATTGGGGGGCAGTAATTTAAGAGCAATTAAATTTATAAACAACTTTAGCATGTCACCAAATCAAATACTTAACATTTGACTCCATTGGAATATAGGAATATTTTTAAGTATACCAATGCAACAATTAACTTTTTTATTGGCTCAGCAGTTATTTCAACTTCAAGGAATGCTCACTTGTAATCAAATTGATAAGACACTCAGATGAGGACACAGCCTGCAATAGGAGTTCGAAATAATCAATTTCATAGATTAAGATATTGAATTTGATTTGATTTAAGTCCCCTCCCACCCACAAGAACACACTTCTCGTTAATCCAATCAAACACGGAGTGCAGTACACAGATCGCACATGACAGCCATTCACCATTCACCTCATACTTCGGCAGCCCTTGGCGAAAACAATTAAAGGCAATTTGCCATTATTACGGCTGGGTAAATCAATTATGTGCCAAGTGAGAGATGCTGGCAAAATAGCGAACCGAATTTAATTAATAAGTTTGTGCTCCATAAAGGATAATTACTGCGATTAGTGACCCATCGGCAGCCGTTCATCGGGTGCTCAGGCCCTATAAATAGCACCCAGATAACCGATGACGAACGCAACGGAAAGAAACAACTGGGGGCCAGTGGAGCCAAGTGGAGGAACGCCCCCGCCGTCCGCAGGTGTAACCCAAACAGATTAAGCATACGCCGCGTTGAACACGTGCGACAACAAGTCGACCGTGCCCCCCATCCTCATCACAACCCCTTTTTCCCGGCCCCTTGGGTAATATTATTAGAAGCAGGGAAATTCATTTTAGCAAGTCCGCAATTAGCCAGACATCAGCGGGTTTGGGTGACCTCCCTTCCTTCCTTTCCGAGGGCAGTACGTTGGAAAATGTTTGGGAAATCTGCCGAGGATGGATAGTAACATCAAAAGTACATATGTAACTTGACATATTACTGAGAACACTAAGAAAATATGAATGTAATTCGCATAAATTGTGGAAAACTCATTATTTAATGTGGAAACTTAACGAATTTCTGCAACTGTCGAATTTGATTTGAAAAGTTTCTCCTTTTTTATAATCTTTTTTCCCTGTGCAACTTGCGAATCCTAAGCAAACAACTTTTGGGACAAGGACACCTTATTTGCCCAATTTGGTTTCGTAGGCGTGTGAGTCCCTCTTTCGGGTTCCTTCGCCCAGGTGGGACATTAAACGAAGCCCTTCTACGTGCTGCGACCATGGCCCCAAGGATCTGTGGGGGCATCACAGCCGGAATCTGGCGATTGTTGTTGATGTTCATTGAATGTGCCTGGCGGGCTCGACTGGCCTCAAGAAGCTTGCGCAATCACTTCAACACAAAACTACTTGGCTTGAAGCTGCCCGGGGAGATTCGCATTGTTATAAGTATAACTTGGGATAAGCTTGGTGGGTACTGTGAAATTATCGTGGGAGTATCCTTGCACGTGTATTGAGGTGTCCAATTCCAGTTTGTATTCCAGTACTTAGGAGGGGCAATAAAGAGTTTAAGCAAATCTCTGGTACCCAGGATACCTTTGTAATCCTCTCAAGTTGTGGGTTAGAAAAATTGTGCTTTCCCATACAGTAGATTTCTTTCATGGGTAGGGATGGTTATAAAAATTTGAAGATTAAAATGCGTGGAAACTGCACTGAATCTCAAAATCCAAGCTAGACTCTAATATGTAACTTTTATATGATGCAAAGCAATATTAGTCACATTACATATACAATATTTGTGCTATTTGGGAGTAATTGAATATTTGAAACTTAGCTAGTTCTAATAAACTTTTTAAGAACACAGAATGGTGTATTTGTTTTTGTAAATGATTTGTTTATATCAAAGTATTTTAGTAGTCAGTCTAGTCTGATGTTCAGTCTTTAGTCCTAGAAGCGCCATCCAAATTGATAGTACGTCACCCAGCTCGCGCGTTATCCCTCGCTCCTTGCTCATTTTCCGTCCCAGGACGGCATATCAGTTTCACAAACCATTAGTCCTGCGAGTCCTGCGACATTCATCCATCCAGCTCTGGTAATCCACTTAGCATCAGTGCTCCAAGTGCTCCAGCCACTACTCGGGAGTGGAACAGTCCGCAGTACCGCAGTTTGCCTCGTATTCCCTTATTTAAATATTTACTTAAGCCTGCACACTTGTTTATTATAGTTGCTAGTTTTACCCCTCCCCCTGTTTTTGCATTAAGTTGACACACAACCAACACACAAACGGAGCAAAAGAGACGGCGCGAGTGGCATAAATGAAATGCTTTCCTCCTCTTTCCGACTCTCCTCAGCGGCGTGGTGCGGCGGCTTATTGCTTTATTATGTTAAATAGCGCATGAAAATTATAACAAGCTTCTTGGTTGAATGGATGGCCGGGCCGGTTCGTCGCGCCACGCCCACCCACAGGCGTGGAAAACAGAAAGAAAATGCGCCCACTTTGGCGGCGTCACGCAACTTTTACATTTTTGTCAACTTTCCCAGCGCCTGCAAAGGGAAAATGTAACTCCATTTGAGTGCAAGTTTTCTATAATATTTTGGGATAACATCTTGGAAGCCCCGAATTTGTCTTGCAATTTGCGAAAAAGATTTATGGCAGTTGACTGGAGTCTTCACCAGGAGAGTGTTGAATGGAAAACTATTCTTGGATATAAACCAAATATAGTTGTTAGTTGCTAGTCATTAACTATGATATTTGTTGAACCCATTTAGATAGTACGTTGATAACAAACCCAATTCCTAAATTAGATTGATTGTAGCTATTAATATTTTCCAAGTAAGCAATTAGAAAAATAAAGATACTTTAGGACTCCTTGTAGTTTGTAACGCAGTGAAATATAACTTGTATAGCCTATACGGTATGTAAACTTATTTTCGATATGATACTCGTAAGTACCAGTCACATAAATAATCAATCTTTTGTGTTGTCAGATTGACAGCTATCTATTTGAAACTTATGCAATCGCCTGAACTATATTCCCCCTAATAAGAAATACGAGTTTAGTGGATCTGAAAATCTATATCTTCAAGCTTAATATGTTAGCATATATGAACATGTTTTGCATATCATAGTTGGTTTCATTATATATTGGCTGATTTTAAATGGTTCTATCGTTTTGACTGGCCAAAGATCTTCTTCTTGTACTTAAACTAAATATCATGAAAATTATTCTGGAAATCTGAAAATTTTAAGACTTCAAACCCCCCTTACAAATTCAAAAACATAATGTCTTTCAAAAATGCAAACTTTGCGAAAATGTTTTTAAACTGAGAAAGTTGTTAAAATGAATGAATTAAATAAGAAAAATAAGTTGAATAAATAGCAGGAATTTGGACCATCGTCAGTTTATTGCCGCCTATAAATCAACTATACGCACTTGGCCAACATCGTGGCTCCAACGTATGTACTTGCCGTGAATGAGGGACTTCTAATCCACAAACAATGTGAGGGATGCCCGCTTGTTTCACCCAGAGCATTCCCCTTCGATACATTTGGTTAGCACGAATGAGGCCTGCCAAGGATTTCAGGTAGTGGGCCTCCCGATTGTTCCCCCTACGAGTTCCATCCCCTTGCGATGTTGGCGCGTGCTGGTGGCCCATTGACGTCACAGCGCCAGGGAGTTGAGTTAAGCGATGGGGCTGAAGAGGAAAAATCAATACGCCGCTTGTTTCATTTTCATTTCCATTTTCCCAACACGCCTCTGCTGCGGCGCTGTTGTTGCTGCTGCTGTTGCCGCCGCTTCAATTGTTGCCACTCTAGCTGTTTTGCCGCCTCCTGCTCGGGAAGTCACTCAAGTCGCGTTGGTAATCCGCTTTTGGTCGAGTCACTTGAGCCGCGTCACTCCCTCCCTCCCTCCACCAACCCAGAGTGGTTTCTCCTCTGCAGTGGCATAAATGCCTTCGCACTTCATCGTCATCGCCATCGCCATCGCCAGCCCGCTGTCCTCGAGCTCTTCCATGGCTCACGCGGCGTATGCGTTATATTCCTGGCGGATACACCCTCAGCCTGCGCCACACATAGCCAGGCCACTGCATTCCAGTTGGCTGCTGTTTTGCCTCGCATGATGGAAGTCGGTTTCGTGGTCTGCTGATCTTTGGACCCATGTATGCCATCTGCGGTCTCTTGACGTCGTTGCCATGCTGTCATACTGCCATGCTGCACATTGCAGATTGCTGAAGTCGTTTCCGGATATTCGTGCACATGACACACATCATCTTCGCATTACACGAAGCTGGAATATTTCTTCATTTTGGTATTTTGTTTACTATTGGATAAATGTACTTATAGTTACTGACAAACAGATACTTTGCAAACGAACAATTCAGTGCGATAGAGCATTTGATTTTGAATATTTAGATATTGCACCAATCACAAAACCGCTAATTTTCAAACGCGTTCTTGCTGGTGGCCGTACAATCATCCAACCAGGTGGGCAGATGGACATTCACGCCGCTGAGAGATGAGCATTCGCTGCCAAGGGAGAGGCCACTGTTTGACATGCAGTCGCTGGAGGGCTCCTCCACTTTGGCCTTCTTCCTGGCAGTTTCGTTCTGCTCCGACCTGGAAATCGAGGGGGTGCCGCTTCTCGAAGTAACGTCTTGGTCCTGATCCTGGTCGTCCTGATCCTCCGTCATCTGTCGGCGCAGCGGAGACTTCACTCCCATACGAGCGCTGTCCAGATGCCGGCCAGATTTGTCCTCCTCGAAGGACATCAGTTCACCAAAGCGCAGGGCATTCAGGTTGTCAACGTCCGTAAGGATGTCCTCCATGTACATGAACATCAGACTGCGATGGATCTTCGTCCACGAGGACAGGGCGGCCAGACTCCACAGCTGGCTGGAGTGGCGGGCAAAGGTGCCGATGTTGGTGGTTGCCATGTGGCCCACACAATCGATCAGCATGTACGCGCCCCTGTACTTGGCAACGGTGTCCTCGTCCAGCATCTTTTTCGGGGAGAAAGGTGCCTCGTGGCACAACTGTGCGAATCCCCAAATGAATGGTACGAACTGAAACTTATCCAGCGAGTATCCACCATGCCAGTTGGACGAGTTCACCGAATAGGTTACCTGCAGGCGGCGCACGAACTGCAGGTAGCGATCGAATAGAACCAAAGCCGAGGCGGCCAGGTCCTCTTCCTTATCGAGGATCTCGGCCTTGAAGAGGGCGCACATGAAGAACAGGAAGCTCAGCTCGTGCCCGGTTCCGTACTCGATTTTGGCCGAGCTGCCAAAGGAGCCAGATAAGAACACGCCCAGCTCATTGACGTGCCCGCACTTGCTGGAGGGCACCGCCTTCTCCACAATCTGGTATATGTCCCTTAGCATGACGTGCGCCCAGCGTCTGTAGCTCTTGCTCCGTGAATCCATACTCGCACCTGGCACCAACGGCGCCGGAGAATTGGTCGCAATCATGGAGTCCAGCTGGTCGAAGATGGCCGTCAATCGCTTGATGTTCTTACTGATGGGAAAGAAGTCCGTGTTCCGGATTCCCTGTATCTCGGCGCTCACATCGTTCAAGTACGTGATCAGTGAAAAGTACGCCCTAGAGGCTAGCCAGGCTTCTATGTCCGAGCTGGACTGCACCCGGCACAGGGGTCCTAAGTTGCTTCTCCGGAAGAAGGCGGCCACCCGCTTGGGATTCACCTCACTCTGCGGCTCCATTTCCCTGAGTGTCTACAGTCTGTATTTGTGTCAATGGTTGGCAATTGCTTAAAAATCGAGTGCTATAGCCACTATTTCAATAGCCTCACAAAACTAAAACCTATTTAACATATTTAGGCGGAATATTCAACTCAATTTTAAAACTCCTTGATGTCGTTTTTATTTATATTGATATTTATTTAAAGTAACTAAAGCGAAATATAAACTTGAAATGTGTTGTCCATTTTGAATAATCGTTTTACTCAAACAAATAAGCAAATTATTTTGCAATAATAATGAAAAGAATTGGATGGTCATAATAAATTAAAAACAAGAGCGATCGCTATAGTCAAGTTCCCCGGCTATCAGATACCCCTTATACGGTCAGTGGATGTGCGAGCGAAAAATTAGAATATTTTTCTAGCATTTCGAAAGAAATTGGAGAAAAAATAATGCAACATATAATTGATGGTGATTGGCACGACAAATAATATAACGTAAAAATCAAAACATGTTTTGAAAGTGTGGGTGTGAAAGTTTTTTCGCAGTTTGCGTCTATTATAAATCCTGAGATCTAGGCGTTCTCTTGGACGGACATGTCTAGATGGACTCGGTTATTTTTGCTGATCAATAATATACCTTATATATGTATGTATATGAACGTACTTCTTATTCGGTAACGGTTCCTTCTACCTCTTACATAATTTTCAACGAATCTAGTATACCCTTTCACTCTGAGAGTAACGGGTATAAAAAAATCTATAAAATACGCTCAGTAGGACACAGCTATTGTGCTATATGATGCAAAGATAGGGAGAAGTTTAACCATCCCTTAGCCAGAACATGGAACCTTTTTAATAACCACTTACGCTAAATAATAAGGTGCGGATAGAGTTGCCCCCCTTATATAAGCCGACCCTCATTCTTTGGAGTGACCCCGTGGATAGTTGGGGCCATATTTCAGAGCTGGCGACTCGTTATTAAGACGTCAGTAAGTAACAACAGCAGAACAACAGTTACTGCAGTTAAAGCTAATTATAATGCTAAGCTGCGCCAACGTTCACAACAACAACAACAACAACGACGACGTGAAGCAGTGCAATGAACAATTGTAGACAATTTATTAGGCAACAGTCACCACATCAACAACAACAACAACAACAACAACAACAACAACAGCGAACAGCAGCTGGGGCACGCAAATGTAATGGAAAAACAGTTAAAACGTATAAATCACTGGGCAAAAACACGCGACTTCTGCTCCTGGCAGCGATTCTAATGACAACAACAAACGGGCAAATGCAACAACAACGTGCAAAGGCAAATGCAAAAACAGTAATTTCACTCCCCAGCTGTTTTTGACATGACGCTAACTGCACTTCAAAGCAAATGAATATGCGTGCAGCAAAATGGGTGGAAAAGACGTCAGGTGAGAATGCAAATTTGCATATGTGTGGGTGGACCATAAAGCGATACAATTAAAAAAAAGAACTTGCAATAGTTTGTTAATTTTTATTCACCATTATGTTTGCATTATTTATCATGTACATCGCTAAAGAAATACTACACTGTACTTTTAAATTCTTCATCAACAATTGGTCCACCCTATCGTGCATTTAAACTGCTCGGCTCGAAAGTAAATGCACCTGGGAATGTGACTGCATCAAGTATGAGACTTGATTCCAATTAGGAATCGCGAAGAAAGGGGAAAAAGAGTGGCCAAAAGAGGTCAAGCAGTCAATTGTTCCAGCCAGTGAACAGATTACGTATACGCAGTGTGCCACATAACAATTTGGGAAAACAATTCGAAAAGAAGAATAGACATTATTTATAATAATGCACACATAAGAAAAAGAAAGATAAGTATGAGCGATGCTTTCGCTTTTCAAAAGGAGAAAAGAGAATGGTGGGCCAAAGTCTGAAGACTTCCATTATGTTGTAAATTTTACCTACTAATTATCATTAAAATGGCATCTAAAAGATATTTTCCAAGGTAGCCGAGTGAATACAATTTAAAACCCATTTGATATGAAAGCTTAATGGTAGAAAGGCTATTCTATTTGAAAATTACAATTTACCTGACAACAAAGCCTTTGCAAAGCCCTCAATTCGATACTCAATAAACGAAGAGTGGCATTGCCTGTGATGGACAGCACGAATCCTTCGTCAAGTGTCAAAGGAAATTAATTAAATTTAAAATGTCATGTCGGGGGTGAATGACTAGCTTTTAACTCTGGTCGTACGTTAGGTATTTTCCTTTTAATTTGAATTAAATGGATGGGTGCTTTAACAAAAAGTTGAGCTCTTACCAAGTCAAGACCCTCCTTACTAATTGCCAGTTGCATTGCAACATCAAAAGGCGTTCTTTCTTAACTAATTTTTAATGATCTAAGAATTTTAAAACTAAACCGTAAAGTAAAAGGGTGTGCGCACTAGAAAGTAACGTTTATTGAAAGGATAGCAAGAAAAGTAGCTCGTCTGCAATCTTTAAAGCAGTATACTGCTTGTTATTGCAGTGGATTTCTGCTTGAAAAATTCAGCTTGCATAGCTTCATCTCTCTCGGACTTACTTTAGCTTCGTAAGGGGTATCTGATAGTCGAAGCACGCAGCTTAAACGTATTTAACTTTTTTTTATTAATTATCTAGACATCTTATCAAAAACACAAAAGTAAAATTTAAAAATCAATAAATTGTTCATCTGTTAGAGACCCTAAAAAGGCGCATTAGTTTCAGGATAAGTTCAACTTATCCTGTTTTGTTATTCCCTGACTTGGCTAAAAAGTTTTCCGTTCTTTTTTAGTTGGCTGAGTTAACGCCCATCTCATGGGCACGCCCACACACTCTCGAACCTGGGCAAAACTTTGCTTTGATTTTAATTTAATTTGCGAAGGAAAAGTTTCCGTTTCCAGGCGATAATGAACGCCTTCATTTGTTCACCCTTTCTGAAGGTTGATTGCTTTTGCTTTTTGTGAGATGCTTGCAATTGGCGAAATGAAAGTGTCTGAGCTATCATTAACAAGATTGTTCAGTAGCAGCAGTTTGGCTTTAATTAATTATACATTACGGCATTTTTCACATTACAACGTTTTAATTTAGAAATTCTCACAGCCTGGAACTGACGTGTGTGTGTATGTGTGTTATATATTTCAATTTTTCCTATTTGCAAAACCTTTGACAACAGCAAACTTGTGGGGAAACGAGAAATGCCGCCCCAATGGGGCTAAAAAACACAACGACCTGCTTTCTGCCAACTACAGCTACCACTACAACTACAACAGCACCAAGGCAGCCACAACAACGACACACCCAACAGTGGGCACAACCCAATTTCCGCCCCCAGTCGCCCCATTCCCGCTAGAGAAACCATTCGGCTCATAGTGTCGACACTCCCTAGTTACCGGGCTTTAGTTGTTAGCATAAAAAAGGGCCAAGAACAGAGCGAAAAACGGCAAAGCGAAAAGAAGGCAAATGAGTAGGAGGCGGAAGTGCGCCGGGGCCGGAAATGGAGCAGCCGCCATGTTGGCAGGCATGTCATGTTGTCGTTGTCCTCGTTGTCACCAATGCGCGTTTCCTCCAGCCGTCCCGCTCTCATTGCGCGCCATCCCTTTCTCCTTGTGCATGCATGTATGTAAACTGATTAAAAGGAATTTAATATTGTTAATCTGCTTCGCGTAGTGGAAACATTCTAGCGAATTATGAACAACGTGCAGTTATCCTCATTGTACTTTGCCCGTTGCTCAGGATTATGATACTACACAATCGGGATTAGTTTTGCTAAAAAATAAATCGTTATTTTAAGCAGAGAATTGTCAATAATCACTATGTTGTTAATAAGAGCAAATAATAGTCATAAAACTTAAACTATATACCACACATGCTATCTCTTCTTAGGGTAGTGTAACTAATCCAATTAAATATTTAAGTATGACATCAATCTTAAACTCATGCAAATCCTTCCTTGCAGTTGTCGGTGGGCATCGAACATGGCATCCTGGAGTCGTACAACTCGGACTTTGAGCTGCAGTTCAGCCATCCCCTGAAGCATATCGTCGGCATGTGCCGCATCATCCACAAGCCGCAGGCGAAGAGCATCGGCAACGGCTTCCTGCAGCTGAAGTCGAGCGGTGGTCAGGCGTCGTCCTCCTCGGCAGGCGCATCCTCGATGGCCGGCGGAGCCAGCAGCTCGCTGACCGGAAACGGACTGCGCCACACACTGACCGCATCCACGTCGTACGGCTCCCTCTCCTCCAGCGCGGCGTGTGCTTATCAGCTGCAGTTGCAGCAGTCGGCGGAGGCATCCGCGGAGCAGCCGCAGAACTTCATGGAGTTCCAGGGACCCATCACCGGGCTGGTCTACTTGCTGAAGGATCCCAAGGACCCGCTGCTGCACATCTATCTGTTCGAGTGCGAGGCCGTCGAGGAGGTAAGTGAAGGCCCCCAATCCAGATCCCTAATTCCTGCTCCCGGCCAGAAGACGGATGGGAAAAGTTGTCGACAGTTTTAGTCGACATTGTGTCAGTTGTCTGTCCTCCGGCATTTGCTTTTCCCACAATCTCACAATCTCTGCCATTTTGAGGGGAAAGTGAACTGAACCGAGCATCACGAATGTGTGTGTGCGGACAGTTTGTGGCCTTTTGAAACGCTCTCGTATGGAAATGTTTAGAAAACTTGCCACACAATAGTTTCCACATAAAAACTGCTTGGATTATATGGCAGAGAACGTGCAGGAAATGCCCCAAAAGGATTTTGCGGCTTTAGCAGCCACCATAATAAATTTGGATGCCTAACGAGCGACTGCCTCGGGTTGCACAAATGTGGCATAATTCTAATTGCTCTCGCAGGTTAAGTTGGTTAAAATGCACGAAGGGGTTACCTACAACGTTGCTCAATTCCACTCTTTGTTCCTTAAATAATATTTCTATTCATTTCTATTCAATTTATATTTGTATTACCTTTCAAACTTTAGGTGTCGAGCAAGCTTTTAAACTAAATGAAATATTTTGGCATTTACCAATAGAAGTTCTCCTTTTTAAACTATTTAACTACTTCGTTTAAGTTGGTCCTCAACCTTTTGCTTCTACGTGTCTAATATAGTAAGAGGTTTCCTTTTCTCAGTACTCTCCTTCTGATTGCAATAACCATTTGTTACTGATACCCTGTAATCCTCCCTTATAGATCTTTCCCAAGTGCATTTACCCTTAATTTATGAGTGAGTTACTGCATAAAGCACCTTAAATTCACCCAAAGATAGCTCCATTCATAGGGCCTCCTTCTTCGAGTCCATTGGAAATAGACCTTATCGAGCATGAGTTTACCCTGATGTCTGAGCCCAGCACGCCATAAATTGACTTCCGTTTGCATTTCTAATTAAAGCAGTTGGGCCAAGAAGAGAGCTGGCCGAAAGGAGCATTACACTAAACTAGGACTGCTTCGCATGACCTTCTGCCACATACACGCAAAAGGTTAATTCCGCACCAACGGGCCAAGAACAAATCCACTTCTACGCTTTTCCAAGTGGAGCGGTCACGCCCCTTCGGTGCTAAACAATGGGGTGAAAAATTAAATGGGAGTTTTGGCCAAAAGTGCTGGTGCTGTAAGTCGAAAGCAAACTCAATTTGTTGCTCCTAAAGTTAAATGAATGTCAGAAATTTTTAAAGCTTTCGGTTGGTGTTCTTGCCTCTCTGCTTTAAATCTCCATGGAGCGTTTCCACTTAATTTCATCGTAATTGGTAGAGAATTTTTCGCGAGAGCTGTTGTTGGTTTATTGCATGTCAAAAGCATTTTAAGCCCTGCGTTTCGGCCGTGATGTTGACTTGGCTTGATTGTTGATGGCGAGTTTTTTGGTTGCTGGTGTGAGTGCTGGCGTTGCCCGGGAGTTTATTGAAGCCTCAGTTTCCAGCTGGCTTGATTCACAATATCTGGGTCAGTCGCCTTAAACGGCCAACAAATTTCGATGGCATGTTAAAGAACAATGCAGGTCGCCATAAACAAAGTATTAATGTGATTCTAAAGTACCCAGCTGAGTTTTCAAATGCACGCTCTTTGAAAATCTAAAATTTAAATTTTCCTTTACTTAAGTGCGATATTCTAATTGTGGTTTCTATTAATATTATTGTATTGAACTTAAACTAGCTTATTTAAATTGCAATAGCTTTATGTTTTCAATAATAAAAGTGCGTAAACCATCATGTATGACAATAAATAGAGTTTATAAGGCTTAGAATTATGTACATAAGTTAATCTTCTTGATAGCTATCTAGTTCTGTTAATCAACTAACCCATACTTATGAGCAGTTTTTGCCCGACTTACCTTGTATTAATACACCAACTAAATTAAATCCCTATCTCCGTCTAAAATAAGCTACTGCAGCAGATGAAGTGAAGCGAACGCAGAAAGCCAGGCTCCCACATAATTGGCCCACTGTGGTCAACCTGCTGGCAATCGTTTCGCCGATTGAGCCACTAATTGAAGCCATTAGGCGCAGAGATAAACGCGCTTTGCTCCGCAAACCCTTCTGCTTTCAAAGCAAAAAGGGAACCCATTACGCAAATGCTAAAAAAATACAGCTAATTGCGAGGCGCCAAGAGTTGGCAGTGGCATACTTTCGGGGGGCAGTGGCAAGTGTGGTGGAGATGTGGTCCTCGGCGGCACTTAAACCACATCATAAGCTCGTAAATATTTAAAGCCTTTGTCCGCTCCACCTGCGCAATGTCCTTGTGCATCATTAGCAGGTGGGTCCTTTGCTAAATGACGCATGGCGCAGGGCTGCCATTCGCCCGTTTAGGCACCGAGCTTATTGTCCTTGCTCCCACAGGACGGCAAATGGTCCTTCGAGCCGAATGTCAGTGGCGGTCTTGGTGCTCGTCCTGGTCGTGACCATCAACATGGTCTTCTGCCTCGCCGGCTGAACAACTCGGCTGGATTAACAAGAAACTAATCGAGTGAGGAGCTGGCAACCATTCAAACATCGTCATGTTGATGCTCATGAAGAGCAAAGGATTGGGGTGTCCACATAATGCACTGAAAATGCCTTAAAAGTACACAAGTGCACATACCATTGTGCAATAAACTTTGGCACTAGATAACTTTTGAAAGCGATATTGAACGTTTAGAGTATCCGCCTGCCCCGAAAGCCGCTCTCGCCGGCAGATAATTGGCTTTCACTTTTATTTCCTCGAATCGCATGCAAAATATTGCCTCCTTCCGTTTGCGAAGTGGAACTTGGCAAGCCCGCCCGGTGAACAAATTCAATTTGTCGCACATCGGGGAAGGAAGAAGAAGCCTTTTATGCCATGATTAGATTGGAGTCCGTCCCATTCCCATCCCCACCACTTGATTTTTAGTTTGGGCCGCCACTCGGTTCTTGGTCCTTTGTGGCAGCGCCAAATTGATTTTACAGCCAGGTTTTAGTTTGCTGCAGATATATGGAGGGTAATAACCCCCAGTTTCAGTTTATTTTTCTCATTTATATATAGGTAAAGGACATATTTCGGTTTTATATAAGTATGTATTGATTTTGCTGAAACTATGAGCGTCATAGAATAATAACAGATATTACTAACTAAAATTGCAAAACAAGCAAATATTTTTCAAACCTATAAGTCTGATTTTGGTTATCAACTATTCATATTCATTCATTATTCATACTTTTTTAGGTTTTTATCTGGTTTAATATCTTGCGTTAATGTTTTTCGTTGAGCTCGATTAAAAATGACTTTGCTTGCTTAAAAACATTGCAAATAAAATCAGAAATAAATTCTTGCAGCACTTACTCGTTGAGTACAGCGTAAAATTAAAAAACAACAAAAAATCTTGTAAAAAAGGTTTACGAATATTCGAATATCAAAAGATACATTCCTTGTATTATGTCTTTCTGACAATTTCACTGAAACTATAATGTATCTGCACTTTTGATATTGCTTTTGATTGTGCATCGATTTTGGCTAATCACTTTGTCATTTCCGCGACATATGTTGTGTTTACCATGGTCGCTTGTCCAATGCACGTCTGTAATTTATGATCTTGTTTGCCACATTAAGTATGCGCCCTGTTGTCCGCTTGACACACACTCTCTATCTCTCTCGCTGGCTTTCTCTCTCTCTCTTCCGACTCTCGCGGCAGCACTCGCATATATCTTCTTCAATTTCGATTTCACATGCGCATGTCGCTATATCGCGATATAGCCGCATTGTCAGTCGCACTTCTCATATGGGAATTACTGGTCATCAGTTGACGAACGGCTATGGAATCGCGTGCGCACTCCGCTTGCGATTTTGCCCACAAAAAACGTATATGGTAGAACCGGCATATGGAAATATATATCCACAGACCCACAAAACAATGCGCACCTAATTAAACGGGGAGCATCGATAATAACCGAATCAACAAGAAATTAGTGAAATGGGCAGCAAGTAAACTTGTTTACTCTTGCTCATAAAAAAAAAAACAGAAAGTGATTGGCAAATAAAAACAGAACGTTTCGAAAACAAAAATAAATCAGTTACTAAAACGCGCCAGCGAAATCGAAAGGCATATATACATATATATATCCCCACATGTGTAAATCATATAGAATTGTGCTTATTTCTGTCTGTTTTGGCCATTCTGATGTCGGTTTTAGCCGCTTAATTGAAGAATCTTGGACAGGCATATCCAGCCGATTGAGTTTCTTTTTTCGGTATCTAAGAAGTTGACTTACATAAGTGATCTCAGCATTTTCCACTCAAAAAGAAACAATGTCCTAAATATCGCACAGTTGCAAAGTGCCAGTGCAAACAACTCGGAAATCAAGTCAAGCAAAGTCAATTAACGCGGCAATTAGAAAGACGGATAAACAAATGACCGTATAGCGCTATTTAGACGACACACTACCTTACTTACAGGGTATACTATATGTTGTATCTGCAAGTGCAGCTCTGGGAATCTGTTGAGATGCAATGATTTATCGCCAGCCAAGCGCAGCAGGCAGTACTTTGACCCCTTCCATATCGGAGAATATCGTATATGATATATCCCTCTAACAGCTGATCGATCGCAGATGCTCGTTCGCAATTCGAAAATACTTTCGTTGGTCGCGAGAATCGCTCCGTTCGCATTTGTCGCCGCGTTTCGATGGTCATTTCACACTAAACGAGCCTCGCGAGCGGTCGTAAAAGCTGTTCGCTGGCGATTTACGTGATCTTTCGGTCGTCGAATATATATATCCTATACTATCTGCACTAAATACCAAATAGATAGAGCAAAAGCCTTTAAAACCCCTACAAATTAATAAGTGTTCAATGCAAATAAACGACCAGTGACAAATCGGTTATATCTCAAGGAAATTATTTAAAGAATAGATGTGTTTGTGATCCTCTGGAATGTAGAACTTACTCAAGCAGAGCTATCTTGTGATAAAACGAAAGCAACCATGGAAAACGTGTGATAGTCGTACAAAACCTCAAAGTACAAGGCTCCAAATAGACATTTGTGATACAAGAAGCCGCAGCTGTGAAAAGAGAAAAGTTGCGAAAGTAAGTTTGTGATAAGCGAACCACACATAGAGTGCATCCGGCGGATAGGAAAGTATCTGAAGATGTTCACTGTGCCGTTCCACCGGGACACCATCCTGACCACCTCCGTCAGCGATGCATCGGTGCTCAACAAGAGTCGGGCCGTACGTAGAGATTGGGATCCAGCATTCCGTATATGCCGTATTTTCCGTATCGAACCACTAACCGCTAAATTGATTTCAATTTCAATTTTCCGCCTGCTACTGAGCTTGTGTAATTTGTTTCTATGTACTGTTTACTTTGCTGCCTGCCTTTTGTTTGTCGTCTTATGCAATGGTTTGTTATGCATGCACCGCTGCGATTGCTTTGTTCTTTTGTTCTCCAACTAATTGCAGCGTTTAGGCCAAGTTAGAAGTCGGCCCCTTGGTTTTTTCCATGCTAATTGATTTACCCTTGAAACGGTCTTCCCATCTCGTCAATAATGAATGAATTCGCAGTGCCATTTCTTTTCACCTCTCACGTTGGACTCTTATTGAAACTTAAACGGCCAGAGACAATTCCCATGTAAATGCCTCGGATATTCTATTCAGCGGATTACCATATAAAGTGCTTTTCCCCAGCACCCCCGTAGTCTTCAATTTTGTGTCAAATTAAATTCCGTGCGGATGCCAAAAAAAAAAGGCTGAGTAGGGTGGTGCCCAGTTTCCGCCGTAGGCGCCAGGAAAAGTTTTTCGAAATTCGTCCTTTATGCGCCACTTGACCATGGCCATGGCGACTTTATTGGCCCTGGTGTCCAAGAGGACGCCGCCATTGGGACAAACACTTTGGGTGGCTTTAACTTTTCAGCCGAGTCGATTGTTCACTTTTGATGGGCATCAAAAGTTAAAAGTTGCACAAACCCGTTTTGAGAGCTGAAAAAAAACGCACTAGGGGTGAAAAGTTTTGAGCGGAAAATGCAAAAAATGGAATTATGTGTCAAGTGGGTGAACCGATCAAAAAAAGTGACTGCAGTTGCCTTACAATTTTGAAAATATATTTAATGCGTGTGTTGCCTAAATACAACAATATGAAATATCAATTAGTTAGCTAGATAGACATGTTAAATGATAACTGGTGATTACGTTTCTGGCTAACTACGTTACAGGGTATACTATACTCTGGATAAAAGCTACCTTTAATGAAGGAAGGGGCATATAATTAAATGAAATTTCAATTGAATTAGAGGCTTTTCGAAACCGGTCACAAATTGCCGGGCAATATAATATAATAATATCTGCGATGAACTTAGAGCTTTAGCAAGGGAATTAAATCGCAATTTGAGCTGAATGCTAAAGTATGCCATAAAGTATTATTAAACTCGAGCATTTCGCCAGCTTTCGAAACTTAAAATGCAATTCATTTTGCGTAGTTTTCCCATACACATATCTACATACATATATAGTACGAATTAGCCCAAGATACACATCGCTTTTGGGGCTGTTTGGTTAGTCGATGATAAACACATAAAAATAAACACCGTTGTGTGCCCAAATGGGCCGGAACTAATGTCCACAAAGCGAACCGGATCGAACCAATTGGCAGGGAAATGGGAAACGCGTATGCATGTGTGTCTTGACCTTAAAGCGCTCTAAACGGAATGCAAACAAGTCAGTTTGATGTAACGAGCTGGCCATGGCGATTGTGGCTGAATTGATACGTCCTTCAGGAGGAACTGGGTTCAACAAACGCAGTCCATGTGGCGATTCACCAGGAGGAGCACTTGCAATTTCAAATTGCATAAAAAGTCATAAAACAGCTAACGTGTGGCGATAACAGCGAACTGACGGCAAAAACATGGCCAAAAACACATATACATGATGACATGTGCAAAAACGCTGACATGAAACATTAAATATGGTAGTTCAGACATGTGACAAAATCTGTAGGAAACATGGTATTCCATGGAATATTTGATTTATGACGCACAGTGGTATCCCATTTCTTTAGGGCTGACCCACACAAAGGTTGAATGACGAAGGCTTACATTTGCATGGTTACATTTATGAGTATGCTATCTAAATTAACTTATTACTTATAATTATTATTTAGAATTTAAGTAGATAGATAGCTACCCACAAAGACTTTCTATGAATGCTTTTTATTTATATAATATCAATTTGAATACTATTACTTATAAAGCTTGTGTGTTAACCCCATTTTAAAGTTAATATTATTAAGACATGTGCAATGCAAAACAGTTGGGTCACAAAAAAAAAAAAACAGCCATAAAATCGCTGGCGATTATAAACGCGTGCGTTTTGTGTGCGAATCGCGTGTAATTTGACTTTGTCGTCGCTGCTGCCTGGCGAGGCTATAGCTCTGAGTCTCGGCAAGATTAGGCCCCTCCGATTCGGCCTTATATCTATATGCACATTGCTAGTAAGAAGCAATGCAACAACAGCACTAGTGCAACACGTAAAAATGAAGGAACAGACGGAAGAGTCATCAAGTGAAACGCGAAATGAGGCGAACGTGACGTTGAATTGAATTCCTGCGAACAGTTTTCATTGTTTGTGTGTGCTGTTCGTTTTTTCTGTTTTGCTTAAACAATAATAATAAAAAAGGGAAACACCCATGCATATATTGTCAGATCGTTTTGAAAAACACGCGTGCCGCACAAATCAGAAGCAATATGTACAGCAGAGGTCATTATATTAGCCAATAAGTTGGAGTCTTTGCTTTATACCGTCAATGAAATGGTTATGTAGTTCAAAACTTTGTCTTTTCATCCATGTCTATATATCTTTAAGAATCATTCAATCCAAAACTCCTTACGATGGTTAGTTCATGTTAATACTGCAAGCAGTATATAATTTGCTAGCTAATTTAGTTCTATTATTGTGACCGCCGCTGTAGCGCAACACATATATTCAAAATGTGGCTATTGGTCAACTTGTTCTGCAGATGTCGTCACGATCACTCGCCCAACGACTGATCACGCGGAAGAAGAAGAGGGGTCCCAAAATTAGAATGAAAATTTAAATCAATTTAGGAAGATAACTTTTTCATTTGTTCTTGTCGTGTGTCCGTCCGACTTTGTGCCCCAAAACTGCCGATAAGTGACAATTAGTTGTGGTCCACACTAATGTATCTGCGAGATACATACATGTGCGTGTGTGTGAGTGCGCGAACGCATCTGACGGACAGCTGCATCCGACGGGAGTGGGTTGACATTGGACTTTCAGCTTGCTGGCACCCGCCGAAATCACTTCTGGCACCCGTTCAATGCAAAATTGGGACGACGTGCGGAATGCCCGATCTCTCTCGTCCAAGGAGCGCCCTAGAGCCTCCTCTCCGGCCAGCGGGCAGTGCATCATCATCACGCCGGGAGCAGCTGATGCATCCGATGATGCCGTAGCTTGCGGGCAGACATTGCGTCGGCATGAGCACTGAACATGTTCACCGTGAGTCACCGCCAAGTATCCCAGTTTTATCTCGGTTTGCGGGTGACTTATTGCCCCATGAGCCTGACCCTCATCCGTATGTACTTCGCATTTCCACCGGTTTCCCTTTGTGGGCTTGCCAGGATAGACACCTCACCCATGGATAATCATGCTTTAACGAATGATTGATGCCTTAGTTGAGTGTGATCGTCTCTATTTTAAAATATTCTTAAGAATTCTATTTTAGTGAGTTCCGCAGAACACTTAATTTTAGTTAATTAATAATGAAATGACTCTGCAGCTATAAATCTTTCAAGTGAAAAGATAACTTTATAGTTGTGAGCTTTGCAGATATTTTGCAAATTGCAGATCTCAAGCATTCATAAACATTTGTCTGGTTTTGTTTGTTTTGTTTGGAGCTACACAACATAAGCGCACTAGAGGCAACGTCTTGATCCACCCGAAACGACTTAAATTTTCATGAATCTCGTAATAAACTTCATACTTCCCCCTATATTTTCCAAAAAGCTGTCAAAAGAATGTAGCCAAACCGCAGTGAAGCTGCATTATCCCAGTCACGATGCGGTCATAGCCGAAATTATGAGGGGATGTCCGGCAAACTTTGCTCCTTGCAAAACATCAAAAGCATCTCCCAGGACCCTTAAGTGCGAGGACCAGAAAAAACGGTCATAAACTCAAGGGTAGTAAAACTCCATGGGGGGAAGAATGAATGGGGGACAGAAGGGACACTTCGGGACATCGAGCCATCCATCAAATTGAACTAACTTTTGCTCCTGTTGCGAATGCACGTTCTTAACTCTCTCCTCAAATCCCAGACCAATAAAAGCTGAGTGTCTAACCGGTGTTTCCGTATGCGAATCTCTTGCAGATGGCCGAGCTGATGCACCAGATGCGTGACCCCGCCCACACGCTGGGAGGTTCCGTGGGCAGCATTCCGCAGACGCTGATCGGCGGCGGTGGAGGCAGCCATGGAAACTCCAATGGAGCGCTGAATGGAATCCACGCCACGCCCGCCACGAATCTGAAGATGAGCGAGGCAATGCGCAATGCTCAGCACGACACCAGCCCCAATCCAGTCAGCTCTAAGATGAAGGCCTCCAAGTCGTACACCCATGGCCTGAGTAGCTCCTCGGGCACGGTGAACATTCCCACGTCCACGTCGGCCCAGAGCAATCTCTCCCTGCTAGCGGACATCTCGCCGAACCACACGCACTTCTTCGAGGTGATGTACGTGGGCAAGATCCGGGTGTCCCAGAAGCGGGTGCCCAACACCTTCATTGACGACGCCCTGCCCAAGTTCAAGGCGTACGATGCCCAGCGCCTGAGACTTCTCCAGAACCGCAAGATGTCTCTCAGTAGTGAGGGTGGTGTGGGCATCGAAGCGAAGCTCAGCAGCTCCCTCAAGAGTCACGATTTGAAGGAGGAGGACGAGGAGGAGCAGGAGCAGCACAAGGGGCAGGACGATTCACAGCATTCACAGGCCAAGCCCTTGGTGCAACTACAGCTGACGGGCGCCGAGGAAGGAGCTGCCCCGCGACCCCTGGAGGACAACAAGGAGAACAAGTCCCCGGAGAAACGGCCGCTGCTGCGAGGTCAGAGTCAAATCGAACTGGGCCACAAGGAGCAGTAAGTATCCCGTCATTCGAGTACCTTTTCCCCTGACATTTCGACCAACAACTTCTCCGTCTTGCCGAAAACCCCAAAGCTCCGACGGCTCCCAGCCATCAGCAGCCAATAGCCAACTGGAGGCGCCCAATGTCATTGTAAACAAGCAGCCCACGCCGCCCAGGGATCAGGGTGTGGGCACTGGGACCGCTTCCGCTTCTGCGGGTCCCAGTCAACTGCATCCCAATTATGCGATGGATAAGTAAGTGGCAGCTAGGCCAGCAATCCCGTCGCATGTTCGTTTTCGTTTTCGTTTCTTGGTTTTTGTTTCCAAAACTTTTCGTTTAAGATGTCTGCAAAGCTAAATTAATTGGCTATCAAGACTCTCAGGGAAGTGAATGCCAAAATAGTTTTGCCTGCGATCCCTCGATAGTGTATCCTTTTTCGTTTGTTTCGCTTGCCCAGTAGCACCCATCGCTTCCCTTCTTTTATAGTTGCATGTCACCGCCTGAAGCACTTAGAACTTGAATCACTGAAATATGTTCCAAACCATCAACTAACTCATCTATTTTTTAGCATACCCAAGCAGAGGGATCGCTCCGCCTCGCAGGGCTGCATTCCGCCGTATGTGGAGCAGAACCGGACGATGGTGTTCCTGGTGGGCCGGTGCGATCTCCGACTCATCTCGCCCGATCGCAAGCAGGTTCTGCTATACAAGGACTTCAAGGACGTGGCCAGCTGCGTGCACGGCCAGAAGTCACTGGATCACTTCGGCATCATCTGCCGGGAGCTGAACAACGATGGCTACATTGGCTACGTGTTCAAGTGCCAGTCGGAGCATGTGTGCGATGACATAGTGGCGGCCATTGCCCAGGCCTTTGACACCTGCGCGGAGCAGAAGAAGAAGCAGGATACCCAAATCTTCAGCTGCGAGCACTGTCCGATGCTCTGGTACCACAAACTGTGCACTGACGTCGAAGGCCTTTCCGAGAAGAAGACCCAGGCCCTGATCCTGCGCCGAATCGAGACACTGAGCGACGACGAGCAGGAGATCGTATGGGCCAAGTTCTGCGGCTCTGAGAAGACCAACTCTCCGGTGGCCGAGCAAAATCAGTTTCTGATGATGCTGCTCAGGGCGCACTGCGAGTCCAGACAGCAGAGACATGTCCACGACACCGCCGAGAACCGGTCAGAGTTCCTTAACCAATATCTCGGTGGCAGCACCATATTCATGAAGGCCAAGCGCTCGCTTACCAACTCGTTTGATAATCTCCTCAAGCGGAAGCCCTCCAAGGATGACATTGCTGTGCCGTCGCACAACTTGAGGGACATCAGGGAGGGATCTGCCGAGCCGCTGGGCACCCAGTCACCTCCAGAGGGCTTCCGATCGCGATCGAACACGGTGGGAGCAAGTCCCAGCAGCAAGCCCACAGCTGAGCAACTGAAGAGTCCCATGATGGATATGTAAGTAAATAATTTTATGTTCTGTTGAAATCCACTAACATCTTTCACTTGATAGATTCATCAAGGTGGGCAACAGTCCCAAAGAGGCGGAAACACATCAGGGCTCCTGGCGTCAGGCCATACTGAATAGTGTAGTGACACCATCCAAGGGTCTGGATAGTGAGGTGCCCACCGAGTTTCTGTCGCCAATGCGAAAACGTATGTTATCCCTATATCCTCCACTTTTGTTCATGACTAATAATGCATTGATTTGATAGCGGTCAAGCGTGGAAAGCGGAATGCGGATGAGCTGAGGGAACTGTGGCGCACTGCCATTCGGCAGACTATAATGCTGAATCGCATGGAGACGGAGAACGCCATGTTGCAGGCACGTCAGAATGAGAACGAGCTAAAGCGCATTAAACTGGACTACGAGGAGATTGTGCCCTGCGACAAGCAGCTAATCGAGCGATGGGAGCAGATCATCGAGCGCAACTCCACACAGATAGGCAACAAGAAGGATCCCAAAGTCCTGGGCCACGCCATTCGCACCGGAGTACCGCGATCGAAGCGCGGCGATGTCTGGACTTTCCTGGCCGAGCAGCATTCCATGAACACGGCACCGGTGGACACAAAGCGATTCCCCAACTTCAATACACCGTATCACACGTTGCTGAAACACCTCACTGAGCATCAGCATGCTATTTTCATCGATCTGGGCAGGACGTTTCCCAATCACCAGTTCTACAAAGATCCGCTTGGTCTCGGCCAGTTGTCGCTGTTTAACCTGCTGAAGGCGTATTCCATTCTAGATCCGGAATTAGGGTACTGCCAGGGTCTGGGCTTCATCTGCGGCGTCTTACTCCTGCATGTGAGTTTTCTCAATCGAAATCCATAAAGAACACTAACTAATTGTTGTTTGTTCCAGTGTGATGAAGCCAATGCATTTCAACTGCTGAAGCACTTGATGTTCCGTCGTAATATGCGCACAAAATACCTGCCTGACATGAAAAAGTTTCAACTGCAGCTGTATCAGCTCTCCCGATTGGTCAAGGATCACCTGCCAGATCTGTACGTGTGGCTCGACCAGAACGATGTCTCGCCCACTTTGTATGCTGCTCCATGGATCCTCACCGTCTTTAGCTCACAGTTTCCGCTGGGATTCGTGGCCCGCGTCTTTGATCTGCTCTTCCTGGAATCCTCCGATGTAATCTTTAAGTTTGCCATTGCCCTGCTCTCCGTACACAAGCAGCAACTACTGGCCAAGGATAACTTCGAAGAGATTATGGACTATCTGAAGACCGTGGTCCCGAAGATGGAGCACACTTGCATGGAGCAAATTATGAAGCTGGTCTTTAGCATGGACATAGGAAAGCAGCTTGCCGAATACAATGTGGAGTACAATGTGCTGCAGGAGGAGATTACCACCACCAACCATCACCTAGAAATGCTGAACAGGGAGAAGACGCAGAATCAGCATCTGGAGCAGCAGTTGCAGGTATTGTTTTAAAACTTATATTAAGTTAGCAAAATAACTAATTGTTTTATTTGTATTCTCTGTAGTTTGCTCAATCTTCGATTGCTCAGCTGGAGACGACTCGTTCCTCACAGCAAGCTCAGATAACCACGCTGCAATCGCAAGTTCAGTCTCTGGAGCTAACCATCCAAACGCTCGGTCGCTACGTTGGCCAACTGGTGGAACACAATCCCGACCTGGAGCTGCCAAACGAGGTGCGACGCATGCTCCAGCAGCTGGACGACTTGGACCGCCAGCGTCGCAAGCCCATATTCACCGAACGCAAGATCGGCAAATCCGTTTCCGTCAACAGTCACTTGGGGTTTCCACTCAAGGTGCTCGAAGAGCTGACCGAAAGAGACGAACTTGGTTCGCCACAAAAGCAGAAGAAGGAGAAGACACCTTTTTTTGAACAGTTGCGTCAGCAGCAGCAACAGCATCGCCTCAACGGCGGCGGCCAGTCATCTAATGTCGGTGAGTCTGTGTCCCCGACTCCACCTTCGCGACCCAATCGCCTGCTGGACAATGCCAGCGCTCGGACCGTAATGCAAGTGAAACTGGATGAGCTGAAGCTGCCGGAGCACGTGGATAAGTTCGTAGCAAATATCAAAAGTCCCTTGGAGGTGGATTCCGGCGTAGGCACGCCCCTCAGCCCGCCCAGCACGGCGAGTAACAGCAGCGGAGGAAGCATATTCAGCCGCATGGGCTATCGAACAACTCCCCCAGCCCTTTCCCCGCTCGCCCAGCGGCAAAGTTACGGCGTGGCAAATACCACAGCACCATCTCCGCAGCACATGGAGGAGGTGGCGCCCGCAACGACAATGGCTGTAATGCCGCGGGATGATGTCGAGGAGCCACAGCCCATGCATCCGCTCAGCATGGTCGGGGGCGATGTGAATGTGCGCTTCAAAGGCACCACGCAGCTCAAATCCATACGTCCGGTGCACCACATGCGTGCGATTCCGCTGGGTGGAGTACAGCATCCTTCCAGCACGGAGCCCGCGGTGCGAGTGGCTCCCGTGCCCGTGGAGCTGGCCCCGCCAGCGGCCACTGCGACCACCGGCCGCAGCTAACGGTTCTGATTCATCGGGAAACTGCTGCGCGGATTTTACCGCGATTAAGGCCCGCCGGCAGAACGGGCAGCTTTCAAACCCAACGCTACTCATAACCTCTTCTGTTGCGGCTTAGATACGATTAACCCAACCTATAAGATACAAACTTAAACTTCGTTTTCAAATTGTGTGTATGTGTCGATGTGCGCACACAATGTTGCCATAGATATTGCTCCGCAAGTTATGCAATCGTTATAAACTGATGCCCCAAAAAATTAGACGAGTATAGATGCTTATAGGAATAAATTGGATACTGCTTTTTCAAGGTTTTATAAATTTGGCTACCGCATCTAAATCGAAGCTTATAACCTTAGGCAACAGCCCCAAACAGGAAAATCAAAAGGCATTAATGAGTCTGTAGTTTGTTTAAGTTTTCTCCTACTTTTGACATAACATTTAACGAATTTACTTAGAAGTTTACTTGTTGATTTTCGTGTTTCTTTAGTTCTAGACCATTAGTTCTTAATGTTATTTTTAGTTTACCTATATTTGTACATTTCACGCAGGGTTTCACTTTGCAATGTAAACTAAAAGCAAATACCTAATGTATAAAGCGATTATGCTTGTACATTGTTCTTGACTAGGATACAACTTTCTGAAATCTCTTTCGTTATGCTTATGATTATGGTACTTGGATTGTATTGATTGTTTACATATATATATATATGCGATTATCAACTATAAAAAATACAAAAATACAAGCAAAGGAAATAATAATTGATTTTGTGTAAAGTACTTAAATAATTGCTTAGCTGGACGGTTTTTATCAGGCGTCCTGAGTTTGTGTAGCTGATTTGTGTTAGCATATGAGTAAAACCAACAATTACATGAAAACAGAATAAAGTCATAAATTATTTAATCAAATATTTAAGTGTTTTATGTGTGGTTGGGTATATATGTAAAATACTTCAGTAACCCCCAATAATTCAAACATTTTGTCTTTAAATAATAAGCTCTAATCATATAATTTATTCAGGTAAAATTGACTTATTTATTATAGAAGAATGCTACTTTTACTAAAGTTTATAATTATTTATTATAATATTGTTCTCTTAAATTATAAAGCAAAAACAATTAGCCATTATTTATTAGTATATCACACACAATGTAATGCTTAGACGCTATGTTATTGACAATCCAAGTCTCCCAAGTCCTGCATATCCTGCATATCCTGCATATCCTGCATATCCTGCTCTCGCTCTATCAATTAAATGAGGCTACGCTAATGAAAACATCACAGTTTAGTCAAACTAAAGTTCAGAAAGTTCTTCTTTTTTATTTAAATTGGCTGAAAATTTTAAAAATTAATGTGGCACTGAGAGAATCTAAGCTAAAGGGGAAAATGTTTGCCAAAAGCCAATTCAGCTACACTTTGAATGCGGACTTCTAGGTTCTCAAAGTGTGGCTGAGTTGGTTTTTGTGGAGGGAAGGATGCCTTGTCCTGGACCTGCGTGAACCCACAAAAAACCCACCTAAACCTGCTTAAAGCGCGTATGTACAATGTCCAATGTCCGTCAGTCGAACTAACTAGCTAGCAAAATACCCTAAGGACACGCATCCTTCCTACTCCTTAAACTCCGGCTTAAAGCTAAACTCCGCCTTCGGTTGCTGGACTCCGGCTCCATTTGCCGCCGCTGCCGCCGCCGCTGCTGCTGATGCGGCGCTAAGTGCTGCCAGGTTGCCGAGCATGGAGGGGTTCTGGGACATTCCCGGATAGAGGTTCTGGTAGAAGAGGGGATTCTGCAGCTGGAAGAGGGCCATCAGGTGGGTGAGCTGGAAGTTAGGGGCTGTGGGATCCACTCCAGGAGCGGCGGCAGCGGGCAGGAGACCTGGAAAGAGCCCACTTGTCAGCGGATGCACAGCGGCTGCTGGCTGGGACTGGGGCAGGAGGTTGGCGGGATTGGAGGACTCGTCTTCGACCTTTGGGCGCTTGGCTTCCGACTGCTGAGCATCGGCTGGCAGTTGCTGTGGTGGATTGAAAAAATTTACCTATTTAATATCGCGGAAAGTGACCTGATTAGAGACAAACTTACGATTTTCTTGGGTGGCCTCCCGCGTTTCCGAGCCAGGAAGTGCTCGGCGGACAAAGAGGAGAGTGGAGTGGAGGTGTTGCTGCCGCCGCATACAGAGCTGCTGCCCTGGGATTGGCTAAGGCTAGTGGGTTGCTGAAGCTGCTGTTGGGGGGCATCCAGGGAGGACTCCTCCACGTCCTGCTTGATCTTAAACTGCTGATACGCCTGCTCTCCGTCCTGACGATCGTGTTTCCTCTTGTGGCTGATCATCTGGCTGCTGGAGTGCAGGATGTAGTCGCAGCCCTCGCGGACGCAGTGGATGTGGTTGCAGACGGTGGAGAACTTGCAGGCGTCGAAGGGACACACCTCGGTCTTCAGGATCTTCTTGAAGCCGTCCATCTTCAGCTGGTGGTCCTTCAGATGGTAAGTTTTGTGTTTGTCTAAGCAAGGAGAAATGTATGATATATTAACTAGGTTCAGCTATTGAGCTTTCCAAATAGACTTACCCATATCGGCCTTGTTCTTGAAGGTGTGTGTGCATCCCTCGCGACAGCAGTGATAGTGGGAGATCTTCTTGCCGAAAAAGGGGCAATCCTCGATGCGACAGGTCTCGTGCGCCCGGAAGCGCCGGAAGCCCTCGTTCACGATCTCGGAGTCCTTGCGGTGGAAGTTGGCGTGCATCTGGACGTCACTGGTGCTCACATATACCTTGGGGCAGTGCTCGTAGACGCAGTGGTAGTGGGTCTGCTTCCAGTTGTAGGCGCAGCCCTCTCCGTAGGCTGGTGCACAGTCGTCCGAGGAGGAGAAGCGGGCGAAGCCCAGCTTGAGGCTCTCCTTGCGCTTCTTGTGCCACTTCAGGTGCCGGATGATGTCGTCCTTCTTGCTCAGGATCTTGCCCTGGCAGGGCTCCTCGTGGCAGTGGAAGTGCTCACGCAGATTCTCCTGACGGCACAGGCTGTTCTCGCACTCCAGGTAGGAGGACACCTTGCGTAGGTTCTTCAGTACCTCCTCGTTCTGGAGCAGAGCGTCCAGGCCGCTGGCCGCCGAGAGGCTGACCAGGCTCTTGCTCTGCTCACTCGACGGCGGCGTCAGTAGGGAGATGGTTTGGGTCGGTTGGAGGGGTGTGTTGGGGGTCAGATCGCTGTCGACGGGTGTGATGTGGTACGATGAGTCCGCCGGCTGCTTGACGGGCGTATACTGCAGTGGGAAGAAGAGGGTGGAAGAAGTTTAGAGTCAATACCAACACACGGATGCATCTGTGGGACCCCCAGCTCAGACTGCCTGGTGCCCAGCTGGGCAGCGATAGAGCCACCAGGGGAACCCACGCGTTGCCGACACAGCTGTTTCTTTTCCCCGGAATCGCGAGCTTTCTGGCTACTCTCACACTTAAATCTCGAAAATCACGAATCGTTTTTCTCAAATTACAGCAACAGAGCGTGGGATATAGCCAAAAAGATAAAAAACAAAGCAAAATAGGGAACAAATGTACTTCTTTCTGAATTGGAAATTGGAAAATAGTCAATTATGCAACTGGAAGACGTTTGTGAAGTATGGGCAAACCAAGATGAGATGATTGAAATATTTTAGGATTTAAATCAAATATACTAATATAAAAATGAGCAATATCAGACTTTTGGTCTATATAGTTGATTTTTCACAGCAACTGGCAGTATCTTTTAAATTGATGCTGATAAAATAAGATAAAAGAAGCTATAGAGATCCCCGGATCACTTACCATGCTGGGTGAGTCTAGGCTGTCGGTGGTTGACTCCAGCGGATGGACGCCCGACAGCAGCAGCTTCTCGGAGCTGGCGTTGGTGTGGCCCGAGGAGCTGCAGCTGGTGAGGCTGGACAGCGGCTTGTCATCGTCCTCATCGTCGTCGGCGGACTCCTGCTCAAACTTGACCTGGACCGCCGAAAGGTTGCCGGCAGTTGCTCCGGCGGAGGGTGCTGGTGTGGCTGCCTTCTCTCTCTCGATGGGCGTGGAGGTCACTGTGGAGGATTGAAGAAAGTTATTTGTGGCCATCTGTTCGGAGCCGGCAAACTGGCCCAGCAGCAACGGATGCTGCAGTGGATCCTGCTTGCCCAGCGAACTGGGGGTGTGGGTGGGTGTTAGTAGGAGGTTGGAGGTGGTCAGCAAATGTTGCTGCTGCTGCTGCTGCAACATGAGCTGCGTCAGCGGCGGCAGGCTTTGGAGCAGCATCTGGTTGACCAGGTTGCTGGGGTGGGTGTTGGGAGTGGGAGGTGTTGCCGCAGTAGCGCCTGGGTATTGTTGTGTTTGAAAAGCAATCAAATTACTATTGGGACTACAACTACGGCTACTACTACAGTTGGTGTTTTGCGAGCTAATGCGCTTGTGCGTTCTTGTCTTGCGGAGATCTGGCTGTGGCTGCTGCAGTTGCTCCTGCTGCTGCTGCTGTTGCTGCTGCACGCATGTGCTGCTGCTGATATCCTCGTTCTGTGTGTAAGTGTATCCAGCCAGCTGCTGCTGCTGCTGCTGCTGTTGCTGTGGAAGCTGCAACTGCATTTGCTGCTGCTGCTTCATCAAGTTCATCATGTAGAGTTGCATAATAAACTCCATTTGGTTGGCCATTTTTGTGGGGCACACTTTCGCGGATATATTCGGCACAGCACTGGGATTTCTTTTTAAAAATTCTTTAAGATTTCTTCAATATATTGAGCAGAGATCACAGCACGGATTTCGGATTTCGGATTTGGGATCGACTTTCTTGCACGGCGTCTCGTCTCAGCGATCCTCAAAGTTCGGCTGCGAGGCTCAAACTGCTTCAACTCTTCCGCGGCCTCCGGCTAATATAGCAAAAATTGCGCAAATCCAGGCCCAAGTGCAACCCTCTCGCTGCCGATTCTCTTAAAAAACCGATCTCGCCGCTCTCGCTCTCTTAAAAAACGAATAAAATGCGAAGTTCGTCGGTGGTGGTTCGACCTTCATCCCCTAGTTTTTTAACCGACCCTTCGCCGGAAAATGCTCGTGGAAAACCCAGCTTGTTTTCGGCTGGTTTCCGTTTTTTAGCTCGCTTTTCTCGACCAATAAAACGCCAGCGTTCATGTAAATTTATCTAGAAAAGAGAGGTTTTTCGGTAAAAAATGCGAAAGAGGAGCGCGTTTTTGTGAAGGAATCCCGCATGGCCAACGTGCGACAGAAAGGGATAGCAAATGAAAGAAGAGCACAGATCAGCAGAGGAATTTTATCCAAGTTCGCAGGCAATTTTGTCGAAGATATATAGGAAAATAAGGGAGTTACTTGCAAAAAGTCGGTAAATAACTTATCTGGGCACAAGAAAATGCATAGTTACTATTATTACCACTATATGATAATTATTAAACATTTTCGTTTTTATTCCTATATATTTTCTATTCAATCATGAAATACACATTCTAAAATTCTTAGTCCCAAGGATTTTTCAATATTGCGCCGTTTACAATACTTTTATATATGCGATTTCAAATAGATTGTCAAAAATACTTTCTCACACTAAATATTTGCATCTGCAATCTTTTTCGCCTATTTCCATAAATATAATAAAATCTTAGAACGTACAAAGTATAGAATCTCATCCTTGTTCCTTTTTCCATCACATCTCTATGCAAATTGTGTGCACAAAAATTTCGGCAAAACTGGGAATCGAAATGATTTTTAAGAAATTGGCGCGTTGCAAAAAGGATATCAAACTGGAGCAGCTGCCTGTCCTTTTCGAAATAATCGAATGAAATCCATTCAAATGCAAAAAATAAAAACCCAAATTTCCAAATTAAAATTACAATCGAGCAAAAAATCTGCATTACAATCGTGCAAAAAAACACAATTAAAAATGCCAAATATTTCCTAAGACCCATTGCAAAAAAATTAGCATATAAAAAAACGTTTGCAGAATTTCCGAACCTGAGCAAACCCCTGAAAAACATATTCGATTCGAAGCTGGCGACATCTACGTGTAACATCCGCTGCGCAGGACCACCGAATCCTTTGCGGATCGTAATTTGCATAAATTATTGCTGTAAAACATTTGCATAATTTTGGCACATCGGCCCGAGGCGGAGCGGGCGATCGGGTAGGAAGTTCGACATCCGGATCACCAGCTCCTCCAGCCAGTGTTATGCAAATGGACCTGCACCACCTCGGGGAGGAGGGTTTGCTCCGCATTACGGATTCGGGTGCGCCGATCGACTGCGCACGCGCGCAATCTGGAAACTTATGCAAATCAGCAAGGGAATCCCCGAATATCGACGAATCGATTGCCGGAGGACGAGGGGCGGAGTACGATTGATTTTGAATTTGCATTTTACTCCGCAATGGGCAAGGTGAGAGAGTAGGGCAGAGTACAGGCTGCAGGATCAGGCCAGGATATGGTTTGTCACTTGGTTGGCGAATTGGGATTGAAGTGGGATTGGGACTTACCAATTGTTGCCATAATTGAGTGACATGGATAACGCAGCCAGAGCAGAGAGCCGAGTAAAGCGAGTTCGGAGCTATTGATTACAGAAAAGGTTCCATGCCACATTGTAAAATGGCAACGGAGTACGGAAATCTGCATGAAAATGCGAACAAAAGCCCGTACATTTAGGTTCATTCACAGTCCTACTTCGCGTTTATGCTTTTGCATTTGGATCTGGAATTTACATATGACAATTTCATATTCAGTTACAAATGTTCCGGAATAGAAAACTTTTGTTAGTCGCCTTTGTTAAGTGTTGTTGCTGGCCGGCTCAGTTGATTGGAGTTATCGCAGGACGAGTTCGGAGGATCCTGATTCCATGAAGCGGCAAATATTGTAACTTTGGCATTAGCATTACACTGGCAAATCAATTAGCCAACTGAAGGGCATGTCTCAGACTGAACAGTCGTTATGGGGATTTAATTGCTATTGAGGTCCGTCTACAGGAGAAGCTACTGTACAGAGGAACAAGTTATCAACGTGAGAAAATCCTTGAAAACAATTTGAGCGGAGTATCTCCCATCTATCTCTCTAATTACGCCAATTGCCTGTGGCACTTCGATGTCTTTGTCCTTTTTCCCAATTTTCACGATTTATGCTAAAAAGTAAACATTAGGCCTTTGAATATTCAATCCGAAGGACCTTTCAGTGGGCATGCACACCCTATTTACCTATTATCCTTCAGGGATAAAGAATATTTTCCGTATTTTCTTCCTTTTTCAGAGACTTTGTTTTGGGATGCGTTTAGCCACAGATTTATTGCCTAAGATATTTCAGCATCTTAACTTCTACCCCCGAAGATGAGAGATCTTTCCTTCGGATTTCTAACGAATATTTGAGTTACCCTATGCTTGTGAAAGATTGCTGACCCTTGGAAAATGCACGCTGATGGGATGGTTTCATGCTAATAAACTTGCAGATACCTGAGTCGAGATGAATGTTTATCTCTGTCCATTCACAATCCAAGTGGACACGTGTGTGGATTTCCGTGGACAATGGCGACACGAGTGAAAAGTCAGAGATTATCTCTGGATGGACAGTGACCAATGGGCAGCGCGTGTCCTTAAAGGATAATGGGTTCCTTATTGAGTGGTCAAACAGGTTTCTCGGTAGGGTCTTCGGTGGTCATCTTGACTGGTCATCACATCCTTTTCAGCGCGTGACCAGTAATCGAGGACTAATTGCGACGGTCAGTGGGCATGCCCTCCATTTTCGGTCTATTCCCCTAGCACCGCTAATTTATAACGGTTATTTAGGAATCCTTTCAAGGATCTTAAAAAAAAACTTGAGAAAAGATTTCACATCTAATTCTTGTCCTTCGGGTCAGGACCTAACACAATGAAGCCGAAAGCTGCAATTTTATTCGCTTTTGCGCATCCTTTCGGAAGCGGTCCGGGAAAACACAAAAGGGTTGAAGGGTCGCTCGCTGGAAGGACCGCCTCGCCCGAAAACCGGACCGGACTCGCGACCACGAATCAAAAGTGAAAATCACAAGGAAACCGGTTTAGACATTGGCATTAGTTTCCGGAAAGGCCGCGAAGAAAATTCGACAGCGCAGCAAAAAAAAAAGGTTGAAAGGATGGAACCCTTGCAGGATATACGAGCCATATGGCAGCCTACTGCCGGATCTGGTCAGCATGGAAGCAGTGAAGCGATGCTGCTGGATATTGGGTATCTCATCCTCATTCTGATCCTGTTCCCGTTCGCGATGCTGCGAGTATTCGGTATCCTTGGGGTGACGAACGGACGGACAGGCGGGACAATGGCGACCGGGTTCAAAGGGTTCCCTTGCGGTCATGCATTCAAATTATCTTCCTGCCTTGTTCTCAGCGAGTCCTGTCCCGTTCGGGAAGCTCTGCGGACCGAGGTCAGCCATTTTGTTGAACCCATGTTCCCCAATTAACGGACATTTCTCAAGGAATTCAAGAGGAACTTTTCATGGGAAGCGAGCAGGGACAATAGATCAAGGTCTTAGTTGGGAAAAAATGAAAAAAATGTAAGGACATCAGATTCCACGTTTTGATATGAAATCTTGAATACAGCATTTTTCAAAGATCCTTTATGTTTCTATAAAAAAAACTCATTTTAAGTTTGATATTAAAGTTCAAAAGACAAAAAAGATGTTCTAGTTATGGGTTTAGATCGAAGTTTGTATCATTATTCATTAGTTCCCTTAAATTAATAGGTCAGTTACCAAAGCGGAAGCGTGCCAAACTGACCCCTGGAATGACCGCTTGACAACCATTTAATCGTTAACCCCTTGGGTCCGTGGTCCAGAAACCCGTTCTTGACCAGCTCTAAACGGCTGAGATTACTCGGTCGCGTGTCCATCGTGGGGTTGGTCAGTCCGAGATGCACAACTGCCCTGCCCGAACTCCTATCACATTTGCATTGTCTTCGGTGACTTCGATCGCCTTTGTCCATCCACTGCAGCCATCCCTAAGTGGCCGAGGATGAATTCCTCAAGAAGTGTCGACAAAACGCTCGCAAATGAAGATCCTATTAGCATTAAGTGTGGTCATTGATAGCCGAGATTTATGCAAAAGGGACAGCAGCCAGGGAGTCCTTTCTGGGGGTCAGAGGTCAGGAGTATTGCACAACAAAGAGCGAGAATTGGCAATGAATATATTGAAATATCATCGATCTGTGGAATAGGATTTCATTGCCTTCGGGGGTAGAAGTTGAGTTACTACGATGGCTTAGGCAATAAATCTGTGGCTAAACGCATCCCAAAACAAAGTCTCTGAAAAAGGAAGAAAATACGGAAAATATTCTTTATCCCTGAAGGATAATAGGTAAATAGGGTGTGCATGCCCACTGAAAGGTCCTTCGGATTGAATATTCAAAGGCCTAATGTTTACTTTTTAGCATAAATCGTGAAAATTGGGAAAAAGGACAAAGACATCGAAGTGCCACAGGCAATTGGCGTAATTAGAGAGATAGATGGGAGATACTCCGCTCAAATTGTTTTCAAGGATTTTCTCACGTTGATAACTTGTTCCTCTGTACAGTAGCTTCTCCTGTAGACGGACCTCAATAGCAATTAAATCCCCATAACGACTGTTCAGTCTGAGACATGCCCTTCAGTTGGCTAATTGATTTGCCAGTGTAATGCTAATGCCAAAGTTACAATATTTGCCGCTTCATGGAATCAGGATCCTCCGAACTCGTCCTGCGATAACTCCAATCAACTGAGCCGGCCAGCAACAACACTTAACAAAGGCGACTAACAAAAGTTTTCTATTCCGGAACATTTGTAACTGAATATGAAATTGTCATATGTAAATTCCAGATCCAAATGCAAAAGCATAAACGCGAAGTAGGACTGTGAATGAACCTAAATGTACGGGCTTTTGTTCGCATTTTCATGCAGATTTCCGTACTCCGTTGCCATTTTACAATGTGGCATGGAACCTTTTCTGTAATCAATAGCTCCGAACTCGCTTTACTCGGCTCTCTGCTCTGGCTGCGTTATCCATGTCACTCAATTATGGCAACAATTGGTAAATCCACTTCAATCCCGATTCGCCAACCAAGTGACAAACCATGTCCTGGCCTGATCCTGCCGCCTCTCTTCTCAGTATACATTGCCCATTCCGAGCTGAAATGCAAATGCAAATTCAAAATCAATCGATTTGTTCGATGTCGGCGGACCTTCCTCCTCGAAGTGATTTGCATAAGTTTCCAGACTGCGCGCGTGCGCAGACCCGAATCTGTAAAGTAGACCCTCCTCTTGGTGGAAAGTGCAGGTCCATTAGCATAACCCTGTGTTCTGGGTGCTGGCTGGGAGTTTCCTGCCTCAGTGGAAAAGTCGCCTGTGCCAAAATTATGCAAATATTTGTTAAATGCGTTTTAGGCATCAGGTCGCTCCACATGGCTCAAATTTGCATAATTTATTAATGGTATTAACCCTCGGAGGGTTGCAGGCAAATAGTCGTTATTTTTTCTTGCCGGCAGCTGATTTCTGCGATTGATTTAATGAACTTTTGCACATTTTCGCAGGCGAAAGGTAATCGAAAACTCCGGCTCAAGATTTTCACGCTTTCTATTGGGAAATAAAGGAGAAACTTAGGCGATAATTTATCAAAAATATTGGTCCTTTCAGCAGCTGTCCGAGTTGATTGATGATTGTTATGAGATTCCTTAAGTTGTCTCCAAGATTGCTGGAAAATCATTAGCGATGACTCAAGTTACAGATCGCAGAGAATTCTCACGCGTTTTTTCGGGTTTTCGAGGATAAAAAGTTTCCTTTTTCGGAGGGTTAATCCCGAAAACTAATGACAATATTAAAATTAATGAAGCCGGGCGACGTTATAAGATACTTTGCGTGACATCCTGCAAATATTTACCCTTTTTTTGCCATTTTTGGAGAAATGCTGCCTAAATGTGCAAAACTTAGGTAGAAATTTTGCAATTTCTCTAATTGCAGGGAAAAGGGTTCGTTTTTCAAGGACTTTCTTCAAAGTTTCGTTTTCCGCATTTTTTGCAACCCCCGAAGAAGGTCCTTTCACTGCGAAACCAAGCCACGGGGTCAGCTGCCAAAGTTCCCTGAACTCTAGAGCGCGAAAAGCAGAGAAATGGAGAGTCGGGAAAAGGAAAACCAAGACCAAAAGGAGAAATATGGAATTATAATCTTATTACATCGTCACAACAAACAGAACAGCAGCGGCGCCCCCCTCGGATTGTTATCCTTTGGGCATCCTTCGATCGTCTCAGCTGCCTCCAGGGAATCCCTTCATCTTCACGACCATGGCTGCCTGGAAACTGCGCACCGGCCGGAGATACGCCGGCATTTGTCCTGGATTCGCTTCCTTGCAGCACAGTCCCACAATCCTTTCATACGCACAGCACAAGGCACACACACAATGCGACGTGTCCTTACAAAAAGGATTACGCAGCATGCTTAGACAAATGCTGTGGAGGGAACATCTTGTTATGTGCTCCGTGTTCAACATCATCCTCATCGTAATCATCATCATCATCAGCGCCATCGGATTGATGGTGGATGCTCGATTGCTTTCCCCGTATCCTTTTCTCACTATTTATTTTTTTTTTTTTTGCATTTTCCGTCCCATTTCTGGTCGTGTTTTGTGGAAAACACTCCGACGCAGTTGTGCGTTTTGTTCGATCTTCGGTTTTGGCAGTTGCGCAATGAGGCGAACAACGCCAACACAGTTCCAGGGAACAGGATAAGGAGCAGGATCAGTATCGGAATTGGTATAGGGATATCATGATCAAAGCACGTTTGCAGCTTGATTGGGTTTCCATTGTCAACAACTGGGCGGTCCTTGAGCAGCAGTAAAGTCGCAGCAGTGCGGATAGGAAAAAGGATTGAAATACCAATTAAACGTGGCTGCGGATTTTATTTTCATCAAAAATAGGTTGAACGACATATGGTACAGAGGTGGTGTACTCCACTTCAGACTGACCTATGACTGACTGAACTTGGTGAACCCTTCCATTTAGTTCGCAAAATAATCAAGATCTATACAAATTCATATTTGTTAATTATATACAAAAGCTGCAGAGACAATACTTCCATATAACATCAGTGGAAGGATAATTAGACGGAAAATATGAAATTAACCCGCTTTTAAGAAGCAACCCTGTAGACATTTTGAAGAACTTAAGCTTAGTTTTGTTTTACCACAAAGAATTAAAACTTTATCTTATGAAAGCAGTTCAGCAAGGACTCATTGAGCAGATTTTACTGCCATTATTTGCTTAGCTCATCTCCATAATATGCCGACTAGCTGTCTGACCTCCACATGTCAACACAACTCATTAACTTGCAATCAGTGTTGCACCCTTCGGCTTGTCCGACTTCCGGATATCAACTCTGCGCTAATGACTTGCAAATTTTATGCAAATTGTGTGTCAAATGAGGGCGTCGAAAGGGCACGAACCGAGAATGTCACGTTATATGACAATTAAATCGCTCACTCCCTTCGGAAACTTTGGACATGTACCACACCCAAGATTATACTAAGAAAGTGTTCTAAGGAATATGGGAAAACTGTTAAACTTAAGTACTTTTTAAGATCGAGGAAGCCTAGGCAAATACCGCTGTCCCAGTTTTGATTAATATATGTTTGGACAGTCAAGAGGAAGAATTGCTCACCCAGGGGAAAACCCACCCCGATCCCATTATTCTGGCTTTGCCAATTTTTCGCAAAGGAAAATTAGAGGAAAATAGGCAGCAGGCAGGAGGAGAGGAAAAGGTTGAATCGCAGGATTGCAGTCCAGCCAGGCATGAAGACACTTTTGCCACAGCTTAGCTCGATCGGGCAGGGTCAGGGTCCATTAGGTTAAATGATATTGATGATGATCGCAGGACCGATGCGCCGATCAGCTGGCGCTATTTCCTATTTGGCATCTGGGGGGTTGGTTTTGCCCAAGATGTGCGGATCTGCTTTTTTATTGCCCCCGTCCTGGGAAATTTCTCACATTTTCACACAAAAACTATTGAGCTGTTTGCGCTGGCCGTGGTCCAAGTTGTGATAATAAAGCAATTAATAGGATTATATATGCAGGGATCTGTTGACAGTTGGGTGGCCAGGGGTCAAGTTGCGCTGGTCATTTGGCTAGGGGATAAGGGATGGGCGTAGTCTAATTGTCAGCTATTCTAGGCAACATTTCAACGAAAATGACCCTGCAATGCGATCCTTTAATTCCCCGCGCTGATCGATGGATTAATCTAAATCCATCGATCATCGGGGAAAGGGGTTGCCCGGCAAGCAAGACGAAAGTTTCGAATTTCCAGCCAAGAAAATGCACCCAAAAAGGATACTTTCTACGGCAATCCTTTGGGCGGAAATCGAATGACAAATGCCAGCCTAATGACGTCAGCTGCTGCAGATCTATGTGAAAGTTACATACGCCGCGGATATCCTTGCGAAAAGGGTTGCGCCTTTCCCTAAATGCAAAACATGAAAAAACGAAAGAGTGTTTTACGGCTTTCCGCATGTCTGAGCAAAAGGACTCTCGCACTCGAGACTCTGGCGAAAAAGGGAAACCTGCATCCTGGCATCTTGCATCTGAGTCCTTCCTTCGGGCTGCTCGCAAATTCGTTGCACAATCCTTTATTGTTGCCATTTCCGTGACATTCGATACTGCAAATTGCATAAACACGGAGCATGGGAAATTAATGAATTGATTGAGAACGAAAAGGGTTGAGGCATCCGCGAAAATATAATTTTGCATTCATGGATGCCCAGGATTTGAGCCTTGGGAAAATCGCAGCTCATCTCTGCGCCAGTTGATTGTTGCATACAAGGCGTCTGGCCTGTTTTTATATATATTTTCTTTTCTTATATTTTAAAAATTTTCGCTGGATAAGTTCGTTGAGGTAGTGAGTTTATGAAATACTCTTGTTCTTCTACAGAAGAAGAAAGCCTTTCCCAACTTATGAGAAATGTGCAGTCTGTTCAAACGATCTAGAGTTTAAGGGCTTGAATTGAACGTTCTTATTTATTTTATACATTTTTATTAATTAAATATAATAAGGAAAATATACATAACATTTCGATAAGATTAAATTTGAAACAATATATAACATGGATTGCCATAGATACCTCACACAATCCTTATAAAGCAAGTTCGGTTATAAGGAATCTGAAAGATAGATAGATACTATTCAATGTAACGTCTTGCTGCTCATCGTTTCCTTACATTCAAAGGAAAGTTTAGAGTTTTAACCTGATTAACTAAAGGTTGTTTTACATTTTATCTAATACATATTTCATTTTTAATAAACTTTCTTAAGTACATTTGCTTATTGAGCAGCAGCATAGCCTCATTACCCAACCATATGTATATTTGCACATTTCCAATCGACTTTGCCCATCTCGTGTTTGTGGTCCGCAAACATGGCCCTTATGAATATTTAATGGGATTCAATTGAGTTGCCCAAACATGAGACATCTTCTCCGGCCGGAGGAGTCGCCGAATGAAGACGGGACCATCGGCACTTGAGGAGAATTAACATTTAGCACGGTTAATGCCAAACAACAAAACATCAAAATGAAATCAAGGGCTTGTCCTGGGCAATCCTTGTAACCCGTTGGCTTCGGTGGTGCATCCGGTGGATTTGCATAACATTGGCACAAGTCAAAAATGTGCTGGGATTCCCCAGCTCCTCGCCGCGTCTGCGAAGCACCACCTTAATTGAAAATGCCAAAATTATGCAAATCACACGGAAAACTCAGATATGCATCATTTGGGTTACATTTGACATTTGCCATGGGTGCGGCGGAAAATTCGCAAGCTGGCGAAATGAATTTACGAAAATTTATGCAATGCCATTGCTGTTTATTACTTGCGTTCACTGAATATAATTATTATGCATATAGTTTTTATTTCATCTTTTTAAGCGAAGCAGATTGCAATCAGTGTGAGAAGCGAAAAGTTGAGGATCGGAAAATGGGAAACAAATCACATAGAAGGCATGGGAATGCCAGTTATATATAGTTAGATAACTTAAATTGAAATATAGTTTGTAATAACTAATTTAAATTGTGATTTATGAGGTGTCAAAATATAGCAATACTTCAAAGATCAATATTATTAAATTTGCAGTTTGGGAGGTATTTTCAAGTCTATTCTAACTTTTACATCAAAATTTTTTTACCACTTTTCAGGAGTTATTTAAATTGCTATAAATCCGCATACATCAATAGTTTATAGAAATTTCCATTGATTCCCTTGACTTTGCTATCTAACTTTTTTATGAAGATCACCTTTTGTTCGACGAAGCTGCTGATGATACTTTTGAATACAAAGGACCTCTTCGTGATTGATCGTTAAAAGTTGAAGTAAAAGTATAATAACGATGCGTGATGTCCTTGAAAATGCCAAACTTTTGCCGTGAGTTTCAGGAGGATTTCATTACTTTTTTGCAATGCCATTTAAGAGAACCGAAAACCATCTCTTTGCTCTCTCAAACTTCGAAAATTCTCGGCCCTCCCCCTTTTTCCACTCTCTCGTTTTTTTTTAAATTCTGCGGGAAGGTCAGCGAATTTCTGTATTTAGCAAACATGAAAACGCTCGGCGTTTTTCTGTTTTATGTCCTCAACAATTGAACACGCTGTCAGGCGACGCACACAGCATCCGTTATCCTTTATCCTGCAGCCAGTATGTGTATGCCCAAGCTACCCCTTTCCACGATTTCCGTGACAATGACAGCCTTTTGCCAAAATGTAGCATTTATAACATTTTCAAATCACACACAATTTCCAACAAAATAACGCGAATAAAGGGTTGCTGTGCGTCCAGCAGGAGATGATGGCCTACTGCTGTGCGTCCATGTACCATACCTTCCAATACCATATGTATGTACTGGTTATGTACAAGATCTGCGATACGAAATCAACTTGCTGACCGACCCAAGGCGACTTCCTAATCACACGCACGTGCTCTCCAAAAAGGACGAACTCGGACTGACAGCACTGACCAAAACAAAGGGGAATCCCGAATCCTGTCCAGCGTCGGTCAAGCGGTCGCTTCGCCCATTGAGGGGTTAACTTTTGTTGGACACGCGTCACCAGAATTTCTACAAAAACACACAATAAAAATGCATCAAAGTGGTCTGTGGTCAAGGGCGGGACCAGAGGCGATTTGGACAAACGGGTTTTTCCCCGAAAACGACCGGAAAATTGTGTGAAAATGCGGAAAAGCAACAGCTTAGGCTATAATTAAGCGGTTATGCAAGGGAAAATTTAAAGTCGCATAATGTGGGGATTATAAAGCGGTTTTCAACGACAATTGGTATTGTTTTGTTTTTACAATTACTCATTATAAACAAGAGGGAATGCTAAAGTCGAGTTCCCCGACTATCAGATACCCGTTACTCAGCTAATTTCATAATTTGTTTTTTATATTGATAGATATTGAGAAATAAAATAGGAAAAAAATAAAAATATTTTCAAAAGTGCGGGCGTGACAGTTTTGGGCGGTTTGTGTGCGTTAAAGTGGGCGTGGCTTCTGCATGTCTTATCTCAACTCTCTAGCTTTATGAGATCAAGGCGGTTATACGGACGGACAGATGGACGGACGGACAGGGATCGGGAATGTATATACTTTATATATACTTTTCAACGAATTTAGTATACTCTCTGCAAGTAAATAGAGTATAAGTAGTTAATATTGCTTAATACAATTAGAATATTCAAGAAAGCTATTCTTTCTTCTCATTCTTAACATCACAATGCAACAAATTTATTTTTAAATTTTGGTAATTCTTTTTAAACAAAATATTATTTTACTTAGTAAGACTTTTATGAAGAAATTCTAAGAAAATACAAAGCAACAATTTCTTTTAATGAGTCGATTGAAGTGCATTTTCTGCGGTAATAAAGAGTGCAGGATTTCACGTTTTGCTTTTCTGCCATTAAAAGTTTCCCTTTCCAACTGAATCGATCGACGCCCCTTTAACCCCACTGAAACCCTATACAGCCATCGATCATGATCGCGCTTCCTTCCGTCCGCAAAAAATTCCCACAGTGCGAAAATCGGCGAAGGATTGCGATTGAGATTAGGAACAGGAGGAATTTACGAGCGATCGAATAACCGAGGCACCACAGCCAGGTATCAAAGGGTGCAGGATCCAGCCAGAGGTCCTTGGGACGGGTTCAAATGTGTCGCGTCTTATGATGTCACTGCTGGCGAAGCTGCAGCAGCCACCCCAGTGCGCAGATAGTCATCGGCCTCCTTCGGCCGCGTCCTCAGCCTCAGCCTCATCCTCATTCTCATCTTTATCCTGACCTCGATCCTCGCCGGGTTCACAGTAAATTACTCGCAGAGGTGAAATGCAAACAAAGACGGATCGTCTGGCCCTGCCAAAGGTGCTTGCCGGGGTCGGTCGGTCTCCAACCCTTGCTCGCCGCTTTTCTTTCCTTTTTCTCGGATTCTTCCCCTTTCCGTGCGCTCCTTTTTGTGACGAATCTAATGATTTTTTCCTCAAAACTGAAGCGACTTTTCATTGACCCAACGGCGGGGTGAGTTCAGAGATCGCCTTGATTTGGCCTGGGCCTCTGTTATGCCAGCTTGAACTGGCAAATGCAATAACCCGTGAAGACTCCGATCCTAGAGGAGGTATCCGCTCCGACTAGGGCCTGGTTTTTGGGGTCATTGCCGCATTAAGTCGAATTTATGGCAATCGAATGCCAATAGTCATGCAGATTAATGGGAAAGGGTGCTCAGAGGTGACCCATCCAAGACTTCGTTCTTTGTTCGATTTTGGATGGGTCAGGCCGAAAGGGTGCACCTTTTGCCCTTTTTGGATCAAATAGTTTGCAAAAATGATCTCATAAAAAAGCAAAGACCCTATCTTGAAACATAAGACGGCGGAATAAAGTAACGTTCAGTTGCGAACTTTTCTTTAAAAAAATGGAAATTCAGTTATTTAGCTGACAGCCCAGAATTTCCTTGTAGTTTCATTTATACCACTTATTATTGTTAATTCGAGCTTTTTCCTAAAATGTCTTTTGGTATAAAACAACGAATTAATAATAACTGTTGTTAAACCAAGTCACAAAATTCTATGATTAAAAGCAATACAACTTTGTTATTATTTTAAATAAATTTTCCTATTGGCCCTATGATAACTACTGATATACTCGTTCGATTTCGACCAATTAATTGACTGGTGTAAACTGATTAAAAGCCCACTATGATCAAAAACAAAAAAGCATGGATTTCTTTTCCATTAATCTTAATTAATAACATTATTATCCAAAACATTGAATGTACATATATTATGTAAGGGTGTTTTATACGTTCATAAATTGTTCGAAAGTATCGCAATAAAAAAAATATAAATATTTTAATATTTACATAATGACAAAAGAAATTATGACTGAAATAGTATCTTATATTTGCCAAACTAATAAATAAATATAGAAATGGTTTCAGATACTCTCAAATTAAATTATACCATTTACATATGTATTTTTGCTTGTATTTTTGAAAATTTTTTCAATATGAACAGTTGACCAAGTTCCATGCTTCAACGAGCATTTCCGTTTGGTGCAACAAAGATCAAAATCCGCTCAAAAACGATTTTTATCTAAACAAGCAAATCTCTGCCGCAAAATTAGACACTTTACCCATCAAAGTTTCAATCACCAAAGAGGGAAAATAGGCCGAATTTGAACAGACTTTCCACTCATCCACTGAACATGCAAATGACCGTTTTGCGAGGGGAACAACGGCTTGGATCTTCCGAAATAATTTGATGCTACATATGTATGCACAATATGCATGGATATGGATGGGCTGGAGAAGGGCTGGTGGTGGGCAGCAGGAGGAGGAGGTAGGTGAGCGGCAATTGGGAGTAGACCAGCACGCTGACCCGAAATTATAAAGTTACAATAGCGGCGGCAGGGCAACCCTTTGCTACCCCCGAACGAATCGAATCGAATTACAGGGCTCTGCCGGACCGAGGACCATGCGGACGTGGTCGTGGACCGACCCTGGACGCAGAGTGCGCCGGGCTTGTTAGCCGCGCAGCCCTCATGTGGGTATTCAAATTATTAGAGCTCGGAGCCAGCCCGAGGATTTGACCAAACAAATCCCTTCTAATTTCACCCAGCGAGCTGCGCATGTGCAGCAGATTAAATGTTGGACGCTGTGCAGCTTTCGATGCACAAAGTCGGGCAAACTGGTTTTGGATTTCGTATGCCCTTGCCCATTTCCGATGGGATGCTGGGCTGTCCATCCATCATCAAAGGACCTGGACGCTGAGGGGAAAAACAACAAGTCATTTGAAGTTTTAATAGGCGCTGCATCCTTTTGTTGGGAAAAGTGGCTAAAACTGGTTCCTCAACCAGACCAACCCAACCCTTTCGCCGGGCGGAAATTTTATTTTAATTTTATTTCCTTCGATTCGAGCAAGTTTTCCCTGGGAAATGTCTTGTGCGATGCCAGCCTGTTTTGGGAGAAATTTAACAATTTATTTGGATGGAACTTATCTCTTGCCGCTTAATGGGCCCTTTGGTTTTGGGTTTTCTTGAGAGACTTTGGGAAAATAAGAAGGGATTTTGAAATTCATAATTGCCGAGGCCATGCAGGCAGGGAGCATACGTTATTAAAGGACCTTCTGAATAGTAAAATACGAGTATGAGTAAGGATCTATAAATAGTTCTCGCGATGAGCAGTTGCCACGAGCTTGCCCTTCCCATTCAACCCTTGGCCGCACTTCAACTGACCACTGGTCCTCACCTAGCCGAAACTATCATCGCATTGTTCGTACTTCTCCCCCCAGGCCATTCCTTTCACCGAGAAGGGTCATCGTGCGGCACGCGCGGATGGATGGTCAGGAATCTGTATGATGCGTGGTTGCAGCCGACACTTTTAGCGAATGCGGCGAACAAAACGAGGATTTCAATTTGCAAAAACATATATTATGCTTTCATTAAGCGGGCTTTGTTATGTAAATTGAGCAAAAGCATTTACCTCCAACCGAAATGGCCATGGCTGTGCAGAAATCGGAATAAAATCAATGGCGAAAAACAATTTTTTTGCTTAACACCGTTGGGAGATGCATACATATATGCGCATTGAAGAAATTACATATTTAAAATTTAAAAAAGAAACACAAATGTAACACAAGAGAGAATGCTATAGTCGAGTTACTCGACTATCAGATACCCGTTACTCAGCTGGAAGTGTGATCGAAACTTGTGCTGCGTCTGTGTCTCTGAAATCTGCATGCTTAATCTCACCCTTTTATAGTTCCTGAGATCTCGACGTTTATACGGACGGACAAACGGACATGGCTAGATCGATTCGGCTATTGATCCTTCTGCCTGTTACCAAAGACACTAGTATCTAGTCTAGTGTCTTTGCTGTTACATACCTTTCAAGGATTCTAGTATACCCCTTTCCTACGAGTAACGGGTATAATAAAACATCGTATAAATACTTGCGTATTTTCATTACAGTCTTTCATTCATTTTCTTACAGTCGTAGTCCACTTATTTTCTGATGTATTTCAAAATTTAATTTCATTCAGTCAGAAAACAAATGAAATTAAATTTTAAGTGTTCTATTAGAAAGAAATGTTTATTTATACTGCCTACTACTACTACTACTACTGCCAACTTACTTACAGCTACTTACATATATATTTATATAGAATTAACTTGTATTGGGGCTACGATAAGATTAATAACATTAAGCGGAATTTGATTCATAAATGTTAATAAATCTCGTGTTAGTCAAAACCCTGGGTGGCAGGTATTGAGGGTGGTAACGTTTGAGTCTCCTTTTCGTTCTTGTCCGGGGATCTGCAATTCGAAGAGCCGCGTTGGGGTGTAGATCCAGTCTCTCATCGGATTTTTGGTCACCTCCCTGATGGTGTCTCCTATTTTTGTGACCTTGGGTCACGGTCGATTTCAACATTCCTTATATACCATCTCTGATTTTCACGTCCAATGATTACTCGTAAAAACCCATACAATTGGAAAGCATTCAATAGGTCAGGAGCTAGTATGCACATACTAATTTATTTTCAAAGGACAACATGATTCTTGGTGCCATCAGCCATTTCTATATTTGTAGCATACTTACAGGCGTTGCATCTATCTACATGTGTAAATTCTTCATGTAAACTTACATATGTATCTTACATCCTCGTTGAATATAATAATACTTTCTTCGGTATGGAAGTGCCGTCAGAGCCTTGAGTTACAATATATTAATTACGCCAATTTAAACAAATTTGAATAAACAATAAAATATGGGTAAATAATGCATATAAAATAAATTTTCGTCAAGTATTATTATTGTTAGTGTTATCAATGGTATTTATTTCGGTATATTTATCATCTGTGCGGTAAATGATAATTTAAAACGGTCACTCTAAGTTACAAATTACCGCGAGATGTGCTAAACAATTTAATTTTTTTTATGTTTTTAAGCATATACAACGGCATAAACTCATTGATATATATGTAGTGAGTATTTAATGAGGCATCAATAGTTCTCTATGTCATTTCAACATGCCCATGAATTCCTATACTTTAGATTTCACAATGGATTTGGAGAACAACAACAATACGCCATTGACCGGCAAAGAAACCGAAAAATGTGCGGAAAAGCGAAAATGTGTAATAACATTAGATGAAAAGCAAGGGGAATCCAAAAGACTGAAAAAGGAGGAATCAAATGTGGAGGCCACAAGCCGTCCACCTGCTCAGAGTCCCAAAAAACGGCTCCATCTAAACGGAAAGCCCACGCAAAATAAGGATCTTAACTTCACGTACGGCAATTATAAGCACTACTACGGCAAGCGCATCCTGAACAAGGATTTTCACGACATACGCCTAGACGTGCTTGGCACGCAACCGGATTTGTTTCGGAACAAGCAGCTGCTTGACATCGGCTGCAACTCTGGCCACCTGTCCATCCAGATTGCCAGGAAATTCGAGGTGAAGAGCCTCGTGGGCGTGGACATAGATCGTAGCCTGATAAATGATGCCCAAAGAACCGTCAGTCACCTGAAACGTCAGGCCACCCCGATGCAGGGGATACCCCAAATACAATTTGTGCACGGGAACTATGTCCTGGAGGACGATGTCCTGCTCGATATTGAGAGGCCGCAGTTCGACGTCATACTCTGCCTGTCTGTCACTAAGTGGATCCACCTTAATTTCTGTGATTCCGGCCTGAAGCAGGCCTTCAGACGCATGTACCTGCAGCTGCGCCCGGGCGGCAAGCTGATCCTGGAACCTCAGTCCTTTGACGGCTACAAGAGGCGCAAGAAGCTATCGGTGAGCTTTATTAGACAGACAATCGATAGAGAATATATATATATATATATATGTATGCACATTTTTTTCTTTAGGAACAAATCAGAGATAACTACAATGCAATTAAATTCCGACCTGAGCATTTCACCGAGTATCTGCTTGGCCCGGAAGTGGGCTTTGCCGAAATGAAACTTATGGGCATACCGGAGCACTGCAAGGAGGGATTCAAGCGTCCGATCCAAATTTTTACAAAGTCGTAGGAAATAAAAAGAAAATCAAGAAATGAAAATGTGCACGGAAAACACAAATATTTATTTACATCGATTACATTTATGTAAATGTAATCAATACTACTTCGATCGCTTCGCTTTACTAGGAGAACTAGGTATCTTTTCCAGAACGTTGGGAATCTTTTTCAGTAAATCGTCGTGTGTTAGCTGAAAATCACTGTCTGCCCAAAGAAGTTTCAGTTCATCCATCACCAAACCAATCCTCACTCCGTTCAGACCATGCTGAGCCAAAGCATTTCCCCTGATCGGGAAGTCCGGCTTGACCCACGACTTGAGCTGGTTGTAGAGTTCCAGTTTGCCAGAGTATTTCAGCAACTGTTCTACGAAATCCCTTTGAATGTACTTTTGTAAGCACATCTTCTGAAAGTCCCGCAGGGTCGTGTAATGTGAGCCAACCTGGAAAGGGAAACTGGCGTTTAAAGACGTCATTTTAAATTGAGCTGATCGGGCTTCTTACCTTCTCCCGCTCCTGGGTGATGAACCTAGCCAGGTCCCGTTCGTAGGCGGATAGCTTAAGGCGTTTGTGCATTTCCATGGCGTCTTCCACGGAGTGCAGCATCCCCGTCAAGTACAAAATCGGCTGATGCGGCTTTTCGAATTGATCTAGCGCTTTGCAAAGACGGTCGAACTCATTAAGATTTGGCTCTTTAGGCAGCCCAATGTACTCGAATAGGTTACAACGGTGCATCTCCAGAAACAATGCAGGTCCGAAATTGCCCGCCACTATCTTTTGGAGCTCAGACCAGATCCGCTCGCCACTTATTCTCGCAAGACCTTTCGCGTTTTCCTTAATGGATGCCAGGGTGGCCTTATCGTGGTTGTTTTCTTCACTCGCGATGCGTCCGTAGAATCGGAAATAGCGCAGGATGCGCAGAAAGTCCTCCTTAATGCGAATATCTGCTTCGCCCACGAAGACAACGCGACGCTCCTGGAGATCATCGTAGCCATAGAAGTAATCGTACACTGTGCCATCAAAGCCTAAGAACATGGAGTTGATTGTCAAATCGCGCCGGTTGGCATCCAGTTGCCAGTCAGTCGTGTACATCACCTCCGCATGGCGTCCGTCGGTACGGATGTCGATGCGTAATGTGGTTACCTCGAAGTTCTCCTTGTCATTGATTCGAGGAGTGATGGTGCCGTGCTTTTCGCCGTTCGCGTTGATCATTCGCACCTCCTCCTTCTCAAACATCTGCTTCATCTGATCCGGAGTGGCGGTGGTGGCCAAGTCGATGTCCTTCGGTGGAATGCCCATCAGAATGTCGCGCACAGCTCCGCCGGCGATCCGCAGCTCGTAGTCGTACTTCTTAAAGAGCGCCAGAAGATCATTCAGCTCGGGTGTAAATATGCTTTGGAACTCAGGAGTTGCCACCTTCCGGAATGCCGGGTTTGTGCGCATCCTGGGTGGTTTTCCCAGCTGGGCGATCAATTCTGGAGAGGCGCCTCGCGAGCAAACCATATTGGCCACCGACTTTAGCCAGCGATTCTGCTGACGGCCGTTGAATGAAAGGAAGGCACGTGTGGTCAACTTTACGAGGAGGCTTGAACCATTCATGTAGAGATTCGAGCACGCTCGGCAATTTGTGTCCAACTTCTAAGCAATGTCGAAAAAAATAAGATCTAATGTTTAGAATGTTTCGAATGTTTTGTGGTCATATGTGATGTATACCCTGTAGTGGTTTAGACGTAGGGCTTACTCGTACTTAGTGAGAGAAAAGTAAGTTTTAACAATAATTCCAATAAAGATATTGGCAGAGGCATACCTTTTCATTAAAAAATAAATATACTCCAATTGATTACGAGTGTTGTATCAATATTAATTATATATATATTTAATATTCAACTTGAAAAATTAAAAATACAAATAAAATAATTAAACTATTACAGCTAAGCAGTAAGCAGTTATAATAAGTAGCTAAATATGTAAGCCGATGTACAGGGTACTATGAAGTCGAGATCCCCGATTTCTGTGATAATCCTTTTTAACGGAATAATGTGTAATGTAGAATTTGGGCACACTTACGGAACCTGTTACTTTGTTTACCTACTTGCTTGAAATATTTGAATTCAATGCCACCGCGGTTGCCGTTCGGCCAAGTCAGAAACTTACTGCTGCAGGGACACGTAATTCGAAGGATGAGCTCCCAACCCAAGGTGTATGTAACCAGGCCGGATGTGGATGACAGCGGTCTGGAGCTACTGCGCAAGAGGTTTGTTTTTGTTATTGCAACCGGCTAGTTAGTTATTAGCATTTGCACTAATTTTGATATTCACGACTTTGCTCAGCTGTCAAGTGACAACCTGGCATGAGACCAATCCGGTGACCCGCTCCGAGCTGATCCGCGAGGTGGCCGGAAAAGATGCCCTTTACTGTGCCCTAACGGACAAGGTTGACAAGGAAGTGCTGGATTCTGCCGGTCCTCAGTTGAAGTGCGTGGCCACTATTTCGGTGGGTTACGATCACATCGACGTGGAGGAGTGCAGAAAACGTGGCATTCGAGTGGGCTTCACACCGGACGTCCTAACGGATGCAACGGCAGAATTAACGCTTGCTCTGCTTCTGGCCACCAACCGCCGACTATTCGAGGCCAACAAGCAGGTTTACAACGGCGGCTGGAAGTCGTGGGCCCCCATGTGGATGTGCGGCCAAGGACTGAAGGGCTCCCGGGTCGGCCTGCTGGGCTTCGGCCGCATCGGCCAAGAGATAGCGGCACGCATTGTGCCATTTAAGCCGACGGAGATAACATACACAACACGATCACTGCGCCCCAAGGAGGCGGCTGCTGTGAATGCCCGGCACGTGGACTTTGACGAGATGCTTCGCGAGTCGGACTTTATCGTAGTCTGTTGCGCCCTAACCCCGGAGACTAAGGAAATCTTCAATGCCGCGGCCTTTCAGAAGATGAAGCCCAACTGCATTCTTATCAACACTGCGCGTGGTGGCGTTGTAGACCAGAAGGCCCTGTACGAGGCACTGAAAACCAAACGAATTCTGGCAGCTGGTCTGGATGTAACGACGCCGGAGCCATTGCCCCTTGACGATCCCCTTCTAAAGCTGGATAATGTGGTTATTCTCCCCCACATTGGCAGCGCTGACATCGAAACGCGCAAGGAAATGTCCCGGATCACAGCCAGAAATATTCTTGCTGCCTTAGCTGGCGACAAAATGGAAGCCGAAGTAAAGCTATAAGCCATGTAATCTCAGCGTACAGTCAATTCTTTCCACTTCTTTTTAAAAAAACATCTGTTTGTAATTATGGACAATATTCTAATTAAATATTTCGTATTTTCAAAGGTGTTTTAACGGTACTGAAATTATTAAAACACTTCAACAGAAACACTTGTAATACGCCGATGACAGTGCCCGCAATGAACTGATACGTATATGTCGCTATATATATTAAGATATATTAAGACTCAACTAAATGCCGATAGCTTCTACCTAAAGGTCGTGGACACCCAGTAGGATGGGATATGAGCATCGAATGCGAGGGGTACACTCCCAATCTTTTGGTTATTAACGAACATAATTATATTGCTTTATAATGGCTGTGTGTGCGGTCAAGGCCTAGGACAGTGATGGTCGAATTATAAACTTTATCTTATTAAGTAACTTGAAAATATGTATGAGCAACAAAACAATTAAACTGCAACTAGTCCTCGCCTGGCGGCAGGGGCTGGTTAAGATCACTGCCTACAGGCGGGGGAACTGGCAGTGGCACTAGAGACGTCAGTACGGGCACTGTGGAAATTACACTAATTTCTGATGGATCCGGTGCCTCTTTTTTAATATGCTCGGCGCTGATGTAACCGCCGCTTTCGTCCTGAAAAGAAGATACTCGTATGTAGTAGCTGAACGTCTTCGGTATTTGAGTTAATAGTAACTCATTTCATTTAAGACTAAATTAAAAAATGCATAATTACCGTCACGAACACATCCACTGATTTCCCGGAGATGATGTCCAGAACCTGCTGGGTAATGCCACTACCATTCATCGGTTCGTCCTGCATGCTCTCAGCGTATTCTGACAATGCTGGTCTTAAATCGGGGCACTGATGCAGTGCGTCCACCAATTGGGCGGGAGGAAGGTGAAGCAGGATCGGCATTGACTGCGGTTTCAGGCGCTGCACAGTCTTTAGGAAGCCCTCCCAGATAACTTTTTGTCGCCAGACCTGCTTGATTATCAGACGCTGCAGCAAGTTCATTACAAAGTTGGCCAGACGCGGGTACAGAGTTAGGCTCTGAATTGTTGTGCGCATCATCAGAGTAGGCAGCGGAATAACCTCTACAAGCTGTTGCAGCACAGCCATAAGTACCTCCTGTGTGTACAGATCTCTTTCAGCCAAACAGATGGATGTAGCCTTGACGATGGCTTTAAGGTCGCAGACACTCGTATCGATGGTGTGCAAAGCCACGAGAATATCAGTGGGGGACATGGCCATCGTCTGATGGGCGAATTCGGCACCGATACCAAGCAATCGATTGAAAACCTCCTTGACCACAGCGGGATTAAGTTTAATCAGCTTAGGTAGAACGGCAATGAGCTCGGATCGTGTCAAGCCACTTAGCACGGGTATCATTACGCGCACATCCTTGACCTTGTTCTGGTAGAGATCCCTAACCCGCCGTACCAATTCTTCATGGGGGGATGGCACTCGCTCCGTCAGTATGTAAATTATACGGATCACTAAGGTCTCCATGCCCTTAGGGCAATCCTCGATCAGTTGCAGCAACGTCGGGCTTTCCACACCCATCTTTTTTATGGGGATATCTAGACTGCGCAAGATCGTGCGTTTCAGTTCGGCAGATGTGGAAACAAACACTTGACAAATTTTCTGTAAGTAAACTATCAGGGGAAGAGAATATTAACAAATTAATTTCATAATTAATTTTCTTAAATACGGGACAGCATCAACTTACCTTCCGGTTTATAGGGCAGCAGGGTAAAGGCCAAACCAAAGCACACCTTGGTAGTGTCTTCCCGCCAAGCAGGCTCCTCGCTTGGGCGACCAAAGTCCTGCGAGAAAACAGCTGCCGGCGGAGACTCCTGTTCGATAAATTTAAGCCACTCCAGAGCGAATTCGTCTATCCGAGACGGTAGTATTTTGTGCACATGGTACAGACTGACCAGGTGGGCCTGTGCCCGATCCCGCAGATCCACTCGCTCGTGCACAGAAAAGTTGAGCAACGCTCTAACGAAGCGATTCTTTCGCGGCGGCCTGAGCACTGCAAGGTCCTTGATCAGCTCCAGGCCGTGCTGGGAGAACTCGTCGTCCAGGCTTAATTGAACTAGATGTCCGATTGAGACTTCCGGAAGAATGGGTGCTTCTAGATAAACTCTACGAATCAGAATAATCTTATCCTTGTGATCGCAACGCTCTCCAATGCCAAAGATGAGCTTATTCAGCAACTCGTTGTAGGCGTGATCGGGTCTGTTCTCCGTCTTAACATAAGTGTGCCTTGTAAATCCTTGCAGCAGAGAGTACTCCTCAAAGAGCCACGAAAATGCCAAATCGATACGCTGCTTTATATCCTCCAGGATGAACTCCATGATGCCGTAACGCACGTTATCGGGAAATGTGGCAGCAATCACGGTGACCAGCTTACGGCGCTTCGATGACACGCCTCCCTTGATGCACTGCCGCTCCGAGTTGAGAATACGGCGCACTGCATCAGTTAGGAACTTCTCTTTTAGGTTGCGTGGCAGGGGCTTGGTGATTTCCTGCAGCTTCAACGTCTTGGCGCGCTCCTTCATCTTTTCAATAACAGTCTGTTCGCCCTTAGCGCGCTCCATGGTCTCGCGGAGTTTCTTGGTTGCTTCCTCCTTACGTTGGAGCTCTTCCTCACTCAGTTTTTGAACAGCATCCTCATCCACTTCCATTGCAGTTAGTGTTGATTCAATCGGTTGTACTTTCTTAACCCGCATTGGCGGCTCTCGACTGAAGGTTGCGGCACCTGGGCCTAGGCGCCTTTCTGATAGTTGTTCGCCAAACATTCTGGAGATATTGGTTACCTGCTGCTGAATAGACATTTCGCGAATGGGTGTGTATTCCTGAAGGAACTTTTGTGGCACCTCAGTGGGCAGACTGGGCAAGAACTCCAGCACCAGGGCCACAACAGTTTCTGGATTACGGAAATACTCTGCCAGAAACTTTTCGTTAACTCGTGTGGACTTCTGTTTCTGTCGTTCCAATTCCTCAGTGTCTAGCTCCATTTCTCGCTGCTGCTGATCCTGCTGCTCACTGGCCAAGCGCGCTCGCTTTGCAAGACTTTGCGCAGCATTTTCGAGGATGCGTTTTTGTCTGCGAGCCATTTCCTGTTTGTCCATTTTGGGAATAAGCTTCTGGATCTCATTCGTGGAGGACCCCAGGTCAACTAACATACCTCGGATAGTGCTTGCAAACTCAAAGGCACCACGGTTCTTCAGCAATGTCTGCAGCTGCATCTTCAGGCTCTTGCGCACGGAGCTTACTTGCGAGTCAGTGAGGGTGGGCGGCAGGTTGGCATTCAGCTGCTTAAAGGCATCCACCACGGCACCCATGAACATGGGTCGCATTTTGGCAATCGTGCACAAGCTGCTTGTGCAGGCAATCAAGTTCACCGAGGAAATATGCGTGGTTCCGTGGAACTGAAGCAAGATATCTAAGATATTGTTGCCCTCCTCCTGCAACTTTTGACGGCGGAATAGTGTGCAGTGATCGGGGACATCGCCCAGCGAGAAGTCTCCATCTCGTTTCAGACTGTCCTCGTCAGCAAAGCTCTGCAGGACAACGACGCCCTCCAAGAACTTAATGGCATTTGTACGTATGCCGTCGTTTTCATTGTCGATCATGTCCAGTATTTGCGCCTTTATTAAGCTGAGGATGTTCCACGCCTGCTCCGCACTGTCGCCGGGCTCCATGAGGCTGCACAAGTACTGCAATCCATTCTTGTAGATGCTGCCGCAGGCCTGGATCACTCTTTTGATCACCTGAGCCGAGTTATCCCTAAGCAGCATAGACACGACGTTAATGACATGGGGCAGTAGCTCCACCTTCACTTTACTGGGATGGAAAATAAAAATGGATTCAGCAAGAAGTTATTTCCTTTGACGGACATCCTTACCAAACTTGCTCTATGAAGACGACTACCTGCTTGCGAACCTCCATGTTTGAGTCGTGGGCCAAAGACAGCACGGACTCCAGGAATTCTTCGGCCAGCTCCGAGCAGGATCCAAGCACAGTCTCCTGCACCTTAGCCAGCAGTTCGCACTTTGTCGAAGGTGATGCGATGACCAGCTCATTGCACCAATCGACCACCTGAAAAGGAAAATAAATGGTACAATACAGCAATCCGGACTGTCTTGTCTGATTCTACCTTAGCTCTTGCCGTAGCTGTCTTCTCGTCCGTGAACAGATTGGCCGTCTCCGAGACAAACTGGCCGCGTCCAATTATGCTATCCATGATCGGTTAATTGATGCAGATTTTGCCAAAATCTGCGATACTTCGGATATTTTTAAGAGCTGCCGGCACGGATGGCAAGGTGTTATCGGTACCATTGAGAAACTATCGAAAACGGCTCTATGATGTTGGCAGTTCTGAATAATTCCGGACCATCTAGCTATTTTTTGCCAACTCTTAATGTGTTTAAAAGAAAAAGAATATTTTACTGAAAAGTTGTCTTATAATTAAATGATCCGCCTGCAAACTATATGTCCTTGCTCGTTATCGTATAAAATAAAATTAATGAATCACATAAACTAACAATTTGGCATAAGTCAGCTTAACGCGTTATTATCGATAAGCATGCCGCAGTTGCGCTGGCCGAGCGATATGCGGGGTGACTATCGATAAGCCAGAGGCATCGATTTGCTCACATTTCTTGGGTGTTTTAGCGTGAAAAAAACGCCTAAATAAACGAATCGGCAGCGTGTCAGGCAAGAAAGTGCAACCAACGGATCGCCGTTCGCGACGCAGTCGAGGATTGGAACAGCAGACACCGTCGAAGGTGGCGAAAAACGTCTCAGCAACCGCCAGCCGTCGCAGCGGAGTGTTTACTGGGAGAGGGGTGCAGTGGAGGAGCTGTGTGGGCGCGTGCGTGTGTATGTGTGCGCCAGTGAGTGGGGCAGAGGCAGCGGCAGAGGAGCAGCGGCGGATGTAGCTCGTTGCCCGGACCCCGTAGTGGATACCACGAAGTGCTAGCGCAAACGTACGCAGTCCAACTTTGAGGCACAAAGAAAATAAACACTGGAAACCGAAGACGAGGCCTTCTGGAACTGGAACAGCACTGCTCAACAGCCGCAGCCGCGTCGGTGACCGCACCCTAATGTCAAATAGCCAAGCGAATGCCGGCATCAGCGGTAGCGCGGTAGCGGATGAACCCATCCAGCACCACCCCTCCTTGGCGGCCGGTCCCGTAAGTGCATCCTGCCCAGCAGCGACACCGCCGTCGCAGTCGACGCAGCAGCCCCCGCCGCACATAGTTGGTGCCTCAACAGCTGATGCGGGCAGCGCTGCGGTCGGCGTCGGCGTCGTCGCTGGCAGCGAGGGCGTCAATCTGGACTCGTCGCCACGCGAGTCCGGGGACGATTCGGAGGATGAGAGCGAGATTCTGGAGGAGTCGCCATGCGGACGCTGGCTGAAGCGACGCGAGGAGGTGGATCAGCGCGACGTGCCCGGTATTGACTGCGTCCATCTGGCCATGGACACTGAGGAGGGCGTAGAGGTCGTGTGGAACGAGGTGCAATATGCCAGCCTGCAGGAGCTGAAGTCGCAGGAGGAGAAGATGCGGCAGGTGTTCGACAATCTGCTGCAGCTGGACCACCAGAACATTGTCAAGTTCCACCGCTACTGGACGGACACGCAGCAGGCCGAGCGTCCCAGGGTGGTCTTTATCACCGAGTACATGTCGAGCGGATCGCTGAAACAGTTCCTCAAGCGCACCAAGCGCAACGCCAAGCGCCTACCGCTGGAGTCGTGGCGCCGGTGGTGCACTCAGATCTTGTCCGCACTCAGCTATTTGCATTCCTGCTCGCCGCCCATCATCCACGGCAATTTAACCTGTGATAGCATCTTCATCCAGCACAACGGCCTGGTCAAGATCGGCTCGGTGGTCCCGGACGCGGTCCACTACAGCGTTCGGCGCGGCCGAGAGCGGGAGCGTGAACGCGAGCGAGGCGCCCACTACTTCCAGGCGCCGGAGTACGGCGCCGCCGACCAGTTGACCGCCGCCCTCGACATCTACGCCTTCGGGATGTGCGCCCTGGAGATGGCCGCCCTGGAGATTCAGCCCAGCAACAGCGAGTCAACTGCCATCAACGAGGAGACCATCCAGCGCACAATCTTTAGCCTGGAAAACGATCTGCAGCGCGACCTGATACGAAAGTGTCTCAACCCGCAGCCGCAGGACCGACCCAGCGCCAATGATCTGCTCTTTCACCCACTGCTTTTCGAGGTGAGTTAGCAAGTCAATTATCTTGTTCTAAATGCTATAAATTGACGTCCCGCATGACAATTGCCATGCCAACTAGACCTTGTATTCTAATTCTCGGATCCATCTTACGGGTGGAGATATTTAGTTTAATAATACTCTCCTATACAATTTTATTATTAAATCAGCCTTCACTTATGGAAATAGGTCGGAAATGCCTTCATAATATGTTAAATAAAGTTTTAAAGTAAAAAATCTGAAGATTTTGAAAATTACATGATTTCAATTCACATTAAAATATTTAAGTTCTAAATTGGGCTTTATCCGAATCATATCGTAAATTATCTAAGAAATTAATATATAATATACATGTGCATATTATATTTTCTTTGAATGATTTTCTTTCCAAACTAAATGGCAGGAGAATGAGTAATCAGTTGATTATTCTACAATCCATCTTGACTGTAGTAAATGATTTATTGCGCACATTCACGGAATACAGCTCTTATATCTTAAGTTCAACTAAAAATTAATAAGACACTTGTTTTGTTACCTGTTACTAGATTAAGTTAAGTTAAGATGAATGTAACAGGTATTGTTATTGATTCTTCATGAGAATCGTCCACTCCAACGGAAAGCCCATAGAACTGCCACGCTGCTCTTAGTTGTCTTGCCAATATCCATTGGTATTCCATTTTAAAGTGTTGAAATTTCTCTTTTGCACTCCCACTTGAGTCTGATATACGAAAAACTCGATTTTAGCGTTCGCTCTTGTTGACTTTAAAATATAAATTTGTACATAGTTCTAATGACATTGCAAGGTATTCTTATGACACTTTTATAAAGGTAATTGACTGAAAAATTCAGTAGCTAATAATCCATTTTTGCTGCTATTACTACAGGTGCACTCCCTCAAACTGCTGACTGCCCATTGCCTGGTCTTCTCGCCCGCCAACCGCACTATGTTCTCGGAAACCGCCTTCGACGGCCTCATGCAGCGATACTACCAGCCGGACGTGGTTATGGCCCAGCTGCGGCTGGCCGGCGGCCAGGAGCGGCAGTACCGACTCGCAGACGTTTCGGGCGCCGATAAGCTGGAGAAGTTCGTCGAGGACGTGAAGTATGGTGTGTATCCGCTAATTACGTACAGCGGCAAGAAGCCGCCAAACTTCCGTTCCCGGGCAGCCTCCCCGGAGCGAGCTGACTCTGTAAAATCGGCCACGCCGGAGCCTGTGGACACGGAGTCGCGGCGCATCGTTAACATGATGTGCAGCGTTAAAATCAAGGAGGATAGCAATGACATAACCATGACAATACTGCTGCGCATGGACGACAAGATGAACCGCCAACTGACATGCCAGGTGAACGAGAACGATACGGCGGCGGATCTCACCAGCGAACTGGTGCGCCTCGGTTTCGTCCACCTCGACGACCAGGACAAGATCCAGGTGCTGCTGGAGGAAACGCTTAAAGCGGGCGTTATGAGCGACGGTGCCGGTGCAGAGAGCTCCGGTGCGGGGGTGACGACCACGGCGACCATGGCGGCCTTGGAGCAGCTGGAGCGAAACTGGTCGATATCCTCGGATGCAGACAAGCAGGGCACTGCCGTGATGTATGTACCGCAGGAGCAGCAGCAGCACCAGCACCACGCGGACGGGGACGTCGACGTAGAACTCTCGGGCACGACGAGCAATTGAAAGTATCAGCTTAGTATTCAGGGCATGCCGGCGCGTATTGTTTTTATTATATTGGGAAATTACACATTACGATTTTATTAATACTATTATTTGTTATTTTTATATATATATACCTATATATATGTGTATATGTATGTATGTATTTGAAATAATATTTATGTATGTATGTATCATAAACGATGTTGAACCAGGCTTCCAGGCTAAAGATTTCGATGACGTAGGACACGCGGCAGACAAAGGTGGGTCGCCTCTGCGAGCACGATGAATATTCCAAATCGCAGGAACACTTAGCGACATGTCCTAGAGAAACTATAAGTATAACAATTATTTGGCTCTAAATCGTACCCAGGAAATACGAAACATAAAAACCGACTCATTGTTTCATTTTCATGCTAAAGACAATGTTATTAGTCCTATAGTTTCTTTGGTAAATTTGCTAGGAATTGTTTCGACCCATGTCCCAATTGAAACCTCGATCCACTGCGACACCTCGACACACACTTTTGAAAAAAGCGGCTAACGAGCTTGACAAAACCCAAAGCATTCGCTTAGCACAACTCTGAAACGAGCACGAATGGAATTCGCAGCTCCCCGACTAGCTGCGGCTAGACAAGATTCGAATACGAAAACCCAGACACATTCGATTTCGATAAACGAACATCTGGACGCCAATGTAAGGATCATTTTTTCTAGGACATTATCAAATTTCAAAAGTTAGTCATGTCGCGAGGAGAAGAAACCCTAAAACCGCTGTGGAATGTATTTAAATGTATTACAAATATAAACAAATACGCAAGGCCACGAAAAATAATAAGTAAATTATTAAAGTAAAAACTATGAAAACACAAGCAGAGCATGCAACAAAAAAATAATACACAACAGACATAGCTACACTATTATTAAACAAATAAAGATGGCAACCAGCTGACTAACTACAAAGTCTTTTTCTTTGTTTTCTAAGCTAGTCCAATTAAATTGCTAGGGGCAGATTTCAGTTTTCTTTTCCGATTTGTTTTTTATTATTTTCGAAGAATGAATTAAGACCCACGAACATATGAGTAACCCACAAATCTCAAGTTTGTTTTTAAAAGGTACTTTCTATAGAATTCAATCATTTTCTCTTAAGCGACTGTTTTTTAATGTGTGAAACGAAAGGAAATATTGTGAATATTTTAAACCAATTAATAATATGTACTCCCAGCAAGTGCTTTCAAACGAAATTTTCCAAAATTACTTTATTTTGAATTGAATGATCATATGTAGGATGTATTATTGATAGGCAACATCTAGGTTTAGCTTTCTCATTAAGTAATACCACTGAACGTTTGGAAAGGGAGCTTAGGCACATGCCTGAACAGCGGACTCGGCCTCCTTGGGCTCCGGCGAGCCCAACTTTATGCGCTTGCACTGCCTATCCTCCGGCTCCTCATCGCTAAAGCCTTCCGGTGGAGCGACGCCCAAAGAGTCTGTGTCAGGGAGCTCCTTATCGTCGCTCGCTTTTGTCAGCGCTCTAATGGGCAGCTCCTGCTCATAGAGATCCAACAGCTTGTTGCCTTCGTACAGGACAAACGGCAAGGTGGCTCGCTGATAGTAGTCCGGCATGAGTTCCAAGTTGTTGATCACCGTGTCCAGCATGTGGGACTTCTCGCACCATATGCCCGGCGCATCGTTACGTACTGGATTAATGTGCACGTGGAGGTGATAGAAGGACGGCTGGTAATGAAAGTACATGCGCAGCTGATTGGGATTAATGCCGTATAGCTTCGAAATTGCATCCTTCGACGCCTGGCGCACGTTGCGCAAAAGATCGAGATGACTTCCATTCAAGTCCCGCAGAGACTTGATGTCGCGCTTGTGGACAATGCCCAGCAGATAGAGGGTTTCCACATTGCGTCCGTCCCATTTAAGATCAGGCAGAAGGATAAAGCCGGTCTTTGGATCCTTGTCCTCGTACACTATACGTTCCGTCTCCTGCTTGTGCTCGAGTATGTTGTAGACCCACTCGAGGGAGAACTGACTTGAGGTAAGATATGGAAGGGTTATTCTTTGGTAGAGATCAGGAGTCTCCCGTATGAGATACTTTTGGGAAACTGAGTACTTCTCGATGTGCTTCTCGGTGGCGGGATAAATGACTGTGCTTTTCACACCTGTGAAATTAATGATGAAAATCAAAGATTTATCAGTATGAACTATGAATCTAATACTTACTGCACAAATCCCGGGTCGGCACAACCTGAAAACTGCCGTAGATATTGTTGATAAACTCAGTGTCAACTTTCAGGTCCGCGGTAAAATAGCTTGGCTTCTTGGGAGACTCCTCCGATGACGCCGTTGCCACATCGCTTTCCCGGTACGCTGCGGTTAGTAAGGATTATACTGTAGAGAATATCATCTACCTTTATTAACGCTTTTATACCATTTTTCTCGAAAACAACAATGGCATCATCGGTTCCTAAATCCGGAAAAGTTCCAAGCAGGGATATACTTTTCCTAACGCTGTTGTTGGTTAGGATTCGCTTCAGTTGGAACTTGGATAAGTCGTACGACGGTGACTTTACCTCTGTGCTATCAACTGGTTCCGACATTTTTGTTAATAATAATAATAGCTAGGAAGATGATATATGTATTTTTATTTTCTTGCGGCTTTTCAGAGAGTCAGCGTGACCATGATTAGGCTCCACGAAAATTCCATACAAACATACATTTCGGAAGTCCATTTAGCAAGTACTCAAACCATGTTAAATAACATTGCTGAAACGGTTTTACAAACGGTTGAGTTGAAAAAAATTAGAAAATTAGATACACTAAAAACCTTATTAATATCGTTGTTGAATTCTCATTTATTGTGTATAGGCCATTAAAGTACTGTTAATGAACTTTAGAATATGTATCTTTACAAACGGCTACATCGTAACACTAAGTGCTCGCCAAACATGTTCAGAACATTCGCAATTATTTTGAGCTTAACCCTAACACACAATTTGCACTTACACCTGCAGCCGATGTACACAAAAGTATGGATATTAAAATTGGTTTTATCCGCCGGCTGCCACGCTAACTACACAACTATTCCCTTCGAGGGCTTGGCGCCTAGTATGTCCGACAGCTTCTGCTGATAGGAAGCCAGGAGATTGGCGTCGGTTATGCCGAAGGACTTGCAGGACAATTGCAAGGCATTGAGCAGCTGCATCTCCGAGAACTGGGTGCCCCGCTCCAGCAACGCATTGAGTATTTCCTGTGGGTAGGGGATAGATAGTGCTTATAAGTGAAAAGGTGAATTACAACATTTGGGCCAATCACTCTTACATCGGGTTCCATGCAAAGCAGCTCATAGAAGTGCCTTGCCTGATCCAAAGCCACTTCCCTGGAGGCAGTTATGTTACTCAATGTTTGCTGTAGGGCGATCGCGTTCCTGCACATGCGTTGCACGGTTATTTGATCTATGTGCTCCAGATAATTGGAGGCCTGGATAAGAATGCGCGACGCCAAGTGCGCCAGACCCTCGAAAATGTACTAAAGAAGAATACGTTCGAGCAAAATGCAACTGACGGTGCGAATATTTAACTTACCCTGGTTTTCCTCGGATGTAGAGTGGCACTGAACGCCTCATCCATTTCAGACAGCCGTTTGGTTAGCACTTGCACCTGGCGGTCGGGCTCCAGGATGTCATCCTTGGAGCCCACATAGCTGTTGGTCCTTACACTCGACTTCGAGCGCAGATAGTGGAAGCATTGAACGCGCACCTCCAGATGCAATACCAGCAGGCAGGTGTTCGCCAGCTCATCAAACTCCAAAGCCAGATTAGTCATCACTTTGATCGTACCATCCTTCACAGCAATGTCGGCGCCGCACTCAGCAGGAACGGCGTTCAGTCCGTTCACCAACGGCCGGCGTAAGTCGTTGGCAAATTCCGACACGCGGCACGAGAACCACTCCATGCTCTCCTGCAGTATGGCCAGCTCCTTAAGCACACTGATCTCGACCAAAATCTCTTGCTGGGTGATCCCACCCTCGCCCAAATTACTGGTTAGCATTTCAGCCTCGCGGATGTTGCGCTGCTGAACCTGCAACGGGCTCTCCTCCTCCGAAGGCTCAAAGCTTCCGCGATGAAGTTTTCGGTTGTGGCGCGACTTCTGACTGGAGGTCTTTAAGTCAGTCCAGTTGGGAAGCGTTCTAAACAATTAACAATAAGTTTGTGGAAATTATAAATACATGTTGCTTGATATACTTACTTTAAGAACCTGCTGATATCTTCGTCTTTTAGCCATGCCACGCTGTAAATTCTCTTATCCTCTGAATCTGGCTGCACAATTCCGCGGTAGGCCGCCTGACATATTTCCCGATAGGCCTTCAACAAAGCACACACCATCTTAAGCAGGTCTTCGGAGTAGCAGGGCAGGTCTTGAATGAGGTTCTTAGTTTCCATTAACCTCCGTTCGACCATCACAGTAGACTGCAGCAACGGCCTGCTTAGATTAAGAGCCTTTATTTCCTCAGGACTTATAATAGTGCGCCATGCGTCTTGATTCTTCGACAGCGACTCTATGGTCAGCTGCAGGTTGCGGTTGTGTCCTTTGGATAGGAATGTGTCCTTAATGTAGTTGTCTAAAAAGTCATGTAGACTGCAGGGTTGCCTGAAAGTATAATAAAATATTATTGCTTTGCACTCTATGCAGCAGCTACTAGTGAATCCTCTTACCCTGGCTTGCATTTCATAAAGTTCTCTATCTCCTTGATATATCCCATTAGAGGTAGATACACTTTGGTTATGATACTTTGATCCGGCGTACAAATAAGTATTTTTTCCCGCTGCTTTTTCTCGTGAGGAAAGAGGCCACTGGTGGAGCCCTTGCCACTGCCACCAAGCTGGCCGACAAGGTTGTCATCCACGGAGGCATCCGAGGCGTTGCGACGATGCTCCTTGAAGGTGTCGCTATTGCTGCTCGTGCCAACGTGCGATGACTTATCGAACTTGAACATTGAGCGCTTGGTGCTAGTTATAAAATGAAACATTTATTTAAATAGGGTGCGATTGCTAACTGACATGTAACTTACCTCGGCACCTTACGCCTTAGAAAATAGGAATTTATGTTGCTGGTGGGCTCTGAAAACCCCGTCTGGGCACTTTCGTCCGCGGCAGCATTCTGTATATCCAAGTAGTCGGTGAGCAACAGTTGCAACTGAAATAAACAAGTTGGTACTTAATTAGAAATGCGATTCAGAAGAGCTAGAAAGTCCAACACATACCACTGACTGAGCCTGGGCCCAGAAATCGGTTAGGTCGTATGGTTGGGGTCCAACCACAGAGTACTTCTGTCCCACCGACAAATAGTTCTTCAGCAGCAAGGAATGCGTTTTGGCTATTGCCTTGAACTGCTTGAATATGACCTCCAGAAGTGTGAGGAGCGGATTGGTGTCCGCCGTTGCTCCACTCACAGACAGTTGATGCGTTGTGTGCCGCACCACGTTGAGCAACTCTGTTTGGATTTGGACGCGCAGTGTCTCCAGAGAGTCAGGCACCTTGTGCAGCATTCCGAACGACTCCACTATGATGGCAACGAAGTAGCTCATGCTCAGCTCCGGGTAAATGAGATCTGCGTCTTCAATCACCTCTGCCTTGTCCAAATCGAAGCTCTGTGCCATTTCGGCCAGCGCCTTGCGCACTCGAGCATTGGCCTCGATGCGATCCGTAGAGCGACGAGCACCTATTCCCCGAGTAAAACTGGAATTCAGCCTACTGGAGTTGGTGCGTTGGAACGAGGAGAGGGCCTCGTTGGCCGAGTTGGTGTACACCTGGGTGACCAGTTCCTCATGCAGCCGCTGGTACAGCTGCTGGCGTCGGGTTTGCAGGTCGGTCCGCAAATCTGACAAGCCCTCGACGGCCTGTAAGGGTCCATTGAGGGTGGCCAGGGCATCAGTTAAGGCCTTGCTGGCATGCAGATACTGCCGTTTGGCGGTGTAGCCCACCACCCTTTGAGGCACTTTGCGCAACTCCTGGCTGGAAAGAAACTATCTAGTTAGCACGTGTCAATTAACAATAAGGACAGAGTGACCTACATTTGCTCCAACATCTCCAGAACGTACTTGTGCTGCACCGCATCCGTCCACATCTTCCGGAGCTCATCGCGCCGGCACTGCAACAGCCGCTTGCAGACACCAAGGTTCTCCTTGACGGCATGAATCCGCTCCCGGCTGGCCGTCACCTCTGAGGACACCTGGCTGAACAGGGGCAGCACCTGGGTAAGCTGCTGGTCGTGCCGCGAGACCAGCTCGTTCAGGCGCAGATCCGAGCGCTTGAATTCCGCCTCGATCTTCTGCTTCTCCTTCTGGCGCTCCTCGGTGGTCTCGCTGAATCCCAGGGACTTGATGACGTTGACCAGGAAGCCACATCCTGCGGACTGCAAAAGTAAGCCGGCCACCGGGAATTACTCATGATTAATCTATGAAAAGCAATATCGCGAAGCGAAAAGAGGGCGTGCGGCAGCAACAACAACCAGATGGTGTCGTCATCAACTTTGGGCCCTCAGCTTTGCGACAGGCAAATGGGCCCAAAGAAACCAATCTACGAAGGAAAACACAGGCAGGCGCGGTTCCAGATGTGTTTATTGCTTCAACAAACTGTGACGCGAGATGAACACCATTTTCAGCGAGGGCTTGAAGAAATTTACCTCATCCTTGCCGTACTTCACTCCCCTCGGGGGCTTCGTGGGCGGTGGGGCGTCCATGTACACGTTGTTGAAGGAGAAGATGTGCTTGGCTGGTTGGTGGGCAACGGGTCGAAAAGGGACACAGGTTAGCTCAGTATCAACATTATTTTCCAGCAATTGCTCGTAAATTTGTTGTTAAAATAAGCACTTAGGCACCAGAGTGACCGTTCAAGCAGTGCAAAAAATACCACAGGCTTGTCAAACTATCGCTTGGATTAGTGGTGGACACTTTCGTAGAGATGGACGTTCTATTTTATTTTTTAATTTTGAAATTTTCGCGCCCAAAAAGATTTGTTCAAATTTACGTTTAATAATAAAATGAAATGATATTTAATGAGTTTAATGCACAAGATTTAAATGAATAAAGCCACCAATTATTAGTGAGAAGGTGGGCACCCCAAAAACATCCGATAATTTGACAGCCAGGCAAAATGTGTAAGATATTTAGTAACAAATTAAAACTCAGCAGAGGCGTTTTCATTTAACTTTATTGTGTAACGGTGTAGTTGCATCTACTTATCTGAGTGCTTGGTCGACTTAAATGTCTTCACTAAATGTTAAGCTAAAGCCAATGCAATAAAACAATTGTTAATACTCGCTTCGAAAAACGCATGACACCTACATGGCAATTAATATTCTTTGGTTTGCGAATTGCTTTTGGTTTTGATTGTTTACACATGCATACGAGTATATATAATCCGTGTGCCTTTGTTCGGTATAAATACTTTGAATAAGCATCTTTCGCAGTGGTGCTCTCAACTTACACTATTCGAACTTTGTATATGATTTTTTCTGTTTTTATTTTGTTTACTAAAATTTGAGACAGTTCACAAAAACTATAGAAAGTTTAGAAAGTTGAAGGGTGACAGAGTAGAGAAGGGATAACATCTGGGATTTTTCCCTACTAGTTTCTACGAGTTTAGGTACAGTTTACTATTCGGAGGTATTAAATAGATTGCGTTTTATAGTTCGTGTTTAGCAGTTGTGATAAGTTCGCTCGAGTTGAAGATTTAGATATGGATATTTGGCCATTGTTTCAGATTCTCAGGTGGGCTTCTTGGGGTTACATACATAAGACTAATCCTAAGTACACAGTGTAAATACAGTTTTCGGCTTATTTCCGTCCATTCGGATTCGGATGGTCAATGTGTTGTTGTTGGGTTTTCTGCTCTTTGAAAACTTTAAGCGATTACTAATTAAAATTTGGCGTAAAATTCCGCGGAAAAGCGGTTACATTTGGGATGATTGTTTGGCTCTGGGTTCACACAAATACGTTTTGCTCAGACTAAAGGTATTTTACTAGTTTAAGTAGTTTAAATACGCATTTAAGCTTAATCTACCAACGTTGGCGTGGCGTGGTCTCATCTAAATTACTCCTTCTTGGGCAACTCACTGTTCATGATGCTGAGCCGGCGGATGTTGGGCTTGTCGTAGTCCTCCATCGAGATGCCGCGCGACAGGCGCCGCGATCCGTTGGCCCCCTCCAGCGATCCGGAGCTAGCGGTGGAAAAGGCGCGTCCGCGATCCACGCCTGGCATCACCACCGACGTGAGCAGGCCCTGTCCCTTGCAGAACAGCAGAATGGATTGGGCCACCTTTCCGGGCTGGAAAATGTGCGGATTTCCAATGTTAATCAATTTACTTGACAAGTTACATCTGCAGATATGCTAATTAATTTAAATAGCTAAACAAGCAAGTTTTTGATTGCTTAAATTCACTACGTAAATGAAATCAAATATCTTAAAAAATCCATCTTTCTATTCATAATTTTGACTACGACTGGGCAAACACGATAGTATTACCCATTCTAGATTGCTTTGGGCATAGACCTAGACCACACTTACAGCATCGGCGAGGACATCGCCAGCCCGCTCGATCTTCAGAATGGTGACCCTTTCCTTCTCCACGTCGCGATGGAGCTTCTCGACCATGGATGCGTAGGGGCTGAGCATGCCCGTGATCAGGATGACATCCACCTTGCAGCCCTTGAGCGTGAGGTCCTTGCGACTAGGGACACAGGAACGTGGTTAGTTCGAATCCAAGTCATACAGTGTGCGACCTACTTCATAAATGCTTTGACATAGAGACCGATGTTCTTGCTGTTTAGGGATCGGTGAAGACGCTTCTGGTACTCGGCCACGATCTTCTCCTTGTCCGGATTCTCGCCCACGATTTGCTGCAGGAATCGGTGATTCACCGGCAGTGGTTTTGGTAGCAGTGTTTAGGAAAGCAGAACATTTGCATGAGACGGAAATTCGGTAAGTTAAAGCGAACTACAAGTTATGGCTACTAACTACTATAAACTTAAGGTCGTGCACAAAACAAATACAAATACATAAGTAGGGACAACAAGTTGACAAATATGTTATGAAGCTGATTGTGGATAAATATTTTGTTTCCAATTTTGGTTGCACAGGGGCTTGGTTCCAATTCTTGAGGGGAAAACTATGTACATACCCAGTTCTAGAAGAAAACAACGAGAAATTCAACGAGTATGGTAAGTAAATAAACAAATAAACATGCCGCAAAAAAGAGGGGACCTAAAACTATGTATGTGGGTTCGAATTTCAGCGAGCACTGCAGCACAGATTTGAATCGAGGTTTGCGAAGGGGTTTCGATTAGAAGGGGACTGGTTTAAGAGACGTTTGATCTGTTTACCTCCATAACCTGAATGCGCAGACGAACAGAGTTCGATTCGGCGGTTGGTTGGTTGTTAGGTTCAAACATAAAATAGAACAGAAGGTAAGTGAGTACGACACTGAGATCAAACCAACGACAACACGCACTCCACCACGGCGGGCCAATGGCCCAGTAGAGCTGGCGAGGATGGGGACCCGGCCCCGCCACTCCGATTGCCACTACTTACATGTCCGAATTTGTGGTACATCAGAAAGCTCTCAGCCGACTGGGCCACCTCGTCGCTCTTCCAGCTAATGAACTGCAATGGAGAGTGGAGAAGGCAGAACAATTAGTGGAATTTAGGAAATAAACGATATATTAATAAGAAATAGGTTTTGAAATTGGAATGGCTTTGGACAACACTGCGTATGAGTAACGTCTTTAAGCAGCAGTACAAATGGTAAATATCGTGTACTAGGAATAAGTATGTTTCCTATATATTGTATATTCATAATAATAAAAAAAATTAATATCTGATTTAAGCAATTTAACTTTACCATAATGTACATAATATTCATCTGGATGAGTATAGTTTGGAATTCATACAATTTAGTGGCACTTTACCATTCAATTGATATTATATTTAAGAAAGAAGCGGGTTATGCTTCAACTTTATCATGTTTGAATCATTAAGAACCCTAATGCCTAGAATCCTTGGCAGCCAGGAAGCACGGACAAAAGAGCTCAGCCTCCAAGCCTCCCACTTACCTTGTTCTTGAAGGACTGCACCACACTGGCGGCACTGCCAGTGGCGTTGATCAGGATGAGGCCCAGCACCCGGCTGGGATGGGCCAGTCCGAAGCGGGCCAGGACATTGGCTCCGGCACCCTCGCCCAGGCCGATCACGTACTTCACGTGCAGGTAGTCCAGGACGGTGACCAGGTCCTCGCCCAGGGATTGGAGCGAGGGGAAGGGAAAGCCGTCGGCCAGGGCCTCCGCGTTGTCCGCGTGCCCCGGCACGTCCACGTGGATGAAGCAGGAGCGCTCCTTGATCTCCGTCATGCAGGGGCTGCTCACGAACTCCTGGAATGAGTTGTCTGGGGACATGGCCAGAATTAGTCAATTAGTCCAACCGGGAGCCAGCTACTTACGGTTGCAGCCCAGGTCGTGAACCGTGATGAACACGGCGCGTTTCTCCTGCTGCGACAGGTCGCCCTAAATCACAAGGAAATCACAAGAATGGAGTGTAGAGGGTAAGGTGATGCTCCTTGCAGAGGACACTGTCCGAACCCAACTCACCTGCACTATGACCGTCAGATCCCCGCATTTCTCTGTGCTGATATTGTATTTCTGCAAGAGCGGTAATCGAAATTGTGAATACATTGAAGTGTGTGCCCGGAATGCGGTTATTTGTTAGAGGGAAACTTGAAAACTGGAGAACTGGAAAACTTTGGCCTTAGCAAAGTAAGAGGCAAAATCATTTTCACGTTGCCATAAACACAAACTCAAGCGTGAAAAATGACGGGCATGAAATGACCAAAAAATGTGAAATGTTTTCCTCTGCATTTGACTTTGTGAGCGCTTGCTTTTGGCAGGTCCTTGATGTCCTGGCAGCCACCTTGTGGCACTTGGGCCCCGCAAATATCAACCCCATGCTCGTCCTGCCCTGTGTAAATTTGGATTCGAATTTGAATTTGAATTCCTCACCCAGGCATGGCGAATATGTGCGTGTGCGTTTAGTAAATACCCACCCACTCGTGCAACGGAATTCGAAATGGAAAATTTAAGGAAAACCCACCAAACTGTTGAATGTTTCAAAGCTCAGGGGCATTTTTGGCATTAAAAACTCTGTTCTAAATTGAATTCTATGCTCTATTGACCGAATTCAATTTGAAGTCCAGGAATTTTAAAGTGCGTGGGTTAGCTAACAACGAAACTGACCTTTCTTTTTTGGGGTTCATGTATTATTTAAGCTTATGATAAATCATACTTTTCCATGCGGACGGAAAACTGCGTAGTGACGAAACACACCACTTGTTTAAGCCCAATGATCCGATTAGATATTTCAAAAAAATTACAATTAAAATCTACGTCAAAGCGGTAGTTTTAAACAGGTCGATATAAAAAAAGTTTTATTGCTTTTGGAAAAATATCGAGATCTCAACGTTCATACGGACAAAAAAACGGACAAACAGACGGACTTGTCCAAATCAAGAATAAATATATATATATTATTAGCTTAGAAACGTAGTATATTATATATTATTTAGACACTTTGAATCTTTCTCTGCGTAAAGTAAATTAATACTGTGTACCTTTAAGAGTGCTTATTAAGCCTGCACTTTAATCTCGCTTTAAGCGGACTCACGATGCTCCCAGTATCGATTTGTGTAACTCAAGCTCTGGAGGAGCCCATCACAAAATGTTCGATTTGCGGAGAGAAGTGTATTGTGTTTGGCCTATCACTTTCAGGCGGCTCTGCCTTGCCAGAGCCCATTTCGGAATTTATTAAAGCGTAAAGCAAATAAGCCTGTGAAGCTCCTCGAATTGATACGGGAGCATCGGCAGGCTCCTTTGTCCTGCGAGTCCTGGGCAGGCCCACCCACCCACACGAGAGCAGGTTCGAATAGCACACCCATGGCACGTCCATCGAACACTTATTGAAATTGAGCGAAACTATACAAGTGTCAAAAGACCAACAGGGCCAAGAACCTCTTCCGGCCAAGAATTTGCGTAAGCCCCTTAATGTCCATTCGGTTTAAGCGAAAGCTTCAGCCCACCCGCTCATTTGGGGGGTTTTGTGTAAGCCAGTAAATAGATAAATAAACGGAATGGGTATTATGTAAATGCATTTGTCGAGTGCCCGCCGCAGCCTTTGTGAGTCGTCGTTTCACCTGCGGCCATGCCAATAAAAAGTTTTCCATTCAAATTAGGCGCATAAATAAATCACTCAAATTGGCTATTTATGTAACTGCGCCAGCTGACAGAGCTAATCTTTCCGCCCAAGGACATGCAAAGAGCGGAGCCAGGATGCCGCTGGCTCGCGGTGCAAGCGTATCCATCGACAAGCTGCCGAGGATTGGCCACCGTGCTTGGATAAGGCGACTGCATAATGGACAATAAACAAGCAGACGTCACGAATCAATTGGCATTAATTGAGTGTGAGTGGGGATTGGTCAGGACGGGGGAACGGAAGGATTGGACTCATGTTTCTGCCAAGGACAACACAGAGCGCAGTGGGAAAAGGGCATGGTTGTGTCCGGTTCGCTCTGTTCCAAACTAATCGAACGCATTGGTTATTATTATAAATAAATCAAGTAACCCAAAATGCTTCATGTATTATTAATTCTTTGAATTTTCAGCGCTGTATTCTGTCACAAACTTTTGCTAACTTTTATTGATTGCAAAAAAACATCCCATGACCAGAGAAGTATATATCCTATAGTCGAGGAATTCGACATTTGAACTGTGTGCAATTCACATCGTAAAGTATCTTTCGAGGGCGTGGGAAATGTATTTACTGGATGCATTCCAGGAATGACTGCGACAAAGTGTTGACAATTGGTGACGAAAGAGGAGGAACTGGGTGCCAGGACCTGGGCAATTGCAGGGGAAGACGACGAACTGACGATGAGGCAAGTGCAGCCTTTTGTGCACCTGTCCGTCCATCAGAGTGTTCAAATATAGACGCATGGTGCATGCCATGGAAAACGCTTATAAATAATGAAATTGCCAATAAATTGCACGCCCTCAACACACTTTGTGGGTGAAAGTGGAAAGTGCAAAGGTGGGTGGAGTTGGGATTGGGATTGGGTTCGTACGCATCTGGATGGTGCCACCTGTGACGGACTGCATGGCTGCTTGACTGGCTGCACTTTGCGACCTGCCGAAGCCCATCCATTTACCTTTCCCCAGCGGAATCCTCGACATTTGACCTCACTCGCATCCCATGGATCACGGATGACGGATCACGGATGACGGATGTCGTGCGGTTGGCTCCGGCTGAATTTTCACTGACTAACAGTCGAATGCCTCTGATACGCTGACGTACACTGAGCAAAATGGAGAACTTTGAAGAATGAAGTGTGCTATGTTTAACTATGTAAATTTCAAGAATGAAGACTTTATACTTTGAGATTCTTCTTCAGATTCCTTGATTTACAAAGAAAAGTTTTGTGCATATGGACATGTTTTTTGTATAATAAAATAATACAAATAGGAGTATATAGTACATGTAGAGTATATAGTAAATATAGAGTATATATCGTTCTTTCATGCAAAGAAAAACTTGGCTCGACCAAGTCCAATTATTTAATTAGTAGCTTCATATGATTTCCCGACTTTCGCTGGTCAACGGAATGGTATAAAGTTGATGCGACAGCCAACTGAAGTTTTCATTCACTTTCGAGTGTGTTTTCTTTTCAATTGAAAGGCGAAAATGTTTACTCGTTTTGCGTCAGAAAATCTTTTTTGGCCGCTTGCATGTGGCTCTTGCCATTGCCAGAGTCATCAGTCAATTAAAAAGTCATTTGGCTCAATCGTTTGATTTACGTGAAAAAGTGTAGCCCGCTCTTCCTCCGGCTTTCAGTCTGCGCTCGTCGCACTTTAATTGACTTGTGATTGGGTCAATGCTTGCACTCCGCCTTGTTTTTGCTGCCATGTGCATCTGGATTCTTAATTGAGACACACGACTATATAGTTGTCATGTCTTTGACTAGCTTTTCCTGTGACGGAAACACGTATGTGCGAGCAATGATGTTGACTTTCATGGAACAAGTTGGGGTCAGTTCTTCAATTGGCAACAGTCATCAGCTAGTTATTGAATTCGTATTTTTTGAGGCAAGCAATTTTAATACCCGTTACTGGTAGACACACTACAAAGGTCATATAATCTTGAGAAGGATCACCAGCTAAATCGATCTGGCAACGCCCATGTGTCCGTTCATCCGTCCGTCCGTATAAACTTCTAGATCTCGGAAACTATAAATGTTAGAAAGTTCAGACTGAGCAAGTTGTTCCAAAACCTTGCCACGCCCATTCTCACCGCCCAAAAACAGTTTTTTTTTTTCAGAACATCAATACTTTGAAATGCCCTACAATGTCCGTCAAAAGGTATTATTTAAACCGCACACACAAGAATGTATTTGCCCGTTGGCAAATAACCTACTTGTTTGCCATCAACAAAATAGAGCAGTACAGTTTTGCGAGACACGAATTGCATTTTCATGTCCGCAAAGTTTGGTTTTCATTTCGAGCATTTCCGGGCATCTGTTTGAATATCAGTAGCAGATGCAGATGTATGCGTTTCAGTTTTGCATCGTAGAAGGAGACCGTATGTGAAGTGTGCCCAAAACGATGTCCTGAATGCCTGGAAAACATGCATAAAACTGTATCACTTGCTCTCCGCAGGATAACAAAAGCGAATGGGGTCCTTCCAGAAGGATGGCTGAGTGGGTGGAAGTCCTCCCAAGCCGAGGCGCTGCCCCAAGCCAAAGCTGAATGCTGCAGCTTGCCGGGATGTCGCTGTACTGTGCTGTGCACGTGTCAACTCATTGACCTCCTTGCTGCTGCTTTTCCGTGTCGCCATAGCTCTTGGTCGCTCATGTATCTCCTCCACATCCTCGCATCACTTTTTTCCCGATTTCGTCGACGTTGCCAGTTTTTCGCAGATTTTCCCCTTCCTGCCGGCTGACTGCGCTTTCACGTTTGCCGTTCAGCCTCGATCCCGATTCTTGATTCCTGTGAACCCGTGAACCCAATCCCGTGCCCCCTCAGCAATCCCATTTGCCCCTCTATTCCCCTCTAATGTCGCAGTCATGTGGCAGCGACCTAAGTGCCCATTACACACGGCAGCTCCGTATCCATCATATCACAACGCTTCCCATCCCTTCCCTTCCCAGGACTCACATCCTTGTGTTAGCGTTTGCAGGAGCCGTCATTCCGTCGGGTTGAGTCTGCAGGATTGCTGATGGATTTCACAGTTGACGGCTTGATGGCTGATACACTGTGTTCCGCAAAATGATGTGTGATTTTTAAGCTTATTTTGAAATTTCTCCCTCGCATTTCCATTATTTCAGAAATGTGTATCTGATTAAGTTCCTAACCTTGCATTTATTGACTTGACTTCATATTTGTATGATTACATTAAAATGGCTTTGGATATTGATCTATGTCTTCCGACTGTTTCTAAGCTGCTAAACGAATCAGAAATATCCTTTGAGCTGATCCAAGAGCAAAAACGAAAGGCAAACAACAAACTTTTGCCAATCATATTTTATCCAAGAACGAGAAAACTTCCTGTAGCCAGAAGTTGTCATCTGGTTGCTTGTTCAAAAAATCGTTATACACAAGTCGAAAAGTTTACGAGATTGGAATGGCTAAAAGTTCGCACCTCAGGACTCCATCCATGCGGGCTAAATGTCTTGTGCTTGTTTAATTGTCCATCAGGTATACACCATCATTGGAAGCTAGTGTTTAGCCAGCCAGGTGGATATAGGTCACCATTTATCTCTGATCCCCCACTGCCCACCACTCGGCTCATCAGCGTTTCAACTCATCAGCCGGAATGGGAATGCAAAAGATCGGGCGAAACAAAGCCGGGACCTAGTTAAGGACTCTCCGGAGAGCGCCAAGTCTGGTGCAGAAGTATTCGCCACTTGAACAGAAAGTTTATTTAACAAAGTGCTTGCCATTGAATCCAGGCCACAGGCCACGGGCCCATCCTCCCGAGCCCAATCCCCTATTTTCTCGCCTTGTTTTCCTTTCCGCTAATCAGCATTTTCCTCGCCGGACACTCCTAACTCAATCGGTGGGACTGCTCCCCGGGCTAAATTTATTGCATTCGCATTCCCTGACAAACAGATTCAGTCCGCTTCCCAGTTTGTTTATGGGCGGACGGACAGAAGGTCCTGGTCCCGACTTGGCCACTTCATTTTGGCCAAAAGCGAATTCAAGTGTAAATGGATTTCGGCTCATAACCGCACTTGCACCGTAGCACTTTGGGGATGCCCCCAACGCCCCAAGCTCCCCAGCTCTGAGAATTTTATTGGTATTTGTTTAAGTGCTGTCATGTGTCGTCCTGGGGGTGGATTGGCCACATAGATATGCCTCCTGCTCGCCCGGCTCATTCGACCGATGCCATTCCTCACTTTCTGCCGTCCTTTTCCTGACCAGCATGCGTAATGGTAATGTAGATTTAATTATCGGATATGGCCCGCCTCTCTGGTCCCTCGTAGATTGTGTCATTTGCGAGTTCGTTCTATTAACAACGCATTAATCTCAATTAATATTCCGAATGCCCGGCGGCGGACGAAATGTTTCAATTAGCAATTGCCTGGTTTGAATTCTGCAGGTGCATTGTGCAGGCCACATAATTGATATGATATTTGATTTCCCAGCTGATTTGGCACAGCAAATCCTGCTAATTCGAGACTGTATCCATAGTAATCATCGGTGGACTGTGGCATTGTGCAGTACATTATAATTGGGTCACAGTTGCACATTTATTCCGACCTAGTAGCACGATTCTATGATTGCAGGTGGATTTTCGGCGACTAAAACTTTCAGCTGCCATATGTAAATCTGAACCATTTAATGTCTCTTCTAGTGCTGAAGAATTTGCGCATCTAGTTGAAATGCAATTAAAAAGTCACAGTCTGCATTTTGCAATCGAAATCTTTTTGACTTCTCCTCCAGGACTTTTTGCCAGGCATTATCTAAGAGGAGCACAAGTTGGCCGCACTTTGACGTATACTTGATGTGATTTTCATGCCCCGACACTTTTCCAACAGCCTGCGGATGCCGTTATGAGGGCGGTGAAAATCTGTGTAAAAGTGTTTGAATTTATGGAAAACATTGCAGGGGGGAGAGCGGTGGAGCATCAAGGCGAAAGCCCCCAAGTGATGCGAAAAGTTGTGCAAACAAAATTCCAGCCCACTTTTCTGGCGGCGCGACCGCATTGCCAGGGAAATTTTAATAGACACAAACAAATCAGGCGGCCATGTAGGCCGGTGCTTAAAGCCACCAATTAAATGTTCTTTAAGTTTGAGCCCGCAGCCGCAGGAGGCAACGGGGCGTATGCGCAACTTGGCCTTGCAAACTTTGACACTTTGCCGGTGGCAAAGTTCTTACGCCACCGTTTCCAACTCACTTTACAATGCGTCGAGGGGACTCTCCGTTTCCGGTTCTTTTTTTTAGGAACTACAAACAATTCGAAATACAATAATAAGAGGAGAAACGCATGTTTTCCGATGCCTTCGAAGTCAACAAGTTTTCGTCTAGTGGCCAGGGGACACGCCAGCTGCTCCGGCGAAAACAAACTTGGAGGATGAAGAAACTTGCCTGGGCGGAACAAAGAACGTAAACTTGCCCGAAAAAGGACTTCTATCCTCCAGTGTGAGTGTGGACCAGCACAAATTACGGGAAGTTTCTTCAAGGCGGCAAATGGAAGCCCCGCGGGCAGCCTATTTTATTATTAAGCCGAATGTCGGAGAAAAATGGAAAAAGCAGTGGAAATAGTGGTATAGATCTGGCCCGGACTGCAGCATGTATCATGTATAATGCATACCCCTATATGGACAGCCGACTCCCCATTATGCTTTTCCCTAATTAAATCCCATCGCATTCAGACTCCGCCGGAAGGGATGAGCGAGCCGGAAAACTGGGAAACAAAGCGAGTCGGGCAGGAATACAGCCATATATCGCAGAGGTTTACTCCAGCAAAGCCCTTTAGTCAGCATATTTGAATTGGGATTGCAGTCGAGGACCAGAGAGTGTGCACCATGTGGTCGGGGGTGGAAGCGGCGCAGCTCACATTGTGGTCAGGATTTGATGAGCTCAGTCGAAAAGGAAAATGGGGAAATCATGAGCCAGCCACGCGGGGCAAAAGCGAGTAAGTGAAAAAATGCTACCTAGCAAATATTTATTTAATGGAAGTTCTATCACGGAAAGTCTTGGTGAAGATTTAATTTCTATATTCCAGCACTATTGCTTAAGCTTTTGTGAAATATCTACTTTTCTCCGCAAATTATCAAATCAAATGTAGCATATTACAACAATAAGTCAAACATATTTAAATGACTATGTATGAAGTGTCTGCTTTTACTTAAGCTCTCCATTTGGATGCTCCTTTATTTCTAGGACACAAATACATATATTCCATTTAGAGACCGCACCAATTTGTCGCCATATAATTAGCTGCCCAATAAAAGAGGGAAATGGCACGCAATTAAGACCGAACGAACACCATAATTTTGCCCATTTGAGCACCTAGATTCGTTTTGGCCCGCTCTACGCAGTTGCTGTGTGCCAGATGCGACCGCAAATGGCACGTAAAAAGAAACATCCAGTTCCAGGCTAATGGTTGAGTCGCCCCCATTCCACAGCCACATCCACACCAATAGCCACATCCACGGAGCCCCGCAAAGAGTCGCACAAACAACGACATGCAGGACGACAATTATGCAATTTTTATGAGGCGCAAGTCAGAAAGTATGCTATGCCCTTTGAGCCCAGTTCACTGGGCACCGATAAGGGCCAAGAAAATAAAAAGCAAACAGCACCCAACTGCGGAAGGTAACCCCGCGCCAAAGGGGAGTTCGAGGTCACCAGCATATGTTTCTATATTCTGTTTTCTCTATTCGATCGCGGTGGCTTAGTCTGGCTTAGCATTTTGCGTTCACCTTTTTTAATTGGAGGAAGTAAAGGGGATGAACTTACGGTGGACAAATCCACAAAGCCCTGGAACTGTCACGGATTCGTTGGTAACTTGTTTCCAAATGCTCAGCCTGAGCTATGCAATGCTACATATTCAACAAATTACTTTGTTTTTATAGTATTATAGCCCATTTCAGATGAAAGAAAAACTTATCGCTTTTTCGTGGTACAAGTCCTCAAAAATATTTCATCGTTTCTCAATTTAGGTAAGTTTTTAAAGTTTTAAATATCATTCAGAACAACTTGGTCTTATGGCAAACTAATTCACTCGTCTGCAATTTCATCACTAAGTTCCGTGCAAATATTTATCCCGACTTTTTTTGAAAGATTATACCACCCAGACACTTGAGATGTTGACAGAAGTCGTCGCACTTGCAGCACGGCGTGTTACGAATATTACGTATACGCACAGAGAGAATTCTAGAAAAGCGCATTAACGCACTCGACATGATGTTCTGGGGTGTTCTGATGCTCTGCATCCTAAATCAGCCAGGATGCACTTGTCGAAAAGCTGTCCTCCTGGCGGTAAACTGCTATGTCGGAACTCACGCTAATCTTCTCGGGGGCAGCAGCTGCTGAGGATGAGCCGGCGCCGTGCTTGGGGGTTCCCGGCTTCGACATGGTGTGGGATTCGGGCGACGGTGGCTTCACTTCACTGGGTTGCTCGAAGGAACTGCGAGACACACAAGCGTGGCTCGAACGGGGCTCTATCAGGCGCACAGCAGCACTCGAGGATGGAAACCGAAATCGGATGCGAATCGGGCGGGAACGCGTTTCTGATGGGATGCGCAATCTTCGAACGCCTGGCGACGACTGCGAAAACTGGCTTATCATGGGAAAATGCGACGCCATCGCCATCGCCGGCGTGAAAAGCCGAGCTTTTCCGAGGCGAAACGAAGCCGAGCGAAATGGGGAGCAAAACAAACTGATGGAAAGTGAAATGGCCAAGTGAAATCGCCCACTCTGCCCACGCGCTCCCCCTCTAGTGCTGTCTCTCTCGTTCGCGCAGGGATGCTGCCGGGAAAAAGAGGCGGTTGGGGGCGGGCCAAGTGTTGAAATGTTGCCGTAGGGCAGTTTGTTGGGAAGGTGCTGGACAGAGCGTGGCCAGATGGTTGCCCACCAACTACGCACTTGGTAATTCGACTCCCAATGGAGTTTTGTGTTGAAAAGTATTAAGTTTATATCACATTTAGATATTGTGTTGCAGATCTTTCGACTTTGTGCGCAATAATAGTAGTTTCTTGTATCTTGAATGCATAACAATTACTTGAAATATGCAGTTAGACAAAGTGTGTTCAACTGATAGTTATAAAACCCTACCAATTAGAGTTAATGAACTACTTATTTGTTTGTGGCATAATTTTATAGTATTGTTAGCTTTGTCAAAAATAGATTAACACGTGAACTCTAGATACCAACCACAAAATATAAATATTTCTCAACCAACATTTGCATAAGCCAAGCAATCCCAAAGTACTTAACTGCACTTTAAACTTCAAGCAAGCATTCATATACGTTTTTCCCCATCTGGCAACGCTCATAATGCAACATTCACGCACACACGCGCAGCTACAGCTTCTGCCGAACGAATTCCGTTGCCTACTTTTGGGCGCGCTTAGTTTAGCGCCCACTCACTTTCGTCACTGTAAGTGTGTGCGTGCTTGTGTGTGTTTCTGCTGGCCTGCGTTTGTGTGGGTGGCTTGCGTGGGTTTATGTAAAAATCCTTTTTGTCTTACTTTGTTTTCGGTGGCATTGTTGAGCAGACTCTTTATTGTCGGCGAGTTCTCGCATTCGCAGCCCTTCTTCTCTGGTTGCTCTGAGCCTTTTTGGCCTTTTTGTTTTGATGTGCTAATTTGTCAGCGCGCGAGAAATGCGCAAATCCGCCTCCCCGGACGACCCGGCCACCCCAATTCCACCCACTTCTCTGGCGAAATGCGCATTAGAAATATGCGTGTCCTAGGTCAAGCCGGCTGCGGTTATGCCCCCGAGGGGCTGTGTCCGTGGGTGAGGGCGTGGCAGCCCGGTCGAACAATTTCTGATATGGAATGGATATGGAAAAAGGGCCACAGAGCATAAATATTCATAGGGAAAGGAGGGCAGAGGTGCGGTGATATGATGGAATGGATTACTATTATGTGCCGACATCGAAGGCCATCCCCTTCGCAACTACCGATGATGCAGCTCGAAAATGGCTGGCTGGCCAAAGTGAAAGTAATTTAAAGTTGGATGGGAATAGCGCAAAATGCTGAAACCAATTAGGGGTAAGCCAAAAATATGGGATGAAACTGAAGCCAGCTTTGGCCTGGAAACTTCATACTCCGTGCGATTTTAAATTATTTCGATTGGCACAAGCGCAAAAGATATTTCAAAAATTTAAAAAGGTTGTTTCAGTTCCATTATGTCAACCATATAAATTGTATGTTATACGAGAACAAATGATCTCCTCAAAATTTGCATGCACTTCCGCCAAGGCCATAAGCAGATAAGTGTCATCATTTTTTGTGTTTCAATTTCGACACGCGCTTTAATTAAACAAATGGGAATGATGATGATGATGATGGGAGAAAGCGCATAAACCCGCCAGTCAGACAAAGGAATTAAGCGAAAGGCGGGCGAAGGAACAGCGCTGCATGCACACAAACAACGAGCAGCAACAAACACCATTGTCAGCCACAATTATCCAGGCAGGTGCTCCGAACCCACAACAAAACCCGCCCAGGAGGAGGATTTATGGGCGGGCAGGCGTTGAATGGGCACATGGGGAAGATACGCCTTTCTCGAGCGGTTAGCTGATGGTGTAGGTGTGGCAGACAATGGCTGAATGGGCTCCCAACGGATGAGGGGAGTGGGGGCTAAAACTGGGGTGGCTGCAATTGAAAGTGTGTAAGCCGATTGCCCAAGGCGGCAAAAGCTGCGGAGCACGGGTTCAGGTGGGCCAACCTGCGGATCCAAGTAGTTGGCTGAGTAGCTGGGTAGCTGTGTAGCTGGGTGTCTGAGTATCTGGGGAGTTGGCAAAGCGCAAATATCCTATTTATGTCAATTCGCAAAGTTAAGCGGGAAAGTAGGAACTCAACTTCAAGGTTTTCCCACCAAACAGACGCTAAATTCCAAGAGATAAACAACGACTGGTCGGCAGTCAGCGAAACAGGAAGCAATGGCTCTTGGTAAACAAATCCAATCAATTTTTTTGGTGGCTTGGAAGTGGGAACTTGGGCAAAAGCCATCTCAAGGGTACTGTTCTTCAATGGGTTAAAATGTAGAAACAAATTTAAGCACTTTGTGCAAATTGTCGAGCCAAAAAGGGGAACACAAGCTCATGAATTTTGATACACAATTCAGTCTTTTATCGTATTTTACTAATTATGCTAATGAAAAAGAGCTAAAAATAAATATATTTTTGGATACATTAAAGAGCCCACTGAATACTTGCAACATTTTAAATCCCGCCCTACATTCACAGGAGCATCCGGTTCCCCCTTGGAACCGCCCGCACCAGCAGGATCAGCCCGGAACACTTAAGCCCAAATGGCAACACAAACACACGTCCTGGAAGGACCAACAGACGAAGGATGACAACGGCGACACTTGAGCAAATGCGTTTGCCGAATCCTCCTTTGTGCCTCCTGCCTCCTGCCACCTGCCACGCCCCTTGAGCTGCGCCCCTGCCCCGCCAAGTGGCAGCCAATCTTCCGAAATTCCGCCGCAACGACATAATGTATGCGCTCGATATTTACGCATTTATTTATGCCGCTCTTTATTGGCTTTTTATCGTTCATTTATTTTGCTCGTTAGGTTCGCGTCGTCGTAGTCGCGAACTCACGCCCCCTCCCCACTTATTTGCCCAGCTATTTTTGGACTCACAAAAGGGGGGGCGATAGGAGGGTCCACGACATGGAATGGATGCATGCGGTGGCCAAGCGGACGGATGATGGGGGGAGTATGGGCATGGCTTATGGGAACATCGATCATACGCCGGTGAAAGGTCGTTCGAATGGAATGCAAATGAAGCTTTGGTCACCAAAATCCCCGCGCTGATTGATAAGCGCCATCAGCAGCATCATTACGTTATCATCCGGCTCCACTCGCCCCAAATTGAAATGCAAAGTGTAAGCAAAACCCGTGTTACTAACACCTGGTCCGGATTCCCCCACCACCACAGCTTCCTCCTGGCAGGCGAATCACCTAGCTCGGGTTCCACCCTCCTCCACCTTCCATTTTATTCCGAACCGAAATTTAATTAACATTTTTAATTCCCCCATTTGGCGCGGCTCAAGAAAGGCTCTCCCCACTTTCCTGGGAACACTTTGCTAAAGGGGGGTTTATTATTTATAGATTCAGCTAAAAAAACAGTGTAATTAGAAGTTTAGCCGTTCCACAAACGAGGGTCTAATGTCTCTTTGCTGAGGAAAAAGTGAGTTTAAACACAAGACAGGTATTCAAATTTGATATCAAATTCTTAGCAACTTAGCAATATCCTTTGATGTTTCGATAAATCAATTTAACTAAATTAATTAAAACAGCATAAAAAGCCAGGCATTTATAAGATCACAAAATATAATTAATTAATTAATTAGTGTGGTTAACCTCATATCAAATGTATGTACACAATAAATTGTCACCTTAATTCGTTTTAATTACCCATTCACTGCCTATAGACCACCCAATTTCTCTCTCTGTACGCTTGGTATTCGATGTATGTATGTGCAGAAATCATTTTGAAATGGATCGTCTGTCCAATGAACCCGGTCTTTCCAGTGAGTGTGCCCTGGTCAGTCCGCTCAATTAAAGCTGCAGTGTGGATGCCATTAAATGGACGTCTTCCCCTACTCCCATGCAACTCTTTGGCGTCTTCCCATTGCCCCCACTGGGCCCACTGCCTCCACTGCTCCCAACCGCTGACAAATTCGCTTGGGGCTACTCTGCTGAAATTCCATTGTGTGGCAATCCCACACAGAAGCATAAGCACTGCCACAGCCACGATGACCGCGCTGTTTTGGGGGCTATTTGCATGGGGACACCTATTTTTAGCTAGACAGTGGAGCAATGACTCTTTTATGTCCCGCGAGTGCGAATATGCCATTGGAATATTCGAGGGTAGCAAGTCAAACTGATTTGGTGCGTTGGCATAATGAGAGCGTTACTATTCTAGTGCTTGTGTCCTATAAGGATCAGGATCATGCCCACTAGGTTTCAGATGCAGTTACTCAGAGTTCTTTAATATTAAAGAGCTGTATGCTCCGTGGTGACCTGTGCCACCTACGAGTATACCATAAAGCCTTAGTTCTGCCGACCAAAAGGCCATTTTAACCACTCAAGAACAGACATACCCGTACATGCATTTGAGACCCCGAGAGCTGCCCTTCAGAAACACACACACATTCATGGGAGGCAATCGGTCTTGTGATAGGGAACACTTCCGACGACCTTGATCCGAGCACAATTTGGCCCCACTCATTACGGCGATGTGTACAACGTACGAGTGTTTCAGATTAATTAAAGCAGTCGGGCCAAGCCAAACAGCATCGCCATCGGCCGAGAAATGCCGACTGGCTGTCTGAGCCCCGCCACCCACGGCCATTGGTGCCTAATCAGATGTATACATGTATATCGATGCTACTGGGAATGGGACTGTGCCTGGGACTGTTGTTTCTACTGGGAAAGTGTCGGCATGGGTGAAACACATTAAACGCCTCGAGCCATAAATTACGAGCCGTGCCAGCAGCAGTGCTGGCCACATAAATCTGAATTAGTGGCAAGCGGGGCAGCGAGCAACAAACAAAATCGAGTATCGATCTCACGATCCGTGGTCACTTGATGCCGGTACCTCGTAAATGGTATTCATAACTCTCACCCGCTCCACCAGGGATTCGGCGCGGCGCGCGAATGAGGCGCGTTTGTCGGCAATGGACATGGTTGGACTGGGGCTCTGGATGCGGTTCGGGATCGATGATTGGGACTGGGCTATCCGGATGATGGTGGGAACCGACAAGTCACGCGGGGGTGTAGGTATCACCGGGGAACGCAGCTGAAATGAAAAGAGGGAGAACTTCAAACAGGCTGTTATCTATCTAATTCACTCGATCGATATGGATTTAAGTTTGTAATAACTAAGCAAATATCACACGGCACACGCTAAGTCCAATCATATGCAAATACAGTGGACACCAACAAGAACAAATGCCAAAGTCTAGTTCCTAGTACAAGTACAATCTATTCAGAAGCCATCTTGCTAGCCGAATTCCTTTTATTTCTATTCTTAGGGTTAAGCACTTTATAGTTTATAGTTCATATAGCACTATTTGCCAAAATGATATATTAGGGCAACATTCGAGGTGGAGGTCCCGGCCCCAAAAGTCGGAAATCTACCGCGTATGTGTAATATTTTTGGCGGACCCAGAAGAAGACGGGCAATGATCAACTTGGCGCTGAAATGCAATTAATATGCAAGTGACACCTCATTGTGATGGTACTATTCTGGCCTATTACCGTATGGACCGAATCACAATTAGGACGCAACTTCAACTTTGGGCTCGAAAGTGTCAGCCACCGAGCTCGGCATAAATATTCGAGAGGAAGTTATCAACAACTGGCATTAAAATCGGAACGGGAAAGACGCGACTTTCGGCCGGAGAGGATCGCATGCGATAAGAACGCGTCCAAGTCGGAGGAATACCGCCGTAGAACTGATGACACACCCAGTCCGAATGCTCGACTTTTGTAGCGTGGCGAGCATAAAGAGAGTGCGTTGAAATGGGAAATTCATTATTTTATTTTTAAACGTCGTCGCCCTCTCTTTCTTCGCAGATTGGCTTTTCCTCGCTTGTTTCTTGTTTCGTAGCAGATTGATTTATGGATTTCGCTGCAACAGGTGCGCTGGTCAGTTGACAGAGCGCCGAATGACCGCCGGACACACCCACTGCTTCCAATCTGGAAAACTGATTGGGACACAAAGCTGCATCCAATTTGCATAATCCCATCAAAGAGCACTTGGACCCAATTATGATAATTTCGGCTTGACGCACTAGGCATTATTGGCATCGAAAAATTGGAACTGCAGTTCAAATTCAAAAACAAGGTACGGAGAAACTAAAACAAGAGAGAATGCTACAGGCGAGTTCCCCGACTATTAGCTACCCCTTACTCTGTTAGTGAAATTGCAAGCGGGAATTTAAACATTTTCGGGCACAGCAATATAAATTTGAAAAAACTAAAAAAATCTGCATACTAAATCTCAATTTCCTAGCTTTATAGTTCCTGAGATCGCGACGTTCATACGAACGGACAGACAAGCGGACGGACATGGCCAGATGGATTCGGCTAGTGATCCTGATCAATATGTATGATTTATAGGCTCGAAAAACACTTCCTTTCACCTGTTACATATTCGTTAAAAAGGAATCTAGTTTTTTTTCTTAATCAACGAGTAATGGGTATAATTATATTTTTCATTGCGACCCGTTCATTAATCATGAGAGATTACTGAAGCTTACTAGTTCTGCCATTTGGTCTATAAGACATATTAGTATTGTAATTCAATTCAATTCGTTCAAGTCTAGCGTTTGTACTTCTTTTAGTCGAAATAATTCCCATATGAATGGAAGACCGTTTCAAACCGGAGTATTGAAACCAGCGCTCATCGTCGTCTAACATTGTAGTTGAAAAAGTAAAAAGGAGATGAAAATTGAAGTATCAAGTGTCATTAAAATAGGCTTGGTTTATTTTTTACCAGCCAATTTTTAGATAACCATTGCTAAACTCTTAGCATTAACTTTCAAAAATCGATGCGAATAGTTTGCGAATCTACATTCTGCCGAAACTAATTAAAAAGTAAAAAACTGAACTACAACTTCTACATATCTAAGTAGAACACACTAATTCTACACAACATTACCGAGATTACACACCTCTTTTAGCGAAGTTATCCTCCCAATTTAATTTCCCTTAGCGGAGCTAGCCACCACATACTAATAAAAGTTCACCTTGTTCACCTTGCATAATAAGTTTAAATAATACAATAATATGCTTAATCACGTATTGCTTATACAATTTAAAGGCTAAAGTATTTTTAGGTTTGTCTATTGATTAATTCTCTGAAAACAGTTTCCATACGGATATATTATTTGTTAAATGGCAGTTGACTATCTTAAAATTGACATCCTAAAACTTAGCGGAATTCCCCTCACTTTCTAACGGTTATTTGCTCTATTTTCAAACGAAAGTAATCGATGGTAGCGAAGAGCGTATCGATGTACGAAAGTTGTGGTGGCAGCGATGGTATCGCACAAATATCGATTCTAGTGCCAGCCCTATTTTTTGTGCAATTATTTATTAAAAATAAGCAACGACGTGAGCGAACGACACGACCCACGAACGAAGGCAACGAAATGGCAACGCGCGGCGGACCAATGGTCGCGGGCACCGATGGCAACGACTTCGAGTTCAGGCAGCGCGTAGCTGGCACATATCAAATTAGGTTAATAACACTTCGTGCTATCGCCAGCTCTCACCTACACTCGAAATTATCTAATTACTGGGGCGCCTGCGGCAGTAGATGCACCTGCAGGTGGCGCCTACTGCAGCCGATTGGCAGGTGGCGCCCAGCCATGGTGGCGGAGCACCCTGGAGCAGCTGCACCCACCCACTTGCTGCTGCAGGGGTCGGGTGGGCAAAGTGCCAGCTGGGCAGCATGTGCGCCCCAGTAAGGGGCTCACCCACACAGATCCGCCACTGAACGACCACTTTCTCTGCTCTTTTAGCCTGCTGAACAAGTCCAGGTTGAAGTACTGCATCTTCTTTCACGCCCTGCTCTTCTTCGTGATGCTGGCCAAGCTGACGTCGGACATCCTGGATCGCCTGGATATCTTTGTGCTGGAGATCGAGGAGCTGGAGGTCCCACCGCCTCTGTGGTGGGAGTACGTGTGGGCCGCGTCGTTGCTCACCTCCTTTCTGGGCCTTTCGGCCGCCAGGGGCAACAAGGTGCGCGAAATGCAGAAGTATATGGTGGCCATCCTGCTATTCGCCATCCTGCCGCTCTTCTACTGCTTCGCCTACTACTTCTCGGACGTGTGGGAGTTCGCCACGCTGGACAAGTCGGTGGAGCTGGACGAGACAGACATCTTTGTGTGGCGCGTAAGTGGCTGGGCCTGTTAATCTCTGAAGAGCCGCCCTACTAATCCTTTGTTTTCCCGCAGGGCTATCCGTACGGCGTCTTCTGGTATGCCTTCTGCTTTGTGGGCTTCCAGGTGCACGGATTTACGCTGTACTTCGCCTACAACCTGGTCAAGGCCTGGAAGGCCAGAACTGCCACGCGCAAGTTCCAGTAATCTAAATACTCGCCAAACTAGTAAACGCCGGAAAGCAGGGCTAGTTGTAAATAATTTGGAAACTTGAAACTAACTCAAAACACTAGTGCACAAAAGCGTAATGAAACTATGGTAAATCTAAAGTTATGCAGCTGTTAAGGTATCGCACACTTAGTCATACAGGAAGGGAAACATATGGTCGAAACTGAGCGAAGCGTCGGCGGTAAAGTTATTGTTAGTTGAAAGTTAGTTGAAACCGTTCAAATTGATTAAATAGACTCTTATCCATATACACATGTACACCTATACACATAGACATACAAATATACACACACACGCAGCCTTGTGAGGTCAACTAAAGACAAGAAGCAACTGAAGCCACCAAATTTCCCCGAGTCGGAATAAAAACTGAAAACCAACCTAGAGATCACTTCATTTTTGCTCACTTACATTTCGACGTGCCTCGTGTTTGTTAGAAACGTTTTATATATATATTTACACATGAAAATATGCGTACATCAGTCTATGTTTGCGTCCGCGGATGGTTACTTCCTCGCCTAGTTGATAATTAGTTCACTTTTCTACAAGTTTCGAAACCGTTTCATTTTTGCCAGTACATTAATTTTGAATTTTATTCATCGAACCGCACAGTGCCATGCTGTGAGTCGTCTGGTCGGGTGGCGAACGTTTGAGAACTGCCCCAAACTATTTACAACCTTCTGTCACTGTTTACACACTACTATAAATAAGGATTCAAATGCAATTTGAGTGTTAAAGCAAAGTTCTTCAATTTCTGATCGTCAATAATACTGTGTAATGACAGGCATGTCGCCAAACTAAACTGAGAATTGAATTTTAATGTAATGATGTTTTTTAAATCGTAATTTATTATTCGAATTTTTAAGTAGTTTTTTAAAAATCGATCAATAAAGATGCATATATATTTGTTCTTCTGAGTGGGTTAAAAAACGCATTTTATTGTGGTTGATTCAAAACAAATATTGATAAGCATACCTATTAAGTCACTTAATGTTCATATGCCCATCTATTTATCATAGTTTACAACTTTAAAGAAGCAAATACAAGTTTTCAGCTTTATTTCCTGAAAAACACCACCAAATAAGGACCTTCCCCCAATGCAATGCAATCCAACCCAACCCCACAGGCCGTTGCAATGCGGCTGGCAGGCCGAGTTGGCCACAACAATCCAGTTTTAGTGACCATTTGTGCATCGAGGCGAGTGGAGGAGCAACAGCAGGCGAGCATTGCGCAATTGTTTACAATTGGCGACGGAGAGCCAGGAAGCTGAGAGAGAGAGGGAAAAAGCTGTGGCGGAGAGCCAAAGCTTTTCCGCAGCATCCTTTTCTTCCTGCTCCGCCCGCTCTCTTCATTTTCCATTTGGACGTTGCCTGTGCGAGGAACGGATGCCGAATTTTCCAATACTTCATTTTGGACCGAAGTAAACACGAAAAAAATTGTGAAAAATTCAAAATTACGAAATTACTCGCATTAAATTTAAATAATAAACGACTGGTGGAGCAGAATGCGCGGCGAGGAGGCGACCTACAGGCGCACCACGCGCGAGAAGATTGTGCTGCGAGGGAACACAACCATACGCACCATGGACTCCACTTCCACATACCTGCCCGTGATGAGTCCAGCGGGGTGAGTGCTTCGCGAGGGGTCCAAAGGGGTGGGTGCCAGTTGGAGGCGCAAGGCGTGCCGAGACACTTGAGCGTTCCATGACTGTCGCCTCGCAATCGATTTTTATCTCGCGCTGCAGCTGATTTTCAGATACAGATACAGATACACTATATGTATGTGTGCGCATCCGAAACGGCCTTCGCTTGTGGCTCACCTCCGGATTATCGGATTCTGCCTACATGCACATTTAAATGTGGACGAACCACTCCAGGCCCCCAATGGCGGTGCTCTCAAACGTATGCTATAGTTTCTGGGTCCTCGGGGCAGGCCAACTCAAGAACCGGCTTCCTTCGGCCGCATGCAAGCCTGCCATTAAATTACATTGCCGGCAGATTATTGGGAAACCACTGCCGTTTGAGTAAATACTCGGGCGTACGCGAGTGGAACGCCTTGCTTTCCCCAGAAATCGATGGAATCTTGAGCCAGAAGCTAGCGTGCATTGACCACAGTCCAGCGCGTTGGGTAACCCAAGGAGTTGAAAGTGCTGTGGTTTGACATCGAAGCGGGAATGTCCTTTAGACAATGAGGAAACTTCGACAAGCAACTGTGGTCAGAAAGTAGACATTAGTAGAAATATTATGAATTTCATTAATTTATATATTGCATATATTCTTTCTTACATATCAATAGCTATTTACGATGAACAGCAGAACAAACATAAATCCTTTAAATTGAACTCCATATATTTGAATTTCGTTCAATTTTTAGAAAGTTCTCGATCGCATTTCCCAACTCCGATCGGCGATTTCCTTGTTTTCCCCCAAGTCGAGATACTCTTTCCCCGTAATTTACCATGATTGAAACCGCCCCCAAGTAGCGCCCAAGCGAAACTTCCTTTAACCTCAATTCGCAGTCACACGGACGCACACCAGGCAACTGGGAAAACTACCCGGCCCGGTCCGTTCCGTTGCGGAATGGTAGTGGTGGTCGGTTTGTTGTGGACGCGTCGTCCAGTCGAGCGGTCAGTTTCAGTTGGCCTGCAACCCTCGAGTCGCCTGGTCGGGTCGCGTTTTCGAACTCCGAGTGCGAGCCAATCGAAGGCTCCGGGCGCAGACTGTCAGGTAGCAAAGTTTCCGCCCGAACATATCCGCGTGTGTTTTTAAATTCATAGTGAAGTGTCTCGTCCTTATCTTTGTGACGCCGGCACAGCGCCATGTTCAACACCAGTGCCCAGAATTGGTTCGGCATGGGCCAGACAGCCGTGGATCCGAGCGGCGGAGTGGCCCAGTTGCTCAACAACAATTCGAGTCTCTACAATCAGCAGCAGCAGCAGGCGGCGGCGGCGCCACATTCCTTCATGCGCCAGCGATCGCTGACCAGCTCCAATCCCGCCCTGGAGCGCTCAAACGCCTTGGCCACGCGGCCCCAGTCGCCGCCCAACGTCCAAGTTCAGTACGAGGTGGCGGTACCCTTCGTCTCCACCTACCGGCACACTCCATACCACTCGCTCTGGGATCTGCACCAGTGGTAAGAGCTAGTAGAGATCTGTGGCCACAAGCAATCCACCTTGTAAGATCTTACTTTCGCAGTTGAATTCCTTGACCTGGCAGTTGTTAACTACCCCGTTGGTTGGTCAACTATGAACCCTACAGTATTTCCTTTGTTGCATACAAGAAAGCCACCAGCTACCTTCTTGACCCCATCCAGTTTCCTTTCGCGAGTATATTTCTGCCAGTCATAATTGCCATTTTGCTGTAATTTGCATAGGACGAAATGTCCTGTGTTGTGCCAATGGGATTAGCATAAACACCTCTTGGTGACACGATTTTAAGGGGCCCATCATAACTACCAGTCCAAGGAAATCCGCCATCACTGGACTTTCCCATGCCGGGCTTTTTCCACGCTCAATCCGGCCTTGTAACACTTTGCCAATCAATCAATTGCTCAGTTCAAATGCAAGGAATTCCTAGATTATGGCCCATTGATTCGTGCATAGTAAAGGGAACAAATAGGCAGTGGCCTAGTTAACCGCTCCACTAATCATTCCCATCAGGAATCAGGAGCCGAGAATCAAAGAATTCGTGGGCGAGCACATAGAGGAAACATTAACCCAAATTCGAACGAGTACAGCCCGCAATATAAATACCAAGCGGATGTGCCAGGAGTCAGGCAATATGGCCGGGAATTATGGCTGTGCTGCTGGTGCTGCTGCCAACTTAATTAGCCAGGCGTAAAATATATTGCGGCCCACTTCCCAGATCGAGATTTACAATGTTGCCTCAAAGGCTTTAATGCCTCCAGATGACGCATGCAAAGGCGAAAAACACGTCGAAAATACAATTCAAATGCGAATACAAAAGTTAACAATTGTCGCCGACACGTCAATAACCTGGCCAGGAGCCAACGAGTTTATTGACCCCACCTGCGGTTTGAATAGGCGCCCCTTGGGAGGCGCCACTAACTCTTCGTTTCCCGGAAATTCCCGAGCATTGTCTGCGAAGGGGCAGGATGGGAGGGTCCTCTGCAAGGGCTAACTAATATTAGACGGCTAGACACGAGGATTCCAACCGGTATATGTGTGTGCACACACCAGGACACGCGAGCCACTTGTCCGCGGCTGATAAAGCAAATGACCTTTGCGACATGGCCAAGTTGAATGGCAGCTCCATGGAGCCACCAAATAGTTTTGGGTAGTTAGCTATAAGTTTTAAAAATGAACCCATAGGTTTTTGTTTCGCGTTGTTGGGGGCTTTTATTTATATCCTTACCAGCTATCAGTTATATGTTATGTTTTTTCACAGACAGCCATATGCGATAAGGAGTTGTAATAAGTTAGTTCTTAATCCTTCTTAAGTGGCTTAATTAGATAGTATAGTATAGTTTTCCGCAGCAAGCAAATAAGAAGGTATTCCAAAGGTGTTTGAGCCCTCACTTCTGAAAACGTAGTTTCCTATAGTTTACCATAGTTTGTTTTTTTCCCAAAAAAAAAAAAGATAGAATAGATAATACGTATTTCTATAGTGTGCAACATCTTAAAGATACATCTCAAAATACCTAATTAAATACAAAAATATATATGTATGTTCTTGGCACTAATGGCATTGATCATATTATGCTATTATAGGTCAAGGCCTAGTATCGATTCCTCTTTCCTTTTATAATGTACATATGTATCTATTCTACTCGGTAAGAACAATCAATGGATATCCTTTCCTCTTCCAGCTCATCCACACCTCCAACAAGCCTTTCGCACATGGCCCGAATGATGGACTCCCTGATCCTGGACTCGCTGTCCCCATTTGGCTTCACGAAGATCACGGCCACCAGTCGACCTTCCCGGAACGCCAGCTTGAAAAAGAGTTCAGATGGCGGACACTCCACGACAGTGGAACGTCACCGGCCCATCAACAACCTGGGCTCGAATGCACCTGGGGGATTGGGCATTGGCGGAAGTGTTCCGTTGCGCAGCAAGCAGCGGCTACCCACGCAAGGTTGGTGCTCCGGGTGGCGGGGTTTCCTATATAATCATTAAAATGCAGTCTCCGCCGCAGAAGTGGCACCACAACCGCGAGCCAGTCAGACGGCGCAGATGCCATTTCCGTCGCAGCAGCAGGATAATCGGTGGGTGTCCTCCCTGCGTCGGCGGGATCCCGAGCTCCAGCCCACACTACCCTCCATCAACAGCAATGCGAACAGCAGCAGCCTCAGCCAGAGCCACCACGGGAGCGCCGGGAACGTGGGATTGGCGGGCGCAGGAGCACCCACAACCGCCGCCAGCATGGGCGCAATGCGCCTGGGGCGACCAGCAAGGGCGTCCGCCATGACCGCCGCCCTGCGAAAGAGCCGATCCGTGGAGCGCCTGCGGGCCAGGAAGCTCAGCACAAACACCCAGCTTAACTTGAAGCACAAGCCGGTTAAGAAGAACTCGCTGGACGAAAACTCCAACTCGGATGACCAAGACGCCACCACATCCCTGGAAGACAACTCGCACGTTCAGTCCCTAGCCACTAGCCACAACACGCCCAAGTGCTCACCCAAGACCAAGGCCAAGCACTTCTCGCCCTTGGGCTACGAGATTCATCTGGTGGACACCCTGGAGAAGGACATTCTGCAGCGCCATCCGTGCATCAAGTGGACCGATGTGGCTGGGCTCAATGAGGCCAAGACAATACTCCAGGTGAGCTTTTGTTTTCCGATATTATGTTCATCTATGTAGAATAGGTTAGAATTTGAAATCCTAAGATATTGCACCTCAGAGGAGGCAGAAAACCTAATTTAAAATGAATTTAATACTTCCTTTTTGCCCAAATAGGAAGCAGTGGTGCTTCCGGTAATTATGCCGGAGTTCTTCAAGGGAATTCGACGACCGTGGCGTGGAGTGTTGATGGTCGGTCCGCCGGGAACAGGCAAAACCATGCTGGCCAAGGCGGTGGCCACAGAATGTGGAACCACCTTCTTCAACGTGTCCTCCTCGACCCTGACCTCCAAATACCGAGGAGAGAGCGAAAAGCTGGTGCGACTCCTGTTCGAGATGGCCCGCTTTTATGCGCCCAGCACCATTTTCATCGACGAGATCGACGCCCTATGCGCCTCCAGGGGCAGTGACTCGGAGCACGAGGCCAGTCGGCGGTTCAAGGCCGAGCTGCTCATCCAAATGGACGGACTCAACGCGAGCATGCAGGAGGAGAAGGTGATCATGGTGCTGGCGGCTACCAATCACCCGTGGGACATCGATGAGGCTTTCCGAAGACGTTTTGAAAAGCGAATCTACATTCCTCTCCCAAACGGTAAGTGCCAACCACTTCCCTTCCTGCAGAGAATAATTGTAATATTATGCTCCAGAGGACACCCGATCGGCTTTGCTCAAACTCTGCCTGAAGGACGTTTGCCTGTCGCCCAGTCTGAACATAGGAATGATCGGCGACGAACTGCAGGGCTACTCGGGGTCGGACATAAGCAACGTGTGCCGGGACGCCTCCATGATGGCCATGCGGCGCCTCATTTCCGGACGCACTCCCGATCAGATTAAGCAAATCCGTCGCGAGGAGGTCGACCAGCCGATTACTTTGCAGGATTTCCAGGATGCCCGTCTGCGCACCAAGAAGTCCGTGTCTGCCGACGACGTTGCCCGCTTCGAAAAGTGGATGGAGGAATACGGGTCGTGCTAGTTGTACGGGCTGCTGGCCCAGCACCCTCGATGATGATTGTATCCCATGTGTACTTCCAATTCCCGATCGCAATTATTTGTAACCTGTATAAATCGTACTCGTTAGACGAAATGTTTTCGGTTTTATATACGCTTAATTGCTCAAGTGCCCCACGCCCAGCATTGCTCCTCTATGTACGTGCACACGGTAATCTGATATCTTATAAATACATAATATTATATACACTGAAAATATTTAATTTGTAATATTTATTCAAAAGAATCCTACTGTAGGCTTATAGCAACATAATGTATTTTGTAATCAACATATTTGAAAACAGAAACGAAATAAATTAATCAACACCTTTTGGATCCACAGTCCCTATCAGGCCCTCAACTTTGCAATGGTGCTCTGGTACTCCTGCTCGACCACCATGTATTCCTCATGCAGCTGCTCCATGCGTTGTTGAATGGTTGGTAGGCGAGCACGCAGCATTTCAGTGTCCATCTTGAAGCGCTCCATTTTCTTCAAATCCTTTAACTGCTTGTAATAGACCGCATTAAGCCGTTTCTTAACTTCCAGGCGATAGGGTCGGTACTCCTTTTCATCCTTAACATTGGTGTAGAATAAACGCAACAGCTCGTACACTTTACGCACCTGGATGGGATTGAGCTTCAGAGCCTCGCGGGCTTCCCGCACCATCTCCTTGTTGAAGCCCTTGACTATCTCGCCCCGGGCAAACGACTTCAATTCCATGCAAGATCGCGCGTCCACAAAATTCCTCAAACGCTGGAAATCCTCAGATGGATCCTCCACTGTTATGTCCACAACATTCTTCTGTGCCTGATAAAACCTGTAAATGCTCTCGACCAATTGGGTAGCCAAGCCGAGTTTCTGGAAAGGCGGCAGTATCAGCATCTGGCTTATCCTGGGCCTCTTGTTTTGCGGATAGGCGTAGTACTCGTATACGGTGGTGTAACCAACAGTGGCGTACTGCCACTGGCAATCGTTGTTCTTGTACTTTTCGTAGCTGAAGGAGAAGAGAAGAGTACGTTGTTATTGAAACCAGCTGCTGAGTTTGATAACAAAATAAGCCAATCTTGTCGCAGAAAACTTACCACAAGAAGTAGCACCACTGTGGATCATCAGTGTCGATGTAGGAGGCAGCGTCCACGAACCACAAGATGAACGTCTGCAGCCGGGCAAAGAACTTTAAGAATGATGAGCTCTTGTAGTCGCACTGGTAGATCTCGAAAAGGCGCTCGCTGCCGTCGTCCGATACCCGCCTGTATTCGCTTATCTTCTCACCGAAGGGCTGAAATTTGTCAGCCTTGTCCAGTGTCTTGAGAAACTCATCAAGATTGATGAAGTAGCAGCCGTCCGGCAGACTCTGAGCAATTGTGCTGACGACGTCGTCGGCCTTGATCTCTCCACCGGAGATCTCATTCACCCGTTTGCCATAATCGACGCCAAGGTAGATGTGCAAAGGTCCTGCCGTGTACATTACACGGACGTGCAAGTCCTGGTAGCCGAAGATCGTCTCGGTCTCCCCGAAAATCTGGTGGGCCATTGCGGGATGAAAGGTCAGGGCATCATTGTTGATGTCGGCCTTGTCACGGACTAAAAACGGAACCATTGCAGGGCTACCTCGGTAAGAAACAAGGATACTTACTCAGCTTAAAGTCTACCACTTCGAGAGCATCAATTACAAAGTCCTGGTACTTCTCGATTTGTGCCATTGTGGGGTACTTCAAAAGACGGCAATCAGTTCGCTTCCGCAAATGGTGGACCAGAAGATCTTTCCGGAAATTTTTACTTGTGACTGTCACGTAGTTTGAAGCTACCTTGTTGCTTTAAAAATCCAAAAGCACGTTGTTTATAAAACCAGACAGCTTATTGCGGGTGTTCTAGCGCAATTTTCGCGGCTAAACAAAGTGATTGGCTTTCCAATAGTGTTGGACAACGCAAGACGGTGAATACAACACTAACCACGGATAGGGCTGTCAGATGTGTCGTTTAAGCGATAGTTTAACTAACAAATATGTGTGGATTGCAGGTTTGGTAAGAATGAGATTTATTATAAAAGTAATTATATCATTTTATTGCCATACAAATATTGTTGTTTTTCAATCAGAAATTACGCAGATAGTGTTGTTCGATTGTTAAATCTCTGACAACCCTATGCGATATTTACCGTTGTTTTCTTGATTTCGCAGTCTTCCATTTTTCTAACAAATATTGGGCCATATTTTGAGTTGAAATCATAAAAAAACGTTTTGGAATTTTTATCCTTACAAAAATATGTTTGAATGTTACACATCTCGCTCTGGTACTATCACTTCAAAATTCACCTTTTCAACACTACAAAATCCCGCAGCCAACTTAACACAGCATTTGTAAGCAAAAATTTGTGCGGAGATTATTATTAGAAAAAAGCCGCTTTTGCATCCAACAACTTTAAGAAAAGGAGCAGACAAACCAACCAGGTTGGAAACAAGACGACGTTTATCATTTCCCATAGTTACAAACAGTTTAAGTAGATTCCGTAGCAGGGCAAAGGCGAGATATAGGTAGGTTGGAAAACTGCTTCGTCATATCGGCAATAATTGAAGTAAACATTGTTTTGTAGAACACAATGGACACCTATTTGTTTGATGGCGGCCGCATCACCAAGATGGAGGTGGACTACGAGCCGGCGTGCAACGAGAAAATCCCCCTGGCGAAAGAGCTTGCCAAGAAAAACCCCGACGCCTTTCACGAAGCCATCGAGATGATGCTGCAACTGGAGAAGCAGACTCGCCTCGGCGCCGACATGGTTTCCTGCTCACGAGTCCTGGTTGCCATCTGCCAGATCTGCTTTGACGCGTCCAACTGGAACGCGCTCAACGAGTACGTGTCCCTGCTGGTACGCCGTCGGTCTCAATTGAAGCAGGCCGTGGTCAAGATGATCCAGGAGTGCGTCACGTACGTGGACAAGACACCCGACAAGGAGACTAAGCTGAAGCTTATCGACACACTTCGCTCGGTTACCGAGGGCAAGATTTACGTTGAGATCGAGCGGGCCCGTCTTACTAAGATTCTGGCCGACATTAAAGAAGCCGATGGTGATGTAGCCGGAGCTGCCACCGTCATGGAGGAGCTCCAAGTGGAGACTTATGGCTCCATGGATAAGCGTGAGAAGGTGGAGCTCATCCTGGAGCAGATGCGCCTTTGTCTGCTGAAGGAGGACTACGTATCCACGCAGATCATTGCCAAGAAGATCAGTATAAAGTTCTTCGACGATCCGGCACAACATGATCTCAAGCTGAAGTTCTACTATCTAATGATTCAGTTGAACAGAGACACCTCCTTCCTTAATACTTCGCGCCATTATCAGGCCATAGCGGAGCCTCCTCGCAAGAAGACTGGCCTTACACCCGTAGACTCTGCCGCGTCCACGGATGAGCAAAAAAAGAAGGATGAGGACAAGAAAAAGAAGGAAGAAGATGACAAGGATAAGAAGCCAGAGGTTGCTACAGAGCCTGAGGTCGAAATCGAACTAACCGAGGAGCAGAAGAAGGAACTGACGGAGAAACTAGTTTGTGCCGTGCTTTATTGCGTTTTAGCTCCCTTCGACAACGAACAGAGCGACATGATGGCACACCTTTCGAAGAACAAGAAGCTGGAGGAAGTGCCAGCCTATAAGTAAGTACATTTGATTCGAGCTCAATGGAAAAATTTTATTTTATTTTCCATTTATAAGGGAAATTCTGCGCTTGTTCATGTCAAAGGAACTGATCAACTTCGACACATTTAATGCAGACTTTGGGCTCGTGTTGGCTGAAAATGAGATGTTCAAAGATAGCACCAAGCATGGCAAGAAATGTATCACCGAGCTTAAGGATCGTCTAATAGAGCATGTAGGTCTTGTTGCTTAAAATTACTACTAATTATAACTAATTGCTACTGATTGTTTCATAGAACATTCGCATCATTGCCATGTATTACTCCCGCCTGCATTTGGCGCGCATGAGCGAGCTGCTAAACCTTCCCACCAGCCGCTGCGAGGAGTATCTCTCTAAGCTGGCCAACACCGACACCATCCGCGTAAAGATCGACCGTCCCGCCGGCATCATTTACTTCACCCAAAAGAAGAGCGCCTCCGACATCCTGAACAACTGGGCAACCGATGTCAACCAGCTGATGTCCCTGGTCAACAAGACCTGCCACTTGATTAACAAGGAAGAGTGCGTCTACTCCGTCATGTGTGCTGTCGAGGATTAGTCCTGTTCCATAGGTGCTTAGAATAGTGTTCCCCTTTGAAGCGCATACCCACACGCAACTGTAATTGTACTAACTCCTATCCATCAACATTTTGATTCTCTTTGTGAAGTTTGTATTCATTGAATGAACTACAATTATTAAATGAATCCCCCATTAAATGTCAATGCAATTCAGTGCAGTTTTTGCCAGTCACTGGTGATTTCTGCCGGTATTTTACAACACTTTTGGGGGTGTGTGCAGAGTGCTTCTTCTTATCCAGGGGAGTCAACATGGGCGTAGATCTAAACAAAAATTATTAAAATTGGATTTAATGTTTAGTGTCAATAAAAGAATACAAGTTTATGAAAAGTTTATTTGCTTCTCTCCAAGGGGATATGTCTGGGCTGTATAGTATAAAGTATAGTATTTTCTATTACCCAGTATTTTTCTCAAATGGGTCCGAATCATCCCCTTGCATCCCCTTTTGACGGCGTCACTGGATGCTTGTTATTCTTGTTAATTGTGCCATAGCAAACCGCACATTTCGCAAGTCTGTTTGAAATCGGTATTGTTATTACTTAAGAATGCCAAAAGAAGATTGTAAATACTGGGATAAGTGCTATCAGCAGAATCCCGCACATTTGTCCAAATACAATCATCCAAAAAAGCAAGAAGAACACGAAGTGGACGGCGCAGAAGGCAAAAAAGTGGCGCCAAAAAGAAGTGCATCCTCACAGTCCGGTGAAAAGGAAAAGGGAGAACACACCGAGCCGGTGGACAAGGATAAGTCCAATACGAGTGCTTCAAGTACGGAGATGGTGAACGAGGAAACGGCCAAGGGCAGTTATGAAGCCGAAACTGAGGAGCTTCACAAAGAGGCTATGAGCAACATATCCGGAAAGAACTATATGGAGATCCTGGAGAAGCGCATCCGCCTGTCCGTGCAGAAGGAGTACGACAATCTGTGTGAGTCTAACGAGTTCATCCGACACAAGTTTCTTGTCGAAATGCCGCCGGACTTCTACGAATTTTGGAAGTTTGTGGGAAGCTTAAAAATTGATCCTTCGAAGCCCAAGGATGCTGGCTTGGAGCACCTAGACAAAGTATTTCAACTGCAGTTGGTAGGTCCCTTTGAGTTCCTAGCCGGCAAATTTCACGGCGCTAAACTAGGCGAACCGGGAGACTACCTGCGCCACTGGCGTTTTTACTACGATCCACCAGAGTTTCAGACGATCTTCGTGCGCCGAGGCACTGGGATTCACTACGGTTACTGGCGCGATGTGCCGCAGGACAAGGAAAATCTCTTAATAGCCCGCAACGACTCTGCGAAAGGCTGCGAGTTCCAATTCGTCGCTGGAAATGCCTTCGATGCATTCCTCTACTACCTGGAGCATGATTTTGCGGCCACTCCATTCTCATGCGGGCAGTTGGCGGTGACCAAAAAGGCGGTGCCGAAATACTTGAGTGACAATTCCCTGGAACTGGCCCAGCTTGACCGACTGCAGCGGGAGCGCAACAAGCGTGTTGTGGCCAAGACATTCCACCGAGCCGGCATTGTTGTTCCCTATGACCAGAAGACAGAAGTGGGCTACCGTCCGCTGGCCGTCAGCGATTCCGAGCTCAAGAAGATGCTGGCAATGCTGGACCGGAAGGACGTCGATAATGGAGCCGCCAAGCAGGCGGTTCTGGAGAAGCTACAGCCGGTGGCCAACGCAGCCAACATAGCAGTTGATGAATCGGATTTTGGGAGCGCCCTGGAACTAGGCATCGATATGTTCTGCAGTGGACACAAGGAGCTGCACATGCTTGCCTCATCGTTGCTGGTACCCGCCTATTCAATGCTTTCCCGTCCACAGTTTATAGCCATCGCCAAGGCGCACATGGAGCAACGTAGTCGGGAGGTCAACCTCAGCATTTTTGAAGTACTTAAGTAGTTCGATTTTTATTCCGCAACCGCATCATTTTTACAAGCATTAAAACTAGGAAGTTGAGCACAGCCAAAAGTAGTTTCACATGTACAAATAGGAGCTCTCCTTGCGCGGAGGGATGTAGCTTGAGCTGCAGGCCACGCCAGCGCCTTGAAGTACCTTGATCACTGGCTGGGCAGCTGTGGAGTCTAGGGGTAGCTTGTCGGTGTAAATAACGAAGGAGGTAACGGGCAACTCCATCTGATCCCGCCAACTGGCAACTGCAAAAAAAGGTGAGCAGATGGTGAGATGATTCAGCCTTCTCCTTTCTCACTCATCACTCACCGCCTGCTGCAACTCCAGCAATAAAGTTGGGAGCCTCTAGTTCAGTGATATCCTTCTGGTTGGCACCTATGCCGCGGACAACGGCAATGTGATCCCGGTAGAGCTGGATGTCCTCGCTTTTGAACTCGACCTTTGGCTTAAGCGTCAAAGTGATCACTTTCTTGGCTAGCTTAACGTACGGTAGTAGGAGTTCCGCAACCTCGCCGCTACTGGACAGGTCCTCGTTGATTATGGCCAACAACTGTTTGGACGAATGACTCCAGTGCAGGGTCGAGTTATTGGCAGGAATGGCGCACACGCGCTTTGCATCTTTTGCCAGCAGAGAGGAGGCGAAGTGAGTGACGTTGATGCCCTCAATGACCACCAGCATCTCGCTCTCCACAGTGGCAGCTTCCCCATCGCAATCATCGTCGAACTTCAGCTGCAGCCTGCGAATTCAAGATATTAGGACTACGTAAATAAGTTTAGGTCACGCACTTCTCCACCGGCTTTAGGTTCTCCAATTCATCCTCCTCGCAGTCGTCCCAGAAGGCACGCGATGAGGGTATATTTAGTTCTCCAAATCCTGGACAGCTCATCGTGTAGGTTGTGAATTAATAAAAAGGTGAAATTATAATGATGAGCTGAATTCCGGTCACTATGTTTTTTTCAAGTCATCAGTGTGACCATGTGCTGAACGCCGAAATAAACGTTTCTCCATTTTAATATATTACTTTTGCAGATACTATTTAAACACTTTTAGCTCGTTTTCTGAACTTAAAAGGATTTGGCATGTCAATTAAAGATTTAACAATAAACTAATCCCAAAATCATGTATCGACAGTATTGTTTGGGGTTTTTGAGAATTGGTGGAAGTTACGAGCTCTGAGCAAGGCAGAAATCAAACTTCAATTGTTGGGGCTAGGCCACTATTAAAACAAAAGTGGTTCTAGCTTATTAGTTTTTCCAGATTAAATATTTTCGACGATTCCAATTTTTTTTTTTAAGTTTAAACGAAAAATCCCGCACACGTTCCTAAAAATACCAGATCAGCATCGCAGCAGAAGCAGCGCTCAAGCACGGTCATACTGAATACAAAAAATGCAAGATGCAGGTCCATGTTCGAATTGGAAAACCACTTTGATCGCTAATTAGAAACCGTTTAAGAGCCGGACGTAGTTGAAAATATTCCGTACGGCAGCGCGCTAGGACAGGTCTCAAAGTTGCTGATTAGCAGTGGGAGCAAGCGCGCAAACCAGCGCCATGAGAAAGCGAAGCTCACGTTGTAACTCTGACACTTTCAAGGAGGAGCAGATGGACCACAACGGTGACGACATCAGCCTGCTGCAGAGGCCGCTGCGCACCGCCCACACGGGATTCGAGGAGGCCCGCCGGGCCTATGAGGATGGCACCAGCGAGGTGAGTCTCATCTGAGTGGAGTACGTGACTCAACTGTGGCCCGCAATGGCGGAGGCTCCTGCGCCCCAGTTTGGTGGATCCCCGGATAACAATCCGCTTCTCCACAGGTGCGCCAGCTGCTCAGTCTGGAGTGCAGTCTGATCTACGAGTGCAAGGTTTGCCGCAACATGTTTCGCAGCCTGGCCAATTTCATCAGCCACAAACGCGTCTTTTGCTGCGTCAGCGCTCGTTCGGCGAATGGCAGCGGATACACAGTGAGTGGGCAGTAAAGACAACCCCATTACAAGATCTCTAATACCATAGGATGTAGACTAATCGCTGTTAATTCTCCCCCAGGATCAGAATTCCACTATGATCATACAAACGGGTGGTGGTCCGTCGCCGCAGGACATAGAACATATGCTACGCAGCAGAAGCACGGGATGTTCGCCTGTTCCCCGCGACGTGCGTCCCTTACGAGGAGCAGGTGGCGGCGGAATAAGGGACCTGAGTGGTGTTATAGAGCGCCTGCGACGGGAAAAGGCTTCATCACAGGCCAAGCGCAGCTCGCCCACTGTTCTGCAGCTGGAGTCTGTGCCAAACTCTAGCCAGGCCGTTTATCAGACCATCAAAGTGGACCAGGACGACAGCATAAGGACGGAACTGGACGAGGTGCATCGCATGCTTAATCCATCTAAAACCATTGTGGGACCCGACGGCAAGGCCTTGGCAACCGTTAAGTTGGAAAACAATGCAGGCAGCGACTCCAACGAAACCGGCGAGCAGTCCATCAGCGACGAAACGGAGACGAGTATTTTCTGCGAGATCTGTACGACTACCTAACCGAATAGGCCTTGAATACAATTAGTGATTGCTGTGTTTCCTAATCTCGTTCACAGGCAATCTGACTTTTCAGACGCACAAAACGCTTGAGGTGCACATTCAGAAGCATCACTCATCATCGGCATTTGTGTTTCAGTGCCCAGCCTGTTCGCTGACCTTTCTGCAGGCCGCTGCTGTTATTCGTCATTTGTCGAAGGATCACAAGTAAGTTCCACTTAACCTATCAATGGTCGGGGTTTATATATATTATATATTATTATTATTATAATATATATAATATTCTACATAAAGAAACTTCCAAGGAAACAATCCAAGTTCTTTTCTACTTATGTTTGTTAGCCCTTAATCATAAAAATAGAACAAATAAGCAAAAATTAAAATAATATAATAAATTTTTATAGGGATATTCTTGTAATGTGTGAACTTATATTAATGTTGGTCTTTTTGCAATTTAAATTTTCAGGAAACCAACTCGGCGCATTCGAATGATGCGGAACACTATCCTTAAGCGCCGCATTCAGCAAGGAGATGTGCAGCCGAAGGGCCCCTGCCGGGAGTTGAAGCGCCTACAGCTCTCCGACGACGTGGTGGGCTATGTCCCTGAGCCACTAGATGCCAGCGGTGAGCACCGTAAGATCATGTCTTTGTGTATCTATTGCGAAAAATCATTCGAGCGTCGCGCTGCCTTGTCAACACACCTGCTTAATTGTCGGGCGAAGCAGGAGGCGCTGGCCAAGCCGGCTCCCTCTGTCAAAAAACTGAAGACGAAGAGCAATGATTCCAGTGTGGATGCAGCTGATGAGGATCCAACTACGTCCATAGACCTGCCGAAAAAAGAACCGATCAAAACCGAGGAAATTACTCTGAATGAGATGTTTGCCGATCTACCAGAGCCGAACGACTCATTTGCACCTGGTCTGCACACAGTGTCATTGGACCAGCTTAACTTAGGCAATGTAAGTGACTCTGCTAGTGACGAAGCCTCTAACAGTGACGACGAGCACGAGCTTACACCAGGGGCCGGACCTGAATCCAATGCAGATGCAGAAGATGTCAAGGGTAAGGCCAAGAAGAAACGTAACGTCCCAGTTGAGAAGCAGTTGCGATGTCGCTGTAAGATCTGTCACAAGCAGTTCAATGCCCTCGGGAATCTACGTCGTCACATATCCATGTTCCATTACCGCGCACGCCGTTTTGGCTGCAATCTGTGTGAATATCGCGCATTTAGGCGCTACGATATAGTTAATCATTTGGGATTTACTCATAAGATAGAAGGAGACCGGGACCAGCTGACGGAGCAATATGTGTCCACCCACGAGTGCGAGTACTCCCGAGACGATGTTGACGGAGATATAATTTTGCTGGATAAGGAGGAGGAGCTTACAGTGATGGAGAAGGATGCTAAACCCCCTATCAAAACCTACGAAAGGCGCTTGAAGCATCTCAAAACCCTAACCGAATCTGTAGGTGAAGTGCAACCCAAATCTCCAACAGCCGCGATAAAAGAAGAACCCGGACAGGAGCCACTGGAGGGCACTCCCACGCCCAGCAAAAAGCGTCGCAAGTCTCGTACCCAAATCTCACCCGAATCTGGAGAACATTCCCAGGAGAAGCGTCCCATCCGAAAGCGCGTTAAAGCGGTCAACAAGGACTTCGTCTACGATTTGGTCAGTTTCAAACCGGATGGATCAGGCCAGCAACCTCCGGGTGCGCAAGCCGTAGAATCTATGCGGGCAAAGCTGCGTCGTCCGGCGCCGGTGGGCAACGATGAAAGTAAGCCCAAACAGTACGAAGCCTACATTACAGAAGAGAAAAAGCATCTTGTGTTCGGCATCACACGGCGCATAATGCTGGAACTGGTGAGCCAGGGTCTGGCGGTGTCTGCTACTCTGCCAGAATTGCCCTCAGAGCGACCGCAGATACGACCGCGTCTTATCTCGCACTCGCGCAGCGAAAGCGGATCGCAGCAAAAGCAAAATATTGTAGAGACTACAGTGGATCCTGCTCCGGAAACCGAGAGTTTCATCGAGAAGATTGCGAAGCGAACGGCAGCTGCTGGCAAGGATAACGCTGTCATCAGCAACCTGTGGAACAAGGTCAACACTGCGATTGCCCAGCAGGAGAAGCAGCAGAAGCAGGAGAAGCAAGAGAAGAAGGAACAGGAGCCGATTCAAGAGACTCAGCCGGAGGAAAAGTCGGAAACAGAAAAATCAAAGAGCCCTCTGCCAACGCCACCGCCACCGTCACCGCCCAGCATATGCGAAGCAACCGTGCCCGAAACGCTGGCGACCACTGGTATGGATTGCCTGCGTGGAAAGGGCGGTCAAGCGGGAGCTTCGACAGTGTTTCCGGCACTGCCCAAGCCGCCATCCGTTTTGCAGGCGGCTGCCAATGGGACCATACAGTTCACTCTGGATAGTCTCCTGCGAGCCGCTCTGCAGAACTAAACGGAACCGGAATTGGAAGCCACCTCCACCATCATCGTTTCTACTTTCACGGCGTTCGGTTGTCTTTTCCTACTGGATTTTTCCTCAAACTTTTAGCTGGTCGCATTCGCATCAACCGTTTTGAATGTAATTCACTAGTGTCCTTATTGTAAAACCAACTAAATAAGAAACAGAATCCCTAGATGATAAATACGCTTCGAGTATTACGCGGTAAAAACAACCAAAACGAATTGAAAATCGTAGCATAATTTTGGGCTATTAGCAAATGTTTGTTGTTTGTGTGAAAAGTACAGATTTTTTAAAATGTTATAGTTAATAATGTATATGTACCTAATTTTATAATCCCGCATAAAGTAAAACACGCAAGTGTATACGGTTTTTGCCATTGTGTGCATCAGATTGCCTTGCCAGGACCTCAATCAGATTGTATATTTCCCCTAAAATCGATCCCATCCTTGTTTACTTAAACCTATAATTATTGTGGTGGACCGAATTAAACAGTTTTTGTAACTTTTTTTTATATAAGATAGATTTTGTACTTGTTGCTTATCAAACTTATATGTATAATATATTATTTTTTGTTGTACTTTTGTTTGCTCGCAAGGTCGCTTCTAAAGCATACCAAAGAATTACTCTTTGTCGACCAAATCGCTGCACTGTAATTCGAATTAGGATGATGGAAGAGCTTTGGATATTAAGTTTGTTGACGCTTCATCTTGCCATCTATCATACATCCATCGCCCCACCAGCACCTAATTAGCATTATTATATTCAGGAACATCACAGCTGCGGAGTCGAGAACACGACGACTTCTCCATGATGTTGCATAAATTTGTTACTCAAAATGTTAATTGGCAACTAGCCGAAAGTCAGGAGCAAGTCGAGCAAGGCAGTCTGCTGCACACAAACACAGACCAGATACATGTTTATATATATATATATATATATATATATATATTTATATTTATATTTTATACATAAGACACGTTGACGCGGCAAGTATTTTGCCCAGCGCAACAGACGACGGAAGGAGGAGAGAATCACTCACAGACATTTGGCAGAGTCCTGATCTACACGAGTGGTTCCACGTATTTATATATCATTGTAATGTACAAGGTAGAGCCTTAAATCAAATCACCAAATGATAATAAATCCTACGATAATCACTAACAAATATGCTCGCAATGTGAACGGATGCCAGCAGGAGGGGCAACAACAAGTGTCCAATTTTCCGACGGCCTGTTGTTGCGCCAGTACCAGTACAGCCCACTGGTGCTGTTGGGCTCCAGCTGGATTGAGCAGCCGTGAAATAGAACAGGTCACCAGGCAGCTGTGTACCCATGGATGCTGTTGCTCCTACTGCCGTTACTGCGAACGTCCCACAATGGAAATTGTGTCACGGCCAGGAGTATGGGCGTGGACATGCGGATTTGGGCAGGGACTAGGGTTGGCTCTGGGCTGGGTTAGGACCTGGGCTTTAGCTGGGATGGGCTGGGATGGTGGAAAACCGAAACTGGGCCACACTTTAAAGCTAAGCGTGTGCGTATCTGTGTCCGTGTCGGAAAATAGAGAGACGTGGAGCGTGAGAGAGCGAGCTGGCGAGGCGAGGCGCGACTGTTTGTAATTGGAAACCGAAAGTGAAAACGCCCAGGCCTTGAAATCCTCGACAGGGGCCGCACAGATATGAACTCGGAATTTATTTACCAGGCGGCGAAGGGGGCAGCCCTGTCAGCCCGCAGGCAACGCAAATTCAATTTTTTAATTCTTATTTATTTTTTGCGAAAGTAAACAAGCTTTATTGGTATGTATAATCAAAAACGTTTTAATGGAAAAGGGTCTTTAGTTGGTTTTCAAAAGTTGTCCAAATATATTAAAGGCAGGTGGTACTGAGGCATTTGGTCAAGTAGAAACTACATCCTTTGATTTTCTTTGAAAGGATGGAAACATTGAATTTCGGTAGTACCCATTACACATAGATTACACCATATATGTACATATGTTCCGTCAGGTAAAGACGTTTGTGAAATCAATTTAAGAATGCCACTTGCAAAGGCTTTGCTGCGGGCACTGAAGCAAAAGCGAAGGCAATGCAAAATACTTATCAAACCTTCCACCAATGCCAAGCCCACTTTGCCTGGGCAAATTTGTGCTGCATAAACTGATTAAGTGATTTCAGGTTCAGGCTCACGAGCAGGTGGAGGTGGAGGTTGGGCTCGGAGGTGGCATCCACGTCGAACGCAGCATGGGGATCGTCAACAAAGCGCTGGGAACAGGCAGCTGGCATTGAAGGGCGGCAAAGTCATGTACCACAACTTATACACACATACGAGTATAGCACTCCCACATACTCCCACAGAGAAATTGCTGGCAGGTGCCAGTTCCTTGCAATCAGATCCCTTCGCAGCAAATGGAGGTACTGACTCAGAAAGGACCCTCCAACCAACCGGGAGTCCTGCAGCTCCAAAGGAAACCAGGATGGCGAAAATACGAGGAATGAACTGCGAGATGGCTCTTAAGGAGGCTGTGCCTCATGGCCTATAAATGCGGGTAACTCGCCCGCAAACAACAGTTGCCGTTTATTGGAGAGCGTGGAATGATTTTTCCCGGAATAATTTGCAGCCGCCCGATGAACTCGTACATACTTATGCTTATGTGCTACTGAAAATTTAATTAAAAATTAATTGACACTTCTGGAATGGCCTTGAGAGCATATAACATGGAACACGTCCCTAGTTTCCAATGGCTTCTCATTTACAAAACATTGCTTCTCTAACGTTACTTTCAATTCTACGATGTTAAAGGACATTTCAGGCCATATCCTTTCATATTTCATATTTAGTGGCATCAGTTAGCATAGTTGAATAGTGATCAGAAATTGGTTCTAGAATACGACTGTGTTTATTGGATCATATACTCATTAAAATTTTGTAAAGCGATATGCGTTAGTCGAGACATTTTCCCACAAGGATGTTTAAATGTTTAATACCAATGCTATTTTCTAAGAGAGAGTCTACTACTTAATTTGGGACCAAACACAACTAAATGGAAAAACAGTTGCACCAGCATGTTCCCATCGCCAAATCCCATACATCGCTCATACGCCGTGGGGTACGAGACACTTTGTATCCCCGTTGGGCGCTACTTAAAATCAAATTAAGATAATTAAATCGCCGTCGTGCAGGCTGAATATATTTCAATTTGGGTCACACACTGACTTGCATGGGAAGCAGCTCGGAGCTTTCCCGCCAACGCTGGCACTACCAACATAGCCCAAGGGATTGGGTGGGGAATGGCCCGCCGCCCGACAGCTCCACTCCCGCCGGAATACCTTCTTTCTCGCGGCGGCAGCTGCGTGCTGTAAAATTTTTGGAGCTCAGCAAGTGTTCAAACTGTACTAAGTACTGTTTATTTACTCGCCGCCCATTTGAATAGTGGCGGAGCGCATTATTACCGATTATCGCAGGGCGGAACAGATGCTGCCGCCCCATCCGGAGTCGCAGTGGGTTGCCAAATAAACAGGGACGGCTAAGACAGGGGGTGGGTAATGGGTGTTCCTGGGTAACCTACTAACACGGACGCACCACCAAAAAAAGTGTGAGATAGATAGAAAGAGAGCGAGAGAGCGAGCAAAAAGGAATGAAAAAAGCTCGGGAGAAAGTTGGGAAGATGAGTGAAAGGAGCCGCGCTGCCTGTCATCTGTTGGCGGGTTCGCTGGTGTTGTTGCCGTAGGACGTTGAAGGACACCACCAGCAGCAGCCGCATCGCGAGCAGCATCACCGCCTGCGTCTGGCGCTCCAGTGTTGTCCTAGTCCTAGCCGAACCGAACCAAAACGAACCGAACCGAACCGATAGGAACCGAAACGAACGGCATACGGAGTTCGTTTGTGGCTCGGATTCTCGATGCTCAAATTCCAAGCTCGCCAGTCGAGTTTCGGCCGTCTAACCCAGCAGAGGTCTGCAGCGGACAGCAGTTGAACCACCGCAACCTACAGCACCATCAGCAGCAGATAGAATAGCTGTGGCCACAAGAGAACGGGTGCCCTGCCCTTTGATCCGCTGCATCCACTGCAACAACTGCCACCGCAATGCCCTGCTGCACTGACAACTGACCCAGCTGCAACTGATTAACTGATTAACTGGCCGACAGACGGCAGAGCATCGCTATTCATTACGCGTCCACGTTCGTGGTCCACTTGGCGGACGCGGATGCGGGGAGCACATTCCTCGAAAGTAGGCAACGAAAATCGGAAAATCGGAAATCTAATTAGCGACGTCAGTGTCAGCAATGCAAATCCATTAATTTCCAGCCATCACATCAACAACTTTTCGGCAAACAGGCGTTGCTAGAGTCCTAGCAAAAAAACAAAAAAAAAAACGGATCACGAGAGTCGGGAAAATCTAACGCAGAAAAAAGGGAAAGCACTTTCCCTTCGCTGTGCGTGTGTGTCTGTGTGTAGGTGCGTCGGTGTGTCGCTGTGCTGGGTTATTGGTGTGCCGCTGTGCGTGAGAGTGTGTGTGCGTGTGTGTGCGAGTGCCTGATAACGCGGGCCTGGCGCTGACATCACTTTCACTTGGAAAGCGAACTCGAGGAACCAACCTGGAGCCTGGGAATCTGCCAATCGAGCCGCACGGCAACAAAATCAATTAAACTACCAACACTGCACGACAACCGCCAGAACAACAAAGCTGCCAAGAGCCAATTATCGAGGAGAAGCGGAGCAAACCAAACGAAGGAAGCAAGGAACTAGGGAAGGAAGGACGAGCCCATCGCAGCCAAGATGTTCTCCATGTGCACCAAGGTGAAATCGCGGAGTGCGGATCCGGACAGCTCGTTCATGCAGCAATCGCAGCAGATGCAGATGCAGCTGCAGCAGCCCCAAGCGATGGGTAAGTGGGGAGAGCAGGAGGCGTGGGAAAGTCGGGGAGAAAGTGAAACCGAACTGAGACTGAGACTGAGACGGAGACGGAGACTCAGACCGAAAATGCGCCCCGAAAGGCAGTAGTCGGCGTGCCCTCATTTAGCGGAAAACCCTTGAACTCGTTTTTGCTGCCCCACCCCAAGAGCCCCGCCCCTCGCCGCCCTTTTCGGCCCCTCCCAGCTGCTTATTTTTCTCAATGAACTCGCACACAGGCGCAGCTGCGCGTCTGTCTGATACTTTCTCTTGCACACCCCCACTGCCCCAATGCCCCGGTCCCTGCATCCTGCGTCCTGCGTCCTTTCAGGCCACATCCTGACCCACTCCTGCGTTTAACTTATCAAGCGGAATCCAGTATGCGGTTTCATTATGCTGCAATTGTTGACAGTGCCACGCCCATTACCCAGCGTGCGTGTGTGTGAGTGTGTGTGTGTTCTGCATTAAATCATTAAGTAGAGACAACAGAGCCCATATCGCACTAAACGCGACTTGGAGCCCGCTGGAAACGAGTCGAGGCCAGGATGTGAGGATGCCCTGGTTGATGCAGTTCGTCGCATGCATAAAACATGCGCTTGCACTCGCAGGACTCTCTATGTGGAAAACACAACTGAAAGGTTTATTCAGCTTTAATTTCGAGATGTACTAGTTATATAAATTCTCTCAAATCTTGTCATATATCCTTTTTCCATTAAGAAATCCGAGCAAGATTTGTCACTTATGTTCCAAAGTAGTAAAGCTACGATCTATGGAATATTTTTGCGAGTGTGCGTGCTACTTTGATATGTATATATCCCAGCCCTTTATGCACTCTGATACGAGTATCTAGCCAGGCCAGCAATTATGTCTGTACACGTTTGTCGCTGTCTTCGCCTTCAGACTCGTCCTGGCCCACTGCGAACGGGAATCCGAGTGTGGAGTGGGCCAGGTTTCGTTGTCTGTGGCAGCCACTTGCAATTCTAGCTGATTTGTCATGTGGATGTGGATGTAGATGTGGATGTGGATGAGTGTGTGCGGATGCAAGGATGCGAGCATGCAGAATGCCCACATGCAAGTGCGGCTGTGTGTGCGCGTGGGCATGGCTACGTGCGGTTGTGTGCGTACACTGAAGTGGCACACATGATGTCCGCTGCCCTGCCTTCTTACACAAGCAAGGCAGTGTCCTTCGGCGAGCTCGTTCTCACCCCAGCAACCCCAACCAATGCAACATACATGCCCCAGTCCCTTGCTCTGGCAGCCCCAGTTCCCAGCTCATCCTTTCATCATCTCCGTCGACACTTGGACTGCGTCTATCGTAGTCGTCTGCAATTCGCTTGTTTCTGCTACACTTGCAACATTTTGTTGCGACCCAGTAACTGAAGAAAGTCAAAGGATTGTCAACTATATATGTTTTTAACTAAGATGATCATAATTCGTAGAGTAAATATTAATTTAATGCATTGAAAAATATTTAAAAAGGTGGAAGGAATCCCCCTCCTAGACAGCAAATTGCAAAATCCAGATTTTTTCCAGGACCTCCTTCAGCCGAACAACAGGTATCCGATAGCTGAGCAACTCAACTACCCCACTCTCTCTCTTTTTTCAAAGACCAAGACAATTATTTAATAACATTATATACACTAGGCAATATATATTTCTCAGTGTGTATGAAAATGGCAGAGCTCGCAGGGAAAGAAGGGCAGATGCAGACCATTTTGAGGGCAAGCGGCGTTTTTTAGCACGCCGAGCCTCGAGCGTTTTTCAAATGCAACATTTTGTTGCGACCCAGTAACTGAAGAAAGTCAAAGGATTGTCAACTATATATGTTTTTAACTAAGATGATCATAATTCGTAGAGTAAATATTAATTTAATGCATTGAAAAATATTTAAAAAGGTGGAAGGAATCCCCCTCCTAGACAGCAAATTGCAAAATCCAGATTTTTTCCAGGACCTCCTTCAGCCGAACAACAGGTATCCGATAGCTGAGCAACTCAACTACCCCACTCTCTCTCTTTTTTCAAAGACCAAGACAATTATTTAATAACATTATATACACTAGGCAATATATATTTCTCAGTGTGTATGAAAATGGCAGAGCTCGCAGGGAAAGAAGGGCAGATGCAGACCATTTTGAGGGCAAGCGGCGTTTTTTAGCACGCCGAGCCTCGAGCGTTTTTCAAATGCTGTGCGGGCTGGGCAGACCCATCGCATCCCATTCCCAGGCGGAGCAAATTGTCACCAGGCCACTCTGGTCGTAATCAGTTTGCTGCAAAGGCAACTTTTCGAGTGGTCGAGTGCGGAAAAAATGCCAGAGAGGTCCTTCAATTTCGAAACTACAAGAATATCACCCGAGGCACATTTAATCGCCTGTCAGATTCTGGGAACAAGGATGCTTTCTGGGAACCTAAGATGGGAAAATTCTGGGAATTTAAGATTTATTGCACTTATGAAATCATGAAAATCAGTATGCGTAATGAAGTTAAGAAATATATATTTCATATTTCCGCTGATTTCTCCAACGAGTTTCTTAATATTGCAATCCCTTAAGGGTAAACATAAACCTACCTAATATAAGTTGCTGGTTAAATATAACTGGCACTGGGATTACTGGTATGGGACTTCGTACTTTTTTGAAAGAACCCTTTTTTTAAATATATTGAGTTTAAGGGCAAAAGATATAAAGATATTCTATCTAACTGTTGCACAGTTGAGCAATATGAGCAAATTAAGGAACACAGCTAGCCCAAGGATCAATCCTACTATTCTAACTGAAATTTAAATAAAATTCCACACTTTATGTTGAACTCGTCGCTGGTGGCAAAGGTGTGAAATGGCTTCGGATCGGTTGCCTTGGCCATCTTTATTGAAATAATTAATTCAGTTCACCGCAAGCGTTGTGTTTGCCACTACCCCAAATCCTCCCACTTCTCCGCCTTCTGACCCCCAGTTGCGACTCGATACTTGACCAAATAAATGGGATGCCAGCGGTAATGAATTTGAAATGAGAGACCTGGCCAGCCAGCAGGCGGAGGAACTGCAGCAGGAGCGGCGGCTGGCTGGCTGATTGAGTTGCTGGCGATGCAGTTCCGGGGGAATTGCTAAATGAAATTCCGTGTTTCGTTTTTCGCCATTCGTTATCCGGCGCAGCCATTCGCACCTGGACTCGCCCACTCTTGAAATGTTCTCCTGCTCCTGCTGCGATGCGTGGGCGCTTGGTCCTCAACAGTCGGCTGTCGGATGTCGAATGGCGACGAAAAGGGAGGGAGTCCTTGAATGGGAAATGGGCTCCAGCTGCAGACCTCGATTCCTGTTCAATTAGTGGTATCGTGTGACTGGCCTCTGGGTACACAAAATTGGGCTATGGGCAGCGGATGCGGACTAGATGGGATTCGCTGGCGCACTTGACTTTCCCCACTTGGCACTCACTCCATAAATTCCTTTCTGCTTCTCTTTTCGCAGGAACTGGTGGAAAACAAATCAAGGGAGGCTATCTACTGCGCTACAAAAGTGAGTATCTCATGACTTTAGTACAACTAAAACTAAGTAAACATAATGAAACGATCGACACATATTTTGATCAAACAATTAGATACTTCAGATATGTGAATAGATCCATTACACCTGTTGTATTGCTGAATAATGCTTTCATTAAATATTTAAAATAACTTAAATTCCTGGTGAATTTTATAATTACCCCGTTCGAGGAGGAATTCACCTGCGGCGAGAGTAGTTGTCCGGCAATTGCAGGACCTTGAAAGGACGATTCAGGCCTTTTCTCTGGCTGTCAGCACGGTGGGATTGGTCCGCCCAGAGGCGACCAGAGACCCTTGGAAGAGACGACAATCTGTCAAATCAGCACAACAGCAGCAGTCCTCGCAGGCTCAGGCTCAACAGGATGACGCAGCATCCGTGGATGAGTTAGATGGATGTGCTACCGTGCAGGGGGAGGGGGGAATGGGGTATAATCATTTCGGGGTCACATTCAAGTGTAATTACTCATGATTTGGCAGCGCCATGGATGCGTCATTGTCATGCTCGCTGGGCCGGATTGAGAATCATGGCCTAAACAATTTGTGTTGAGTCCTTGGGGCAAATTAATGCGAGAACAATATAAAACACAGGAATGAAAGCTAAGCTGCATTTGGATGCCCTCTAAGTTAGAATAATTATTTTAATAATCCATACTTTTAAACTATACGTAAAATTACTCCTTTTGTGGGTATTATAAAGCATTGAAGATGATGAATCCAATCTGTATCCATGCCTTTCTGCCTTTACAGAGCAAATGTTCTGGAACCGCTGGGCGGAGGAATGGGTGGTGCTGTACGACGACTCGACCATGGCCTGGTTCACGGAGCCGGGACGCTCCTCGCCGACGGGCAAGATCCTGGTGAAGGAGGCGCCCGAGATGCTGGCCATCGCACACTGGACCGGCCAGATACCGCGTCGTCCGCCGCTGCCGGCGGGCGTGAATGTGTCCCAGTTGATTGCCCTCGGATCGCAGCGCAAGCGGTCGAAGGTCTACTGGATGCTGGCCAAGTCGGAGCAGGAGGTGAGCGACTGGATCGATGCGATTACCAAGACCCTGCCGCCGCCGCCTCAAATCGAGCTGGTGGTGGACAAGCCGCACCTGATGAACGTGCTCCGGCGTCCGCTGGTGCGCATTAGACGTAAGTAAATCCTTCTAAACATCCATAATCCACCCGGATACTCGTTTCGCTCAAGTCCCCTCGACGACAGGTGGTGTCGTTTACCTGAGATACACATTGAGCTGAGAATTAGTATATAAATAAGTAAACTGTGCAAACCAAAGATATGACAGCATTAATAATACTATAGAAGTTAAAGTGAACTTTGATGAAGATGAACTCATGCTTACAAAGATAAATATACATTTCATTGCCATTACTAAGATACTTTTGGATAATTATTAAGATACTTTTGGATAGTTGAGTAACAATTAACAATTAATAGCTGTGTGTGATAAAAAGCTGGACCTAAGCCTTTAGTTTATATCATACCTAAAGTCAAATTTCCCATTTTGTTATGCAGCGGCCACCCAGTCGGAGGTGAAGCAGCGGAAGGCGGCGTCCCACGGAGCCAGCGGCAGTAAACACCACCGCTGCTCGTCGGCGATTTCCACGAAGGTGTACCGGCAGAGCCAGGATCCGCTGGTGAAGAGCGACGCGGCGGTGGCCATTCTCAGCAAGAAGCCGGACTCAAAGGCCTCGCTGGCCTGCGCCCTGCCCTGGGGCCACGGATGGGGATGGGCCACGCTGCCCAACGGGGTTTGGAGCGGCGGACTCACCTGGTCGCAGTGCGAGGACACCTTCACCCTGCACGCCCTGCCCACCACCCACTGCACCAACCTGATCGACACCTCCTGCAGCGGGGCAGTGTACCACACGGACATTGGAGGCTTCGACTTTCACTCCTCGGGCGTCGATGACATCGGGGGCGAGGACTTCGACTATGCCATGGACTGCGGTGATTTCATATTCTAAACTCCCTTCAGCACATCGCATTCAACCAGCCACCCACCCGGCGCGCAGGACCCATTCGTCCTTGGTCGCAGATTTTGTCTTCGATTGAAAGGAGCTCAGCAACTGGTAGTCGCTTGGGTAGTATTTAATATTTAACCGTGCTTTCGTTATCCTCTGAGTGTTAGGTGTTGCTAAATGTAAGGGGAAGTCGGCGTTGCGTATACGCTCCGTTGTCCTTGTTCCAGTCGGGCTAACTATACCGCTGTACCCTTAACATTGTGTATTGTCCTAATTGCGTTAGGCAGTTAAGCTGCAACTACTTGCACAACTAACTGCGATTATTCCCTTTTTTTCTCAGTGTGCTGAAACATACATTAATTGGTATGCATATGTACATAGGTGTGTCTATAGCTGCGGCCAAAAAACTAGCTGTGACTGCTTATTATATGTAGGATTGTTTTATTCGCCATCATGGCTACATGAAATTCCAAGCTTTAGGATATTTTTTTGTTGCTAAACAAATCAGTTTCCTAAAAGTTTAAACAAATTCTGAATAAATCTGATGAAAATAAGAAAATTTTTAAGAAATTTAACTCAATTTTATAAGAAACAAATTCAATATTTTACAAATGTCACAGCTACAATGGCCGCTGCTGTAGTTTCACCTCGAGCTCTGGCTGACACACGTGTGCCCGTGTATTTACCAATATATATGCGTGTTAACCCCCAACCCACATAAGCCAACTACCACCCACCGCCCACTGGCCACAGCACCTCATTCAGCCACCCACCCACACAACCAACCGCAATCAGCCATCGCAGTCGCAGTTGCAGTTGCAACCACAAGCATTTGAAATGCATCGCGCATATAAGTAGGCTACAACATATTTTCGCACTCGACGAGCGAAGAAATTACAATAAATAATGCAGACGGACAAGGCGACAACTAAATTAATAACGAGAAAACAACCGCAAGAGATTGAAATACTTTTGTGTATTTTGAGACTTTTGAAATTTATATTGATGCAATTTGTAATGGAAACACTTTTCAAATTGTTTTTCCATGATTTTCTAGAATTTTTGGAATCGATAGTATTAACCGCAAACCGAATCCGGAAAAAAGCCCACATCCCGCGTTCCCCGCCAAAACCCATTTTTGTGTGCGAATTTTTGAAACATTTATACAGATACAGATACAGCGCGCGTAAAATAAGTCGGTCAAGAAATCGATGCAAATTTAATACAATTGTGTAAAAGACGAACACAAAAGCTACAAAAAAAAATAAGCGAGACATCCCCCGCGGAGTTTTAAAGTGGCGCATAGCAATTTTTATATAGCGTGTTAAACAGAAATGACAGTAAACAGGAAAACCAGGTAAATAACGAGTAATTAACGAGGTAAAAACGAACTGTAGTCGTAAGACCCACACACCGACACACAGCCTAGTGTAAGTGTTAGCACCTAAGGCATCCGATTGTCAGATTGGTTTTCGAAACTAACTCACTCAGATCGACATACCCACCCGTACTGATGTAAAGTTTATAAAACAAATCAAGCGAAACACAGAGACAAGTTAGAAACCCAGGAAAAATCACGGAGCATAAGGCCAAAGACGTGCAAACACATGTATGTACAAGTATGTACAAGTATGTACGAGTATGTACGAGTAATTAGCGTTAAGAGCCCATTCGAGATCACGGACATTTGGGAGCGGAGTCAGCAGCAATCACCAGTAATAATCACCCCCATCGATTCGATTTTGAATTTGATTTTGAGGAACTTTCGACACGTCGTGTGCGAAAGGGAAACGCCGCTACGGACACCTTGAGAAAATGTAACTGTAACTGTAACTAACTGTACGTTAGGGTATTTAGAATCTAGGATAAGAAGTCGGGCGCCCGTTAGAGCCACACATGCATACATATATGTTATGATGATATAGGAGTATATGATAGATGTATGTGTGTACGTACCGTAAGAATGTGCAGGTTTTCAAAATGTTGCATGCCGCGAATATGCATAGAGCTAGAGTATAGCATCGCAAATATTATGTAAAATACGGGTAACAGGACACTCCAGTCCCTGCGCATCTGTTGCATGTCCTTGTACGCGCTAGTATACTTATACACCACGATATATTTATGTACAACCGTAACCAGAGCCAAGCTAAACGAATCGAAACCGCAGTCGGATACCCTAACCTGAGCCCGCAGCCTTAGCTATCATACCCATCACACCCTACCGCTACCAGCCCTTTATAGTGTCTACACACATATGTACGAGTAATGTATCTGCATGTATACAATACACAATACCTATAGCTATAGTCGGCAGACGCGATCGGGAGCATTAGAAACGTACATATAGAACCCGCCACGTAACGTAACGTAATGAAATGTAGACTAAAAGACTTAAGCAATTGTCGTTTAGACGTTAAATTAGAGCGCATTGAATGTTGGCTTATAGTTATAGATACCGAGCGATTCAGGGGCGACGTGCGGAGCGTTAGGAACATATGTTATTAAGGATATCCTCACCACAATGTTTTAGTCTGAAGCCTAGCCGAATCGAAATCGAAATCCAAATTGAATTCGAAATCGGAATTTGTTAGCGAGCAAGTTGGAAACGCGTAACCAAAACCAAACACAACCAAACCAAAACCAAATACTAATGCAAGACAAAACTAAAATAAACGTAAAGTAAAGTAAATCAACCTTGGACAATCACGCATACGCATGTAGGCAAACTGGATTAAATAATGTATGTAAATTGTTTAAGCCCTGGGTCGGCAGTAAAACCAAAGAGGACCGAGGATGGCTTGTGTGGCATAGTCTTAGCACGTCCAGCATGGAATCCTTAAGGGCTCCGTGAACTCAACTAATCTAAACACACAAAACCAAAGAAATTCACATTCGATTGAGGACTAGAGCCAGGTCAAGCTTCAATTAAATGTCAATCCCCACGCTCTTCAGTTGTACCGAGAAGTACATATTTTTGTAAACTTTATTAGGAACACCGAGATCTAAAGCGAAACTACTATAGTATTGTAACAAAACATGGATGTTTTAAAACGGAAATTAAGCAAACGCAAAACCAAAGTATACTTTAGACGCAATTTTTGTAGCATAATTGTACACGTAAACTGCATTTCCGATGTTAGCTGAACAACCGTATATAAATATAGTATATATAGGAAATATATGTATAGAGTATACAGACACCCACATACGAGCGCGAATCGAGCGAGATACACCCGTTTTTATTGTGCTGCGCATTTTCAGCGGGCGGCTGAACTGTGAATACGAGTATAGTACCCTAGATATAGGTAGCATCGGTAGAAACCAGGTGGTACAGGTGGCATCGCGTGCAAAGCCGCACTTGATGTAACCGAATTATGAAATTGTAGAACCCAATCGGGAATCGGTGGCATGTCATTGTCAGACGAACCGCGAGATTCGCAGGAGGGGCACCCTCAAGCAAACGAGATCATGTAAGAGCAACCGAGGGTAACCGGAAGCGGAAGCGGGCCTCCCGCCATCCGGCCAACTCGGCAGACGTTGCGCATACGCCCCGGCGGTCGCAGCTGCAACTCACAATTAGGCTAGTAAGTTCGCGTTGTTTGTTATCAGTGTCGTTGATGTTGATGTTGAATTGAATTGAAATTGAAATTGAATTGCCGTGTCATTGTTAACCGTATTCAAGTTGTAAACCGACGGCGTCGGAATTAGCTGTTTTTGGGAACCAAGCGAGGCGACTTAGCAGGGCGGCACTCATCGACCCACGCAGGAGATTATACAAATTATACAAGCATTATACATAGGTGTGCATAGTACCCACAAACATACATATATACATAAGCCGGTCCAAGGGGCTCTCGAACCAACTCCAACCTGCAGCCAAGTGTCGCGCACCTTTAATCCGCATCCGGCGCGCAGCCTGGCCAAGACTCTTCCGAGTCCCCCGACCCCTAGAGATCCCTCGAGTTTCCCCGAACAGAAACTAGCGAAGTAACCACGTTATTCTATAGATGTGTATGTGTCTATAAATATACTTTGTAGACGTTCACTCGCCAGACGCCGCCGAGCTCGAAAAAAACAGAACACCCAGCCAACCCGGGAAGCCATCGGCCAGCCAGCCAGAAGCACAAGATCTCTTCAGGTTTGGGTTACACCCACTCGAGCCCGGAGCAAGTGCTGTCACTCTCTTGGCCAAGTGGCTAGCTCAGCTGGCCAACTCAGCTGGCCAAGTTAAGAGAGCGGCGCAGATCGCTCTCACATGGTTTCAAAACCGCAGCCCAACAACCAAAACAAGCGAACAATGTACGAATAATTATTATGAAACGATGAGCAAATAGACGCTTAGCGAACAGCAAAGAAGCCATCAAATGAATCAGCCAACGAGCGATATGCAAAGCTCAAATACCCTGTACTCCATAATTTTGCTCAATTGCGTACTTATGACTGTTGAAATTTGGTTCTTAAATTATTGTAATGTGTAATAATAGGTTGGAATAAGATCTACTTCTTACTTCTTAAAGATTGTATTTGTGTTTAATTATCATTATAAGTTTTGCTCAACACTTGTGTGTTTCCAAAAATTAAGCAGATTGGGTAATTGTTATAATGTAAGCCTGTGACTCATTTTATTAAGCTCAAAATGTTCAGATTTGCATTATTATTATGAATATTTGTATGATTATAATTTTAAATAAGTATATTATGAGCTTGTGCGCTTCCCAACTGAAACCCCACACTATGATTAATTATTGTTTGCCAATCGAATGCTGAAAATACAGCTCAACCATGTTTTGATTCGATGACTTCAAAAGGGGTTGATAAAGAGTAAAAGGCGGAAAACATCTGCGAAGCGTCAGCGTTGATAAATGTAAAACAAAGCAAAAAGCAAATAAAGTTTAGCAACAACATCTGAGAGAAAGAAACAAAAAGCAGCCATCGAGCGATAAATACATGTTTCTCTTCGCGGCACGCACATGCGAGTACGTATGTGCAGTGCACTGGGTTTCTGGACAGCAGGGGGCTCTCCTACCCGATAACTTGACTCACCCGACACGCCATCATCCACAGCCACATCCACATCCACATCCACTGCCACGGAACAGATCAGTTGGCGGTGCAACGCTCGATGTCGCCAACTTCGCCACTTGTTCGGGCCGCTCATCGGTGTGGTGTGCGGCGTGTGTGAGTTTAGAATCGGAATTGGATTCGGAATCGGAATCTTGTCTCAGTTAGCGCGCAAACTTCTAAGCAAACAGTCGCCAGCGCGGGGCTCCTTGAAACCCACAAAATAGTCCGAAGCCAGACCCGCGAGGCACACGCGGCGTATGCGTAATTACAGTCCATCAACAGCTGGCCAGTTGCCCACAGAGGAGCCACCACCTATCCTGCGGTGACCCAATTCGCGGCACTCCGGCTCTAAAGTTCAATCCTCGTTTAAGTGCCTCCTTTGTGTGTCAATAAACTCGCGTGCCCGCTGTCCACTCCACCAGGTCAACGGAGCGAAGCCACTCCCAGCTGTCCCAGTCCGGGTCACACGTAGCTCCATTCAGCTGGCAAGACGGTGAGTTCGTTCCGCCAGGGTATGCAAATCGCAGCTCTAAGCACAAACAAAGCCGGCGCAGAGTTGGGATTAGTCAGCGCGAAGCGACGTGTGCCAAAAAGCCGAAAAAACAATAAACTAATGGTATGAGAAAAAGCGAGTGGAGCCCAAGGAAGTGGGGGTACGGTGACTTTTGTATACCCTACACTTATTTAGATTTGATGAAAAAAGATGTAGCTTCTAGCAGTATAATTGTGGGCTTAAGCAAAATGCTTTACACCAACTACAAATCTTTCTAAAGGCAGAATCAACATATCATGCAAATAAGTTTTCACCACATCGTGTGGCGTTAAATTATTCAAATAAATTGATACCTTTAAATATCATATGCTTTAAAAAATATGGTCCAATAAATTTAGATCTCGGATTAAATAAAATATAAAGTGTACGGTATCGAATTTTTAATATCATCATATATGGTATATTACAACCATTACATTTGTGTGTTGTTAAGAATACTTTTACTTAAGATGAACGGTATTTTTTATATTAAACATTTTACAAATGTCTAAGAAATTCGTTGGACTGAATAATTGAAAAGCCCCAGTTTTGTCGACTTATTTGAAAACATTTTGAAATCCGCTTGGGTAATTTTGATTTTGTCTAAATCAGTAGGAGCTCCTTGCTTTCTCTGTCTTTGTTCAATCTATTCAGATTTCGGCACCACATAGTGTTTAGATCTATTGGCAAATTTCAAACGTATTTTCCTACCTTTCGCGAGTATTTTCGGTCTAGGTTTTTAGTTTTGTAAACGTGTACTTTCATCGAAGTTGTTCGTTTTTGGCGAGTTAAACTCAATTCAATTGGATTGGTTTGTTCATTGATCACACCGTATTAGGAGCGGCCATCAGCCCACAATTGTCAGTCTGAGTCTGGGCCTGATCTGGGCACGGTTTCAGTGGTTTCATCGGCTTCCACTTCCACTTCCAGATCGCCACCCACGCTCAACCACATCCACTGACGCCTCCTGGCGACATTTACTGGCGTGCTGCTGCTGCTGCTGCCGACGACTTGATTGTTTTGTGCCAACTTTGATGACTCACCGGAGAGACTCAGACTGGAACTGAATCTGAGACTGAGCCTGAGACCGAGTCTGAGCCGGGTCTGCGGTAGCTAAACACTTTGAGCCAAGCTCAGTCGCGTCATCACCTTGGCCCAAGCCCACACACGAGCTCCGCAGCAATCGCATCGAATTCAAACGACTGCCATCGCATCGAACAGACTCCATTTGGCAATGGCGTCACACGGTTCCGGAGATATGAAGACCTCAAGGCTGGCGCAAATGCAGGTGAGAGTCCGGTTACAGTCCCAAATCGGAATTAGGACTGTATTAAGCCGCATAAATTAGAAATATTTTAGTCTATAATCGTACCTATTTAGTTGTCAGTAATTAAGTTTAGCTACTTTCATAAGTTCGAATTTTGAAAATGTACTAGATTTAGCTCTTTCGATAAAGAGAAGTACATTCTTCTCAAGATCAAAATCTTCAAGGAAAAAACCGTTTATCTTCACATACAAAATCGACTCTTAACGAGGTAAAAGCCTAGTAACGATCGCAACTTCAACATACAAAAGTTTTGATATACATAAATGATAAATATGAAATATGATTAATATCAAAGCACTTACTAATCGCATGGAAGTCGATTTCTGTTCTAATTTATTTGGTCAGTGTGCCAGAAATATATGTATTTATTTATATATATATAGCAATCAGTATAAGCTTTTTTAATTTCCGTGAAGAACCCTATATGGTCTGCAGCTTTTGGTGAAGTTCTGTTTCGGCTTCTTTCGATGAAGTTTTTTCCCAGCGAAATGCCAGCTAATTAAATTGTATTCGCCGCTGCTCATATTTGGTAATGGGAACTTTTGGGCGCCCCCGCATCAAACTTAGGCGCTCCTTGAATGCCATATGTTTAACTGCGAACAGAGGCGTCGACAGCGAAAGGGGGTTGGACCATTTCCACGCAATTAGCTGTAATTAGTGTTAGTCCGACTACGTCACTGCACGAGTATTAGCGCTCAATTTCCAAAAAGGGTTGACATTAAGAACGAAAACATGCACATGTGCACGTAGGGAAATTGAATGGAAATCAACAAATAGCTATATTACATTACATTAATTAATTAATTAAAAATTAATGAAATTAGTAATATAATATATTTATAGAGATAGGCGCCTCTCTAAATTTAATTCCTTGATTTTAACCTTTATTTTTAAAAATTTAAAGGCACTTTAGATATGTGTAACTTAAGAAATTAGATGCATGTACGATATAACCCATATTTTTCTTGGAGTGTCCATCCAGCCAGCATTGGTAATTCATCAATCATAAAATTTACCTGGGAAAATAGTCGCGCGCGATTTTTATCGCTCAAAGGGGCGGGCGGATAAAGGACAATGCGAAGGTCCTTTGTCACCTGGTCGTGGCGCTTCCTTGGCGGCATTCAACAATTGCCGAGCCTTTGGGGAAGGTGTGGTTGTGGGGCGTATATAGTATATATAGTATGTACATTCCCATGTGGGCCGTGTCCTGGCAACGTTGCAGTCATTGATTTTTTGTTGTTATTGCAAGCCAATAACAACAAAGGCAAGCGGGCAGCTAAACAAAAGGACAGCCAGCTAGGATTTCTCGAGTGTCCGATATACACAAAGGACTTGCATTTTTTGCCCGGACAACTTGCCAGGTGGCCATGGCTGAGTTCGAAGGCCACTACCAGGACACCAGAGGCAGAAGACAAGCGCACTAGTTGAAGGGACAACAGCGGGAGGAGCATGCCCACAACCACGTCCACACCCACACCAATATCCCTGCCCGCGACCCGTTCCCGGGCACAGGATAGGGTTTCATTCGCCCAGGCGGGTCGGGTGGCTAGGGGCTTTATGTACTGGCGGCACGTAAGTGGGCACGGATTTATTCGCTGGGGCCCGGAGGTGGCACCAAAAGCGGGGGTGACACCTCCCCATCGCCACAATAGACGAGCAAACACACCGAAACCTGTGCACTTAATGACTCCACTCGGGGGAAGTGGACGCGCTAATGTCCAGCCCCAGTCCCGTGCGCTTAGTTGTCACGCGCTCTCCGGACCGGAATGTTGCAAGCGACGGACGGGGACGAGGACGTGGGCGTGCACGGAGAGCTGCTCCAGTACGACTTCGAGTCAGAGCTCGGCCAGGATCACATCCTGCCCCTGAAGCTCAACGAGTACTGGGCAGCCAGGCGGCTCATGGAGGCGTTGAGTCACCTTCCACCTAGTGACAATAACAGCACCAATTCTGCACCCGTAAGACAAAGAAAGCTATTTTGAATTCTATTTTGCAACAGAAAACATTTTAAGAAAATTAAAATAGGTGAAATTACAAAGCAATCAGTTAAATAATTAATGATTCCATTTTCAAATTGATAAACGGAAATGTTCCCGGTTTTCACGCATGGCTAATTTATTTAAGTCTTTTTTTTAAAAGGTTACTAAGTTTTGAGTTGATAATTATAAGCAAATGATTTGAAATATATGTGCTTCCGCTTCCAGATGCGTTTCCAGCAGCGCACGCAGCAGGAGCAGGAGGTGCGTAGGCGGGAGCTGATGAGCACGAAGTCGAGTGCCGAGAACCTGGCCACTGGAGCACCCAGTGCCGCCACCACCAGGTTGATCGGGAATGGGAAAGTGCGCCAGATGTTCGACGAGCGTCGTCGCGGAGCGGGCATCGATCGCAGCAATCCCCTCAAGCCGATCGGCACTCTCCCCTCGCCACCCGCCCCAGCAAAATCTCGCCCGCAGCCTCCGATGCAGCGTCTCGTCAAGAGCGTGGCCGACCTGACCATGCGGGATGCACCGGATGCACCAGGCAGGAGGATCACTAGCGACAGCAATAACAATAAGTTTGCCACGCCCCGCGGTACTGTGAACCGCAACCTTAAGCCCGTGGTCACCCGCAAGACACCGCCGGCCCAGGAGACCACGCTCCACCAACGTTCTCCCGCGCCACAACGCAGTCCCAAGATTCAAGCGACCCAACGAGTAGCTGGAGGAACCGCTGCTGCCCGGCCAGCCGCTCGTCATTCGCCGCCATTAGTTCGACGGGTGAGTAGCATCGACGTGGCACGGAGGTGTCTGTCTCAAGCTAAACATATTTGGGATTTATTTTAAATGTCTGTTTCCAAAAAGGCGGAGCCCAAATCCCCAGTTAAAAAGGTCAACATGGTGAGTATCGCAGAATAGTTGTCAACAGTGGACGTATAATAAGATTACCCTTCGCTACCAGGACACAACGCCTGCAATCCCAGAGGGCACCGCTTTATGCCGCTACTGCGGACGCCACTTCAACACGGATCGTCTGGCGAAGCACGAGGAGGTGTGCCAGCGCATGCTGACCACCAAACGCAAGATATTCGATGCCTCCAAGCAGCGGATCGAGGGCACCGAGGCCGCGGCGTTCAATATGAAGTCGAAGGGCAATCGCAACCGTTCAACTTACAGTAGTGCTGCCCAGCAGAAGGGTCTGACCACTGGAGTGAAGAAGAACAATTGGCGCAAGAAGCACGAGGACTTCATTCAGTCGATTAGGGCGGCCAAGCAGGTGAAGGCGCACTTGGCGCGCGGCGGCAAGTTGAGCGATCTGCCACCGCCGCCACCTTCCGAGAATCCAGACTACATCCAGTGTCCCCACTGTGGTCGCCGATTCAACGAACAGGCCGCGGAGCGTCATATCCCCAAGTGCGTTAACATGGTGCACAACAAGCCCCGTAACGGGCCGCCGCCAAAGAGGCGTTGAGTGGTGATTGGGAATCTATATTCGCCCATACTTTTACTTGTGATAAAGAAGTTTGATGATTGTAACGTATCTAAAGTAGCCTATAATAACTAGGGTGGGATCGGCATGGCGATGATGCTAATCGGAGAGAACCTAAACGTTGTTACCGGAGGCAGAAGGCGCCAGTGGTTCCAGACTTTTCGCGCTCAATAATGGCCTTCACCGCTTCGGCGGCCTTATTCATCTCCAATCCCTCTAGCATGTACGCCCAGTTTTCCAGGGTGGCGTCGTCGTCATCGGATATCCAGTTTGTCAGCATCTTAACGCAGGCCACGTTCGCCGTAGGATGCTCCATTTGAAAGAAGAGGAGTTCGTCGTTGGTGAAACCAATCTTCTTTCCCACTTTCATCCATGGCTCGCCTATAAGGGGCGCCACCTCTTCGATATGCTCTTTGGTAACCATAAGGGGTTTCTCGTGCGCCGGTACCTCATCCACCTCTTCCACCACAGGTTCGTTGTCCTCTACTTCAAGATCCTGCTCTGGTTCACCGTCCTGAAGGGCGACCGTAGCATCCTGCTCGCCCTCCGTATGAACGTTGTTGGCCGACAGACCAAAACTGTTCTCCGAAGAGTTGTTCGATAAAAGGGCAGCAGGTTTGGGCTCCTTGTCCCTGATGAGACGTTTGCGTACTTGCTCCAGATAATCGGAGATCTTGCTCGATGGCTGAGAGAGCGACGTAAAGAAGTGCGGTGTCTGGCGGGCAAGCAAGCGCAGTGCTCGCCACTCAAAAGCGGGATCCACCTTTTCGTGCGGCGTTTCTAAATATGTCTCTAGCAGCGGTAGGAAGTTTCGCTGTTCGCTTTTGCAGGCCTGCAGGTTATCTGGAGAGTAGTTCCACAAACGTGTTAGGTTGTCACTGGAAGTGAAATATTTTAGAACTGGCTTAGTTTGATTGGCGTTCGGTACTTACTTTCCCAAATAAAACTTGCCGCTGCGGGAAGCATCGCGCAGTGCATCGCCCAATGGGCGTCGTGGTCTTTTATTGGGAGTTGGCTTCGAGTCCTCTTCGCTGGGAGTTGGTTCCTCGGGCTTCTTGAATTCCTTGCAGCCTTCGTTCTTCCAGTTGTTCCACATCTCTTCGCGGGCCAGCATGTGACTCACTGTCCGTGAAAACCGCTTACCGTACGGTGGTGTCTCCTCTAGCAACTTATAAACACGGGACTCTGTTTCCTTGATAAAGTCTGCCTGGTCTGCAGTCAAGGTTTGAGTATCACTGAAAGTACAATCATTAAAGTTTTTTCGTAGTCCCTCGACTTTCTTCATATACTTACCTTTTAAACTTTACACTGACTTGCAGGTACTGAAATAGAATAAGAAACTGCACCAGAACGGCACGTCGGAAATTGGCGTCGGAGAGCTGCAGAGCCAAAAGCTTGGGATTGGTTAGAAACTTGGCAAAGAAGTGGTTCGCCTTAATGACGGAGGTCACCGCTGTAGCGTCAACGGCCTCTTCGTCCACATCCATTGCTTGGTCAGAACCGCTCGCATTGTCGTTGCTACTTTGGCGCACGTCCTCCAGCTTGAAGCTCGAGAAGGACTGTAGTATATTCTCAGCGTGCTGGAAGGAGACAATTGCAATATATGAACATGAAGCAACATCTTTGATCTCTTTCCAAGAGATATGTATATTCTACAATTGTAATTGTACTACAACTACTTACCATCTGGAACATCTTCCACTGCGGCTTGTTGTAACACTGGTTGGGATTTCGGAAAAAGTCCTGCAGCGACCAAAACTTGCAGTACAGGTCGTAGTCGATCTTTAAGGGGATGTCCTCAGCGGTGTCCTCCAGCTCCTTGTTGTCGCTTTCGTCGTGGTCCTTGCTGTCCAGGCCATATTCCGTAAAGTTGTCCAGGTTGAACTCGGAGACGATGTTGAGGCCAGACCGCTCCGAAAAGGGAAAGAACTTCGAGAGGAAGAGCTGGATGCGGCCACAGAAGACGGTGTTCTGGGTGCGTGAAAGTCGACGCAGCAAGTCGTTGCACATGCGTAGAATGTTGTTCTTGCATGAGGCAAAGAAGATCTCTTCTTTCCACACCTCCACCATCTCCTCGACAAACTGAAATATCTTCTGGCACTTGTCCAGCGTGACCACATCGAAGGTGTCGATCAGCAGCACCACGGGTATGGTGTTGGACACAATCTCGGCCCGCGTGGCTTCCACGGATAGGCGTACAAGCTCCCCAATGCGACTCACATCTTCATCCAGCCGCTTCATCAGGAGCACCCGGAACGCATGGTCCATGGGTAAGCGCTTGTCGTGCTCGGTGTTGGCCGGGAATCTATTGTACTCCTTGACCAACAGCTCCACTTTGCCGTCGGTGATGGCCAATTCAAGGGCTTTCTGAAAATTGTTATTTTCTATCAGATCAGATCAGGGGCAATTCATCTACAATGTTTTACCTCAAACGCCGACTGTAGCGCAAAGTAGTTGGCCAACTTCTCCGGAGCCGTGTTAGCCACTTCTACGGCGGTGCTCATATTGCTTTAAATAATAATTGTGGCGACAATAGCTGAAAACAGTAAAGTAATTTGTGTGTTTTCAATTAAAACATCACGATTAGTGCTGCCAACTCGTTTTGGTTAGTATTTAATGCGGCTCTAAATTAATTTAAATACCAAAAAATCGATGACAAATAGATTATAATTTGTTTAGGCGGATGGAAGTTAGTTAAAAAAAAAGTTTTTTTTATCCAAGTTCTCTCTTTTGCATCACATAAACGTGTTTTTGAGACTGCAATTAGGTAATGAGGTCTTGGTCGCTATTCCTTAGAACTTAATACTCTGTTCGATCAATACCAAATTAAAGAAATGTTTTCGAATATTTTCGAACAGTCAACTTTTTTGTTGATATTGAACTAAAAGACTTTTAAAGAAGAAACTACAGAATATTTTTGTTAAATTGTCAAGAAATATAATGAAAAAAATAATATATTTTATTATTCTTCACTGCGATTAATCAAATTTGTATTTAAAATGCATTCAATGCTTTTCCCAAATTCGAATTTTTCTTATTAAACATAAAAATCCACAAATTGAATAAACTTTCCTACCTACATCAATTTAAAGGCCGAATGTTTTGTTGATAACGATAGCATTGAGCTGGGGCACGCGAATCCGCCCGCTATCAGCTATTCAGAAAAATACGCATAGATTCACAGATTCCAATTACTTTCCCACTGTGTGCAAGGTCGCACAAGCATTATAAGTGGGCCAGCCGTACACAATTCAAATCGGGTACGTCTTTATTCCGAATCTTAAGCTCTGACGGAGTGGCCATGCGCAAGTCCATTATATACATTCTGCTGTGGATTCTGGGGTTAAGCAGAGTCTGCTGTAGCTCTGTGCTTAAACAGCTTTTTCCCGACTACAACTACCAAAGGCCTTATTGGCCCCAGTTCTATCCTGACTTTTACAACAGAGGTTATTCCCAGCCACAGCCAGAACGGCCTGCAAAATCGACGCGGTCATACAAGGACATCTGCAGGTTGGTCAACACCAACGGTTTTACAAACCCCGGAGGAGTGCCTAAGTGCCCTTACTAACCTGCTGAACCTTTTTATCTACATATACAACACACATATATTGTTAATAAATCTAAATTGCATTTACCATACTATACTAGGCTGTATTTTATACTATCGAAACCACGTTTACAACTTAGGCAAATCACTAAATAATATAAATATAGGAGCTGTGCTTAGAAGCTATGGTCATGTGCTAAGCTTAATCTAGCTATACCTAGACAACAGAAGCGACAACCTTAAGCTATTTTGGGAACGGGTTTTGTCCATTTGTGGAGTCTTAGAAGAGACGCTTCTGGACGATGTAAAAGACACAGGCGAGGAACAAGGAGAAGGCGAAGAAGAGCAGCATCTTGTCGGTGCACTCGCGTCGTCCGTACTTCTTGAGCAATTTGCCGGACATGTTTATGCTGCCGGCCGTGTGCTGTAGTTCGTCGCTGGTGGCCTCTACATTCTGCGACGAGGCCACGAGCGTTTCCAGGGTGACGGCGCTCTTCTGGGTGGTCTCCGAGAGGTGCCGCGATATGGCCAGCATCTTCTCGGTCACGTCGTTCTCCTGCGAAACCAGACTGCCCTGGTTGTGCCGCGCCCGTGTCGTGGTCCGTTGGCGCAGCTCACTCTCTCCGGTAATGGCCATTAACTCCTCTCTATTGGCCTTCTCGATCTCCAGCATCGTGGACACGTTTGCCTTTCGGAACGCCTGCAGCGTTTTGGAAAACTGATCACGGTGGTCGTCCACTTCATTGGCCAGCGCAGTGTCCGCCGTGTCCCGCGCCCAGTCGTCCAGCCGCTCTATGCTTTTGCGGATAGCAGACAGTTTGGAGCGGCCCGCTTCGTTCAGCTCCTCCAGTTCGGCGATCGAGGTGCGGCTGTTCAGGATGTCCTAAAAACGGAAGCTCGGTATTGAGGGTTTATCTTTAGATAGCGGACACTTACCTGTATTATTGCTTTAGCCTGCAGATTGTTGTCGATAAGGTCCTGCCGGATGGCCTGCAAAGTAAACGCATCCTTGTCCATGACTCCAACTTTGTTTTGTTTTGAAAATATTCTATTATTCTGCTCTGGTGACGTGCATTTAACGTTAATTCCCGCAATTTTCCAACACTACCACGGCACAGTATATATCGATGGCACTTAATCGTCTGAAAAATATCGTTTATATAGTGATGGTATAGTCTTGTAATGTCGACATATGTCAATACATTTTTTATAATTATTTTATGTTATCAAACAATTTCACCAAAACGGAAATTTATTGAAGGGTATATTCCTTTTATTATTAATAATTTATTGATCTTAATTGAATTCCATTTGTCATTCTGAACAACATTGTAAAATACCGCAAATATCGATAGTCGATCTTAAATCCTTGTTCCCGAAAGTCCGTAAAGTGTCATCTTTAAAATAACCCAATGGCCGCGTGAAAGGAGGAAACAATTTTGCACATTTCAATCTGCACTAGAGCCCATGTATATCTAGTCCCACCCGCTTTTGTCTTTACTACGAATTCATTTAAGAAGTTACCTGGTTATTTGTTGCTCGAACAATGTCAGATTCGACTATTTTCCCTTTTGTAAGTATTCCCTGGACTTTAAACCAGTTAATTCCGATTTATGTTTGATTTGTTTAGTAGAACTCATCCATGATTGATCAGTCAGCGGACAGCAACGTATCCAGTTCGAGCTCAAATTCCAATGCGTCCGACTCTTCTGTGGACTCCCATTCATTCATAGAATCCAATTCAGATTCGGGACCCAATACATCCGTGGAATCTCAGTCATCCGCGGAATCTGATTCATCCGTTGATTCGTCCCTGGAACGCCCATCGCCAGTGGACCGTGAATTATCTGTGGAATCAGGCTCATCTTCAGCGTCCAATACCAGCGAATCTTCTTCAGACGGAGAGGCTTCAAACCAACTGCACTCACCGCAAAGCAATAGCTCCTTGAATATGGCTAACTTGTCGGTCTCGAATGAAGATGCTCACGCTCAGATCAGATCACTTACCCAGGATGTGATCCAGATGGAAGCAGATTTGGATCGCAGTATGTTAATCCATAATCATTACGAAGACTTCTGTTAATTGTTTCATATTTCAGTGAATCGCTACTGCGAGGATGTTGTGTCACAGATTGATGACTTCGCCACGAGAACCTCAACGCCAACAGTAGCTCGTAGAATTCGCCGCAGAAGTAAGTTGCAGATCAAAATGAGCGCATCTGGGTTTCACATAGTTACCAAAGAACAAAGTTTTTAATTTCACATTTTGTGTAAACCAGATAGCATAGCTATCAATAAACAATACCGTCTCTTACTTTTTCTGCAGCGAATCCAGTAGAAGTGATAGATCTGTCCCATTTGGAGCATGCGCCACCGGTTCGATCCGCACGGAATCGTGATCCCGATGCTGTCATCGATCTATGCACCCCCGAAGGGCCAAGAAGGCGCACAGTGAATTCCATTTTCTCCAACGACTCCCTCACCATTCCTCCACGTCGGCGAGGCTTGTCGGGGTCAACCGAAAATGTCCCGGTTGTGGATCTCGACGTTGTGTCGCCACCAAAACGCGCTAATCGCGACATGGATGTGTCCCAAAAAGAGGACTTATACAAGTGCCCCGTCTGCATTGAAAGTGTATCCAAGCGCGAACCAGTTTCAACCAAATGTGGACACGTCTTCTGCCGCGAATGCATAGAAGCAGCCATCCGAGCTACGCACAAATGCCCAATATGCAACAAGAAGCTGACCGTACGTCAATTCTTTCGCATTTACCTGTAAGTTGGTTATACTATTTTACATGCTCTGTGAGCCACACTATCATATAGTTTAAAAATATACGCCTAACTATGTTAGAGACGGCAAATAATGTTTGTTCTTGTGATTCAGAAACTATTTTTTATTTAAGTTTTCTTTAATAATCCCAAAAATATTTGAATACAACTATGAAAACTAAAGACTTCAATTTTGATGTATGAAACCATTCTCAGGCTGGAATTAGATAAAAACGACCAACTAGGAGTGTCAAAGTATTATGTTGGCGTTTTTCCAAACGCTATTTAATAATGTAACATACATATAATATAATAAATAAAATGGACCCAACGCATATCAAACGGTTTATTTTAATCTCATTTTTTATTCTTGCCAACTATTTTTTGAGACAGAAATCAGACATGGAATTCTCAGATCATATAAGGATCGATAGAAGAGGATAAATGGAAAAGAGGTGGAAACATCGAAAGTATCTAAGCAATAGCTTTGCTAATCTTAGACTGGCTAATACATATATAAAGTGTCTTTAAAGAGCGTCTTCCCTCCAATTTTTTTAGAGTAAAATGTTTTTACGAATCTACGAATCTTGTCGAATAATGGTTTGTTTGTATGGCGTTCCAGCTCAATGAAATAATTTAAAATCCTCTAAGTATGCTATGGAAAATCTTGTTTTAGCTATTTAAAATCAATCCACACATTTTTTATGTTTTCCATTGCTCGTTTTTGTTTCTCTTTTGTTAAAATTACTATCGATTTGGTAAAAATAAACAAAATTTGATGATGAGTGAAGAAGTAATTGACAAGAACACTTCCTTGTCAAGTCTTAGCTACCCAAAGCACATACCAGAGATTAAGTTCGGTCCTATCAAGGACGAAATGGGTTTCACGCTCAGCGAAAGATTGGCCCTCAGACAGGCGTGGAACTTGGTCAGACCCTTTGAGCGACGCTACGGTCAGGACGTATTCTATAGGTGGGTTTCCTTTTGACAAGCTCATGCCTGAAACATATACTTGGCAGCTTCCTAAATGATTACTATTGGGGTATTAAGAAGTTCCGGAACGGAGCTGAGCTCAACGTGAAAGCCCTGCACTCGCATGCCCTGCGATTTATCAACTTTTTTGGACTTCTAATCGAGGAGAAGGATCCAGTAGTGTTCCAGCTGATGATAAACGACAACAACCACACCCACAGTCGCTGCCAAGTGGGCTCTGTTTATATTGGGGTAAGTGTGATTCAATATACAATTCCTTACTCAAACATTAGATAAATCCTGAACAAATTATGTGACAAGAATATGCGGCCACCAATGCGTCACTTAGTACGCAAGTCTATTTTAATTTAAAAAAGGGAAGCTGGTACTCACACTTTGTTTTTCCATTTCAACTGGAGAAAAAAATATATGTTTCTTATTTTAAAATTAAAGTTGTTCGACAGTTCGTTTTGATTGTTTTTAAAGAAGGATTACCACAGATAGGCCTTTTAAACTTATATTATTATTCCAAAAGTTTTTCTCTCCCTCTGAAAGTTTAAAATTCATTGGAATATATATGGTATTTTTGAAAATGAATAAGCATCTAAACTCATTGAATAAGTAACTATGTTACTCATTGGCTTGCTATTCATCATTTTATAATTTATAGGATTCAATATTATGGATGATACATAGCATGTTATTATATAATATACACCCCTATTTTTTTATTTATCATGTTAAATAATTAAAAATTACCTTTCCCCTGTAACCAACAGCATCTGGCCCAGGCCCTGGTGGACTATGTGCTGAAGGTGTTCCACAAGGTCAGCTCCCCCTCGCTGGAACGGGGTTTGAGCAAACTCGTGGAGAAGTTCCAGAACTACCAGGACCAGCAGTCGAATACCTCCGGATACAATCGCCTGAGCAAGGTCAATTTTGAGTCACGACCGTCCAGAGGAAACCCATAGGAAACCCAAAGGAACCTCAGTTTAAACCAACCGGAATCCCATAGGAAACCCAAAGGAAACCCAGTGGTAGTCCAGGCCATTGAATCGGATTTGGAATTATATCGGGCTGCGCCATTCTGCCGCTGTCTCTGCCGCAGCCACTGCCTCTGCCACCGCGATATCAGGCTTCTAGTATCAGCCTCTGTCGCAGTCGCCGACGCAGTGGGCGCTTATTTCGCTTAGCTGCTAAGCGATTTCCTTGGAGAAATTCAGTTCAGCTCGGACGCTCGTCGTGCCATCCACACGTTTCGATAGTTAAGGCTTTCAGGGAACTGGAGTGATCGGAAAAGTGGCAGTAGCAAAGTAAACACGAATAAAACGAACATATAGCCTCGCAATTGCGGGTAAATCGGCTAATCGTCTAAAAAGTGCTGTTTTGAAAGTTATTGAAACATGGTGGCTACCGAGGAACTTAAAACGGTAATTGAACTAACCAATTTTGGATTGCTTTAGCACTAGATCTGTGTTTTAAGTGTAAGACGCAAGGGCAAAGATGAATGGTAAAAAATGTATTACGCATACGACATGCTGGCCAGTAAATTTGGTAATATTGGAGCGAACAGGGCTATTAATAAACGAGCAGCGGCGCATGGCTAAGATTAGAAATTCATTATAAATTTAGTTGAACATGAATTGCTTTTCTACATTTTGAAGTATCTGGTTGTCAAGTAAGGGCCACTTCGGGTGCACATAAGCACAATTTGTTTCCAAATTGAACAATATTTTAAGAACTGGACATATTCAGATGAGTAGGAAACCCAAAACTTCCTTAATAATTTAACTTAGGACATTGAAATCGATTAATTATTAAAAGCCTCTTGAGCTTTGTTCTTAGGCACTTGATAATCCTCAATTACCATACTAAAAATGTGCGCTACCTTTTTAATTAGCCACTTAAATTTGCATTTGTTGTCGCAATCTTGCCCTCAATCAGAGAAATAATTTACTAGCTACTAATTGCGAAACGATTTCCAAGTGGCCAGCATAAATATCTAATCGAACTAAGGCTCCTCGCGAAGAATTGTACGCCAAGTTGAAGATTTATAAAGCCTGCCCCCTGAACAGTTTTGTTTACGGTAACCAAGCTCTCCAGCTCTTATCGCTAGCCATAAACCAATGATTAGAGCGGGCTTAGAGCCCCAGGATCGAGAGTTTTGTACTCAGGGGGGTGGCACACCACCCTATCTTGCCCTTGGCACTGGGACAGACTGCGCCGATCGAACGGTGGCCACTCGACAAGGCCGCTCAAGTGGCTCTTACCAGGCGATTGGGCATTGGGAGACGTACACCCGTAATTGAGCACGGGCGGTACTAGGCGGTTATCGGGGAGCCGGGCAGATCGCCAAGATTTCGGAGGGAGTAGCAGCTGCGATGGGCGTGCGGTTCACGCAGCCACTAACTGCTTTCGATAATGGCCAATTAGCTGTCCACCTTTGGACGTGACGCTGGGCTCTTTGGCTTCAGATTCCCAAAAGTTCGGGTTCTAGTCTGCCGCCGTCAAGTAGTGATTCACTTTTCGGCTGATAAGACCAGGCGTGTTTTGGGTTTCTGGCCACTGCCCCAAAATGCCAGCGTGTTTTATCAAATCGGCTAGTAAAACACACAGCAATCATTGCAGCAATATAATATAATGTTCATAATTCCAGTCGCGTGCCAATCAATTGTTGTTGTTTATGCTCTCTGACATATTTACTCAGCGTTTATCTGGCCTGCGCACTGAACTGTCGGGCAATCTGCGGGATACAAGTAATAATATTTACATATCAATAAGTTGTAGCGTTTCATGGCCAGTCGCATCCGGGGAAATGTTTCATTAAACGTTTGGATTCGATGTAAATACGCCGCAAAGTTCATGTCTTCATAGGATTTGCTTTCCTACTTCCTTAAAATAAGGTGAAAATTAGGATCTGTTCTAAGGAAGGAATCCGATCTCCTTAAGCAAATCTTTCTATATAAATACCATAAAATATTCATTGTAGCTCCTTATGAGTAATGATTTACACACTTAATAACCTAATCACTATTCTAATAAAACTATTTAGGACTGAACTGTGCAATTTCCTCTATCGAAGTATAGCAAACTTTGCGGGGTACGAAATAAATTGCATTTAGCGGCCCTTAAAGTATTTAATTTGGACTTGCCATCCCATTGAAACCCACTAAACCCACCAAAGGAGTCCATAAGCCATGAAAAGCTTTTGCTATCTATATTTAGGAGCATTTGCATGCCAGGCACACCTTGCAACAGAAGCGGCATCCATGGGTAAACAATATCGCTTTAATTACCGCATGGGCAAATGACTTGAGCGAATTAAGGGAATTGCGTCAATAAAAGATATTGTCTAACGACCGAGTGAGCTGCAATGGCGCGGGCCACGATAAAGCCAAGTAAAATGTGGGCGTGTGGGCGGAAGCATCGAGCGTAAGGCCATACATTGGTATGGATGGGGGCAGGTGCTTGGGAACGGGCCTCTTAAGTGCATCGGCACATGGCACAAGGCACTCGCTGAACTTGACGTCGCAAAACGGGAGAAAACAGCAAAAGGCGAGTGCAGAAAACAGAGTAAACAGAGCAAAGCAAACGAGGCAAGCTTATTAGCATGTGTTGTTCGTACACTGTGAGAAATTTCGGGCACTTCTTAAGATTTCAGATTTTGTTTTGATTTTTTAATATATCTGGATTTTAGAAGAATGCTTGCTATAATGCCAAACCAAAGTAAACTACAATTTAACTTAAGTTAAAAGTAGTCAATTGAATATAATTTAAAATATTTAAGAACAAAAGAAGTATCTAAAATTGAAACGTTGAACTCCTTAAAACAGTCCTTTTTTGCAATGTATTTACAAGTTTTTTTTCTCACTGATTGGTGGGTGTGTCAGTCGTATAGTTCTGACCCCCTCTCGCTGTCTCCGTCGCACTCGGGGACCTCTCGCTCGCACCGCCGGCGAGTGATCGACTTGTTTGGGTGCGAATGCGGCGACAGGTTTCTTTTGGCATGCACTTGACGCCATTAAGATGCACCTATGTACACATACGTGTTTCACTTTATAATTAGAAATTCCGCCTTAATTACATTTTAAGCGGGCGCCTGCCCACCCATCAAGGAATCAACTGCGAAAGGGACGATCTCACGTGATCCGTCATCTAATCGATGACCAGCTTCTGTTTACGGCCGGAGAATAGCCAACGAATTTGGTTCCCGATGCACTTGGCATCGCTGCACCTCAAACGCACCAAAATGCATTTAGCAATTTAATTTTAACTGTCGGAAGTATTCGTTTGCTTGGACTTTGCTCGACTTGGTTGCGGTGGCGTATGCGTAATTTTTGCGTGGGTTCACATAAGAAGTCATTTGATTGGCAATTAATATGACAATGTTATCCGCTAGCCGGTGGGTAATCGATTACTGGGATACTTTGACCAATACTTCCAACAGGTTGTTTGTTTATTTGTAAGCATCCTATTTCAAGAATAAATCCATTTGTCTCTGACGTAAAACAAAAGATTCGAATGCATCTGATTCGCGTAATCTGTTGGCAGTCCAACGAAATGCCGACAAAAGTCTCGGATAAAATAAAAGTTCTATGCACAATAGAAGAATCTTCACCGAGCATCGCGATGAAAATACGTTTTTTCGAAGAGACCTCCGGTTCAGTCTTCTCGAGGTGTTTGCACGAGACAATCCACTGCCCCCGAGGCAGCCCCTAAAATTAGCGGAAAAATCAAAACAATAATACCTTTACATATATATAGAAACGCGCTGCTAAGATAATTAATGAGACGCGATAGAAATAAGTGAAATACATAATCCGATATATACAAGCCATAAAACAGCGTTTTTTACACCACAAAGAGTCGTCAAATTTGGCGCAGTGCGTTCTTATATAAGGCGTTGCTGAAGAACCCGGAAATAGGCCGAATCTCGAATGGATTCGGAAAAAGTGGTCCGTGCAATGGCTCGTTGGTGGCAGGTAAATGGCGCAGCATTGCATTTTAGAGTTTGTCGGACAAATGTGATTATATATATGTATATATTTGTGTATTTTCAAATTAAATGTGCTTTAAGTACGAATAGTTTCAGCGGAATTGGATTACAAATGCGTTCAAGACTTGTTTAACTTTTCTTTGAGTATAGTTTTCGCACTTCCGATGGAAAACTCTTTAAACCGAGTCTTCACATCGCTAAATGTTGGTGTTTTCCTTAAGGTCCTTGCAATTTTCACAGTCACGTATATGGTTTTCGTCAAAGTCCAAAGAAACGCTAGAAGTTTGCCTATTATCATAACCAGGCCAGTTAGGAAACCTAGCAGGGCAGCCATCGTAATCATTATGAGTGATTATTATAATCTTTTAAGCAGATCCTTAAGCTTCCTTCTTCTTTTCCAGACCGTCAGTCAAGAGGACGGTGACTCACGCAATCCAATAACCTACGATCTTCTGCAAGAAAACCAGTCGAAGACTTCGAAGACACGGCAATATGTGGCGGCTATGATAAGTGAGAACAATAAATTTGATATTCGATTGATGTCTTTACTGACCAACAATTGATGTGTTACAGTTTGTTTGGGAGCGGTTGCCGCTGGAACTGCGTTATCCTGGACGTCTCCTGTTTTTCCGCAGATCTCTGCCGGAAACCAAAGTTTCTTAAATTCCACTACTGGCGATACTTCCAACTCGACGTCCAACGAGAATGACATTCTACTGACCGATTCGCAAAGTGAGTACCTTTCTTATAGCGTTGGACTTTAAGATTGTAGACTACGTTTATAGAGTGCATTTATATGCCAGTAAATTGTTGAACACCTAGCATTGATAACATGTTTGCATTTTGATTCCCATTCAAGTTAAGGGTTACACTTAATGAATCCATTTTGAAATACCTTTTTTTCGATTAAAGGTAATTTAGGGAGTTATTTGGCGGCCTGGACTTGTCATTATTAAACCTGTTACAAGTGGAGAAAAAGGGATTCATTGATCAGGATCAATAGAGGAGTCGATCTGGCCATGTCCGTTCGTCTGCTATAAAATCGAGGTTAAGAGACAAGTTGGTTAAGAGACATGTTGCCCAAAACTGTCAATTTCTATCGATATGCCATAAAGAACATGCAATGTCGTTAGCTGAGTAAAGGGTATCCGATAGTCGAGAAACTCGAGTATAGCCTTCTTTTTTGTTTTTGTTGTCTGTTCTTCCAATTGATTAAGTTGACTATGGCCCTCCGAAACTATTAAGTCCATTTTGCTATCTTTGTGACAAGTGATTATGATTTGCGTGATAATAAATAGTATAGTATAGATAGAATTGATTATAGATTGAGTACTATTTCTGGGCAGATTGACAAGTTCTGGGGCTTACTAACTAACGTTTGCTTTTCAGAAACATTGGTGGGATCCATGTTGCCCTTTGGCGCCCTTTTTGGCGCCCTCCCCTCCGGATATATTGCCGATAGGATCGGGCGACGTTCTACAGCCATGGTCATGGACATTCCCTTCATCTTGGCCTGGATCACGCTCAGTTTCGCAAATTCCGTCGGCTGGCTTTACTTGGGCAGATTTTTAATCGGTAAGTGATGGAAACTAGCCAGTTGGAATTCGATTAGAATGTGCAGCATTTCAGGTATCGCAACGGGCAGCTTCTGCGTGGTGGCTCCCATGTACATTTCGGAAATCGCGGAGACCAGCATTCGTGGCAGTCTGGGCACGCTGTTCCAGTTGCTCCTCACGATCGGTATCCTGTTCATCTACGTGGTGGGAGCTTTTGTCACATGGAAAACCCTGAGCATGCTCTGTCTAATCATACCCATCCTGCTGCTCGTCGGCCTGTTTATCGTGCCCGAAACGCCAGTGTATCTACTTAAAAGGGTAAGGAACCTTGGAAACCAGTCAAGAACTTTACCAAAAACCAATCTGAAGTATTTTTGAAATCTTTATTCCAAATATTTTCGAAATGCTTCGGTTACGTTTTATATAGTTTGGACGATTATCAATATAGCTTTTTACTGATTTACACGTTTTTAAATTGCAGGGTAGGCGCTCCGAGGCCAATCGCGCACTAAAATGGCTGTGGGGAGATTACTGCAACACCAGCAACGCCATCCAGGCCATCCAAAACGACCTGGACCAGACAGGAGCGGATGCATCCGTGAAGGATTTGTTCAGCAACCGCGCCTCGCGGAACGGTATGGTGATCTCCGTGCTGCTGATGGTCTTCCAGCAGTTCTCCGGCATTAATGCCGTGATCTTCTTCATGAACGAGATCTTCAAGTCCAGCAGCACGATAGATCCCAAAGCCTGCACCATAGTTGTGGGGGCTGTGCAGGTGCTCATGACTCTGGCCTCCTCCATGCTCATCGAGAAGGCCGGCCGCAAAATCCTGCTGATCTTCAGCAGCACCATCATGACGGTGTGCCTGGCCATGCTGGGTGCCTACAACACCATCCAACGGCACACTGATGTGTCCCAGTCCATTGGCTGGTTGCCCCTGCTCTGCATAGTGCTGTTCATCGTGAGCTTCTCCGTGGGCTACGGACCCATTCCCTGGATGATGATGGGCGAGCTGTTCATGCCGGACGTTAAGGGCATCGCCGTCTCCCTGAGCGTCATGATGAACTGGGTGTGCGTGTGCCTGGTCACATGGCTCTTCGGCGTGCTCAATGCTGGCGGTGCTGATGTGCCCTTCTGGTTCTTCAGTGCCTGGATGGGGGTGGCCACTGCCTACGTGGCCATCGCCTTGCAGGAGACCAAGGGCAAGAGTGCCAGCCAAATCCAGAGCTGGTTGAGCGGACGCTGAGGATCACAGGAGGACTCCATGCCATAGTTAATTCTAGTTGAATGCCATTGAACTCGTAGTTGAATAAGCAGCCCTTGCAAAGATACTTTTGAATACTTTCTATATTTCACTTATATTTTCAACGATTTACAAGAAACTGAACTTCAGCCAAGATATGTAATCTTTTCCTAATTTTATTACAATTTGTTTCGGACTCAAGGCCAACCTAACTTATTGTTGTTCCACAATGTTCAGATCCGTAGTATAGTTCAACTAGTTCCTAAGTACTCATGGTCACGCCCAAATATCTATATAAGATTCGATGGACTTCCACTTCCACCCAATTACACATGTACGTGCTCTCCTTTTGTATAAACCACCTGCTCTGTGTACACACACGTACTTTGGGATTGCAAAGACAAATACCTATATTTATACTTCTGTGTGCTAATTTTAACAAATGTACATATATATTTGATAATAAAAGTAAACTGTACAGGAACCCGTAGTGTTTGCGGGTCAGATTTGAGACGATAGCCCCAGGCCCGGGTACGCCCCTTAAAGTGCGAAATTGGATCCCTATCAGGCGACTGCACTCCATCGGCTGGTCGTTGGCGACAGGCCACGCCCACTGCTGGCGCCAGTGCTCGGCGATTCCCCATTCCGACCACCACCCACTGCCCCGCGTCATGGTCAGTGTGAAGGTCATCGTCGGTTGATTGATCGACATCGGAGTCGGAATATGTATTGGAATCGGAATCGCCAGATCGATGCACAAAATGCAAATTGAAATCGTGCCAGCCAGCCCACTGCGTTCGATTGCCGGCGCTTCTATGCAAATATTTAACGCAATTACAGGAAGCCCATCGAAGCCCCTATTTGCTTGGGTATTTGCTCGGCTATTTGCCCACATGCTCAACAGGTTGGCGACAATCACCAGCAAGACAAATACAAATGGCAAATATCGCAGGGGGTGAAAAAGTGGGAGTGATGGCGTAGATGATGCCGCGATATGTCCGCTAATTTTAATTCGCGTTCTGGTAGATAAATCGGTGGGATTGATGGGATATAGTCCATATATGAACATGTACATGATGGTTTCGCTTTAAAATGGATAACACAGCTACTACATTTTACTTTGAAACAAATGTTTTCAAATTTTAAAGAATTATATTTCAATATTCAAGATCATATTTTAAGTTTTCCCTTTACTTGCCTTAAATCTTACTTTTAGCCTTATTAGACTAATTAATTATTTATATTAAAAATGAAACAAGTCGCAAAGAGCAATAAAGGCAGAGAACTAATAGTAATTTTCGCACAAATAGCTCATAAAGTTGATTTTGTATTGCCGTTGGTAAACATTGGTATAGTAGTTTAGAGCAATTGGCGATCATTTTAATTCCTGTTTGAAGTTCGAGTGTCTGGCAAATAAATTGAGTGTATTGATGGGTTATATCAGTTATCAATTAATGTACGCAAATAACAATGTAATCATAGTGTTGAAAAATAAACTGCAGAAAACTTTAAAAACTTTCCATGTAATTTGAAATTCTATTTTAAAATATGGCAAATTCACCAGCTAAGTAACGGGTATCTGATAGTCGAGGAAATCGAATTCATTTATTTACATGTCAATATTTATGTGATGCGTTATTTACCTTAATTTACTTTTTATTATTGCCCTAACATTAAGGAAATAAATCCAATAAAAGCTTATCGAAAATTGAAGTAGCAACTACCTATTAGCTAACTTCAAATAATATTCCCATTTTTAGATTGCACTAAAGCATTCCATTTATAATGTTTATTTTGCTATCGAGGAGCAGTAAATCCGTTTACAACTCGGAAAGCTACCTATTCTCACGATGGAATTACGCATTTATGGACTCTTTATCTGTGGCGAATTGGGCTTTACTTGTTTGTCTATTAAGTAAAGAGTGTAAATATTGACTAGTTATTTTTAGGATTGCGTTCTAAAAATGGAAGCCAACAAAAACGCAACTTGTTTCTAAATTGGCATCAGCACGAGCCTCCTGTCTTACCATTTCTCTATACAAATCAAAAAAAAAAACCTGAATGATTTCTGTAAGTTTGTCAAGACCTGATAACCAGTTTGTAAAACATTCTCCTTATCAATATTCAACCCCCCACCTGCAGTTCACTTTCCCGATTTAAATTTAGCAGATCGTCGTAAACAAACGCATCGACTTCTGGCCAGTAATTCCCATACATTTCATATCGCATTGCCGGTTCCGGATGGTGTTAACCAGAATAACCACGTCGATATAAGGCACTTAAGTGCCTACACCGGAGACATTTCAATTAGCAGATGTGCGGGGCACGCACGATACTGGCCGACTAGCCAGGCAAATTAATTGAGTATGTACTAACTGTATCGCTAGGCCAGCTAGGCCATCGGAATCAGTCAGTTCCCCTAACCGGACACGCTGCATGCTAATTAACTTCCTCTTGGATGGTGATTCACATGGATCGCTATCGCCCAAATAGCCCCAAAGCTTTCCACACCTCGGTCCGGAACTAGAGGTCTGTGAACACCTTAAGCGAAACTAAATGTGTGTTTTTTATCCGTTGGGCTGTTTTACAATGCCAAAAAAGCCTGCGAGAGCATCGGCCAATTGTCGACTGGGCAGATACAAATCACTTAAATTCCGCACTCAACTCTCTCAGTCGAGCTTGGTTCAACGGTCGCGTTTAATTCGCTATGATATGATATGTGCGATAAGTCTGGATCTCTACAATCGGACGTGTGTGAGTGAGCTTCTGTGGTGTTGTGTGGAATTCGTATTATCTAGCCTCACTTGCGACTAAGTGCGAGTACAAATGCGTCTGTCATAATTTTTCAGGCCCAACACAAAAGCGCCAAAACAGCCGCGATCCGACATCATTTCCATTCCGACAGCCCAGCCAAACAGTTAGCGTTGATCTCTCTGTCCCGTCCGGAGTTGAATTAATTCCCACATTACGTATACGCCGCGTTGTGCAGCCAAACGGTGTTCACTGTTTCACTGATTGACCACTAATTGATAATTTCGGCTACGAGATGGGTAAGTCAGACGACCCAGTTAATAAGAGTGTTGGTTTTCGGGCTGATAAATTGATCATCGAGTGTCGCCTTGAATTATTATAAATATCAAATATGATAATAGCAGGTGCTCCGATTAGGGAGTCCACATTAAACGCATTATCGTTCTGAACGTGAACGTGAACCGAGTGGCTGAGATAATGTTTCCCCAAATCAGCCTGTTACCTTTTCCATTAGTCTTCATCTGATTTCGTGGCGATCGGTTCGCACGAGTATTCCCTGCCTAAGATCACGTGTCCTGTAAGTTCCTTAATCAGTTTAAATCAATTATTAAAATATATATGCAACCTGTTAGAGCTGCAGCTTAAGTTATATGTTTCATCGTGGCAAATCCTTAATGGTTATTAATTACTTTTCAAAACAACAAATAGGAAACAAACACTTAAAAAACATAGCATATGCTTAGAAATCGATTAATTATGAAAAGAAAAGAAACGCAATCATTGAAGTCTGTATTTAGAGTCTGTATTTTTCCAAAAGTTTCAGTCAATGAAAACTTTCCACAATACCCATTTCGTAAACAAGTAAAAATCCCCCAAAAGATGAATTCCAACCTCACGAGTTTTTTCTGGATTCGACTTGTGTTCCCCAGCATATCAGCTTATAATGCCAGACATGTCTGCGAAGGTAGCCGAAATTTGTAATCGTATCTTTACCTACAAAATCGATGAAAAAACACACCACTGGATTTCGGAGGAACATGGTCTTATCAAATTGACTTTAATTACATTTCCAAAATGTGTGTCGTCTGGTTAGTGAAATAGTGATCTGTGTGAATGTGCCAGCAGTAGAATGGCACTTTTGACATTTTTAATTACTCTTTATACTTGAGAAGCTAGTCTGCTTAATTAGTCAGCTTTGAATTTGCACACTGATAACAATTTCATAAATAAACGCCCCCATTTGTCGGTTAGGCAACGAAAATAAACATATTTCATATATATATATGAAACATATCTCGCAGAAACACATTTATTTAGCAAGTGAAAACAAAACCCAATGCTGAATAGAACTACGGAAAGTTTTGACATAGTCAACCGTAAATAAAAAACTCACTTCCGTTGGTAAACGTGAAAATGTTAATAAAATTAGCTGTCCGAATTATTCGAAAAGCTTATCGGAGCTCGCTACTGGAATTATCTTAGAGATTGGAAAAATCACTCTATGGTTTATGGCCAACACCCCAAGGGAGTATTTTTCAAGAATGTCAATAAATATAGTTCAATGTCAGCTGCGAGGTTAACCCTCCACGTAGTAATTACTAATTACGTCAATTTCAACGGTGAGGCTTACTTTTCCATGGAAGTTTAGCAGTTGGAGGATTTATCTGAAGTGCTCTATTTGGCTCAGTCCAGGTGTTCCTTGACCACCAACTTGTTGAGATACTACCCCAATAGATAGGACAATCGGCTTCATTTCGAGAGCCCTCACACCCTCTTCACGTGTCTCGCCTGAGGAGCAGAAATTGTGTCACCACCTTCGATTTGGAACCAACCAAATAGATCCAAGGACAGGGCCACAAAATGCATCGGAAATTACTCAATAATTAGCAGTCGTAATCAAAAGTTGTTTACTCGCTTGGCGACATTTGATTTTATTTAGGAATTCAGAAGGGTGTGTGCGTGCCAGAGGCACTTCTAGATTGGCGCTGTTTGTTTTCTAGCCCTATAGAGATACTCACACATTGCATAATATTAGTTATATTTTTAAAATTAAAGCCTTTGAATACAAAGCATCTCAAGTTAGCTTACTTTTCAGGGAAAACTTCTATCAACTTCTATCCTTTTCCTTTTTTGTAGTCCTTTACTTGAAAAAGTTTATTGGAACATTGCTATATTGGTATATAGGGTATTCATTTGGGCTAATATTTGTTGTTTATAAACAGAGCTGTATATTTTTTAGTTGACCAGGACCGAAGTGGGCCGGTCGCCCTTTTGCTGGCAAGTCCGGCGATGCAAACAAATTGAGATTGGGGCATAGTTTTCGCTGCACCTCCTTATCACATTCCATGTGTGGGCATACTCGTACGTACTCGTATATGGGCCAGTTCAAGTGCAAAATGCACACAAATGGCGCGATTCCAAGCGAACAACAGCGGAATACAGAGATTTCGATCCGATGGCCATGGCAGAGAGAGTTTCGATCGGGAGATGGAAGCTCCGATGATAGCATAGTATAATATACTTGTAGTACTATACGGTACGGTATGGTATAGCCTATAAATGGGTTTGCCGTGGATCGGGAGGCGCTTCCCTGATAAGATAATGCACGTGTAGGAGCACTCGTCAAGTCGAGTGTCAGTGAGAATTATTGGACGTGTATGGATTTCGAAAGCCTGCCATATAAGGCGGAAAATCTTTAAATTCGCGCGATGCGACGATTCGAACAGCATTACAGTTCTCCAGTTCCCCGGACTACGTCGGTTTTAGTTTCATTTGCGGATCCTGCTCGAGTGGGATTTACTGCGATTCCAAGGATTTTTTTCTGTAAGAATGCAAAGTGAATAGTAATAGTAATTCGAAGAGTGTATTAATGACTTGGTGTCGCAGTCATTAAAAAATTCTGCTAAAGTGTCAACGGTGATTACATAAGTAGCAGCGAACGAATAAATTAATTAGCAGTACAAATGCGACAGTCATTAATTTGTCCATAGTGCAATTAAAATAATTTGGTCATTCATTAAATAATGAACAGACTGCAGTTCCGCCTCCGCTTAACTTTTTCTGTGCTATTAAGTCCAGATAAACTGGCTAATGGTCTGATAACGTGATGCTTTAAAAACCGGCAGATAATGTGTCAAGCTGTTTGGAGTACAATGGGTACCTATTTGGCTTCCCCTCCCATATGGTGGCATGCGTCATCCCGCATCCCGCATCCCCCATCCCGCGGAGAAATCGGAGCCGTGTCGAGTTTTGAACGTTTGAACTTGCAGCCGATTGAATTACAAATGCGGATAGGATCATTAATCCCAGTCAGCCGCATTGCTAATGAGGCACTTTCGCTTTTCCACTCTTGCGCTCTTGCAGCTGCTTCTGTACAACCCAAGTCGGCCAGATGCCCTCAATAAGCCGGGAGGAGGAGACCGGAGTACAGTACTCCTACACGGAAGTCAGCACGTTTCAGATAAGCGAAGGAAACACTCGAACCATGTCACCCGAACCGGTCAAGTCCGGTCGCATTTTTATGGCTGCCGTGGCAGGTGAGTCAATAGTCAATATTCTTATCATTTAGCACAAATAAAGCATAACTAACTCATCCCGAATTCCCAACGGGGTGACTTATGCACATATTAATCTGAAGAGTAATTTGAGTCAAAAAGATATGATGTTTTTTACATATTTTTAAGAAAACAAATTATTATTAATTCGCTTTACATTACCAATAAGACAATCAACAATTTCGGCAATTTGTCATATATTTTGATTCACTTGTGTTTTAAAAAAAATTAAATTCCAACAGAATAAATAACTAAGTTTCTTGCCTAACAATTAAATAAATTTTTTTCTCCTAAACTTTGTAGCCAACTTGTCCGCCTTTGTGGTGGGAACCACCCTAGGCTGGACGTCGCCCATCGGGCCCAAGCTCAAGTCCGAGGACACCTCAGACTCGCCGTTGAGCCGGCCCATAACTTCCGATGAAGATGCCTGGATTTCATCATTGATTGCCGTCGGAGCTCTGGTGGCTCCATTTGTGGCCGGTCCGATGGCCGATCGCATTGGCAGAAAGTGGGTGCTCCTCTCCAGCAGTCTGTTCTTCGTCCTCGCATTCGGCCTAAACATGGTGGCCTCCGAGGTGTGGATACTGTACATGTCCCGGCTCATCCAGGGATTCGGCGTCGGCTTCGTGATGACCGTGCAGCCCATGTATGTGGGTGAGATTTCCACGGACAATGTGCGTGGAGCCACCGGATCCCTGATGCAGCTCTTCATTGTGGGTAAGTACATCCTGTAGAGGGAGCGAAGGGAGAGTGGGACAAAGGATTAATCTTTTATCCTTAAACTTCAGGTGGCATTCTATACGTCTATGCCATTGGACCGTACGTTTCATACCAGGCTCTGCAGTGGTGCTGCATTGTGGTGCCCGTGGTGTTCGACTTGGTCTTCTACATGATGCCAGAGAGTCCGTACTTCTTCGCCGGAAAGGGTCGAAAGTCGGAGGCACTGAAGTCGTTGCAGTTCCTGCGGGGCCAGAGTGCCGAGGGCGTGCACGACGAGATGGCCGAGATCCAGGCCAATGTGGAGGAGGCGATGGCCAGCAAGGGCACAGTGATGGATCTGTTCAAGAACGCCGGCAACCGCAGGGCCTTGTTCATCTGCGCTGGCCTGATCTCCTTCCAGCAGCTGTCCGGCATCAACGTGGTGCTCTTCAACAGCCAGTCGATCTTCACCAGTGCCAAGACTGGGCTGGATCCGGCGATTGCCACCATCATAATCGGATGTGTCCAGGTGGGATCCTCGGCTCTGACGCCTCTGGTGGCCGATCGCCTGGGCAGGAAGGTGATGCTGCTGACGTCCTCCAGTGTGATGTCCATTGGACTGGCGGCCCTAGGAGCCTTCTTCTACATGCAGCTGGTCAAGGGAGACATCTCCAGCGTGGTCTGGATGCCAGTTCCTGCCCTGATCATCTACAACATCGTCTACTGCACGGGCTTCGGACCGCTGCCGTGGGCTGTGCTCGGCGAGATGTTCCCGGCGAACATCAAGTCGGTGGCCTCCTCGGTGGTGGCAAGCACCTGCTGGACCCTCGGCTTCCTGGTCACCTTCTTCTATCCCAGCCTGGATGCCCTGGGCTCCTACTACGCCTTCTGGCTCTTCGCCGTCTGCATGGTGGTGGCCTTCTTCTTCGTCCTCTTCGTGGTGATGGAGACGAAGGGGCTCAGTCTGCAGCAGATCCAGGATCGTCTCAATGGCAAGCGCAACTAGAGAGCAGGTCCCTTAGTTGATAGTGCCCTTGATTCCATAATGATAAGGATCCCTCTGCAAGTATTTTACTGGCTAGTGTAGTAAGTCAAACTCAATTGTTACATGTTATTCCTGTTAAGTTGTAATGAAAATAAAAAAATCTAGTAATAATATTATTATAAACCAAAAATTACGGCAATTGCTTATAAATATACATTTTTTAGACCCAGGGGGGTTTTAAGAATTTTAGTCAGAAGATTTATTAATCAGAATTACTAGACAAGCCAATATGTCAACATTATCTCTTAGCTTTAAAGCTATGGCGTACAAGTTTTGTTGCATTTTAGAAGAAAATTATTAATCGTTATCTATGGGTAAAGATAATAAATATTTGCAATAGCGTCATTCGGCTTACTTTCAATTAAAGCCCTAAAAGTATGCAATGTTTTCGAACTGCTGAGTTAACATTGAATTCGCCGCAACACTAAATGTTTGGTTTTATCATTTATCTGTTAATTGCGCTGTTATGTTACTGTTACTGCATTTTATGGATTCATCGCTTTTAAATAAATAAAATAAAATAAAATTAAAAAAAAAACTGAATGTTAATATCCGTAATACGGATTCTGTATTAGCTACTATTTTTTAATATATTCTTAATGATGGGGAATCCCTCTTTATCAAATTTTATTTACTTCATGGTAGATTTAATCATCTCATTCATCTTACGTATATACAAGGTATTAATTTAATGCCTTGGCAATAACGGTTTGAGTAGAATACAAGAACATCTACAGAATGGCATGGAGGCAATTTAATATATTATTTAAAAAAACGGGGATCTTCCAGGAGAAGAAATTTTAAGTTACAACAAACAACACTGCTTTTCGAATCACACGATTAAAAAATACTTAGAACACAGTACCTTTGCATAAGCTAACACTGTAATTGAGTTTTACGGAAACACAAAAAAACATAAAAATATCTTTTCCGCAATGGCTGAAAAAACACAAGACGCCATGCTGGCCGAAATGGATTTGATCTTTTTGGACCACATATTGCCGAGGTGCTGCAAGGACATCACAACCTCGCAAGCGTTCTACAAGGACTACTCCTCCGAAAAGCCGAAGCGAACAGTCACCGCGTTCCGGAAGCAAACGGATCCCGCCCTGATCTCGGGCCACTATGCGCACAACTTGAAGGTCCAGAAGCAGGAGCTGAAGACGCGGACATGGCCACGATCCATGGACTGGCGCGAGGAGTACGCGCAGTTCGTCAAGCGCAACAAGTGGTGCAACGAGGAGATCTACAAGCTCTTCTTCGTGAACCCTCCCATCGACTACTTCCTCATCAGGGATTATCTGCAGGACCTGCTCAAGACCACCTATATCTCGGACTACTCGCCCAAAGACTACCAGTCGCTCATCAGCCAGCGCGAGCATAGGGTCCAACTCGACGGCTCGGACGGCATTGACTATCGGACGACCTATGGCAACTATCACAATCGTATCCAGGAGGAGGATCCGTTCAAGTCGATCCTCATCCCAGAACCAGGATCGAATGTCAGGAGCATGGAGATAGGAGAGTTCGCCAAGCAGATGCGCAAGCTGTTCACCAAGTACAATCTTACCACCTACTACGAGACCATCTGCCTTCCGGCGCTGATTAAGGCCAAGGATGGCATTATGCCATCGGGACCGATCGATCGCTACACTCTTCGCAAGCACTGAATCGCCCTCAGGTCGAGCTGACCAGTTCACGATTACACGGCTACTGCAGCAATGCAGTTGGATTTATAAAATTATACTGATTGTATCTTAATAGTTATTATTGTACTAAATATACATCCGGCGCCTACTATGATACGAAGTACCACAAAAGGTACTGTACAAATGTATATTTTGGATGAGGTATGTACATACATATCTTCACTAATCGACTTTTAGACCCGTTAATCGTAGAGCAGAAGGGTACTAAATATATATATTCCTGAACAGTATCACTAGCCGAGGCGATCTGTCCATCTTTGTCTGTGTGTTATTAATTGATCCAAAGATGCAAAGATGTGCATATAAAATTAATTAAATTCCTCCCTCGCACTGTTATTAGCTGAGTATCTGATAGTCGAGAAAAACCTAAAGCGCTTACCCTTGTTATGTTTAAAAAAATGTTATTTTCAGAATGATAGCTTGGGGACCGATTCCCTGAGGTAGCTTTGTTATACATATATGTACATAGTATTCAAAATAATCTTGCTATATATTGATACTCATTATATTAAAAGTTTGTTTAGTATAAGATATATACATCTGATCTTTGCACATTTCAAATGTCATGTTTTTTTCCGTTTTTTTAATGTTTTCTTACTTTTTGATCTCAGAGCACAACTTTTCATATCAGCATGACTTGTCATTCTATATTTTTTGATAAAAGCTCCCTCTCTCTGAGCTCCGAAACAATAATAATAATTATTTTGATTTTTAATTGCGATAGCCCGAAGCATTCTTTACTGCCAATTATCTATTTCCAGATAGAAACAAATCTTAAAGTTTTAACATTGGGTTCCGATAAGGGGTGTTACTAAATTGTGATACAGAACTTTACTTACATATGTACATATGTACCTGCATACCATATATTAAGGTAATACATTTTATATTATTAAAAAAGGACAGACTTTTGTTTTTCGAATGATGATAGTGTTGCAAAGCATTACTTGCAAGGCATTACTTTAATTTTTCCATTTGTGCAATGATCAATCAAGCCAAGTACTAAAAGGCAGGCATTGTGAAATAATTAATACAATGTACATTAACATAACATGATTTTAACAGAAATACACATTCGATTACTTTCCCGATCTAACGGTTTACTTTGAATTGTACATTTCGCAACTGGAATTCTGATACTAAAATAATCTATGTTTGGAAGTTTCTGGTTATTGTCGTTGACAATGACAATGAGAATCACGATGACAATCTTCATATATCGGCGGCGATCGTCTAACTTAACCAACACCTTAAGTAGCTCTCTTAAAGTGAATTCACCTGTGAGCGAAAGCTCTTTGAGTCTAAAAAGCCACTGGTGCCTATAAAATGTGTGGTATCAATGAGCGAGAGCTCAGTTATTGTGCGAGTTTTCGAATTGAAAGACCTCCCGTAAAAAAATACAATATCTATCAATATGGATCGTTGGTTGAATCGCGTTGCTGTGGTCACGGGTGCCAGTTCTGGGATCGGTTCCGCCTGCTGCAAGGATCTGGTGGCCAAGGGCATGGTCGTCGTGGGGTTGGCTCGTCGGGAGGAGCGCTTGAAGGAGCTAAAGGAATCTCTGCCGGCAGATCAACAAGCCCGCTTCCATGGCCGAAAGTGTGACGTCAGCGTGGAGCAGCAAGTGATCGATGCCTTCGCATGGGTAGATGAGACCCTTGGAGGTGCTGATGTCCTGGTGAACAACGCCGGCATCACTACCGGTTCCCTCATCACGGATGCCAACAATGCCGCAGACATGCGAGCCGTTCTGGACACCAATGTACTGGGATTCGTGTGGTGTGCCCGCGAAGCATTCCGATCGCAGCAGACGCGCAATGTCACCGATGGCCATGTGGTCGTCATCAACAGCGTTGTGGGTCACAAAATTCCCGTGGTGCCCGGCTTCAACTTCAAGATGTATGCCCCTTCCAAGTTTGCGGTCACTGCTTTAGCGGAGGTCCTGCGTCTGGAGTTCCAGGTGAAGAAGACCCAGACAAAGATTACGGTGAGTTCAGAATCAGAACGTTCAAGATCAAAGTACCTCATCGATTACGTTCTATCAGTCAGACACACACGGTCGTGCCAGAATTCAAAGTCACTTCTCTTTTACTTATATTTTAGGGTCAGTAGACTTTGATTTCATTTGATTGTGTAATTCACTTTAAAGGAAATGCCAGTCAGATGTGCATAAGGCACAGAAAACCAATAGATTATGGTTAGACTTTCCAAATCGTAATCATTGCTTCGGGGCAAAAACAGGTGATGATAATTGCAGATCTTCATAGCTAACTGTTTCTAATATGTTTTTCCATTTGGGTAAACCTTTTTGAACGGGATTTAAGAGCAATGTTGAAGTTAAAACTAGACATATTATGGTTAATAGTCAGTTCGTTGTTGATAGTGCAAAGTTACTTAAATGAGGTATAATCTGTTACCAATCATCTAGAGCAACTAACACACTAATATGAATCTTAATACCTATCCATTTCTAGAGCATAAGTCCCGGCGCCGTCGACACAGAGATCATTGATGAGAAAATCAAGGAGGTCATTCCAAACTTTCCCATGTTGCGCGCCGAGGATGTCGCCGATGCAGTGTCCTATTGCATCCAAACGCCTCCCAATGTGCAGATCCATGAGCTGACAATCAAGCCAGTCGGGGAATCGTTTTAATTGAGCCTTCTGTGGAATTGGACCTTCATGGAAGTCTAATCGAGGAAACTGCTTGCATGAAAATGGAAAGTGGAAGCCAGTGCAAGCAATTTGTTTATCACTAAGCATTCCACACAAACCGAAACGAAGCATTTTCGGCTTCGGGTTAACAAGTGAAAGTAAATAAATGTATCCGCACTATGACGGATTTGCAAATCCATCAATTTGATCTGAGAGTGCATTTGTAGTGGTTTTACAAGTAACATTTATTAAATCACTTCAACACATAAGTTCAATGAAGGAAGTACAGGGCCATTTTGTTGCAGGTAATTACAATACGTCATTGTTTAGGGATATAACACTATGTCTGTATAAACACCGATTTCATTAAGTTTCTCACCTTCTGTATCACAGTTACATGGTTATTACAAACGTGAGCGTGTGTATGTTCTTATGTTTTGAACGCATACAACTAGGATAGACAACACATATCTCTGCGCATATAACTATCGTATAAAGTAACTACATCTTGCTGGCGCCAACAATGCGGCCCAACTTAACACCTAATATAAAACCAGAGTATAAATAGTTTTGATTACAGTTAAGAACATAAACAGCGTTGAAACGTTTGGCTAAGAACTAATAATACCGTCATCGTACAGTCCTACCGACAAAGACCCAGTACCCAGTACCCAGTTCCTCCGCTAATTGCTTCAGTTTACAAATCGTATTCACTTGGCTGGAGCATCGAATGTGCAATTTCACAAGAAAAAAAGCATAAAAGCATATTGCAATCGCCTGGAGTCTTTTGAAAATAGCACACTAAGGAGAGTTTAAAAGATTTCGCTTTGCCTAATCCTACCAAGTACAATTACACATATATCTAGAGTATATCAATGTAGAACTCGCACAACACGTACATATGCCTCCGCCAGCATATTTTAAAACTAAATATGCCGACACACGGCTTGTATATGTATATATAAATGTATCTCGGGCAGGCTTGAGAGCCGCCGTACCCTGTATAAAAATGCAGTTGCCTGATTCTCCCTGGCAACAACAACGCGCTGTCCGGCAATAGTAACTAACTCAATTGGATGTAGACGGATACGTTTGATATTTGCACTCGTGCAGCGTCTGGAATGAGTGCTCGAAGTCCCTCGGCAGCGAGGACAATGCGTGGGCGCTTTCGGTGCCCGAAATGGTTTTGATCAGGCTGTTGGAGTTCAGGGACTCCAGCTCGTGCGTCTCCGAGTTCGCCAGCTCCACGATGGCCGAGCTTGTGGGCGTCAGCAGCTGCTCGCTGGCGATCACTTGGCTGGGTTTCCTGCACAAAGAAATTAGGATTATAATAACTGATAACAGGTGACTTAGGCGGCTTGATAAAAATGCCAATAACGCAAAACAGCGAGATATAGAAGATTGAAAGGGTCAATACGATAAAAGCCTTACCGCTCGTAGAACTTGCTGCTGCCACTGCTCCGCTTGCTCCACAACGGCCACTTGAGTTCCAGAAAACCGTGCTGCGGACCGGCAACCCGCAGCAGACTCATCAGGAAGAAAGTGGCATAGAACCAGCTAACGATCATGACAACGACCAGGAAGACGCCAATCTGTATGTAGGGCAATATGTTGGAGGCCATCATGATTCCGCCAGCCAGACCAGTTGTGGTGGCTGCCATCACTGTGGGTCCAATGATGCGGGATAGTACAAACTGTGTGGCTGCCAATCTCTCCTTAACCGGGGACATTCGGTAGTGAATACCGTAATGTAGGCTGAAGTCCACTGCCAGACCGATAGCCGTGCTCACCGCTATGCTCTCCAAGATGTTAAGCTGCCAGCCGAGCAGGATGAGCACCGCCACGGTGTTGAATATGCTTAGCGACACGGTTAGCACGGCGTAGATGGAAATCAATATGTTGACAGTGAAGCATAGGAGCACTGCAAGTGATGCAGCCATGGCCAGGCAAATGGCAACCAGGGTGTCATGCGAAAGGGTGTCCTGCACATTGTAGAATTTCAGGTCGCTCGTGAACCATCCTCCTTGAAGTTCCGGCGGTGCCGTTTTTAACTGCAGCTGAAACCAGTGCTCTACAGACTCGTAGAACTGCCTAATATTTGCGTAGATGGTGCTGTAGGCCACGTTGGACTCGAACTCGATGACCAGGGCTTTGGCCAGTAGCGGTGTAAATGATCCGTTGGTGCTGTATTCTGCACTCTCATTTCCACCCATTCCCAGGTAATCCTCCGTCTCCAGTCGAGGAGCTTCTGCAAACTTGGGTCCTGCCACGCCGGGCCGGAAAAATGTAGTGTCATACATGTTGGATATGCTTTGTGGCAAGCAGTACTCAAATATGTGCGGCTCGAAGGGGAACTGTGCGTCACAGCAGGGTGAACGGTCTTTCCTGGTACTATCCATATCATCGATGCATCTGAAACATGAACAAAAACTCTCATAACTTATTGCAATATGTATTGGTGTCTATATCTCCATCTAAACCAGTTCCAGCTTTCAAATTCAAAAAAATCGATATTTCCGAACCCAGCTTCTTTGAGCTTTCTAAACCATTGTAAGTATGTAGATGGTTGTGTATGCTCACCTGCGCTTCATATAGTCGATGAGATTTTCAATGAAACAATTGGGCAACAGCATGCCGAGGGTCTCTTTGTAAAAGGGTTGCTGGCGCACACTCTGGCAAAAGTCAAGGATCCAGAGTTGTGCCGGCCTGCTGGATACGTTAAAATTATTGTCATAGTGCAGGTGGCCGTATGAGTTGGGGTTCGTATAGTCGCCGTCGTCCACCGCCTGAACGCCCCAAACGAAATGCATGTGCATCTTGAAGTTCTCGTACGCCTGCAATGGTTTCTCGAACCAGAACTGCTGCTTGAGACTGGAGTAAACCTCAAATGGATGCTTTGACACAAAGAGCTGGAAGTGTGATTTTTCCGGCAACTGAAGTCCTGGATACCAGAACACAATGACGGCACTGGAAGCGCCTAGAGCCCCGAAGATCAGCAGCCACAGATAGGCATAGTTCATGATGCTGTTCGTGATGCACTCCTCAAAAATCTGACAAAATCGGTTAATTGACTTCTTGCAGGCGTGAATCAGCTTCATCGACATCGGATGATGGCAGGATATTCTGGTGGCAAATAGTCGTTCCATAATAGATACCGAAGCGGGCAACCAAGTTATCATGAGCAAGTAGTTGGTCACCACGACAGTTCCTGCAAAAATCCTGAAAATAGCGTTTATTAAACAATAAGATTTTTATATAACTTGTTGAATATTGAAATTGCAAAGCATCAACTTACCCAAAGCACTTGATAGCTGTTATAGAGCTGCTGTAGGAGGCATAAAAGGCGCCGGCGGTGGTAAGTGAGGTAACGAACATGGAGGCAGCAGCATGTCGCATAGTCAGCGCCATGATGTTCTCCAGCGACTCAGTGTGATCACTGTTCTCCAGTGGCGTGGGAAGAGCACTCTGGGACTGAGTGGTCAAGGTACATCGATTGCTGAACCTCTCGGCCAGCACACAGTGCCAGATTTTAAGAAACAGAAATACGTCGTCTGCTCCAATCCCAATTATTACAACCACGGCCAGAAGGTTCATATAGGGGAAGAACTCAAACTCCAGCACGATGGCGTAAAAAAAGTACGCTAGTCCCAGCGAGAAGCATATGGCTACGCAGGACATCAAGGTGATAAATGCCGATCCCGTGTACAACCACACGCTAGCCATGACGAAGGCACCTCCCAGCGAAACTAGCCACACGTCCGTAAGCAGCAGTTCGTTAAAGAGTTCGTTTTCGAGGCCCAAGTCCATCGCAACCACTTCCACAAGCTCGTTGCTCAGTTCCCTGAAAAATCAGTCAGAATATTATTATCAAACAGAAAACACCAAAAACATTTTTAAATATAAGAAAAATACAAAAAAAATTGCAAAATGGATCCAGTGCAACGGGAAAAGGAATTGATTAAAATGGAATTGCCAAGGACGAGGGTGCTCGTAACCACCAGCAGAGCGGATTATGTGGACCATACTGGAAGAGCCGTTTACAATCCCCCGATTAGGAAAGCCCAAGAGGATCCCTCTCTAATAAGTGGTCACTACTGCGCAAATCTAAAGGTTGGTGGCATGGAATATAAAACAAAGACATGGCCCCAATCAATGGACTGGCGGGAGGACTACGCACAGTTCATCAAGCGGAACAAGTGGTGTAACGAAAGGATCTACAAGCTATTTTTTATGTATCCGCCTGTAAACTTCCGAATTCTAAAGGACTTTGTGAAGGAGCTTCGTAGAACGGTGTACATGAACGATTACTCTCGGAACGACTTCGTTTCCTTTGTAAGTCGACGGCGCTATAGGAACAAAAGAGGTTACTCTCTCAAGGACGAGGACTACCGGACCACATATGGGTGCTATTACAATTGCCTGCAGGAAACCGAGCCGTTTAAGAGCTCCTTCTATCCAGAACGTTGGCTAAAGGACACGACTCTGGACAAAATCGCCACCGATTTACGAAAACTTTTCACAAAGTACAATTTGACCACCTATTTTGATACCATATGCGTGCCGGCCTTGATGAAAGCTAAAAACGGTGTAATGCCCTCCACACCAATTGACCGGTATCAATTTCGCAAATATTAGCCTGGTGTCCATACTTACACGTCTTCCCATTCGTGGAACAGCGGCAGCAAGCGGTTGGATTGCGCCACGGGTATAAAAATCATGGCGTATTTCAGGTATACATTCGAGTCCTAAAAAAAGGTAAAAATATTATTTGGTCGAATTTAATGCAATAAGAAATAAGGAAGAGACAAATACAAACAATAAGAACAAAAGAACTAAGCTTATTTTAAACTCAATAACTCACATTAGACTTGATGAAACTAAAATCGGTGAGAAAATTCAGGACGTTAAAGACGATATTTAGCCGCTTGCACTCTTCAGGAGCACGACAATGCGGTATTTCGTTGCAGTGGTTGTCCATCTTTAGGTCGTGGAAGTACTCATAGCAGCCCAAGAGCAGCGTGTGCAGCGAAGTAACATCCTCCGTGGTGAGGTCGAAACAGGAACTTTTGTTGGCCAGCATGGCGGCGTAGTTGGGCAGTGACCATGGCCGGCAGCACTCAGTGGTGAGCATCTCCGGCTCGCAAAATGCCCGGTAGCTGGGCACTTCGGTGATCTGGTCCTGCAACTGGCACATGGCCAGCAGGCCGTTCAAATCAAATAGCGAATCGGTGGCGTTGGGGCCGATCCGCTGGACCACAAAATGAGAGTACTCCTTCCGCGGCGATGAGTCGCAAAAGAATCCCTCGATGGGTTGGCGACGATGCATGTCTGCCCAACCGTCCGTGGGCAAGGTGGCGGCTTGCTTTAGGAGACGCCAAGTGCTCTTCTTGGTCTGCACCCGCTGCTGATGCTCTTCCTCGTCCACTGAGGTGGTGTTGTGGCCATATTCGATCTGCTCAGTGCGTCGCGTGGGTTCCAAAGAGGAGGAAGCGCTGTCGTTTGTAATCTCGTAGTCGCGGAACACTCCACTGTCCCCCATCCAGGTGTCAACGCCGAGATTTGGGGAAGGAGAACTAGTGGCCTTCAGCCTTTTCTTGAACTGCATCATCTTCTGGGCCACATCGTGATGCTCGTGGCTGCTTTGATTTTGTTCCTTGCGCCGCTTGTTCTTGTTCCTGTTTTTGTGCTTGTTTTTGCGGCGCCTGTGATTTGGATGCAGCCTGGTCTCCACATAGCCCTGCTCCACGCGTCTCCTCTCCCACAGATCCGATGGATTTGAGAAAAGCGCTCCATGGTGGTCAGTCTCTTGCAACAGGTTATACCAGGCCGTCAGTCGTTCTCCAATCTTGGTGCCGCGGGTTTCGAAGCCCTAAAGTGAAATATATGTTGAATCATAAAAACCAAAAAGTGAGCAATCATGATAAATAATCACATTATAATGTGATCAAATTAGTCATATTACTGAGAAATTAATCATATTATTTTCCACAATTTTAACAAACTTTTAAACAATATTAATAATGAAAATATAATACAGGAACTTTTTGTATACAAGTATCCTGTAGTTTTCTTTAGCAATCCTGTACATATATGAAATATTTTACCTCCTTAATATTTAAAAAATATATTAAAGAAATTTAAAAAAAATATTATCATTAAAGTGACATTCTTGTATTATTTCCTTGTGCTTAATACTTTATAAATTAATTCATTAATAAAATAAAAAAGATAAGATAAATTCTCCACATATCAAGAATTTTTTTGACAAATCTAATAGGACAAACCAAGGTGGGATCGCTGAAGTCCGGCAGCTTGTTCAGGATGAGGGCCACGATGATGCAAGCGACACAATAGACAGCAATAGAGACGACCACCAAGTAGGGACGCCTAGCCAGGACGTGGTAGTACCAGTTCATCCTCTCCGAGTCGAAGCACAACATGTCAGTAGAATGTGATGCCCGAATCCTCTTTAGCCTCTTCGCATAGCGGGAACATCAAATGTTCCTTGGGTTTCCGCTCCCCTTCAGTGCATCCTTGGCGGCTGGAAGTCTCGAATAACCTTGGGCTGGTGGGTGCTCCTTGGGACCAAGCCAAATTCTATTGTTTTGCTTCTGTTATAGATACTGCCTGCTGGTCAGGCCTCCGCCGCAGAGATCGGCTTGTTGGACTGCATTTTGATGTGGGCGCGCGCCCGTGCAAATAACTCAGGGTTCGGAACTAACTTAAACAACAGAAAAACAACCGAAAACTATGCGAATAAGGATAACGCAGAAAACGGTGAAATAACAACAAAAAGCAGCACAAAGGATACACTGAGTTAATACAGTGTTGAGCAACTCAGTCACCAGTGATGATTGCCCTAAATCCAGACAAACAGCTGTTCTCCGAAGGAGATTCGTGAAGGAAGGCAGAATGAGCTTATGCTATATTGACTTCAATTTCTGTTACTAGTGTATGACTGTAAATGCGTGTACTACACTCATGACACTATACAAGATTGAAAATCTTTAGGTACAGCCAAAATTAAATACAATTTTCCGTCCCCAGAATTTACCAAATTTCGCTAAATACGCTAGACTGTCAGCGCTATAAAAACATATGTTTCAGCAGCAGTGCTGCAAAACGCGAACTAGTTCCGCAGCTTGTGCAATGTTTTGTAATCGTATTTACAAAATTATTCAATTAATTAATTATAAATAAAAAATGATACGCCGCGCACAATGCCTGCTGCGGCTGCACGGCAATGGAGGCCATTCGCTGGTCAGCCGCCTTAGATGCTACGCTACGGATGAGGGAAATCCGAAACAGAACCCGAATCCAAATCCCAGGGCACAGAAACCCGGCACAAAAAACCTGCCGGCATTGAGGAACCCCTTTACCGCCGCCCAGGACAGGACGAAAAACAGCTACCTGACCATGGTGGAGATCTTCCAGGAGCGCGACGTCCACCGCCGCAACCACGTGGAGTTTATCTACGCGGCGCTCAAGAATATGGCAGATTTCGGGGTGGAAAGAGACTTGGAGGTCTACAAGGCCCTGATCAACGTGATGCCCAAGGGCAAGTTCATACCCACCAACATGTTCCAGGCGGAATTCATGCACTACCCCAAACAGCAGCAGTGCATCATTGATTTGCTTGAGCAGATGGAGGATTGCGGCGTGATGCCCGACCACGAGATGGAGGCGATGCTGCTTAATGTTTTCGGCAGGCAGGGACATCCACTGCGCAAGTATTGGCGCATGATGTACTGGATGCCAAAGTTTAAGAACCTCTCACCGTGGCCACTGCCCGATCCTGTTCCGGATGATACATTGGAAATGGCCAAGCTGGCGCTGGAGCGGATGTGCACGGTCGACCTGCGGTCCAAGATCACGGTTTACGAGACCAGCGAGCTGAAGGATGCCATCGACGATACGTGGATCGTGAGCGGAATGAGTCCCGAGCAGGAGAAACTGCTGCGGGAGCACTCTCGCCAGAAAGCTCTGTACATCGAGGGACCCTTCCACATATGGCTTAGGAATCGGCGGATTAACTACTTTACCCTGCGCGCCGATGCAGATTCCGAGTTCCTGTCTCAATTAGATGAGCGGCAGCTGGACGAGGACGATGTCTCCCACATTGAAGTACCTTTCTTCGGTCGTGCTCCACCAAGGCGACACAATCAGCTGGGCAAGCTGCGCTCTGTCCACCAGCAGGACGACGGAACCATTATGGCCATCTGTGCCACAGGCACCTCCACAAAGGACTCCTTGCTCTCGTGGATTCGCCTGCTGGAAGCGAACGGAAATCCCTCCATAGGAGAGGTACCCGTCCTCTTCCGGTTCACATCCGAAGTGCCAGCCAAGGCGGAAGAAATTGAGGGTGGCGCCAGTGTCCCGGCAACAAGTGATAGCAGTAGTCAAGATGAGCTTAATAGCAGTAGAGCGAAATAAACAAATTGTTGAGCACTTTTTCGTCTTTGTATACCATAGAATTAATGGTAAATGTTGTTTAGAGTTAGTCGATTTTCATCATATGTACATATATAGTCTGATAGAAGGGAAAAAATCGATAGTTCGTTAATTACTCAGCAGCGAATTGAAAGAAACATTGTATGAATTTTGGTGTGGTTTTTAATGAAGTAAGGTTAACTGAGAAGGATTACTCACAACATCCGATTGTGAGCCGAGCTTAAACGAAAAATCACAGAACCCGAAACTAAGTGTACAGAAGATCTGCCTAGGATTTAACGCCTCCCTCTAATTGCTAATTAAGTGTATGTACATGTCATCTTTGTTTGAGATATATAGTTATGTCATTGGAACTATCCAGCTGGCCCGCTTCTCTACTTTATGCCCGTCTTGTTGACGGGAAAAACCTGCGTGACAACTCCGATTCCCTTGCTGGTTCCCTCGCGGAACAGGATGCGCATTCCAGGACGCACGTACTCCGGGTGGCCGACGAACTCGAACATCACCGAAGCACAATCGTTTGTGCCCAGTCGCTCGCCACCCATAATGCCCCGAATGACGGCCGTCTGGCGAATGCTTCCTATGTGGACTGTGGTTTGGAAGCCGACATAGATGGCCGTGGCGTGGAACAGCACGGACACCTTGGCCTGCAAGGGAAAGTTAATGTATTTATTTGGTAACGATAATATGTCTCATAAATGAAAACTAGCCACTCACTTGGAAGAAGAAGGTCCCGTATGGCTCATCCAGACTATTTCCAATATCACCCAGAAGAACCATGCCACTGCGTAGCGTTGGCACGTCCTGATCCATACTGAAAGACAGCGATGCGCTCTGACCAGCACGAACAACTCGGCAAGGAGCCTTGTTTCGGTGGATAGTATTAACAGTAACGGGATGAAAGCTACCATCGGGCAGTGGACCAATCTTCATGGGCATATTCTCTGTCAGCACGCCCTGGACAAGTAGACCGCCCACAACTGGTCCGACGTCAGAGACCCGGAAGATCTCGTCCACCTGGAACTCGCAAGATTCCTGCTCGAGCCGATCCTTCTCGGCGTTGCTGATTCCGGGCGAAAGGACGTACAGAAACTTTGTGACTAGGTTCAGGCCCGTGCCCGTAACATTCGACACGCAAAAGATGGGCACAATGTTCTCGGAGATCTGGTTTGACCCGGCGGAGATGGCCTCATCCGTGTTGGTCACCACGAAGGGAACCTTCCGGCACCCAATGGTGGTGAGCAGGTTGCACAACTCTTGTACCGTCGCGTCCGGCGATGTGATGTCTGTCTTCGTGACCAATACAAAGAAGGGCATGTCCAGTGCCCGCACAATAGCCAAGTGCTCCTCAGTGGTGTCGTTGCAACCACTGCCCGCCGATACCACCAGCATGGCGTAGTGCGGTGAGTATCCACTCAGTGCCTGCACGGTGGTGCGCATGTAGCGCCTGTGTCCGGCCAGATCCATGAAGGTAACCAGCTTGCTGGATCTGTCGCTAATCTCCTCTGCCGTCATCATCTCATTGTACTTGTAGTTGACTACATTGCCCAGTGCATCGAAGCCAAGGGTCTCGTGGGAGATGCAGGAGGTGCGGCCTTAAGAAGAGAAGCAAATCGGTCATTTATCAAGCAAACAAATCAGACTTTATGAGATATAAATAGAATTTGGAAAATAAGTTTGTTGAAGGTCAACAAGAGATGTCGTACATCTGGATATTCCAAATCTTTTGAATTAATTTATATTTGTAATTAGTACTAATAACGACATATTACCAGACTGAATCTCGTGCATGTGCCTAAACATATTGAGCCGCGCCCGGCCGTGTCCGTTGTCCAGCTCGTCCTGTGTTAGCACGCCCAGCAAAGTGGATTTGCCTGCATCAGCTCCGCCGAGCACCGCCACCCGAACCTCGATGTTGTGCTGGTCGTCGGGGATCTTACGGACCAGTACCTCGGCGACGGCGCGACGTGCGGCGATGATCTTTCGCCGCAGCACAGAGGTACTCGCGCCCAGGCTGTGGGCCATCTGCTTGAGCGTGGTGAGCGACGCATTCATGTCCTTGTCGCTGAGGCCCTGCAGATAGCCGGCGTCGGAGACTCCAATCTCGTAGATGGCCTCGCCGTTTCCCTCGCGCAGACGCCACTTCATCTGGGTCACCAGGTGCTCGAATCGCTGCTTCGACGGGTTGACCAGCTTCAGCTTGTACTCCACATTTCCGAGCTGCGGCTCTGGTGGCAGCATTCCCTGCTCGAAGTCGAAGATCAGGTTGCCCCGCTCGGTGGGCATCCCGCTCACCACGCTGCACTCGTTGGCATTGGCGTCCGTCTCATAGTCGCTGCTGCTGCTTCCGCCGCCGCTGCTGTTGCCATTGAGCTCGGGCTCCTCCTCGAAGCCGTCGTCCTGATTGGGATCAAAGAGACTCAGGAAGGACTCCATAATGTGTTGCTGCAAAAGAGAGGAGTGGTTCAAATAAATACAAATGACTTTCCTTCAGATGGGGTAAATGCTAATAATTCTGTTTAGACAAAGGAACTCTTTGTCTTGAGAAGAAAACATTTTTTGGGCCAATTGCGACATCGAAAACGTACACACATACATATGTATGTGTTTACATATGTACATACATATTTTCGAACAGCCGTGTCTGAAATAATAGCAGTGAGATACATAAGTAAATATTACTTGATTTGTTTACTCATATTTTACTGTATTTAGTCTGAGAATTATTCATTTCACAACGCCAAGCAGTTAAATATTGGGCTGAAATAACTTTTAATCTTGTACTTAAGTATTTTTAAACCTTATTTCGATACCACGTCATTTGTTTCACTTTAAAAACAATTATTTTTCAACTTCTATGTATCGTTTTGATGCAACCGTTTGCTTATGTGTATCCATCAAAACTGAAATTTTCCTCATTTGTTTTTTTGGCCGTCCTCTTTCACTTGCAGCGACCTTGACGACTTTGGCCGTTGTTTGGAGCACATGCGCGGGGGCAGGTGGGGCAGAAGGTCGATAAGACGACAAGTTCCAAACATCTTACCAGATAATCCCTATATTTGACTCACTAATCAAACCAATCCACTCGAGTTTATGCGAGATATTAAGCGCTAAAGCAGCTCCTATTTGCGCGCGACGCTGGCACAAAATATCGATTTTGGCTGCGCTTTTCATTTGCCCAGGTCGAATTTGTTGTTCGTTCGGCTATCTGGGTTCTGGGTGCTGTGTAGTTGTAGTTCGTAGTTGTGTGCGTACTTGTGCTCTCCGCTTTTGCTGCCTTTCGATTTTGTTTATAACCTGCTCCCGCTGTTTTGCTTTGTCGACCGAAGAACAAGCGCACCTGAATACTTCAAAAGCTTTCGCAATACCCTACCACAGGGCATTTGAGTTCTTTCATGGAACGTTTAGGTGTATTTTTGTTTAGCAAATGGGGGTAGAGCTTAAACAAATTAACTTGAAATTTACCTAAAATTACCTAAATATTTAATGCGGAATGTTATTACGGATATATTTAATTTTAACAGTTAAAGATAAGTGATAAATTTGTAGGTTTTAATTCTATTTAATTTATTTTCGCAATTAGAAGGCAGGAAATAGCTTTAATTACGTCATATGCTATCTTTCACAGGAAATCTAAAAGTTAACTTTCTAGTGATTTTGATGCGAAGCCGCGACGTTCGATTTAACAATTAAATCTTGACTCCCCAATTCATACACACCTCGTTAATGTTCTTCAGATAAGAAAACTTAGTATAAAAAACGAACCTTCTTAATTGTGAGATAACTCCCACTGTATTAAATGATTACGTTTTATGTAGATACGCGTAGCGGATTTCTAGGTCGTCTAGACCCTTTCCCTTTTCGGCGCGTAGTTTTGACAGCTTTTCGCGTCTTGTCCTCGCCGCGTTTGCTTCGCATCTGATTTTCTACACAAGCGCTTTTGTTTTGATCGCGTCAGCTGCGTTATTATTCTCTATCTCGAAATTGATTGAGGACGCTTCGCGGAAAGCTCCTTTCCGTTTGAATTCCGGGAAGTAACTGCCGCGTTTACTGAATTCATGCAACCAACAAAGAGCAGAAGAGGCAGCAGGGCAAGCATATTGGGGAATTTCACAAGAAACATAAATCGCGCTGCAATTTCATCAGCCAAACAAAAATGGAGTCAATGCTCTGCACTTACGCAGTTGCTGATGCAATAATGCGAATCTTCAATGGTCTCTGTGTGGGTGGGTGTTGTTATTCGCGTTCGATTCACGTTGCCATGGCAATTTAGCACTTTTGTGGATTAAGCACTCCCAACACACTTCAAATTTCGGGGGACGCCAAAGTTGCGCCAGCAATCCAATCAATTAGCTCGATTACAAACCATAAACTTCCTACATTTTGTGACTCCGACAAACAGATGTTTATGCTCGCCACGCGTTAGTGCCTTTTGGCACTGACCTATCCAGCTGCTGCGCGCGCTTACCAACACTGCCTGTCTCGGCGTCCATTGTGAACGGAACACATTTTTCAAATTCAAATTGTAACGTGTTTTTAACAATATATGGGGCTGCAAATGTTTCACCGGAAGAAGATGAATCTTCTATGTTTTCTCATTCATAAAGGACGGCTTTGTAGGTACTTTAGTGTTGAGAATTCATTCCTATTCCTTTCGTTTTGGTAAATATTACTCAAATAAGTTAATTAGCCAGCATAGAACTTAATTTCTACCTCGGCTAGTTAGTTTAAATTAATGTAGAAAGTGTAAGGAAATGCTTTTACTTTTAAATCTAGCGTTGATTTCGAAATTGTAATTATTTTCCTTCCAAAAGCTACCGCAGTTCCAAAAAAAATCGTTGTCCTGCCCCTTATATGAGCAAATCATATAATTGCCGCTAGGTGGAGCTCGCTTTCAAGCTCTAAAACATCTGCTTTGCTACTTCTATATATCGAAAGTGGGAAAAGTGTATTAGATAGTTCACCTCTCCCCTTAGAATGTTGGGTTTCTTGGAGCGACAAAACAGTTTTCCATTGGTTTCAGAAAATCATTCGAATGTGTGAAGATTTTTTTATGTTTTTGGATTGCTATCAACAGTTGTATCTGCGAAAGGAGAAAAAATAATTGGGGAAAACCTTGTGCCTCCCAGCAATGAAAGAACAACTCGAATTGCTTTAATTCAAACTCAATGTATTCTCATTAATATATTTACGTTTTATTCCTTATCATTAACATTATTACTTTATCACAAATATTTTAAGCATTTTTACATATGTAGTCAGTTACAATGATGTGTATATGTATGTCTGTCTGTTTTCGGGACTTGGGCTTGCATGTATGTATGTACATCGTTGACCTCTCTGAGGCTCATAAAATAGTGTCTGCTGACCTCGACATGGATCATGGGGATGTCGTGATGCTACAGGTTGTTGGGGATCGTTTTAAAATTGCACTAATCGCACTCGATTTTGGTTATCTACAGCGGGGACCTTGCCTATGTATGTATAAACTTGGAGGAAGTTTACGATTTGCTCTACCAGTTGCCTGGATGCTATAACTTTTACATTTAAACATTATGACATTACATTGATTTCACTAATCGCTATCGATGACTTAGCATAGATATTTTTAATTTCCCATTACGGTTCTTCGTTAGAAAGTCAAGAACAGAATCGCCCAACTGATATGACAAACGTTTGAACACTTATAGTCGTTTAGCCCTTGTCTTGAGTATGATATAGTCGTATAGCATTTCCGATGTGCTAATGCCTTGATAACAATTGCCAATGAAAGTGGGATGATAGGAGGAACTGCCCCAAACCTGCGAGCTGGGCCGACCCATTCAATATCCAATAAATAATGCTCAAGAATACATTCGTTGTGTGTGTGGGTGCTCAGGTCCAACTGGTTGGCGTCCGTCAATGAGGTGTCTGTCGGTCGGAATTGGCCGGAATCGGGCCCATCAAATGGCCATCTGGAAGTGGAACTCCGTGCCTTTATCCCTCTTATCGCTCGACCCGCATAAATCATTTTATTAGCTTATTAAAAACTTTTCCATTTATTGTCATCGTTTTGCGCTATCGTGCGCACAAATCCGTGCCCAGTTATATATACCCATTCAATCGGGAGGGGGTACTCCGGATTGGGGATTCGGCCAGCAGCATGGATTGGGATATTTTTCTAAACTTTTCTTTATTGCTCACTTGTTGGCTGGCCCCGCTGCTAATGGCAGTGGAGCCGGAGCGGGAGCGGGAGCAACTGCTGTGACCATTAAATTCAAATCTGGTGCTGTTTTTGGCGCGTGTTTAAAAGTTAAATAATGACCAGCACTGGGCACGCAATGGCGCAAGACGTGTCCAATATAACTTTGCCTTTTTTCGGGTCGGCCCGACTTTGATCTCGTTCGCGGGAGGGCAGTTCAAATAGTGCGTCTGCGGCAGGAGGGGAGATATGTTTTCCGGGGGATATGTGCTTCTCACTTTAGCCGGGACAAACAGATTCAACAACGAGTTTCGAGTTGGAGAGCCCTGCTCCCAGCCACTCGGCCTCGCGATGGGCACAGGTCGTGGAAGATTAGTTTCACCTTGGGGGTCGCCCCTTAAATTAAAGACTGAACCCAGAGGCGCGGGGCTGGGAGGGGCTCCGACCTACACCAGTCGGAGGATATAGTATACAAGTACATCTACGGTTACGCTTAGCTTAAACATTTACAAACGAACGGAGACACAGACACACGCATTACATATACATATTCGTACTTTAGCTACTCCTCTACATCTAGTAATTACTTCTAAGCGACGCTGTCGAACAGGGTTTTTAAGTGTACAGCTGCGGTCAAGTTGGTAGCACCCTCGGTTCAAATTTGGTTAAGACCCAAGTCAAAACCAACTCAAAAGTTGCCTTCTTACAGCACTTTTAATTTTACAACAGATTTATCCTAAAAAAGTTTCAATTTGACAATGATATTTTGCATTTCCTTTCTTATATTAATCAGATCATAGAGCTTACAAAACGCTATACAACTAATAAAATATGTTTTCCGCAATCCTAAAATTACTTTGTTTACAGTGTAGTTCGTAAATTTAGGATATGTTGTTTTACAAACTTAAACATTTAAAATTTAGCGAATATTTACTAAAAACAACACGTATCTTCTTCGAAATAGACTTAAATTTTTCTTTAAAACCATGTATACTTTATACTCTATACTCTCAAACTTGGTCTGCAGAATCAGTAAACTTATAAGGGTGGCTTGAGCTGGATTAACTAACGTATTCAACCCCTCCACCGCAAACTTGACCGCAGCTTCACATGACTAGTAGTTGTTCGCTGTCACTCTGATTCGGCTGTGTTTTGGGCTACTGCTGTGCGCCAGTCTTTTGGTTTCCATGCCAGGACGACAGGATGGTGCTTAGACGCAGCTCTCCGGCCCGGGCAGTGTGTCCGTGATGATGTGGTTGCGTCCTGCCGCCGACTTATGCGTGATGGTGTTGAGCTGCGACGGCGACAGGCTCGTGCCGACGGCCATCGCCGATGCCATGCCCATGCCCATTCCCGGTCCAGGACCCACGCCCATTCCTGCTCCAACGCCCACGCCCATCCCCAGGCCCAGACCCATGCCCTTGGGCAGCGTCATGTGCGCAGCGGGCGGCTTGTTGAGGCCGTAGTCTATGAGGCTGCTGGTGGTCAGGTAGTCGGCCAGGTTGAGCGGATCGTGGCCTCGCTGAGGAGCCATGTTGTGGGGCAGCGTGTGGTGCAGGTGGGCGGCATAGCCACCCGGGCCCGCACTTCCGTTGGCGGCCATCGCATTGCTCACCGTGCTGCCGGCGGAGCTGAGGGTGCTGCTGCTGCCGCCCGTGCCCGCCGCTCCGGCGGAGTAGCTGGCCATGCTCAGGCCCAGCTGCTCGTAGCGACTCAGCGTGGGCATGGCGTCGTAGAGAAGCGGTGGGTTGCTCCCGCCACCCCGGGCACCGACCAGGCCACCCGCCGCCGGGTCACTCTCCAGCTTCAAGGTGCTGGACTGCGAGGGCGGGCTGTTCAGGTGCGGCGCATTGCCATCCTGCAATGAAAAACGGGGTAAGTTGGCTAGTAGCTAATCAGAAAGCCAGTTAAAAAGCTTTTAAATAAAAGATAAATACTACATTCCCTTTGCATTGCATTTTCGTTTAATGTTTCCGTTAATGAATGTATACTTTCCATTTTCAATAATTAATTTAATAAAGGGCATAGAACACAATAGAAAATTCTAAAAAATATATTAAATAAAATGTATGTATAAGTCAATAGCTAAATAATCCTCTTAAACAGTACAACAGTATATTTTACGTATAAATTTTATATTATTGAAGGGTAACATACTGAAAATGCAATGTAAAGGATGTCTATAAAGTCCTGCCCGTTTGCAATAAACGCCTGTGGTGTCGACTACATACATAAATGGCATAGTTAAAGGGCAACGCCTCCTGGCCACTGGCACTTACATAATCCGTGGTTTTGTGGCCACCAGTGTTGCCCGTCATGGGAGCGGCAGATGCACCACCAGCTCCTCCGCCTCCTCCTCCTCCACCGCCGGCGAACAAACCACTCGGCCGATTTCCCAGCGGCGACGAGGCGTCACCGCCAGTTGGAGCACTCTTCTGGGCGCTCAATATGTCCGGCTGCTTCTCGATGCCCTGCTTCAGGGTGTAGGCCACCACGAGCCGCTGGTGGCCAGCTCCCGTTTCCAGGGGCGCAGTCACCGTCACATCCATGCCTGTCGGGAGAGTGGAGCATTAGCAAAAAGAGCAAGAGCATGTAGAGTTGGCTCAGCACTGTGGGGGTCTAAATACCCTTGCAGCAGGTTACTTGGAATCATATTTATCATCCTAACAACAGATCTCACTTTTCTTCACTGGCAAGACTAACTATCTAGAACTTGATTTTTGACATCAAGTTCATAATTAATTCGAAATGTATTGTAATTAGCTAAGTAATATAGTTCTGGTAGATACAATTCGATTGAAGGTTTAAATTGAGGATACTACTTCATAAAGTCAAGATACATGTAGAAAGCTGGATAGGATGTGTATAATGGGATCGGATCACCTAATAGAAACTAAAAACTTCTACACTTGATGACAGGCCATCAAAGGAAACTATTTGATCCCCTGCCAGGGTATTTGAGTGACCGCCACATGGCCGTGCGTATGCTGCAATGACCCACCCAGGTGCTTGTCCTTGTCATCGCACATGTTGCGGGCTCCTTGGCCACGGCGCCTGCGAACGGCGATGACCACCACGGATAGCACCGCTATGCCCACGGTGAATAGTGTGCCGGCGAGGAGAGCAGCCAGGGGTAAGATGGACAGGCCCATTCGACCATCTGCAAAGAGCGAGCAACAAATGGTAGAGCGATTAGGACATTGCTGCAGGAGATTTGTCTTCATTGATGATGTGCCTTTCATGTTTGGACTTTCAATGAAAATGTATACAGTTGGTAGAAATAATTTTAATCATGCAAACAGAAGGTAAAACGTATGTATTTCCCTATTCAGGAATTGCACGGTGTAGTTGCGAGGAAATCGAACATAGATATACCCCTTTTTCCACATGGTAATTTTCTAGGTGGCTTACATTCTTAATTAATGAAAACAAATATTTAAAAACTGATAATTAGGTAAAACATAAACATAAGTTTATAAGATTCTATATGTTAAGATTTATTATTATTTTCATTTTATTTATTTGGTTAAAGGAAAGTGATGCAAAAAGAAATAATAATAAATAATTATGAGGTAAAAAAACAGTTTTCCAATATATCTTGAGAAAGAAAAAGTTTATTAAACTTTAAAATATTCATTTATTTATATATTTTTTTTAAAACCTTAAACACCCCAGATATTTAATCTCAAAATACGTTTACTTTCATCATGCTTCGACTTTCGCATTGATTGCAAACTTCAAACATAGTTGGGAATGCGGCACTTAAAATACAATTTGTGAAATAAAACGCACGAGTATGCAGGTTATTTTCCCTGACTTCTGATGATGAAAGCTATATGCCAGCTCTTTGTCTGACCGAACTCGATAAATAGCCATTGGTCGGCGAGGGTCCAATAAACTGGATGCGGCGTTGGCCACTTGACTGCTGCTCGCCCAGCGCTTTTCCAGCCGTATCCAGCCATATCACCCAAATCCATAACCCATATGGCCAATACTGTACCGCCTCTCGGGCTTGCGCCCATAAAACGCACGTCGCATGTCAAGTGGCTGCCACAGGCAGCGGTCCTTCAGCCAATCGCTCGCTTAGTTTGTTGTATTTGCGATTGCGATTCCGATTGCGATGGCGATGGCTTTAACGTCAGCGCTAAGCATTTCAATTAAAATCCGCTTGCCGGCTGGATTTTCGGACGATTGGGGAACTCGTAATTGAATATGCATTACAAGGCCGGCCGCCCACACTGCGGATACGCAACCTGAGCATTGCGATGCCACGCCCACCTTCGTACACAGTGTATATTCTCGACATTCAACAAATTGCGCGCCTGCGGATATGCAACGCAGAAACTCAATAGGCAAACATCAGACCAAACAGCAGGAGGAATCAGGAAGCGGAAATACAGTGGATGCTGAATTGATTAAACAATGATTTCATTTCGATATTTCAGCAAATATTAGTTCTCAATAACAATCTTGATACAACAACTCTAGCTATGTTCAATTTAGTTTCTGGTTTCTTGATTATACGATTATGATGTTATTAAATGTGGATTTATGGCGCTGGAGTTGGATAAACCAAGAGGCAAGGAACTATTTTATGTTTTTACCACAACGCCATTAAACCAAAGCCGTTATAAATCTTTATAAAAGTCAGTTTATACGCAGTGCCTACTGTAATAACCAAACGACATGCTAACAACAGGCTGTAATGGTAATGGGATGGTAATGGATGGGTGGTGCATGCAGACTGTTGCTAATTTATAAACCTGGTCTTGTTGTCAGCCAAACGCCAAAGTTGCAAATCAATAAATATTCTTTGACTGCCGAATGTTGCTGTGCCAAATGTTGACGAAACTGCGCCGCTGGCGAAATTGCTCATTTATGCATGGCTGCGTCTAAGCGAACACATCCGTGCAAAGCACACACTCCAACTTTCACCCACCACCCACCACCCACAGCCACCCACTGCCCACCCACTTTTAGGTGGGTTGTAATTGCCGGCACATGACTTTTGGAAAAAGTACAAATATATGCTCGTAGCTGTGTGTGTGCTCAGCCATACAGCGCGTTCAAAATGCGAGGGCCGAAAGTTTTTGCTATTTCGATTTGTATAGTTTATCGAGTTTTACCCGGCTAAAAGCATTTCAGCCACGCGTTTTATTTTGCATGCCATATAGGGGGGGTTAATAAAAATGAATTCAACGCAGGACATTGAGCGTATTATAACATTTCATTCAAAGCATCCAGCATGTCGGTAACTTGTTGGCTTGAAACAATGCATTTCAATCGCCGATTAAGATATTCAACCAATGGAAAAGCGATTGTGTGAGCAGCAAATAGTGGAAAAATGTTAATTAAATCTTGTACTACTGTGTATTGGTATTTCAATTTGATTATATCTTGCAAAAACTTTGAAAGGATTGACAGATTATGGCTTAATAGAATTACATTTACCGAAAGTTCAAGGCTTTCGCTTGTGGAAAAGTATACATGCCATGGAATGAGTTATAAACTTTTGAAACTGACTGTATTTGCATTGCACTCGATGAAAAAAAGGAAGGAAGAGTGGAATGCTGACTGGTTGGCATTTTTAATTTTAATTAGATCGGTCTAAATGCCTGGCAATTGCAGCCGGCAAACGAGTCCTGATTTAGGACAAGGCATCAATCATGGAACCTATTTGCATGGCCCAAATCCCGACGGTTTAGCCAAATTCGAAATTAGGCACGCACACAGTTGGCATTACGCCACTCGAATGGGATTTGGTAAGCTGGTGCTCTATTAATTTCTTAACGCTCATCCGAGCAGATAAATAAATTGTTATTTAATTTCGTTATGCTCATGTAGCGTTTAAATGATTTATGAATCGATGCGCATATTGGCGAGCGAGTGAATTGAATTAAATGCCAAATTTATTCATTTATTCAATGTCATGCCGGGGAGTGGGAATGATTCATTATAAATTCATCATTCCGTTTGATGCTCAGCCAAACGACACCACATGGCGGATACGTAATTCTCAATTCTCATTTATGGCTGAATGTGAAGAATTGGCACTAACCGGCGCACCTTTTGCATGTGGGCGGCAACATTTTCGAATTATCCAGTTGGGCACATACAGCAAACACACTCCGATACATCCGTATCCTTATCCTCCGTCCGTTCCGTCCGCTCCGTCCGCTCCGCCGGCGACAAATCCCCAATCGCATCAGGCAGCCCGACAACACAAAGGGCATAAAAGGAACAAAACCGAAGCGAGCAATCGCTTGCCAAATAAAATGTATATTTGGCAACCAGGAAGAGGGCACTTGAAACCGAAACACAAGTCGAGATGAGATGCCAGAAGAAAAAGAAATTTAATTTAAATATAAGCACACTGGCGTAATGAAATTTTCACACTTGTGCAAATATTTACCAATAAAACCACCTGGAATGGTGTGCCGGCAACTGGGGGCCCACCTCTATGCACATGCCCCGACTTAAGCGGATAAGCCAGGCAACCGAGCCAGGAGCCTCGAGTCGGGTGGAGTCACTCCTCCGTGTGGCAGGCAGCAGAGCTCAGTGGCTCCACGGACCTCGGTGGCAAACTATCCTCGTATCCCAACCACCAGGAGCGAGTCCTGCGTGCCGCTCATAAGCCAATTGTTTGCATGGGCTTCATTTGGATGAGTGCAGGCAGGACCTGGCTGCTCTCCTTCCGGCTGCCTCATCCCCTGCCTCCGCTCATGAGCTTAATTCGATTTAATGCTCCCGTTTGAGATATAAATGATTCGATGAGATGATGAAAAAGTGGATTGGTTAAAATGTATTGGGAATACGGAGGGCACTGGGAAAAATCATGAGTGCTTACTCGGAGAAGGAACTAGGTTTTATAGGACTAATCTATTGAGTAAATGCTTAAGATACAGAAGATACTTCTATTAAGGCAGGCCTGTATCCAACGGATTGCTGGTATTTAGTAGATATTTCTACTTGGCACCTGTGGGATACAGATACTCCTGCTTTTTCTGCCAGTGTAGGCCAACGTGCCCATGTGGCTTTCAAGGCAGGAATGCGTTTACACAAAGTAAGCATAAATAAAGGAAACGGTGTCTGCGTCTGGCGCTCCATTTCAAGAAAACGAGGCAGACAGCGGGAGGCAGGAGGCAGGAGGAGCTGGCTGTCATCTATTGCAATGGCGGTCACATTTCCCTACCGCCCGCCTTCGATCCGCGATCCACCTACATACCTACGTACAAGTATAATTTTATTTTACTTTACTTCGGCTCACTTTCTGCACCGTTGTCTTTTGGGATATTGTATTCAGATAAGACATGTTTAATGTATTTTTCCATGTCGTACAGTAATCGTTTATATTTCGTGCGCCTGGGCTTTGGGCCCGAGCTCCACGACGAGCTTCTGTGCGAGAGTATCAGGAGCTATGGCTCCGGTGTCTGCTCGCTTTCCGCTGCCGCTTTTGATACCTTGTTACCGTGCGACCACAGGGTGGATGTGTGTGCACTGAGAGAAACGCAGTGAGTGGTTCGCGTGGGAGAATTTATACCCTCACAACTATTCTGGTTGCTCGGGGAACTCTAGTTATGTACTTTTTGGCTGTAAATTTTTCCTACTTGTGAATTCATTTGCGTTTCTCTCAGTGCATGTGGCTGTATGCTGGCGGTATAATGTAACTCCTGGGGAATCTCTGTGTGTCAGTTTAGCATAACAAGATATTTCTTTTCTCTGTTGGGGTTTTGCGTTGCCATCGCTTTTTTGGCTAAAACATGAAATTGATTATATTTACATTAATGTGGCATCAAGTGTTGCCATTGTAAAATGTTCCTGCCGCCCATCCAGTACATCCTATATGTACATCCTATACACCTCCTCTCTGCTCACCTGACCGATTTCATTCGGCTGTTGGCAGAAAAGCTTTTAGATTTACCAAGGTGCAAATATTGACACCTGGCGGGCAGGTGTAGGTGGATTGCACGCTCGCAAATTAAGTCGCCCACACAGGGCCATCTTCCAGAATATCCCAGCTCGTAACTGGTAACTGGTAACAGGTAAATGGTAACTGGTAACGGAGCTGTCATATAATACGCCGGATAAGTTGGCCAACACTCAATCCATCGCACACTCGTGATATTGGAGCCACCTCCTCCTCGTAGAAGGCCTCCATGGAGCGCATTAGGAGATGATTGAGTGGATTCGATGTCCATGCCGTTCAAATATGCAATTGTGCAGATAAACATTACTGGCTGACCAAGTGTGGACAGTACTCGAAGCATAAGTAATACATAACTCTCCGTGCGGTGCGTTTAATAACGATGATGATGATGATGATGCTGGTCAGGTAGTGTTGCCATTCGAATTGCTGATGCAATAAATACTGGCATGCTGGTGCATAATTCGACTGACTTAATATGGGACAACAAACGATGTAATATCATTACGGATGCGGAATAAAACTATTAACCCGTCTCCTTCTTAAAGCAAAAGTGGTGGGCTAATTAAGGGACTTACTTGAAAGTAATGCAAATTGTTTAAGTGAGTAATTATTGGCAGTTGTGATAGATATCTCGATATATTTTCACAATTTGTGCATTTGGAATAGGGGAATCTTGGATGCTCTCGTCATTTGGAAATCACATTCAATTGTTTTCGCCCATCAGATGAAAATTAAATTTATGCAGCTCAAACCAATAATTCGATTGTGCATATTAGTTGGGGATATTGAATTATTATGGAATGCTATTAACATGCGGTATCACAAATATGTTCTAACAAAATGTTGTCGATAGTAATTTCTGATTACGTATTAAACATATAAGACATTTTGCTGAAAATCCTATACTGCCAGTGTGAAGTAAGGCTTTTATAAGCGTTTTCCAGGTATTTTTCCACCCATCAGATTCTCGAAAAACAAGCACTTTCACACTTTTTACCTCGATTGTCGCGAGAGCGGAAAAACTTTTAAAGAAAATTAGCGTCAAAGTTGAATAACAAAGCATGAATAAGAAATCTTTGTGACACTACTTCGGCTAGCCAGGGATGTTGGATGAAGGGATCCCAAATGGAGATGGGGTAGGGAATGGGGGGAAGTGGAGTTGCAGTGTCGCCCCAGCGTAAACAAAACTCGTTAAATAAAAGAGCAATTGTACTAACAGCGCCAGCAACAAAAACAACAACAGCGACCGGCAACAACAAAGAAATGAATGAAAGAATGAAACTAAAACGGTTAAGCGGAATATGCAAATACTTGAATGACTTTTTAAAGGTGAAATGGTGCTTAAAAAGCCATGAATGCTTCTCCGCTCCTGGTCTAGCCAAAGTTTCCCCTCCTCCCCCCCTGCACCCAAGCGAAGCGGGAAAACTTTGCAGTAGTTTTCCACTCCATTTTTTGTACTCCTACCTGAACGCTTGTCCGCCTCATTGATGGGCACATTCTCGAGGACAATCGGCTCCGAGCGGCCCTTCTGATTGACGCTGTAGACGACCAGGTGCAGGGCCGGATGGGCATCGGGATAGTAGTCCATGGGCATCAGATCTGTGCGGGGGGGGGAAATTAATTAGTGCCACGATTAACTCGTTTTCAACTCCAAAATATGGTATTAAAACCAAAGATTGCTTAAGAAGAAGTTATTTTACTTCATTGAAAGATTAATGATTTCAAATATCATGTAAAGGTGTCTAATAGTATGCTTTAACTATTATTTAACAGTTTTCTGATCTATGTTAACATTCTTTACATATGTTATTCCTTAAAATGGTCCCTACTTTCTGCTTGATGTATTTAAAACTCTAGAACACTGGACTAATAACACTAAAGCTGTCTAAGAGCGGGCATTTAGCTCTTATAACATATATAAGTATTTTCTAAATATAGTACCTTTCCCCCCCTGATGTTTTACGGTTTTATGTCTTAATTTAGTGCAGGGCTGGTCGGGGGTCATCGTGGATCATTAATTTAAAACTTGTAGTGCTCTGTGCAAACTTCATTAGGCAAACAGGCATTTAATTAGCACGTCGCGGTGCGAAACTTCGGTCGCATAAAATGAAAAGTTCCCGGTTGCAAACTGCGTGTGTTTTTTTTCCCGCCCAGCCCTGCTGCGCTTTTTTCTGATTTTCCGATTTTCCGCCTTTCTGTTTTTCTGTTTTTCCGTTTTTCTGGTTTTTCTTAATGCGCGCATCAAAAGTTTTGTTTGTGCCCGTGCTCTCCTTGCACCGATAGCAGCTCATTAAAATGGCAACTACCATTGCACAAGGGCGTTTCGCAGGGTGTGGGTGCTAGGGGGCGTGGCAGGACTAATACGCATACATTGGCAGGCCGCAGGGACAAAAACAGCACCCCCAAAAACCGCGCCCAACCCCCCTCCCAATCATCGGAAGAGTCGTTAACACGCCTGTCTAACTAATCGTGACTTTACGCTTCGTTTGACTTTGCAAATATCGCCGAAACCCCTTAACCCCGGAGTCATCGATATGGTATGGAATAGCTGGCTGGAAAAGATGCCACTGCAGCCCTGAGCAGCGCGCTGGGAACCGGGATCAGATCGGGCCATCTCGCCCGTTGCCAAGTTGCCAACTTTAATAATCCGAAATGTGGCTCATTAACTCGCCTCATGCCCGCACAATCAAATGTAATATTATAATTTTCGGCTCCCTGTTAACCCCCATGATAAATCTTGCTTTTTCAACAGCTCGATTCCAGCTTTCTTCTGCCCTCCCGCCCCCCGAGGCAACTAGGCCACGCCCCCAGCAGCCTCCTCCTGGCAGCATTCTATTTCATCCAATTCCCCACCTCAAAACGCCATTGGCATAAAAGTTTTGCTGACTAGCTAAAATTCATTACAACAAAACAGGCAACAGCATGTGCCAGCAATGGCTGAGGCACAAGGATATGAGGGGGGAGGGGGGAGATGTTGAGCTGAGGTCCTGGCACCCTCAACTAATTAATCTGCGTAGTGCTAGCTCGCTGACTACACGGCGAAAAATGACGGGATAAGCACATAAATCATCTTCGAAAGGAAGTAAAAATGATTGAAAGCAAACTTCATTCAATGTATTGTCTAGTTGAAAACATACTTTTAACTTGTGCTAGCAAAAATTGATTACACTATCAAGAGCAATCCTTCGTTGGAAATTAGTTCCTGGACAACACTTAAGTACTATATATCCTTAATCAGCATCAAAAAGTATTAGTAAGCAATATTTCTTTAATCAAATATATGGCTGTTTTAGCTTACTAACTTCTCAAGTATTTCAAAACTCATTGAACTAAAAATTACCATAAAAAAAGTGACTAAATAAATTCAAGCCCCTTAATCACAGAATTTCTTTCAGTGCAGCTATTCCTCGCCGAGCCGCAGGATTTTCTCCTTGTCTTGAAGCCAACGCGCAATTTCGCCAGCTCAACTTTTTGCTCAGTTTGTTACTTTGATTTGTTTTTGTTTTAGTGTTTGTTGCTGTTGCTGCTGCTGTGTTCCTGCTCCCAGCTCCTTGTTCCTTCTGCCTTGGTCCTTGGTCCTTGCTGCTGCTGGCCGCATAAAAGTCAAGTCCTTAGTTTGCGGCTTTCGCACAGCACTGTAAATATTGTACGACCAACACCCTGGCCTCGTGATTTCTAAGCCAGCCTCATTTAAATATAATAATACATAAGCATCGTGTAATAAAACATTGCTCCGGGGCAGCGAGAATCTGCGGAAATATTGGATTTCCCCGGAACCATTAAAGGCCAAGCAATTGAGTTGCCCGTTTAGAGGACTATTTAAACAAGTTATGTTAGCGGAGATTTTGTTTGAGACTAGAGCCACACATTTAGAGGAATTAAAAAAGATATAATATCTGATCTAACATATTGTAAGCCTGCTGCTATAAAGAACTTAGCAATCAGTAGCAACCTTGTATTTATGTATATCCCGCCTAGTCATGGACTATTAACTACGTTGAGCAAATGGTATAAGTTCTATGATACGCCAAGTATATCCTTATAATACCCCATCCTATAGATAGCAAACTAAGCACTTATATGTCATCTTTAATCATCATTAAAACCTCCCAAATTAGGTGGATATAACTCTCACCTGATAGATCGATCCGGAAGACGGGCACGTCCATGTAGGTGCTGCTCATGTTGAGCCTGAGCTTCTTGGTCTTGGAGTCGTAGGCCTCCAGGAAGAACTGCTGCTGCAGTCCGCCGTCGTATCCTGGCATGCACTCGAGTTCCATGGTGGAGTAGATGATGTTGTCGTAGTTGTCGAAATTGATGGTTCCGCCGCCCGCAAAGCCATCGTGTCCAGCCCCGGTTACCGCCCCACCTCCCAGCAAGCTCTGGGTGACTACGCCGTTGCTGAAACTATACTCCATGCGTGAGTAGTCGAAATGGGGAAGCTGCCATTCGGCAGCGGAGTCGGTTTGGGTGGCTTTCTCCCTAATGTGAGGTCCTTCTGTTGTCCTTTGCAGCGGGGTGGCGGCTGTGGTGTCGGATGTGGAGAGAGCCACACTGGCCACAAAGTCATCATCGCTAACATTGTACATATCATCGACCTCGCCGTCGTCCTCTTCCTCGACGTTGTCCTCCAGCGACTCCAGATCCAGCTGCTCCTCCAGGGACAGCATGTGCACATGTTTCGCCTGGCCATCCACCTCCTCCACAGTTTCGTACTCCTCCAGATCGCCCGGACCGTCGGCCAAGTAATCGGCGTCGGTGGCTAGCTGGGCAACATCTTCATCCAGGTCTGCGTCGTCATCGTGGGCCCCTCCACCCTCGTCCTCATCATCCTCCTCGTCATTAGTCTCTGTTTCAGCATCCATCTCTGCTCCATCATCGTCATCATCGTCGTCGTCCTCGTCACCATCGTTGTCGTTGTCATTGTCAGTGGAGTCCTCCTTGGAGGACGGCGCCTTGTCCTTGACTCCCGCTGCAACTGCACCTTGTGCCGATGTCGCTGCTGTTTCCTTGACATTGTTGCCGCTAATTGCTGCTACCGGCTGGTTGCTTATTTGCGGAGCATTCGGAGGCAGCAACTGTTGCTGCTCCTGCTGCTTCTGTTTGTCTAGGATGGTTAGGGACTTGCGAGAGCGCTTAATGTTGCTGCCACTGGCGGCAGCAGCGGCATCAGCAGCAGAAACATCCTGCTCGATCTCCACCGCCGCCGTGGCAGTGGCTGCCAATGATGCAGCCGAGGATGCGGGTGGGGAAGATAATGATGCCGATGTGGATGCCGCCGCCACAGTTGCCAAGATGTCATTTGCTGCCAGTCGCTTCCTTCGCCTCAAACTCGAAGTCGAAGCTGCATAATGATGAATTATATTGCTGTTGTGCTCGTTTGTTGTTCCCTTCAGTTGCTTCAGCTTTTGCTGCTGCTTCTGTTTGTGCATGTTTTTCTGTCGCTTATTAAAATACTTTGCTGGCTGTTTGCCACTGTTACTCTTGCTGTTGGTGTTGCTGCTGCTGCGGCTCCTGCTGCTGCTGCTACTACTACTGCCTTTACCTAGATGCGACGTTGATAAATTTGATTCTGCCTGCTTCCGCTGGCTGCTGGTTATTGATGTTGCTGCATGCAGCTGATGTTGCTGCTGCTGTTGTATCTGCGGGTCTCGGCTGGCACGCCGCATTCGCTGCTTCGACGACTTGGCCGGCGATCCATCAGGCTTGCTATCGCCACCGGACTTGGTTGCAGTGGCTTGGTGCTGCTGCTGCTGCTGCGACTGCTGCTTCCTCTGGCGCTGCCGCTCGATGGCCGCCAGTGTTTGGGACGGTGTGAATGATGTCCGCTTCTTGAGGCGCTGTAGTTGCTGCTGAGTGAGCTGCTTATTATTGGATTTGGCCTGGCCGGCACTGGTCCTGCCCCTCATATTTTTATTGGCCACATTGTTCCGGGCAGCTGCCGGGGCAGTGGCATTGTTATTGCCGCCACTGCTGTTATGGCGCTCACGTACGTACTCCATGTGCGGGTAATTCGACTCGTGTCTGCCGTATTGTGTGGGCAGCATCTGATTGGCATGCATTGTCGTCTGATTCGATGAGTTCAGCGAGGCGGAGGTCACCACATACGGCCGGAGTGTACAGTTTCGCAGTGCCCCCGGCTTGGCTACAAAGATCGAGTAAGCGAAACCAATCAATGCCAAACAACATTCGCAGCATTCGTATTATGTTGCAGGGAACAAATGCGATTCAAAAACACAGTGGTACTAACTACGGTAAATGGATCGTTTTCCTGGCTCAATGCCAATTTAAACTTGGCCTTTTTAGACAACTATTTGACAAGGAAACTGATAGGAAGATATATGCACATTCGGCTGTCCGCAAGTTATGCCTTTGTATTGTGTTAATTTCTCATTAATCGGTGTGGATTTCATATTTTGTATCAATATCTTGCCATCAATAATACTTTAGTGCTTGTTAAATGATTGCATATGATTTAAAGTGGCTAAAATTGTAATTTGGCTAAAACCTGATTTATTGTCTGAGTGACTAGAAGTTAACTAAATAATGGTATTGCATGGGTTTTTGGTTATAAATTAATTAAATGCAATAGCTATGTCTACATCAATTATATTAGATCGAAGTTGGTGGGTAAACTTTAGAATTGATTTTTACTTAATTTAATAGTTCCTATTTGTTTTGAAGGCAGTGGAACTCACCTGCTGGCACCACCTGGAACACACACGGATCCGACTGTTTTCCAATGGCATTCCGGCCGTAACAGGCCAAAGTTCCGTAGTCCCGCTCGCCTTTGGGCGTGTAGATCAGCTCGCTGACGGTTTCCACTGTAAGTAAATGGGGGACAGACTACAGGTGTAAATTGCAATTCGGTTTGGGCGTTTATTAAATTGGGCTTTTTGGCCAAGTTAAATGAAATAAGTTCTGCTTGCCCAAGCAGCTCAGTCAAGCCAACTGGGTCGGCAGGAGATAATCCAATTTGCGACCATGCGGTGCGAGTATGTGCATGATACGAGTGTATTGATAAAAGTATCTGCAGCCCACAGCCACAGCCCCTATTGTTCAGATACACAGGTGTCTGCCACCTCTGGCCGCACTTAGGCCTATGCGAAATGCTAATTTCTAAAGCCCGCTCAAGCGCAAGCACATGCAAATGCCTCTCCATTGCACTTTCACCTAAGGCTGCTCTAAACTATTATGTAATGGCTGCAACTAGAGTCTGTACACTCACAGAAAAAAACCATTTGAGAATTCCGAACTCAAAATCAAGCCAAGATCGAATCATGCGTTTGTAAAACTAAGATCGAGATCGAAACGTTCTCTGATTGCAACTGCGATTGATTTTGCTCTCATTTCACTTTTAGTTATCTACATAATAAGTCTGTACAATAATGTTAAAAGTAGCTTCTTGTATTTTTTCTCAGTGTATGGTCTCACCGTAGCTCTCGAAGTGCGTCTCGTTGGACTCGACGACCGTGCGCCTCACATCGCTGGTGGTGGTCATGGTGGGGTCCTGGATGGTGGCGTAGTGGCCGGAGGGCACCTCAAAGTGCTCGCCGCTGGTGGAGAAGGTCCATTCGAAGTCGATTTCGGGCGGGTCCGAGTTGACGCGGCACGGGATGGGCACGGCCTCCTCCAAGGAGGCTCCAATCACGGTGATGGAGCTGCTGCTGCAGACGGGGGCATCTGTTGGCGACACGATTGGGAGATCGAATTTAGAATGGAACTGAGAACTGAATCGAGCCGATTGGGTGGGTTATTTGGGGGGAAATGCAAAATAATGAGCAGCTGCAATTGTCCGATGCTGCTCCGTCTATATCAAGTATTTATATTGCAAACATTTTGCTGACAGGCCGGAGGAATGGGACAAATGCCGGTCGAATTGACAGCTCAGATTTTCAATTTAAGTAGAGCAGCTGGCGTTCGCTTTTTCCTCAGGTGTGGGTGCTAAATTGAAGCTTCCTAACTCGGAATTTATTCTTAGACAAGCGTATTATGTTACTGCCCTGCTCAAAATAAAAACAGCAAATTAATGGACTTAAATAGAAATAATATCAGTTTCAGAAATATTAAAAATATAACAAGCCATAAATAGTTCTCTGGCTTATAATTAAATATATATGTATATATTGTCTGTTAAGCTTCCGAAATTGGTTCTCAGATTTAAGCATTAAGCCCCGGGTAAAAATTTTAGAAACCACACTGCCAGCCCGTAAGTTTGGCCACAGCTTAATGGCGGAGTACACCCCCACTTCCACTTCCCACTTGACTCATGATTTATTCAAAGTAAACTCATTTTGCGTTTTTGGCTAGAAACGATTGAACTTGAAATTTTATGTCATACACAAGGCATGGCAAATATGCGTCCCCCACGCCACCAAATTCCCACGCAGGCAAAAAGTTTTGGTAGCAACTTTTGAAAACTGCGCCAAGTGTGCGATGTGGGTGGCATCCTGCGCTCCTTGCTTGCCCCGTGGCAACGGAATCCTGTCATAAACAACACGGCAACGGCGAAGCAACAGCCAACTGACAACCAAACAACAAAACAACCAAAAGAACGCGGCAGACAACACACGCAGCACTCTAAGCACCTGAAGGCATTTATTACCCAAGCCGCAACACTTTCTGCTGGTTTTATTAAAAATTATTTGAAAAGTTGGAGTGTGTCCCGCTGTGGCTGAAAATCGTGTAATGAGTTTGTATACAAATATTTGTACACGATGCATAAACTATGTCTTAATCTCGAATCGGTGGATTGGGAATTCGGATAGATAACTTGGAAACTTAAAACGCACTGTTTAGTAAGATATTTCATTCTGAATAATATAAGCTGTCTTAAACGGCTTTAAATTTCCATTCTTTAAAGTCGCTCCCAATTCGCATGCTTCCTCACCTGGATGGCGCTGGCACTTTAATGGCCATGGCCACACCGATTCCCCGGAGCACACGGTGCAATTCGCTGGGAAAACTCTGGCCAAGAACTCGGCACGGTCACAAACCAATTAGATGGCCAAAAGGAGGAAAACCCCGTAGCATTGTTTGCCGAGCAACGACAGAGCCAGGCGAAAATTATGAACTCCAGCGCATGCCACCCCTTGTTGCTATGCAAATTTGAGAGGAAGTGCCGCGAATCTGCGGCACAAGTACGCAATTCGGATTATTATAAACATCTAGGGGGATAGGGCTGCAGCTGATTGCTCAGTTTTATATTATGTCCCCGTTCCCCGCATCCCGTCCCACATTATACTTTTACGACAGCATCAATTTCGCAATCGTATAACGTCAATTGTGACCTCTGCTGATTAATTTCTGGAAAGATATGAGCGAACTGCTGGCAGCCGTAAATCAATTAATCTCAATCGCGGTCCCACAACAAAGAAGCCCCACCCCAGGCATGTGGAGCTCCCCCCCATACCGTGCCATAGCGTTCCACACGACCCCCTGCTAGCCCAGGCTATCTCATCCATATCCAATCAACCATCAATCCCGCCACCCAGCGGTATGTAAATGTTTACGTGGCGTATGCGCGATGCCCGTGTAAATAGCCCACGTAGTATTTGCACAGCAGTCGGTGGCGGTGTATCCTTATGCATTGTACTCGTATTTACTTTCAATTATCGTAATTATCAAAAAGGGTACATTGGGTATTCAGTATTCAGTAGTCAGTAGTCAGTTGTGAGTATTCGATAATGGCAAGGCAGAGCAAACGTTTGCTGATGTCTTCGTTTTCGATTTTCGTTGCGAGCTTCCTTTTTCCGCCCGTGTAGCCCGTTGTGTTTCCGATTCATTTTCGATTTCACATCCCCGTGCTGATGCTGCGAAAATTTTGTTTTCAACGAACTCAAACAGTTGTAGCTACTTATTTGAGTTCGGAGGTCGGCATCCCGACCATTTCAATTTGGCAGCTGTGCAGCGAGGCGCTTAAATCGGGGATAATTACGCATTTTTCGCCATTTTAATTCAGTGTGCAAAATAATATTCCCCAGTTGGATCATAACTAAACCGAACTGAGTTTTGTTATGGTTTATTTAATAATCAGAAATTGTAACCAGATGGTAGCAAAAAACTCGGCATAAATCCTTTGTCATTTTAGCACACAAACAGTGTTGAAGCTTAAAATCCCAAACAATTAATTTAGAATCAGTGCAGCGAAGCGGTCAAATCGCAGAAAATTGCATTACATTTTTTAGTTTCATCAACTAACTAGGCGGGTTCGGGCTTAAATGGCATCAAAATATTCATTTAACCGGTCAATTAATTAAATAATATTCGTTAACCTGCCCTCTGCGCATGTAGGACTGCTGCTCTGGTTTTCTCTTGAATTAAATATGCGAAATAAAAATTGAATTCAATATCCCTGGCGCACCTGCTGAACGTGTGTGTGTGTGTGTGTTTGTGTGCACCCACCTGTCCGCCTGACCTTTCCCATAATTATAAATGGTTTAATAATGACTGTGGGCTTCGATAATAAAAGCAGATCATTCATTTTTATTACCCTCATGTTGAACCCTCCCCCACCAACTGACACGTTAAGTTCAGTTCCAGTTCCTGTTGGGGGCCAAACTTTTGGCCCCAATGGAAATTCAAAGGGGGGATACTTTATGGTAGCATATGCATATTTATGCACAGCCAACAAACCCAAACACATACCCCTTGAATGGCGTGGTATTTAAGCATCATTAATTATTTAGAAATACAGTCGGAAGTAAATGCTCTATAGCGGTAATTGAGACATTTTCAATATGTGCACACAAAGGCACCGAGCGGCGTTTATCGGCCATTTATTTTTGTGTTTCGTTGTGCCTGTGATTGTTGTCCACAAATTATAATTACACACACTTTCGGGCCCGAAGTGTGAAAGTTGGCTAGCCAGCGCCAGTGGGCCAATGTTGTAATGGGCCAATAGGGTAATGGGCCAATGGAGTGGAGCATGCTAGATGTCCTCGTCAAATCGGAGCTGTGACAATTAGAAATCAATTGAGTTATCAATTGATTGGTTTCAATTTACACTTGCGGCCCGCTTCTGTTGTTATCAACACAAGCAGCTGCCTGTTTGCCTGCGACGGTAATTGGAGTCCATTAAAATGGCTGGGGATTCCACAAAAGTGTCAATTAAGTGGGATGGAGCCATGGGAACTATGACAGGTGTGTAGTATTCTACTCCGGCCACTTGATGTTGAATGGCACTCGATTAGCTTTTATTAGGGCCAGAGTTTCAGCTTTAACGGTTTAACCAGCCATTGTGGACTCCAAGTTATCACATATGCAATGGTAGCTGCTCCTCCAAGTTTTCATAACGCAAACTATAATTAGCACTTCGAAATACGTGACTGTAGAAAGCTACAGTCGAGTGTTGCGACTATCAGATACCCCTTAACAGGAGTAGGGAGAAGCAGCTAGGCATTTTATCGAATTTCTTTTAAAGTATGATCAGATCAACTGCATTTTTCATTGAAAGGTTAGGCCCCAATGACTTGTATAATGCTTTTAAATAAAATATTTTTGTAATAAATTATTGAACATATAGAAAGCATATTTAAGGTTAATAAATATACAACCATCTATGCCCATTTATATATAATTGTGTGAATTTGCATTGAAATGGGAATATTTAGTTTTTGTCGACCAAAAATTGCAATATTGTGTCGTTTGTTTGACGAAACACACACTCGAAATGCAGCCACGCACAAAGACCCCCATATTTATTATATATAAAATATATTATCTATATGGTGTGTGCCCGATGTAAACGGATGTACATATGTATATGCGATGCATAGTGCACATTATGGCTTTTTGCACAAAATATTTTCTGTCATTTTAGCATACTTTAGTTTTGGACATTGTTGCCATCCTGTGCTTTCGGTGGGCGGAGGGGGGTCGGTTTAGGGCTTTCCAGCAAGGACATTGTGCGATTTTGTCAAGTGCACAGCCGCTGTTGTTGTTGTTGTGCCTGTCAATTTACCATGTGGGCGTGACCCCGCCCACTTATCGGAATGAAATAGATTTGCGAATGCGACAACATCTTGCCCATTTTCTCTCGGTGTGTGTCAATTTGCGCATAAATTTATGCATATGTATTTTTAATGCTCCGCTCCACTGACATCAACTGTCAGCATAATTTTTGTGCAAATTTTCGGTTTCCTTTGTTTTTGCTTAATAATACAAAATGGGATTTTTATAAAGTTTTTAAAGCACCACCGACCTGTGTTTTAAATAAGTAAATTATGTATATTTTGTACTCTGTGTGCTCTGTGTGTCTTACAGTGAAATGAATCATCAAAGGATAATGAGGAAATTTGACATTTGGAGTTGTTTCTTTACTCCAAAAACTAAAGTTCGTGTATTTGTTTAAGACACTACAAACTATTCCATGAAAGGAGAGCCCTTCCTCCACTATCTATACTATCAGTAATTTGAAAATAGCGCCACCTACATCTGAATGTATATATGGCGGTAAATATGTGTAAAATGCCTTGCAGGTCTGAGTTACTTACATCGAATCCTCAAGTTAACCGGAGCCGACTGGGTTTCCCCGCGGTCATTGGCCGCCGAGCAGGCGTAGAACCCGGAGTGGATGCGTCCCACTCGCTGCAGGACCAGGGAGCGGGTGGAGATGATGATGCCCCAGGACACATTCTGGGTGACCGGTTGTCCCTAGAGCGGAATGGCAAATCAGCCGGTTAATTTATGCAAGCTAAACATTTTCACTTGGCCAGAAGGACTCACGTCGTGCGACCACATGATGCGATGCTCCTTGGGATTGGACTTGATGTGGCACTCGAAGTAGACGTCGTCGCCCTCCTTGATGTCGTCCGGACGCAGTGTGGAGCCCAGCGACAAGGTGACCTGCGGCGGATCTGGAAAAGCGTCAAGAAGCCAAATGTTAATAATAGTTGAGCTGGCATTTTAATTGCCTGCGCTAATGTGCAAATTTCGCTGCTCTGCGCGCTTTTTATGCATTCAAATTACCATGCTGCGGGCGGGCTGGTATTAAACATAAATCGAAAAATATTATTGCATAATAAAACGCGGCGTTGTTGTTCTCATCAATCTACGGCCCATAAATGTTAACAACGCAGCGTCGGAACGGCGCTTTAAGCCGTCGATCCAGATCCAAACAGGCTGGCCAGCCAATGGGTGATGGGTATGACAGAAATTTTTAAATTAAAATTGTTCCGCCGCCGCGAGCAACGCCCCAATATCAATGATGGATCATATAAAATATTTAGTGTTTTCGCATCCTTCCAGCGATTTTACAGTATCATGATTGGCTGCGCCAAGGAAAGTTGGAGCCTCGCGAAGGGAAAGCAACAAATTGTTACTGTTATGGCCGAGGAAATGGCTGAGAAGGGGTTAACCAGACTGGAAACTGTAAAGCAGTCGATTCCAGGTAGCTCCCACGCTTTTTCTTTGGGGCAAACACGAATCACGGTCCCCCATTCACCCATTCTCACCCCCTCCTCAATTTTCCGATCAAAAGCGCGGGTCCATTAAAGGCTTAAGTCATCTGCGCTAATCCTTTAAAACAGCTTTTCCTTGTGTATTTGTGTGTTTTTTTTAATTCATATTTCCACGCCCCTTTTGACCCGCTGACGGTCAAAGGGGCGGACAAAAACTTTCTCCAACTTTCAGTTCGCAGCTTTCGCGATGGCCATTCTATATTTATGCCCGAATTTCTCACACATTGCTGGGCACCTATGCGTGGCTTTAAAATTCAATAAATTTATGATTATCCGATGGAAAACCCGGGCAAAACAAAGTGACAACACAAGACAACTAACCCAAGGAAAACCCTAGTGAGGCACGAACTTAAGCCTCTCGTCCCAAGGAACCTAGGGAAGTAGAAGGTCGCGATTGCTGTTGACTCGAAATTGATAATCATATAAAGTCAAATTTATGACATTTTGCAAATATGCGCAACGAAGCACAAAACAGGCAACAAATTTCGCTGCACGTTTTTTATGGCTACGCTAAAAGTCAGCGGAATAAATATTGACATGTAGGCGAACGGCTTCATTCTTGGCCAATTCCAATGCCAATGAAATGGGAGCGTGCTGCGTAAATAAAGTCATATAATTTAGACTTATTTGTATTTGCACAGGCGACTTTGATTTGTGTCCTGGCTGCATTTATGAAAACTCAAAACGCTTTTTTGAAATGAACGCAAACCGGAAACATTGCACTTCGTTCGTTTCTGTCTTAATTTAGAAAAAAAAAAATGGAAAAACCATTCAAATATATGATACTTTCATATCTCCTATAGTTTTTATAAACATTCTAACTACTATGATAATTTAACGCCAAACATTTAAGATGGTTATTTAAATCTGAAATCTAAATGGAAACCAATCATCAAGCAGTTTTTCATAATTATAGCCTAATGAAAGTATTTTATTGGGTAAAAATAACTTGCCCGCTAAAAAATAAACTAAACAAGCTTTCTTCACTTATATTCTTCCTAAGTTGAGTGTGCATTCATAGAGCGTTCCACTTACAGATGACATTCATCATGAGCGAGTCCTCGATGGCCGAGTTCTGCAGCCGTGGGTTGGAGCCCTCGCACTTGAGCATGGTGCCGTCGTCCTCCGGCTGTGGATAGAATGTCAGTGTGGAGATGACTCTGCCATTGCCCTGGCTGGTCGACAACTAGATGGGAGAGATGGGGTGGAATCGATTAGAGAAGTGCCCGCTGGCCACCGGGCAAGGAACTCATAAGTGGGCCTTGCGCCTGGCCAAGATTGAGTTAGAAGCTCGGAGCAAGGGAGTGGGAGGCGGAGGAGCTTACCAAGCCACGTTTGAAGGGCCGATTATTCTGCGTCCATTTGATTTCCGTGTCCGGAACAGAGCCGGCCACAATACAGGTGAGATTGTACTGCGTGTTCGAGGCGAAGACCTTCAACTTATTGGTTAAATTGACTGACGTGGGTTTGACTGTGGGAGTTTAAGGTTTAGGGATTAGGCGTGACCGGCCACATTGGCTGCTCGTTCGTCCACTCACGTAACATCTCGATGCGGATGCTGCGCTCCACGGGTGCCACCAGCTTCGTGTTGGACGCCTGGCAGCGGTACGTGTTGTTCAGGGCGGAACGCGAGATTTGGGCCACCTCCAGCCGGTTCACGGTCACATGGCGGCCCATCGAGACTCCGCTGCCCGCCTCCAGGGTCCGTGTTCCGTTCAGCCAGGTCACAGTGGGCTCCGGTCGACCTGTTGATGGAGTGGGAATTATAAGGTATGGTTTATTTCCATGGTGTAGGTAAGGTAAGGTACAAGCAATCTACAGTCGAGATTAGGCTGAAGTCATGCTTCTTTGGTTCGAAAACGCAACACTTTCACCATGAGTATGTATTTACTTTTAAATATAGCCTTTATTTCGGCAAAGTCCTTTGCATCATGTGACATTTTAAATAAGAGCAATGGATGCATGGAATTTGTACGTTTATTCGAGTCAAACATAAATCGATTTATTTTATTTAGTACATTTTTAATTTTATTTGCAGGACTTAGGCATGGTTTTAAAAGAAAAATGCGAATGTTTACCCTAAGAACTTTGAAATTAGAAACAAAGTAAAACGAAATGCACCGAATTCTGTGCTTTGAATATACAAAGTGAGATTATGGAAAACGTAATGGTTAGTGAAAAACAGATCGTGAATGAGCAACAATAAGGGTGTGCTGTAGTCATAGCCTCGCATTTCAAATTTAAATTAATGTTTAATGCATAAATTAATTTTAAATTTCGTGCCAACTGTTTTTCGCTGGCAGCAAACTTTTCCACTCATGCATTATTAACCCGCCCGTCTAGAGAGAGTTTTCCCGAGGTGGTTTTCTAACGGAAGCGGCGTGACCACAGAGCCGCGTTCGAAAATTTATGACCGAAAAAAGAAGCAAACTTTCAACATTTTAATGATAATGCGCATTTAGCAGTGTGTACCCAAGGCTTTTAAAAAAGGCTTAGCCAGCTTAACTAGCAAAGTTCGGCCACTGGATGCCCGGCATGGATGGATAAATGGATAAATGGATGGATGGACGGGCGGATGGATGGACAGAAAAAGGCCAGGAGGCGGTCATGGGTTCCCCACGAAACGCATAAGCGTGAATATTGAATTAGTTGGTTTTGGGGGACAAATGGGGAGACTCGAAAGTTTTGGGGACATGCGGAAAAACAATAAAACGCGAGGGGGAGAACGGATAAAGGACACATTTGGATACATATTTACTGGTTATTTGGTTGCTTTTACAGAGCACAAAGTTAGAGGATTTATCAAAATATTAGATAATAATCAAAAGCGAATTTCCGAATCAATGACGCAATACTATTTTGCTAAATGTATATTTTAATTCCGGTTTTAGTTAATGGGACAATTTAGTTTTGACTCTTACGAGGGGAAATGCAAAAGAGATTAGCTCAAAAAGCTGAAAGGGCACATGGTTTTCATACTCATTCTTTTGGTCAATTTGATTAAATTTAGTCATGCAAAGTTCGAGTAAGCCAATCCGATTTGGCTACTCCTTGGTTATCAAGTTACCTCTTGTTATCCTTTAAAAAATTGAATTAAAAAAGAAAGCCCTTCTGCTGCGTTACTCCAATTAAAGCTGTTAATTCGAGTAGATCAACCGCAAGAAGGATGCTCAAACGAAAATGGGTTCTCTTATCCACATCCACATCCATGCGAGAGCCCATCTCTACCTGCCTCAATTTGCCAATGAGTCCGAATATTAAATTAATAAAATATGACTCGGCCATATGTGGGATTGACTATCGATTTACTCTTCAGCCGGAAGTGAGCAAGGAGTTTTCTCGATGCAGTTCTGTGATTCTGCAGCCCGGCATTTCAATTGAAATTCTGCAATCACTTTTTCGCTTTGCTGCCATCGCTCAATGCTCGGAGAAAGTGGTAGGAAAGGCATTGCCCACGCTCACATATCAAATGTACGAAAATATTTTTAATCCGTTTAAGTGCCCACAGCCCAAGAACCGCCTTCCTCCGGCATAGCCATTGGGTTTGGTTTGGGCCATTAAGAGAGCCAAGTGAATGCGGCGGAAATGAGCAACAATAGCAACAAGCAGCTGGGGATTGGGATTGGCATTGGCAGACGACTTGGGCTTGGGGCTTGGGGGTTGAGGATTCCGAATTGGATTCGGGGTTGGAGATTGAAGGGCGAAAGTAGCTGATAGCTGGAGTGTGGACTTGGGAATTTACTGCCAGAGTGCTGGCTGATTGCAAAGGATACTCGGCGACAATAAGCCAGCGAGGACACACGCACACACGCCAAATTGCTTGGATCGCAGGATGGCGGGTTGGGATGGGATGGGATGGAATGGGAATGCAGGGATAATAGACAAATAACAGTTTCCCTGCGGCATTTAGCTGGCTCTCACCTCCCCCATCCGCAACTCCAGCCACTTTCTTTCTCTCTGCCACCGAACTCAGCCATTGGAACAGCCAACCCAACCCACCCACTTCCTTTGTGTAATGAAGACAGCGCGTTTGCCATTTGCTAAGCCATACTTACGCTTGTTGACAATTGCTCCGCCGGACAATGCTCCTCCGGAATGGGGGCCAAATATGCAAAGGACTGCGCAACTGGAGCCGGACACAATGTATAACCCGGGCCCTTTTATGGGGCAGCCGGCTAGATTAGCTTTTTATTGCCGGTATTAATTGCTATTAGTCGAAGTTAATAAACTTGATAAAGCAATTTGGCATTTGGCGTTTATCGTGCCCGGGGCTATGATTAGTGGCCGGCCATAAAAATAGCGTCAGGATTTGCATTAGCCTTAATCAGGATGCGAGCACCCGCCGTCCGCAATCGCAATCCCTCAACATCGTTTCATCGACGCCATGTGGCGCTGAAATTGCGATATTAGTTAATTTGGCTTTGAGCCCTTGCCAGGAGCCAAATGAAATACGAGCTTGCATTGCGGTCCTTCGAGCAGCCAACCCATACACTGAGATAAAGGATGGTGTGCCAAATGTATCAAATGGCAATAAAATGATGGAATGGAGATCAAAGGTCGCCAATCAATGTGATTGTGCCTCATTGAAGTCTACAGAAAGAATAGTCGAATATAATTGTATTTAATAGTTCTATGTCAGCATTAGCGAGCAATTTGGCTAAGTGCAGGGGTGGCAATTTGAGGTTGTGTGGGAAATGTTGCATACAAATCAGAGGCAATGCCACCTGCCAAGAAGCGTGTCGCTCAGCAGGTGTCAAAAGGGAATGTTGTCGACGTCGTCGCAGTTTCACTTGGAACCGCCACAGGACCTCCATTCGGCGCCCAGCCCCTCGCAAGCCCCGCTGGGATCCAGCTCCCTGGCAACTGGCTGTTTAGCTCATTCACATGCGGTTAGTCAAAGCGGCGACGTGAGGCACTGCTGGCAAAGCAAACCAAGAGGCGAAATGCCAAGGCGTAGAATGAATCCTTTGGCAGGGAGTGCTGCACCCGCACCTGCCTCTGCAGAGGAGCACAGCTTGCAGCGGAGTCAGCCGGAGCTACCCAACACCACCACCTGGCATTCGAGAGGTGGGGCGAATAATGAGCTAGCATTTGCCAAGAGGGTGCTGCACAAAGCACGAGATCCTTCAGTCGAAATTGGGACACTACTTCGGGCCTTTAAGCCTGATGGAGTTCAAGAACGGCCTCAAAGGGGCTTCTTCGCGATTTCTCTTTGGTATCCGTGAAAGGGAAAGTTGGCTTTAGCAGCGAAGTTTTGTTTTCTCATTACGGCTTTCACTGCTACAACAGGCCTTTTGAAAATGCTTTAACAAGTATGAAGAGTTTAAGTTAAAGTACTTGAAAAATATATATATACTGTACACTCTGTACCGCTGAATATTATTACCAACTTTGCAAGCCAATTGTGCCAGTTCAATGAACTGTATCCACTGGTTGTCTGTAATAATAAACTAATTCCACTATCTGGCGGACTTAAAAACTTTCACGAGCATCAGTAACAAGTTCCACACCATCAGCTGCATTTCAGACTTTAAGCTCTGGGAAAAGCCACACTAAATGGCCGAAGGAAAATGAAGCCCGCAAATCGTGCTGCTAGTTGACATGGAAAACGTCTGGGTTGTGCGCCGAAAATATTGTTGTCAGAAAAGTTAATGATTTATAATGCTGGTCTCGGGCATTCGTCGCCATCGCCAGTTCCGTCGGCTTGGATTGGGTTGGGTTGGGTTGGGTTCAGTTCGGATCGTATCCATGGGACTCAGTCATGCAAGGAGGAGCCCTCGGGCCAAACCAGCGAAGCGAGCAAGTTGTACAAAAATTTTTCACACTTGCCAGCTGAAAAAGACGAGTAAAAAGTTTCGAGCATGCGGGGTCGGTCGGTGGGGAGGATGTGCTCCCCTTTACCTTGGGGACCTCTTTAAAGATTTACGATGCCGCATATGCCTACAGGTCATAGCTTGGCCAATGGATGTGGGTGTGGATGTGGCTGCGGTGTGTGCACAACAAAAGCTCGGCAGACGCTTCAAATTGTTGCATTTTGCCCTGAAAGCTGGCAAACTGGCAGTGACAGGGCCGCAGACGCAGGAGGATCCTTCGCAGACGATGTCCTGGCGTCTGTCCTGGCGCAGCGGCGCTGTCACCGCAGACTTTGACATACATTTATTTTTATTATTTACGATGACTTAGCCCTGCCCCCCACTCGCACCAGACTCGGTCACGGCTGGGGCCTATCTGGGGCTCCTCATCTTTAATTCTTTAAATAGACCGACAGGGTCGAGTGGGAATGGATGCGAACGAGGCTGAAGCTCTTACTAAGGATTGCACGGTGAAAAAATAGTTCATAATTTCTGATTATTTCGAATATATTAAAATAATAAAAATAACTCAATTGAATAACTCAATTCAACTCTACATTATATTAAATTTGAATTTATGGGGGTATCAAATATATAGGAAAGGAGTCTTAGTCCTCTTCATTTTAGATAAGTATTTCATGTTTATTTATCACAGTGTACGACTGGAATCAGTTGCGTTTTTGTGCCGACCTCGCCAGCTTGATAACCTTTTGTCTGAGTGCCACATTTATGTGGCAGAGGGTACGTGTATGCATTGGTGTCGTTTATCATGATTTACTTACCGCCACGCACTTCACATGTCAACACAATATTATCGCCCTCGAGCAATGGACCCACAGCTCCGGCAACATCGCGTCCGGAGGCATCGTACACGAGTATTTGATGCGGAGGAACTGCGGGAGAGCGGAGAAGGCGGAGAAAGTGGAGAAAGCGGGGTCAGTCGTTATAAAAAGGATGCACTAAGAGAAGTTAGTTGCAAGGGCTTAGAATGTCCTTCCATAAGTAACTAGTAGATACTCAGGACGAATTGGTTATTGTGGTTGACTGTTATACTTTTAAATTAATGAGTTCATATGAGTTCATTTGTGCTTGTATAAACAATTTCATGATATTTTGGAAAATATAAAAAAATTTTTTACAGTGTATTTGATAGTGGGCGGCCAGAGAGCTTCCTTTAATGGCGCTGCACTGGGTTTCGGGTACTCACCAATAACCGTTAAGTTAATTCTATGATTACGCGTGGGCGAGTTCTGAAAGTCGACGCGGCAGCGGTAAACCTGTTGAGGAGTCCAATAAAAAACAAACAATAAGAAGGCGCCGTTTCGTGCGGCAATGGAGCAGTTGGAGCCACTTACGCCCTCGTCGTCCAGTTGGATGTTGTCCACCGATAACTTGGCCGGCTGCTGCCCGGTGACGAAGTACGCTCGTGGCCCAAATGAGTTGGTGTCCGACCAGTACAAGGCCTTCTCGAAGGGTCGTCCCCGGACGTCGAAGCTGGAAAAAAGGCAGAAACAGAAAAGCGGAGCGGAAATGTTAAAAGTTGCCTAAGTAGTTCCTCCTTGGTTATCTCTATCTAACGGCCGCAGGGGAACGCAAAAAACGAGTGAATAATGTGAATAAATGTGAATAAGGGGAAGTAAGCCCAAAATATTGACGATAAGTTGTGTCAGCAATCGTCGTCTCCCCGAGCATTTCGAATGTCGCGCCAAAGGTCGTAAATTTTAATGCGATGCGAAAGTTTTCACGGCGTGTGACCTCGCAGGATGACCTTATGTTTTGAGCACATCAAATGGATCGCCCTTGTGGGGGAAAATGACTTAATTCAGTGCTGTCACGAGGTCGTCTCCTTTCGCCACGTTATTGTTTTCAGTTGTATATAAAGTATTATTTATTTTAATATATGACATATCCCATCCCGATGTTGTCTTTCTTAAGTTTAATTATGTTTTTTCTTATCTGAAACTTACGATTTTTCCTTGAAACTGTAGGCATAACTTAGTAGCTAAACTAAGCCGAATAAAAATCAGAATAATGCCATAAACTTGAATACACTCACATGAGCTTACCTATGGCTAGGGCTCTCTATGCAAATGCTAAGTAGCCATAAAATGAAAGTGGAATGAGAGCAGAGCTAGACATGCCACTTAGCACTTAAGCTGAGCTAAACTCTGGAAAACTGCAAACATAGTAGCACATACATAGGTTGGTGGGAGGGGGCTCTTTACAAAGTCTACTTTAAAGCCTCCAGAGAGGCCACTAAATAAGTCCGGCAACTTATTGGCCCAGCTTGGGCTGTTTTCTTTTTCCAGCAAACCATAAATATTGAATGGAAAATTGCAAACCCGACACGCTCAAAAGCGGCCTGGGCATGGGACTGGGTTTTCACGCGTCTACAAAATGACCCTTTTCCTGTGCCCCCGTTGACCCGCGGAGCCCAGGGGTCGACAAAACGAACCCCGAGCATAAATTTGCACGCAACTAATTTCTTCCGTTTAGCATTATTTTCGCAGCCCAGCGAACGAAACAGCAAACGTTTGCAATTTTGCGCATTAAAAAGCCTGACGTGCTATCTTTGGCGCTTTTATTGTATTTGTTAATGTCCGTCGAAGGACTTTGGGCGTTCTGGAGAGCTGGAGGGTTGGGGCTGCCACGCCCTTCGCCTTGCAACCCCCCTTTCCGGATGTCCCAGCGACACGCCGTAAATGACTTGACGTTGGCGAAGCTTTCCCACAATTCTTTCTATGACACTTAAAGAAATGTATACAAATATGGCCGAGAAAATGTATTTGTCTCTTTAAAACATGTTTTTTAATAAGGAGGAATTTAGCAGCAATATTAAAAATATATTAATAAAAATATAAAAATTGATTGCGTATACTTCCAGTTGACACCTGTGCATTTTGTTTGCAGAGACTGAATACATCACTTTTTGTTTAAAACTTTAAACAGTTCATCTTATTTTTCAATACGAATTGGCCGGCTTCAGCCACAAAGGAGTAAATCAGTTCTGTTTGCATTCATAGAGTTGGAAATCATTTTTGACCAAATATATTGTCCTGCAATGGCAATATATTTTGCATTTGGAATGACCTCATATTGCGCATTCGACTAGTTGTACAGTATTAGTTGAAAGTGCGTCTGCTTTGGACTTCAATTTACTGACTAATCAGCAATCGTTTAGCAAAATAGAAATACGAGCTTAGATATTAATTAGAACAGACGCCAATGGCACATCATTTTAATTTCTGGTGCAGTTGAGTTAGGTGAACTAGTTAGGTCGCAGGACACATTATATGCAGATCCTTTTCTTCGAGTGCTCCTTTCTAGTGACCCGCACACCAGCACATCGTCTTTGCACAGTCATCGCCAGTTGTGTCCTTTTGTTGTTTCCGCCGTCGTCGTGCAGTCTGTGCTATCTCTGCCCCTGCCCCAGTCCCCGTGCCCCCATCTACCACCCAGTTGCGGTTAGCGGAGCGGTTTGTCATTGTGCCGGCTGGCAGGATTCTTCGCGCAGGACTCTTCGCCACCCGGCGGCCGTATTGTTTGCGCCTTTAAGTGGTTTTTTATCATTTTGCCGCTGACACAATTTATATCCGGTGCTCATATTTCTTCTGCTTATCACTGGGGCGGCTCCTCTGCCTCCTCCGCCTCCTCCGCCTGCGCTCCTCACCACCTTCTCATGTGTTTGGCCATTCCTGCGATTGTCCTTCGAGTGCAGTAAGCCATGCGGCGAATAAATTACGGATCCTAAGCCTTGCCCAAAGCCAGGGCACGTTCCCTAATTAGCCTAATTAAATATATGCGCGAAAATGTAAACATAACGGACTGCCAAGTGCGGAAACTCCTTGCACTCCTTTCCTTCAAAGAACTGCGCTCCAGGTTCGCGATGTTCTCGCTTTTCCTCGTCTTTCCTCGCTTTTCCTCGCTTTTCCCGCTTTTAATTTTGCGCATTTGCAAACAATAGAGAAACGCCGAATAGTCAACAAAGGCGGAGGAGCAATAGCGATGCGATAAGGAAAGGTGGAATGGCATGGCACGGAGTGGAATGGAGTGGAGTGGAATGAAATGGAGTTTCCTTGCCCGTCACCCAAATATGGCCAGAATACGCCGGTCTTAGCCCGGCTTGCCCTCTGTTGACGTTGTGTTTTCTCGTTGTTGGCCTTAGGAAACAATAATGCCGAGTTTGCACAATGAGCACAGCAGCACGAGCAGCAGGAGCAGCAGGAGCACCAGGGAGCAGGGGGAGCCAAAAAGAAAGGGACACAGAGAACACAGAAAAATAAACGCCAAATGCTCGGGCAGTAAAAATTGTAAAGCAGAAAAACAGGGAAAGCAAACGAGTGGCAAGGAGCAAAATAAAATGGGCCAGCCAAGAAAAGAAGACAACATTGTGGCAGTTGCAGAAATGTCGACTGTCGTCGAAGGCCAGGCCAGGGCAGGGCAGGGGAGGGGAAGGGGGCTCGGTTCTGGGGGAAAGTAGACCAATAAGGCCAGAAGAAAGGCCAGAGAAAGCTGAGGAGAAAGTATGGGCAAAAGTGGGAAAGCGTAGGAGACAAGTGGACGCAACCACGCGACTTCCGTTCGAGCAGCTTGCTATGCACTCAAAAATATTTCTAAATGTGTGTGTTTATATAAGCTATATCTAATATTTAAATGCATTTATCTCACTTAAAAAAATTATGAACTTTCAACAATAGTATGTTTCAATAGTTTCCAAAACTTTTATAGTTATATATAGAGTCCATTGTCTTACTTCTTAATTGACTTGCCGTACACACTTTTTTTTCGCAGTGGACTCTCCCCATTCCCATTGGCTTTCCCCCCTCGCCCATTCTTTCGCATTTCTTTGTCGATGGTCTGCTTTTTTCCAACAATTAGTTGAGTTTTATTTATTTTGCGTTAATTGGTAGCACTTTATCTTGGGCTGAATGAATGAGCTGCGTTCTTTAAACAAATCCCGAGACGGGAAGGACCTTGAACTGGACGTTGCATGGTTGGTAATTACGTTTTGGCTTTTTCGGTGGCTGGGCATAAACTTTGACCGCCACAGCTCCGCGTCCCCGCCCCAGCCCAGCGAACTTAGTATTCGCAACCGAGGATCCCCGCCCCGAAATCCAATATCAGAGCAAGCTTCTCATATTGCCATTTAATGCTTCTCCTTTTTGTTCGCTCCTCAGTTTGTAACGCTTACAAAATCCTATTCAAAAAGATTGAAAAAGGGATGAACGGGGCGGGCAGCTCGAAAAAAATATATATACATATATAATAAAAAAAGGACCGAAAACTTTTGCACTCACAATATCCATTGAATAATTTTATGACAATATGTGTCAGAGCGTGTCGGTGTGTGCGTGTGTGCCCATGTGTGTGTGTGCCGGTATTTTCTGACAGTTTAAACAGATGCTGCTGTCGTGGGAACCTTTTCATCCGCCATTCCTCTCCCGACCGACTATTACCCATGACAATCGACGGGGTCTGCTTAAAAATGTCGTAAGTGTCAGATTACTTATAATTTTAATTGATTGGGTAACTTTTAAATAGGTGGACTAAGCATTGCATTTTACACGTTGCAATAAATACGAAATATATGTAAGTTAAATAATCGTGTTTTGAATATTATTAATCATTCTGTGGTACTTTATAGAGAATTATGAGAATTAAGCCCTATTTATTAATATTTATTTTAAGGGAGCATTAGGCAGAGTTTTGCTTCCTTCACGTGAAATGAAGTGTAATTTTCAATTTGAAGCATTCCATTATTCGAATATTTCAGGCATAACAAATAAGGCTATGTTTACTCTTGCACATTTGGAATTAAAAACCAATAGAAAAGGAGAAACCCATTAGTTTAGAGTTACGGATTTCTTAGATTACAGTTCTCATATTTCTATATTTATGTATTTCATTTATCGTAACCCCCCTTTCAACTGCGAACGTTGGTTTGCATCGCATAATCCCCTTTTACAGGGTATTTAAACTGTGCAACTCAACTATGCATCGCTCGAAAATGGCAATAAACTATGAGGGCATGAGGGTCTGCCAACGTGCGGCCCACTTGGGCGCTTTATCCACATCCACCTGTATGGACAAAATTAGACAGGTGAGAATAGGCGGCGCACATTGTTCGGAGTTTCGCATATTGTCTGGCGGCCCGTATCAAATTATGCATAAAGAAACCCTATCGCAGGCGTGGCGAAGGGGGCGAAAAGGGGGTAGAGGGGCTTTTCGGGAAGCGCCAGAAAGTGTGCTCCGTAACTCGACAAAAGTGGCAACAAATTTAAAATTGGTTTCCACACACAGGCACACACACATCGGCAAACAAAAGAAACAGAGAGAAATATGAAACAATAATAACACCAAAAAGGGGCTGTTTACACGCCCCCATATATACACACACAAAAGTATGCAAATGGTTTTACTGCCCCTTTGTTTTTGTCTTTGCTCTTGTTTTTGTTTTTGCTTTGTTTTTCCCACTTTTTGCAGGCGACTCGTCCTTTGTGTGTGTGTGGGGGGTATTGGTATTATTATGGAGCCATGCTGTGTAATATCTGTAAATTTCTTTTGTTATTGCCAACAACGGTTTTTCCTTGGACCCCCTGCCCCAGCCCCCTCCAATTTTCCCGATCCCCTCGCTTTTCCAGCGAACGGTGTTGACATTTGTTGGCATCTTTCCACACATTGTTGCCGCTGGTGTTGGTTTTTGTTTGGTTTTCGCTCCATCTTCTTCTTAACTTTTACTATATAATTTGTAGCATATGAATATATGAAGGAGCCAGCCCGGGAATAAAAAATCTACGGAGCTGCAGAAACAAAAAGGGCAGCCAAGTTCAAATTTATGCAGTGTCGCCCAATAAATTCCGCAATAAATTCAAAATAAAACTTTCATCCTCGGCTCGCCTATTTGGTTTTTCGGTGCTCTGTGTGAGCATTGCCGCAGGTTAGGGTTTCCAAAAACCCAAAGCCATTCAGACTTCCAGTTGAGAGTCCGAGAACAGATTTTAATATTTTGATTGGGGTTAAAAATTAGCTGGAAAAAGGGTCCCTCCGATGGGATTTCCGACTGATTTTAGCAAACAGAAATGAGATTCCACATATTTTGTTGGTATCTTGTAAGGCGAAAGTTCTATCAGAGAGCGCAATCGAATACTAATTGTGTAATGCATATAGAAAAATAAATTAGAAAAGATTTGAAACTATTTCTAAAACACGATTAGCGTTACACTCGGTGCGTATTATTCTATTTGGGATCATCAACTTTAATTACTGTGCAATTTAAGCCAAAGCGGATTTGGGCAACAATTCAATTGAATTCAGATATTTACTCTCCGGTCCATTAAATCGAATATAAATACTTAATTGTGGCAACTTAAACAAGAACAGATTGTTCAAATACACAACGACGATGTTAAGTTCACAGCATTTTCCAATTACTGTGAATTCCTTCCGTCCAATTACTGAAATCGAAGTCATTAAAAGTTAATCACGGCAATGGAGAGAAGTTTGGTAATCGGCCTCCCGCCTTGGAAAGCGCAATCAGGGCAAGGATTGGACCACCATTTCCGACTGTGACCAAGTGGCGACCCGACAAAGAAAATCCCCACGTTGGCATTTCTCTGTCGGCGGTGGAAGCCAGAGCTTAGTGTCGGCCAAATCGATTTGCATGCGCCACTTGCATTTCCGCTGCCACACACGCACACCAGTGCACACCCACACCCCCACACACTCACACACACGTTCACCCACACGACCGCATATACATTTGAAACTTAATTACAGTTTTAAATATCCCATCTAACCTGAAATTCGCGCAAAGTGCGACTCCAGAGCCGCCTGCCGCTCGTAAAATGGCCCGAAAATGCACTCGACTTAATTGCCTTTGGACCACGACTTTTGCCCGTCCTTTTGAGCACACTCAAAAAAATTATTTAACGTGCTCTATTAAGATGGAAGTTAGATAGCTATATGTTCATATATTCAATTATATATAATGATGTTGTATTGAGTAATTACATTGAGAGTGGAGTTATTGTAAACATCAAATATATACTTTTTCCAACGTAAGAGTTATATTTCCTGAGCTTGTTTTTCAGTTGGTTTTGTTACTCTGAACTTCCGCTATATTAACTTTTCAATAATGATTTCCTCACTAAGGATCTTAATAATATATATTCGAATCCGCTGACCCATACCACCATATATCAAATAGTAATTCCTGTCCAAGAATTACTCTATTATATGTATAGTGAAGTTTGAGGCAATCGGTTGATATAGCCTCAAAAAACCCTCTGTTAGCTTCTAGTCTTAACTATAAGTTAGCCTCCGATGAAAATTATAATTATTAGAAACATATATTTCATTTTTAAGGCCTACTGTAGATACCTTCAAACTAGCCGTTTAAAACGAATTAAATTCACGTGTAGATGTATGCCACTTCAGACTGAGATTCTGCCATCTTCAGATTCTCTTCACTTACGCCGCCGACTGCCGTTGGCCTTTATTGCCAGCCATTTTGAATACCATTTGGTGGCTTATTACTTCTGCGGCAGACCGCTCCTCAAGCAGCCGGATACACCGCCCAATACACACACCGCACACGCTCTTCTCGGAGCAAATGCACTTTCGATTGGTCCCTCCATCCGGATTTTCCGACCAGCCGACTGTATTTATGGGCGGCTGTTGTTGGTTGGAGGGCGGCTGGCGGCGATTATGGCAGTTAGCGTGGCACTCAGATTATCCTCTTTTGACAGCCAGTCCTCCGTCGAGTTGGGCTCAGGATGGAGCAGACCGGCCGGAGCAGACCCATCCAATCCGCAGCGAATTTAATTATTCATGCCACGGAACCTACGGATACAGATGCCCGGCATCCAGCAGCCAGCATCCAGCAGCCGGGCGCCCAGGTGAGCTTTAAAAATCAATTAACTTTGATTGTGCCACGGGCTTTAAGTCCACTGTGGGTTAAATACCCACCTTACACTAGGTAACTAGGTATATTTGTTCTGTGCACTTGAACTTTCCTAATCTATCAACAGCAGAAGGAAAGAAGTGCATTCATTTCACAATAAATAAAGAACCCGATGCATTAATATGCCATAAATTGAAAAGATTATTACATAAGCGAGACTTTACAAGTTTACCTTACTTTGTTATTTACCATTTATTATTGACCATTTTAAATCAGATTTAAATTTCCGTAAGGGATTCTGTGGAGTGAACTTTAAATTGAATATACTTATGTTTCCACCTGAGCTGCTCATCAAGTGCCAGAGCAGTTATTTAATTTAATTTTATGTATTTTCATTGCTTCATTTCGCTTGATCCCGGCGGGAGTTCCAATCGCAAGGGATTCGGCGGATGCATCGTTCCTGTTTGTCTCTTGTATCGCTTCATCCCAGGCCCATTTTCTTCTGCCTTTTGTTTATTATGTGGGCTTTTGGGGGGCGTTGGGGGCGTGGAATGTCCTGCCAATGCCATTGATGGCCTGCAATATTGAACGTGACAGTTGGCCTGTCGACCCACGGAGCTTCCCGCTCGCTGCTCGTTACAGGTGGCTGTCATGGCAAATGTTAATTTTAATAATGGAAGGGCAAGCAGCCGCCCCCTGACCTCTCTGCCCATATCGCTCGCTTACGACTCAACAAATAAATGTATAAAAATCTTATGAAAATCGCATTTCAAGGGTCAAAGTCAGCAGAAACAAATCCCGGCCAGCTATCCGGGGCCATAAAAATGAACCCAAAGACCCGAAATAGCCTAACCCTAAAAAACTGTCTGCTTGTCGGCCAGTCAAACAACAAAGCAAAAGTTAACATTATAATTTTTAATATTTTTGCTTTTAGCCTCCTGGGCAGGACATCGTTTTGTTCGGGGGCTCAGCTCCTGCCTTTGTATCTGGGTGTAAAGCTGTCAAATGCAGAGACCTGCTAGACACCACTTTCCACAGGGTATTTGGTGTGTGGTAGTGGGTGTTGTTGTGGATCTTGGTGTGTGCGAGCCTGTTTAGGTGAGGCTGCCAGCTGTGACGTGCCTTTGGAAATGTTGCAAAGCCTGGTCGGCGAAAAAGGATGCTCGACACTTGGGGAAAAAACAAGAGGATAAGCTAGATAATACAACTTACGGTATTACCAACTATCAGATGAAAGAAGTTGCCTTTCATACAAAAGGCAACATAATATATCAATAACCATACAGTTTGCAGTTTATCATTAAAAATTTACTGAGTTACTGAAGGATATCAGTCAGATTTCGAATACAGCAATTGCCATGAACGTAGCGCTGTGCTGACTTTTGAGTAAATAAAAAAATTATATAATAATCTATAAAGTATAAGTAATTTCTGAGAATTTTTCTCGGTGTACTATCTGGAAAAAACTTGGGGGACCCGTTCGGTGCCCTATTTACCCCGGCTCTATTTTTCCGCCCTTCACATGCTGCTTTCAATTTCGGCGCCTTTTCGGTTTTAGCCTTTGGTTTTGATTCTTTTCTAAGCCCCATTCAGCTGCCGCCCTGTGTGTCCTTCGATTTCACGCAGAGCTGGCAATTTTACGCCGCAGCCAAGTCCTTTCTGGAGTTTTTGCCTTGGAATCCTGTCGTTCGCCTGTGCAGATGTTGCTGTTGTTTCTGTTTTCGCCTGTGTTATTTATTTCCTTAAATTTCATTCCCGTTTCTTGTTTTCCTTTCGGTGTGGGTGTGTGTTTTTTCTCTGTGTGCACTGGCATGTCCTGCAAGGGAAATCGAATTCGAATCACTTTCGGATATTTTTGGTTATAAAGTCGGAAATTTTGCGACATTATTGTTTTCCACATTTTTCTAGTTTTCCGTTGTTGTGTTTTGCTGTTTGTTTTCCTTGGTCCAAGCACTTACCTCCACCGCTCATATTTTCCTCTTTGTCTGGTCTGAAATTTATTGCTTCCAATTGAGTGCACGAAGCGGCAGGAACAGGAACAACAACAACATCAACAAGGATCAGTGAGCTGGGCAACACGATTCGTGAACAGTTCGCGTTCGCCCTTGAGATACGCGTGCGTTTGTATTCGTATCCGCATCCGCATTCGCATTCGCATCCACATCCACATCCGTGTATCCATATCCATGTCGACGTCGTTGTCTATGTCCCTATGCCCGAAAAGCCCCGTCCACCCGCTGGCAACATATTCAAAAGGAAGCACATGTAAGCAAAATTGACAAGGCTAAAGGATATCGATGTCTGCTTATAATGTGCAACATATTAAACCTAAGCACACGTTCGCCAGCGAGCTCTATAAATAACAGCAGCAGGAGTTCGAGGACATCGCCGCGGGGCGTGGGTGTTGATGGAGACCAGGATGGGTTGGCGATGAGGATGGGTCCACCCGCCCTCGCCCACAATCAAAGTTGCCGCCAAAACAGTTTTCACTTTGGATGCCATTATTTTGCTGGCCCGCTTTTCACCTCGGATGTCCTTTGCCTCGGGTCCTGCGGCTAATATATGAGCCCATGTCGCCCCGTTTGGCCTGCCTGCTATGCCGTTGCTTTGTTTTGCTTTGACCCACTCCTGGAGCCATGTCCTGGCCCCAAGTTCCCTGACTAGGCTTATGCGGCAGCACACTCGAAGAAAATCTCTCCTCCCTTCAAATTAATAAGTTCAATAGAAAAAAGTTTGGCATAACGAATCTGTTATTAGAATCGCGTGCGGCTTATTCGAAATCATCACCGATTGACTCCATTCCTTATAACATTTTTCGAAAGGAGCCCATTTAGTTACTTGATATGCCAAATCGCTTAGCGTTCAGTGTAGCTCCACCCAAACCGACTCCAGTTGAGTTAATATTGATGATGTTATTAAAATAATAAATTATTTGAAAATTATGAACTGCTGCCATTTCTCATGAAGCTGTCGGGTCGCGTAAGTGGAGGGAGTTGCCATTGGAGGGCCTTATAAATCAAAGGTAGCCGGAATACGGACCCCAGTTGGCCGGCAACGAAAAGGGCGGAACTTCTGTCAACCGCATAGACAGATATCCACATCCACATCACCGTCCACATACTGGGAATCTCAAAGAGACTATAAAATTAGCAAGTGGCTGCTAACCTGAATTCAAATTCGACTGCCTTGGATGGGGGACTCCTGCTTACCTGTAAAGTGGCTTTCCGGCGCTCTCACGGAACCAGAGCACCATGTACACCCGGTCGTCCTTCGCCTCCGGCTCGATGTCGCACGGCAAGGATGCGGTTCGTCCCAGAACGGCCTCCACGGCCACCGTGGAAACTGAAAAGGGAGGGGAAACACAATTATGAGTGCACTGCGGTAAAATAATCATATGTGGTCTAGAAAGGCACGTACGAAAGCCATCAAATAGAAGATACTTTAATTATTCGTATTATAGAAGAGAATATAATACGGGTATATATTGCAAGTGTCCTTTTGAAAATGCATGAACTTGTGATATGTACAAATTTCTTATATTTACATATAACAAATATATTTACTGAGTTATTTGGACTGTTTATTAAATATTAAATCATGACTATATTTTCTTTATAGCATGGAGCAGGCAACTTATACTTCAGTGTCTAATTTTTTTTGATTTTATCCCGAATGACAGCAGGTTTGGCTGACGAAATGTTCTATTGGCAATCCTTGACTTATTTTCCCTGGGTGTATCATTACCGTTTCCACCCAATGCAATTGAATGAAACGACAGGTGGGGTGGCTCTTTTGAAATGTCATGACAAAACTATTGCCAAAGTCATTAACACAATATGAAAATGTCCTTTTTGCTGTGGGCCCGGGCTGACTTTCTGGGGTGTTGCCACAATTACTGCGACTCGACTCCTTCGTCGATTTCCAAGCAAATGTCAACAAAACGCTGCCTTTTAAGTGTCACGTCGAGACTCCCGTCCCACAAACGCGGAGCACGCAAGGCGGCAACCGCACGACAACCTCAAGGCAGCACCCAACCACCCAACCCAACCCAACCTAACCACCCATCCACCGACCACCCTAATACCCTACCATCCCATCAGTAACCGCCCAGATCCTTTCAACCACGCAGCTCCTTTCGACCGCAATAGCCGCTGACGTTCATCGTTGTACTCGCATAATCACAACCAAGTACGTGAGTGGGAATATTAATGCCAAATTGGAGCCAACGACAACGATGACGATGACGTCGACAATGGTGATGACGATGGCCGGTCTGCGATTTCTTCCGATTTCAGGCGGCCTCATCTTTTGCATTTAAACTGCCAATTGATGTCGCTGAAAATAGATAAATGCTAAGGGCACAGTCGTCGCTTCCGTTCCCAATCCAATCTGGTCCGCCGATTTCCCCACTCCCACTCCCCCCCAATCAATCCGGCAAAATGACACGGATTAAAGCCAGCCAACCAGCCAGCCAGGCTGATTTCAAGTTAAAGCCCCTAATTGTCCTTTGGCGTGAGAAGGATCGCAGGGTGGTGTGTGCAAGTGGGCGGTTCTTGGATGTTTAGTTAGTTCCGAACCCACAAGTCGTAAATTAATACGAGAAACATGTACTGTAAATGCATGGCCATTAATCAGCGGGCTGAATAAAACATTAATAGCCATCAAAGAGTAGCCAATAAGTTCCATAAATTGATTAGGAAGGGATTGGGCTGTGACGTAGAGTAAACTAAGTTGACAGTAGTCAAATATATATACCCAGAATATAGCATGGCTGGTACCGCTCTAAATATGTTAAGAAATTTTAATATCCTTTGAATTCCCCACGCAAATCAGGCAGACAGAGATATTTGCCAGCGATTGACGCTCGACACACTCATCGCATCGATTTCTTTGCGCAAAAATTGAAAATCCAATTGCTCACCTGTCCAGCTGTCAGAACCCAGAAACTCGAACACATCCATCATGGACCTATTTTACAGCCCGGTGCTCATTAATACCCAAAAGGGAGCCCCACAATCGTGTTACGCGTAATTTAATTTCGCCAGCCACCAAACGAGTGAAAGGAATAAAAATGACGGAAGGCGCCGGAGGAGCGCAGGCAGGAGCAAATGCTCCGCTTGCAGACGATGCCAAAAATTGTTGACATTTATTTAATATGCGCACGTTTTATAGAAAAGCAATTCCCAGTCGGATAATTTATGGCACACTACAGAAATTTGCACATGAAAACGCCGACCCAGCGCCACCCATCGAAAAACACTCGCCCACGCAGGCAAACCGAATGACAAACGGACAAGCAGACAGACTCGCATACGGACGCATACAGATACAGATACATCGTGTACATCGTGTACGAGTATGAGTGCTGGTGGGCAGCTACAGCTGTATTGGTGAGTGGGCTGTCGCCGAACATGGTAGCAATTTTCGTGCGTTTGTAATTCCCATGTAAGATGTCAAATGCTCGACGAGCAGACACAGTTAGGCGCTCTATATCAGGCGGATGAGGTCCGTACACTGAGCGATATCAAAATCAATTAGGGCAAGTACTCAAGTTAGCGAAAGTACATCAAAACCCAAAGGATCCTTTAAAATTTGTATGACTTTTGTTGGATGGAATATTGAACTGAACTTTTAAGCTGGACACCTTTCTCCCTATTATTATGTATTTCTGACTTTTCTTAACTTTTCATTTAATACTAACTAATTAAAAACAAGTTTTTTCCCAGTGTGCTGGTTCTGTTCTGTCACTGCCTCAGAGTCCCAAAGGCGGGCGGGCTGTTGCAGCAAATTGACATAATTTGTGATATGCGCCTCCGTCGCCGCCTCCTTCATCGCTTCAGCGAGTCCTTCTGCTTCGCGTGCTCCTCCGCCTGCTCCTGCTGCTCCTCCTGATCCTTCTCAGCTCCATCATCCTGCCGCTCGTCAGCGTCAGCGGCGCGCAAGCGTAAGTGTGCAATGAGTGATTTGCCTGTGGCTCCCACTGGGGAATCGCGGATGGGATGGGATGGCTGGGTCTCCAATCCCGTCCCATCCGCAGACCACGAATCAGGCAGCCAAAACCAACTGCCTGGGTTTTGGACAAAGTGGCGCGTGCTGCGGCTTAGGTGGCAAGCTGCTTCTGAGGTCACCGGATTGGGCTGCCACAAGCGGCAACAGTTCAGTTCAGTTCGGATAGACAAATGCCACTCCATCCAGTCGCGTGTGTGTAAACGGGGTAAATATGTGCCTGAGTTCGTGCAGGCGGTGAAATAGGTCAATTTGGGATTATTAGTGCAAATCGAAGGCGAAACTATTTTTAGCAAATTGATTTCAGAGACTGTGAACAACATAATCCCTTCGTGTTCCTCGAGATTGGGTATCTGCTGTCACTTGTTTGGCTTCGCTTGTCCAATTCAATTAATTTGATTAAGGGCTGGACACTCGAAAACATATTTATGTCATTGTGGTTAGCTAATTATCGATCATTGCAATTAAAAAGGATAAATAATTAATAGTTTAAGTGCACTTTGTATGCACTTTGTTATTTTGTTGCCCAAGCCAATAGCCTAACAGTAACTTATAAGAGCCAAGATGAAGTGCATGAACTTCTATTCAAACATGCTGGTATCATGGTAAAATGAGATGTTTGCAATGCTGCAATGTATTGCGTAATAAGTCGAGCGAAATAAATGTTGAATTCTGGCACAGACTGCATTGATACTTAATGGGTATTAAGAACTCATCATTTACTATCATCAGTCCAATACGTAAATGATTTAAGACTATTGGCATTCGAATCTGCGATATCGAGTGATATTCCAGCTTGAACCTTTACCTACTTTAACGACATTTTGCTCACGAGCAGAGGGGAAACACCAGAGCAAACATCTTAACAAGGGAATGGGAATTTCCTGGCGATTTCCGCTGGATCCTATATGGTTCGGTAACGTCTTTCCGGCGCCACCCCCAGTGTCATTTCACTTTTTATGCTGGCTAGGAGTGGAAAACAAACACAAATTTTATTTTGCTGCACGCCGCATCTCCCTGTCGTCCCTTTTCCATGATTTCCAGCACTTTTTTGTTATGAAAATTGCCAACAGCTAGGCAACACATACTTAGCACGCACCAAGGCAAACACTGCGATACAGATGCAGAGATGCAGAGAGTGGATGCGGATAGATGGCACATACTGACTGCGGCACGTCGTTCGGCGCACTTGGGTTATGCACATAGTATTTATATTTATATAGAAAAGTCGCCGTTGCCAACCCGTCCCGCTCGCCCTATATAAACGAAAGAAGCTGTGAAACTTATGCAAATTGCATTTCAGTGTCTGCGCAAAAGCTCGACACAAAACACAGCGTGGCGAGAGGAGCACACGGAGCACAAGGAGCACAAGGAGCTCAAGGAGCGCAAGGAGGCAGCGGCATCAGCGCCTAAAAGTATGCAATGCTAACGCGCCTTGCTCCAAAAAGTTGTAGAAAATGCGCATAATGAAATCCTCGGCTTCGGTGCACTCAAAAAAATAGTATGCCAAGCAGGATTAAATCAAACATATGCTGTTAAAGTAGAAAATTGGGAAATCTTTAAGAATCGGACTTAAAGCAAGCTAATATTCAACTCTGATGATCCAGTGTTGTCGCTTTTCGTATGTGTGTGTTGTAAAGATTATATAGCTATTTTGTATTATAGTTAAGCCGCTTTACTTTCAGTGTAAGACCACGGCAGCTTCTTAGCTTTACTTGACTTGGGCTGCTTGCCTTTTTCCACGTTCCACTTTCGCGGCAACGCTTTTGCTGCGCTTTGGCTTATTCATCTTTCTCTTCTTATTTGCGCTGGCGGTCTGTTTGTGTGTGTGCGAGTGTGTGTGTTGTTGTTTAAGAGAGCGCCAAAGTTTTTCTTCTCGTTTCACGCTACAACCGCAGGGCTGCCAGCGACAACGAGTCCTGAGCATGGTAATTTCTGCAGGTCCTGGATGGCCGCTTGTGTGAGTGCGCTTACATGTGAGCGGCTGTGTGTGTGTGTGTGAGCACTTAACTGTAGACACTTGTAAAAATAGCGTGCGACTGTAAAGGCAGCCACTGATGTCGACCCTGGCCGAAAGCTGCAGCTGGAGCGAGTTGGAGCCAAAGCAGGTCACGTGTGGCATAAACGTGCCATTGCGTCAGTCGTTGCTGTTGCCGTTGCATTGTTATTGTTGTCTTGGGTGTAGGAAAATTCTTTAAATAAATACGTATGCACATACGAAGAGTGTGTTAGCGTCTTTCAAGGCGTGCACGGAAACAAATTAGAGCTTATTTAACTCAGGCAAGCAAAGAATGAAATTGATACCTTCAAGTTTTTTGATTGCAATGTGATTTAAGCTAACGAGCTGTTCATACAACTGAAGGTATTATCAAAAACACAGCTAGGCTGCTCTTCAAAGATCGTGCATTTTCTATTTTACAAGTCTGAAAGTCTTTCTGCGCGTGTGTGTGTAATTGAGATGAAAGTTAATGGCCAGCGTAGCATGCTTTCGAGCGCCCAAATCGCAAGCTAACAAAACGGCAGACAATGCCAACGCACATCGGTGTGTCCGTGTGTGTGTGTGTGTGCCTGCGTGTCTCACATGAGACTCATGTGCGTGTGTGTGCGAGAAGTGAATGCCACTAAAAACAACAGCCCAGTGGCATTGTTGTTGCCGCTGCCGTAGTGCCTAAGTGGCACAAGGTAAAGTCGCATTGCTGCAGCAGTCTCATCCTCAGTTTTCCCACTTAGTTCTCATTCTCAGCCTCGGGTTCTCACGTTCTCAGGTGCCACGCCCTCGTTTTGTTTGTGGCGCGTATGCCAGTGTGTTTGTTTGTATGCGTGTGTGCAGCTGCTTCTGTGTGTTTGCACTATTTGCACTAATTTAGTTGAAAAACAAACAAAGTCCTTTGTTCAATTTTCGCCTTTCAGATTCGTAAGCAATGGAAGTAGAAGAGTTGGGGAGTTTGGTTACCACACTAAGAAAAAATATCGGAAGGACGGATTTTGAAGAACTTTATTATATACTTACTTTATTATATATTCTTAATATTGAAAACTTATTAAATTAATACCAAGCCTAAAAAAATAATAAATTATGGAGTAGAAAATGTATATTTCTAAACGCAAGCGCTTGTTCAGATTCCCAGTTATCTTTCCCAGTGCAGCATCTTAAAATTCCTAGCCAAGGACTGCATTTTTGATGCAGCTTAGTGGAGCTCGAATAACCAGACTTGCAACAGCCCCGGGAAAGTGTTAGCCCATTTTCCGTTTACAGCTTACGGCACACCTCGCACTTCCCCCCTCCCGTAATTAGCAAAGTAATTTTTCTGCGCTTAAATTTTGCATAGCCTGCAATTAGGGCGCTTCATTCGCTCTGATCCTTCAGCGGGAGGATGGGGGAGCAGGCAATTAGCATGTCAATTGACGGGCCGAGTCAACAAACAGAAATTCAATTCCGACATGATAAATAAAATGCCAGGGCCAAGAGCAATCGTGACAGTCATGATAGCAGTCACAAAAGTGGCACAATGGCAAATACTTTTGCTTCTTTGTTGGCCCCGTAAAACAACGAAAGAAATAACAAACTGACAGGCTGGCACGCCGCTGCCAGTCTACTTGTACATTATTGTTGACCTTCGGCCTTGTCGCAGATGAGTGGGCGTTCGGTTATTGATTTCCCACTCATGGCATGGCCCTCCCCAATCGATATTTGAATATGTGTGCGGCCTGGGTGCTTAAAGTCAAAGGAACTGGGCGCTTTAAGCGCAGGAATCTCCAAGAACCTGGTCAAAGGGCAGGGGCCAGGCCACCAAGGTGCCAAAGTGCCAAAGTGCCAAAGTGCCGAGGCATGTGAATCAACTGGCAGCAGTCCAGATCCTGACCGCACAAACAAGGACCTCCAGTTCGCAGCCTTGTGTAGTTTGATGCCTGGGATGCCAGGGATTACATCAATTACAGAGCCGGCTTTTCTTCAAACCGACCTGACCGTAAAAGTAAGAATAACGAGTTGGGCAACAGGACCTTGCCGGCGCCTCACGCCCCAGTTACCCACCGCCACGCCCCCCGAACTGCCTCACGCCCCACATTTTCGTTTTTCCACAAAAGTCGTCGTCGTTCCACTCGTTCGCACTGTGTACATTTGACCCGAAGTGCATTGGTCATCACGTGTGGCCATGTGGCCATGTGTCTGCATTTGAGTGCACTTTGGTCAGCAATTATTTTACGTTGAGGTCGCATTAGAGGTGTGCGCCCTCGCTGCCAACAAAGTTGCCTTGGCCAGGACGAAAGCCTGGGCGAGGGTCGATTGATGGTTCGATGGATGACCATTGACGCAAAGATATTTCCAATTATTTGGAAAACAATATGAACATTCGTTGTGTGTCTACTGAGTAAACTTCTAATTCACAATGAACTGAAACCATTGAAATAAGAACGTGTGTGTGTGTGAACTTAAAAAATAGAGAGTTACCACTGATAGTGAGCTGTTTTTAAAATTTTATGTAGCTGAAAAACTTTGTATATGGATTCTTCAATCCACCCTTTCCGCCTGTGGCTGGAAAAAACGACTCTTCGGACTCCAGAACTAGTCGAGGCATAAAGTACAAGCGAGCTCGCCCAGATCTGCCATCCCACCTAATGGTGGTCTCGTACACAAGGGATCGAAGAGCAAGGAGTCAGGATAGTGAGGATGTTCGGAATGGGATGGGAATAGGAGGACAGACAAGGTAGTTGGCAGCCCGCAGGAGTAGTTGGCCGCCGGCAATGGCAATGGCACTGGCACTGGCACTGGTCGTGATCCAGGACCTGGTCCTGGAACTGGGAAACTATGGCACTCTGGCACTGGCTGGCAGCACATTGAAGTGCTGTTCGACGCCAGCATTTTGCAGCTGCATTGTCATGTCAACCGATAAATTCACACATACGTGCCCGCATACCATCAAACAATTGGCACCTTGGCCATCCTTTTTTTCGCAGGGACCACGTCGCAATTGGAGCAGCTGCTCGGTGCTCCAAGACCCGAAAATCCCGAGTCGGAGCAAAGTGTGTGCACTGAACTGTTAGTTATGTTTGCTGGCAGGCAGCCGGCAGTCGGCTCATGGGTCGCATACGTAACGTTTCCGCTGCTTGACTACTGAGCGGAATGTCTATCAACCCACTGCGCTCGCCTTTTTTTCTGGCCAAGAGCGCTTTGTGTGCGTGAAATCGCGCCAGCGATGATAATGGCGGCAATTGACAGTCCTGGCCAAACTGTGTGCACCGCATAATTTAGTGGCTTCATAAAAACTGACGCGAAAAACAAATGTAACACAAAAAGAGCATGCGGGCAATCCAAAAAAAAAGAACACTTTTTCAGCTGAACTCTGCTGTTTGCAGAAAAACAATTCAACGGGAAGAGCAGTGGCAACAGTTTTTCTATATGCTCGAAGGACTTTTAAACTTTGGATTATATTATGTATCTCCTTGATATTTTTAAGTCGCAATATTTGATTTAGTATTAGAATTATTCTTCTGAGATCAGATTTTATGACTTGTCTGCAGTTACAACCAAATGATTTCAATTTGTATTGCTATGACCGCGTTCGAAATATATGAGTGTCATATTCGTTTTTGCTAAACAAAAAAAGATTCAAAAATACCGGAAGCAGATATGCGTTCATGCCAGGTTCCACTGTACCTACAAAAAGAATGTCTTGCATCCGGTAAAAAATCTCGCTGATTCGCTGCACTAATTGAAGCCATGCAAATGGGCATTATATTGGCATTATTCCATTCATGGAGGGATTTCAGCTGTTGTTAATCAGTTTTAATTACTCCGCCCCCTCTTTGTATGTGTGCGTGCGGTTGTGGGCGTGTTATAGATTACAATGTGTGCAATTTACAGAGCCGCATGCACTGTGGCCATATAAAAAGCCGCAGCATACTTATGCCAGAGCTCCAAAAGTTTTTGCCAGAATGCCTATGGCAAACATTTTGGCAAAGATTTTCGCCGAGCTCTGCGATTTGCCGACAGTTAGACAAGGCAAAAGTTTTCCGCCTCCTTGGGGTACTGTTCCCTGTGTGTGTGAGGGGGCGTGGTCGTCGGAGGGCGTGTGTGCTGCAGTGGAATTTGCAATTATTGCCGCTTAGCACAAAAATTCCATGCATGCCTGCGTGTCCACATTGAAGTAGCAAGTTGGCGAAATTATTGTCAAGAGTTTCCGCCCGCCCACGCCGTAAATGACAAAAATGAATTTTAATAAAGTTGAGCAAATATTTGCATATTTGCCGGGACGCCAGAAACTTTCATTGACTAACTTTCGCCAGAGAATAAACCAATTGGATTTCTCCGTCGCCGCGTTTCGATTTGCATGTGATGCGGGTCACGCTAATTAGCTTTCGGCTGGCAGTCGGAAGAAGTAAGGTAAATATTATGTCTAAACGTGGACAAATATTTGACCGGTGCCCAGGTCCCGGCTCATCCGCAAGCCCTCTTTAAGCCGGCTTTTGGAAAATCAATTTCCCGCCAATGGACACGTAGCCGGGCGTAATAACTTTAAACTGTTTCAAAACTCGGCGCGAAAAATTTCATTACCTTGCCTTTCGGGGGTCGCTCTGTCGAATGGAATGGCCAACCTTTTTGGCTGTTGTTTCCGTCGCGCTCAAAGTAAATATTTGACAAGATGCGGCAGAAACAACAAGAGCGTCGCCTGCGATGTCCTTGCCTTGCCGAGGCACTTAAAACCTAATTAAATTTGCATTACAATTTTTTCGGTTTTTATTTCGCTCGCTCGCCGTTTTTGTTGCCTTTAATTTTGTTTTCGAAAACAGCCACGAGCCATAACTCGGGCAGCGCGGCGACAAAGTCTGCGAAACTGGGCTGGCTGGTTGGCAAACAGGATATTCCGGACCAGGACCCTCCCAGCTGGTCAGGGAAAGAGCTTCAAAGCCGGGCCAGATTTTTGAATTAAAATATTTTATAATTTACGCTTTGATCCATCCACCGCCGTCGCGGGGGAAATGGAAGTGCTCAAGGTGTATAATAAAGGATATACATGTTATGAGTGCCATTATTATCCTTTGTTTTAAGAGTCGTGAAGTGGCCAATAATAGACGTCAATATATATTTTTAATTTGATGCAAGACATATGTAGTTTATTTTAATAAAAGTATCTTAATATTGTAAATAATTATTGAAGGAATTAAAGAAAGTGGGCTGTGTAACTTTGAATTCCAGCCATCACATGATTTAGATGTCTTTAATCTATATTCCTTAAATTCCAGGCATCAAAAGTTTCAGGTTTCTTTGAGCTTATGTGTTTTCATATCTTCTTAATTAAAGCAAATAATCACGAAGCCTGTGGACTGAAACTTTTCAGACATAACGACCCTCTCGAGGTTAGTTTATATCTATGACAAGTGCCCGTTGAATGTTCGACACCTCCGAGGACTGAAGAGCAGGAAAAATGGGAATTTTAGTCCACAATTGGTGGCATCCCTTTGAAAAATGTCGTTACCACTGGAAATCTCAAGTTGAATGGGCCGGGGAATGCATTTTTTCCGGATGCTGCAGAAATATCAAGCAATAAGTGCAAAGAAATGGCAAAAAAACGTCGAAAAGCAGACAGCACAAATATGTCTGTGCACAGACGGCATGGTTGCATTTTTCACTCGCAGTTGCAAAGAAACATTTAAACTCGACTTTTCTGTTTCGTCTAGCTTTTGTTGATTTTCCACGTGTACTTTCTGTTTCCTTTCAGTTTTTTTTCGCCCCCACCAAAAGGCTTTATTCACATCCAGCGAGTGTATTCAATGTGCAACTGCAGCTGAAGCAGATGTTCTGCCCGAACCGAGTATTTATGAAGGATCTTTCACCGCCTGGTTGGACTTGAATACCGCACTAAGTCGGGTATTGAGCCTCCAAAGCGGGCTCGTAAACACGTAGAATATTGGCCATTAAGTGGTGTCAGAAGGGGCGAGAATCGAGGAGTGATGGGCCATAGATCAGGCCCTTACTGAGGCCACCCAGGAAATCATTTAAAAGACATTAAAATTTATTTGGGACCTCGTTAAAGTGCCCGCGGCACAAGTACACACAATAGGCAATAAAACCTGCGTGCGTCACTCCGAAAAGGTTGCCCCAACAGTAGATTATGTAAATGGCACCGGCCAAACACGTGTTCTCTTAAAGCCTCCCGCCGTCCAACCTGGCGTATACGCAACATCGAGGCTGAGGCTGGCTGTCGGTGAGATCCTGAGTCGGACAACTGCAATAAAGCAAAAACTTAAAGATTTATTTCTCCCCTGAAGTTGCTGCGGCAGCTGCAGCTGGAGCTGCACACCCACAGCCAGATACATATATGTATATCCAAAGATACAGATACAGCGCATGCAGTCCATATGTTGCGTGCAAATCACAGAGCAGTCGGGATGGGTTGGTTTTGGGTTCGGGCTGGGTTCCTCAACTATCTGCTCCTCTGTCCTTCCGTCTGCCACCGCCGGCTACTAAAGACGTTGCCAACAGGAAGTTTGCAAACCAAAAACGGAAGCACCAAGATTTATTATAAAAATGCTCATAGCTCAGGCAGGCAAGCGGCAGCATATTACGTTAAAAGTGCCCAACACACACATAGACTGAAAAAGTTTCACGTGCGCACAGCCACACACAATGGGAACACTTAGAAAATATCTTATTTGATCTATATATAATAATACAGACCTAGTTTAATTTCATTAAATATATTTCAGTTTGGCTTACTAGTTTTAAGGAAAAAGTGCTTAATTCTGAAATTATTATCAAGCTATATAAAGATATTCTAGAAGAAGATATTCTGTTTTATGCTATTTAATCTTTACATTCCATACAGAATTTCCAATTAAAATTTTGAGACCTTCTTTAAGAATTCTATTAAATACGGCGAGAGTTTACGATTGAATCAAGTCTGCCTAGTTTTATAGCTGCTTAGATTTTATATATCCCTTTGATGAGGGAGATTTTATGGTTCCTCGTGTTATTTCATAATTAAACGACTTTTTGCTCAGTGTTTGCATATGCCCTATAAGTATTTAGTGGACTGGCCAGAAGTTGGCAGCAAATTGTGCGGTCGAACACTAAGGCGAGCAGCTCTTAATTGCACATTTATTTAGGATCGCCAGCCAGGCGGGCACTCAGGAGGCAGGACTAGGGATTCCGGCCAGGACCTGGCCACCCAACTCGTCGGCTAGTCCGCTGCTTAGTAGTTTATCATTCGCTGTACTTAAATTACTCCACCCCGGCACACAGGCACCGCCCACATGTGAGCAGGAGGAAAAACTTTGTGCTCGATTCTCGATGGGTGCTCCTTGGGTTTTTCCCCTGCTTTTCCTTTTTCCAGGAAGCAGAAGCCTGCAAAAGTTTTCGCCCCTTGACGCAGAACGGAAATCTGTATATTAAATGACTAATTATAGACATTTTATTACCTTGAGCAAGATAAATGGCCAACATGTGAGGAGGGCCAAGTGAACTGGTGAACTCGAATAAAGTTCAGTTCGGACCTGGACTCTTCGCAAAAAGGAGTAAAGTATCTTTTTGAAGCCAACAAAAATATGTTTAAAACGTTGTTTGAGCACCATCACCTCACATGTCCTTGACAATTAACCATTTGATGAATACTTTAATGTTAATTAAAAATTACACCATATAAGAATTATATTCGAATTAAATTGGAAGATTTACTGCAATGCTAAAGCTTTTGTAAGTGGCAGTATCAGTAACAGCTTGTCATTTGGCAGTTGGCAGAACATTTTCAATTAAAATACAGCCTAACCTTGAGGAAAAGCGGAAGAGGAGAAGACAGTGGCATGAAATGAAAATGGGAAAATCCGCAAAATTAAAATGACAAAAGCGAGGCGTTTACTTTAAAATGCATTCACACAGTGGCGGCGCCGGCAATTTCCACGTTACGATTCGTTTCATTTCAGTTAGTGTGCCACAGCTGCCGTTGTGTGTTCAGTGTGCCCCGTATTCTATTTTAATTTTCCCGCCCGCTATTCCATCTCCCTCATCCCCATTTCCCCCCACAAACCCCAACAGGGGTGCATGCACATTTTTTGCAAATGCAGCAAATGAATTTTTTCCTTGTTGCTGTCGCTGGCGTCGCCGTTGCATTTAGTGGCATCATGAGATGCTATTGCAATTTCCCTGCTTGTCGCACATACTAATTCGCACACAGTCCGGATAGACAGTCTCGCCCTTCTGCCACATAATATATATATATATATATACACTCGCGTTTGAGAATCTGTAAACCCGTGAAGGTCCTTTTTAAGGCTCTGATTGCGAGTAACTTGATAGTACAAATAAACGCAGATTCTCATTACTTTCTTTTCGCTAAGTTAATGGGTATCTATTACTCGACTGGATCTATTGTCTTGGAAGCAACTGTTCGCAGTACGCTGTTTGTGGCACAACAGAAAACATAACCACAAACCAACGTTAAAGCAAAGTGAGTGCGCTCAAATGCTTTGCATAAGCGGAAAGTAATAATTTAACGAAAAATTTCCTTTTGCTGATGCTGCTCCCGGGTTTCAGCTCCTCTTCCTTACGCTTCAATGGAACCCATTGGATCAAGGATGTGTGGGCGGCGGTGGTCGGCGGGCGTTGGGTGGAAATGCCTTTACCGCTATTGCGCAAATTGAACTTTTAACTGTGGCACGAGCTTCCCCGGGCATCCGGTGTCAGCTGTGTGCCTTGCCAACTGCTGTTGCTGCTGCTGCTGTTGATGTTGCTGCTGCTGCTACTGTGTTGCTGCCACTTCTGGCACTGCTGCTGCCGCAGGAAACGACAACATGACCTTCGGGCGATTGCCTGCCTTAAATTTGTTTAGCATCTTCCGCTTACGATATGGCAATAGCGCCCAGATGCATATCAACCAATTGCAAAACTTCTGGCTGCTTATTAGCCCTAGCTGCTTCTGGGCAATCTGCAATAAGTGCAATGGCTTTTGGCCCAACCACTTATGTATATCTAGATTTATTCATGAACGAGTTATATCAATTTAAGCCCACTCTTCATAGGCGCAAATACATGATAACATATGACCCTTAAACTTGATACTTAATAAATTATTGAACTGTTAAATACATCAATTGCTTGGAACAATTCTCGTTTAAGTGCTGGAATCTTTAACGTGGTTAAATATCCTCAACATCCTTGAATGGAAATTTTCTTAGTGACAAGTGAAATGTAAACTGAATGGGGAAAAACCCACAATGTTTCTTTGATTCGTTGATATTCTTCCATTTATGGCCAAGTGTGCTGCATGCAAATCTCTTTAAAATGCAATAACACGTGTTCCTATATGTGATCTGCTTCCTACTCCGATTTCCCATTTTCCGTTCAGGATTTTTTAGTGGGAAAACAATGCTTTTGGCCCGGCCTGTCCTCCGGAAAACTGTTTCACTTAGTCGAATGCATGCGTACACTTGAGACGAATGTGCCGACAAAACAGATACAAAGGGCAACTCATGAGCATAGTGGACGCTGGTATGTTGGGCATGAGCAGCTGGATTAGGGGTTTACCTGGACCTGGAGAAAGGATTGAGCGGAAATTAATTCGACTTCGGCAGGCTTTGGAGTATTTTCGAGAATTTTCGGAGCGCGACTCTCCGGGGATATTTCCCAGCTCCACTGACAGATGCAAATTTCATTTTAATGCTAGGCTAAATCGAGTGCGAGAAGAAAAAGCGAAGCGCGGTGCTCGGAACTCGGAACTCCGTACCGCAAGCAACTCCCAAGAAGATTTCAACATGTCCAAACATGCAAATTTTCCAGTCTGTCGCTGCCTCACCGCTTCCCCTTTTCCATCTAGCTGTTTTTCCTGCTTGGTACCCGGCTTTTCTCGGCCGCGCTGTTGTTTTCCCCAAGCGCTGGCAGGAAAAAAAGTAGGAGAGGAAGCAGGAAAAATAGCAAACCCGGCAACCGGAAAAACGGAAGCAACGTGCGTGCATGCGTGACACAATTGAAGCGCCTAAAACGCCGAAAGCTCAGGCCAAAGTCGCAGCTGAAGACCAGAAATCAGGAGGCAGCGAACCAGCTCGTACACAAAGAAAAATCATAACAATTAAATACGAATTCGACGCCAAGATGGTCACAGAGGTTTGAAGTCTTCAAAAAGCTGCTTAAAAGAAGGCTACGATTTTTTGAAACCATATATTGGATCAAAGAAACAATCACAAGATACTTTTTTAGAATTGCGTTGCAAAATATAGATCTTTGTGCATTCACATTACCTATAGATTGAACTTAAGCCATCTGAATCTGTCATCAGTTGATTTAAGCGTTCATACGGACAGATAGAGATACGGACAGAGATACATACGGACAGACATGGCTAGGTAGACTCAGAAAGTGATCTTGATGAAGAATAATAAAATCTACCAGTTATATACATATTTTACAACAATCGAGTAAGTAAGTGCACTAAAACTGAAGTGGCAAAAGGTAATACATTTTTTCAAAGTGCCGCAACCAGCTTCTAACCAAACTGAGTTGAGCTGAGCGGAGCTAAGAGAATATGCTTATCTCCTTCGTTCTATCCGCCGGAGTCGAGCTATCGGACCCGGAGGAATCGTTAGCCGGCCATTTTGGTCGCATCGCACTGACGGGTAAACAAAACAAAACGAATCTCTGGGAACAAGAGGAAGCAGCGGGAAGGGAAACAATAGACCAAAAAAAATGAAGTTGGATATCTCAGCTTGTGTTTATTCACTTTCAAATACTCTTTTATCCCATTTTTTAAATGACGAGAAGTGCTTTCAAGTCGGTTTATTGGGAAATCACAGAGAATAGTTGTAGAATTATAAACTTATTATTTTGAATAGCCTTTTGCTATATAAGGCTTAAATACCGGATCATAAGGTTGTGCCATGTGGTATCCTTTATTAACATCAAATGAAAATAATGCAACGCATTTGGAATGTACTCTTTGGCGGCTATCTAAGTTATTTCAAAATTATAGTATTTTCTTGCAACCGAATGGAATATATTTCAAAGTTTAGAGTAACCCCATGGCTAGCAAAAGAAAAGCTGAAAATCACATAATTTTGATGTTCGAAACGATTACCATATACCCTCCATTAGAGGAGTACCTATTGGCAGTGCAAAAAAGGACCTCGGGCGGCGGAGGAGAACGCACTCAAGTGATTCGACGATTGATTTTGCCATGCTTTCAATTGCCCTTTTCGGAAGGGTTTGGGGAAGGCTTTGCTGGGTTGTTCAGCAAAACAAAGCCTGAGTGGAGAGAAGAAAGTGGAGCGTTGGAGCATTGGAGCATTGGAGGATTGGATCATTGGAGCTGGGGAAGCAGCAAAAAGAGCATTGGCCGCAGCCGGCGACAAGTGCATAAAAATACACAATCAAATGGGCGGGGGGCAGCCGTAAAATTGTTTGGAAAATTGATTTTTCTTGCATTTAACCGAGCATTCAATTGCTTATTTTCCGACAGACAAAGAGTGCCAAGAGTGCAAACAAAGAGCAAGCCATCAAGTGAAGTGGAAACATTGAATTATTTATATTCGTTGCACTGCGTTATGTTCTTCCTTCTTGCCATTTCCGTTTCCTCCCGCCTTGGTAACCTTTTTGTGCTTTGTGTTCTTATTTTTTGTTTGCTAATTTCTCTGATTGCTTTACCAGTTTGGGCCTTCTTGTTCGCCCGGCTTCCGTTTTCCGCTTTCCCCGGCTTGTTTGCCAATGCGCTATTTACTCTTCACGCACAAAGACAAAGGCCACGGGTCTCGGTTCTCGATTCCCGGTTCCCGGTTCCCGGCGCACTTGAAAATTGCCTCAAATATTTATACACGGAGTAAGCTTCGTTAGGTTACCTGCGGTTATTTGGCGAATCCCCCATCTTGGATCTGGGCGCCATCATGAAGTATTCATAACACGGCAACTCAATTAATTAGGTTCAAGTAGAGCGCGTTGGCAGACCATAACTAACATTTCTGATATACATACCATCGAATGGTATGGCATAATGCTAATTATTTTACATCGGCGACAAAAGCAGCCGGATCGGGCGGATTGTAAGTTTCAATTACCCGTTTACCGCTTAGACAAACGACGGCGGCTGCCTTCCGACTTTTGCCCTTTGACATGGGTAATGTGTTGCCGAGAGGAAAATGAATTATAGTCTGGGGAATAGCTGGGCATGCATGGGAGGTGGTCTTCGAGCTCAAAACTCAATTAAGGGAAACCCGTCAAACTGGTGGTTTCCCAAGAAGTTGCCCCAAAAGCATTGCCACGACTGTTACCTGCAACTGACGTGCTTTTTGCCATTTAAATTGGAATCACAATTTTGTCAAAAATTATACACATTTACGAGTTGTTTGTTTGTTTTTACTTCGATTAAACAGAACACCACCAATGGCACTTACACTCGTATATCAATCGGTGTGCTCATAACATATTAAAATAGTGTTTTCGTGTCAGCAACCCGCTCATTACTATTCCATTACAATTTTCACGTCTATGTAATTAACATATTATAATAGCCAGTGCGAAAGTATTTACATTTTTGTCTGGCCCATAGAGTGTTAGCTTGCATTTTTAAATCGAATTTTATAGGCTTTAGTGGGCACATTTTATGGCAAATCGAATAGGCATAATGAGAATACTCAATTCTTAAGTTAAATTATACTTAATTAAAAGAAATTATAATATAATCGAGTGAGAAAGACATTGGAGTTCTTAGAGCGCTTCAAAATAAATTTAAGAAAATTACAACCCCAATTAAAAGCTTCACTTGGACCACAAATAAGGCGGGATTGAAACTTATTTGACATCCAGTGAGTTTGACCACAATGTAAAACTCCTGAAAATACGAAGCGTTTCGCCTTTGAGAAGTATCGCCTTACACCTTTCGCTGCCTCTTGGCCACCACTCATAAAACCCATCCGTTTTGGCCACCTTCGGGGAACCCCCGTGGAATTCTCATTGATGGCGCTGCTGATAAATTCGATGTGACATTGTCCGTTGCCAGGAGATGGCAGGAAACTGGGCGACTTTGTCGATGTCCTCGCTTTGTTGTTGCCGCCTCCTTGTTTCTAGCAACATTATTAATTTTAATAGAAAACTTTGTCGGCTGAGGGAGGGGAAATACGGTGTGCTAGGGTCCAAAAATTAATGAGGGTTGTCCACTTGGCGCTTGTTGAATTTGTAATTTGTTGCCTGCCCCGTTCCCATAGGAATAAGCGATGCTTTGTAGTTGCCCTACACTCGGAGAAATCAGTTGTTCAGTAGTTAGCATTTGGCATAAAGAAATAATAAAAAGTAGCTTTTCAAGTGTGCATTATTCACTGGGAATTGTGTGGATTATTAACTTAATTTAATATGAATGAAAACCTTATAATTTCCATTAAATTCAGGTAGACTTTTGTTTTGAGTTTTTCCAGGTATGTTATATTTTCCCAAGTGATTTCCGCTGTTTGATGTCCCTGCTGCTGTAAACGCTGCCCCGAGATAAGCGACAAAGTGTAAGCGTGGCAATTATTTGGTGATTTCTCAATGCTCTCACCGCCGCAGGCGAATCTTCGCGGAGGTGCCAGCGGAACTCGCAGGACGAAAGACAAAAGGCTTGGCCATATCGCAGGGCAGTAAAGTTAATTTAATAGCGGCAATCGCGGGCCGCGAGTGCGCATCAATTTTGAAGCCACATCGCGCAACACTCTAGTCAAGTGGGCGGCACATAAAATCACATAAATAAGCGTAATAACTAATGTAAACAGCGCGGTGAGCGGTCGCGTAGAATCTCCAATCTCCTGCATTTGCATTTGCGCCGAGAAATTGCCGCAATAAATTGCGCCGTAAAAACACATCGACGCGGGCTGGCTGAGTGAGTGAAAGGTCCTTCGAGCCGGGTAAGGTCGAATTGACACGGTGCCGCATTAAAGGTAAAGTGCACACACAATTACAATGAGTGGGTGGCCAAAAAATCGAGCCAGCGAAGTGAAATAAATGCGAAAACTTCAAAAAGCGCTCAAGGTAATGCCAGCCAAGGGCTACAAATGTGGCCAATATAAATTCCCAATAGCTGGAGCTTCCTTCGCACCCGGAATCCTCCACCACCAACCTCCTGCTCCGGAGCTGTACGAAGCGGTTTTGAGGTTTCCCCCTTCCGAATATGTGTGTGTGTTTGATTTTTATTACGCTGACAAATGGCGTGGCGCATTTAAGCCAAAACCCCTTTTTGCGTTCGGTTCCGTTTGGCAGTGAAAAAATTTGAATTTCAGCTTACCAAACAGCCAAACATATGCGGCAGCGCCTTCGACGTCGGCTGCTGGTTTTTCAGCACTTGGAAAAATTCGAAAATTTGTTTTGAAAACTGTATAAAGTATCTCAATGGTAATACATAAATATTGGCCACTGAAAATATACTACAATTTGTATTCACCAAGTTCCTTTGAGTTCCTTTTAAAATTAAATGTTTTTTTAATACATCATTAATGTGTTTTCAAAATACATGCTGTTTTTTTAATCATCATAGACCGTCAGCTGAATTAGTTGGTCTGAATTTGTGTTTTTTTTTCAATAGCATGTGATTCTCACTTGCAAATATTCTAAGTGCACTGCTGCTGCAGCTTATGTAGCATGCTTTGGAGCTTAGCGTGTAAGGCGCATAAATCGTGCAGCATTTTCCCTGCCAAGCCGCGACATGACAGCTCCAGTTCGCTTCGAATCTGCACCCACTGAAAATCCGAAGACCTCACTCCCGCCGAAAATCCATTTATTAGCCTTGCCGCGTAAAAAATTGAATAAATCGCTGCGCGCGATTCACTCACCTAGGCTCAATTGATTTTTCGCCAAAAGCCGAGAACCTTCAAGGTTACTTTAAGCGGAGATACACAGATCCACCCACTTGACTTTGCCTGGGCATTTGTTTAATTTGGCGTAAGACAAAGACGCCGCGTTTCCATGCATCAAATTTTAAACAGCAATCCACGGGGGCCATGTAAATACAAACCACGCGCCTGAGATTACGCTTTATGATACGTGATAACGCATTGCGTAACCTTTTCGCAGATAATCCTGTTAGACTGCCTACGCACTTATCCCGCGACCTCCGACCCTTCGTCCTGCCGCCTGAGTCTGTGTCAATGTCAAAGGAGCCTCAGACAGTAGCGAAGGTGAAAGGATACAGGGAATGAAACCCCATTAGTCCTTGAGCCCCATTGACTTTGTCAAGTTGTTTGCAACTCATCCTGAGTCCTCATTTCGGTGGGTTGAGTGAGATAACTATTGTGGATATTTAATTGGTGTTGTTTTTGGGTAAGAGCCGTTCATAATTGACAGAATACTATGATTGAGAGCATAATTAAAAAAAAATTGTATTAGAAGCTTTTTTAGAACAGAGATATTATATTATTAATACATACTAAAGCAAAATATTATAAAATTATTTTAAAGTGTGATTTTAATGTCATCTACTGTAGTGTATCGGCTTTATATTTACCCGATTACAACGCCATCCTTAAGCGTATTGAAGACTCCCTGTGCATCATGGCACTTGCCAAGTGGCAGTTGGGGGTGAGTCTCCCCTTTTCCGTTGACATCTTAACACTTGCCGCTTTAACATGCCGTGCCACATTTGGCAATGGTGACAGGTGCCTTTAGTTGGGTCTGGCAGGGCATATGGCATAAAGCTCTGATGTCATCAAAAATGTCACTCAAAAATTTATGAAAAGAGAAAAATGGGCGAGAACGCATAGACGAGGTGGCAGACGAGCGGGCTTCGTGTATATATCCTCTTGGCCCCGAAATTGTGTGGGTGGTGTGTGTTTCCAAAGAAGACAGCGTGGGAATGCGAGCAGAGGATCCTAGAGCTACTTCTATCGCATATAAACTCACTTAATGCGAGTGCATATTGATAAGAGACAAGGACGCGACGGCGTAGATAGCCAGCCAGGGGGCGGGCGGGATTATGGGCGGTTAAGGATGGGCGGGCCATATCAGCAACAGCTGCAGGAAGTGCGCTTAAATGTGTCGACTGGGCCGGATAAAGCGTTAAGCCTTTGCGAGGACTATGAATTATTATTGTTTGGCCCCAGCGAGCAGTCACGTCTACTTGTAGCGATATCGATTACCGACCAGGCGGGCACAGAAATCAATTTGATGCTCCGCCACCAGCACTTCCTGATTATCCGGCCTCTATTGTTGTCACCCGGTGCGTATACGCAATATTTTGCATACGCTTTTATTGCCGATCCCTGATTCGCGTCCGTGTTTTCCTTTCGGCTCCCGCGTACGTGCCTCGACAAGTGGATGAGTCCTTCCACCAGGTAGTTGTCATGCAAATATATCGCTCGCTGCGATGTCTTTCGCCGCGAGTCCCACAATCAAATTATAGCCAGGCCATAACAAGTTGGCCGCTTAATTGCCAGCACTCCTATCTCAAGTCGAACAACAAGTGCGACACACATGTGTGCCGATAGGAAACTTTTAAAGCCGATCCAGGCTTTCCAGTCCCTGCTACTTTGGCCCCGGATTATCGCATATTTTTCATAAGTGCGACGTGACTCCATTATTGGCAGTGGTGCACTTTGAAAAAAAGATTGTGGATTTAAAGCTTTGGCTTACAAAGGCAAATTTAATACATCTGCAACAATGTTAACTAAAAGTGGTGTGACTTGCTAAGTTACCAGCAACTCAATTATCACGTTAATGAATTTGTTTAGTTAACAAACGCAGACTCTCTTGACCTATTTAAATGGTATATTGCTATCTATCCAAAAGACTATCAAATATCTATATAAACGAATTTAAGAATTCATTGGATTTTGCATTTATTGTATTATGATAATGGAACTGAACGTACCAAAAAAATATTTCCCCTAACTATTTCTAGAGGAAAACCAATGAAAATTTTATGAAGGTGTACCAAAAATCGGATAAAGTTTAAGTAACTACATAAACGAGGGTCGCTGAGGTCGCATATTTGCATTTGGGTTAGTTGAGATGCCGTGTGCATGCTCCTCGCATACATATTGATTAGCCCAAGCACTTTCAATACTTTCAAATTGGACATACAAGTTTAAAGTTTCCCCTTATGGGGAGGATTATGAGCTGTAGGTCGCAAAAGTCATTAGAAATCCGTAACATACTATCGGAGCTTAAGTCTTGCCTGTGAAAAATTCCAGAGAATTAAAACTACTACGTTATATAATAGCATAGTTTTGAGCTTTTCTCTTTAAATCATTGTGAGATGTGGATGTATCCTGGCACATCCCATTGCTGTGGCTCAATTGTCCGAGGCCATAAAGCCCTGCTGGGGACAGCAAACTAAAATATTTATTATCACATCATATGCCAGGACGAAACCAAGCCCATGGACAGTGTGCATAGCCCTCAGATCCTCGTTAATGCCTTGGCATTTTTGACTTTTTTCCGCACTTATTTTGTGGGCGTACCCAATGAAGAGAAGCGGAGGAGCAGGAGTGGCTGCCCGGGTTAATGGCCTGGGTCATCATCTGTGCGGCGCACATGCATGGCAAATTACTGAATATACAATTACAAAATACACTTTTCTAATTGTAATTGTAATTGTAATGCAGCGTCCAAACAGAACGGGCAAACAACCCGCAGCCAGCAACAATAATGCAAACAGTTTAAGGGGCGCCCAAGTCGGAAGGTAAAATTATATGCCTATGTACACACACGGCACATAAAGCCGAAGTGCTCATGTGTGTTGACATATTGTCCTGGTCCTGCTTCTGCTCCTGGTCCTTGTCTCGTTCCCAGGCCCAGTCCCTGGCTCAGTCCCAGCCCTGTTTCCATGTTTATTTGTTTGCCAAGTTAGTGTTAACTTTAGTCATTCAGCCAGATATCCGTCGGTGGCACTTCAGACGACCTCCATTTGAGCTGCTGCTGCTCTTGTTGCCGTCGCTGCACGTCGTCATTATTATAACGTGCCCGCCCAGCCAAGTGACAGTCTGCAGGAGCAGCCACCGCGCCCGCCTTCGTCTCCCACTTCAGCTGCTGCTCCGCCTCCACCTGTCCAACAATGGCTCCTGCCGCTTATGGATTGCCATGGCAGACGGCACTCGGAGAAAATAGTTTGCAGGCATATTACATGCCTATATATCGACGGTTTGTCACGTTGCAATAATTTAGTAATCTGGCCTTTAATCGACCTTTTTCATACCTGACAGCACATGTTTTATGTTAAAAAAGAGGTAAGTAGAATTAACCTCCCCAAGTATCAAACCGTTTTGAGTCCCACCACAGATGTAAGCCCAAGGATATATTTTCTCCGAGTGTATCCCTGGCTAGTTCCACCCGTCATTGGCTCTTACACATGACCTCATTAGCCGTCGGAACGTGACTTGTTATTTGACTTGTTTCGCGAGCTGGCTGCCTCTCTTAGTGCACGACTGTCCCTGTGTATTTGCGATGTGCATCTGAGCCCCAGTCATACGAGTATCGTCATATTGAGATATCCACATATCCACATATCCAGATTTCCAGATATCCAGATACCCATACCCACATTCGCACAAGCACGCATTTGTCTGCGGGCCCGCTCAAACTCTAATTAAATTTGCCGTCGCTGCAATTTAGCTGCGCGGAACCGCAGGACCTCGCATATGTTAGCGAAAAGTGTCATTTGCAGCGAACGAATGGTGAATAGTGAATGGCGAATAGCGAATAGCGAGTCTCAAATCACGAATCCCTACCGGAGCCAAACAATTTTCGGGGCATTTCCGAATGGCGGCGTTGGTTGGCTGACCTCAACGTTTTTCCTGGTTCGCCGACTGGGGATTGGGGATTGGGATTGGGATTGCAGGTTGCAGGTTGCAGGCTGCTGGCGGGAATTAGGCACAGCAATTTGCATTGCAAACAAAGTGAAAACAATCAATTTTATTGCAGTTGCATTTAGTTAATTAACACCATGGCGCTGCGCAGCGCAGCACAGGGCTTAGGGTTTTCCCAAATGAAAATGGGTTTCCGGGACTCGGGATTCTGTGGATTTGGCCGCTCGTAAATTAGCCCGAATTAATTAATGCTCATTAATCAAGCGCAAAGACACAGCATTGCAAGATCACACAAAAGACAGAAGGGCAGTAAAATTCAGCCCCAGTTTTATTTATTTTTTGCTCATCAACGGGCGGCGTGGGTGTGTGTGGCATCCATTCAATTTCACTTGGCAGCGAGTCGCCCAAAAATCTGAACTTCAACGCTTGCCACAACTAATTATGCCACTAATTGAATTTTCGCATTAAGCGCCGACCAAGAGGGAGTCGGCATCGGACTCCATCCCCACTGTCATCCCCATTCCAGAAGGCATCCTGATGAACGATACTCGTACTAGATGGACGCTGGCCATTTCATCGACTTCGCTCTGCACGAGTGCTGGACTTAATTCAGTTGGCGCGCTATTGATTATTTCCCCTTTTCAGGCGGCTCAACTTTAATTACAATATTCACTGGCAGCCATTGTGTCATTATATTGAATCAAGCTAGTCCGTGAATGCCTATGTACATACATACATGCGGATGCCTCACTCACTTAACCCATTGATGCTTAGCTTTAGGTAGGCATATTAAACTTTGTTGCTTATTTTGTGTATACTAAAACTTAAACAAAGCTCATTAAATTATATTTATTTCAATGAAATTTAGTGCTAGTATCAAACCGGACATTGATCTTAAAAGATATTATGCAGTCCATTCGTCGCCAGGTGGCTCGCTTGCGTAATTACAGTGGCGCACCCAGTAGAAGAGCCACCTGGCGTTAGGTATACAAACTGTACAGTAACCTGTTCCACGGATTATTTTTGATAAAACTCACTGATCGATCTATTTCTCTCTTTCTCTCAACCGTGAAAAGCTATTACTAAGGCTATTCAAAGCCATTGGATTATATTTGACTTAAGTGTATTATCTTGCTTTAAATATATATTGATATTGAGGGTAAATAGACTTAAAGTAAAATCCTTAGACGTCTTAAAAAGGATTAAACGCATTTCAATTATTTTAACAACAAAATCTACTATTTGCGTATAATTGCGTATAAGCCCCGAGTTAAGTTGCTCTTAATTCAGACTAAATACGCATTGAAACCGATCTACTTCCCTCTGAAATATTCATCGAAAGATCATTTGAAATGCACGACTAAATGCAAATTGGATGACACAAGTCGTTAGAGGGTTAAGTTTCAAACCAATTCAAACGTTCGTCTAAATCCATCGCCGTTGTTTGGCGTTATTTACCAAACGAAACCATGGTCGGTGGCAGAGCAAATGTTTGGATTTATGTAGCGGTTTCAAATATTGAATTGAATATTATGGAAAAGCTGCTGGTCGCTCCGTTCAGCTGATGCACACGACTTTGGTGTTTGCCTTTGGCTGGCAATTGCTTTCTATTTGCTGGTATCGAGTTTAATTGACACAACCGAAGGTTAGTATCTTGTGAAATGAAATACGCCTCATATTAGGCAAACTAATGCTTTAAAGTACATAATATGCTTGAGCAGACAACCGATCGAATTTAAAAGGGTATAAATTGCATCCTAGTAGGTCGGCTTTATCCTAAAAACTCAACGACGGGATACAACTACACACCTAATCCGAGTGCCAGGCGGAGATGTAACATTAATTGAAAACTCTGATTGAACGCAAACACATATACACATCGCACAGTTTATACAGGGCACAAATCAACACTCGGATATGTATGTTGTGGGCTAACCGAGCTGCCCACAATTTGGTCTGGCAGAGTCTGTCTCTGCGACTTTGTGTGGATGTGGATTGCCATTTTCCTTTGCCATTTTCCTGGCCACTCGCCCCTCGCCGCTCGATTTTGTCGCCGGACAAGCGGCATTCATTTCCGTATGACTTGGAAATTTTGCGGCTTTTCACTTTGCGGTTATCCCCGAGCACAAACCGCAAATGTAAAACTAATGGCATTCCGAAATTTATGAATGCAATGCAATGTGCGCAATTGTGCCGGAGTATGGGTTCTCGAGTGTGCGAAGTCCTGTGATAATTATTTTGCCATTAGAATCCGATTAGTTGGAGGGCTTTCGGTGTGTGTGGTGCGGTGCATTTGATTCATTTCCGCTGTCATGTGCTGGCTTCTTTGGCCCCAGAAGAGCGTTCTTCTGGCTGCAGTTTCTGCTTAAAAATGTAACGCCCTTCGGCGCGATTATCGCCGGCATTATGAGCATTATGAGCTGCCTGATGAAGTTCAAACAGCTAAAATAAATAAGTTGCCGCCATGCCAAGCCATGCCACCCTGTTATCCAGCAGCTTAAATATTTTCAGCGTCAATACTGCGCGAGTTTCACCCATTTGGCATCAATAAACTATAAAAGCGGAATGCTTGCGGCCCCGTCTGCGCTGTTTACACCCAGCTAAGGAGCGGGAAAGCGGGGGAAAGCGGGCGAAAAGGCGCGGAAAAAGGGGAAAAACTGAGATCCTGCGGGCTGTAGTAAATATAAAAGTAAACGCCAAGTACATAGACAAACACAGTCAGTGCAAGTCAATGGCAATGGCTCGGCGAAGGCAGCCGCCGCCAATGTACTGTAAAATTTATGACTTGAGCGCATTCCACAAAACATTTGTTCCTCGGTCTGCACTGAAAAAATTGGGGTAACAACGATAAGTAATGTATCGTCCTGTAGAGTTTTATTTCCCAGAAGTTAGTGATGTATAACTGTTTTAAAAGAACTTATTCTAACATATTCCAATACTGATTATGAAACTCAATTATGGGTAAGCTAATTTAAATAATGTTTATGCATCACTTATCATTGCCTATACTACCAATATTTTTCGTTACTGTACTTGCAGCATAAATAGGAAAAAAAAAATTTAGTTAAAGACGAAGAACCGCGGACAGACGAGCGCGGTAAAGTTTACTGTGGTGATGGAGTGCGGAGGAAGATCCTCATTCAGCTCCTTCGTCCTTTGCTCCTGCTGATGGTGCAGCTTGCATTTAATGTTCTGTTGGCCGCATAACTTGGGGCATAAATAATGAGGCCTGGCAGTAACAATAACCAGATATTGGTTGCGGCTTTAAGTTTTACTCCACCATAGGCTAAGACATAAAATCAGGATAGTGGGAAAACTAGTTCCAGGCCAAATTAATAAAGCCATAATGACAAGCATATTCATATAAATAAATCACCACTAAACATTATTTTAAGAGAGGAAATTACTTCTAGCAGCATCTTTTGGCACCCACCTATAAGAAATTATTTATCCATATTTATTTTAAACTTCAACTACATATAAAACTGCATTCTACATTTGATTGACATAGAGTAATGGACATTACCTGTTCAGATACAAATGTGTCCGTTTCTTGTGAGATTTCTTAGATCTTAAAACCATTCCATTGCATTTAACTTCCGTTCATTAATAGTTCAACAAAGACCGGGGCAACTCAAAAGGCTTCGAGGCAAAAGTCATCAGTAACTAAGGCCGAGAGCAATGCAGACGAAGATCTTTGGCTTTTTCGTGACAGGTTAATTTGGCAGGTCAATCAATCTTGAATTACCCAGGCGCACTGATTACAAAGAGATGCATCATTAGTCTGTCGGAAAGTAATTTTCTTGTGTGCCGTTTTTCCCCACGATTTGAGCCTTCAAAAATATTGTAAAATGCCTCGAATTAAATGCAGTCCTTGAGTGCAATTACTCGGCTTAAACTGGTGGAGCTGCCAAGTGCAGGGTGAAAGTTGTCTCCAAATTCCTTGGCTTTAAATGCTAATTATAAGTTGTTTTTGCGCACAGACACAGACTGGGAAACTTTATTCAAACTAGATATGCATATGCCAAATAAACAAATGTATGCATATACACAAATGTACATATATAGTGCACATGCGATAGAAAAATTACTTAGTGTTTAATTCAAAAAGCATATGAAAAGTTTATCCTTCGGACAAGAACATGATGTCTCTTAATAACTTTTTGCCAGCATTTTGTTTGCTGTTTTCCTCGTTTTTGCTTGGCTCTTTCTTGTTATCCTGCCAACACACACAATTATACATATATACTCGACCGTTCTGGACATAAAATGGGGGCGATGGGTCTACGGGGCTAGGAGCTAAGGGGCGTGGCCCAGCCTTTGGCCATGTCTACTGTGACATTGTCGTAGTTTCCCCAACCATGTCCGTGCCCATGATGCTGGTTCTGGTTCTGGTTCTGCGCCTGCTTCTGGTTCTGGTCCCCTGGAATACTCCGGCCAAATTAACTTGTTTCAATTAATAATCCCCCAGCAAATATGTCAACCACATGGGCCTCGGGCCAGGATCTGCATCCGGGGGAGGCCTGGGGTACTCGGGCCGCTGCTGAAAGTCAAAAACTATGCAAACTTTTAGCTGACTTTGACATTTATGGTTTTCCCCGGGGCTTGGCCAAAGTTTTTCCCCGCTCCGCATTCGATTTTGCCGATCGGAACAGAACAGTCCGGCCTCCATGCTGAAAGTTTTTCGGCAATACGCTTAGTTTTGGCTACATTTGGCTAATGAGTTGACCCAGCCATCGGGTCTGTTTGGCTGCTTTTAAATCCTCGCCCGTCGTCACGTGCATTCCCCGAAATGCGTACACATTAACGAATATTTCTGCTGTCCAGAGGGAAAGCTGGAAAAGGGTTTTCCTGCGTTTCCACCCAAGTGGGATTGGAAAACAGAAACCAAGCTGGCAACTTGGGTGACATCGCCTTGGCCCTTTGGCCGCGCTGGTGCCATCTTTCTGGTTTAATCCAATTTATGTTGCTTGCCAAACTTTGTGGAACAACTTGAAAGTTTTGCGCTTAAATAGCATCAAGTCGAATCAAAAACAACAAAGTATGAAAATGAGTTTACTCGCACATGCTAAAAAAATGCTTCAACTTGGGATTTGGAGTAGAATGTACTCCTAAGGATGAGCTAAAAAATAAACATAGATAGTAAATACTCGAGTCCGAGTCTCGTTTCATTGTATTTATTTTTAGGCGAAATATGTTATATTTTGCTTATTTTTAGGAACATTTGCTGAAAGCGAACTATAGTTTCTTTTAGTGACGCAAAATAACCAATGAAAAAGGGTCCAGTTGTTGGGAATTAAATAAATTGCGCATTTTGACACATTTTGCCACGTTGACTTATTCGCCACTCATCCGCCCTGTTGGTCGGCAGCCACGTTGGCCCCGCCCCTTCGGCCCCTACGCCTCCTTGCTCTTCCGATGGCGATGACAACACGAATCAGCTATAAAATAGTTTTCGACACTGACGCACGCCGCATAGCAATTTTCCACACTGACCCTGCCGGTTGCAAACTTGCCTTTTATTTATTTGTTTAGAATTTTTCGCACGCCTCTCCGGGAAAAACCCTTTTGCGCACGGGTCACTCGGTTCGGGCCGGGCTAATAAAGTTGTCGGGAAAAATTGTTTAACCATAATGATATGCTTGGGGGACAAGTGTTGTAATCCTTTTGCGGCATAACCCGTTTAATATGTATTGAAACTCACAAAAGAAACCACCATTAAGTGGTGTCCTCGGACCCAAGACTCCTCATCTCCTCATCTCCGCCTGCCCCGATCACTTTGATAAGTTGTAAAGCTTAACAACGGTTGACGGCACAAATTGCCGCACGGAAAGAGCCGGAGTCAAATATGCAAAAGCCAAATGGAGGCCGTTGATGCTGGTTTTTCGGGCTCAGCATTCTATTTGGATGTTGGTTGATGGTTGTTGGCCAGTTGGGCGGTTGGCTGGTTGCCTGGCTGCCTGGTTGTCCGGTTGGCGGTCGAGAAAGCAATCAGGCCTCACAATTTGCATTGGCCAAAAGCAAGGCAGCTGCCACACCCATCCATCCACAATTTGTATACACATGTCCGGTGCTTTAGGGACTCTTTTGCGCCGCACGTGCCAAACAGTTTGTTGTGCTTTTCCTTTATTCACCCGCCTTTTTGTTTTCTTTCCTGCAATTGGAAAATGTTGCACAAAGTGCACGCCACCCACTGCCCAGATCCACTAGCAGTCGCAGTCCGGTGGTGGCGATTAATCAAAAATTGTTTACTCCAAGTGATGGATGTGCAACATGGTTCTGACTTGCAACCGAGCGTGCCGGGCAGCCAGTGAGAAGCTAAGCAGAAAGGCACATTTCTGGCAAATCCAGGGTACAGATAGGGGTCCACAGCCATGGGTAGCAAGATAGGTCCCAGACTTTATTATACGCGTTACTCGTAGATTGTGAGGGTATACTAGATTCGTTGAAAAGTATGTAACAGGCAGAAGGAAGCGTTCGCCACTATAAATCAGGATCACTAGATCTGGTCATGTCCGTTTGTCTGTCCGTCCGTGTGAACTTCGAGATATCAGGAACTGTATTTTATTTACTTTATTATTGTTTTTTTCCAATTAGTATTAATATGCTAGCAAAAATGATGACATTTCTCTTTCGTACTCCCACTAGCTCAGTATCGGGTATCTGATAGTCTGAGAACTTTAGTATAGCGTTCTCTTTTGTTTTGTCTATAACATTTATCACTTTAAAATGGGACTAAGAGCTTGATTTAACACTGCAGCATAAGGAACTAGTTTGATTCTCTAAACATTCATATTGTCCCCCAAGAAAGCATTTTATAGGAAAAAATACATTTTAGGTTGGTGAATATTATTAAAATATTAAAGAAGCAGTTAAAGTTTAAAGTTAAAGTTAAGATTGCACTAAAACCTGAAACATCAACTATTGAAAAATGGATTGAAGCTCTACAGTTGCGACCATTATCGTCTGCATATCAGCGGGCAATCATATTTACATGTGATATATAGTAAATGTTGCAGTGGCAGGCTCTCTAACATCGCACCATTTCCCGTGCAGCTGTAGCTGGAAATGCAGTTTCTCTTCAGGACTTAGCCTTTTTTGCCCTTTTTTTTGCTAGTTTCTGAGCTGTCAGGGGATGGTTTGCAGCAGCAACTGTTTGACCATTTGTTCTGGCCCACAACCAGATAGCCAGAGATGGGGATCGAAACGGGGTAAGGCGACTAGAGTCTGACTGCACGACGGGCTTCGTTTTCATTTTTCCATGTCATGTGTCAGCGCAGCGTCTCTCGCCCAGCGGCAATCACAGACGCTGGTTCTATGCAAATGCGAGTATAAATGGATAACTCCATCATCGCAATTCATGCCACTGGCTGCAGCAGCCGCTGTAACTGCTGTAACTGCGCCAGTGGTGCACTGAGAAACAAAGTGTGTTATTATTCCACAAGAAACAATATGGAACTTGCAACCTAATGCAAAGCTCTAACTGAAGGATACTCACATGGATATGGAGTCTTTAACTAATGGGTTTAAATAAGATCTTAGGCAGATTTCTCTCCGTGTAGTGCCAGAGGAACTTGGAAATGCGTTCGCCATTGTGTTGGTAAGTAGCAGTCGAGCCATGACCGCGAAGAGACAGTCGCAATCGCAACAATTGTATTTGCCGTGGTCCTCCGCGGCCATCCGGCCGCCCCTTTCGAGCCCCGCCCTTCATCCCGCCTCCTTCGTCCTGCGTCCTGCCTCCTTCTGCGGAGTGCAATTTGGCCAACAGCAGAAATTATGCAAAGCGAAAAAAATGGCATGCGAACTTGGCATAAATCAATAGAAAATTTATACGTTTCGCCAAGTGAACAGTTTTAGCGTGTCTGCTGTGCGACAGTCTGCAATCGGACCGGAGGTCTAGGATTTCGCGTGTTCTACCAGCTTTAGTTCTCCTTTTTTTGACTTCTCCTTCCTTTTCTACATGACATTTGAAATGCTTTCCTTTTGCCTTTGTCAGGCAAAAGTTGCCCGCTGAGCCAAAGTCGGCTAAATCACTGGATAAGCACATTGATGTTGTCAACAGCCAGGATTCTCGCCAGTATGCAAAGCGGGACTTTATTGATTACACGTTTAACTGTTCAAATTAAGGGTTTCAGCATTTGAGTTTATCTTCAAAAATAAAAGAAAACGAAAGGCAGACCCACTAGTATAGTTAGATACTAAGATGTGGCCCAACCCATTCGCATATCTACGTAACGTATACTTGATTTGACAACTAAGTCCGATCAATGGTAAGTCGATTTTATAATCAATTCATTTGAAAAGATATTACGCAATGTAACTCAGAATGCGATGTGATACTTTTTTAACTATACATTTGGGAAAGTCAATGACCTGCTCCTTATAGTTCCCCTTTCACAGCTCAGTACACTCAATATTTGCAAAATAATTACACAAATTGTACAATCATGTATTCAAAGAGCCGTACGAAAATAGCAAATCCTTTAAGACCGGAGTGTACATGTCTAGCTGGCGCAATTAATCATTCATTGATTTCCCCGTAGGCCCGCGAGCGTGTAGTAACTTGGCTGCTCTAATGGCCCAGAGGAGATTTTGGGAGCCAGGCTAGCGGGGAAGTGAGGCGAAGTGAAGTGAAGTCGAGCATTACATTGTCGGGAGGAGTCGAGACACCTTGCCATTAGACGGCCTAGCTAATTATTAACTGCATTAGATTCTGACAAATGACAAATTGCGCTGCCACATCCTGCTCCTTGTTTGCTCTGCCGCACACACGCTCACACACACAGGCACACAGGCACACAGTCACACGAGTGTGTGTTATCGCTGTTAGCGCTAAGTATTTTTGACACAAAATTAGTTACACAAGGTGGGTGGGGAAAACACGCCCAGCACATAAACACCCGGGCGCCGAAATATTCGGCATAAGCTCCGAAAAATTTCCAACACTTTGGGCCCGGTCATTTATCATTAAAAATAACCACACTGCGAAAAAGGCGAAATGCGTAATTATCGGGCTGCGGCCGTGCCAGCGAATGATTGAATGTGTTTCATCAAATATGTAACATGAATTATAATTTTTACATATTTGCGGTCTGCTTTCTTCATGTGCCATCGTCGGTTTGCTGGCATGCTGGTGTGCTGGGTGAGTTGAGGGGGCCATGGAAATGAAAATCCATCGCGTGCTCCGAGGAAATCCAACATTTTCCAGCGCCTGGCGAACGACAGCAAAATGAGCTATAGAGTCTATAGCGTCAGAAGTGCCGATTTGTGGCCTGACTTGAGCCGCACAGTGTTCGAAACTCTTTATATTGGGAGCTATTTAGATGTACTCTAGATATAGATGGAATATGTAGTGTTTTGAAGACTTGTAAAAGTGAAACACCCCAGAAAAAAATGTTCAATTGTATCTGTACCTACTTAAAGGCAACAAAATAAAATAATCTAATTATATGGAAAAGTATCTGTTGACGTTTGCGATACAAATACCTTTGTAGAATGTTTCTTGTCTATCTTTTTACATTCCATTGACTCAAACGCTTCGTTAGTAGCAATATATACATGTTCCCCTCTCCTTGAAGCACTGTTAATCGGAGGAACAGCCCCGACTTGTGTGCCAGCTATCTGCATACATTGTGTGATATGGGGAGATCTAAAGTAGGCACACTTGTGGCGAACTGGAGCATAACGCACTCAACACGGCATAAATTAAAATTTTTATGTCCAACGCGTTCGCTCTTCTTCTGGGCTCTGGCCTCCAGTTCCTGGTGGGATGGGTTGGGTTGGGTTTGCGATGGAGTGGGATGGTTGTGCTTTGGGCCCAGCAATTCACAGCTCGGGTTAAGGATCGCGGATTGCGTGTGGCAAGTGAAACAAGCACGCACGAGACAGAGCCAAATACTCGACGCCAAATACGATTTTTAGTGGCGACCGCGCGAGTCACGTTATAATTTGCCAGCTAGCCAGCCAGCTCGCCAAAAATCCGAGAATCCAGGCCGCATTTGCTAATCAAAACAAATGAAAACAACATGAATTATGGTCGGCAGGGGCGAAAGGCTAATAGGGTTAAAGCCGCAGAGTTCAGCAAATGAAATAGCCCGAAAAGCGTCCCACACATGTGGCTCATTTTTAATGAAATTGTTCGAATGTGGTTTTCCATTCTGGGCCTGGTCCCCTTGGAAGTGGAAATGGTCCTTGGCTTCGGCTCCGTGTGACACACGTAATTTGAATATATGGCACTAGGTTTCGGTTCCGGCCACAGGTCAATGTGGGGAGTGCGGTCGGTTGAGTTGGACGGCAACTATTCCGGGACACTGTGTCCTTTGACGCTTTCAAGCCCGGCCGTTTGATAAATAATGAAGTCATATGTCCAAAGTTGAATTTTATACTATCACGCAATTGCCGGGCTTCGCTATTCTGAAAGGCGAACGGACCCCAAAACCCCAAGACCGATGTCTAGGACCACGGCGTACATTGTAGCGACGCCCACATTTTCGCAACTTTTTATGTAATCGTAAAAATATTTTTATGATTTCATAATTTTACAGTGTTGGCGGGGCAAAGAGGAATGCTCCTTGTTTATAGCCTCAGCCACGTTGGCGAGCGACGTTGTCTCTGCACTGGCGAAAAATTGTTAACTTTAAACATTGTTTAAATAAATGTAAAGCTGAATAGATAACAACTTGGTCCGGAAAGGGTTGCAATAGTTTCGTAATCTTTCTGAGAGCTATTCAAAAGTGTACAGTGTCTGCATTGCTTTTTGATTTATGACTTTCGTTCCCAGTGCGAGACCTGCAGAATTGTGGCAGTTTTATTTCGACTGCTTCTCGGATTAATTTTCGTAATTTTCCACAGGCGCATCCGCAGCATTCGGTACAAAACGGTGCTTTAAGATCATGCCTGGCTAATCTTGGCCTTGGCTCATATCGCAGCATTTATTTGCAATTTTATGCAAAACCATATTTCCCAGCTGTAAAAGCTGGCAGTGCCCTGTTGGCCGGGCTGAAACGGAATCACGGCGGGGTGCCGTGTGCTGTCTGCTCCTATTTCTGCCCCAAGTACAACAAATACACACACACATGCACACGTGTGCGCTGGGGGAATAGAGCTCTATCTGTATTTGTTTAAGGCTCGGCTACCTTGCAACAAGGACAACACACGGCTCACACAGCTCACAGCTTGAAAAATGTTTGTTGTCAACATTTTCAGTTTGCATCGTTAGCTTAAAAGCGTGCGCCACCAAGCGCCTCGCACAATGGGGCGAAAATCGATAAATGAGACAAACCGTGTGATTTGGCCCCCTCTGGGCCACAAAGGACTTTCGTTTTGATCACAAAATAGAAAAGTGTGGAGGTTTCAAGGCCATCCGTCCGGCGGTGGGTGTGGCTCAAGTGCCGTGAAAGCGTCCTGCTCAAACAGAAATTAATTATTCCGATGAATTTGATTCGGCGGCAAAGAAAGAAGCGGGAAGCCGAAAAAGGACTGGAAACTCTAGCAAAAGTTTATGAATATTTGTGCTAATGGCTCCGGCCGAAGATTGAACTTTTCGCCCACAGCTGCTGCAAATAAATAAATTAAAATATGTGTCCAACAGGTATTCGCAACACAGGTCCTGTGTTTCTCAAGCGCTTCCTTGGGCCTGTCGCCACAACAGGACTTATCCGCTTCTATAAATATTCTGCTCGACGCAGCCAAAGTTATGGCAAACTCTTGCAATTAAACTGTCAGACTTATGAATTCATTAAATATTTTAATTGTAGCTTTTGAATAATTAAAATTCCATTTATATGGCCGCACACACACCTCAAGCCATAAATCTGCGATTAATTAAAAGCCCCGTTCTCAGCTTTCCTGTTACCCGTTTCTCGTTACCCGTTTGCGGCATCCGGGGCGTATACGTACTGGCAATTAAACGTAATTACGAAAACATAACCGAAACTCGATTGGAAAATGTTTCGACTGCTTTGAATCTCCAGTTGATTGAGCTGTCTGTTCGACAGCGATTTGCAATTTATGCTAATCACGGCGCTCCAGGTGAGCTAGAATAAAAGAAGTAGCTAGTCGCTGACTGGATTGTTTTGCCTAACTTTGAATTCGAATCGCATTTGAATTCGCAGCGACACGGAAAGAAAGAAGAGTTTTTTATAATGCCAAAATGCTGTTGGTTAATGTGTTGTTTTCACTGTTTAGTGATGAAGGAAGTAACTAGTTGTGTATCTTAAACGTAAGATAGTGTACTCCTTCGGTTTGCAATAGATTATCTGTTTAGGAGCTCCTATTTTTTCAGTGCATTCAAATCCACTCACCTGGATCATCGTCGTCGTCCCAATCGATTTGACCGGAAGTTAGGCTGATGTGTGCCGCGAACAGGAAGAGCGCGAACAAAGCGAGGCAGCTTCGTCTGATGTTGGCGTTGTAGGAAGTTGTTAGGGGCATTGTGGAAGTCCTTTTCGCTGGAAAATCCATTGTGTAAAGTGTAGTAATTTATATGCGGGCTCGAATCGTATTTCAGAGTGTTTACCGCCTCTGCGCTGATGCTGTTTTCAATTTAATTTTCTCGAAAAAGTGCGCTCACACGCGAGCACTTTTATCGGAGCAACTGGCTCCTTCGACGAAGTATTCCCTAAATTTCGGCGAACCTCCGGCTTCCTCCTCCGGCTTCCTCCAGCTCCAGCTGGGCTGATTCGGAATTCTGGGAGTGCGCGGCTTTTTGCTCTCGACTCCGACAACTACTAATTAAGTTGTTTCATTTTCAGTTTTTGCCCGGGGCACAACTTTCGCGCTGCTGCTGATTTTGCTGCCGTTGATGTTGCTGCCGCTGCGTTGCACTGAGGTGTGCAGAGCTCTCCAATTGTTGCATTGTTTTTCCGATTTCAATTTTCTGCAAGAGGTTGAGAGTTCGGAGAAATGAGAGGCGAATAGAATCATAATTCGACGTTTGTTTGGGGGAAACACAAAATCCCTTTTAAGTGGATTAATAAGTAAGCCAATTGCAAGTTGGCTAATGAGATAATGATAATGCTGTAATATGCGCTTTTTTTTGGAAAATAATGAAGACAGTGCATTAGTGGTTTGCGGTGAGTTCCAGTTCTTAATATATTCAACATACTTCCTAAATCGGTATCTTATATATATGTATTCAACTACCACGTAAGTCTCAGCTAAATTTGAGTAACAACGCTTCCATTTCTATAAGAGTCATTAAAATTATTTTACTTTGTATTCGCTAGGCATCATTAAGAAATTGCTGCCCAGGCTTGTAGTACAGTATATACAAACTTTTACTCTTTGACCCAGTTTCCTGCAAGTTGTATCCACGTAAAAGCGGAAATTAGTTTCACTTTCGTAAGCTAACAAGCTGCGCAATGATGACGGGCTCATTGAACCCCAGTCTCCTTCGGCGGGGCACTTCTCACTTCTTTTGGCCCCCGAAAACGTTGCCCACATTTCGGGGCACTATCTGCAGTGTCTAATTTGGCATGGTGGCATGAAGGCATGGTGCACATCCACGGCCAATTCCCCCCCGACCGGCTTATTATGCGCACTTCAAACTTTAGACAACGCGGCAGCACCAGGAGCAGCAGCTACAGCACATTGTTGTACATGTTGGCAAACATCTCACGCCACGGCTGCCTGCACATCCCACTCGCCCAGGCCAAAAAACACTGGCACTCGGACAAAAAGGTTTCCGTCTTTACAGCCAAATTGCATTATAATAATAACTGATTTTCCTAAGTGTTTACCCCTTAAAAAGGAAGTAGCTATACATTCAAAGAAATAATATTAAAAGAATTTACGAAAACAGGTCACTTAATAACGATGGCGATATTAGAGTTATTGTATTGTTTGTTAAACATTAGTTTCAAATAAATTTAGATTCAATTCAATGCCCCGATATTTTTTTCAGTGCAGCCACTTCTCAGCCTTCAGCCATTCCCTGATGGTGGGGCTTCCTTATTTTATGCAGGCAGCCACTCACTCAAATTTCGAGTGCAGCAGCGTCGCTGCAGCAAATTTTGTATACATTTCGTTTAATTTGGCCGCTGCCGAGAGCCCCCTTTTCAGCCCGCCGCTCGAAAAACTTTAGCGACACTGTTTTGGAAGGGGAAACGTTATGCAGAACGAACAAAACACCGTGCTGGATAAAAAACCAAAAAAAAAAAGAGAGAAAAGGGGGCGGGTGGAGGCGAAAAACTGAAAAAGTTGTCTGCCGAAATCAACGCCACTTTCGCCACAAGCATTAAGCGTTGCATGCAAAATTACCAGCGAGTGGTTTGTATTTCCACTCTGATTGCTGTTTAACATGGTTACATTGTCCTTGGAACCGAAACAGCAAAAGCAACAGCAACGGCAAGAGCCACATCAACTGAAACTGAAACTGAATCAGAGTAAGAGTCCTGGAGCCGGGGCATCCTGGATTCCGTCGTGTTGTTTCAAACGTGGCCGCTTTGCTCGTTTTTGATGGTTGTTTCGGTAACGATGCATGTGCATCAACATCTATGGTGGCCGTGCATCATGACATGCTCTAGTTGCGAAACTTTTATACTTTCCCACTTTTTGCCCTGCCCAGGCGCTTTTTTATCGCTTTATTTATATATTTATATGCATATGGGCCAATGCGGGGTCGAAGGGGAACGGGCATCGGAATGGGTAACACGAATTTGCTGTTGCACAAACCCAAACTTTGCCCCCGGCTGGACAAACTAATTTGCGCTTAGACAGGGGGCGGCCAGGACAAAAGTTTGCGCCTAAACACTCACTTGAGCGGAGGTGAAACCGGTTTACAGGAACTTATGCACGACAAGAGGCGAACGGCAAACATGTGCGGTTACTTCATCAACATTTCACGCTCGACTTGGCCAGCTTGGATGGGTAGAAAATGGTTGAGAACGGTAGAAAAACTGCCAAGGCACGCAGCAAAAATGTATGCAATGCCGGCTGCTGTGCCCCGCCCCTTTTCCCGCCTGCCACAGCAGTCTCACCTGGCCGGCAAAATAAACTCGACTCAACTGTTGGAAATCAACTAGCTCCTGCCCCCAATCCTGGCGAACACGTGGCACAAAGTTTGCCTTCAGCCCGGCGATTCTCGTTCCTTTTTGCGGCTCCTCCTCCTCCTGGCCAGCGCAAATACTTGGCAGTGAATGTGCTCTCGGTCCGTGTATATTCATACGAGTATTTGTCCATGTAAGCATTTATCGGTCAGCACTCAGTGCATGACCGAAAACCTTTTCGGCATCTCGGCAACGGGTAGTTGGACTTTTTCATCCAACCTTGTACCGCCAGCCTTTGATGGGGCTGACTACTTCCATTCATGCATTTATAAGTATTGCCAAGTTGAGGAGCATCAAGTAATCTACGTTGCCAATGAAAAGATATGTTAATTACAGCTCAAGTATTAACCTCAAGCTGAACTGCAAAGTATGTCCATAGACATAAAGATTGGGGGGAATTTAAATTCAAAATTAAAGAAAATGGGCTGAGATTTTAGAGAGCACAATTTAAGGTGCCTGATAGAAAATGCTTTATGAATAATTTCAATTTGTTTCCATTCTTGTATACAACTTGTTCCAGATACTTCTGTACTTTTATTTCAATTTCATTCATATTATTTCAAGAATAAGTGCAGTCTTCAGTACGAAATGCGTAATTCATTTTATGGCCGTGGTCCTCCTTAAAGTCCTCATTTTTTCTTCGTTCTGCGCTCCTGCCTTTTTCTGGGGCCATGGCCAGTCATCGATTTGGCACGTTTTGCGGGTTTGCAGAGCCAGGAGTTGTCGTGCCAGGAGCTCCTCAGATCGCGATCTCCGCTTCCGTGCAGCCATTCGGACAACGAGTTAAAGTGTTTCGCCACGCACTTCAATAAAAACACCTACACGTACACAGCCGGTAAGCAGCTAGTTTCGTGACGACGACGACTCCGGCGATACGCATACGCAATGTGGGCCAGCGGCGGAATAAAGTGGCGCAGTCTGTTGCCAGCATATATTGTGGGCGTATCCTGTGGGTGTGCGGGTGTGTGGGTGTCTGTCTGTCTGCCCGGCGGAAGTTTTTGCCCTCCTTCTGGCTGCGCCATGTGTTCAAGTGCTTAATAACTAAATGCCAAGTGGCTGCTAGCCGAATCCAATAAAATATTCGGGCAATCGGTGGCTGGTGCCCCTGCCGCGCAGATTGGCGCTTTAGTTACGCCCTGGTGGCTGCGGTGGTTTCAGCTTAGTGCAAATGGCACTTATTCAAAGATAATTAAAAACCGATAGCAAAGCCAGCATCGCCTTCAGGCGCCTAAAATAATAAGCTTCTCTGAGCCATTTAATCCGCGTCCCATGCCCGAAAGTTCCGCATTCTACGTGAAGGGCTTACACCACCCGGAAGCTATCGAAATGCTATGAATTTCATTTTTATGTATTTTTTTCGGAAGCGATGAAAACATATTTTTTTATTCTTAAACTATGAAAACATGCATGTGTTGCGGATTTTCTTTCTTATCACATGCAGGTCATACCCTCTGACATAATAGAGGATATATTGTCTTCATTCAGAAATTTGCAGCGCAGTAAAATAGATATTTACGATCATAGTATCAACAGAAATAGTCTGTCACAGTTAACTAACTTTCCAAAAGCCTTTTTTATCGGATATGAATTTGGAAAGTGCTGGATCGGACGACTATATATAGAAATAGTCGAAAGAATTTTATTCTTGTTTAAGATGGCAATATTTTCTTTCATTTTTATTCAAGTATTTTGTGTTCTGTATCCCAAACTTTTGTAGGATGATTATTTATAATTGAGATACATATTTTATTCTTATTTGTATTAATTCTAAGAAATAAATAAAATAATTTCAAAGCAGCAAAGTTTTCCGCAGAACACGCTACCTAATTAGATAACAACATTAGCAGCTTTTAAATTTCACGGCGTTGTAGCCCCAGGGCCTTTGATTAAATATTAAGCGCTTAGTTGCCTAAATTTTTAACATTTCGACATTATTCCCCCTGCAAAACCCCAACCAGCCAGGTGTCAATGTCGCAACCCCAGCTCCGTAATTGTCAGAGACACCAAGGCCGTTGGAGGCAGAGGCGTCGTCCTTGTTTGGCAAGTTCCAGATGTGTGTGGCCAGGAGCAGATACACACTTAAGCGGACCGTGGGGGAGCTGGGGCCAAGAAGAGGCAGAAGTAGCAAATTGGCGGTGACATTGACAGGGCGGAATGTGGGCGGACAACCGGGCCACTACGACATACTCAGACCCAGACTCAGACTCCGGGCCCTGCTACAAAGTACACAAAAAGTTTTCTAATTATTTTGTCATTAAACGCACACAGAGCCAGGCTCACACATAGACACACAAGCAGGCAGCCTTGTTTACAGGCATACACATGTTTGCCGAGCCATAAAAAAGGGTTGGGTTTTGGATATCCGAAAACCCTCCGGAAATACACGGAGTTCGGGCGGAGGGGGGAAGCCGAAGGAAAGTGTCCTTCGCAAGAGGCAACTTTTTCTCCTAATTGTTTCATTTCATGAAACGGAGGTAAGATATTTCGGCAGCTGTGCGTGTATTGCCCCGGGCACTCACACACTTACACACTCACACAGTCACACACTCTGGCACCAGCACTCACACTCGTACACATTGCATTAAAACAAGACATCACCTCGCACTCACACTCGAATTCGCTGCATATAAAGCGATTAACACGACGAACGCTCGAGAGGCTCGGTGATTAGGGCGGGGGCTTCAAGGGGTTCAAGGATCGAAGGACGAGCAGGCAGGAGCACCTCGCGTGACTGTGGCTGTCTCTCCTTGTTAAACAACAATTTGTTGAATTATTATCATACACCGCCACCCCTTCACCGACGCAAACACAGACCTGGGGAAAAGCCTTCAGCATCCCGACAGTGCTGCTAACTATATACTTCGAAAGGAGCTAAAAATATTAAGTCACAGAAGATTCTTAATCAGCAGAGGTTATTTTTAATGTTCTAGAAATAGCACACGCTTTGTTGGTGCCAATCAATATTTACTCCCTAATAGTTGTTTATATTAACCCATAAAACTAAGCAGCCATGCTTACTATGCTGCAAATAGTTATGAGAACGTTACAATGATAAGATAGATATAGTATTAAAATCTTTATTTTCTTGGTTTGGATTAAAAATTTTTTTAATCTCACCTTAAACATTAGCTTCACTTCTATACATAATACCAATAAATTATTGAGTCAATTGATTTATTTTATTTCCCGCCATATTAGGCGAGAGAAAAGCCTACTTGACATCTCAGCCACCATTAAGGGGTATTCGAGTGCATGTGTGTGTGCCTTGCTCACTTCGACGGCAAGTCAAATATGTTTAATAGCTAACTCGCTGTATTTGAGCGTCAGCATTTCCTCCTCAAACAGTCGGAGCAAATAAGGCCGTGTGCTTTGTAATTTCAGCTGCCTTCCGGTGACTAAGGTTTAAGTAGTGGAATACGCCGGGGAAATGATGTTTCGAATAGCTCATCTGGTAAAACGCTATTAAATTATAATTGCCACGCTGGATAATAATTCGTTCGGGCCAATTGTTTGCCGTAATTACCGGCTTACCGAACGCATCGGTAAAAACGCATTATTGCGTGCATGGAATTTCATTTTTTATTGCTTCAAAACTGCTTCACTTGCAACAAATAGCAACTAACAAATTAGTAATGACAGCTCAGCTGGTAGAAGGCAGCGATTTACTTTTTCCACTGGATCCATTAATTGAATGCGCTTTTTGTGCCGGAAAAGCCATAAAAAAGTATTTATGCTTTACTCAGTAAACAATTCTAAAGTGTTTTTAGAAAAAATAAACTAAAACAATTTGAGCATTTTACTGATTGAAATTTTTTTACCGCAAGAGTATTTGATTTAACTTTTCTATTTTATGCCTTCATTATTTCCTTTAGAATTTGTACACATAACCGCGGTGTTTCTTTCGACCCAACTCATGGAAATCCACTTTGGAAGCTAAAAACATAAATATTTTATTCGAATTCCGCTGCTAACTGCTGTCTAGGCTTTTAGACACGTTCTACCATCGTATATATGTTTAATATATCTGAATATTCTGCGCAATCCACAAATTGCGCGTTTGTAAGTGAAAAAGCTGTGCGATTACTCAAGAGAGCAACTTTCGGATTCAACTGCAGCAACTGCTGTCAAAATGTCATAAATTGAAGCGCAGCTACAGTCGGCAAATAAAGCAACCTCCAACACACACACACTCGCACACACAAATTTATCCAGCTGAACCCGGCGGAAGCCATTGCAAAACTCACCCACACATCGCCATCAAGAAAACAATCAAAGTCCTTACACGGACACGCGGTCGCACACACACACGGCCACACACTGTGCACACACAGTTGCGCGTAAAATAGTAGCATCTAAAACTCTGCCATAAGCTATGAAATCCACCAGCTAATGCCCGGTATTCTCTTCAACAAACTGCTGCCAAAACAAATACTCGAAAGCAAAAAAAGTGTACAAATTATTCGAGTAATCGGAGAAGCGCAACTACAGACTTTTATATTTAAGATGTGCTTTAATTGAATATTAATATCATAATATTATATTGTGAACTCTGTTCACAAGAATCCACCGAACCCATTATTGCAGACACTAATATGAATAATTCGTACATACAATTGATGTACATAATGTTGTTAATAATCAGAATCCTTACATTTTTTTCGATACTGTTTTTGGCCTCAACTGTACCCAACCCACGCACACACACACACACCCACACGCTCACAAGCGGACAATTAAAAAGCCCAGGAGTAAATGCCGACTATTTGAGCCGCAGTTGCTGCGCTCGCAGATGTGGGTCCTCCGGGCATGGCCTATGATTTTAGCTTTGTGGCTCCCGGGAGACGGCAACTCGGCCACTGCACGGAGTTATTGTAGTTTTCATTGTCGCGCTACGGCTGCCAGACGCAATATATCGAAACATTTGCCGTTCGGCTTTCGAGTGGATCCGCACTCGCATTTGCACCGCCGCAGCAGCAACTTTACTCAATTACGTGCCTTGCTGGCTGCTTCCTGGGCAAGGATCCCCAGGATTCCCGGGATACGACTCCCGATCCCCGGACACCGCCCCTCATCGATTCACGTCAACTACTTTGGCAGACTTTCTGAACGAGTTGAGCTCACCTCTCAGCTATGAAATCAACGACTTTAGTGCAAACTTTCAACAATTTGCGTTTTGGCCACGGCCTGGCACGAAAATGGGTATGGCCAAGGGGGCTTGCAAGCAGCAAATCGAAAGCGAAAACTTTCTGTGACTCAGTCCCCCTTGCCCAGCTCACCCGGTTGGAGCTCAGGTGAGGATGAGGACGTGGATGGTGGTGCCCGAGGTGAGCTGCGGGGAGCAGGGGCAAAGTTTACCAAAGCTCCAGCCCAAATACCCAATGGGATGTTTGATAAAAGTGACTCCCAGGGGCTACCCGTTTACATCTACATTAGCGAGGACGTCGGCATCGACAGCGATACCTCGCCATAAATATAGTTCGATGCACTGAGCGAAAAGAAATGATTTCGGAAGAGAATGAATGAATGAATGAAAAATTATATTGGCAAACATTTTCAATTTACAATGGCTATTTATTAAGAACTTTTTATAATACTCAGTATAATTTAGTTCAGTTCAATTTAATTCAGCCTTTGGACAATGAAACATATCACCCCAAAACACCGCAGTGTATCGATTCCGGGTTTGATGAACTGTTGTAATAATATAGCGTCCGAAATGTCGTCTGGAGTTAAGGTGGTGACCCCGCCCACAGATGGCGCTGCCGAGCTGCCAACATGCGATATTGTGCAAACAGTTGGGGAAAGTTTTAAAGTTTCCGACAGCCGCCATCGATTGCTGGCGAACGAAGGTGGTAACTAAATTATTTTGATGCCGGGCCAAGACGGTGGGTCCAGCTCCCCAGATGACTTTGTATAAATTCAGCGCTGAAAAGTTAAGTCGCAACGTGAAGGGCGTGATGAGCGCCCGGGGGACTGGGGATTCAGGTGGTCTAGGAGCGTGAATGTTAATTAGTGGCAAAGTTCAATATTTCAGAGTTTAATGAAAGGACTTACTGGCTGATTCGCTGATGATGCGGCCGAGTGAACAATTTCGACGGCTCAAGGTTAGAGGCACAAATCAAAACCCGATCGTATACGGTATTCAATTAATGAAGTTTCGGGCCAAGCAAATTGTTGATTTAACACACAAAACAGGGGGGCAAAGAGAAAAAAACAGAACGAGCACTCAATGCTCTTTGGAAACTCACAACTTTGTGGCCCCTCATATTTCATTTGACTGGAGCCCCCAGACAAATAATAACATTTCTATTAGTTGGTAAAGTTTCATTTCATTTCAACTTTGTTTCCGTTTCCGTTCGCCTCTCTAAGCGGGTTTTTGATGGACTTCCAGCCAATTTCACCGATTTCATTGTTGACACAGCCGGGAGTCGGAGTTTCTGGGCGCAAAAGCCAAGAGTAACAAGTAAATTGGCCACTTTTGACACTTGCTAAATTGCTTTTTTCAGCCATTCCCGCCCATTGCACGTTGTCAAGCATTTTGACCCGCATTTCGATGGGCCCAGTTAATTGGCCCTCGGATTAGACACACAAATCAGAACAATGGGCCCTCATGGGGAGCAATAAAATGTTTGATAATCACCATCTTTATATAGAACATAAATTTACGGCTCGTACTCTTGGCTGGTCGTATCAAACGCCATCGATCTTGCCAATTGAGTTAATACTGACAGTCAATGCGGTGTATCAACTCCGCTTTTATCATCACGGTGGCGAATAGAATGGAAGTCAAATCCAGACAATGGCCACCGTTGCGTGCGGGAATAATGTATATTTTCAATATAAAGGACCGCCCGATCACCTGATTAGAACCCACTCGACTCGTAAGTCATAGTTTCCCAGCACCAATAAAACTCTGAAATGGCCGATTTTGATTTGTATCGATGGACTCGACTGTCGTGCAACACCTCCATAAGGGGTTAGCCACATTATGGCCACCCTTTTGTCCACCGAGCTTCTGTTCGCCGTCAGTCATTTGTTTACATTTTATTGTTATTGTTGTCGTTGATGGGATTAATAAATTTTCCATTATCAAGATTTTCTGCTCCGAGCTGCTCAACTTGCAGATAAGTCGTCGGTGGGGAATGGGCAACTTGGGAACTCGGGAACTTGGGAACTAAGGAACGGGGCCCATGGCCATTTGTCTATCGAGCATTATTTTCTGGCTGGTTAAATATATATACACACCGAATGCTGGTTAACGAGCGTTTCGCAGTCGACTTAAGTGCCACTTTTTATCAGCCCGTAAATTACAGCGACTGCCCGCGAATCATTTGATTTCTCAATTTTTAACAGCATCATTCATCTGCATTAAGCCCGGCAACGCGACTAATCACATAAATCACTTAACGGCCACGCAGCAAACTGGAGGACTGGCTTAGTTGGTAGTAGTTGGTCTAGACTCCAGTCCATTCGCGGCTAATGCAATCATGTCAGGAACACTGTTTCCTGCTTTATATTCCAAAGAGTTGCTGGATCTGGCCAGTAAAAATAGCTAAAACGCTCTTAGTTGCTCATAATTCTGTACAAAACTGCAGAATTTTCATCCGACGAAACTGTCTACCAACCTAATTCTTTCGAACGTTCGGTGGGTGTACTTATTATTATTTCAAATCAAAGGAAAGTCCTAATCTATATATCCCAATCCTGTACATATTGTAGTGCAAATATTCTCTGCTTCTGCAGAATAGCCAACTGGATAGCACTCAGCTAGCGCGCAGTCAGTGGATCCGTTGGCCTGCCGCTAATAGTTTTTAAGTATAATGCAATAAAGATGAAAATCCGAATCATGCTTCATCAACATCAACGTCAACAATATAATCAACCCCCCGCCGGAGACAGCGACTTTTCACCGGAGTTGCCAGTCGGTCGGGGGTTTGAAGTCGGGCTCTGGAAGGAGGAGGGCGTTTCGACTCTGGACTTCTAAGGGAGGTGCAATGTTCGTCAGGCCGTCAAGGGCTGCTGCGTAGCCCCTGGTCGACAATTCAATGTCCTGCTCAATTTGTCCGCATGAAATGTGGGCGGCAGACTGGCGGCCCTCGGCCTCAGCTTATTTGTCAACAGAGGAGGCTCCAGCGGCCCCCAGTCACAGCTGCTGCCCAGTGAGCTGATGCAGCTTAGTCGCCCAAGTGCACAGCACCACGACGAACCGACGGACTCTTTGCCTGCCTTGCACTGAGAGAAAATGGGGGGATTCAAACTTTAAAGGCAATTTAGTGATTGTTAATTGGCAATAAGGTATTTTTATAGTTTACTATTTAAGCGAATATTGTTATATAGACTTCTTAAACATACAAAAGTAACTTTGTGTGCAAATTAAAATATTTTTTCCTGATTGTGGGTGCCTCGAAAGCGGCCTCTGATGTCGGTTTCCCATGAAAAAGCGCAGCCAGCGGCTCTGGCATGGCCTGTTCTCTGTAGCCTGTTCCCTGGCCTCTGTTCCGTTCTGGCCCGGTGCTCTATCCTTCGTCCTTCGTCCTCCGTCCGCCGGGATCGTCCCACTTTGTCGCACTCCGTCCGGCTGTCTGAACGTCTGGCTGTCCGGCGGTGTCATCGTCCATGCTGACAAACAAAAGTGCCGACAACGAGCTCAAGGGAAGTGAGTGACTGTGACTGACCCGGAAAACATTAAAGGCTGACTGGGTGGCCTGGTTGCTTTGGTAGCTTTGTGCGTCTAGGAGTCGTAGTCGGAGTCGAGTCGGGATCGGGATCTGGAGCTAAGCTAAATGCCCTTAGCCAGCTCAGCTGCTGCGGAATAATAAAGCTGGCTGGCTGCATAAATATTTATGGCTCGAAATTAATCAAAATCATAAAAAGCTCTGAGAGCGCAGCCAAATGAAATGAGCCAAATGCAAAACTAGTTAATTAGTTTTTCTCACGCACACACACATGCTCGACAGTTGCACTTACATGTTAGGATATGTAAGGACATACAGCGGCGGCCATTCTGATAGAAGTCAGAGCACCACTTAATTAGAAATATGCCTCGAAACCTATTTTAGTTTTAAACAGTAAGCGAAGAAAGAATTTTTGAATATTACATACATTTTTAAATTTATTCTGATGTTATTGAAACTAGTATAAAGCTAATTAGCCTGCTACTATGAAATAAAGATAGTTACAAAACTGTCTATCTATTAGTTTAACCGCAACTGTAAATGGACTCGAACATGGCTGGCAGCTGGAAATTCGTTGGCAGCTGGCATGTAACCATTTGGCCAAAGTCCCACGTCCACGTCCACGTCCACATCCACCTACCGGCATGTGGCTAAAGCTCTCTGGCTCGGAGACCAATGGAATGTAGTGGCCATTACTGAATTATTAACAAACTCAATTAAAACGAGCACTAATTTTGCCAACTCTCCGCCCGACAAGCCCACGCACACACTCAGCCCGAATGGAAGCTTTTTAAAATGCCTGTGCATGTGAATGCAATGTAATTGTGAATGCGAATTGGCCAACGGCTCGTCCGGAATATGTTTGCTGGCAATTTATGGCCTCAAATAAATTAATGAAATTAAATTTGAATTTAAAACAAATGACCGCAAGAATATTTACAGCAAAATTAAATTATTAGGCAAGGCCCAGCGGAGAAAGTTCAATATGAACCAAGGAGGCGAGCAGCAGCTGGAAATCGAATTTGGCCAGGCAAATCTTTGGGCCGCAAATGCATATTTGACTAGTTTAGTGGGCATCCTGGCCAACTCGACTTGTTTGCCCTCCCAGTCAGCCAACTATCCAACCATCCAGCCATCCGGCCAGCATGTCTTAGGCTGCCTCAACATTTGTTGACTCTGATAATCCTTCAAGTTTGTTGACAATGCGGCTGCGACTTTTGCCCTCAAAAATATTGCGCATACGCCCCGAGGAGCAAAAAACGCCACAAGTCTCTCGAACACTCTTGCTAACATACCATAAGTAGAGAAAAGTGCAACATGCTACCCGGCCCATTCTCAGTTACCGCAAAGAGCAGCACTTAATAATTACTTGAGCATTTTGTGATGTACACTTAGGAAATGAGTTGGGGCTCATAAGTTACACTGACATTGCGACTAAGGAAGACACTTTGTAGGAGATAATAGCTTAGCTATAATTCAACCTAAATAGATAATTAATTATCAAATAAGTTCATATTTAACAGAATGAAACCAATGCAGTCATCCATTATTTTTGTTTTACAAGGCATAAGGAACCAACTAGATTTTCGTTCACTGTACTTATATGAGCCAGACTTTGTCTGAGAGTCTTTTCTCCAAGAGTGTTTGTATGTATATATAACATGCTGTAAACATGTGTTTGCTTTGGTGTTAAGTAAGCGCCCAAAAACTTGTTTGTCAATTTTCCGTAGCTGCAAGTCTCATGTGCGAGCTGCAGAGCGAGCAGTCGCTCTAATGAAGCAAACTGAATTACCTTCTAGACTGGCACTTAAAATTAAACTAATGTCTGCTCGTGTAGCTTTAAACCAAGCCAGACTCCTACCAAAATTAGCATGGACAATTTTCTAAAGCCCCCTTGGCGGTTTCTCACCTCCATAAAAGCGGAGCCACGCCGCTGGCAAATGCTTTCAGCGCTTTCGCTTATTTATTTTTGGCAAAGTCACATTTTATGCGCTCTTGTTTGTTAGCCGCATGTGTTGGAGTTGCAAACAGCAAACAAAAAATAAATGAATAACCCAACAAAACATCGAAGGCGGAAACTTTTCCTGTTGTATTCCGCTGCTGTAGCTCGTGGTTAACTTTGATATCTGTGCGCACTTGAAGAAAATGTGTATTCTAAGGGTTTAATATTTTGAATATTTGAACTAAAGACTAGGCAAGATATAAATTAAATGTATATTAAGGTTTCCTTAGTCTCATTATAAGGTGATGTTGTTACTTTCTAAAAAAAGATACAAACGGTAGCCCAATTTCTTTCAGTGCCTTAAGGCCGAGAGTGCCTGTCTGCTTGTAGACTCACGTATTTTTTTTCGTTCTATTTAGTTTGGTTTGGTTGCTGCTGAATAAAACATTTTCACGGTTTGTAGACCGAAAGTAACCCGCGAGCTACCTTCATATCAAATGTGCTCACACCCGCAGGAGCACATACCACATACCACTGCGCCATACACGGCGTATACTTGATGTGTTTTAAAAGTGTGTGTTTATGCCCAGCACAATGGCCGCCTTTGTGTATGTGTGCTAGTGGGGGAGTTTGGGGTTGTCTTGGATGTTTTGTATGATGTATGGTGTGCATGTGCACGCCTCCTTCGAAACGCTCGGCGGTAGTAAAAACCCTTTTCATTGTTGTTTACAGATCATTGACGTTGATTGTTTAAATGAAATGTTTGCTTTAGTTTTTTTTGTACTGCAAAATAGGCGGGGGAGTGGGCAGCTTGCGGTCACATAAAGTGCCGAGCATAAGCTAAATATAAGCAGTGGCTGGAAGGTGTAGTTGCAAATGATGACCTGGAAACCGCCCTGCGCAATGTTTTATTGATAAGTGTTGGATGTGGGCCCACACGTGTGAACACGTGCTAATATTAGCAATCCGTTCAGCCCCGATAAGTAGGCCTGGTATTTTTCCATAAGCCCATAAAAACGCCCTCCGCCCCCGAAGTTCAACCGAGCTGAGATCTATTTTCTGCCCTTTTTGCCCGACCCCAAGTTGACTTGAGTTATAGTCGACCCACGACACGCCCCTAATCCACGCCCTCACTTAGCGTTTTTCGTTAGCTTACACCTTGCCGCGTTATTATGGCTTGAAATTATAATTTTCCCCGAATTCCTTGCTTTTCGGTCCGAGCCATGCAATTATGCGAACAACCTTCGAATACAAGTTTAATTGCTTTTTGCATTTCCACACAAAGGCGTGCAATTAGCCGGCAAAAAATACAAAGGAAAAAGGATCCAACCGACGTCGAATAAAGTCCTTTCTTCACATCTTTCTTTGCACGTTTCTCAAAAAATATAAATATAAGAAGGATGTTCTAATTTGGCGTTTCATTGGTTTTTAATTCATTTAAATGTTCTTATACTTATTATACTACTTTCACCATTTAAGTTCAACTTTAAAATAGTTTTGCAAACAATACTTTTTTGTATAATCTGCTACATGGACCCATTGAAACCCCCATGATGAATTATCAGTTCAACAAAAAAATAACAAACGAATCTATTTGTAGTTTATTATATTTGCCCGCAAAACGGACAAAAAGGAAGCACTGTTTGCTAGGCCAACAACTTTTTGCACTAACTGTGTTGCCTGTTGCGAGTACATTTTCGTTTGTCGAACACGTGCAAAGCGAAAAACTTTTCACTGTACACGCATTAATTTCCATATGAGCGTAATTTCCATCTGGCCTTTTCATCTCTGCAGCTGTAAATATTATACATTTTCACCAGGAACTTGAGTTTCACTTGGTGCACATAGAGAAAAGATTAAAAATGGAGTGAGGGATAAAATTTCTAACATTTGGGCTAAATCATATTTTTCATAATTGAAAATATATACTTTTCAATGAAATTGATATGAAAAACTGGTTGAAGCATTGTCGGAATATTAAATACATAAGGATTTGATATGTATTATTATATTTGTTTTTACTTCCTTATACTGAAAAAGAACGTAGCTAGCTGAATCAAATGCATTACAATTAAAAATATCCAAAGTTCATTTAGGATAAAAAACAAAGTTACATAATAGAAAAGAAACCATGAATGAGTTGTGAAAGGGTTCTATAACCAACTTTTGTTTTCCGTGCAGCAGTGACGTGTGAGTCCTGTCGGTTTTCATTGTTTTATTTTCGGTTCGGTTCGGTTTGGTTCGTTTGTGTTTTGTATTTTGTTTTTAGGTGCTTCCAACGCGGCCATCAACAACAACAGGCGTAGATGCAAATACAAACAAAAGAATTCATTATTTTACTGCTGTGCATTTAAATTTGATACAATACACGCCATTTCTACACACCTACGAGCCCCCACGACTACATATTCGCACTTTCATTTCGGACATGGTCCTTGCATTGTGTGTATGTCCGTCCTTTCGTGCCTTTTTCCCAGCCGCTCCCGGTTTGTTTTCTTTTTTTTAATTTTGCATAAATTTTCGGCCCTTTTCGTTTTGTTTGCTTTGACCTGGTTTTCCACCAGGGCTTTTCCCACCAGCCGCAGCCAGTTTGTGTGTGCTTCCTTGCCTTTTCGTCTCCGTTCGCTCATCGCTGCTCTGGTGCGAGCATTTTTCGGCTCTCATTAAAATAGGTAAACAAAATCGCATAAAATTTCCTGATAGACAACAGATAAGAGTTAAAACTTTGCGCAAACTCCGGGCGGAAAACTCTTTTCGGGGGCCAGTTTGGTTAGGCAAATGAAGTGTAATTTCCGATGAGAGCGGAGCCCCCATAACGCTTTCACCGAGCTTACTGGGAGTTAAACGCTCAAGTGGCGCAATTACAGGTTAACTTTGGACTCGATAAGGGTTAAGTGTCCGCCATTACGTCGGCTTTGTTTATTCTATAAGTTAATAACTCCTTCAGTTTGAGAAGGCTTAGCAATTTATTGTTTTCAATTTTGTTGCAGGAAAATAGGGAGAGCATAAGTTCGTAATATCTTACAGGAACTTAGCAGATATGTCCATATCATTACATTTTAATACTTTGATTCATCCAAGTTCAAATCAAAACAATTTTTACATATTTCATAGGGAAAACAAATCAGGAGCGTAATTTTATTATACCTCTTTATGAAACAACACAAATTGTAAGCAAAGCTGTTGACTTTTAATATCTTGGGATTTTTCGGTTATATTGCCTTTGCGGATACTCTTGCCTAGACATACTTTATTGGTTTCAATTTAAAAAAAAATTAAGCATACTTAAATAAACTGTGCAACTTTATATTGAAGTAATTTCCATTTATTTAAGCGGGAAATACAAGCCATACAATTAATTGTTATTATTATTAGAAAAGCAACTATGCTTTCTTGAAGTACATTAATATGTTCTTGCAATATCTCGAGAATGTTTTTTCTATCTTATTTATACTAAATTACGATATCAATTAAAAGATTACGTGAGGCTAGATTACAACTACATTTGTAGCTGTTTTCAAAAGGACTATTCTTCTGTCAATGAAATGTATAATATATTTTTATTGAACTGCAGTAAAATGTAATTTCTTGCATGGTAAAATAAAATTTCTTGTTAAACTAAACTAACTTTGAACTCTATTGGGGGTACTTATAAAGAATCATGTCGAATTTCTTTTATGATTTTATTTTTTTAAAACTGGTTCATCAAATACCATAAACCCAACCAAATAAGTTACTTGAAATTTGTAGGTAAAGTTATAGCATTTTCTCTATGTAAGCCGGTATTTTACGAGCATTCCAATAATTGGTGGTGCCCGGATATGCAATGCCTTTCGGCGTCCAACTCACATCGCTTTTGTTTCGAGTCCTTAAAGCTTTCACTTGGGAATGCTAAATCAGCCTTACGATCATAAAACGTCCATACTTCATTCCGATTCTGAGCCCGATTCTCTTTCGTTGCCCTGGGCACTGCAAGCTCACTAGGTCAACACAAATCAGCATAAGCCACACAACTCCACATCGGACAATAACATTTTTATGTGTTAAGCTTTATGACAAAAGGCCAACACGAATGCGAAGGCAGGAGCCAGTGCACAGGGAAAGCCTCAGTACGTTAAAGTTGCTGCAAGTTGGCATAGAAAGTTTACCGATTTGTTTTGGCCGTAATAAATTCGGACAGCTGTAAGCAAGCAACAAATGGGGAATAAGCAAAACAAACGGTCTCGGCCACTGCAATAGTTCAAAGGAAAAGTCAAGGACCCAGGGGCTCGCTGTTGCTCGTCCGGCACTTGCTCCTTTTTTGCTGCGTTCCCAAGCAGCAAAGGATCAATCTTTTTCCACAGCTGCTCCACATGTTCCTCGTGTTGCGAGTGCCACTGTCAAAAATGTCGAGCTTGTGTAAACGACCGAGCAGCCAAGTGGGCGTCGAGATGTGCGGCTTTCTGCCAGCCACTCGCAGTTAACCCGTTATTTACTCAGGATCTGGGAAAACCTAGCGACATGTAAGCAAATATTATTCCGTTATAACGGACATTTGAAAATGAATAGACCATCTGAACTGTTTAAAGCTTAGAACAACCATTTTTGGTTGTGCTTCCCTAATTTAGTAGCAACAAAGGTTTTGCCTTAACTATGTAATAAATATTATAAAATTTTGTAAATTTTTCTAGAACAAATAAAAGTTGAAAAAGGTATAACCAAAATGCCCTCGTATGTGGAAGCGAGTTTCTAAATGGGTTAATTCCATTCCACATCAACTCAAAAAAAAACGTTTTGTGCGTGTTTCTCAGGCTGCACTTGTTTTGTTTTCCTTGGCTTGTTTTTATTTCGTTAATTTTGTTGTTGAGGCATCTGTTGCCTGGCTTCTGTTTTTCCTGTATCTGTATTTGTATTTGTGGATGTGCTTGTGTTTGTGTTGGCTTGTTTGCCCTAGCCCCTGCCAAGTAAAATAATTTTAAATGTAATTCTCGGATGCGCATACCACTCGGATATGCATCCCATTGGATGCCCTGGCCCACTTGAGAGTGGAGTGTTACTTTTGGCAAATGTCAGAGTGCCTCTACACACACTCCAGATCCACGCTGCCCGTCGAGTTTATTTTTCAGCCCATGAACCCCCAAACTCCTGGCCCGGAAATCCCCCAGCCCCCCCAAACCCTCTTAACCCCTTAACTATGAGTGCACATCTCCTGTTGGCAGGGACATGCATAAATATTATAAAACGTGCTGCTGCCGCAGCTAGGTAAGTGCAGATGCCGGCTGTCTGGCCAAAATGCTTAGCCCGGCCCTTGCAAATAAGCCCACTTGCCGATTGTCTGTCCTTGGGCCTATCTGGGCCCGGTTTTTGGCGTACTCTTTGGCTTGTTGTAAGGAGCTTTCATGGCCGGGCTAACTGGCTTAAACCACTCTGTGCCGGAGGCGGCCATAAATTTCGGCCAAATGCTGGTACAAATCTGCACAATGCTTTATCATTTTTATTTTGATTTGGCATTGAGAAGTTCTCCTTTGTTCGAGCGAATTTTATTTCAAAATGAATACGGCTTTCTTTACACACCAATGTATATAATTTTTGAGCTTTGTCTTCAATTTCCCATTGTTTAATGGGCTTTGGATATGTTTTCATACATTTGTTTTGCTAATAACCCTATTCGCTTGAGACTTTTAATTGAAAAATGTTCATAAGAACACATTAAAAATGTATTGATGGCGGAACAAATACATGGACTCCTTGGCCAGTGGGTGGCTGAGCTCGAGGCAATTAATTGCCAGTTAAATGCAATTAAGTGCAGCACGCAGAAGGATTCCATGAATATATTACGCCCGCGACAGCCGATTTAATCGAGAACAAGGCGATAAACATTAAAGAAACCCGTTTCGAATCGCGAATTAAAGTCGCTTTCGCTTAAGCCGGGATTTGTCATATGCAGAGTCAAATACTTAATTAACTTGCAGTTCCATACGCACTTTTCGAGGACGCGGCGGGGTGCAGGATGTAAGTGGCAGGTGCAGGTGGCAGGTGGCAGGTTGCAGGTGAGGCAATCCGTGCGGCAATCGCGATAAGTGCAACAACAAATGGTTGGCAAATCTGGAGCAGTCGCAAAGTCCACAAACAATGTGCAAAAGGTCGCGCGAGTTGGGGACTTACAAGTTTAATAAAGTCATATACACGCACTCCCGATGGCCAAGATGCCAATACACATAACTGTAAGGATGTATGATGGGTATGTATGTATTGTGGGGCCACGGCTCAGTCTGACTTTTCCGGCAGAAGGAGCGACGAACGAAATGCGTCCGAAATACACCATCAATTTTTAATATCTATTTAACATTTCAATCAGCGGAATCGCAGTGCTCGCCGCTCGATTCGTATGCAAAATTTAATTAATATTTAATTTTTCATTCATTGTATTTCTGTGTTTTGCCTGCAATTTTCATGACGCATCGCGGAGCGCTAATAAAATTAAATGGCCCAAACAACACAGGACCGATCCACTCACACAGATACGCCGGCACTCACACACTCTCACACAGGCACACTCGAGCGAATCAGTTGTGCTTTTGCTTCTTTTTTCGTTTGGCTTGCTTGCTTGTTTTGTGGGTTCCACGCGCCGCGTTTTGCTCCTCCAGCGGATTGGATTTTCGCGTATCCTTGAGCAGAAGACCGTAGCGCCACGTTCCGACACGAATACGAAACTGAGCCACGGCATTGGCAAAAACGCTGCCGAGCTCCAAAATATCCTTTGGCTCGGTCGATTCCATCTCGGGGACTTTTGCGCTCGTCGCGCGAAGAGGTCCTTCGGAGGACCAACCTCGTTTCCACTCAATTACCGAATGAAAGTAAAAATGGCACGAGCTCGGCGAAGAGAGTGTATCGGCAGTTTGAGTTTGTTTTGGTTTAAATTGCATTTAAGGAACTGCCAAAGTGGGCCTATCCCAAGGTCTTTTACATTCTCGTCCTGCCTGCAGGATGATTTTAAATAAGAGACTGCCCATAAGTTGAGTTACTGATTTATTTACGTTGGATATATCTCCATTATGCTTATATTATTGACGGTTCTTTTTATCTTTGCTGGTAGCAAAATGACCGAGACCTATCCATTCTTCAAGTTATGAACCCACCAATCATTTTAAAACCATTCAATTTATCTAAAGTTATCCTGCAACTTTCTGTATTTCTTAAGTATCCATAAAAAAGGACAGCGGACAAGTTTCTTGACGTTTTTAATAAGCCCCTTATAGTAAAAATAATACCAGTTAAGACTCTTATTGACTTAAATATTTATTTTACCTCAAACCCATCTTCAGGCAAACTGAGATAAAAAGTACCCACGAAAGAGAAAATTTCCCAACAAGCTCAAACATTACTCTCTTTTCTACGAGGACCAGCGCCTGCGCTTATTTCAATTTCCAGTCAGCTTATCAGGAAATTATAAGAGTTATTTCCCTTTTGGGATTTATTCGCTTTATTCAGCGCTTTTTTCGTCAAAGAATCCCGTACATTTTATAAAAAAGAATATCAGGATTTAAAACGTTGATCCAATTTGGGGACCTTAAATCATAAAAACATAAGTCAACAGTTATACAAATTTGAATCACTTACCGAATGTTTGAAGATATTGTTACATCTTCATGATCTTCCAAATCTGTAAAATTTTCCAGATAATATTAGGATTTTTTCAATAAAATATGACATATTAAGGAATGAATTTGTATCATATATTCAGTTGCCAACATTTTAATAAGGTACAAAGAGAAGAGGGGCTTTAATTATTCATGCATAGGTGTTTGTTAGTCGAATCTAATCCAACAAATACGATGTAGTCATAATTTCATCCATTATATTCTCATCTGCTAAAGGTCTACAATGTCTTACCCTATCGTGTGCATTCGGCAAAGGTGGTCGAGCCACTCCAGTTCCTGTGGGTCTGTTCCTGCTGGAGGTGGGATTGGATGAGGATGTGGAAGGCCTGGTCCCCTTTATGCTGGTCAGGGGCCTAGGAGCCGACTTTGCTGATGGATTTTCGGGCATTTTTACGGCGCGCTACGAAAATTATCTGACTATTGACAGTAAAATTTCCACATGTTTCAAACACTTGTGTGCTACACAGATTGAATTTAATGTGGTCGCCCACTAGATGCCTAGAAAATCGAATCAAATTCACATAAAGTCTTTCAGAAAGCAAACGAATACCTGTCTGACTTTGAGTCTGACTTCCAGTCACAGGCCAAAGGGCAGTCCACTCATTCGTCAGTCGTCACGGCAACTTAACTGAAGACTCATAAATATACTTACAGCAGAGCTCACACCACTAGTTGCAGACGGATGACAATGATCTATTGCTATTGTTATTATCCCTCAAGGGAAATAGTTAATTACATATATTAAATCAATAATATGTATAATAAAGGTTTTAATGCAATGAATTTCAAAATGATTTTTTGAGCATCGAACGATAGCTGTGGAACAATATTCCAATATTATCACCTTTTAGCATATAACTCCATCTTGATTTTTTGGAAAATCGAAGTTTTGTAACTGCATCGATATTTGTTCAGTTTTAAAATCATCTGCAGTGCCTATTGTCTTTATGGTCGGTGTAAATGGACATTCATCATAAATGTCAGCGCCTGAAATTACGCATAAAGCATAAAGCCATATAAATGGGTCTACTTTAAGGCACACTATGTTTATGTACTTTCGGAAAAACTGACGCACTTGCGTGAAAAATGTCCGCGTCCATGACGGCTCTACCAGCGTAACAGCACAGGCACACATATATTTTTATAAATTAATTTGCATAAATTATGGCATATGAGGCAGGCCAAGTTGAAGCTAGGCCAAAAGCGTTGGCTATTTATCAGGACAGCGCCGCGCCGCTCAAATTCCTCTAAATGTCTGGCTTACTGCTCACGGCTCACAGCAACAATCACTCACTCATTCATTCATTCATTCCATCATTCGGCGCCCATTCACTTCGTTCACTTCATTCCGCCACTCGCAATTTGCATTTTTCGCACGGGCATTGTCCGCCCAGTAAGCCATCCAGCGGTACCCAACGGTACTCTGCCCACTGCCAACCGCCGGGATGGGGTGGAAAAGTGGGCGGGGAGGCGACAAGGGGTGGCAACAACGGGGAGGCGGCAACAATGTTGATTGTCTGCTAAAGAGCATAAAGTCGTAATGGAGTGAAGCAGATAAACATAAAAATAGCATAGAATTGTGGGCACACAAAGGCGCGGGCAAGACGGGAAATGCGAGAGGAAACGGAAAAGCCAACTCGCCGAATGGAAAATGCACGCGTACGCGCAAATGTTATGGCCAATCACTTTATTTCACTTGTTTTCAATTTTCCCCAGCGCACAACTTTTTCACTTTTCACCAGTCCCCGTTTATTTGTGGGTGAAATCACGTAGAGGTCATGCTAATCAGAGAGACAGCTGCCGATACACTCAAAACAATACGTAGTGCGTTTCCTAACTGCCTAAAAGAAGCTATCAACATGTTTAAGAACCAAAGGGAAGTCTATAAAAAATAGGAAATCGCTTCCATTCTTAACAATATTTCTCACTTGTACTTCAGCAGTATAAGGCAATAAGGGCAAAATATGGAATGCTTTCTGTGCCGCCTTTTTCCTCTGTGTAATACCCCCATCAGCACAGGATAACCACAAAAACCATGAAATAATTGAGTCATCAAATGTTTGGCACACCCTTTTACTTTGGTTGCCTTTTGCCACGGCTTTGACAATTAGCCGAACTATAAAATGTTTAAGTTTGAACACCTGGAAAGAAGGAAAACGCTTTCCCCAAATGCCAAAATACTTACACACACCCACACAAGCGCAGACGAGGATACACGCATACATTTAAGCCAATTAGCATTTATGTGCGTCGCTGGCTGGCTGAGCAAAATGCGTTACATTTTCATCAAACGCACGACACTTTGTTTTAATTTGAGCAACCGCACGCACACAAACAAACAGGCAGGGAGACACCCACGCACTCACACACCCACACACCCACGCATACAGTGACATGCTCTGGTTTTCGGTCTCGTCACGGTTTACAGATTTCCGTTCCCAAAGGTCCTTGCACGGGATATAACATTGTTTTGGGCAATTCGCTTTTACCGTGATTAATTTAAATGCACCCCCTTGCCCGACCCTTCTGAAATTTTTATTCCCCGTCACGTGTTTGGGATTCATAAATATCCTGGAAGCTCCCGCGCCGCAATTTTAAATCGAAGTGTTGCCAGAGAGAAGACGACTCCTGCTTTTGGCCAGGGCGCAATTAGCCCCCAATGGCAGACAACGCCTAAAGTTGCCGTGCTAATGTGGAATACCCTTGACTTGGCTGTTGGGATTAGCCGAGCTGTAAGGAGCCGGAATCATTGTGCGTCTGGAATTTATATGGGAATCGTAATCATATTTGAATTTTATGGGCCAGAATAGGGAAGTGAAGCACGACACACCAAACACCCATAAACTATGATTATAATGAGCGGGTGTACAAAGCAGGATTTCTATTTTACATCTTAATTATACGTTGGTAAATACTCCTTTTTATGCACTGCAATAAATTGGAGCATCAACTAACTTATTTTAAATGGAATATTCGATTTTATTTTGCATTATATATTAATATATTTGAATAGAAGATATCTATGCTAAGTGGATCGCTATTTCGCACTGATTGATAAATGTAATTATTTATATTAAATACCTTAAATAATGTTCAGAAATGTAAGCTTTGTTCAGTGAACTCATTACGATCCCATCTGTCGGCCAACTCAGTGCAGCCAAATCGAAAATCGTTGGTTGCTCCGTGCAAGCACTGAACTGCATTCGGGCCTGGTTATCCAATCCGTTTTCTCACCTCAGGTGTAAATCAATTTAATTTTTGGCCACTGGAAATCCAGGCTGAGAAGTGGATGCGGGGATAGGTACATGTGCACATGTCCAGATAGCATTACCTATCTGTTCCAGAGTGTGCGTGTAGGGCTTGGGTTTCCCGAGTGCGTGCAGCTACCTATATGATCATGCATCATAATCCAAAACCCAGGACTCGCACGCACACCCTCGCATACGGACACCCACACTCAGATACACATCAGTTGCTTTGTAATTAATTACTTCACACATTGACGCCAACCAGCTTCGGGTGCTGGTATTCCCAGCTCCACTCGACAGACAACAACCTCCACAAATGTAAAGTTTACTCTCTGATTCCGATGGTGCCGATGCACCGTGAAAAAATTAGCCATCCAAGTATAGTTTTCTTTACGAGTTCTGAAAATTCGTAGCTCGAAGCAGCGGATTGGGAGCATCAATTTCTGGTCTTCCTACACAAACACTACTGCTTTTGAGTGCATATAATATATGATACAATTTGGCAAGCTAATAAAAACGCACAAGGAGCAGGGAGCTGTCTTATCAGATACTAAAGAATTCGCGCTATTCTGTATTTGTTGTGAAATGTGTGTCAGTATCTCGCAGATATTTCCATACTTTTCTTATCAGCATACCTTTCTCAGTTTAAACGTATTGCAGGATTATAGTATATTTTTTCTGAGTGTGTGGCTGTGGCTGTTGTTGCTGTTGCCGGTCTTGCTAACTAATATTGTTACCAGCTTTTGGATAGTTAGCTGCATGTTTGGTTTGCTGCTCCTGCCGCTCCCCTCCGTTGTTCATATCGTAAATTATGTGCCATTTATGCGGCATTGGCTTGAAATGGAAATTTGTCCCATTTGTTGCTCGGCGAGACACTTGAGTATTCATATGGGAATGGAAGCGCCTGGCCCGTTGTTTGGCATTGATTTATGTGACCGAGTAAATTTGGCTAAATATTAAATGAAACGTTAAGCTCGAAATTATCTTTCCCGGAATGTTGCCCTCGGGCGGGAGCGAACTTCATTTGACTTATAATAAGGGGGTAACCCGCTCTGAAGCCTGAGCGAATGGTGGTGATGCCCTCAATTAGGCCAACAAAAGTTGGGTTGCAAATTGAGTTAGCGCTTCCACGAGCTGCATTGCCGTGCATTCGAGTGGGTCCAAGAAATTATATAAAACATCCTAGGAAACGGCAACTGTGTAAGGTGAGAGCGGTTTGTTTGCCATTTTAATGAGCCAGAGCCAGAAACGAAGCTAAAGTTGGAGAAAGAGCCTGATTAGGGGGGAACTCGCAGCGCAAGTGGCTTAATTATGAGTTGGAATTAGTTTGGCTTAAACGCAGCGCACCCTATCACATTACGCGCCGCACATGCGAGCTCTCTAATTAAACTTTCATGCCAAAAAGTTGCGCATTTGATTATGCAGCTGACCAATAAGTGCAATCATGTTGCAGCGGCCACGGCAATTAACTGATGGCGGCAAGGGCCGGGTGTCGGGTGGCCGGCAAACAAACTGTTGGCTTAAACTCAAAAGCGGCAACAATTTATGCGGGCCCTGCCACAGCGAGTTGCGCGGCCAAAAAACAACAAAATAGCAAAGCAGCAAAGCAGCAACCAAAAAACCAAAACGACAACATAAACAACTCGCATAGGAGCATTTGGCCAGTTGGCTGTCCCATCGCCACTTCACGTACATTGTGGTTACCACATTGCAACCGAAACAGCCAACAAATAGGGAACTTTTTCTGCAGCGGTCGGGAAAACCCTCCACGTTCGTGTCCGTGGTATGCAAACATTTTGAACAAATAGTTAACTAATATTTCGAATGACGTTGCTTTGCGCAAACCCTTTTCCGCATCGAAAAATATCTGTTCAATTTGCAGCTATTCAGCTCGGGCCATGATTCGCCTTTCACCTCTTGCTCACATTCAAATTCTATTCAACACTTTTGTATCCGAAAGGTATACATTTCGTATTTTCATGTAGCACAGGGGTTGGGGGAGGGGCAGCTAGCTGCAAGTAAATTGCTTTTAAATTTATGAACAACACTTGCAATTAAGAAGGCCCGCTCTGATGATTCGACTTCTTTAAAAGGCCACCATGAATCTGCTCTTCTCCTCCGCGGCCAGCTGTCTTCAAATGTTCCACTAGAAGTATTTTCACACAGCAATTTTCAGACTAGCACAAGTGCCGGGCAGCAGGAGCAGGAGCAGCAGGAGCAGCAGCAGCCGCATCAGGAGATGAAAAAACGAAAACAAAATATTATGTAATTTTACATTCAAGTGAGCGGAAAATATAAATAAGCAGCAGGTGCTCATTTCCTGTTCCGCAGCAAACATGGTACAGTCAGCATACAAGGACTCGCACACCAGCTGCCCGCCATGTCCTGGCCCAAAGGACATGGGCGGCCAGCGGGGAGGGGCGACGCATGCACGTGAACTATGGCCAAAACACTCGGCCACTGAGAAGAAACTCGGCACTTGCATAATTTTGCTTGGCATTCCAGCTCGGAACCTCCTACTCTAGAATGCATGAAGTGTGTGATTCGTTATTATATTATTATTATTATGTTATGTATGTATGTATTATATTACAGTATTAAGTTGTTTTAAATTTTTTAGTAAACATTTCAAAACAAATTTCGAAAGACATACAGCATTTCAAAAAAGTTATTTGAAAGTTATGATGAATATGTGCAAACATTATTACCCAGAAAATAATATTTTGTTCTTAATTCTTTATTAAAACTTTCTTGATACCCTTAGGGTGTTCAGTTTTTTTGAACACTCAGGCACAAGCGAAATTTCCCGCAGTGTACGATGCCCGAACCCAGTTTGTGTTTCTCGAGCGGAGAGCTGCGAGTGCGACGAGTTCATTTATATAAATGCTTCATGGGGGGCGGGAGGTGCATGGGTACGTCTGAGGGCGTTTGCCACGCCCACGTTGTAATGAGCCCAGAGCAAAAACTAAACAACTTCAAAGTGGACAAAGGCAATTACTTTGCCAGGTGTCAAATGTGTGTGCGTACCAGTGTATGAGTGTGTGTGTCGGGTGCTCCTGCGATGACGACAGGTGAGTCCGTTGAGTACCTGTACCTGGTCAAAGTCTATAATTAACAAATGATTAATTATGCATGACTTTGGCGCCTTCGCTCGTTATCAACACGCCCACATCACTTTCGGTCCCCCCCAGCCACTCATCCATCCAAACCATCCACCACCCACCGCCCACCGCACCCTTTTCCGGCGTCCGTTTCCTGTGGCACCTTTGTAGTTTTCCGCAAACTTTCCGTAGCCTTTGATTCATTAACATTTTGGAAATGTGACTCCGCCGCATTTTCTATAAACTCCGACTCATATTAGGTCCCAGTCTCTTTTAGCCAATCTAAAGCAGGCCTAATGGCCTGGCCAGGTTTACGATTGCGTCTTGTTTTCCATTTGGCCGCCGGCTTATTTACATAGAACATGAGAGCAGGCAGAAGTCTCTACACAATTTGCATACGATTGCAACAAGTTTAGGAAGGGGAGAGCGTGTGACAGGACTAGGGATGGTGGTTTTGAGCTAACCTATCTATAAGTAAATCATAACGTTGTTTGTATAGTAGCCTAAGGTCACACGCATTGTCCTTTCTAAGAATAATATACATGTAAATGTTAGATAATGCATATCGTCTTCTTAGTAAATAAGGAGGTTACAAAACTCATTAGCTTGAAATCTACGTATACCTAATAGTTATATAATAAATAACTAACTATAAATAACTATATTATTCAACGCAAGACAGGACTTTATAAGCGAAAATCACGACCACTCACGAATCCATCCCCAATGAGAGGTGATGGCCCCCCGGGAAGGACATAATCAACCTACCGCTGGGACATATGTATGTACATTGCATTCGGATTGGGTTGAGCCGACACTACCATGTCAGGCGGTAACAAGTCGGACACACAGACATTAAACTATGGAGGTTAATTTGACTAGGGCCGCCGTTTGTGGCCGCCGCTGCCAGATGAATCGCCATGGGCTGACGTGGACACAATGCGGAGCACAGTGCTCCAGTGCTCCAGTGCAACAATGCTGCAACAAAGACAAAGGATATGCCGGAGTATATGTGTTCTTGTGGGTGAGTGCATGTTTTGAAATCTAAGCAGGCTGGACTGTTTTGTATTCCTATTCTCTGCGATATATGTGTCGGGCAATAAAATGTCTTCCACTACAAGTTGCAGACTGGTCCGCTTTAAGGCGCAACGGTGCGTATGCGCAATTATTAAACGCAGCATAAGGCCATTTGCCAATGCAACACGATGCAACTGAGCATAATTGCTGGCAGGATCCTCTTTCCACTCCCCGCTACCGAAATGTTTTGTCCGTCGATGTTGAAGCTATTAACATTTACTTGTGCCGGGTGAAAAATGCGCGCCAAATGAACCTTACAAAAAACAGGAGTAAAACAAACAAGAAAGTCAGTTGACTGCAATAAGTAGAAGTGCTTGTACTCTTAGCTAAACTGCAAGTCTAAAATTGACAGGCTAAATATTTTGTTGATCGTAAAAATATTTATTGTTTTTTTTGTTTCTAGTTAAAAGGTAATAAAGCGTCTGCATAAAATATTATTGGTTGTGACGTATAAACGTAAAACGTATGTGATTTGATCTTTAAAACGTTGTACAAAAAGTTTATTCTAGATGCATGGCCAGTGAAAATGTTTATTTATCCGTCCCCTAAGCCCCAAATAGTTTTTCTGATAACCAAATTGGATCCAACATTTGGCAATCTTTTCCATCATCATTAGCGAAACCCGCGGCTCCTTAAACCGTAATAAATCCTTGTGGTCGCCACCATGAAACAAGAGTGCGCTCGATTTTAAACAATTTTTCGGCTTCTCGCTTCTCAACTAACCGGGCATGCAAATCCGATAACTGCAAAAATAAAAGATGTGTGTAAAAGGATAATAAAAATCGGCGCAATACCAGACACTGCACAACATGGCCGGTTGCAGTAGCAGTCCTGGTGGTGCTGGTCCAGCTGCTGGTGGCGGTGATGGTGATTTGGTTTTCGACCAAGTAAGGGCTGATTGCTCCCGGCCTTGTGACCGAACCAAACCAGCCGAACCCATCCATAGCTTTTTGTAATGCCTCAATTCAGTTACTTCGCTGCAGTTGCTGTCGCTTTTCGAAGCGAAAGTGTCTCTGTTAGCGAACACTGAGAGAAATCTCATCTGAGATGTGAACACAGGTTATGAAATATCTGCTAATGCCTTGAATATACTATGGATATACACATCGTAATATATATTATATGTGATTCACTATGGATTTTTTAAAAAGTGGTTGTGCATATAGCATCGCTAGAGCTATCAGCACAAATTTATGGAAATTATTCGGATTTAGACTATTATACAAAATCTTGTATATTTTAATTGTTTGTAATTAAGGCAACTGCATAATATAGAATTTATTTACAGATGGATCTGGACACTAGACACTAGTGTGGTAGTATCATAGACTTTTGGTAGACATTTTTTGCCAGTGCGCCGCATTTCTGGATGGCACACTAATTTGATTTTTTATACAAATCGAGCAGAATTCGCGCTCTTATTTCGTTATCGAGTTTTGTTTGTTAACGCTTAGCTCGGCGATTTTCGCGTTAGCTTGTCCACTTTTCGCTTTCGCGTTACATCGAAAACAATTTTGATCGCCGTTGCAGCGGCGTGGTGACAGAAATTTGCATCCAATGTCAATTTATGCAAATCCCATTGCCAGACCTGCCGCCACTTGCGGATCCTTCGCCAGAAGACAAGACAAAACTGTGGCCAATTGTCGAGTTATATGCTAATTATACGGTCATTGCGACTAACCTAAATTTTTCGCGAGGCGAACACGGCACGGCAAAATTTAATTCCGTTTGAATTACTTTTGCCCGGGAAACGACAGGAGTAAGTTGTGAGCGAAAGGCGAATGCAAAAGGAGGAGAATCGGGCAAATATGAATGGGCCGACCGAATGGTCAGGTCAGGTCAGGCCGGGATGGTGCTGATGGGGCTCTCTGCGCGGGACGTGGCCAACAAAACGAACAATAGAGCGTAAAATAAGTGCAAAGGCAGCGGGACGGCGTTTAGCGAAGAAAAAGAACTTGGCCGGCGCAAACGCGGAAAATCCAACGAAATGAAAAATGAACAAAGTGCCCTAATGGCAGGGCACACGGCCGCTTGTACTCATTTCAAAAAGTACAAAAAACACAAAAAAATCACAAAAAATACGAGCATGGAAGGGAGCCGGAAGGGAGGAAGGCAAAAAATCAGCTTCAATTGAACAGTTAAACTTCCATTAATTGTGCGCCCGGTCAGCGCCACGTGGCCCAGACTCCTTCCGCCGCCCAATCCGGTCCAGTCCAGTCCGGTCCAATCCAATCGCAATCGCATTCCATGCCAACTGTGTCAGTTTCGAATTACAAATGCATGGACTGCTTACCCAAACAGGTCAGCCTGCAAATTCGCGGTGAATTGTGCATTGGAAGTGGATGAAGGCGACGCCTCGGGGGCGAATCAATTAGATGATTGTATCATTAGGAACAAAAACAGGCGCCCAGGAAATTAACCAACATTTGGGCAGCTAATTGGCTGCCTAAATGGCTCAAGCTGCTCGTGTGGAAATCCATTGAGGGTCCTGCTCCGAATCCAATGAACCGCACGGCGTAAAGTGTCGTCTTCCACACTCCATTGAAGGCTGTCAAAAAATTTTCAATTTACCAAATTAGTCCGGCAGATGTGTGGGCTCGAAAACGGAAGGATCCCAGGACACAGGACGAAAAGTGCTGCCGAAAAAATGTACGTTTTTAAATGCCTTCAAGTGAATGAAGTACTTTAAGTTTAAGTACACGGTAAAGAGCATTTAATTCCTAAAAAGGCAATCGTCATAACTATAATTTCTTTTATTAAAGCATTTTACGCTACTATTCTTGTTTGGTCAACTACATTTAAAAATCTTTGACTTTCATTCGCTAGCGTTTTTACATAGGTTTTTTTCCAGTGCAGTGAAGGGAAGGAAAGGAAATTAGTATTAAGTGAAATGTAATGATGACAACGCCAACTGAAAATCGCCAGCTGACAATAATGAGCTGGCCGGCACAAAAGATACCGCTTTCCTTAAGCTCCTTTCGACAATTACAGAGATGGGGGCTGATACGGGAAAACCATCGGCGCAGTTAAGCGCATTTTTCCAAGCGAACTTTTCACTCAAGCGGCGGAGAAAAATGGAAACCAATACGCATAAATAATAAAAAGAGCATTATTGTGGGCGGGGCGGCGGCGAGGGCGCAAGTGAAAACATAAATCATTGACTCTGAAATGAAAAGCTTTGCGCAACAAGTCGTCGAAACAATAAAAAACCAAACCCCACCCTAAATCCTGCGCGGAAACCCAACTCTGTCGGTTCAAAGGTGCCGGCGAACATTTGACCGACAGGAATGAAATATATGTTAAATTGAAAAAAAATTAGAATTAATGGCCATGGAAATGTAATGCGGGCAAAAGAAAAATTTGAAGCGCCAGAAATATGAGGAAAATACCTTAAATGGAATTTTATTTCAATGTTTCGATGTAATAACCGCAGGGGATGGTCCTTAAATTGCATTTTTACCCCTACCTTAAGAACATCATACAAAAGCTGGCAACTGAATACGATGAATACTTTAAGCTGATGAAACTGCAATGGGCTTTTCACAAATTGTGACTAATCGATATGAATTTACTCTTAAATTTTGATTGTAACAAATAACACTGCTGGAATGGTGTCCTGCTGACAGTCACTTTTTTTGCTTATGGATCTTTTCACTACAATAATCCGCGTACTCAATTAAAGCTTTTTTAAGAAGCATGTCATTTAGCGTCGTAATTATTTGTTTTTATACAAGTTTTTGCCATGGCGCAAACAACTCTTGACTTTCTGTCTGATGCGAAGTGATTGATGCCCAATAAGATATTAAACCTGGCGATTTTTTGCTGCTCCGGAGCCGAACTAATGACTCCCAAAGCCCCTGACCGGCTTAAACATTTATTTAAATGTTTTTTTCGCAGCTCTTGGCCTCTTTTGACAGCGAATTGAAAGCAAAAAGCGCAAAACAGCAGCTCGCATGTAAATGCCGCAATGTAACACGCTTGTCGGCGTCAACAAGCCGACGAAGTTTACGCATAATTTTATTTACACACGGTCGCAGGCACACAAGCGTACACTCCTTCACAATGCGTGTAAATTATGTCAAAAGCGAGTGTGCGTGTGTGTGTGTGTGTCGTCCTTTGTGTGGCCCGTTTTTTGCAGCACACTTTTCAGCGCATTGAGCGTTTCCCTTTTGGCAGTCGGCAAATAATTGAAAGCTTAGCTTGCATGCACAACTCGCCTACGTTTATTACTCGACAGCTATTGAAAACTAGCAGAAACTAAGCTACCACATAAATAGAGCGGGGTCGGCAACGGGTGGTCCACGGGCCATGGAACTGGAACTGGGCTGGAAGGTGGGCCAGGTGTTCACGGCAAGAAGTAGTGCTGCAAAGAAGGCATTGGGAATTGGGTCTCAGCTTAGAAGGATTTCGGCCGCACTCGCACCTTGGGATCGGCCTTCTTCCAGCACTGGTGGAACCACCAGGCCTTGTGGCACAGCGTATCGCCCTCCGGATGGACGCAGCCCTTGGACATCTCCATCAGCTTGTCGCGCATGGAGAGCGGGACCGTGGCGAAGAGCTTCTCCAGATGCACGTCCCCATTGTCGTCCACCACTTCGATCTCGTGGAAGAAGCAGTTCATGTAGCACTTGAGCTTCTCGTCCTCGTGAATCTCCCCATCGCTGAACTCCTTGATGGCAGCTGGAGATGAAGTGAATTGAAATTTAAACTTGGGCTGCCACAAGTGCACAGTTTTGGACAGCTTCATTTAGCCAATAACCACCACATTGGCTTCTGCCAATCCGTAATGATTATATTAGAAATTATTCATTTATTCAGATAGTTGTGCGGTAGGTCCTACAAATGTATATGGATAATTAATACCGAAATACTGTTTTTACTTTAAAATAATCCAACTTCTTGTGACCTATTCATTTGTTTTTAAATACCCAACGTTTAATGCCAGATGAATGCGAACTTAGCACATGGCTAAGGGTTCATAAGAACCCCCTCCTCGCGATTGCTGCAATTATGGGCTCACTTTCGGGCGAGGACCATTGCCATTTGCTACTCACCCTCGGAGACGCCCGTCTTCTCCACACACGCGTCGTGGAAGGGCTTGGCCATTTTCAGGATGCCCGGCGGTGGATACTGCAATTAAAAATTGTTGCTTAAGTGGGCGTGGCAGGGCGGAGGCGCAGCAGTGCGGCCGGGCACTTCATTAACCCACGTTCTCGTCACGCTGCGCCGCAGCCGGCGGCAGGATCAGCGCTCCGCTGAGCAGCGACAAGGCGATTAAAAGGACAGACGCACTGACACGCCGACCAAAGCCATTCAAAGCCATTTTAATGTGGCTCTTTCCGTTTCGCTCCTTTCCGCTGCTGCGTGGTCCTTCCTGGTCCGTCCGTGAAACAGCAAAAATTGTGCCCTGGCTCGGCCTTGTTTGCGAGCTCTGAATAAAACAAAAACAAGCTCTGGAAAAAAATAAACGAGAAACGTGGAACGTGAAACAAAAGCGGCGATGCATAGCGGAGTACACGGCACAGGACGAGGGCAAGCGTCGGAAGGACAAGTATGAGAAACAGAGTAAGGACGAGGATGTGGATGAGGATGCAGATGCTGTTGACGACGATGTGCCACGCGTGACAGCTGGACAATGACAATGGGTGCGGCACTATGTGGGTACACTGGGGGGAAAGCCCCATTAAAAGACAACAATGAAATTCCTTAGCCCAGCTGGCTCCGTTCTCCGAATGGCGCCCTTTCTCTAAATTAGATTCCTAGAAATACAACAAAATCTGAACATATAATTGCATTTATATGAGAGGCCGGAGAAATGGGAAGAGTTATGAAACTATGCAGATAACAATTATGTGTGCCATGAAATAAATACACATGTTTTAAATTTATTAACTCATTTGAAGAGAACTCTTGTGAGCAATGTGAGCAAATGCTATATTACATTAAATACCAAAATAATATTTTTTCGTTTGAAGTTTACTTAGAGTGTAAGAGCGTGCTATCCTAAGCCATAGAATGTTTCCTTTTCTTGTACTTTTTATATTTTGTATTTTTGAAAGCCATGAAAACCTAAAAATATCATTTGTTTCTCGCCAGCTCAGCGCACGCCAAATTAATTCCAGCGGCTGATGGCCGAACAAAAAGCGACCGCCAAAACGGAAACGGAACTGTGCCCGAGACGTCAGCGAGTCGTCACAAGTCCACAATTGTCGTGTTCCGTCTGACAAACACATGCCCACGTGGCATGCCCCGCTCCGCTCCCTGGAATCCCTCGTCCAGGTCGACGGTGATATATTGCCTAGCTAAGGATTCAAGGATTCGAGGATTGCTTATGATGTATGTGGGAGGCAACTGGCATTTTTCACAAGCCAAGTGAGATTCACTTTTTATTTAAAACAAACTCAACGGGTTTCTTAATGAATGTAGGCACACCGATAGCCACATGTAAATTTCTCAAAAAGAACATAAAATTGTAAAACGGTGTACAAAAATGCATTTGCTCAAGTCTTAAGCAGTGAATACGTTTAGTGTGAATATTTGAATATTTAATACAGATCGCAGAGAGCAGAACAATACATCGCGGAAGTAGGATATTGAAATATTTCAAGATAAGTAAGATATTTAAAGATAATAAGTACAAGTTCGTTTTCTTTTTTGAAAGTATACTCCAAAATTATACAAATTATTTATTTGGAAGTAGAATTGGCACTGAAAAGTAGTATTTTATGCACTTATAACCGATCCTCCCACTTTTGCGCCGGATGCCAGGGTATCAAAATATAAAATTTCCCATTCGCTTGCTTCTTTTGAAATTGTACAACCGAAATACGCAAAACAAAGACTTCAACTTGTGCACAACTGTCACTTTTGTTTCATCAAATGTCAACGCAACAACCGAAACAAAGCCACAAAACGACATTCGCCCCTCGACTCACACACACACACACACACGCACACGCACACACTGGCACAAAAATGGAGGACGAATGAAATTACAGCAACAGCACATTTTTGTAGTACGAGTATGAATGGAGGTTTGCTCGACTGCGAGTACGTATCGCAGTTGTGTGCGGCAGGAACGATGGATGGTTTTTTAATTGCCATTTCAATTTTCGTGTTGCAACGCGTCGTTTGCCTATGCCTGGGCAACCTTCGACCTCCCATTCGCCTTCGTCCTGGCCACCTCGGCCCCACTCCCGGCAGGTCCTTTTCCGTTCAGGAACTGGCAGCTGGTCCTTCACCCTACCGTTCGCTTTTAGCAGAAGTAGTTATGGCCAGAACTCGATACTGCACACACCCGACACGCAAGAATTGTTTGACAACCGCAGTCACAATTGAATTTGCTTTATTGCCGTTTGCAGCGTTTGGCTTTTATATTGATTTTGGCCAAGTTCACAAGACCACAACTGACTGCCGCACTCAGTTATCGGGCCAATTGGCGCTTCATGCCGAGCCGAATGTCTCTATAATGGCATCGCCCATATAAGTGCAGGTCGCAACTCGGGGCCACGCCCACTGGCGTGTCTCTAATCATTAGGCGGAAAATTCCAGAGTACACTCAGAATGCCAGAAGCCAGCAAGTTTCACTTTCAAATGGGTCGCAAGGCGGTCTATCGTTTACTATTACTCAATGAATTGAGCGTTACAAAATGCATGATACTATGACTTTTATTAATGCATTCTTTCACCGAGTAAGCAAGCGAGTATTTAATCCTGAATTAACTATAACAAATGACGTCAGTGTATAAGCGCTGGCATTACAAACTTTTGCGAGTGTAAAACGGTTAGTGGGTCAACCATTGCAGGCTAAATCAACTTCCGAGGCAGACGAAGCGAAAGAAATGCAAAACGGAAAGTTCCTGGCTGCAAAAGTAATCAAGGTAAAGCAATCCCCACAATGGCCAGTTGGGGCTTTTGTTGTCAATCCGGGCTAGACGGACAGATTTGGTAAGTAGCTCAATATCGGAGGTTCCTTCCTGAGTGGAAATCCACTTGAACTTCTTCGAATGAAGCAGATGCTGCCTTATCTAAACAACCAACAGGTAAATCAAGTTGCAAGTGACTGGGTGAAATGCAGGTCGACTAAACCAATTTTCTTCTCAAATTCGCTTGCCTTCTCGAATTTCTTAATTTTAACAAATTTTTAATCCTGTACAAGGAAGGAGTTAAAATAGCGCAATATATTGTATTTTACCAAAATGATTCATAGGACAGCTACATTGTCTTTATATGCATTTATTTAAAATTAATATAATTCAATTAAATGTTAATATAAATGTTAATAAGTTCCGTATACCATTTATTTATTTTAATATTAAGCCCAGCTCACCAGTCCCAAAAATATATGTCTTCAAATATCTTTAATTCTAAAAAGTTTAGACCAAAAAGTAGTGGACAGGATCAGCCTTCTTCCAGCATTGGTGGAACCACCAGGCCTTGTGGCACAGTGTGTCGCCCTCAGGATGCATGCAACCCTTGGAAGCCTCCATCAGAATGTTCCTCAGCTTTTCTCCCGGAATGGCGTTGAAGAGCTTCTCCATGTGGACATCCCCATTGTCGTCGACCACTTCGATCTCGTGGAAGAGGCAGTTCATATAGCACTTGAGGGCCTCGTCCTCATGAATTTGCCCATCACTGAACTCCTTGATGGCCTCTGTTAATAAATTTGGTATTAAAGATTTTAGCGTTTTTGAGTACAACATACCATCAGTCACGCCGGTTTTGGGAGCACAAATGTCATGGAAGTGCTTGGCCAGTTTTAGAATCGCCGGCGGAGGCCACTGGAAAATATTGCGAAAATTATAAACCAAATGGGAAAACCCTTGTTAAGGCCAGAAAGAACCTCTCCATCGCGCCTTGGTTCCTGGGCAGCGGCACAGCCAATCAGAAATAGTATCAGTGGGTATTTGACCATTTTGAAACTACAATGAATCGCCGGAGGGCTGACACGGCCCTTTTATGAGATTACTGGGGCTCCATTTCAATATTCAACGCCGTGATGACTGTCATTAGAAAACGCACACTAATTGCAGGCTGCCATTTGCAGTCGAATCGCATTGCGAATCCATTTGGCAGCACGCAAAGCAAATGAATAAATGAATAAATGACAGCCCGAACAGAGCGGCAATTGATAGCCAGCTGCCAAATGGAGAACTAAAAACTAGAAACACACAAATTAAGCCATGATTGTATGTGGCCGGGACCTGCAATTTTTGAGTGTCATCCCCAACACGCCGAACTGGTTCATTGCGATCAGAGCCCTGTGTTCGCAATACTTTATTTTTGTGGGCGTGGCAGCACGCACACATTACGAGTGTACAGGCGGCCCTTACTGTGTGGGCGGAAACATGTCATAAAAGTCAAATATCGCTCTGCCAAAAAACGTATGTCAAATTCAATTCCAATTTGCGCTTCTTTTGACACGCCGACATCAACGAATTCGCGTAGACAATGGGGAATATTTGAAATACCGAACGTAACTCAATTGCCTCGAAGTCGAGCACTGAAAGGTGGCATCAATCAAAGTGGCGCCTGGAAATATATTACCTTTTTTCAATCACAGCTAGCTGAGGTTGTAAATTAAAAGTGAATGAATATTGCTTTGGGTCATAAATATGTGTGGTTTAGTTTGAAGGAATAGAGGACACCTTGAATTTAAAGTCACTGGTATATAGCATATTCATAGTATAGCGTTCTTTGTTAGAATTAAGTACTCAGCTAAAGATTGATAATGTGAATCCTTTTGAACTAGTTTGTTATCATTTGTACAAGCATTAAGACAAGAAAGCTGTTGAAATGTCGCTTCAAAAAGTACAAAACTAATTGGTAGATTCATAGTTCTACTGCTTTATGAGTTTGCTGCTGGCTCCTTCATGCCGCTGTTCACTAATAGCAAACATATTCCAGAGCCGAGCACTTCAATCATCCATGAAATCAAAGCAATTTCTATGCGCGGCTCTCAATCAGCAATGCAAGCGCATCCGCGGAACTCGTGACCCGATGCAGCAGCAACTGCAGCAGCCACTGCAATTGCAGTGGCAACAGCAACAGACGCAGCAGCAGCATCAACTGCAGCAGCAACATCAGCTGCTGTGCCATGGGGGATGGGGCAATATAATTATGAGGATGCAGCTCGCTTGCAGCTGGCTGTCAGCCACATATTAATTTTATTATGACGCCATTAATGCTTGTCGATGCATAAAATTATAGATGCGCTCTTTAGATAGCGCTAATTAAATAATTAAATATGCTTTGGGTCATTGCCAGTCGGCCGATTTATGAGCGCCATCGATCAGGCGCGACAATTATGCAATTCCAGATGGCAACAGCTGGATAAAATGTATTAAACATTCTCACTTGTTTTATTCATTACAGCTACCCTTTTCTTCTAAACGCATTGCATGCCAGGATGCTATTTGGAAAACGCTGTAATACAGCACAAATCCCAAATAAGCCCCAGCTTTGTATCGCCTTCCGGGAAAAATAATGCAACAAAGTAGTTCGTTATCCGCTTTTTGGTAACTGCAGCAGCAATGGCTCACCTTGCTCTTAGGTTATGAAAGCTGAAAACATCTTTTGTACATCTCTTATCCAGATGATAATGCACCGTAAGAGATGACGAGCCAATTCTTAAAACGAAGTTATTTGCAGAAGCGTACAAAAGTCTTGTTAAGAAGTAAATTGAATTAAAGATAGAATTGATAGTAGCTTTCTTCTTTTTTATGAGCTACCTAAGACTTAACTTTATCATCCTGCTTTCATACTTTGTAATTTTGTTTGATATTAAATTCATGTTTTCTTACAGTGTACAAGCATGGAGTTAAATATTTTCCCCTTTGACCTTTCTTTTGTCCTTTAAAGATGCTTAGCTGGCATGGTGACGAATAACCTTACATCTAAAGCCCTCCCAGTTTATGCCGGGAAAAGCACCTCCTGTTGCTCTCTTATTTCCTTTAGTGCACATCAGCTGAGTTGCTGAGATACTTAGATAACTAAACTCCAAAATAAGAGAAATTTCAAAAGTGCATTGCGATTGCCTGAGCAGATATCAAGCTAATATTTTAATCCAATGAAGCTGGCTTGTTACCCAATTCCGGAGCAGCAAAAATGCCAAAACTAAGGTTGACGACATCTGACAGAACCTGTGGCCACACGTGACTGCGATGGGAACCGGTAAGCCAAAAGCTTAAGTAGCTGTAAGCCGGCTATCGATGCACGTGAGTGGCAGGGATGTCGGCGACTTAGTGGCTCAGAGGCCATCACGTGCCGAGCCAAATTGAAAGACTTATGACCGCTGAACCCGCTGATGCCAAGCGGCTTTCATAACAGGAACCGCTAAAATTAACCTCCGCCTTTGGCAATCAAATTCCGCTCTCCAAGGCGCGAAAAGGCATAACGCGATAAATGGCAGCCGGAGTAATCATACGCCGCGTTGGCCCGCGGTCCAAGATGGCGCAAACAACAGTTTCAAAAATTCTGCAGGGGAAACGAGGTTCTTGCATAATTGATAGCCCCTATATATTACTAAGAATTCATAAACTTGAAATAAAGAACTGTTTGTAAATAGAGGTCATAGCATTAATACTTTGACCATTCAGTGTATTCAATCAGCTTGTGATTTAACGTACCCCGTTTTCCCTCAGTGCAATACATGGAAATGGCCAAGAGCCATGAAACAAACGGCGGACTACGGCAACAAGTTAATTGCAATAACAACAGGAGAAGCAACTACAACACGCACAGAGCCATTAAAAATAATGCGAGCTAAAACAGAGCCCTTCTGCCCCTCCGCACTCCGTCGCCTTGAGCACCATCATTTGTCGCACACGAAACGCGTTAATTATGGCCATTGCAGTTTTCCCCACTTTCCCGCCGCTGCTTCCACACCCACCGACTTTTCCGCCCACAGCATTCATTAATTACTATGCAAGCTAAGCGCCTGGCAAAAGTTTTGGACAGGACCTCTCGCATACTTTGACATGCAAGCGCAAAGTGTCAAATTAATTTTTAATCGCCGCCACCCGAATGTTGGCAAATAATAGATTTAGATGGCTGGTGCGTTGTAATTAAAGTTTTCGGCATCTGGCGCCGCAGTTAAAGGAGGGCCAACTCCAGGGGTCAGCTCATTTGGGCCGGCATGTGTGGGCGGGCTGGGCTCCGAGCTCCATCGTCCTTCCATTTTCATTATGCACTGTTTGACTTGGGCTCAGTCGGCGCTGTCATCGGCATCCTGGCCACCAGCTCCGGGCCATAATAATGCACTTTAATGCGGCAACAGCAATCTATTGACATTTGACACTTGCAAATTAAACGCTCGCAGGCAGCATCAGCCGTAGAAGGCCCAGTTGTCTGCGCTGTTGTTTCGGTGTCCTGGCTGCACAATTTATTGACACCTTATTTGGCAACGCACACACACACTCGCACGCAAATGGCACAACTCGTTTGCGGTCTGCACTTGCAATTTACATGTGTAATTTTTTGGACCGGCCCAGGCATGAAAAGTTGCCGCTCGTCATCGGTGGTGGCTGGGACCGCAGGACTAGGATCTCACTGACAGCTGGACGACAACTTCGTTAGGCGGGCTGCAGTCCGATCGAAAACTACACTGCGGAATCGAGTTTAGAAGGGAAAGTTCACTCAGTCCATCCACTCGCAATCGAAAATTGAAATAATAATTCATTAGGTAATAAACTTGGATTTTATTAGCCGCAATAGCCGGATTATATACTTTTTATTGCCCAAAAAGTGTTTTTTCCGACAACTAAATCTACTTTTAATGTCTGTAAACTTTAGCAATAGGATAATCAAAGAATGATTTGTCAGCTTAATTTACTTCGATGCCAGCCTAAAGATACAAATCCCTTTTAGAACCAAATACTAAATATTATTTATTTTAATAGTGCATACTTGAATAAGACTGAAATTATCCAGAAAAGAATTAGTTTGCTTAGCTACTTGTGCGTTTCTTTAAGTGCACCGTTTTGTGCAGTTAATGTGCGATACATAGACATGGGCCTTCCTCTTCCAGTTGGACATAATCGATTTAGTGTTGTCCGGATTGTGGGAGCCCGTGCTACGCATTTCATCAAAGGGCCCAGACTTTGGGCCACGACTAGAATGGAATGAAAGGAGTGGAAAGGAGTAGAGTGGAGCACCCGGGCTGCATAACCTGCTCCAATGAATTATAATTAATGATTGCGGCCTGAGCAGCGGCTTAGCATTTGAAATTTATAGCGGGCCACTTGGAAACTGCTAGGGCCCAATAAATTTAAATTAGCACTAGGCAAGGCAGAGTACACACAATAAATAACTGGACAAGGTCAGAGTGGCCCAGAGCATCCGTCCGTCGTCGGGCATTTGAATTTAGTGGCGAATTTAATATTTTTATTGCCACTCATTATTGTCGAGATTATTATTAATGCCCCAGAAGGGCCGTCGCAAGTTCTCCGTGCGTCCACAAAAGGGCCACGCCGCTCAAAGGCGAACTCGCAAGTTGCATCATTAACATATTCACAGTCTATTAATTTGCTGAGAGCGTGTTGTAGTCGCCATTCCAGCGCCATTCCACTGCAGTCTCAAGTCGTCATCAGTATAAACATCAACTCAACATCAACATCGCATCAACATCAACATCAGCCCATTCTCGTTGGCTAGTTCCCTCCCCGGGCACATAATTAGAAAGTTTTGCACTTAAATGCAAGTTGAGCATGCGGGCCACTCGAATGAAAGCATTAAGCCAAAGTGCAAGCCAAGCACACATTTGAAAATTGTGCTCTAATAGCTGGCTGCCAGCGGCCAGGGGAAACGGAAATGGAAAGGCTGCTGCCGCTGGCACTGGAACTGCAACTGGAACTCGAACTGGGTCTACATGTGCAACTGGGTCGCTCTTCCGTCGGCTATTTCGTCCAGTTATTAGCGTAATACTAATTGACCCAAGAATCGGCGAGGGACGTTTACAGATTCAAAGCACTTCGCTTGTCACTCGTTTTAATACGGCTATTAACTGGAAAATCTGGTGAAAACACATGATCTAGGAACATTTCCGGAACGTAGGATAATATACAAGATAGATACTAAAAATAAAGACATGGGTAAAACATTTATTTGCGATGTCATTGAGTCTCTGAAGTGTAACCGAAATATTGGCCATAATTAAACACTACCGATCGCCTCCAGTTGGGCTCTTAATTTGTAATTCGGTTTCCATCGCCCGGGGGTAAATACAAATTCAGCAAACATGCGGCATGTATACAGTTCAAATTATAGGAAAGGAAAATTATTTTCAATAGTTAAACTAACTGGATCCTGGTGAGCGGCTTGCCTCATGCTGACCACTCGGTGCGCAAATTTACGTTATGCATTTGGGCATTAAATTGCTGATAAATACACAAAATTGTATGTCATTAAAAATTAATTAAGAGCAAAATATACAAACGCAATCATTCCATGTGCCCGGACCAAACAAAGTAAACTCAATTTATTTTTATTAAATAAAATGTCAAACGGCATGGAGAGTACACCGCTTTTTGGCCCGCCACCCACCGGAAATCGCAGTTTTCATATACCAAAATAAATATGCATAAAAATCCATTTAACACTTGACCACTCTCAAATTTGATACGCCAAACTGAGCCCGAGCAAAAGTGTCCCTGCTCAGGATTGTCATTGATATTCATGAGCTCGGGGCGTTTGAACTTGACAGTGATTAAGATTTGGCTGCCCTCCTTTTGGCCCGGCCGAGAAAGGCTTCTGGCATTCGCTTTACAAATGTAAATTAGACCGCCATTTTTTCGGGCCAGATATTTTAATTTAGTCTGTAAAAATGACACGGCCGCAAACAAAAAGCAAAAGGCGAACGGAGAATGGCGAACGGCGAGCGGCAGGAGGGCCAAATTGCCAGCTGGAGCAGCTCTCGCCTTTTGTTTTCCGTAAGCGTTACCATCTTGCTGGAGTCCCTTTTCGTTTGCATACCCTATCAAAGGGTAAATAGACAACCGGGAGTTGCAAAAATATATATTAGAAAAGACCAAATATTGAAATTTTCTATTTATTATTCTTGTATCTTAATCCGAACTTGGGGCAGTAATAAGGGAAGGGGTAAGTAGATACCAGTCGCATTGGGCTTCATAGCTTAATAATCATATATCCCGTGTACTAAAATCGACTAGCTTTGTTATGGCTATTATGCGCCCCAGCCATGCCGCCAATATCCAGAATAGATCCTTCAGCCTGTCTGTGGAATACTTTGTTAACAAGGGTATTCGCGGATTCATAGCCCGCAGCTGGCAGTTCTTCCATGTTTTTTCGCATTTTGCGGTGTTGATTTCGCCAGTCAAAAGCGTGGTTACATCAAAAGGGTTGGCCCACGCGCTCGAAGCGGCCGCGACTATGGAAATGGGATTTTTTCCGAGGTCCTGTGTCCGACCTCCTGTCGAATTTCTATGCTAAAATGTCAGGCAAAAAGCCGAGTGAAACCAAATAAATGCAAACGATGTCAATTTAATGGCTGCTGTGTTGCTGTTGTGACTGCTGCCGCTGCTGCTGCTGCTGCGCCCGCTTCTAAGCCTCGTAATGTGTAATGTCTTTTTGAAAATCATGGCCGGAACTCAGCCCGCCCAGAAAGTTTTTTATCGGACTCTTGCAGCTAGCTAGCTAGCTGCTGGCTGGCTCGGTTTCGAAAGTGAAAAATGAAAAATAAAAAATAGCTGAAAAAATAAGTCAAGCAAAAAATAGTAGAAAAGTTGCTGCTGCAGCGGACAGGGCAAAGTAAACTTTAATTATAGCTGGCCAGAAATGTTCTAATGAATGCCTCCTGCCTGAAAATCCAGCTCGCCCCGTTGCGTTTTCTATTTGCCCACTTCCACTACCAATTCTCCACTACTCGACTCGGACTCGTACTACTTATTTTTGTTTATTTTCCAGGCAGAGTCCGTTCCTGAGTCGTCCGCTCGCCTTATTAAAACTTTCTGTCAACTTCTTTTCTTTCTCGGCTTTAAGCCCTCCGCTCATCTGTTGCCATGGCGCGGAGGATGTGGCTCGGATGCCACTGGGGCAGCCGGTCCATAGATGGCATCTATGTGCCCAAATTTATTCGGCTTTGCATGACAACGGAAGAAGTCAGAATTTAATTAGATCTAAATGCTGGGCGTACTTTCTAATGTGACGCTATAAGTGGGGTTGTGCGGCTTGTTTTTCTATTTTTCATGCAATTTGTCGTAAGAAGTTTATATTTTTTCGGCGTTGCCAGGCCAGAAATTGTTTAATTAAAACTTTCGTCGAGCTGCCAGCTGAGCAAGCGCCAAATAAGAAATGGCTGAAGGACGTTGGCCTTGTTTCCGATTTTCCCGCCTCCGCGGAGGTTTCACTTTCGCCGCCCCTTTTCTCCTGGGCACTTTAAACATTTCCACATTTTCACATTTCCATGCAAGAAGCGAGCATTTCGCTTTCATTAATTAAACGCTAGGCAACTCAGCCATCGGTTGACTAATATTATTATTAAATGCCTTTTCATTGGCCTTTTGTCCGCATTTGGCCTTTTGTGCCGTCGTGGACGAGCGGCGGCAGATCCGGCGGGGGCAGCCATTCAAGTTGAAAGTTGCCCAATTGTAATTAAATAAATACGCAGTGCTGAATGCCCGAATATGGCTTTCAGTATGCATTATAATTATGCCTACTTAAGGTCACATCAAAGTCAGCGCGGCTAAGATGTTGCGCATAACAATGTGCCTTCGCAAGTCCAAAGTGATTTTAATTAACAAATTATCAATTAATAATGCCCTGGCAGCCGTTGCGCAAATAGCGCAAGTGAAGTGAGTTATATGCCAATGGGGTCAGATTGGAAAGTTTAGCTCTGGAGTGTGAGAAAGCGATATTAGCACCGATATTGGCAATAAGAAATAAATCAGAAATTCAATCAAAAACTAGCGTAAATTAGAATATCCATTTTCCACACGAAGTGAAAAAGTTCTTGGCCTACTGTCACCACAGTACTGGGTTTCCAGCTCTTTTGTCAAGAAAGAAAGTAGAACGAATCGGGCTTAGAAATAAATAAAAGAAGCTCACTCTTCAGACCAATCAATCGACTGCTAAAAGAGAAATGGGAAGATTCTTTGATTGGATTTGCCAGAAGCAGAGCGGTTCACAGTCACATCAGCACTCTTCACTCTTTTTGGCAGTTGCAGACAAAAGCCTAGAAAAATATTTGCCTAAATTTGCTAGCAGTCGTGTGTAGCGAAAATTCAGTTGGCAATTAAAACGCAAAGCGAACGCCACTTGAAGTCCCTGTAAAACCAATCAAAAAATACCATATCAGTGCGGACCTGGCAGGAGGGATTGTGGTTCCAGGTTCGAGGTCGGAGTCGGGTGGTGGGTCATGTCCTGGCGGAAGGCACTGATAATGGCAAAAGTTCAGGGACCTCCCTTCGTCCGCCCGAACGCAATAAGAGCCAGTATTGTGCGATATTGCGATACATCTGAGGTAAAACCAAAAGCAGACTGGCCGCAGTGGAAACTTTTGCCAAGGGTTGACACCCATTTGAGCTGCGCTTTAGAATATCCGCACGTCATAGGTAGAAGGGAGAGATGAGGTCCAGGTGGAACACGGAGGAAAATCTCACCAATTTGGCTCGAAGAATGCTTTCTCAGAGCTCAGAGCCGAGATCAATATGCTTTAGAAGTCAGCAGGGGACTGAATTTACTGGGAAAAACGAATACATTCCGATATTCACCTACATTTTTAACAAGAAATAACACTTTGTATTTGTTAACTACTACTGCAAACTTCATAACCCAAAATAAAATTATAATAAAAACAAAGGACGAAGGAAAAGAGGGTTTTACAAATCAAATTCAATTTCCACTTAAGTTTGTTTTGTAGCATAACGAACTGAACCAATTAAGTGCTAATATTTTAATTTTAAAGGAGAATTCATTTAAAAATTTGCCTCCTGGGTCATCCGTGTTTTCTCTCAGTGCTGAAGTGACCGCCACAGTGAGGTGCACACAAACAAATTAGCAAAAGGAGCAACCCGAAAAGAAAACAAGCACAAATAAACCTCTATAGGAAAAATGTCCGAGCGTCTCCGGTGTTTTTGTCTGCTTTTTTTCGTTTCACTTTTCATTTGGTGGCACGGAGGGAAGGGAGGCAGCTGGAGGCTGCTGCAAATGTGCCAAAGTTAATTAAGATCGAAATCAATATTGGCCCTTTAGCTAAAAGCATCAAACAATCCCAACATGGCTGGGCCGGCCTTCCATTCCATTCCATTCGATTCCATGCCATTCCTAACATTTCTAATGCGCCCCGTGGGCGTCGCCAGCCACGCAGCAGCAAAATCAACAAAATGTGTCAAAGTGTGGCAAAGCAGGAGGCAAAGTTCCGAATTCCCTCGGAGCGGAGCGGACCGACCCACCGACTGGGGAAATAATTTAAGATATTTTGTGTTTGCTAATCCGAATTGTCCGTAAGTTGGCCATGGTTAACACATTGCCGCATCTTTGATTTGGTGTCTGGCCCCCGAAACTAAAGTATGTAATTTAATTTGCCTAAACTTGGATACTTTCATGTTGGCCGGCCAAATGGAATGTCTCTTTTATGCCCCATGCCATTCCCATTCCGATTCTCCTACTTCTGAACCCATTGTAATTAAATGACGAGCTTTTCCTGCTGAAAGTGCGAAACTAGCACCGAAATTCCCAGCACAACTATGTCAGTAAATGGAACAGAATGGTCCGAAATGAAATCTGTGTCGCTGCGAAAGTTTCCTTTTGTGAGTGCCGCATAAAGAAATAGTTCGAAAGATTCATTACAAGTGGAATCAAACTTGTATTAACTGGTGGCCTTCCTTGTGCCCTAAAAAACGATGCAAATGGATGGAACTTGCGGGAGGCAATCTGTTCTGGTTCATATTAAGTGCTATTTATGGACCCTCAGCCGTCGATTAGGTTCGACTTATAATAAAGTAAAACCAATAATGGTCACAAGAGAATAGTGTAGAAAAACCCTCCTCATTAGATATTTTATCATCATTGCAACACTGGAGTCCAGGTAAAATTTCATCGATTACCACCATTTTAAAACTCAATTAAAGCTCGCAGCTATAAAGACTGCTCCATCAAGTCCGGCTCTTATCGTTGCCATTATATTCAACACCAAATCCACTCGCATAACCATAAATTAATGCCATAACATGTGTAAAATCTGTAAAATCTACTTACTAAATGCACATAAATCGGCGATTTGCTGCGGCTGCGAAGCGCAGGAAAGAAGCGCAAATTAACATAATCCCGGTGATAATTGAAAAACACATTTGCGGCGATGTAACATTTTTTGAACAACAATACCCCATCCGCACATTGAGTGCGAACGATTGGGTGGTCTGCTTCTGTTATTGCAATTTAATCGCCTCTGGCTCGCAGAGCATTAAGTTTTGGCTAACGCAGCGATAAGCGCTGGCCAACAAACTTGCTTTGTGCTTCCGAGCAGATAAGCCACTGCCAGCATTATTCCGCATTATTCATTCACAATGCGGCAGCAGGTGCGATTTAGTAGCGCTATACTCGCTCACATATCTATATCGCAGCAATGCACTTGCGAGTCGAAATTAATTGGCAGGCATAATTGTGGCACAGAGTTGCACCTCGACTTTAAGCTTCCTCCGATAGTCAATATAAAGGAGTCAGTTGGTAAGGTGACCAGGTGGCCAGGGTGCATAAAATGCCCGATGGACTGGCCAGTGCGCCTTTAGCTTTTGGCTTCGCGCTTAGACGGGCGAAATAAAATTAAAAGTTTGTGTGTGCACTTGGCCAGCTAAATGCATAAAACCTGATATTTTATGGGGGCCACAGTCGGTCCTGCATCGCACCGACTGCCCCATCCGATCCGGCCCCTCAAATTTCTCTGTTGTATTTGGCTCCCGTGACAATTGCAACCGGAAACGCGCATAAATGTTGGCAACTAACTCGATTTTTTCGCCCACTCCAAATACGGAGTCTGTAACTGCTGTTGTAAAGGATGGCGACAACATTGTTATGAGGGCTGGGCAAATACTCTTGCAGTCTCGGAAATTTTGCTATTTCTCCAAATTCCTTACCAGTGCTACGAAGAATATTTCTCCTTCTAAATATACGAAAATAAATCACTTAGATCGTACTCCAATATCACTAGTAGTATAGAAGTGCATTCGTTGATTATTAAGTAAAAGGTCGAAGTAACGAGTAACGAGTATCTGATAGTCGTGAAAATCGACCTTGGCGTTCTCCTCCTGTTTAACTATTTTATTAGTTATGCAGTGTTGGTATTTTTCTACACCTACTGTGTATAAATAAGTTTAACTTCATATTAGCGATGATAAATTTAAGTCAATTTTAGGCATCGAATGTTGAAGCTATACTATTTCTATATTTAAACCATAGCTATTTACGTAATCGATTTGAAATTATCACCTAGTTTTACCACTGCTTGTGTTGATTCTCAAATTCAATTATTTATCTTTGCAGGGTGTTTAGGAGTCACTTAAAAAGGTAAGTTCCATTCATGTTTTTGGCGAATCACGACACGCATTGCAGAGCACATACTCAACGCCTCCAGGGAGTCAGGAGTCCGGTTTTCTATGTCCTGTGCGTGCTCAGAAAATCGCAGCACAGAAAGAAATGTATACAATGTTGTTTGGAGGAAAAACATCAATCACTATATAGTTAGTTAATAGTTAATGTCCTATGTTTCAAATTCATCAACGTGTTTCCTCTTTTTTACAGAAAAGAGCAAACAATTATATTTTCAAAACCGTTTCGACTATACATTGGCCTAAATATCCACTTCCAAGCCAATCGCTTTCGGTTTAAGCCTGGTTTTTCTACATCTGTACTGTGATTTGTTCTACACGTTTCGACTTTTGGCGGGCAGGTTGTTCAATTAACGCCCGAGAACAAATACCGAACTCGGGCATACTAATGTATAATGTATTTTCGGCGTAATTAGGGCCCAAAAACGTTACTCATACGGCAACGTTGCCATAAAAGGGTCATTGAAGTGGGCCGCGCTGCACAGTTCATTAAAACGGTTGAATAGGGCATAATTTTCAAATTAAAATTCAAAAGTTTGCCAACCAAATAATGAAGCCGCTCGACAATCTGTTGCCAATAGTCAAAAAGTCATAAATTTCAAATGCAGCACCAGCAGTCGGGGCCAGAACGTATGGCCCAGACCCTCTGCAAGTGTCGAAGGAGGCAAGGAAATTTGTCGTTTGTCGACTCGGAAAATTACTCCTGAATTCATCCATGCATTGTTGTCCATGCGGCGGCGCCGGCGGGCGGCGGGTGTGTGGAAGTTTGGAAATTTGGGGCGGTGTGCTGCCAATAATAATAATCATAACGGCAAAGGCATCGACATCGGCATCGGCATTTTCATCGGCAACTTCACGCCGAAAGTGCCAAAAACATTTCAATGATGCTGCGACTGCGACTGGGACCACCGTGCCTCCGGCCTTTTCATGGCTCCTTCTGCTGTGCAATATTTTTCGAATTTTCATTTGCCATTGCGCCTCCGAAACACAGCACAGATGTTGTTCTCCGGCGTTGGATCGAAGAAAATATAGCCCCCCACCCTCATCATCCAGCATCCACACTCCTCCCAAGCCCACAGCAATCGCAATTCAAACAGACCCCATCCAATTGAAAAGCGATTTTTCTTTTTCCCCCCGTAAATTATGTGCCAGAAATTGGACGTTGGGGCTCCGCTTGCTGCGACTTCTTGTGAATCGAGAGCTCCATAATTATGTGGGCCCTGGTCACCGGTATAATTTGTTTGTTATGCAAGTTGGCTTAGGTAAGCGGCGGCGTATTGTTGGCCATCCGTCAACAGCTGCAGGGAATTAATTGGTTACACTCCAGCCGCCCAATGGGCGTAATCCGAACTGGCCACCTCACCTGTTGGAGGACCCTTTGAAATTGGATAACAGCTACGAGTAACTCATTTTAGGCCTGGCTTTGCTAGGCTTTCATAACGATATTGAATCCAAGGAGTATGTTGACGACTAAAGTGAAGAAAGGATCTTGAAAAATAAATCTGGTTATTTTGTACGATTTAAATGTTTCCTTTTTATCTGGAAACTTTTCTAAGAGGCATACATATTCATAACGAATATATGTTATTTGGTTTATATAACTATTATCTACGCATTATAGAAATTCTTTGTTGGTAGATAATATTTCTTATGGAACTCATTATAAACGTTTTTCAATCCTAGGTCATAATCCAGAAATATTTCTGTTATTTGAAAATTGCATATTTTTAAACATAATCATAAAACCTAATCGGAATACGTATCAATTATTGTCTTAATTTTAAATGAAACTGATTTGTGATCGAAAATACAAATTAGAAGAAGTTAAATTGAAAGACGACGTGCAAACAGCCAAGTTACTCATCTTATTTAAAATGAGTAGCGGCAAAGATCCTCTGACTTTTTATACATCGGTTGAAAATATAATAAAATATCTTTTTTTGAATAATAAGATGTTTATCGTAGAATAATTGTGAGCTAACCAAATGCAACCAGTGACAATAATATTAATCAAAAATAACTCACTCAATGCATCAAAATCACTCTGAGAATAGTCAAAATCAGTAGCTCTAGCTGTTGATTACTGGATGACCAAGCGAATCAGTCGAAGTTTATCTACTCCAATGGTTCCTTTCTGAAAAGAATGGCGGGAAGAGGAAACTGCGATCAGCTAGTCATCAATTAGTGGCAAGGATGTTTGTCCTTCTTCTTGTTTCCGCTTCCTTCAAGGTCCTTTCTTCGGTTACCCAGTCCGCAGGAGCACATTCTATTGTCGTATTTATTTTCAATTATAACGCATGCCACTTTGTAATGGTGCTTTATTATTATTTGCACTGAATATTTTCCTATATTCGTAGAGGGCTTTTCCTTCCGCTGTTGCGTTCCCCACCTCCTCCCTCTGGGAGATTCCAAACATTTTTCATATTTTCCGCATTACTTGCATTTATATACAAAGCGTCAGACTGGCTCACACACTTACACACACACAATGTTATCTCTCCGCTTCCGGCTGAAAGAATTTCTTAGCGCACTAAGTTCCTCCGCTCTCCGTCCACCGACGGTGAGTTTTTCCATCGTGACCACCAAGTTGTCCTGGAAAATGGTCAAAAAATAAATGGATGATTGAATGAAAACCCCGCCAGCTGGCAAGAGGAAAACTCTATACGTATGAACAAAAAGTGGCCAGCAAAAGTCCGAGTCATCGGAGTCTTTAAAGCCAATGGCGGCCGCCAATTTCCGGCTCTGCGTTTTCGTGTCCGCCGTCTTCGTCGCCCCACTTCCTGCCACCCTCGCCCACTCCCCACTCCTCCCCCTTCGTCCTTCTTTGGCCTTTTTTGGCAGTCCGATGCAACGTCTTGCATTCATTGGCCATAAGCTAGCAATTTGTGTGTGCCCTGCTTAAAGTTCACTCCAAGTCTGTCGCTTCTGGTCGAGGCCCAGGTCCAGTCGGAGCTGCCTTATTAAATTCGGAGCCAGTCCGCGGTCCAGGTCCACTGCCAGACGCCAAGTCAATTGCCGGGCCAAATTCTAGCTGCTCCAATTTCGCGCAGGATTGGCGGCAACTGGAGACAAGCCAATGTCCGCGGCCATTAAAATTCTTGTTTTCGCTGGCCTTATTATTACATACATATTTTCTCTTCTGCTCGCTGCCATCTCGTTTCACAGCCACATTTCCTCCCCCCAGTCCGGAAAATACATCCAGGAGTATATTCGTAGAATCGCGGAAAAAACGAAACACAAGGAAAATATTTAGCATAAAATAAAACAGGAAGCGCTTTGGATGGGAAAGGGCTTTAACCTTAGAGTTTAGCCCTTTTGTTCACTTTTAAATTCTAAGCCAGCTAAATTTTGGTTTATCATTTTAGCTTTTATAATTATTCAAATACTCAGAGAGAGAGAGAGTGCACCACTTGAAAAATACTTTTAAATTAATTGACAAAAAGAGCATTTATGTTTTGATTTCATATCTGGAGTACGTGAGTACAAAGCCAAAAAGTAAAGTATTTAAAGCCATATTTCTTGATCCAGAATGTTTGCTTATTCCTTAGCTTAGATGTATTTTTTCTTTGTGCACCCGGACGAGCAGTCTGCAAAGCGTCTTCGGATAATTGAAATTGTTTGCACAATTTTACACTCCAAAGGCTAATGGAGTAGTCGACCGAGTCGAGTGACTGGGATCCTGCCTAACTGAGTCGAGGCCACCAGCCAACTGCCACGCAGCCAAACCATTCAACCAGATCCAGGACACTGAAGAAAACGCACAGGAAAGTGGGTCAAATGATCTTAAAGCAATGGATATTCTATAGCCTCGACCTAAAGTTCCGCTTTTAATTGTTGATGCAAAAATAAATATTTCAGTTGTAGTCAACTGGGCCAATCTCTTCGTCGATTGATTGGGAAAACAGATGACACCACTAATAATTCTCAGTGCGGCGAAACGCGGTAACTAGGGGCCATTCTCTGAGCTGCGAGACGAGAACTGGGAGCTGGAAACTGGGATCTGGGCAGGAACAGGCGGAATCTGGAGCACCACAAAGCGAAACGCCAAGCCAAAGCCACCGCCCGGGGCTGCACCGCCAGAAGTTGCTGCCAATGAAATGTTAAGCAAATTGAATTTCTGCATAACAAATTGCAATGCAGATAATTGTGTAAGATAACAAAGAAAGGCCGCAAAGTGGGCGAATCAAACGAATTAAATAATATAAACTTGCTGACCTTGTGGGCGGCGATGGCCAGGATTCCAGGGAGGAGCAATAATTCGTACCACATTTTGTTGGGCAATAGCAAGGATGGAAAAACTGCAGGTATAGTCGGCACATTGCTCGTTTTCCTCGACCGACATCCTTGGAAGTCTTCAACTTGAAATATATTTACACATTTTCTAAGAACAAATCATCTTTTAGTGCCTACATTTATTTTATTTTTCCAAATGAGTTCTTAAGGGTATACATATATTGCATTGCTCAACCTCAAAAATAAGCAATTTTGTAAATATTTTTGTACACTAATCAAGTAATTAAGATAAACCCACATTTCGGAACTTTTGAAACACCAAAACCAGTAATATTTTTTACTAAATATGGGTGAATGCTAGATCGAATCGCTTTAGTACTGCAATCATATCACATGCGAGGCTTAATAAGCTTAATGAAATCTCAGCGGTTTCAGAAATAACTGAAACACGCTCTTTTCAGCCGATTGGAATGTTGGAATGCAATTACTCTGGTAATCACAAGTTCTAGTGACTTGGCCTTGGCCCGAACACGAACTGGAGCTCGACGACTGACAGACAGACAGACAGAAAGCCCGGCCAAGTGAAAGCCGAGAGGAAAGCCATTTGCATATTAGAAGTGTTTTTCACACCTCAGACACACACTCACACTCACACCCGCGGCGGGGGCTCCCCTTTTGCCGTTTATTGTTTGTGTACGCACGCATAACGCCTGCAAATAAAAGAAGAAATTACAGCTCATTAGAAAAATGAAACAAAAATGCAAATAAAACGAATGCAGAGCTGCGGGGGTTGGATCCGTAAGGAAAAGCGGAGAAGAGCAGTAAAAGCAAACAGCAGGCGGGCAACAAAAAAGGATTCAGTCAGTCAAAGCAGGAGCATCAACAATGCACTCAGAGAAATTTGCTGTTTACTACCAATTTCTATTTAATTTAAATATATTTAAGTTAGTTCCTGTACCATAACAAGTATTTCATTGATCATACATTTCATAGATTAAGTTTTCTCCATGTTAATCTATATGTTGGCATATCTAAAAGGACCACAACTTAGTCAAAATGAAAGCTTCAACTAACTAAAACTTTTAACTCTGTCATTCAATTTTAGTGCATTATATTCAAGAGCATTTTTTGAAGTGACCGCTGGCAGAAGTAACGGCAACAACAGGATGTGCCAAGCAGACGACGAGTGAAAAATGTAAATAAAATATGGCAAGGACGGGTTGCTGGGTGGTGGCCCAAAGTGGGTGCAGTGGGTTGGAGGAGGCGCAGGAGCCCAGAACCACTTGAACACGTTGTCAAGAAGTGTGGCGTGGTGTTTGCACACACAGCTCGCACACATTCAACGGCCCTGTAAGTATTTTTTTGCGCCCGAGTGTGGTGAGTGGGTGAGTCTGCCGGCGGGGGAGGAAGCAGCGGCAGCCAGGACACATTATGCGTCGTTTAAATAGCCATAAATCTTGCATAAAAGCACGCGTCCAGCAACAACGGAGCCCTGAAGGACAGACCACTTGACTGCAACTTTAATATGGAAAATCAGTTGGCTAACGACGATGCGGACGGCAACAACAACATTAGGGGATATTTGCAACGCTAATTTAGCAGACAGTCGGGAGTTGGGTGCACTCGAAAAAGGATCCCTGAGCTATGGCAATTTAAAGCTTTTGGTAAAACAAAATTCCCTTTCACATTTAAGCATGGCTTTTTTTGACCCGCTGTCATTATGTGGATATACATTTGCCCAACTTGAAGTTATCTTGGAAAATGTCCCCTGGCTTCCAGTGATTTTACTGAATTTACTGAATTTACTGAAAAAATGGCGTAACACGGTTCATCAAGTCATTGGCCGCGCTCCATTAAAAGTTGAGCGTAAAATGAAGTTGACCAAAGTCATCGGCGGGTCAAATTGAATTTTGCCCCAAGGCAACGACGCGTCTTTGGCATCAATATGGACTCAAAGGGATCAGGGCTAAATGCTGCACGCAACGTCAACGCCATCCATCTTACTTAATGTCAGATGCAGTGCCGCCCGCTGCGCCAGGAGAACCCATCTTGCCAAGCAGCAGGATCACGAGCAGGAGCAGAAGCAGGGGCAGGAGCAGGAGCAGGAGCGGGAGCGGGGCAGGAGCGGGGCAGGAGCTGTAGCTGGTGGAACCCCGGCACTTTCCTCATTATGCGATGACAAAACAACAACTATTAAGCGCAGCAGCAGGAGCGGGAACAGCAGCGGCCACACTTTTATGATTTGCTAACGACATGAGCTGCGCTGGCAGTTTAAAAATCAATTTCATCGCCGCGTGCAGTCCCTGCATCGCCTGCCTCCCCAGGACCTGCCATCCTGTCCCGTCCTCCTGTTTATATTCCTGTCAGGCAGCGACATACGGGGCGTCGCCTGCACCCAACAAAAGCCAATAGACGTCAGCCTGATGCGAACAGGCATCACGCAGCATCATCGCCCATCAGGCTTGCTGCCACACTGAGAAAAACGAAAAGGATGTAAGGCATCTTCAGCTAATTATATAGTGGTATAGTATACCAACATCAATTTCACCAATTTAACAGACAGGATTAGATTTTCAAAGGGTTGGAGTGCACTTAGGGTAATAATGTTTTGATTTTATGGCAAATGACAAAAAGGGTAGATCGAACAACTTTTTGGTTTTTTTCTTAAGTGTATCCCAAAGCAACTTTGGCCTTTGTTTCCTGCCGGCAGCCGGCATGCGTCAGGTGTGCCATTTTAATAAATTATGCAGCCTGCTAAATGCTTAAACAATTGAATTTTATATTTACATAATATGTAATGTGCTGCGACATCATTATGCAGGCATCGGGCAGAAACTCGCTCCACGGACCAGGATTCTGTCCTGCGAGCAAGGACGTGAACGGCATGTGGCCCGCCCACGCTTTATTGAATTATGTTCCGTGCGGGCGTGGCGGCCCAGAAATATGACACAAATTGCTGCAAGTTTAGGCCCAAACTAAATGGCATAGAATGAAGTGCCTTTATCGGGCAGCCCATTCCCATCTGGCCCATTCCCTTTCTGGTCTGCCGAGCGGGGAATTTCATTTGACATATGGCAGGTCGGGGTGAACTTTATTAATTATTTGGTGCTTTAATTATTTTGGCAGCATAAAACCGAACTGAGATTCAATGTTCTTAGCTACTCAAAATGCTATAGACGATTCCTATAGAATAAGTTAGCAAAACTAAGCCCATTTTCAACATCGTTTATATTTATTTAGTACATGCAGATCAGCTTAAAAATATTTTAAAGTATCTATGTGTGTAATAGCTCAATTTATTTGTTAATTAAATACCTTTTTAGTGTTATGTGTTATGTATTTTGAAGACGACCATTCGAATAGGCTCACATAAAATATGTTTTAGAATTCACCAGTTTAATAGAGCCGTCTCACATCAGATTTATGTACGCATATGCTTTTTGTGTGAGTTCTTGAAAAATTCATGCTAAAGCAAGGGGAAATCAAGCGAGAGCATCGCCATATTTTATTACGACCCCAACTCGTATAGTTTATATTACCCGCATATCCGGTACAAGCATATATCTACCATTTTTGGGGAATCTCATGCGCTTCGTTTTATATTACGCATACGCCACGTGGGCCACCACACACAGACATGCATATGCCCAAGTGCCTAATTACGAACATGTGTCGGTGGATCAAATGGGCGGCAAGGTGGGGGGTGCGGAATGTGCGGCGTCTAATCAAAACTTTTATTTGCATGAAATTAAATTCAAGCAATTGCACTTAATTTGCCAAACAGGCAGCTATGGTAAATAAACAGACAGCGTGGGCCAAGGCAACCGATATCTTTGGGGCCAGGGGCGCTGGTGGGGGAGGGGGTGGGCGTTCGAGGGCCCTGCTAACCGAAATTAAAAATCAAGCAGGCGTGGGCGAGGAGGGGATGGAGGCCAGGATTCCAGGAGACGAGGAGGCCAGGAGACGAAATTATGAGCAGGCCGAGAAACCCAAGACGGCGCGGCACTTTGGCTTCCTTGGAGCTTCGACTGGGCGTGGCACTCGCAGTCACAATCGCCTTCTTTTGAAGTGCCCCAGGAAGCAGACTATGCACTCAAAGAGGTACACTGCGCAAAACTGTGCGTTTGTAATGTATCCTAATTTTTTCCACTTTGTTCACAATGGTAATGGTTTTGCCAATATTATGAATGTATTTATAAGAATAAAATAAATATATAGAACTCTAGATTTTGGATTATAAATAAGTATAAAATTTGTATTAAGAAAATGAATACAATTACAATAGTATAATTTTTTTTAAAAACCACGGAAACAGTAACTTGGTTTTTAAAATTTTGTATAAAGCTGAAAAATACTTTAAGGCTTTGTTCAGAGAAAACAGTAAAATTAAATTAAATTTAGTTTAAGCCAACTACTATATTTAATCTGTAATAAAGGCTTCTTTTATATACTTTGTATTTACATACATACAACATATGTATATCCAAAGACACTAGAATTATTCTATATATATATATCTACATATATCCACGGACAGCGCGTTTTTTTCTAGACCTATTTTGTAGGACATCAATATCTTTTCGCTGCAGTGCAGCACTCACCCCAGACGCCCATAAATAAAGTATTTGATGTGCATGAAGTTAATGTCTTATTATGCCCAAGTTGTCAAAAACAAGCGACCCAGCCTGGCTGTTAGTTAAGGCGTGCTTAATGTGCGTGCGGGCGGCCAAAGGGGCGGCCTTTTATGAACTCGAGCCTGGAGCCCGGTTCGCATTTCGGTTTCCTCGAGTTTTGATTTGGCTTAAGTACGTCAGCCGGCGCCGCCGGTTTAATGATAACAAACTCAACACAAGTGATAACGCGTCAAATTACCAAAAGCAGCTAGCATGTGTGGGGCATTGTGGGGAGTGGTAGGGGGGGAGCGCTGGTGTCGCGGGCGTTGTAAATACAATCAATGAATTTCAACTGGTTGTCCTGACTCCCTTCCCCACCCCGCAGGACCACCAACCACTACCATAGCTTCTTGGCAATTGTCGGATTCGGAGAGTAGGACTGCCATGTGTGCGTCTGGCAAAACGAAATTAGGCAAATTTAATGAATTTATGCTGCTGGCACCCCCTTTGTAATCCGAGTGCGCGCACAGCAAAGTAAGTGACCTGCTTGCCTCTCGGTTAAGTGGCCCTGCTCGAGCGGCTCGGCATTCTGAGTTAGCTACTGCGATACACTCGGGGAAAAATGCAACCCTTGCACATGCAAATTTATGTTAGACAGTTTTAAAATTTTCCTTTTCTAATTCCTATTTTCATTCCATTTCATTTTTCATAGCTTAAACGCTTAGTTGCAACAATTTCTTCGCCATATTTGTCTCAGTGTATGCTAGGGGATAAGAATGAAAATGAGCCAGAGAGCCAAATGTGGAGCGTGGAATGTGGCTTTTGATGATGGAGGAGGGGTAGTGGAAGCAGCGAGGTGGACGGACTAGAGGCAATTTGCCGCCAGTTGCGAGTGCGATGAGTGCGTAGAGCGAATGTTGTGTGGCTGCCTAATGCTCCACTTGGGGCTATCATCGCTGGCCCGCTGATGGGATTAGTTCTAGCCCTAAATTATAACAAAAGATTACGGAATGCGAGTTCACTTTTGGGGTTTGATGAAGTTTCCTTATGTACAACTTACAACAATTTCTTGGCCAATCTTAGCAAAAAGATCCATGTAATAAAGGTCATCGACTATCAGATGCTCTTTACTCAGATAACTGATATGCGAGGAAAAGCCAACTACTCGAATGAATGTTCAAGAGCAAGTTGTCCCTACATCACAAGTGCGCCACCTAGCGGCAGGTAAATTGGTTCTCAACTCCTAAACCAAAGGCATTAGAATAGTGTTTTGGCCAAACTCATTAATTAATGGAATGATATGGGCATCTTCGGTTGACAGATTTAATACTTACAGCCAGGACAAGTCTACACCATGTCACTGCAGGATTTTAGATAATAGGCGTGGCCAAAATTGTTTTGTAACCCAATGAGAAGCACCAAAAAATGAATTCAAAATAGTGGTCGTAACAGATCTAAATTGGTTAGCTGAGAACATCCATTCATTTTTTTACCTTTTTTTTTAGCTTCTTATGAATTTATAATAATTAACAATTATTGTTTAATTTGCGTACAAAGATTTCTCTCCAGCATAAAGAAAATAATTTATTATAGTTCATAAATTTAAACGGTTTGTGTTGAAGGTATCAAGGCAAGTGAAAGAAGAGAGAAATTTTCCAACACTGACTGACCCAAACAAACTTTTGCCTCAAAACTTGATAACAAATTTGCCAAAGTTGCTTCGGCTTTACATATCGCCAATCAAAGCTTCCCCGCACATCCTTTTCGTCCTGCAAGCGCACAGCCCAATTCAAGCAATTTAACAAATGACTTCCTTCTCAGCTTCGCCGCAACCGCAGGAGCGCGACGTCCCGACGTAGCCATCGAATCGCAGGACCTCCAATCCGACCACATTCACGTCCCCAGCAGCGTCATTATCGGTCCTCGGAAATCGCCGTCCTCAAACGGGGTAAGTGGACCGATCTGGTCCCAAGAACCCAACTAACTTGTCATAAGCACCTCGGATGAGGACCCTGGACAAAGAAAGGTCGTGGAACCCGAGCAACCAAGCAGGCCAAGTCGAACGTAAATTGGCTTCATTGCGTCTAAATGTGGTGTCGTCAGAAGACACGGACACGTCGCCCGCCGGTCCTCCGTGCTTCTTTCGCTCAGGGCTGCCAACTATCGATTCCTGGAACGTAGTTAAAACTTCAAATCAGTGTAATTGAAGTGAATGTAACCCCCCTCAGTCTAAGCGATTTCGAAAACGGCTATAAAGCGGAAATATTAAAAATGAATCAGTTATTTCGAATCCTGATATACAATTACTCAAATACATTTTATGAATTTCAGGAAATTCCCTTGTAATGCCAAACAGTTCATGCCATTTGCAGTCGCTTAGCAGACAACTTGGCAACTCTGGTATTCCCATCCTGGAGGACAGCAGCTCTTATCTGTATTTTTGATGGAGTGAGGGCATCGCTGGTGACACTGCCAGGAGCGACCAGGTCTCGCACTTAATGATGTCTGCGAAAATATTGCTGCCATCACGATTATTTTACACCCGCAACCTTTCATGGGAAATGGCATTCCTTTGTGGGACCCAGTCGCTTACAATTCAGTTGAGCTGAATGCATAAAACAGAAGCTTCGTTGTTGGTTTAGGTTGTAATAGGTATACACACACTTTATTTTTTCCGAAAAATTAAATTGAAAGTGAGAAGTTCTCATCTTGTACATACAGTTTGTTTTTCTTTTGTATTTAGTGTCAGTAGTTAATGCGATTTCCCGTTTGCTTTGTTCGCTCTACACATTCTTGTTCTCGTGTTGAGCCATAAAAGGTATCCAAAAGTTAATTTTCCAAAAGTAATTTGAAGAATTTATTTATCAAACAAAGGTCGCTCGTCAGGTCAGCCTTTGTTCATTGTCATCAAGACGGGACAGACGGGAATGATCCTTACTTCCTCCTTCTCCTCCAGTACATCAATGTACTCCTCGCGCTTCGATTTCCTTTGCTTTTAGTTAGTGATACGTTGCGTTAAATTAAGAAATTATCACATGATATTTGAAAATTGGTTTTTGCGTTTAAGTAAAGAGTGTTTTTGATGTTCTCAATTGGATTGTGTTGTACCGACCTCGCGGTCAGCGTCAAATAACTTACAAATCATTTAAACATAAATTCGCTATGTTCAAATAGCTCGCTTTTTGTAGTGTTTCATTAATCAGGGAGTCTGAATTTGGGTCTAAAAATAACCGTCGGCGGTTTGGTGAAAGTAGTACGAATTCTTAAACTTAAGCTATGAACTTAATTTAACTTAGGACCTAGTGCGGTTTAGTTTAGCTACTGAAATCTCCTGTTCCTATAGCTTCTATTACTGCTCATCTAAGTGTCCGCGATCTAGTCGAAGCGCGAGTGTCTGCCTTCGCCGCCGCCGCCGCCACCGCCTCCACCGAAGCCGCGTCCGTTGCTCAGGCTGCCCTTCTTGAAGCCGCCGCCGCCGAAGCGACCGCCGCCGCCACCGCCTCCATAACGGGAGCGTCCGCCGCCACCGTCGTAGCGCGAGTTGCGGGCCAGATTTTCCAGGGCAGGATTGATTTCCTGAGAAAGAAATAAGAAACCATCAGAATTGTGTTTACCTCACAGGGTCAGTATTAAAAAGAGCAGTAAATCGATGTGGTAAAGGGATCTAAAGGGATCAAACCAGATTTTACAGCCCAATTGGTGTTGTAACCTGATCCCGCGCTAAGAACTCACCTGATTAGCTTCTCGGAGGACGTCGACCAGCGCCTTGGCTTGCTTGGCATTGTTCTTGGTGAAGAAGGCGAAGGAGGTGCCCTTTGTGTTGGATCGTCCTGTGCGACCGATGCGATGGATGTAGTCCTCGCTGTTTTGCGGGTAGTCAAAGTTGATGACATACTTGATGCCGTCCACGTCTACAGGTGTCCGGGGAAAAGAGAAGGCGCACAGATTAGTTTCGAGCTCCGGGCTGTGTTCTTACTAAATTGGGGTGTATTTTTTAATCGACGAACAGTTTTCAAATTGCCAAATGATTTTTCCGCTATGCGCGCTCGCTTGCAACAATTTTTAGCGTTTTTCCGAGATGACTTGAACACTTTGAACACACTTGTCTTTTCTTTTGTTTTTATTTTTTTTTATACTTTAGCATACTATTGAGTCTATGGTATTTTGTTTTGTGGGTTGTATGTTTTTTTTTTTAGAGAAAAAAAGAAAATGTTTCAAAATGTACGTTACCTTCTTGGTGCTATAAATTGTTTCACTCAATTTTCTCTCAATCAAAATCTCTGATTGGCGGCGCGCAGCTCGTGGTCCAAACTCTCCCCAGAAACAGCAAGGTAGCGATCTCGATCGCACGGCGAAGCGGAGAGTTTGTTGCATTGAGCCGCGTGCGCCTCTGACTAAGCTCTCTTCTCACATGGACCATTTTGGAGATGACCACCGAGAGGAGACACGACCATTATATAAAGATTGAACTTTTTGGGAGGATTAACAACAACAAGCGGGCCGCCTTTTCGTCCAGGAGCAGTGGGCTTAACCGATGCGGCGGCAAACGCGGTCAGTGGGTGGTGGTAGTGAGCTTTTGGGAGGACGCAGCACCCAGCAGCAGCATCTTCGTCTGGATCCTCGAAAGCACACACATCATCCATCTCCGGATGGATCTTCTCGTCCTCACTCTGGTTCAAGCAAATGTCAGGTGTTCTTATTTGGGAGTGTGGTTTGTGTTGTGGGTGGTGGTGTCAATGTGCTATTTCTTGCTTGATTTGCTTTGGCTTTTGCTGTCGACTTGGTGCATGTCCAATTCTAGTGCTTTCTCAAGGGCCAGGCCACCCCGTCAATACTTTGCACGCCGCCTTCCGCCATCCACTGCTGAGGAAAAAGCTGGCTCTCTGATGGTTCGGTTCAGTTGTTGTTGTTGGATCTTGATTGGTTGATTGGTAGATGGTTTTTGGTTGGTAGATGGTAGTCTTTGGTCGCAAAAACGTATCATATCATATCATATCATTTCACTCTTTCTCAACAAAAAGTCGGGGACTGCAGAGGCCACATATGATGCATGATGTTGGGGATATTCGATATTCGTGTCTCTCGACCGTCTGAATCTGAGAACTTTCATCGGTCCTTTTGCGCAAGATATCACACACAGGGTGTGCTATCATCATATATCATAACAGATCTGATTCTGATGTTGGCAAAAGTCGCTCAAGTCACGAGTGTTCGCAGTGGTCGCCGCTCATTCATTATCCTCCCCATCATACTACCAAAATCGGCCTCTGTAAACGAGAAAGAAACAAGAAAGAGAGAGAGAGAGGGGAGAGAGAGAAAGAGGCAGAGAGACACGCACAAAGACAAAAGTTGCGTAACAGGTACACCGAAGTGCATATGGATCATACGATCATACGCATTTCATACATTATTTTAGCAGGGGTTGGGCCGGGTGTTGCAGGTGGGGACGGGTTGCAGGTCAGGGTCAGGGGTGGGGTAAAAGTTCAAGTTGATTATTCGATTTCGGCATTTGACTTATGTCTAAAAAAAACTGTTTCTGAGTTGGCGCGCTCGCTAGATGTGGGTAGATACCGGGATATATCATTAAGTGCGGTTAGGGGGTTCGGGTGGTGGGTAGGTTTACGGATAGGATTAGGTTCTGCTCGCATGTAGTGGGTGCGTGTAATGATGCTGGGTGATCGTTAGGTGCGGTGTTCTCTGGTGGTAGTGATGGTATGTAAGCAATGGCCCTAGCAAGTGTGACCTTATCGCTAAGCAGGCCCATCCAAATCATTCGCCTCTGGCCGCAAACTACGGTGTGTATTCTACGCCGCTGCGAGAGTAAACTTACCCAGTCCACGGGCCGCCACATCGGTGGCCACCAGGATGTTGGACTTGCCCGAGCGGAACTCACGGAGCACAAAGTCTCGTTCTGATTGCGACTTGTCGCCGTGAATAGCTCCACAACGGACGCCGAAGCTGCGGATGAAGCGCACCAGGTTGTCCACTCGTCGCTTTGTCTCCACGAATATGATGATCTTGCCGGGGCTCTCGCTGGTGTCGTAGATGTCTGACAGGAGGGTCTTCAATCTGTATTGATAGGAAAAAATATTAAATTAACACATTTTATAAGAGAAACTTCTCTAAATTGTAGTATCAATTAAGCAATTACTTACTTCTCCTCCTTGCTGAACTCGTCACAAACGTCCACCACTTGGCGGATGTTGTGGTTGGCGGACAGCTCCAGCGATCCAATGTTGATCTGGATGTAGTTGCCCAAAAAGTCCTCGGCAAGCTGCTTGACCTCTTTGGGCCAGGTAGCACTCCACATGAGCGTCTGTCGGTCGGGCCGGATCTGTGAGACGATCTTCCTGATCTGGGGCTCGAATCCCATGTCCAACATGCGATCGGCCTCGTCCAGCACCAAGTAGGTGCAACGCTTCAGGTTAGTAGAGCCGGCGGAGAGGAAATCAATAAGACGTCCGGGTGTGGCAATGACGATCTCGCAGCCGCGCTGCAGATCCCGCATTTGGCCGCCCTTCGGGGCGCCGCCGAAGACGCAGGTGTTGCGCACATACGACGAGGAACCGAATTCGGTGGCCACCTGCTGGATCTGTTGGGCCAGCTCCCGAGTGGGGGCCAGCACGAGGGCGATAGGTCCGTCGCCCCTCTGCAGCGGCTGCTGGTTGTTGATGTGCACAATAGCGGGCAGGATGTAGCCCAGGGTCTTGCCGGATCCCGTCTTGGCAATGCCGACGAAGTTCGAGCCACTCATGGCGATAGGCCAGCCCTGCGCTTGGATAGCGGTGGGCGCCTTGTAGCCCTGTCGGCGGATCTCCTTCATGACGTAGTCGGGCAGATGGACCTCGGAGAAGTCCTGGATGGGGTTCGGCACCTGTCCGCGCACGGTGATCTCCTGCTCTTCGCGATACCTCTGAACTTCGTAGGGCGATCGGTTGGCTACGTTAGGGTGCTCCTGGTAAAAGTTCTTCTTGAAGGGAGCCAGGTTGGAGAAGTCGACCGGACGCATGGGGAGGTCTTGGCTGCCGCCACCACCTCCTCCTCGGCGATCTCCGAATCCACCACCACCTCCGAATCGGTTGCCGCCTCCGCGGTCATCGCGTCGCTTCTCGATGCGTCCATTCCTTACGCCGTGGTAATCGCCACCGCCACCTCCTCCACCGCCGCCGCCTCCGCCGAAGCGATTGCCTCCGCCGCCGCCTCCTCGCCGGTCATCGCCGCCTCGATCGCCTCCGCGACCGCCACGTCCACTGTGACCAAAGTCGCGATCGTGTGGTGCCCTGGGGAATAACAGAGGAAGATCGATGAGTATCTAAGTATGCTCAAGTGAAAAGGAATGCTCAAGAAAAGAAATCTCACATCATCATCATCTTGCAGCTTATTTGAACTTTAGGTAGCTTGCAGTTTCTAGTAATGCTTTGATCTTTGACCACCAATTTATCTTGATGCTATATGTTATTCGAGATAAAAAAAAATTAAATTAGTGGTATCATAAGTGATTTTCCCCATAAACTTAATAAATTAAGAATTCACGCGTACCCTGCGTGCCTTTTTGTATTGTATTCCATTCTAGATCTAAGTTATTCAATAACTTTTACTTTGGCAAAATGAATGGTTGCGATGGTAATTGGCTTTGGTTAAGGCAAATGAATACGATAGCTATGAGAAATTTGAGCAATGAGGTTACATTTCTGCCAAGGAAAGTAATTTAATTCGAATATGCTTAACTTGCATTACCGAAATTTACTGGGTGTCAAGTATCAAAAGGGCCTTTTGCTTATTCATGGAAATAAAACGACTTCGCTTTATTATTTCGCTGCCGCGAATTCTGAGAAATCTTTAAGAAAATATTCCACTTTGAGCTTCGTAACAGAATTTCGCTAAAATTTGTTCTTTTTAAAATCGAATTTAGATTTGGTTGTAGAATTAAGGTACTCCACACTCCACTTTATTATTACAAATGTGATAGTTTTCTCACAAAACCTTTAAAGTCGAACGAATATTGCTGATTTTTGTAAGGTCTCTTTGCGATTTGGCGTTGTACATTTGTATAATCAATTCCTTCTTATCTGCCATCTAAAATGAAACTTTGTGGCATAAATTTGGCTACTCCGGTATTTTCCCTTAAAAAAAGAGAGCTTCGAGAATTAAACCATGCTTAACTGGGCTCAATTTTTCCGGCTCGGCGTAGACAGCTGCACTTTCTTTTCTTAAGTATTTCTTTGGCAGAAAATTGGGGAAAAAGAAACGAGTGACTTGGCTTACTTTGCTCGCATGCTGCCGTTTCTAGACGTCTGCCAGTTGGGACTTGGATTTCAACTGCGACTGGGCGACTTGGCTTGGAAGGTAAGTCTTCGCTTTTCGATTTCTTTCGACGCTGCTAAACAGCTGACATGGAGTTGTGCTGTGCTACAACCGCAATAAACTTAAATAAAACTAATTGCGTGTTAGGGAAATTAAATAAATTTCGAATAATGCAAACAGTAAGGCAAATTTGATTGACAACAACATGCAATTCGAGCAGGGTTACTATTTACCGCCCACCCTTCACCCTTCCCACCGATTTTCCACCCCAGTTTACCTTCCCTAAATGCTCAACTAAACTAAACAGCCCCTCGTACAAAGCCCTGTGTTTATTGCTCTGGCATTAATCAACCTGGGGCAGTTCCAGTTCCAGCTCTAGTCAGATCTGGCGCAGGTACCGACCTATATATGTTAGCACTTTGCAATAATTAGGGAAAAATAATATAAACTCTGCGAAGGGTAGTTACAATATGCTAATAAATAATGCAAGACTAAGTTGGATGATAATATATAAAACAAAATTTACAACATAATTAATGTTTATTGTGTTACGAACTAGCTTCTCCTTACTTCGTACTTAGCTCCATTTTCGTGATCCTAGTGGGCATCACTATGGGGTGCACCATGCAAATCAACCCCGATCCAGGCCCACGTTTGCTTGTCTATTGCTCTGTCAATTTGGAACACCCCGTGCCGCCCAAACGTCTATTTGTAGGACCCACTGGCACGCTAACATTTGTGCCCAACTAGCGGAGCGGAACGCTCTGAACATTTATGAGACAGCCAAATGTCTTGCCCCTAGTTTCGAGGGGGGCAAACAGCCGGCGGGGAGCGGAGGGGACAGTCCCTGGGGGCACCTCTGACTTTCTGTGTGTCTACCTGTCGCTTTTTGACATGCGAAAAGACGAATCGCGCGCTCGCCAAAGGGGAGCTCCTCATCATAATCAATTGGCGTCATTTGACATTTTAGACTAATGGGGCCGTTTATGTGATGGCGTAGTTCACGAACTGGGTTACTATTACCATTCAATGTTTGTTACTTGAGTTTTTATCAATATTATAGTATAACTTTCTAATAAATCATTTTCATTACATAACAAGCTTGGTACATGATAAGTAAACATAAACAGAGCGTAGCAAAAGAGATAATATTATCGCTAAAATGCATTTTTGATCAGCTGTAAATTAAATGTGTGTGCATGGAACCTTTAATTAAAGTAGAGAAAATTTAAAGTAAAAGAATAACCTTACTTTTCCCTAACATTGTGCTCAGTATACAGAATTAATAATTATATATTTAAAAGTATTTATGTATTAGTATACCAAACGAAGCAAACCTTTAGCCCCATTCACTTCCCAAATTAAGCATAGTAAGTATAAACATGGTTACGTAGTTTAAGTAGACGTTAAGTATAAAATAATTGCCAATACCAAAAACATCGCGATATCTCTACAAAACCTCGTGTGAGCGAGGGAAAGAGCGTGATTGAAAGGCATGCTGGCGAGTGAGCAGGACGGCGCTAGTCAGTGACAGCCGCCGACTGTTATACGAGCGCACACACTCGCCGAACTGTTATACGAGCACGCGAAAATGCCGCCGTCAACAGGCATTCACGCACACAAGCAAGTCCCAATGTGCCGTTGTGTGAGTGCGCGTGTTCGTGTTCGGGGCATACAGACAAATTAAAACGCTATAAAAAAGCAAACGAAGCAAGAACACGTTTCACAAATCAGGCAAATTCTTTTTATGACGTGCGCTGTCGTTCTTGTTGCTTTTGCTATTCCTTTGCGGATATGCGGGGGCAAACACAAAGCAAAAAGAAAAAAAAAACAACAAATGGCTGAAAACCTCACCTCGGCCTGTCAAATTTTAGCAAACCATGTGTTTTTCTCTCTCCCCAAACTCACTCTCTTTCGCTCACACTAATTACTCATCACCTCGCTTCGTAGGTGTACAGAAAAAAAAAAAAAAAAAAAAAGAGGAAAGGCACGAAGGGTGATAAAATGGCGACAGCGAGTGGAAAAAACCAACGCATTTCATAAGAAATCTTGCGGCGTACTCACATTATTCCTTCAATTTTGATTTCCTCTGTTCTCTCGTCGGGATCGTTGAAAAGCGATTTCCTCGTCCTCGTCCGCTGCTCTGCTTTCGGGATGGAATCTACGTAGTCGTCTGGATCTGGTTTCGAGCTGTTTCGAAACGCACGCTGCGACTGAACTTGGAGACTACTATGTGTGCTTGGGAACAGTATTGTCTCGCGATTCCTGCGACTCCCGTGGAACTGTTGTCGTTGTTCGGTGCAGAGCGAAGAAGAAGAAGCGAAAGTGCCGCTGCTGCTGGCGGAGGAGAAAAGAAAATGGCGACGTTGCGTTATACATTTCTCGGAACTCGGGCCACTTCTTGGGGAAATCAATAGCAGGTTGCCCCAGCCGCATGCGGCCGGTCTGGGCGTTGAGCCGCCCACCCGGGGGACTATGTATTGCACTAGCTTAAGCATTTTCCCGAAGTATTAGCCACAATGCGCTTATGCTAATGGCGAATTTATCCTACGCAGCGCGACATCCGCGCGTGTCTTACCTAACCTCGTCCAAAATTAGAGTGACCCTAGATGGAGGGGAAAAATCAGTCGTAATGTTGGTGTGACCGCAGCGGGTTCGCAAGAAAACGTCTATTAGAGTGACCACCTCGTTGCGAGTCTATCGATAGTCAGCTGAATGAGGTGCCCGCTAAGTTTTTAATATTCAAGATTCTGCTGAAACGAACTTAAAATGTATCTCGTCATCGGTCCGTACTCCTAATCTTGAAAATGATTAAATTTCCCAGCCTACCAAAAAGTAATTCGTGCGGAGATTAGTAAATATTCCTTAAAATATTGTGGATAAAACAATTTTCGATGTTCAGCATTTAGCAAAGACTCACCCCATTTGTCCTTTTTTGAATGTTTTGTATTTAACATAAAGGCGCATATATCGCATTTTGCTTACTAATAGTTTTAATTGATTTCTACTATTAATTATATAAATATAATTTTGAATCAATATTCTGAAAGAAAATATAAAACCTATTTTTTTAAAAAATATCTAAAATCAGCATAAAATAAAATATTGTTTATACAACAAATTTTCCATTTCTATCATCATTAATTTTTAAGTTTCATAGAACTACAAGTGCACATTATGGGGTTAACCTTTTCAAGTCTATAAAAAGTAATACTGACTAAATAAATCTGATATTTGAAACATAATTTTAATGTTTACATCTAAAAAATGAGTAAGAAAGAAATCGAAAAATTCACTCGACTTTTTTCGAACAGACAGCACATAAGTAAAAGTCGTTTAAATTGATATGATTGAAAATAGCTAAAGATAGATATTTTGCTGGAAAATAAATCAAGTAGCCACATATACATATTAACACCACTCTGCACTTATTTTTCAAAATGGCAAAAATTTGAAACTCACGGCGTTTTATTGAAAAAGAGTATCTGTAAGCTCTTACAAATTTACTAATTACATTACTGTACTTTATTCAATTATCTTACTACGAACTATCTTAATTGTACTGTGAAGACAATGGTCAGTCGGTTTAAAAATTCGGCTTAGTCGGTTCCCTCCAAAAAGTGGAACTGTTTGTTGCGGTCTATTCCGTATGATCTATAAGTTGCTACCACTTCAGTTGGTCATTTTCAACAATTCAATTGATAAAGACTAAAATAACAGATAACATGTAGTGGCCAATAGTTGGAACACATCTAGTTTATATGTCCATCAGTACTAAAATTCCCTGTCCGGATATTTCCTCGCGAGTGTTCGAAAATACAAGAACAAATGGCACAGGCTTCTTCTAGCAAAGTTTCAAACACAGAAGTCAAGCCGAATTCTGACGGGGCTCGCACTTCATATTTGTTGTTTTTTTCGAAGTAGTTCAGAATGACGAAAGTGAGAGTGAGAGATCAGAGTCAAGAAAAAAAGCTAAGTATATACCTCTGTATACCCCTTTCAAAATATCTTCGATTATTATAGGTTTTTGTTTACATTTTATTTATATTTATTGATTTAATGATTTGACATTTTGTAAGAAATAAAAAGGTTGCTATGGATCACGCCGAAACGTCCATGTTTAATTATTTCTTTTTTATAATTCCAACTAATAAGAATTTTCGGTTTTGTTTTCCGTTTTCCCATTCCCTCTGCATTTCGATTGTCGAACGTGCCGCCAAGTGGTTTTTGCTCAATTTGTTAAAATAAATATGAAAAACCGGTAAGTAAAGTGTTTCTTATTAATAAATTTATAAAAAAGCATAGCATTGCATTCCAAACGACATGATTTTGCGATAAGTCTATAAAATATGTGTACGTTTTATATGTACAAAATAAGTAAAGATAAAAAAATTAAAAAATATTCAATATCTTTTTTGTACGAAGCAGGTTGCATAGATGACGGCTTTGTCAAAGTTATTTTTAAAGGATTGAAGATCGGCGGTGCTCTCAGTTTGCGGCACAGGCCCTAATTTTATGCCCATATTTGTATTTACTTATTTTTTTTAAGTTCCTTTACGGTGTGGAAGATGCATAAGTGTAATCACCAAGTGACCGCATTAGTGAAGACACTAATTTATTAAGCAGTGAATTGACTGCTGTAACGGTGCACATGAAATTTATAATATTTTAAAGCACATTTATTCAACATGAAATACCTATTGTATCGTATACAAGCCCACATATATCCATCTATCTGTTACATTCTTTCAATTGAACCAAGTATACCCTGCCCTGCAAGTAATGGGTATATTTAGTGAGTTTGGTGGGTGTGTCAGCCAAGAATGAATTCGTATAAAAGTCTAAGCCATAGTTTATTAAATATCAAATCAATGTGATTCATAACAAATCTCCCTATCCAGGTCCACGTCCACTTACAACCCGAGAAGGTGACAGAAACTGCGGTACATCTTGGCCCTGCGGCCCTGCAAGCAGCCGTACAGCTCGTTGATCTTGAGGCAGTCGATCTTGCTGATGGTCTTTCGCTGCCCGATCCTAACTCCAGGTTGTAGAGGGGTCATGGTGGGCTTCTCCCCCTTCCGCTTGCTGAAGTAAAACTCGCCGTAGTGCATCACGGAGTTGTAGTCGTAGTCGAAGGCGTACTTCCCCTTCTTCTTCGACACCAGCTTGAAGTTCTTCCTAAACCGCGGCACGATGTTGTCCCAGTGGATCTTGACAAAGTTGTCCCGATCTGCTCGGGACTGTTCGTGGTATATGCCGATGGCGTGCATCAGCTCGTGCATTATTCTGCCCTCGCTGCTGAAGCAGTGGGCACTGTTTTCGTCGGGTCTCTGGAGGGACACCACCTGCTCACCTCCTCTTCGGCCCACGTAGGACCAACATCCTTGAGGTCCTTCCAACGGCGGCTCGATCAACAGGTAGTCATCTACCTCCCCGTCGTACGGCACAAAGTGCACACACGTCAGGGAGTTAAAGGTTTTCACGGCTTGAATAATGGCCTGTCTTTCCGGATTTGCGTACCGCGGACTTATCTCGAAGGGAATCGTTCCATTGGGCCACAGTCGTTTTGGATGCCTCATTGGATTGACGCCCAGGCGCAGGGTGATGTAGGTGTACGGATCAATGGCGATGTCGCCTTGGAACAAGCGGGGCATGGTCTCCGGATCGTCGATTCCCAGGTCGTCGTCACCGATGTCGGGACCGTAAGGATCGTATTCATCTGAAAGGGGTTTCAAAACTATTTCAGAAACAATAGCGTATGGTAATTAGACCTCATAATATTCCATATATCCATATACGTATCGATGTGATGTTATGAATGAAAAAATAGGATACTATTAAAAGGTTCTTCAATTCTAAGCTTACACTAGAAAAGATCTTTAGATCTTCACAACTCAAATCGAACAAAAATGCACTTAGTGACTAATAAAGCCATGGGGTAAACTGGGAGTGGAACGAACCTTCCGCCACACTGGTGAACTCATGCTCGAAGAAATCCACTCCAGCGGGATACTGGCGGACAGGGAGCTTGGCGCTTTCACTGAGCGTTGGTGCGGATAGCACCACTAGCACCACCAGCAGCACAGCCACCTGCAGCACCACTGATCCACTCAACTGAGCACACATTATAGAGCTGGGATTCGGCTTGGCTGTGACTATATTTCCATGCGATCGCTGTTTGCTCACTCTTTCCGCGCCACAATCATGCCGCATTCAAACCGAACGGCTGCACACGAAATTGGTAACTGAACCTGGCTCGATGGCCCAAGAGCTCCGGAGCCCAGGCGGCTACCAAAGTCTGCAGTCTTGGCACCTTAATTTATGCAAAATGTGCGAAAATAAAACTAAATATCGCCGACACGTTGGGCAGACGCCACGCAATCCGGCGGCGTGTAAACAAAACCCAAATCTATGCCCTCTCACTTTTTTTCTACACCCATTACTCTCTGATCAAACAGCACTAAGTCGCCTCGATGAAGCCCAGCTTAAACTCTACGAAACTCTCCGATTAAGCCCGGCTCAAACTCGGCTGGGCGCTCACGTAATTTAAGCCGAGTTAGCGGCTTTGGCCATCGACCATTCAATGATTTTCGGTAGGCCATATACTACCAAAACTCTCTTTCTGGCTGACGGAGTTCTTTCGCTTGCGAGTCGGCTAAAGTGTAAAAATGTGCTATTTATTAAGAGGCAACAGTTTAATGAAAATCGTATATCATACATACATACATCATACATATGATGTACATATGAGGAATAAACCAATTTATGTTTTTGCTGCAAGGGCATTGCTGCAGCGAATCTCTTTTTCAACTTATTGTTGTCGTTGGTCAGGCTCACGATGGCGCCAAAAGTTTACATACAATGAAATTCGCCAATTGATTTCCGCTTGGGCTCTTTCCGGTTTTACCAAGAGCAGACTCTTCGAATGTTACATGCTTGGAAAATGGCCCAAACGGAACCCACAATCATTAGCTCGAATGTTAGATACATATGCTAGATATTTTACTATTTTAATACACATTGTAATACCAATCTAAAGGTCTCATTATTGTCAAGTTGCAATTCTACCACTGTGACTATTATATTCAGATCCTTTATTCAGGGTATTTAGGTATTGACCTTTTTTTCGCGTGCAAACTGCTCAACTGTCTTTCTCACTGTCGCCAGTCTGTCTGGCTTTCAACTTGTTTGTGTTTGAGTTTGTATTTGAGTCTGTCTGTTTGTTGGATGGTTTTGATATGTGACACCTTGGCTGGAGAATCGAACTGCACTGTGCACTTTGCACTTTGCACTTTGCACTTTCTGGGGTTCCAATTAGTCAGTTGGCAGCCTAAGCTGTTAACCCGGAATGGCTTATCTCCATCTGGGCGGGGCTTATTTGACAATCCATTTTAATCGGTCATCATTAATTAGGCGAAATTAGTTTTCCGTCTTAATTAGCATAACAACAACAGTGCGGGAATCTGGCTCAAACAGATCGCATCGCGATAGCCCAAATGAATTTACTTACATGTGTGGCGAATGAAGTTTGCATTTCCAAATAGCCGAGTTAATCGAGGGCTTTCGCTTTACGACAAATTATTTATTCACTTGAAAAGATGGAAAATTAGTGTATTAGTGGAAATAAATAATAAATAAAAGAATTACTATTTCAAGGCAATTTCACATTGAATTATTTTGCTCTGATTTAAATTTTAAGTTTAAAGTATTCAACTTTTGAGAATGAATCTCAAGGTATGAAAATAGCCCGGAGCACTGAAGTAAAAAATGAAAAGTCGACAGCCACATAAAATATTGATTATTCGTTTGAAAACCCTTTTGCTTCTCACGGTAAATATGCTCTGCAGTAGTTGTCTTTGTCTTGCCCGACTGACTGATTGTCAATATGGACTGTAATTGTCATATTTCATTGGCCTGCAATCGTAAACCTGTCCTTGCCACGCCCCCTTTAACCCACTTTCGCCCAGTTCGCCCACTTTAACCCATTGAGAGCTGTGGACTGCTGAGGGTCTGTCTTCGATTGAGTCCGCCACTTGACTTTATGTGTCAGCTGGGCAATAAAAATGCGACACCGAGTAATTTTGCGCCACACACAGGGTCTGCATTAGAAAGAGATGGGGCCAGGGAGCGAAAGAGACGGGGGCAGGGAAGTAGAGAGAGATGGCGAAAGACAGGCATCAAAGGCAAAACACAACAATCGAAGTCGAGCGAGCCCAAAGTCAAAACCCGGCGACTAATTCAAAGTTGTCACGTAATAAAACATCGAAGAAACATCGAAGCCAAAAACAATAAGCCACAAAGGCGACAAACAATCAAAGAAATACGAAAAACCCCAGGAAAAAAACGAAAATACTGGAAATTTGCATATTTTTTCGAGGCAAAGACAGCCGGCAACCATCGAGGGCGACAAGAAATTTAACAAAGTACAAATTGTTATTTGATTTGATTACATAATGACGCCACACATACCCCATCATCTGCCTTTTGCAATTTGCCTTTGTTTCTGTTTTGGTTTCTGTTTCTGATTTCATTCAGCCCCTCGAATGTTTTGGTTTTCGCCTCACATCGGTTTATTTTGACACCAAAAACTGATATCTCCAATTAGATTTGCAGCTGAATTAATTGAATTGCATTAAGGCGGCTTCGGTGATTTGTGGCCGAGTTGATAGCAACAACGACTGCATTAATCTGCATAATAGAAAGATAATAATTGCCGCTTGCAAAGCGGCTTAAACGGAAATGGAATGGATTTCTTGGTGGGATCTGCGGAATATTCACAACACGGATTTTTTTGTGGCGTATTAATTATAATGCTCGCTGAAAGGAAACTTTCCCGCCCTTTGTTTCATTCTTCTGCGCTTAATAAAGCGGAAGTGCGAAACTTTTTTATCAAGATTTCCACCGCATGGAAAACTTTTAATTCCGCTAATGTCGATTTCGAGATGCTGAAACTTACTGTGGGCGCGTGGGGGAGGCTCCTGATTTCCCACACAAACTCATATTAATTTCTTCCTAGGCGGACGAGGAAAATCGTTGGCCTAAGACGGCTTAACTGTGGGTAAAAAGAACGCCGGGAAAGCTTCGATCAACAATGATGACAACTTAATATTCAACTTGGACTTTCTTTGTGGAATGCTGAGTGGAAAATGTATTCAATCCCGTTAAGTAAATAGAAATAATGGAGATACACAGCACTCTAATAACCGAAGGAAGACGGATTTGAAAATTATTATCAATAATTTATATTTGCCTATTTTTAAATTAGAATAAGTAACATTTCGACGCATATTTATAAAACAAGCCATACAATTAATCAACTATAATTTTGTATTAAAAATTCATACTTTAATTCTTTACTTTACAATTTACTTTACTTTCCAATACTGGTCACAGTTTTCATGTGAATTTTGATGTGTAAAGAGTATGGAAAGAATATTGCTTATAACAACGAGATACCGATACTTTAATAATACTGAGGAAATAACTAAATAAATAATAATTTATTAAATAATACTTAACATCTTTTTGTATACAAAGCTGTACATTTTTGTAATTTCAATGTGATATATTTCATTTTATGACTTTTTACGATTTTCCATGGTGGCTGCGATACATTTGTGGTGATTTTTGTAGTTTGCTGACATATGATGGCACTTGAAGGGCGCCTCGGCTTTCTGCATTTTTGTGGCTCTGGTTTTTCAGCAACTATTGCAAACATTGCCATGGCTCCTCGCCTCCCCCGTCGTTTTTTCCTGCCAGATTCGATTCGGCAAATAAAAAAGAAACGCTGTCGTAGGCATTTCCTGAAGTATGCAAATCGGTTTCTGCGCGGTAAACTGCGAATGCCAAGTGAATGCGATAAATAAATAAAACAATAAGCGAAAAAAATAGCACATCAAAAATTCAAGGATTTGCATATTGCCAGGAAGGAGAAGCGGTACTGGGAAAAATTAAAGTTTGATCAAGTATTTACTATTCTTGTACATGATATCAATTTTAACACCTTCGTTAAGCGCACATGTTTTGGTGATAAATTATTGTACGTAGATTAGTGTTGAATAAGGCACATTGCACATCTACATATAATGGTCGAACAACTTTAGGACCTGAACAAACTAAAGTTTAATAGAATCCAACAAAAATAGTAAACACTTATTTTTGTCATACCAAGTAGAGAGAATTGTTGTTGTTGCTTGAAATTAATTTTCCGAGTGTGTCGCCAGATCTTTTAGTTGCTTGCGTGGCAATTATAAATTATTCACATTGCTACATTTTTATCATATCAATGTGAGAGTTGCCTGCTGTCCCCAGGGGATCTGCCACTGACTCCCAGTATCTGAATCTGACTCTGTCCTGTCCGTCCTATCCCCTCCTCCCCTCTGCCACATTTCCTCTGGGGCGGCACGCAAAGTTCATTTAGATGCATGCCCCCAGATAGACGGGCAGCCATCCATTGCTCCGCCCACTTCGTTGCCCACTTTTAGGCAAATTGCTTGAAATTGTTTGTAGGCCGCAGGGCCGGCAAATCGCCAACTGCTTGAGTCGGAAATTAAAAGCAGCACTTGAGCAGCAGCCCCCGGAACCCCTTCTCCAGTCACCCAAGCCCGGACACCCTACAACCTCCAGCCAACACCCGACACTCCGATTCACCCGGCTATATGCTATATCTGGCAAATGAATCAGACCTAACCAGGCTGACACCCTGAATGCTTAGACCTGGCCATAAATTCAATTTGTTGGCTGGCTGCCTCGAGTCACCTGGCAGTCCCATTCTCAGCTGCACAGGGAGAAAATGTGGAATTATATAATATATATCATATATAGTTTTCCATTACAAATAGCCACAAATTGTGATGCAAAAGGGGTTCCATATATAAAAAATATTTTTTTACAGCTGTAAAGGCTCTATTGCAAATACGTATACTAACTTACTTTCTCAAGCATTTCTCTCTGTGTACGAGTGGTGTATTCTGCCTCGTCCTGGACACGTGCTAATGCACAAAGCTGGACGTCATTTGTCTCTCACTGCTGCGCGTTTATCACATTTTATCAATTGTCCAGACGTATCCGCTGCTCAATCAGCTGTCCTTCCTCGACCAAGGAGTCACAAATAAATGGTCAGAAGGCCTTTGAGCCAACTACAGGCATTTGTGGGCCCACCGCACAATTAGTGACAAATTTAGAATTGACCAATCTGTAATTACATCAAAGCTTTAAGGCGACTTACTCCACGTCAGTTTGGTTGTTAAACTGGCATGCCAACACATCATGGAATGTTCCCTTTCATCCACTTCATAGCATAGTACCTACCTATATAATACATACAAAATACACTTATTAAAAATAAGACACATTTTCCATTTAATTATGCTCAGAGGGCTTATCTCCATTGACTTCGTGGAACTGCAAGTGCAGTGCCATTAATTTGCGATAAGAATTCAGTTTGATTTTCTATAGAACACTCACCCATTGTAGGAGAGGGTATATTGATTTCAGTCAAAAGCTTGCAACGGGAGAGGGAGAAATTTGTGATCATATAATAGGTATAAACAGTCGAGACGATTTTGCCATGTCTGTCCGTTTATTCATCCGCCCGCATCGAAGCAAACTATTTGCAAAGTTATCTGGATAAATTAATCACATAAGTGTTGTTTCTACTGGAGAAAGTATGTAATATAATAAGTATATCGGACCTATATGCCATAGGAATATTATGGCAAAAAAGGTACATTCAATATTTTTAATTCATTCTAGTTTTTTGACAACATATAATTTCAAAATCCGACGATGGAAAATTAATTGAAAATTGAAATAGAAAACATATCAAAGTTTTTTGTTGTTGATACTTTGTTTTTATTCGGTATACGGTATGCACAATTCTTTAAATAGGTAATCACAAGGGTATATAAGCTTCCATTTTGTTGAACTTTCGTTTTCACTTAAGATGCAAGAGACTCTGACCGAGACCTTAAACTCTGGGGTTTCTCGGTAAAAATGCTTCCCAGTAAGTGGACTTAACGCTGACTCTTCCGAGAAACCGTTATGATTATGTAATCTACAATTTTAGCTAATGTGAGTGAACATCAATGCAAAAGCGATATAAAAACCGTTTGTTTTAACTGGGAGATATGATCTTAGTGACATCATACTATTTAATTCAAAAAGTGGGATATTGGGGAAGCGATGCCACTCCACACATGTTGTTGGCGTTCCGAGCCAGCTTTAGGTAGCCACTTTCTCCCCATTCGGTTCCATAGGAGTTCTTTATTATCCAGTAGTCGCCCCACTTCGGATGGGTTCCAAAGCCAACTAAAAGAACGGAGTGTGTAAGGTCCTGTCTTCTAGATCTGCACGCCGGAATACTAAGGATTCCGCCGAAGTACTGATCGAATTCCTCGTGGAGATGGTCAATTGACACCGCCACGGGTCCGACGTTGTAGACCACCTCCGCCAATTCCCGTTCATCGTAGTTGCTAAGAGTAACGTAGCCCGACAAGTTTCCTGTACTTCTGTCGCTTTTCCACAGGCATTCTCCGGACACCGGCTCGTAGGGATAGGATTCCTTGGTGGCGATGCCATGGTCCCTCGTGTAGTTGAAGGCCACGCTCACCCAACCACCACTGCAGCCGTTATTCGGATAGGGAACACAGTCCACCAAGTGCTTGGGCGAAAGGGGCTCCAGCTTTCCGTACTTCTTCGCCAGATGTGCCTCAAGGACGCCCGAGGTGGAGAAGGCCCAGCAGCTGAGGCACTCGGTGCCCTGGTCTCCCACTGGCGATATAAGGCCGTAATGCCGCCAATCGATTCCTTCGGAGATCTGGTCGTACTTCTTGTAGTTCACAGTCTTTGTAAGTCCATTGGTAGTCGGCTCCAGGGGCGCCGGGATCGACGAGCGATAATTGAAGAGGATTCTCTGATCTGTGTCGGAGAACTTGTTTAGTCCCATCTTGAATCCAACATCTCCCTGGGAATAGAGCTGGTTGTTGCGCTCCACCGCCAGTACCCTCTGTTCGTATAGCGCCCGGTGGTATTTGTCCCTAATCCTGTACTGCTTGTTGTACTTAGCCTTGTACTCTTCCCACTCCGCATCACTGACCGCAGTCAAACCTAGTTCCACAAGGAGCAGAAGGATTAGACCGTGTACTACGGTCAGACGAGGAGTGCCCATTGCGAACTGATCGTGATTAAAGTAGATTTGCAAATAATTTAGAGCTGGAGAAACCAGAAATCAAGAGCTTTCTGTTTGCCTGGTGGGCAGCGAATCCATTATCTGGGGTTATTTATTTGAACTGCCTATTGGCTGTTGGGAAATATGAAACGATTACGATTAAAGTGAATTATTTGCTTACGTGTAAATATTATATTATTTATTTATATGGTTTCTGGTTATGGGCTGGTTGTAAGTTACATCTAACAGCTATAGTTATGTATATTAGCTACAATATTTGCTAAGTTTACTAGAAATTTATATTAATATAAAACATTTTCAAACTTTCTAAACAAACTGAATGTATTTTATAGATTATTATGAAAGTATCATGTGCATTCCATCAAAAAAACATTATCATATATACTCATATGTATGCATGTATGGTCTTTAAACAAACTGGTCAAGATTCCCGCAATAGATAAGTAAAGGGTAGAGGATATTCGATGCCATCGATTATATCGTTCTTTCTTGCTTATTCCTTTCGAATTATAAGCAGTTAAGATAGAAAATCCATCCGTCCAGCTCTTTATCTAGTGCATTTCAAGCTGTCAATCAGTTGTAAGTCTGCAGTGGACGCGATCAGTTCGCAATGATCTCCCTTTGGTTGCTGGTACTTCAAGTACTTTTCACTCTGCTCTTCGTGGAGCTCGGACTGACCTCGGTGACCGATGTGGAGTGGGCGCGGTACAAGGCCAGATACAATAAGCGGTACGGGCTGGAGGACCAATACCACCGACGAATACTCGAAAAGAGAGTGCAGGCGGTTGCCAATCACAACAGACTCTATTCCCAGGGCAGATCGGGATTCAGGATGGGCTTGAACCAGTTCTCCGACACAAATCTCCGACTCCTCTACAGTCGTCGATCGGCATTCTCTGCCCCAGCGGAACCGAGTACTAAAGGAGTTACTAAGCCTGCGAACTACAAGAGCTACGACCAGATAACCAGAGGAATAGACTGGCGGCAATACGGATATATATCAGCAGTGGGAGATCAAGGCACCGAGTGCCTGAGCTGCTGGGCCTTCTCCACCTCGGGCGTCCTGGAGGCGCATCTGGCAAAGAAGTACGGAAAGCTGGTGCCCCTTTCGCCCAAGCACTTGGTGGACTGCGTTCCCTATCCCAACCAGGGCTGCAATGCTGGTTGGGTGAGTGTGGCCTTCAACTACACGAGGGATTATGGCATTGCCTCCAAGGAGTCGTATCCCTACAAGCCCGAAAATGGAGAGTGTCGCTGGGACCCCAGGAAAAGTGCAGGAACCTTGCGGGAATACGTTACGCTAACTAGCAACGATGAACGGGAATTGGCGGAGGTGGTCTACAACATAGGACCCGTGGCGGTGTCCATTGACCATTTGCACGAGGAATTTGATCAGTACTTTGGTGGCATCTTGAGGATTCCCTCGTGTGGAAATACCAAGTTCGATCTGAAGCACTCCGTTCTTTTAGTGGGCTTTGGAACCCATCCGAAGTGGGGCGACTACTGGATAATAAAGAACTCCTATGGAACCGAATGGGGCGAAGGCGGCTACTTTAAGCTGGCTCGAAATGCGAACAACATGTGTGGGGTGGCAACCCTACCCCAATATCCTATAGTCTAAGCGATTGATTTCGAACAATAAATATCTCCCATACAGTTAAGAAACTATTTTGTTACTTTTTTAAATAATTTTCCATTCTAGTATTTCCATGTCTACTCTTGCGAAAAATATCGCCTTGTCTTAGAAGCTTTAAATTGAGTTAGCCCATTAAGGTCGATTAGAAGCATGCTGATATGTGGTCGTTAGAGGATTAATTTCGAAACGTCTTTAACGTTTAAGGTAAGCCGGTTAGCCGGCTTTGACCTCCGCAAAAGGGTGTCCCGAATGATTAATCTACCAGGTTTCGGGGATGAGAATCTTGCCAGGAGACGGCGCTAATGTCGCTTTGCATCCCTAGATTTGGAGAATTATAATGCTGCGGTTGGCTGCCTCATTTGTCGGGTGTTTCTTGGCCCCGCATTGGGCGCCAAATCAAGTGCGCTGGCAGCGCGGCGCAGCCCTTTCCCCTGGGAGGCATGAATTTGAGTTATGACTGGAGCGGAACTTTTACGGGCAACCGTAAATTTTTGGGGCACTGGCGCTGCCACCGGCTTAATATTCACACCTTTCGCGGGGGATGGCCCAGTTATTTATGCGCACGCATTATGGTTGATAGTGCGGAGCAGGGTCAGGGGCAGGGGTCCTCTTTTCTGGCTGATTGCTGATGGGTCATGGTTTATTATTTACTCCGAGAGAGACAGAACGACACACCGACCCACTGGCCCGGATCCTGGTCCCGCTGTTATTGTAATTGAAAGGTATAAATAACATTAGGCTAACAGCAAATAAATTTATGTTGTTTATGCTTCCTTTCTATCTCTCGCCGAGTGTGTTTGTACTCGGGCTTCCCTTTGACCTTTGTAAGCACTCTTCAGGGCTGTTGCGTGCCGGGGCTAATCGCTCACGGGCCATCCGAAATCGAGGAGCGAACTGGCCGACGACCCATCATCTTTCATCAATTTATTGGCGTTTCTGGGTCCCACCGAGCCGGCTGGGCCGGCGTTATTTATTATTTACACTACACATTGATTACTATTATTGCTAATATTATTATTTGTATGGCTGCCTCTGGGATCCGCTCCTTATCGCTTATCAAACTCTGTTTGCCGCCTTCTGCACTTTTCGCTTGATTTTGTCCATTTTCGGACCGCATGTTATTTATGAACTCACGACGTTTGCCACGGCCTCAAGGTATTTTTCAAATAATAAATATTCCCTTTTCGGTTTTGCTTCTCTGGCTATTTGCCGCACGTTTTTGGGTCTCCCCAGAAAGGGTATGTCAAATTTATCGGGAATAGTGAAACCGTTGATGTTCAAGAAACCAGAGCGTAGAATCTTACGGCAGTGCCAAAAAAATTTAAAATATTAAGTATACGTACGTATGCTTAATTTATGCCTTTTAAGTTCCATTTTAAAGTGAATTAAATGTACAAATGAATATTTAGTATAGGGAAAATATTATTTTCTAGTAAATTATTCTCAGGAGAATCAACGCTAATATTTGCAAGAAGTTCCACAGAGTATTCGATATTCAAGTGATATTTTTCCTCTTTAGTCGACTTTATCTCTCTTATCTCCTTTGCATATAAGCATTTTTTTATTTATTGCATTTTTATAATTGAATTTGAATAATACATAGACACAGCACTTGGCCAACAAGGCAACTTGGCTCGAATGTCTGTCTGTCTGTCCTTTTTTTTGTGTGTATTTTTGCGACCGTGTGTCTGTCGCTTTGTGGGTTATTAAATTATTGTTGCTTTTCTTTCGTTGTGTGGGCACTAGACAGGCATGCAAATACAATAAATGTATTTAAAATTGACAAATGGTTAGCAGCATTTGTTGTTGGCATTGCTGTTAGCTTTGTTAAGATTTATGTTGAGGCAAACAAAAATTCACAAACATGTATGCAATTGTATAAATTAAGCAGAATTCAATTGAGCGAGTGTGAGCTTAGGAATAAAGTAACTTAAGGATTTCCCATGAATTTCATTTGAATGGCTTGAGCAGGACTCCTCAGTGCCATCTACTTTAAACTGATTTTGGTTTGTTTTTGTATTCAATTTAAGTTGCTGTGAATTTGACACTGTTCTAATCACGTCACTAAATTGAGTTTCTCAATTACCAACAGACCCTGAGGTGTTGATAATTTTTGAATTGAGAACCGCACATTTAATTCTACATTTTAATTAAAATTGATTTGACAGAAATCTTGCAGCAAACTCTTTGACGGCAAACAAGCTACGAAAGAATCTCGTTGATTTTACTAATTATGCTCAGATTTTATTTGTTGCGATCTACAAATTAAGCCCAAGATGTACCGTCTGCGACAATTTATTCCTACTTTATTTGCCTGTTTTGATCAGTAAAAGATTCATGCTCTTCTAATTAGCTTTTGTGGCACAGTAGACAAATGTACCGAAATCAGCTTAACTACCCACATGTTCCCCTCGTCTGCCACCCCATTCCCCTCGGAGGCCCCAGCACGTCTAAGCTCCTTCTATTAAATATGTATTCTGGGGTACGAGACCGGATGAAATACGCAATGGAATGGGAAGGTGCGCCATATGTGGGTCCCGCCGATTGCACTTGTTTTTGCGACAGTGCGTGGCCACTGCTCTCGAAGTAACACTTTAAAAAATGGTACTTTAAGACGATATCTGGATATACTATATATATACTGGATATATTCTTAGACTAAAAAGGCTGTCTAGACTTGCTTAAAAGTATGTAACGGGTAGAAGTAAGTTTCCGAACCTATAATATTCTAATATATATTATATATTGATCAGTCGAAGCGTGACTGAAGATGAGTGAGAGGAATACTCCTCTTGATCTGAAGCGGGGATAAGGATGAAAAAGCATCATAATAATATCATACCATAATCTCGTTAACAGAGTTACCGTCCAGGGTTTTTTATTTAATTTGGATAGTGTCCTTCTAAATGCATTTGAAAGTCATCAGCTTTTCTTTCAGTGCAAACCAGAGGCCAGTAGTGTCCACTAAACGGCTGTTAGTTCGGCTTCTGGGCGGGAGTGCGTGTGCCGGGCTCATGGAAAATGCATGACCAACGACTAGACGATGGAGCACTCTCGACAGTTAACGACTCGTCCCAGCGGAGTCCAAAGTGATTGCGGCTAATCAACGTTGACCACAGCTCTGGGTCAGGTGCCGTATCTGTATCCGATTCCTCTGCCTTCTCTTTTGGGTTCCAGCTCGAAGTGCTTTGTTTGTGGGCCATTAAAATTAATCACGAAATGTGACGAAAAGTTTCTGTGGAATACCTTCAGTGCGTAATACCAGCAGACAATGTGTTAACTAATGACGACGGCAATGTGTAAATATTTGATACGAACTTGAGATTTGCTGAAAACACTTTGGTTATCAACTCTCGCGGGGATTCTGGTCAAGTCGGTTTACTTAGGGCGACAGGTTATTTCGTTCTTGTGGGTTTATGCAATACACGGGTCCCTAAAATTTCAGACACAATTTTAGAATTATTTTAATATTTAATATTTGTTGTCTATTCAAGGCAAATAAAATATTGTGATGCACAATAGTTAAATAAATCGTTATTTTTGTATACAAGATGAAAGAGCTGAGTGCTCGGTTCGTTAAAAGAAAGGTATCACGTATAATTGGTTATTTTGTTTGGCTTATTAAATAAGTACTTTATTACCTCGCTTAAATCAGCTTATAATCAAGGAGGAAATATCCTTTTCTTCTGTATCCTGCTAAAGTTTCAAATTAAAACGGCTTGCGCTTTCGAAAACGGTGAAGTATTGATAGACACGTGTGTGATTGATGATTGTACTGGACAGTGATCCATTTTTGGGGCATAATCTAGACTTAGCAATGTGGGGATTCATTTCGGTTAGCCGTGATGCAAGACATCCTGCCAGCAGCCAAGGGACCAGCAAAAAGCTGCTGCGGAAGTGGTCATGCAAGTGGAAAACGTGACATACACACAACAATGCAATGTGGAAGTTGTGGCTTTACGGGATGGGCGGTGGTGTGGGTGTGGGCGTGGCACACTAAACCTGCTCACCGCAATTTAGCGGGCGGAAAAATTCACAATGCAAGGCATCGACGTTCGCGCTGACGATGTGCAAAGGCAGATGAATGAAATTGCAACCATGGCAGCCATATCCTTACACATTAAAAAATTGCTTGAAAAAAGGATTTATCTGCGATTGAAAAATACTTAAGCTACTAAGTTTCAGCGTTTCATAAGTTGCTTTCACTTGTCAATACATTAATTACCAACCGTTCCAATTTGGACTTGCAATTCTTTCAGGGTTACTTTGAAAAAGATTAAATTACATTTTATTTTTAAAAAACGTTGATTAACTCGTTAAGTCCAAAATGAGTTTGTCCTTTTTGGATAAATCAACTTTTTTGGAAGTGCAGACCGGGCTTCAGTTTTGCTACTACCATCGAGAGCGTTCCTGATCACTGCCACTCGCATCCTCCGGTTCCAGTTCCGCTGCCGGGTGTTTGCCATTGACTGGACCACCCACTCATCCATCGCCAAATGAGATGAGCTCCTAATGAGTTACGCAAAATGCACTTCCACTGCTACCCAGTTCCGCCGGCTCGAAATGCAGTAAGCCCTCGGATCGAGTGATGCATCTATTTTGAATGCCACTGCGGTGGTTTCGGTGGTGCCGGTCATCGATGGAGATGGGTATGGGGATGTTCTGAAAGCTGGCCGGTTCCAGTGGCCATTGTCGGGCATTGCATTGATTATATGCAATCCAAAATCGTGAGTTGCCTTCGGTTCAGCGTTGGCGTATATCGGCGCACCCTAATTGAAATCGCTCCTGCTCGGTTGTCAGTTGTGGTTGAGGTAACCAGGACTAGGATTTTTGCGGATCCTGCGCCAACGGAAACTCATTTTAAGGCCCACTAATAGCAAATACTTATTTATATAAAGGTGCAACTTTCGTTTCCTTACTTATGTAACATTTATAATTAAAAGCCAATTTAAGAAGGGCTTAAAGTTTTTGGGGCCCACATAGCTGGGAGCAAGCTAAATATCTTGGACTTAATATTATCCATAGAATTGTGAAGTCTGCCGTTTGTGCTATGCATGTTATTCCAGTTCTATCTAATGGTCATCATTATTTTCCTTGTGTGCAGCAGCCATCAATTAGCCCTCGTTTAATCACCTGAAACAATAGCCGGCCATTTGAGCTTTATAGTTTGTTAATAGCTGTTAATATGTCTGCCCCCATTATTTGGCGACTATCTGTGCCTCTAACCATATATGTGCGAGTATGTACCTATCCCGGCGGCGCTGTAACACCTGTCATTTATGTTGTAATTATGGTTTTTATTACCCTTCGGCCATCGGTCACCGTTCCACACTATTCGGACACACTCACATACACGACCATAAACCCAATTGCTTTGGCATCGAGCGCTTTTCCAGCATTTGAGCCTGTCGCACATATGTATGGAGCACACACACTGGGGATACACTTACGTCAGTCAAATATTCTGGGGCTCTTCAGAAAGCCAGGTACTGGGGGCCATGGGATTCGAATGGTCGTTCATCTGGTTTATTGGCCACTTGCTTTAAATTGTAAATCCTTGGCCCAGCAGCAAAGTCAAATGTCATTTGACAGGAGCAGCCAGACAAGTTCTTCGCATCCAGTTGGACTGCCAGTCAGTCGGTGATTCGGTGGGCCACAGTCCGCAGTCCACAGCTTTGGCCCTATCTCTTTGTGTCCCCATCTCAATCTCCAGCTCCAGCTCCTGCCCAGCCTCTACCTCCGCCTCCACCTCCACACCCATCTCCATGCCCTGCATCCGTCTTTCCAGTTCTCTGGGAAAGTATTCGCCTTGTGTGTGTGTGTCTGCGTAATTGATTCGTGTTAACTCTTGACTGGCAATAGACGAGCAAGACAAGCAAATGCGACCCGCAGTCATACGACACTGCGAGAAAAAACGCAGTGAATGATTAAATTGATCGGACATAGGTGCCTGCTTAAGAGGTCTGTGGCTTGGGATGTTGGCATATCGGTAGAAATTGGGCGCGGTAACCTTTTGCAATCATCCATAATCTCAACCAAGCATTTATAGTTCCCGAGACCTTGCTGTTCAAACCGACAGACGTACGGAAAAACGGACGGTCAGAAATACGGACAGACAAATGAACGGAAAGACGCACGGACAGATAGACGGACAAATGGACGGACGGCGGGTAAGTGATCTTGAGCAGGAATTTAGTACTGTATAGAGTCTATCTGTCAATCTAAATAAAGAGAATGCAGATAAAACGTGTCATTTATAGAATGTGTTATATTATTTTTAATTCCTTATAATTTAAATTGACCCGACTAGAATAATTAGAATACTCCCATTTGTTTGTAGACTTGGGATTTTTTTGCAGTGTACTAACTCCCCATCTGTGGGTCCTCTGTCCCATCAGTGAGCTGAAGCTGTCTTTGTGCGGGACACATTGGCTGTCATAGATCATGCACTTGGTTAAATCAAAAATTCTCGATGTCAACTCTCATTTTAGCACACGACTGCAGCAAATGGCTGCTCCTCTCAGAGTCCTCTTTTGGCACTTGTAATTTGAATTTGATTACGTGAAACCTCCAGGAATCGTCTAATTACATTAAATTGATGTAAGCCAAAAACAGAACGGGAGCAGCCTCACCCATCCGTTCATCCTGGCCAACACGAATCGTCTATAAAATATTCATGAATGTGTATTAAGTGCGCGATCTAACCCAGTTTATGCCAACGAACGCAAAAATATGCAGTTCTCCTTTGGCAACTCTTGCAACTTTGGCTGCATCCTTCCATGCCGGAGCTGCTTTCCTCGTTTTTCCTCTGTTTTTCTGTTTGGATTCGCTTCTATTTCTGGGTGGGTTCTGGCTGTTTGTGCGTTTTATTCTACGACTCGGCTTACCTGGCCCGTCACTCTTCTGGGATCGAAAGTTGTAGGTGGGAGGTGGGATGTTGGAGGTTGGAGGCCGCTTGCCACGGAATATGGTAACTAACGATGATTGAACGCTTTCGGTTGGTTGATTTTGTCGCGCAGATACAAAACCTCCGCACACAAGTTGACACCTCCAGCACCACTGCCACGCCCACTCCCACTCCATCGCTTTTCCGCCTTTCCACATGCCAAGGCATACAATTTCTACAATTTGCGAAAGCTTCAGCCCCTGTCGTTGCGCTGACGACTCTGCAGCTGAAGTACACTCCTACACACGCCGCACTCCTAGGGCGGCAGTTGCAAAGTTTTGCATGCATTTGGCGCATTTAAAGGATTAACGTCATAAGCTTTGCGCTACACACGCGATGACAGATGAATTTTACACAGCTGCCAGTCCGCGTGGAGTGTACAAGTGCACTGGTCGAAAAGTAGACTGAATTGTCTATTGCTCCAAGGAATGTATGATTGTTTGAACTTCCCTTAAAGTGAGTAAGCTTAATTAAATTGATAAGTATTTATAGTAACAAGCTTTATTTATAAATTAAATAGAAAGAGGTAACTTTAGTTTTAATTGATAATGAAGGTTTGACTATTTTTGTAACCTGTATGGAAGTGGTGCAAATGTATCTGCATCTGAACTGTACGTAATGTTTTTTCTGTGTTTTAATTCTTTATGGATGTGGTATGCTTTCCGATGCTCGACTTGTTGGAGCAGCCGCGGCTTCTTTATCCGCACATGTGCTGCACTGCGTCCTCGCTTTTTGCTTTTTGGTTTTTGCTTTTTTGGGATTGCAAACAGTTCTAAGTGCGATTGCCAAGCCGCCGTCGCTATTTTGCTTGGATTATCCTTGGGCCGCGGGATGACAGTCTGTCATCAATCAATAAGATGAAATGTCAGCGCGGCTCCGCTTCCGCCCTGAAGTTGAAGTGCTCAAAAATTGTATAAATAAGTTATCATTTGCTGTTAAATGCCTAACGATGATTCATCGCCAAATCGATGCAGCTATCGATTTCATGAAGAAGTGTGCTGATGGAATTTTAATTAAATTAATTACTTTAGCCACTTTGCAACAAGTGCAAAGGAGAATACCTAGTGACCTACCTTAGATTGGATTTTAATAGAAAATTCCGCTTTAAAATGTTTCAAATTTCGTTTTGATTCAACAACTGCAGTGGGTGAGTGGAAATGCTGTTAATACTATGCGTTTAAAAATACAGCTAATATTTCATGGGTTGTACCAAATAGTTGTGGAAATATTTTGCCATTATTCATTCGGCCGACGCTAACATTTTGATGTTTAAATATTTTATTTGATTTAAATCAAATTTCGTTCGTCCGCCGCGTTTCGTATAAATAAATATCGCCGCCGTTTTTTGCCGCTCTTTTTGAGTCATTTGTGCTGTTTTTACGCGCATTTGGCCACGGGGGCAGCAAATGTTTTTCGTCATCTGCTGTTCTGATGATTTAGCGAGTGCAATCAAAATGATGTGTATAACAAATTTACCGTTATTTATGCATACAAAAATTGCACGGCAATTAACTTTAGCAAGGGCGTTGCGATTGGAATTGGCGAATCTGCTGCTGCTCGAACGCCACAATTCGCATTCGTAAAAAATGCAACCGACTTGCCGGTCATAAATGGAGAAGCTATGTTGCATATTGACGCCCCAGTCAGATTTGTACCCCCTCCCCCGCCCCGTCGCCTTAGTTTGTTTGTCCAGTCATGTTGCACAAATAGCAAGGGAACACTACAAAAAATTACTCAGAAAGTTTCAGTGATTATAGCTTGTGACATTTGACCTCACTTGCATGCGATTTCTACGGAAAAAAATATGAAGATTTATACTTAAAAATGTCTAAACTAACTTCGTTGAAACAAAATGTTTTGAAAACTTAAACTTGAAGATCCTACTTCCCTACTTCTTTAAGAAATGAGAGATGTGACATGACATGCATGTTGAATATTATATTGATTATTGAATAGATCGTGATGAACTTGAGGCAGTGAAATCCTGAACAGTGTGCATCGAACCAGCTGGTGCACGGTTTTGTTAGTTAGTTGCCCAGTTTCCCCCGCTACAGTTGGGAATATTATTGGTTTAGTTACATTTGCATTTGTAACTGCGATTTGCACAGCGGAAATAAAACACAAATCGCTGCAAACTGAACGGTCCGAATTGCACAAAAGGGCGACCGGAAAATCTGGAGGGGATTGGCTTGGACCGGCGGTTCTTTTGTTTCCCGCCGGGGAAAAAACAAAATATAATGGCAAATGTCTGAGAATTGGGGTTCATAGCTCCACTAACTATCCGATGGACGGATAGTTATTTACCTTTAGGGGGAGAAAAGTTCGTGGACTTAGTTGAATTAAAAGTTAGTAAGAACTAATTTGGAAAACTATATTTCTTTGAGCAATTAGAATTCAAAAACAGATTGTTTGGAATTGCCAGTGCTTATATCCTGTGAAAGGATATTCCAATGAATAATAGTAAGCAAAAGCTTAATTTATATTACTTAGGTATCTGAGAAATCGAGTTTTACTGGAAGAAATAGTTTATTTGAAAACCGCATTTTCTTATATTGTGCAACTTGTACTTAACCGCAAGTCACTGATGGCTTGGTTTTTCTTTCCTAGTCCTCGGGTAGCGAATGCAATCGAAGATTCTATCCGGAAAAGTGGTTCAGAAGCAGGTTGCAGTGGTCCTAGGGTGATTAAAGGCGATCAGGTGGGCAGTAGTTCGTTTCGAGCAATGATACAGCTGCAATATGCAGGCCAAAATTCCTTGCCGTGCGTTTCAAAGTTGGGGGAAAGTCCGTCTGTCAGTCACTCTCACTCTCCCTGTCTCTTTTGGATCCCCTGAATATCATCAGGCCGGGAAAATTCAGATGGAGGTCTGGGGAAGCTCGGGCGGGTAAACGGATGCCGCCTTGCCAGGTCTCAGTTGTAGCCGCCACTGTGGCTGCCGTTTGATGATGATGAAATGGCGTACCAGCAGATACTGTGCACCGACCACGCCCACTCCCACTCCAGCCCAGCCCATCGCATCACATGCCGCCCCTCGTCCTGAACGAGTGCATGTGTGTGCGTTTCAGCGTTTGTGTGGCCTGCCTGAAAGGAATGTGCAATAGAAACCAAAAATATGCGATATAATTCCAAAGCACAATAGCATGAAGTACATCATCAGTGTGGATTTATGGTTGACTGCTAGAATAGGTCAGCTGCCGCATTTACTCCGGAGCAGCAGCAGTGGCAGCGGCAACATCAGCAATTGGAGCTGCGGAGCAGTGGAGCAGCGTACCCGTTCCGATGCGATGCGAGGCTACCGGCGCATCGAGCTTTAGGTAAATTACATGCTCAGGCTCGTGCACATGCCACAGCAAAGCTGAACACATGTGCCACGCCCACCGAGCAAACGCCCGCCCACAGCACACACTGAAAAATCATCAAGGCTAAATTGAATTTTCGAACTATTCAATACATTTTTAGCTAGACAACATTTGCACTTTGTGGTTCTTTTGAATTGTAACCCTAATTTGATTACATCCTCCACAGTGTTTTATCACCAAACGCGCAGCTGAAAAGACACTTATAGCGTCGTGGGCTTGCTGTGTGGGTTAGTCTGGTATAATAAGGCTCATGTAGAACGAAAATCGCAATATTCAAAGGTGGTATTTATCTATGTTATATTTCATATTTAAATTTTATCAGTTTAATTAAAACTTTTGGGTGGTTTGATTCAATTTAAAAATCATATAGATAAATAGTTAATTGCTGATCGCTCTATTCGATTATCGATTTCAAAAAGTTGCATTTCTGTTAGCGTTTTTCCCAAACATTACACCGATTTTCGTCGCCGTGCAGGAGGATTCACTTTGGTTTGGCTGCCTTTGGTGCTGCTGTTGTCTCGACTCAACTCGACTCGAATCGCATGGTTCGAGGGCGCTAAAAAATATTGAAATCCCACTGACTGACTAACCGAACCGGGCTGAATGGAGCGCAGAACCCCACCTCCACTCCCGTCCCACTCTAATGACGTGTGTTTGACATGAAATATTCATATGGGCGACAGTCAGATAGAGTTTTCCTGTTTGCCAGCACACGCAGCCGGAAAGGTCTTTAAAGTGTCACCAAGTTTCGAGTGCGCCCTGGGGGGCAAAATGCAAAACTCAAATCGGTTGGCATTAGTCTAATGGCCGGCCCAAGTGGCGCTGTGTGTGGCCGAAAAACCTTAAAAAGGGAAAACCAGGGGACGTCATCAGCGATGTCTTAACTTAAATTTGCTAAGAAACAAAACGGAGCGCGGAGCCCTCGTCGCCTCGACCTTCTTGGGCGCCCTGATTTGTAATTCAAAGCCAGTTGGCTGCTTCTCCCAGGCCATGGCCGAAACATATGTTACGAATTATAAGGAATTAGATTCATAATAAAATAAAGGAGCCACCGTCGAGTTGTAATCAAAACAAAATATGCCCATTCCATTCCGGGCAGCCCCAAACTGTCCGCACGAACGGATCGGTTCGCCACCCGCAGCAGCAGCAGCAGTCCCACCGTCTAAATGTTGCTCCTGGGCAGCAACATCGCAGCAGCAGCAGGAGCAGCAGCAGCAGCAGCAGCAGCAATCAGTGCACAGTGTGCTCATGGATTTTGGTAAATTTCTGGCTGCCATCAGGTGAAATTTGATTAGGGTCGTAAGGGCAATGATTGAGAAAACGTGATCAAATATGTTGCCATAAATGTTTAAATGTTGCTGCTAGCCTTTGTCCCTGTTCATCCCGCCTGTCAGACCCAAGCCCCCCCGGTCACCCCCTTGATTGCCATTGTCCGAGGTCCAGGGTGCATGTGAATGGAAAAACTCGGGTTTATTATGTTGATGACTTTTAGCTGTGATTATGGTTGCCCATTTATGGTTGTCGTCGACATAACGCTTATAAATGGTCCTGTATTTCCGCTTCCCCTTTTTTCACCGTCCTTTTAATATCTTCAATCGGATTGCGTGCTGTTCACGTAAGGATAGAACTACGTATACAATTTATAATTAGAACTCGCTTTTGCTGATGTTTTATGATTTGCTTTTATTTATTTCTTTGGAATTCTGAAAAGTGTTGTGACTAACGCAATAGATATAGGCTAGCGTTAGGATAAACATAATGAAATCAAATGACACGATACTATTTTAATACTCATAGCCCGGATAAAGTTAAAATTTTATGACAGAGAGTACATCGACTATCAGATACCAGAGCTCACTGGCTCCACTTATCGGAAAATTAGAAACCTTTTAAATGTTCTTTAAAATCAGTCTTCTCATTTCTGCTTGCACAGCATTGTATTTGCGATTTTAACTTCAATTTATTTAACATTTCAATTTATATTGACAAAACTTGACCGATCAAAATATATTAAATAGATTGCTTAATAATAACTTTCTGTGATCTCGACGTTGGTAGGTTTGGTCAGGCATATGAAAATGTACAGAAAGTAATCCCTTTCTGCAGAGGACCAACTGCCATGTGAGAGCAATTAACCCGCCATCTACATAAGTCACAATCCAATTAAATTTCACCGCCGAAGACAGCAAACACATGTTAACATAGCCGACAGAAGCGCGGGGGCCAAATTAATTAACACTAGTCAATACAGACTGGTTACCTAAGTGGGTTAAGTTTTATTTAACCGTTAACTGGGCTAATGCAAGAGCACACAGCCCGCTGGGAACGCCCTCGGTGATATGGGTGATTGGCGACGGGAGGAGGCAAGGTCACATGTAAATGGCAACCTATGACCCAATCTAAGCGCCTTATTATCGGGAATAAAACCGAAGTTTCAGTGATGCGGTGGTTAATTTAGGTATGGATATGAGCAACCACTGATGTGCGGTTCAGCCCAGTCCCTCCCACTCGCCACAGTCCGCACCCCATTTTTATTTCCCATTTCCCACACAGTTGGGTTCAAAATAATATATCTCGTTCATTATGACAATGAAATGAGATGGGCTTTAAAATGGACATGGACTATTGCAATTGAATTCTTAATTATAGAATCAGATGTTATGATTTGCTAGTGAGACCAAAACCAAATGGTTGCTTAATTGATATAGTGTCTCATGTCACTGATAGTTGCTTTGATTCCTGACAAGGACCTAAGTGGATTCTAAAGGGTTACGTGGCCGCACACAAGGTGCTTCCCAAATGGGGGAGAGTAAGACCGACGCGAGTGGGGATCTTCAGTAACAAACTATGGTTATAATTGCGTTAACTAAGTGGCGGGTACGGATTACGGCTTTATGGCATTGCAATGCAATATGGGTGTGCGGCATTAATTTGTGATTTGTGATTGCTTAATTAAAGCAATTAGATTGCGACGGCATCGCCATGGCGATGATGTAGACATACATACAGCCATCGTCGTCGGTGGCAATGGTGATTCTGATCATTAGCGCATTGGCCAGCTTCCAGAGGCTTTTGCCGCCGGCGTAAGAGCATTTGCATAACTTATGCCGAGGTCCTCCTGAATCAGCGACCCCGTGACAAAATCGCGGTGTTATAAAGCTGGAACTTCGCTCTTAGATGCCAGGGTATGAACGGGCTATTTGGCACCAAAGGGTGCAAAGTAAATGGCCAACTATAAGACATTTCAGCGGTCATTTTGAAACTTAATTAGGTGTGGATAGACTTGAATGTTCAGATGTTCAAGTCATCAAACTACAATAGAGTTCAATATGATTGCAAATCAAACCAAACTAAAAGTTATAGTTACAACATTCCAAACGTAATGCAGATTATTTGCAGTGACACTTGGCAGTGCCATCTCAGATGGAAAAACTCCAGCTACAGTCGAATATTATCTCGAATAAGTATCCACATAAATGTAATTGGTATGTTGAAGTCGGGCTGTCCACCTACCGAACCGCCAGGACTCTTAGTTCCCTCTGGGGCATGGTCCCATCATTTCTAATTTATAAACCTAATGCGGTGCTGACGCAGCAGTAAAAGTAGAAGGGACAGCAAGAGGAGAAGCAGCCCGAGCAGCAGCTGCATTGTCCTGACTATTTAAAATCATTTAATATGCAAGTGTCTTTGTCCTGGTCTCCGGGTCTCCAAGTCGCCCGGTCTTCGCTTTTGCGAGTCTGCTGCAAGTGCAAGTGCAAGTGCGAATGCGAGGCCGTCGACTGTCATATTTATTTTTCATTTGAGTGCAGCGCGGAAATAAAACTTTGCCATTTGGCAAAACAAGGGCGCGAATGTCGCGCTCCTTGGACGCACGTCAGCTGGCTTCCTTCCGCGCCTTCGAGAGGAGCCCGCCGAAAAGGACATGCATTTTCATATAATGCAGCTGCAGAGGATTGTACATTATTTAGCATCCTTTTGGGAAGCAGCGGATGCCGCGCCTGAATAATTGAATAGCGCGCTCTGCGTAATAAATGCTTTCTGCCAGTGTGGTGAAAGTTTTGCCACCCCCTCGAGTGGCCTTTGTATTTATTGCCCTGCTTTTTGTTTTCCAGCGCCGATGAGCCACCATCGGTTGCCGATGAAGTCGCCTGTCAAGTGGCCTCTGACATGAATTTTTCAGCGGCCTACTTAGCCGGCATCAAAATTGTTTGCCGCACGTGTTCACTTCCATTAAATTTCTATTAGTGAGCGGCGGGGGAAACCCCCCAGAAAGCCCCAGCAATTAGGCAATCACCGAAAAACCCCACTCAAGTTCTTCATCAGCTTCTTTGGCGTGGTCTTGTAAGGGGATATGCGTAAGTCTGTATTTTTTACTTGCGAGTTTCTTCGCTCGAACACCGACGTTCTGCGTTTAAGTAGTTCCGATAGGAGATTCTTGCTCATTGCGCGAAATCATTCACGGTTCTCAATTCTGCGGAAATATTTTTAATTAATTTATTTTTGCAGCAATTTATACGAACGATTATATTGCCATATTTACATTATAATACTTATCTATCTATGGAATTTTCGAACACTGAATTTTTGGTTCATGTTCCAGTGTAGATGATAGCAAAATGGGGATACTGCGAGCAGGAAAAAGTTAAATGCAAAGTTCTGAATGTGAAAATGAGCTAAAGTGAAAGTTTTCCTTTTTTTTTGTTTTTCGACGGCCCGTTGCCGGTTCTTCATATTATTATTATCTGCCTTAATTGTTTTTCCCTCGACTTATTTACTTCAAGAGCCTTTTTGCTCTTGACTTCGGTATGTGGGTGTGTGCGAACTCATGGGAGCAGGGGAATTTTAACAACTTTGCTAAAAATCTATTATTACACTCGCCACGCGGCTAAAAAGGAACGGACCGGCCCGTTTATTTCCGCACGGAAATTGCCCTGTGACAAAGCGGTTTTACGATCCCGCCTCCGCCCACTGAACCAATGGGCCACTGGGCCACCAGACCGGCAACCACCTACTTACCGACACCTTTCCATCCATTTGCCCCACACTTGTTGGGCCACCTGGCCACTTGGTCCGCGGAGAGGAAGACATCAGGTGTTCGGATGATTTGGCAAAAAGTGTTTGGCGTTTTGTCGAAACGCGCGCTGGAGGATTAGTGCGGATTTTATGGACTTACGCGTCGTCAGCTAAACTGCGTGCGAATCTCACGGCCTCTGGCAGGATAATGCCGCATACATGGAGAAAAAGCTTGGTCAAAGTAAAGGATATGCAAAGCCTCATTGATGAAATAAAAAGAAAGTAAAGACATGAACCTATAGAAAATCTTATACAAAAATAATAAAATATAGAAAAAAAAAATAGTTTTCAAAAGCGGGTGTGCTAAAGAAAATGTATTTGTTTCAAAATTACCAAAAATATCTTTGTTTTTTGTGATGATAATGCAACTGTTTCCTAAAAAGGAACTCCACTTAGTTATATCACTATTGTTATTCCAGACACCTCCTGTCCAGTTAAACCATTTCCTATTTGCAATTTCCGATTAGGCAATCGTACCAATTTCTTTCCGTGTATAACTTAGCACCAGCCCGCTCCAGTCTGCACCTGGCCAACTTTTGTCGTTTCACGGCTGAAAGTTTCCCCAGCTTGTGGCTGTCGCTCTTTGCCGCCATCGTGTTGGCCACCTCGCCCGCCTGTTGTCTGTTTTAATTTGTTTACTTTTATTATTGAGAGATGCCGGCCGACTCCTCCCTGCGGTTTCCCCCGGCCCCACGAGCCGCATTTGATTGGCTCTAAGTCCCCGGACAGGTGATGTCCCCCGTGTCAGCCGGCGCTGTCAATTGTTTCTATTTTTTGCAGGGGGCGGACTTGACTTCTGGTCTGCTGCTTGTTAATTGATATTCATACAAGACGTGCGGATCAAGATGTCAGTGCCACTGGCAGCACCGAGAAAAATGCTTTAGATCTTTCCTTAAATTCTTAAAATGTCGATATGAGACAACAAGGATGATTTAGTTATGCTATCTTTACTACATGAAAGCAATTTATGTAAGTTGCTTAAGTTTTTCAAAATATTTTATCATTAGATAAAGCGTACGTTTGATCAAAAAAGATTTTAATCGATGTTTCTAGGCAATGTTCTACCTTTTATTAGAATTCCTTTATTTAGAATCCCCCTGCTGCGTTCCAAAAAGGTCCTTCCTGCGAAAGTGCACTATCAGTCTGTTGAATAGTTATTACCATTTTGATCTAAAGTTCCTTTAGCCGATGCTCTTAAGCCATAACTATGTTCGCACCATTTTTTAGGATTGGATCAGCGTGGCTCCCCGAAATTCCCCCTGCGGGCTGACGACGTCAAAGGTTGCCGCCGCTGGAGCGGACTATCAATGGCTGGCGGAACAAAGGCACGTCCGAGACTCATTAATAATTTTTCGCAGCGCGCATAATTATATAAAACATGGGCAGCGGAAATTGCTAAAAACTATGGCAGCCACCAGAAGCAAAAGCACAACCAGAAGCTGAAGAAGTGGCAGCAGTTTTTGAGTTTGTGAGCAACGATGTCAACGACAACGATGACGCACTTAACTTTTAGTGTAGCCTGCAATTTTTACTACACAACTCAGCTCAAAGAGCCATCGCCCGTCATTGTCGATGACTTCGTCCTGCCACTTGGCTGCAACTTTGTCTGGCATCAAAAAACGCAGAGCGGTCCGCCAGCCAATAGCCATCGCCATCGCCATCGCCGAGCCATCGCCGTCCGGCGACCATAACTCTTTGTCCCGCTCAGCAGTTATTGAACATTTTCAATTACTTTCAGCTGAAAGCATAAATTTTTAATAATTTGAAACATGATAAAGGGAAATTAAAGTCGAAACTTTGTGCCGAAAACGGGAGTGGACGCACAGAGGGGGCGGTCCGTATTGGATGTCGCGCAGGATGTTTTATCAAACTATTATAATTACGTTGGAAAGACAAAAATTTTAATAAATGATAACTTTTTTGTCGTCAGCTCGTCGCAACTTATTAAAAGTATAACGCACAACGTGAAGGATCTTTTTAGGGGTGGTCCTTTTAGGGGCTGCGGACCAAAAAAGGGGGACCGGCAGCAGGCAACAACTCAGCTTTATTAACGAAATGTTGCAAAGTAAATTTTGTTACAAAAGTTTATTACGCCACCAGATGAACGCTCCTGGACACGGCTGCAGTGCGAATACTTAAATAGATTCTTAATATATCCGAGCAAGCGGAGTGGCAGTTACGGCGACATCCTCCGTAATTTGATTAGATCAAGCTGCAACTCCGCCTCGCAGTAAAGGAAGCACTCCGGCAAAGTGCTGGATAGTCAATATTTGCATTGAATATTGCACATCAGGTCGTCCGGGCCATTTGCGTTACTGCCAAGTACATTGGTCGATGGGTTAATGATATTGCGGTGCTCACAAAATTCAACTTTATTACCATCTTTAAAAATATGCTCCTGAGTTGCGCGGGTATAGAGTTAACAAATGCTAATTCACGCAAATCTTGGCTAAATGCTGAATTTTTCAATGCAATCACAGGGAACTCCCCCCTCAAAGTTCTGCCAATTCTAGCCTTAATTTCCTCCTTCGCTATTTCCGGAACTTGCTGAGAAACTGGGAAAAGTTTTCGCCTAGTCGCTCAACCAGGGTGCTAAATATCCAATAGCTACAGCACATACGAGTATGCATATATCTAGTTATGCAGTTGTCTTGCGAATCCTTGGGATAGCGCTGCTCGCATTCATTCATTTTTAAATGCGACCAACACATTTGGCCCATTTCTTATGCCTTGCTGCTTTGTGGCAGCTTCCAGAACTGTAGAGTTGCCAAAATGGCAAAAGTTTTTGGCAAATTATAACGCAGGCACATTCGCAGAAGCGGAATATTTGAATTTAATTTCGGGACAGCGGCTGAGTCAAGAAAAGGAATAGCTGCAATGGCGACAGCAGCTGTTGAGCTACTTTAACAGTCTGCTAGCTCATTAAGTTCTCACAAACACACACAAGCACAGGCACACACGCACATGCAAGCGCCCAGGAAGGATATACATATACAATATAAAGGACGAGAGCCGGGGCAATATAATGCGGCACACAAATAAATTTGTCACAGAAAATTTTGCAACTTTGTGTAATCCGCGGGGGCTCCGAAGGCTCCTTCGACGGTCCACCCAAGAAACCACAGCGCACAGAATCTAGAAATCAACGAGTTTATCTCATTAAAAAGTTATTTTCCGCAGCAGCTGCAAACACACGCCTTCGGGGAGAGGAGAGGCGATGGTGACGCCGATGGCGACGGCGACGGCAAAGGCGAAGTCGAAGGCGCAAGGACTTTCCTACACATGCCGGCACAAGGAAAGGACCCAGTTCTCTGGACGGCCAGGAGGGGGTCGCGGGGACCCCGCCATGTGTACTTAAAAGTACAGCCAGCTACGAAATATGTAAATCCACTTCATTTAATTTCGCATTTAGCCAAAATGCTAACAGCAAATGACAAATATTCTTGTTAAGAGGCATAAATGTAGCTTTGGTGAGAGAGGGGCAAATCAGGAAGTCGCGGGGAAAGAGGTAAGAGTACACTAAAACTTATTTTATTGTTAAGTTTATTTCTCAAATAGTTCGATTCTTCCAACATAAATTGTGTATTTACATTTATCAAATACCAAATGTGCTGGGAATAATATTAAAAACTCGATTGATTATATATCGATCGTGATCACCAATCTTATCGATTTGTAATCGACTGATTTTCTATTTAATGTCCTTTTCTAACTCCAATAGGTACGAAAATTACTACAACTATAATATACTATTACTATAATTACTATAATATCTGTTTAAAACCCTAATCAATGCCATACATACAACATAAAACTTTTCTCTAAGTGCATTCAGCCCAGCTAAAATACATTTCCTTCGCCGTTCCCGCCTTAGCCCGACTTGACTTGGCTTGGCTTGGCGTGTATCCAAATGGGCCTCCGGCAACGGGGAAGCCTCATGGCGATGCCATCGCCCCTGTTGTTGCCGGTTTCGTTGGTTTTGCTGGTAGTGCTGGCTGTGCTCGACATACTTTGCCCCAAGTATTTTCCAACTACGCCGTCGCCGCCAAAAAGACAAAGTACATTTCCGCTGGCAGTTTCCTGTTTCCGGTATTGCTTTGATCCAGCGCCCGGCGCAAATCCCTGCCACAGCTCATTGTCCTGCTGCAGGATTGCAGCGCTATTTCCATAATAACTCGAAGCATCGACTCGAAAATTAATATGGCTAAGTGCAACCGAAAGCGAGAATGGCAAATCAAACAAGCCGGAGCACGCAAATGAAGTTCAGGACCACCGGCAAGGTGGGAATATCCTTCGATCCTCCACCATCCAGTTGCCCCATTCCCGAGGATTTCGCTTCCACTCCAGTTCACCTGTTCCGTTCTGCCAGGACAGCCAGGCCATTGTTGTTGACCGTTTCTGAATGCTTTAGCAGTTTGGTCAATATTTGTGCTGCGCTTTTGCGTGTCCTGTCCTAAGTTCCTGGATCCTGCCAGCATATGCAGATGTCGTAGACGCAGCCTTACTGCACTGAAACAAAGTGGTGGTAAGGATACTTCTTTACATAGCACAGTCCAAATTCGAAGGTTAAAACGTTTTAAAATAGTGCTAAGTTAACTTTGGGTACAAACCAATATAAACTGGCTCTGTTTTGGAGCACACGTTTTACAATGACGTTGAGTCCTTAGACGTTTTTAATTCTTCGAGTGCAGCAATCCAGGTGCTTTTATCTAGGCCTCTCGTCGAGCTCTCTCTTCGCTTTTTCAATGGGTTAACAACATAAAAACAGGCTTACACCTCGCTTAGGCTCAGCATCCCACTGGTTTTTGCCTCGGCTTCAGTGGGCATTTTGGCAGAATATTTACCAGCCCCACTCCGCTCGACTCACCCGAGTACTCACCTGAGTTCCTGGACACCTGAGCTCCTGTCTCTGGATTCTCCAGTAGATTAGCATGGCAACCGCCCGACCCCGGAACATTCTTGGCCGTTCCAAATTTATTTTCGACAAATTTTAGTTCCTTTGCCGTGTGCTCTCATTTGGTGTAATGGATAAAACTTGTCTAAAACTTATTGAATGTATTTTCGATTTCATGGATGGATATCCATCAATTTGTGATGGGTTTTCCTTCTGCTATCATAGCTTCGTTTTCCATTGCATGCGGTTGGCTTGGCCTCAATGCATCATTGGTCATAACAACAAGTCCACAGTCCATCCAATTCCTCTGGCCGGCCTCCTTTTTTCGAGTCCATTTTGCGAGTTTTTAGCCAAGATGAGTGCAGACAGTCGAACTGAATTATGCACACGTTCTATATGCCTTTCAATTGTTTGTGGCCACACTGCAAATGTGCTGCATATTTTGCCGAGCCAACTCGGAGGAATCTGAAATCATAATTGATCTGCTGCCAATTCGAGTTAGACTTCGGTTTTGGAAGCGATTCTTGATTACGAAGGCAGCTACAGTGCTAATTGCTAGCAAAATTAATGGCCTTAAAAATCACACGTTTCGATGTTGGAACATAGCATATAATGAACCTTTAACATCTTTAAATCTGAAATCAATGTGGCAATGCTCTGAAACGAACCAACTTTCCTGTCTAATTGTGCCATTGTGCTATTGCTAGCTGCCAGCATAAATACTTTCTGGAACATATTAGAGGCGAGCAAGTTTCTTTGACCGCTTTGAGGTTTTAATTTGCGTTCCGGCAAACTTTATCGAGATACCAATCAAAGGTCAACCACTTCACTCACACACACTCGCCCATTCTCGTGGAGTCCAAAAACTCCAAAACTTTATGCATCATTTGCATGGCAAACTGCTTGACGCTTCAGACTTGACTCCATCCCAGCCCACCCCCGGAGGGTATTAATGGAAAACGATTCAGCTGAAAATTAAAGCAAACTCGTACGAAATTCCTTAGAAGTTGGACTCTCCGGCCGGAGAGGGCGAACCCATTTCGAGTCCCATTGATCATCCGAATGCTACGCATCGGGCCACATTTACTGCCAATTTGCTGTCGCCTTTGAGTTGCCTTTGTGTTATTTACTAAAAACTTAAAGGACTCAATAAAATTGCCCTGGGATGCACGCGCCTTGCCCCGACTCCCTAGCCCCATCTGCCATCTGGTTGATCCTATGCAAACAGGCAGATAAAAAGTTACCCACCGACTACTGACTGACAAGACCAGAAGCAGGTCGTCTGCCACTGATTGTGAGTCCTGGATCTGGGTTTCCCAGCTCACCAGCTAGCCAGCTCACCAGTTCGCCAGCTGCCCATTTGCCCAGCGCGCCGAAAGGTCAGCATTTGTGTTTGCTTTGTAATTTGTTTATGCAAAATTGCCAGAGCAATTTCATAATGGGTCAAAAGAGAAATCAACTTTTGTCGAGAGTGCTTTAAAATGCATGACAACCACAGCCAGTAGCCGGGCCGGAAAATGCGCCTGATTGCTGCCAGGTTGTTGTCGTCGTCGGCTAAATGGACCGGATGTCACAAACTAAAGTTGCCAGTCGTTGTTTCCCTTTTTTTACCTTTACTCAAGGTATTTGCAGTTTGGTCAGGTCCTTGTGACGCATCAAAGGATACGAAATGGGTTTGGCAACGATTGCGATTGTTTGTCTTTTTTTAAGCAAAAACATGTGCAGTAATCTCTTAATATAAGCAACATTCATTTGAGTTAAAAATTTTGGCATGTGTAAGTTTTAAATGGCCCGTCTATGCTATATTGTATGGCCAAGGATATTAGGGATTCGGCTTTCCAAAACTGGGTTTCTCACTAGCCTGCTTTTTTGCAATCACACACACTCACTGAAATGTTTGTGACCGCCATTTGTTGTTTGGACGCCGGACCGTCGGGTTGATTTGGCTTTTAGTTTGCTCTGTTCCCCCCGAGATTTTCCGCCTTTGTGCCATAAAAAGAGTTTCCATCCGAGGCTCCGGGTGCGAGTCCCAAGTTTTGCATAGTTTAAGGCTTTTAGTTTTAGACATTCGGCACGACAACTTTCTGATGCCAGAAAGCTGGGGCATCTTGTGCCGCTCGGTGTTAATATGATGAGCATTCTTTCGTTGAGGTGATGGCAAATTGCATTCCCGTGGGATGTTTGCACGGAATCAATACAATATTGGGATCGACTCGGAAAAGTAATTGCAAATGTTTGCAAAATTGCTATTTGATGACGGAAGTGCAATGCATTTCCCGTCTGCGCAGTCTGCATTTTCCGCTTGCAGCTGTACGTCGTGCGTCTGTGTGGAAATGGAGTGGGGTGCCTCTCACCTTTAATGGACGGACAGGTACAGGTGTGGGTGGAAATGTGAAAATTGTGTGATGGGAGCAACAGTTGGCTTGGATAAAGTGACACTGTATGTACATTGCTTAAATTTGACTCAGTGTTAGCTGATAGTTTAAAAATTGCAACTAATCATATATTTTAACTTTTCGAGACGCGAATAAAAAGATATTTTCAAATATTAATACTTTGAATTAAGATGCATAGATAGCAATACAATAGCCTATTTTCAACCGACCACCTGATACCCTTTTTCAAGTGAAAATATCTTTGCTTATTTGCCGTTCTTTTCTGCAAAAGGTGTTGCCTTGCAAATAAAATGAACTTGAATTGCCATATTTACGCGAAATATTTGCGCATTTCCTTAATCATTTCAAGAGGCAAACGAAGCGGCAGTGAAAACAACTTGCAACGTGGACACACACGTATGCGAGATGTGCGAATATGTATTAAAGTGCATATTTATTTACCTGAATGGATGACCAGCGATTACAGAATCCCAGTTGGAGGGCCAACCGAACCGATGCATTTGCGATGCAGCTGCAAGTGCAACATTTCACTGTCACTTATGCATGTCCGCTTGTCATTTAAGCACAGCTTGACTCGGTACGATACATATATGCAAGGGCAAGTGCTCGAATGTGAGTGTAAATGTGAATGTTAATGATCGGCGAAGGCATATATGCATGTATGTTTTCTTATTAACGACTGGCAGCGGACTGAAGGCTGAAGTCCCTGCCGGTCTGCTGATGGGTCCAGTGAATTAAATTGTAAAGATTTCTCTTGCACTCAAAGGCCTCCCTTTTGATTTTTTGATGTGCCTGCATGGCATGCCCCCATTCGGTGCACCGATTTAAATTAATTCCCCGGCAGATTATCGCCATTACACCGACTTAATGTACACAGCAAATTAACGATGTGCCAAGACAATGCAATAAGTTTCGAGTCACTCTGGCATCCTTCGGATGCAATCTGTTAGCGAGTATATGTGAGGAATTTCTTAAATTCCGCTGTGCAATTAACTCATTCATGGTCACATTAAAGTGGCGGCCTCGAACGTGCTTATCAACCAGAACGACTTAATAAAACTACTTTAATTCGTTAAGAAATTGCTTTCGTGGGTGCTTAAAAAGCACCACACTTTAGAGGTGAAATAAAATATAAAGCTTTTTTAATACTACTGGGCGAAAACCATTCCTTCCCAAACCACAATAGTTTTAAATAATTAACTCAACTCCACTAATTGGATTTGACTCTCAGTTCACGGAAGGGGTCTGCTATTAATGGCATAACTATTTGGCCCCATACCAAGCTGTAAATGAAAATTAAATATAACGGAAATATTCAACAAGTGCAAAATTTGATGGGTACTTTAAAGGAAGACAGCTGCTTGGACTTATCATGCTTCGGTCAGTCAGGGCGAATAAATATCACGGATTCCCCTTCGCCATTTAGCAGATACGTCGATTCGCTGGGAAAGCATTCATTAAACTGACAAATCCGGGAGAAACAAAGCGCGAAACTTGGCTGGCAGTGCGTAATTGACTTGCTGCTGGACCCCACAACCCAGAAGCCCGATCCAGTGGGGAATGTCTGATGGGAGTGCTAAAAGTTACGTCCTTGTCATAGTTTTATTTGTGTCCGCCCCTCCAAGTCCAAAGATGCCTTCAACTTGTGGCTGCGTTGCGTTTCCTTCTTGACTTTTAATACCCTTGGTGAGGCGTTTGGCAAACTTCCTTAAGCTACATGATTGCATGTTTGTTACACCAAAATATATTATGATGTTTGAAATGTGAAATAATGGAAAGAGATAAGATAGGATAATAAATAATATGTAAAAAATATAATAAAAATAAATGTTGGTAAATTTCTAATAAAACACTAATGTTATGTATTCAAGAATGACCTACTTTCATTTCATAAACTAAAGTCTTTTGTTTTCTTTTCTTAAACACTATTATTCACTGTATTTTGGTAGAGTATCAGAAATCTAAGCCCCACTGTAAGCTCACGCTCCCGGCCTTTTTTTATATCTATTTCGTGGACTTTTTTCGGCGCTTACTTACGATAACTTTATGACGCTTATCGCTACAAATGTGCTTGTATCTGGGCACTCTCTGCGTATCTCTGTATCTGTATCTTTATTTCGCCAGCGAGTACATTCCGAGCGCGCCACATAAAAGTAAAGTGTAGCCAAGTTGACGCCGTCGGGGGGCTGGAAAGTGGGTGGCTGGCTGTGAATGGTGTGGGAGTTCCGGGGAGCAGAAGCAGGAGCAGGAGGAGGAAACCAGCTTTACTCCTAAGTAACTTATGCCATAATTTCACCCGATCCCACAGCCCGACGAAACCCAAAAACGCTGGCCACACGGCCGGCGCCTCGTAATCGCAAAAAGGAGTCGTCTGGCAAATATTATTTTTTATATTTATTCGACTTTTTTCGCCCTTGCTGCTTAATGTTTATTATGAATGTTACTCGTGAGCGTATTTAGTTAATTTTATTTCACACAAGAGAAGTCAGAAAAAGTCAGGCGACTCCGATTCCGCCGGAATGTTGGTTGGCCCGTCTTTTTCCTTTACTTTAGCCCTCCAGTCGAGAGCTGGCTGAAAATTAAGTTAACGCCATCAGTTGGGTCTATGAATGTGTATCTGCGGCCGGGCAAATTAGAAGCCAAACATGGCGAAAAGGCAGCCGCTTATCTGCGTTAAGTAGATGAGAAAAGTTTGTGGCTCGGCGCGTTGATAAGTTGAGTTACCAGCGCACATATATCTTTCATGGGAGTCCTGGCGAAATGGGGCCGTGAACTCATCCCCGACCCCTCCACGCAGATTCCTGTAACCCCCTCGATATATGTAACTCCACCTCCCTGGAAACGTCTCCCAATTGGAAGATAGACACACATTACCTCGGGCGAACCGGCATATGCATTAATTTGTTTATACTCGCTGAGCTTTGGCTTTGTTAACAAGACGAACTTCTAAGCACTGTTCGAGCTGCTTTCTTACTCCCCCTTTTGCACTGAGAAAAACTTTAGAAGCAATGAAGCCTTTAGATAAAAACACCGCTAGTTAACATTGGAAATTAAGTCTTTAAATTAAATGACATGAATGAACAAATTTTTAAATTTAAATTAAGTGGTAAAAGGATTAAACATGCTATGTTTTTAGGACTGGTGCCTGCTGTTGTAAGTGCTTTTTAGTTTGTTCCATCAACATGAAAATTAGACTATTTTTTCGAGTGTGTGCCCACTCTTTTATGGCATTGGCTGTGGAGCTTGGAAGGCAGAAGTAGCCAGGGGAAGTGGCATTAAATTGGCGACACTGTTGCCCAAATCTCCGCTGCTTAAATGCAAACTGCTCAACTTTGTTGCACTCGCAGTGCACTGCAATGACCTTCGGTCGAGGTGTGGCCCCCGGAATTGTGGGCGTGGCTCCGGGGCGAACACGTTGCCAGCGACTTAATTAGATCTCAGTTTATGCCAGCGCGGCACTTTATGGCAAAGGTTTAAAGTGACCATTAGGTCGAACGACATTCCAAGCCCTCGAGAATGATAGGGACTATGTTGGACTGCTAAGTGGTGCGTTTAATGCTTTGAAAATATACTCAGAGTACAATGTTATGCAATGGTAGGTGGTGAAAAGGGCTACAAATTAGGGAGTTTTGTTCTTTTGCAGGTAGAAAAAGCGATTGCCAGGGCCTGGCAGAAAGACAGACTTCCGGAACTGGTCCAGATCGAAATTGTTGGGTTCGAAAACAAAGGGTTCTGGCTTTCCAGCTTGAGAGGAGTGCGATTCCTTCGAAGTGTGCGATTCCCTCACTTCAGGCGCTGTCGGCTGGTTCCAGCGAGCCAACATTGCCCAGAAGTCGCCCTCCTCCTCCACCTCCTTCTTCTCAACGAACACCTCCGGAATGGTTTCCTTGCTGGAGCTCGAGAACTTGGGCCGCACCTCCATGCACTCCTTCCGCCGCGCGAAATCGTCCTCGATTCGCTGGATAATCGGGTGGCGGCGCTCCTTGACCACCATACACAGATTCTCGCCGTGGTGGAGGTTTTCATGAATGTAGTTATTCCGACGCACTATCATGTCCACTTCGAACTCCTGGTCGAAGCTCAGCTCACATTCCCGGAAGTCGGCGTAAAGGACCTTAGGATATTGATGTAAGTTCAGTACTCAGTTAAAAATGATCTTCAGCACCCTTTAACCTATTTAAATGTTATACTTACTCGGGTATTCTTTTCAAGGGATCTCAGTATTTGATTCCCCTGTGAGATGCCAATGTTGATGGCGGCCATTTCGAGGCTTATCAGAGGAGTGTGGCTGCGCAGGAGGGTTCCTATATCCCGGGAAAACGAACCCAGGGTGGTGTTGACCCCCGAGATGTTGAGGGCCCACACATGGGGGGTTCCGATAATGCACGTGATGAGCGAGTGCAGGGCCAATTCATTAAGCGGATTGTGAGCCAGACCCAGATACTCCAAAACTCCTAACTGCGATTGGCTCAACGCCTCGCCCAGCACAATTGCACAATTGGGGCCCAATTTGTTGTGTTCCAGCTGGATACTGCGGTACATCAAAGGGCGTTTTAGCAAATAGGACAGGCCTTCGCTGCACTCATCCGTCATTTGGTCATAGCCAAAGTCCACCTCTTCAAGGGTGTCTAAGTTCTGCAGGGCACGGGCCAGGATACGAAACTTCTTCATACTCAGGCGACTGTTTCGAAGCCTGAAGGTCTTGAGGTTCGGTAAGTATTTCAGCCCTCTGCTAAGACGAACCATATCACCGTCTGAGAACTTCATAAAACGGCTTTAAGGTAAAAGGAATAATAAGTTCTCAGTTTGACGTTGGTGGTAGGCGATGCATCATGTATTTATCTGATTCTATTTATTCCAGAGAAAACATGTTTTACACATCGTGTTCAGTACGTTTCACTTTTTCGATGTTGAGTCATACCATAACGTTATTATTTAAGACCTTACCTGTGATAGTCTTTAACATCAGGTGGTCCCAAAAACTCCAGCGTCAGAGACATCATGTTTTCAAAATAGCGCACGAATCCCAGATCGATGTGATGGCAGTGGTCTTCCGGATAGTCATACCGCTTGACCCGCTCCAGGAGCAGCTGCTTGTTGCGATTGTCCGGTTTCGTGTCCTCATCATCATCATCTTCTGGAGGAACGTTTATGCTGAACACGTCTCGAATGGGCGGCTCCTTCTTCTTTTTCTTCTTTTTTTTGCCCGATTGATCCGGATTCTTCAAGGCGTACAGTTTCTCCTGGCGCTTCTTCTTGCGCTCCATGCGATCCTTCCGTTTCCTAGCAATAGCATCCCGAGCCTGCTGGCGGTTGGCGTTGCGCAGATGTCGTGCATTCCGGCGAATCGTGTCCTCGTTCTCGGTTTCTGCACGCCAGAAAGTAATGGCAGCCTCGCCGCTGGAACTACTAGACTGGTGCTCCTCCTCGCCCTCGTCCATTTCCGTATCCGGCTCATCGCTGGATATCTCCTCCTCGTCCGATGACTCCGAGGATATATCCTCTTCAGGCTCGCTTTCCAAGTGCTTAATGAAGGCATAGTCGGGCAGAGCCTGCAGCTTGCGGATGTGCATGGAGTTGACATACTGCCAAATAATTTCAGCCAACTGAGCCAGCCTCCTCTGCGGCTTCACGTTCACTGGACATGACTCGACCTGCTCCACAAACTTCCGGCTCACGCCCTCCGACTTCCAGTCGAACTCGTTCCAGCGCTTCAGGTGCAACGTTTTGTCCATGGTCTTGCTAAGTACGACGCGTCGCCAAAATCGTTGGTCCTCGATCAAATAGCAATCTCTTTGAAATATATAAAAGGTTATTAGGTTTTGTGACCTTTGCAAATATAGATATACAGTGGCGTCCTCTGGTGGTTTTATTAAATAGTTATTTCAGTCATTCTTGTGTTCTTCTAGTGTTACAACAAAATGTTAAGAAACTATTTGTATCCGTTTCTTTACCTACCTCAAAGGCAGCTCCACATCTAGGGCGTCGTAAAATATCCTCATAAGCTGCGGACTCGCCTGCAAAGTTGGAGATATGCCCCGAATTCCCAGTTTGGCCAGACTCTTGACGCTCAGATTAACCAAAGTATCCAAGTTTCCCTCTATAAAGGCCTCAGCAAAAATCTCGCGATTTCGTTCGCTGTGTAGGTTCAAGGTCTGATGAGAGGGCCTGAAGAGCTCATATGTGGCCAGAAGGAGGGGATCTGTGGGAGCCCGGAATTTCTGTGCATAGTGCGGTTGCACAACCTCCTCATCGTCTTCAAAGTCCATATGGAGTGATTTTCGAGTATGTTTGTTTGTGCGTCGGAAGTCTTTATTTTGAAGTTTGTTTCTGAAAGTGATCGATAAGTATCATATAACCTGGTTTTAACACAGGTTTTCTAAAGTATCTTAATACATACATATGGAAGTGCCATTTTCCTATCTTCTCTCCTCATACTCCAATGAAAATGTTTTACATTATACTTAGCTCGCACCTGCCAAACTTGCTCATTAAAAACGGTTCGGTTTTCATTTAAGACACTCTAAATCCCGACCTGAGTGCGTAACAAATGTTTACAAGGGCTAATTTAAGAAAACTCGCCTAAGATATTTTCCACTTACGGCGCTCTTTAAGCGTTTGCTAATATTTGCTGCTAATGTCTCACAAGCACTTGCCAAGCACTCGAAGCAAATTTAAATTAAGCTAACCTAATTGAGAAGCGAAGAGCAGTTTCTTTTTGTGGCCAACACCGCTCCGCCCCGCCCCGTTCCATTCCGTTTTGGCCAATATTCAGCGCTTTGTTTTGATGGCGGAGCTGCCAGGAGCTCCACCTTGCCGGCTATTTTTCTACCTAATGAAATAAAAATAGATGTTGTTAGAGCTGCTCGCTGAGTGTGCTCGTCCTGTCCGGGTGCCTTTGTGCCTGGATCGGAGATGGCCCCCAGTTTGGAAGTGGTTTCCATAGTGCATGCAGCTGCTCTTGCCTTTGCCAACAAAGACGCTGCACTTAAGAAAACCAAACGACTTTGTATCAATTCTTGTGACCAGGACATATAAAATATTTATATGTATAATATCTATTAATAGGAATTTATTCAAATCGAACTAAAGTGGTACTGTTGATCAGCTACAATATTTTCCTGGAAGAGCTGTTGCTTTCTACCTGTTGACTATATTGCATTATGTATCATATAATTAAATGTTTAGTTTTAAAGTTGTAAGGAAATCATCACGGTGTGCACCTATAGCATTCCTGGCTCTGCAAAGCTTTGTGAATATGCTCAACTTGGAGTATCTCTTCAGAGCAAGTGGAGCCCCAGGTCCCCAGCTCCCAGTACAAATTAAGTGCATGCCAGGACGAAATTCGCCATCCAGACCACCACTACACAGCACACAACCACCCACATCGTCGTTGGTCCTTTTCTGTGAACGACAACTGCATTGCTAAGTGGAAGTTCGACCATGACTTTTGCTTTCGCTTCGTCAATCACCTTTTTATCTGGAAGGACATTACCAAGCCAGCTCAACTCGGATTCGGTCTTACCAACTTGTCCTTCCTCGCATGTCCTTCTTTAACGTGAATGTATGTGTGTGTGTGTGCGCCAAAATTTATTACAACCTTTGGGAATTCTTTTAAGTAGTTGCTCGATTCAAAATAATTTTCCATTTATCACCGTGATAACAAAACAGTCTTCCCCCAGCCGCAAACCAGCGCGAAAATGGCAAAATAACATCAGAAGCAGCGGACATTATGAGTGGGTCGGTGTTAGGAGGAGAGAACTTCAGTGGGTAGATGAAGTGTGGATGGGGGTTTGGGGACGGGGGCGTGGCAATGGCTTGGCCAAAATAAAGTGCTCTTCGCAAATCTCGCTGCCGTTGTAGTCGTCCTGGGAGTTGAGCTGAAGACTGGCTGCGGTCGTTAGGGAGTCCGCCTTGTCGGACTGCCTCTGATGATAAATGCCGGGCAGCAGGTGATTTAAAATAATTTCGGCCAGCGCGCGAAAAGTATTTGTTGTTGCCGCTGTTGTTTTCAAATTTTTGAAATTTACGAGCTGCCGTTCGTCTCACGGCAAAGTTCTGCCTTTCCCCGGAGGCGAAAAGGCCAAAAAGTTGGCGCAATTGCTTAACAGACATGTTTGCAACACTGGCCCCGGGGACGATCTAAACCGGAAATGACGCTGCCTCACAAATAGAAAAAGAATGTAACTTTCAGTCGCGACCCGATGGAGTTCCCCTTCTCTGGTTTCTCCGATGCCACAAAAGAGTTTAGCCGTAACTTTGCTTTTGCATTTGCCGCTTTCCGGACCGGCTGCCTTTTCTAAGCATTTTTGGCTTGTTGACTTTACAAAGCCCACGTCAGAGGCAGAAGTACCTGGGTGGGATGTGGGGCTCCATTCGCAGGTGAGTGTGCTGGTAGGCCACGGCCAGACGCCTTGCATCTTTCATGGCTGCGGCTCGAAACTTTCATTTGTGTTCAAGCCAACTTTGATGAACTAGTCCGGCAGTTAGGTGTGCACTTACGAAAACGTATATCCCCATTTTATCCCATCTTCGACTTCGAGCCCTTAAAATGACGTTATATCTCTTTTTTCAGTATTCTTTCAACTCACTTTCTTTAAAAATAGCTGAATAAATAGGTGGTAAGAGATGTGCGGAAAAAGGAATACACAAATGACTGTGACTCTGTTAAATCTTAAAGAATTTAACTAACATTTGAATCGCATTTTTGAACAATTTATGGTACTTATATTAAACTTTAAAGCAACGGGCAGATACAGTGCGAAAATTATGTTCTCGGCCGATTGAGCAGCGCGTGTTGCGCCATTGAGCACACAGGATCTGCAGGATGCGGGATCCCGAGGAGCAGAGAGAAACTGGACAGGCCAGAGGCAACCGAGTGCATTTGCATAATTCACAAAGTTTCCATGCATATGGGTCTAGTTTTTGACAGTGTTTACTATTTTTCCGAGACTTTCCACTTCCTCTTTATTAAGTAATCATTTTAAGCACGACGTTGCATTTGTTCTTAATGTTCAAGTTCTAGGAATTTGGTGCGTAGTGCGTTGTCCTTTGGCCTGGACCGCAAATATTTGATCAGGCTAAGAACGCTTCTCCACCAAGTGGTGATATTGGTTTATTGCTGCATTGAGTCGAGTGCTCGATAAATAGCTCTCGAGTCGTAGATGTAAGCGATGCCTTGTTTACGCAGCTCCTTGTCGGCCGAAACCCTTCATTTGGGCCATATTTTGCCGTGTTTAACATGCTTTCTATGCAGATTGTTATGGGTTCCCCGCACTGTGGGGAGACGGAGACCCTTTGGAACTCGACATAAAATCTAACGACATCGGAGCCGTTCGATACTGGCTGTCGGCAACATTTACATTCTTTCGGAGGGAATTAAAATTCAGCCAAAAACAAAAGGACAAACGGAAAGAATCCATGGAAAATGGCAAAAGTTTAGCATAAACTTTTGCCGCTTTACATGCAAAACTTGCAATTGGCAGTGGCCGAGGCGAACATGTTTGCCATCTCGGGACTGGAACTGCTGCTGCAACAAAGTTTTGGTAAGCCGATAGGGTTCTTTGTTTTAACGACTTAGTTTGCGGTCGGTCGAGGCTTTTGCCGCTCCCCCTGCGAAGTCGGTGAAGTCGGCCAAGTTCCACCGATTCTCGCTTGTCACTCCGAATCCGATCTCTGACGAGGGCACTCAAAATGTCCCCATGTGGACAATCGAAAGGTGAGTCCTATTGGAAGAATAACAGTATTTCGTAGGGCGATCGAACAATTTCTTTACACTTACTTAACTTACTATCGAGGAGGAGTCACCAGAGTTACCTCATCGTTCTATTCAGTCATTTAAAAATGTTACATTTAACTGCAGAAACTTGTAATACATTTCTTATGTGTAGATGGACCTGTCTGCATTCCACTTTGATGTAACACCCGAGCATTTTGCTCATCTGGCTAATAAGCGAACGTGTTCCGCTTGAACGTGCTTTGTGGTTTCGAGGAAGTGCAATGTTGTAGTTAATTTCAAGCGCTGCACACACACCGCGCAGCCAAAGACAGGTGCATGTGTACATGCAAACAGAGTAACATGTGGCGCATCTTTTTTTCATCATCAAACCTGATGCAATATAATCTCCTTAGCCGCAACGCATTTGAAATGTCATGCTCGTTGTCCCCATTGCTGTTTTGTTCGGGACTCCACTGATGAGGGTCGCAGAATAGCAGCTGACGCACACCGAGGGCGCGGACGAGGACGAGAAGACAGAAGGCTCTGTGGGTACAGTTGCGGTCAGAATTTTAGGTGGAGGAAATAATATCATTCAACTTTAAATCTCTAATGTAAAAATCAATTAACATCAAGCTTATATTAAGTGACCATTTACGGGCATAAAATCGCATAAGTGTGTCCTCTTTTCCACTGATTCGATCAGTTATAAGACTACAGAAAATTATAAGCCCTGAATGCTTTTCAACATCTGATTGGGTCTTTAAATAACCAACATCGATTATATTAAATGCACTGTAAATAATATTTTCAGCCTCGGGTGTTTGTTCGATTGCATTTGTGGGAGTGCGAGAGTGTGTGTCGGAGGGAAAGTGTGCGAGCGTAGTTGGGGCTTTCAATTAAAATTTCAACGTGCACGTAACAACTTTTATTGAAATTACGATTGCAGGCAGGTGCGCACACAGTCGTAGAAATGGCGAGAGAATGGCGGGAAAAGGGGCAGGGCGAGAGCATACGCACACACTCTCACTCGCACTCCCACAGCGTCCAGTGCAGTGGCATCGCATACTTTATGGCATACTTTTGAGCGCACAGCAGATGACATAGGCATGCCATACGGGCTGGCATTTGTAGAACACGGCTCTAATGAAGCCCGAATCCTGTTGGCACAATCGGTCTGGTATTCAAAAGACGAAAGCGCAACAAGCTCTCGGGGAAGAGGTGTGGGAGCACCTGCACCGAGCGAAAAAAAAAAACAGTAATTTAAAGGATTCACGGCAACATCCTGAGATGCTATGCTAACTTTGAACTTGACACTACAGTTTTACGGTTCTTTAAGTTGCATTTCGATAGCTTTACATAATGTAAAAGTTAAATCTAAATAACTACAAATTGATTGTTTTGGCCTTCTCCTTAAAACGAGGTCCAGTATGACAGGAATGACCTTGACAGGAATACTATATCACTCGTGCTAAACACGACTTAAAATAGTTTGATCGAACATTTTTAAAAGGACTGCTGATTTCAATAAGTCATCATCATAGGTAAATTCCTTAAATCCTTGCAAACGTAAATATGAAAAGAGAAATTATCTTTATTCCTCGATCAAACTTTGGCTGAGTGCATTTCGGGGTCGGAAGAGCAGAAACTTGCACTCGGAAGCATTATCAGCGACAATTAATTATGCGGATATTTGATTAATGTGGTCGCCCAGGACAACACATTGGGCAGTCGAAGGTTCAAAGTGGAACAGGGACATGCGGGAGGGCGGATGCGAGTCTGTAGAAAATGAACTTCAACTGTCACAATAAAACTTGCCATTCTTCTCGCTTCCTATTCATGTATTCACATAATCCAAGATGAAAAATAGATTTTACCGAAAATTTCACTGCGCAAAATGCTGACAAGGACATTCGAGGGGGTGGGGCTGTCGGCTGGGAGTTCGCCAGCGGTTGGCTGGCTGAGTGGTTGGCTGCTCCCCGGGTTGTTACATCAGCTAAATGGTTAAGCGCACTAGCCGAAGTCGGAGTGGCCAAAAAAAGTGCTACAAATTTTATATAAAAAACAAAAAGGGCTGCAGACCGGCGACTGATCTAAATGCTCCCGAAATTGCTGTTGGTTTTTGCTTTCGCCGTGCCCCCATTTTACTCAATCCGCACGGTCCCGCCACATTGCTCTTTCTGGACCGAGTGACTTTGCTACATGACAATGAAAATCTGCATTGCTTTTATTTGGTTGCCTCTTCAAAATGCCCTTCACTTAAGCGGCTTGACAGAATTGCTATTGGGTTTGAAAAATACTACTACTAATAAATAATACTACTCACTTTAAGCTGACTTCTTAATTAAGATTGCCTTGGGTAAACTAAAGTAATGAAGTTCAGAATTATTTTTTGGATTTTGCATGAAAGCAGATGCTTTCATTAAAGATGCGAAATAAGGCGCGTAATATATTTTCTTATGGTTCATATACACGAGTAGAACCAGGAATAATAACTGTAGAAATAAAGTTTCGAAGATCAACATTAAAAATGCACTGCTGTATAAAAGTTTGAACCGAAGTATATGTCTTAAACCAGCTCCTGAAATGAACTATTATTATTTTTATTTCTTCATTTGGTTTACTATTTCTTAAACCAAAGATGTGACCATTTCATACCAGTAAGTGCATTTCCAGCAGGACCAAGAACGCAGATTCGATTTCATGGTCTTGTTTTTGTCGGTTTTGGTGCTTCGTTTCGGAAATTGTCATTTTAGTATTCTGTGTTCGGTGTTCCCCAGTTCTGCTGATTTTCTGCTGTTTCTGCACATTCCCAGCTTCGTTTTTCGTTCGGTTTTTCCTGTTTTTTTCGTGATGATGCCACCACCCAGGCACCCAAAACACCCAAACACCCGCCGCCCACGGCCCAGCAATCGGTCCATTTGGTTGACATTGCTGAATTAAACCAATCACTACTATTTTCACACTTAACTTGCAATTTGCATAAAATATTACCCAAGACCCAACAGTCAAGCAGCCGTCGTCGGGAAAAGATTGTGAGTGGGGCGGAAACCGGGCGAAAAGTGGGTGGAAACCTTCGACGGGGGAGGGCGCGGAGCCGAGGGGCGGGACCAAGGGTCCTTGCAAATACGTAACCATTGACAGTTGCGTGTGAATTTATTTTATTCCTTTATGTGTATTTTTCGATCACACACACACTCACACTCGCGAATTTGCATTGAAAACGTATTTCGTGCATTTCCCTCACAGAGCGAAAAATATGTGTGGCCAACTCTCCGTGGAGCTCTTCCTTTGGACTTTTCACTTTTACCGTTTACCCGCTGAAAAGACACGAGGAAACATACGAACTTTGCTCACTGTGGGATATGAACCTTTTACTATAAGTACACTGCGTATTTGTGTACACTTTTTAATGAATTTGATTTAATTTGTATATGAAATATAAAACTTTTTAAATATTCCTCATATTATCGCTCGCGTTGAAGATGTCGACTGTAGGTATTTTTTGGTAAACCTAGTCTATTTCGTGTGCAGTCATTAACGCAAATGGTGCCTAACTGCAAACTGGAAACTAAAAACTAGAAACTTAACTAAACTGAACTCGAAACAAAGCCTCACGCTACATTAAACAAATGGGTTAGGCGCACTTGCTGGGAAGCAGGCTTGAATGTGCGGGGGGCGGGTGCTTCCCGACAAAGAATCCTTTGAGGGTCCGGTTCGCGCCCAGGACATTAAATGCCCGTTTTGCACATGTCCAAAACAGAGAATCGGCCCAGTCCTTACGGGCCTGCGTTCCGCTTTTTGCGGAAGTTGTTTGTGGGCCACGTGGGTGCGAGTGGGCGTGGTTTTGCCGTGCTAGCTCTTCTGCCGTAGACAAAGGTAAAGTGCGTACGATTGTGGATTCGGGTCCGGAAATTTGCATTTGATGTCCGCTTTCGAGCTACGCCGTCGAGTAGTTTGTGGTACTTATTCTGGGAATCCTTTGAGAGCTCTTTAGCATAAGTCCCTCCTTACGCGAAAGTGGAAACATAATCTGTATTAGCCAGGATTCAAATTGTTGGAATCATAAGAAATCAAGAACTTGCATCTTATTGGTAGAAAGCTAAAATTTAAAATTTAGTATTATTACTAATTATTCATTTAAAATTATATTAAATTAAACTAGCTCTTTAGTGGAAGATTGGTAATTTAAACTTTGGCTAATACACATTTTGAATGGCCATATACATATGTACTTTATAGGGTCTACAAAGTTTCCTTTAAAGAATCCTTTCCTTTCGTTGGCATAACAAAAAATATATTACAAACGGCTAAGGCCAAACTGCTGTTGGGAAATAACTAAATTTGTTGTAAAGTGAACAAGTGATCATTTTAGATTAGTCGGTACGTACTTTATTTACTCACTAATGCAGGGAAAGCATCATTAAAATGCACAAAACACGACTGGCCAACTGAGTTCATGTCGAGCGCTGTTTAAAATGTTGAAAATGGCGTTGTTACACTTACATGCACTTCACTACACCCACTCACATACTCACTCACACACTCGAGCGAGGAGCTTTGGCATTGTGTTAACAAATACACTTAGGCAAACACATAATTTCGAGTATTTAACTAAAATAAACAGGATGTAAAACATTTTATTGCGTACGCTGCCCCGCAGCAGCAAAAGCATCGCTTTGCATTTTAACATGCCACACTGCACCCCCATCCACACTCACACCCACACTCGCACTCACACCCCCACTGAGTCAGACAATTGCACACCCACACGGGCACACACACACTCGCCATTTGCATTTTAGTCACTTGCACTTTTGGCTGAAATGGCGATGGTGCGTTCAAAGAGCTCAAAGCCACTGAGCCTGCATCAGCATCTGTATCTGTATCTCCATCTCTATTCCCTGCTCCGTCTGCATCTGCATCTCTATCTGCAGCTGCAGCTGGCCACGATGTCTGTCTGCCCGTCAGTCAGTCAGTCTTTGCTTTTCGCCATCCCGTTCCCGGCTTTTGTCCCTCTCCCTCGCTCCCTGCCACGCCCCTCTGGCGCCCCGCCCCCGGCTGGCTGGCACTTATGCACATTTCCATTTGCAATTGTTATTTCCTTCTTTGTGCGCATGCATACGTATGGCCCAAAGCGTTTTGCTGCTCGCTCTGCCCCACACCGAGCAAAATCCGCAAATTTCATATTTTCATTTCGGCGCTGTATTGATATTGGCGGGAAAAGCATTGTCGGAGTAAGTTCTGAAGGCCAAAACTACAGGGCAAATAGTCAGTTCTTTCACAAATAGGTGGTAAATCTGTAAACAATTATTCGTTTGCGGAATTACTTCAGCAATCACGTAACATTGGATTTTCTGTACTTATTTTTTAAATCTGATGACCTAATCAAATATCTTAAAATATTTATTTGAAGTGAAGATACAAAAATTATAAAATACTGAATTAATTGAATCTGTGCAATTTTACATCGTATTAGACATAAACTTGATTTGGCTTCGATTCAGAGAAGTTTATTATATTGTATTATTATTTTGGTCTATATCCATTCATCCATTCCTTTTCTCTGAGTGTACAATATGCCGCTTTAAGAGCACGCGTAAATTCTCATAAAAACTTGGCATGCAGCTAATTAAAAGAGCTGTAAATTACGCGTCTGTGTGTGCGTCTAAGCCAAATGCAAATGCAAACGTTAACTGGGCGAAGGAGACGGACGCACTGCTGGAGAACGAACGGTCACCTTAATTAAAATGCACAATTTTGCACTTTTGGCCACGCCGTTTTGTGCTGCATTTGCATTAAAAGCGGCTCAGAACCCTTGACGACTTCGCTCCCCAACCGCCGTGCAATTTATTTGCCGTCTACTTTGCACGTGGCCCGCTGCCTTCGAATCGAGTTTTATTTTGGTGGCGCTTGTTTTTTATTATTTATAAAATTGTCCGGCTGCCAGCTCCCAGCTCCCATCGCTCCGTCCTTTGCCCCAAAATGTTGCGAGTTCGGTGGCTGCGGTCTGAGTTCGTTTCGCGTATGAGCGAGTCCCTTCGCCGGAGAGGAGCTGCTGTCCCCCCTTCTGCAATATTCACAATTAAAAAGCTCAACACAAAATTTACATTGTCGCTTGATGGTCTGGTGGGTAGAACTCCATTCCACGGACCAGCAGCCGAGACAGACATCATCATCATTGCCACAGTCATCCGCAGCCGCAGGGATGCCGCAGATGTGGCAGGAGGTGGTCTTGGTCGACAATTGGGATCGAGCGCTGAGTTCGCCTTGTAAGGCTGTTGTAAAATAATTAAAAGCAATTTCTTAAAGATAATTGAAAGAAGTGTATGTATGTATGTATGTATTGTTCAGCCCCAAATGCTTAACCCATTTCGTAATATCATGTTAAGATGATTGACTTAGCACTTGTAAAAGTCCTTAGCACTTAATTCAAATTATCTTTCAGGTGCATATCCACTCGAGGAGGTAAGCCCCATTCGATTCCGAGCCCTAATGGGAACCACTATTTTCTCCCACGGCTGTGACTTTGGGACACCATAAAATTGTAACGCCACTTTATGCGTTTTATGCTTTATGACCACAAATGAGTGCACACAATTCACCAGACAGACTGGAACTGCATGAGTGTGTGTGTGTGGGTGAGAGGCTGAGTGGTGCAACTTTTATGCATGCTCACATAGAATTTGATTATGCCACGCTTGGCATTTGCACTGCCCTCATTTTTTGTGTTGCGTAAATGCTGAACTTTTTAATTTTAATTGTTAAAAGCTTTTTTGCAGCCGTGGCCCAGCGGTGGTCACTCGGCCAGCCTTGCTCCTCCAATCTTTGGCCATAAAAATTAAGCAACTTGAATGCATTTAATGCCACTGAAAAGTTCCCGCACACAGTGCATAGTGCAACAGTTCTCCCTGTCTGATAAATTAAACAACAGAAGCGCACTCACTGAGTCCGTGACCAGTTCTGCCTCCAATTCTGCCGTTAAACTTTCGCCTGGCCATAAACCACGCCCCACTCCACCACCCTCCTGCAGCACCTGCAACTCGAAACGGGACTGCATCTGAATCCGAACTCGAATCTGGCTCGTGGCATATTTAAGCGCCGCGGTGCCTGCATTGCCTGCATTGCCGTCCATAGATAAATTGTCGGCGCGTTTAATATGAAAAGTTATGGTAGAGGCAATTAAAATCTGGCCAGCGAGAGCGCCTCTTTAAGAGCAACAAAAGTCAAATACTTTTGGCTGGAAATCTGATATAAATCCGTCACGGTGTGGATTTTTTAACCAGATGCAGCACGTCGCACAACTCTGGACACATGGAGTCCCTTTTCGCATAAAGCGGAGTGGCGATTTTCAACAAGTTGAGTGCTGGTTGTTTATATTTGTCACAAAGTCCCTCCTCCTGGTTAAACGAAGACAAGTTTCCAAAAAAAATAAACCTTTAAGCTTGCTATCTATATGAAATATAAAGTACATTTGCAGGCGATTTTTAGTGAAAGTGGATTCGAGGATTAAGCAATAAAAATACGGTTATAATCGCATATCTATAGAATATCTAATACTTATAATATTATCATGATAGATCACTAGCTTACCTACAATTCAACTACAACTAGGTGGCTCACAATAATGTTGAATTTCAGTTTAAAAATCAATTTCTAATACAATTAGGTTTACTAAGTATGTGTAGAAGTTAAGTCGACCGGTCGTCGTCTGGGTGTAATTAAATTATTTTAAATGCATTTATCTTATTTCAGTCACATGGCTGTTAATCATCTCGATTATTGGATACATTTGAAGTGCTTTGCTTGGAGTAATCCGTTGCCCGCTTTTCGGGGCCGTTCACTTGCTGTTTGCTTGTTGTCATAATTATGTTGGCATCCTTCATTGGCATTCATAACGAATAACTACACGACCCACATGCACCCAGCCACCCCCTGAGCACTAACACCCTCGCAGATTAAGGATCACACATGGTCGGAAGGCGCGTGCTTACAAATTTCGTAATCCTTTAACAAGCCCGCCAACTTCCGCTCGCACATTTGGCTCTTGCGCACGACTCCCTCTGTTCTGCTCCTCCGGCTGTCATTGTCTTCGGCCTCATCATCGCATAATTAATCTTCAAAAAATCATCAGCCGTCGCAGGCATTAATCTTTGTTAAAACGTTTCACGCAACTTTTAGTCCATTGTTACACATACGCCGTGTGAGCCGCATACAAACGAGGCAGCCCTCCATTCGGCGCTCCATAATTCTGCAGCTCTCCTCGCGTCTTCGCAGTGGCGTAATTTAATTTGTGCTGCGAGGCGTGCTTTGTTTTTATTTACTAATTTCTTTTGACAAAGGTCTTAAAGCTTAGATACGAGACCGAGTTGCGAAAACAAAGAGCATTTAAGGGCTTTTTATGGCTGGCATATGCAGTAGTCGATGCGACGGAGTCAACAGAGTTCACTCGACTTCGCTGGGCTGCAATGATAAATGATATGTCCCCGGCATCATAATAATGCAACTGCTGAAAGGGCGCGAAAAAGGGCGTTGTCAGCATCTTTCCTGGCTGCCCTTCTTGTGTGTGTGTGTGCCCATTATAATAGAAAATAAATGAATGATATGTTTCTGACACGTCGCTGCTGTCATTGCTCCCACTTCATTTTTACGTCTCACGTCATCGTCTTTAAGTTTCGCAGCTTGGCGGCAACACGCGCCCCACGAGTCAGTTAAAAAGAAAAGCCATCTTTTGGCATTGACAAGCAGCATCTGCAACAACAACCGACCCAATCTCCTGCTCTTCATCATGCTCAATTTGCGCGAATTGTGTTGTCTTGTCTTGTTTTCTGTCTGCCGCCTTGTCTCGGCCCTTTGTTCGGTGATTCCCCACCCGCGCACTTCTGCCACTTCCCCGATCCTTCCGACAATTGATTTAAATATTTTTGACACTTGTGCCAGATAATTGCTAACATTAATCATGGCCCGGCAGCTGTCGCTCCCGCTCACACTCACTTACACACTCGTTTAGGCTAGGAAACTCGTGAGTTATATTGGGGAAATCAAACATTTTACCTGATTGGACAAAGGGAATATAGGGGGATTTAACTTGGCGAAGAATTTTGGTGCAGCTATGTCACCATACACCGAGTATCTCAAGATGATTTTAAGTCTTTTGATACCTTTTGTTGATGAGTTGTTTGATGCAATAGTGAAGAAATGGAACTAAGGTCAAACATTCAGTAATTTATTAATATTTTCCACATTTCAAATATGTGTAGAATAGTACTTATCCTGCTTTGCTGGAACCATAAAGCCTTGACTGCATAAAAAGGTATGCCTATAAGTATGTATTAATTCTATACGTGGATTTTAAAAGTATTTTAAAATGATTTATGCTCTCCAGTCACACGAATCCCCACATTTAATTGGAGTGCTATCTCTCCTCGAAATCCCCCAGCCAAGTGCCGCCTTTCGCCTTGACCTTTTAAGCCCCCGATGGCGGCAATTAGTCGCAGGTCTCCGACTATCCACTCGCATGACTTCAATCTGCCGGCAATCTGTTCGCCGCTTCGGTTGCCACCTCGTCAATTTATCACCAAATCAATCAAAAGCTTTAGGCAAAGTGAGATGCTTTCTCCGCCTGCCCATCCGCCAGCCCGCCCCGCCTCCTTACATGTGTTGATGCATGGCCATAAGTGTGGGCGTGTGAGTGTGTGAGTGAGTGAAAAATGCCGGGAAACAGGTCCAAGGAGGAGGTCCTTCGCTGCACTTGCTGCCTTTGATCGTTTACCGTGAAAATTTATTTGATTGCCTGCTATAAGCAACTTCGGCTAATATGATACAAGCCGATCGGCTGCTGGTGCTGCTAGTCGAATAGCGAATGACTAATGCCAGCTGTGCACGGAAAAAGCTAGTGCTCCATTTAATAAACCAATTCAAGGCAATTTATAACAGCAAAAAATATTTATATCCTTCAAGATTATTAAGGCAGAAAAAGGACTAATTTGCATTAAAGAAATTTAAGTGTTAGCTCTGCTGTTTCGGTACTCCCATGTCACATATTAACAATGTAAGATTAAAATAACATTTTAACATAATTTTGACAATAATCCTTTCTAGAATCCGTTTTTTTCCCCAGTGTGTGAGTGTTTGTGTGTGCGGGGGCGGTGTCGAGGGCGGGGCGTGGCTGTCGTCGCTGTTAGTTGAGCTTTATTAACTGTCTGTGAAGTTCTGCGAGGTACACAAAGCAGGCGGGCGAGAAGGGCGCGCAATCTCGGCAGGGCATCTCTATGCCCTGGCTTTCGATTCTGGCCCTATTTCTGGTGCCGGATTCTGGGATTTGGGATCCGGGATTCCTGTCCTGTCCTGTCCCGTGGACTGGGCTCCGTGTGGGGGGCACGGGTGTGTTTGCCGGCCAAATTGCTTGTGATGAAGACAGTCAAGCGTCAATCAGTCAGTCTCTGGCGTTGGCAATGGCAATGGCTATGGCAATGCCTCTGAGCCTGACTGAGTCGGACTCCCTCTCTCTTTTCCGCGCCATCTTCCCGTCTCTTTCGCGACGGCCTACGCCTGTCTCTTTCGGCTTTTCTTCTTCCGTCTCAGTCGGATTCGCAGACACCGTTTCCGTCGTCTATTTGTGTTCCGTCCGTCCGACGTCCCTCTGGCTGTCAGTTAACATGCCTTTTGCGTTTGCCATCTCGGAGCTGCACTGTTTGGTGGGCTGCAGAAGGGGCGTGGCCGGGTGTGGTCCATTGGCCGTCTCTCGTGGAGAGATAATCACTTTGGGAAATTGCTCATGAATGATTTGTTGGCATAAATCAATTTGATTGATGAGCGTCAATATACTTATATGCCGCTTTGATATGGGCAATTCCAATACAACGAGCCCACGCACACATGAGGGTACAAAAGCACACAGCCAGGAACAAAGGCCTCGTCTATAACTGCGGTGAAGACAGTAGCACTCGAAATGTTGCACAGATTTAATGGGATTTATTTCTTAGAATTTTATATACCCTATAGTCGCCTTCTTAATTTATATTTGCCATAAGCATAATTTACAAACTTATGAATTGGCTATTTAAAGCGCAGGACTAAGTGCGTTAAGCAATATTAAATTGACAAGCAACTTAAAAACTGTCTTGGCCACAGTCTGGTCTGAATTTATAATGAAGATCTAAATGATTAATTGTAAACTCTTCCAAAACTTATAAATGTGCCCGCCGCTGTTTCTGCTTCTGTTTTGTTGGAGGATTTGTGCAGGGAGCAACTAATTGATCAATTAAACATCAATTGCTTGGCCATCGAGCTGCGGGTCTGGGCAGTTCTTTGATTTTTACTTTCTACATTTCCTTCCTTCAGGTCTGCTCTCTTCCATCGGCTGATGGAAGTCGGGAGCTACGGGTTGGTGGCCTTCATAAAGCGAGAAACTGGTGGAAACTTTTCGCTATTTCAACTTGAGTTGTTATGACACTTTTAATAACTTTATTATTGCATTTACATAGTAGCAGGGCACGCCAAGAGCGACGGCACCGCCGCCAACTTGTCCTGGTTAAGTGTGTCGAGCGAGTCCTGGTTCCCGAGTCCTGGCTTCCCTCCTAGCCGCATTTTTCCCGCCTTCCACCCTGCATATGTTGGGGCTTTCCTTGAGGTGTGTGTGTTTGTGTGCGAGTGTTTCTTAGCTGTCTACGCAATTAAAAGTTTAATATAATTAAATGGTTTTATGACTTTGACTGTGCACCGAGTGCTGCAGTCTCTTGCTCCCCTTTTCCCTCACACACCGGGAAAAAATACCATTTTCGGCTTCGAGCTTAAAGGTATTACATTTGTTGAAAAAATAATTGTAGGAAAAACAAAAGTAAAGATAATATAATACAAAGAAATTATGCAGTGGCCAATTCAATATGGCTTTTAAATGTGGCTATAATTATGAGAGCTTTATTTGTACTTTGGAGCAATGATCCAAAATATTGTGAGAAACTTTTGTATTCAATAAAGAAAATAAAAAGTTTGTTGCCGTGCAATTTGGACTGCCCTCAGACACGTTTCTAGCGCCAGCGTCTTAAGAAGCTGCCTGGTAAACACGTGCACTTTAAAATCCCCCAAAGCAAATAACAAGCTGATAGCAAACTGGAGCAAACCCACCGACTGCCGCTCCCCCGGCGGCTCCCCGAAGTGATTAAGCCATCAAAGTTTGCTTTCGACACGCAGCATTAACGCTTCGACTTTGCTTAGCTGTGAGCTTTGAGCTGTGAGCTGCGAGCAGTGAGTCCTTCGCCTGAGAGCCAAGTGCAGTGCGGCGGATGTCGGGAGCCCGATAATTACTTGGCCAGCGTGAAGTTTTGGGCAGACATCAGCAGAAATTGGCTGGCAGGATGATCGGAGCAGGATGTGGCGACGGGGTGAGTCCAAAAAGACTCAGTCGCAATGCGTCGTTTTGCCAAGTAGATGTCATCGCCGTCGTCCCTGTCGCTACAAATCTCCTCCGACAGATGGCAACTGGCATCGGGGGGCGTTGGCCATAAACGACGGCAGCGACCACGCCCCCATTCACATGAGGCAACAAATTGCCTAATTTATAAAGTAGAAGATGGGTCGGTACTAACTCGGCATGAAAGTACTGTCCAAGTTCACGGATTCGATTTACTTCAAATGATTGAGAAACTATGCTGTTTAAGAATGTACAAAAATGCTATACTAATTTACTAATTTACCCATAATTATAATATTTGTTACCTTATTTTCACTTAAACGGTTGAACTACAAAATTAAATATTGTTCTATTCCGAATCATTGGTCTGTGTCTTTTCAATGTCCATGAACTCCATCGCCGCTTCAGCCTAATCTCTGTAATTATTTGAATGTTTCAGGTTTAGTTACGCCCGCTGCCCATTGCGATCCCTTTCGACTGCATGACCCAAATATTTCACTCATTTGCATAAACATCTCCAGCGCACATTCAGAACGGGCATCAGAAATGGCATCTACCGCAGAATGCAGAAGGCCATTCTGGGAACCGACAGCCGGCCGGGCCCGAAAGCGATTGTGCCATCGGAAAAATGCTACACAAATCATGCGTAATATAAATTAATAGCCATCAACTCTTAAATTTCGGCAGCGTTTTAAAATCGGGCCTCTGGGCCTTTTGGCCAGCCACCCGCCGTTTCATGGCAAATTAGTAGCTCGTGGGCATTTTAATTGCGTCCAGGGGCGGTTTTGTTGGGGTTGGGGCAGGTTTGGGGTGTTGGGGGGTTGGGTCCGGTGATTTGGGACAAGGGGCGGTTATGTGCGTCAAAAAATAAAATAAATTCATTTGTACCCTTTTCAAAGCCGCATAAAAGAAGGCTAAGACGCGGCACGCGGTCCCCCGAAATGACTTAACTCATTTAATGTGGCTCTAATGGGATACAATTTAAATTTAATTGATTTGCCCGACAAGCTTTTTATGGCCGCAGGAATTTCTCTAAATTAAAAATGCCCTTTTCCGTTGCGTTGTGTTCGTAAAAATGCGGAGCGCTTTAAAGGGCGCCAAGATTAATTCATGTTTTCTGCTCACCATATTGATTAAATATGCGGAGCCACGCTGCTGGCTCAAACAGTGCCTGACAACAGTTTGCTCGCATTTTGCGCTTTTTGCACTGGCCCGCTGATTTATTGGTTTAATGCACCCACCAGCAGCACCCGCATAAACAGGGCGCAACAAACCGCGGTGGGTTGAGAAGGGGAGTGGCGGTGGGGCGAGGAAGTTGCGAGTTGGGACAACCTTTGCTGCCCGCCGCCATTTCTTAGCCTGGCAGCTAATTTATGTGCGCACGCGGCAAGAAAATGCTGGCGAAAGGATACGCCATCCTGCGAGCCAGGAGTCAGGAGCCGCAATCGAGGAGCCAACAGCCGAAACACGGCAAATAATTTTAATATTTGTTAGTCGTGGATTCGAGTAATAAACTAATACTAGTTTATTTAAGCGACAAAATTATCTAAATTTATATTTCTGCTGCTTCAAAAAGTAAAAGAACCGTCGAGATTTATGTCGCAGCACATAGAAAGTTATGTAAATCAAAATGCTACATTTGTTTGAGTATTTATCATTCAAAATAAGCTATGAGGACATTGAAATATATCCTTCGAATTGATCGAATACGAGAGGAACCCATAATATCGGTTTAGTTTTTTCTGTGCAGCGAACAGAGCACATTCCCCATCATTTTGCATAGTGAGAATTATGCTCCCAGGGGTAGGATGGGAAAGTTGGGGCGGCAAAGTGGGAGGCTCAAGTGTCAGCGAGTATAAAAATTCGCATTTTAATATTTGCCAGTAAGCTGCGCGGCGCTGGCAGCTGATTTGCCATAGGTCCTTCCAGCGCGTCTAGAGCTTCCCCATCTCAGCTCCCACCTCCGGTGTCCGCCGTCCGTCGTCCGCCGTGCTCAGTCCCCAATCCTCCAGCCCCCATCCTTCGTCCTGCTCCTTGGGCGTGTTTGCCTGCCACTTTATCTGCGCCCAGCAGCTGGCGTTTGTTTGCGGTTCCATCGCGCGTTGCGTGTTGACTTTTGTGTCTGAGCCACCTTTCAACTGCAACTAATTTATTTTATTTGCCAGCTGGCGACCTGGCCGCCTTGTCCCTCTTGGCCCCCCCTCTTCCACCTGGTCCGCTCCTAAATATGATTCAAAACAAGCATTAGAAAATGTATTGCATGGCAGGCTGGCTGGCTGTCTGTCGGCGTCGCTGCATTTGATACAAAGTGTCTTGACGCTAAGAGCCTCCATCCGAGTGTCGAGTGGCCCCACTTGCCACTTGCCACTCCCCACCGACTCCACGATTTCACGATTCAGCGTCATTGCGGTGGACAGGCTGTAAATGAGTTTTGTTATCTGCCAGCCAGCAAGCGAGCAAATTGCATTACTCGGAGCGGAACTGGATGGGACAGAGTGCGAAACTTTTTCGATTTATCGAGATGAAGAGCCTTATAGTTTCCCGCGACTGTGCCTCTATCGATATTTTGTCATTATTTTTGTACTTCTTTAAAAACTGTACTTAACCATTGGACCAAAGGTATATTCCAGTCAGCTGAAGATGTCCTTATTTGCTGTACGTTCCATTATTTTAAGTTTCCACCCTCATATTAGCTTCAGCCCGCCCCTACATTTTTAGAGTCGTAAACAGGATTGTGTTGCTTTGAAATATCCTTTTGCAGGACGAACATTATTCGACCAGTCTACTTGCTTATTGCATATCCCCGTCTCCGTCGTAACAGGTATCAGATAGTCAATACAATACTCGCCTATAGAGCCTTCTGCCTTCTTTGTATTTTTTGGGGTTTTAAAGCGTTTGACTTTATTTCGAAATTTGTTTGTATCCAAATGATGTACAGCATCACCTCTACTTTTGAGTGTTATTCTGGCCATAAACAAACAACTGCTCAACCCCTTGCGGCCATAATTTAGCGTAATTAAATAGCGCATGAAAAATGAGTAAATTATGGAATGCGGAGCGGTCGTAAATCTGAATCCAAGAGGTCGATGAGTCCGCTGACCAAACTGTTGCTCTGGTCCTTTCTGACCTTTCGACTGTTGATTTTATTAAAATCATTTCGTTTTTATAGTCACTGGGTGGCGGGAGGTCCGTACAACAACGGTGTACTTAATTACAACTGCATTATAGCAACGTTACAATTATTGTTATTATTTTTTATCCAAGCATCCGGGCCATTGTCCCGACCACATTTATAAAATGCCCATTATTCATGGCCTGGTCAGGAGCTATTAATGTCCGCCGGCCAAATATCAGGGAAGTGAGCGAACCATTTCAAAATAAATTAAATTTTTATGCATGTATGCGAAATGTATTAAATGTTTTGTGCATAAGAAACTCCCCTTAATGAGACGCACAATTAATGTTTTCGAGTCGGGGCTCCATAAACCGATGCCATAAATTCAGCTCTGTGTGTTGGTAATTAGTGGCCAAGGTTAATGGCAGCAGAAAAAATCCCGACGACGAGTTCATCAGTAGCAAAGTGGGAAAAGAGCATTTCAAAGTTGGCTGAATAAACTTTGCAAGTTGATTCCGAGCTTACATTTTGATTAACCAAAAGTTTTTTAAACATTCTTTACGCATTTTGCATTTGTTTATTAGTAATTAAATAAAAAAGGAATTCAATCTAATTTTTACTCCACTTTCTAATTGTGACCGTGATAGTTTAGGCGATTGGTATGCGTGACAGTTTCTTAATCAAATTTGAACTACGTGGCCGTCTTTGCATGCTTAAAATAGCTTTTGTAGTTTCCAAGATATCAGATATGCTAGTGGTCCTAGTATTTTCTATACCTACCATGCTACTATACTAAGCGATAAACACTTTTCAACGAATCTAAAAAGTCGCATATTTTTAAAGAATTATTGTGTTTCTTGAAACATATTGTGTTATGCGCGTAATCTATTTTTGTCTTCTATGCCCGGTTCATCATCATCATGGACACGCTATAAATTAGTTTAACAATCTAAAAGTATAAATAACATCAATGTAGTATTATAAAGTATAAGAAGTACTCACCTGCAGAGCCGTTCTCACGGACAGCGACATAACTCCAAGTATCTGAATATTGTGGGGATACTGGGATTCCCGCAACAAAAAACCAAAAAGCTTTCGCTGGTCGCCACTCAACTCATACCAGGTCACATTGCAGATGCTCTCGTACACCTGGTCATACTGTTGAAGAAAAATAAGTATGCGTAAGAACTAAGTGCTCATAGACTTAATGTTACTAGAGCTCACTCCAAACTCAAGGATGGTGCCCAGTATGCAATAGATAGACATGCTGTACGCAGAAACCACGAAAAAGATGGCCGAAGGCATGTGGAAGCTGCTCAAATTAATGCAGAAGCTGAGCATCATGGCCAAAGCCATCGATAGAACCTGAGTGGCGATCAATTCGTAGTAAAGGGCATTTATGGCACGACAATAGCTAAAATATATGGGAGAAATTACATATGATAGCCCGTTCCTTTCTTATTTTATTAAAAAAAAAAAAAGGAAAAATTAAATGTTTCTTACTCCGTGAATAATTGATGCCACTTTATAACATCCAAGAGTAGGCGTTGACGATTTTCCGCTCCTTCAATAGATGCTCCAACTCGGACTAGAGCTCTGTATTCCGCTTTTTGCTCCAGAGCATCATTCAGCTCTTTCACCTTCACCTGCAGCATATCGGCGAATGTTAGGATCTGCGTTAAGCCGAGAAATACGAACAAATCGCCGGAGTAGAATCCGACTCCTTGCACGAGCATTGTCACCTGCAATCGAGGAAAACAACTCGTTTAGGAGAGGGAGGAAGTGTTGACAGATTCCCAACGGTTTAGTTGTTCCTACCGTCTGAATCAGGTACGTGACTACGTAGCAATAATTCTTCTCAAGCGGTAGACCTGGAATTAAATACTGCATCGCAGTAACCCGCGTTCCATCGTACATTAGCATGGCCAATGGCAGGAGTTCCATTAAACAAAAAGCGAATACATATCCGTTTCGAATGATCTTCATGATGCCGAGGAGTCGATCTATGTTCGAATTCAAGGTCCTGCGGTAGGAATCTCCCCGATTCTCGTATTCCTCGTAAATGCTTTGTGAGTAAAGGACCAGACGTCTCATGTCCTGATGCTTCAGCAGACAAGTCAGGAACTTCCCGAGTCCGTGGAATAGCCCACCAGTCATGAGGCTGGCCTTCAGTCCCACATTCCAGTCTCCTCCATTATTTAGTATCGTAAATACCGTGAAGCCCGTGTAATTAACAATCGCAAAGATCGTGGTCCAGGTGCGATAGTTGAATTCCAATTTGGGCGCAAGAAAATCCACGCCAAGTAAATTGGTCAAACTATTGATGTACTTGGATAGTTCGCGAAAGCGACTAGAAGGACTCCCAGGAGTACTCATTGTGATGGAACTGATTTAATTCTCCAGTTTCTTCCCTTTTATACGAAAACATTTGTTTTCGCAGTAGGACTGCAAATGTCACTGCAATTATCATAATTTACAGGTAATTTTGTCATTATCTAAATTAATTGTTGTACTTTCTGCTTTGTGAAATTACCATATTTGCGTTGTCCATCTGGGAAACATACATATGTACATATTCTTGATTCAAAGTGAATTAATTAATCTGCTTTCTTTCTATATAAGGTTATAATAGGTTCCTTGAAATATATGTTAGAAGTAGAAGAAAGGAATTTATCCATCGCCCTGCGGATGTCTTTGTGGATTTTTTTAATTTCTCTGCACTCTAATGCGTTAAGGAGCTCAATAACTTAATGCCTTAAAGATATCCTTATGCCCAAGAAATCCACATTGTTTGCATGCTCATACTTACTGCACAATGGGGAATTTCAAAAGTATTCTGCCGAAGACTTCTACGCTTTGGGTTAGGGAACCGCAGTATTAACACAATAAAGCTCCCTCGCCCCTCGTCACCCCTCCGTATCAGAGGGTGGGAAGGTGGCCACCTTTCGCATACAATTATGCCCCTTTTGTTTCGAAAGTCCTCCGATGGCATTCATCATACGCACTGTTGTCTAATACACTTCAGAGTGCGGAACGTTATTAGTCAGGGTCCTTTGGATGGCCTGGCGGGTATATGTGCACTAGTTCATTGTGTGCTTTTTGTTATTAATTTCCAAGCTATAAATTTTGCTTTTCCACATTTCTAAAGACCGATCCCAACTAAAACTACTCACTTGTACTTGGGCCTGAGAATGTGTAAGGCGGCAGGGGGACTGGGGAGTGGTTTGGCAACTCACCTTTTCCACGCTCGAACAGCTTTCGGTTTTTGTCTGCGGTATTTTGTTATTCTGGCCGATCCAGCAGCTCCGCCTTCCATCTGCTGCATCTTTTGTTTATGCCTCACAATGGCCTGCCGCAGGTTTTTACTGCCTTCCATTGTGTTTCTGCCTGTGTGTGTGTGTGTTTGATTTCTGCACCCATTACGGGGGTATGCTGAGTTTTGGCATACATATAAACTCGAAAAGATATAGAACTCAAACATGAACCTATAAGCTCGAAAGGGTAAGCAGTTTCGCATCAACAGAAACGCACTTAGGTATGCAACGTTTGATTAAAATATAGAATTAATACCGTGGTATCCCATAGTCGCAATACTCGACTTTTTACTTCTTACGTTTCCTCCTATGTTTTTTGTTGTATTTTTGTTGTCTTCTCCTTGGCTGCCTGCCTATAAAATGCAATGGAATTTCATATTGTGCGAGTATATATCGGCATCAACATAATGCTCTCGGATAATATTCCCTGGCATTTTTGCGCTGCGGCACGTAAAAAATGCAGGCTATACATACACAAACCCATGCCTGTGCGTTTGATGTTTAATCAATTGAAAATGCGAGTGTGTGCCATTGATGGTCGACGTGGCGCCCTCCCCCCTGATTTCCCGAAAACTTGGCGCCTCAACTTGTCTGCCTGACGACGGCCTGCATAATGCCCCTTGTTGCGGTGGCATGGCGTGGCATCATGGTGGTGTGACCTAAGCCAGGGTCGGATTTCCAGCCTGACTTCCGCATCGACCCGCCGGCTGTTTGCGGAGCTCAAACGGCAAACAGCGAACTGCAGGCGGCTCTTAAGACGCGCTCGCTGGAAAAACATTAGCAAGATTGCAAGGTGCGTGTGCGGTGCCACACACACCCACACTCACACGCACACCTACTTGCTTCCACATCCACTTCCTTATTGAAAGGGAATTGAACGCTCGACTTGCAGGACGGCTTCCTTTCGCAGGATTCGCCTTTGCTGCTTGCCGCCTGAATGGCACAAAGAGGAATAAAAATTACAATATCGCCGTTGCCGGCGACGATGCAATGGAAATGGAAGGCAAACAACAGGCACAACTACACCCACTACTGCACGGAAGAAATGGATGGGAATCAGGATACGTTATTTAGTTGGAATATATATATATATGCTTAAAAAGTTGCTTATCTTGTTCAAAAACAATTACAATTGATAATTTCACACAAGTGTATCTTAATTGATACGTATGATTAAATAAGTTATAGGTTTTAAAATTACTTTTTACGAATTGCAATGCAATGGTCCCCGTCGTAAGTCCTAGTTTTTCGCGCAGTGCAAAACACAAAAAGGAAAGTGCAGAGCCTTAAGCTGCCTACAGAGGCATTCATGCGTTTGTGTGAGAGCGTGCGTGTGTGTGTGTGTGTGCGTGGGAGAGTGTTTCTTGTATTGAAACTTCCTTTAATGGCTTCCGGTTATCATTATTGGCACAAGGCATTGTCCGTCCCTCTCCTGCGGCTGCGTGTCTATAAAGATTAAACGCATTGTTCTTTGTTGATTCTTTCCATCATGCAAAGAAATTAATATTCGCAATCCATTATCGTTCCTAATAGCCCGCATACGAGCGTACACCCACAAAGCGGCATATTTAATAACCCTAATGGGCGGCTTAAAGCCTTAAAGCGAGTGGCGACCTTTGCCCAGTGTCCCACTGCCCCCCGAAGATACATAATCAATCAATCGAACGCTTTAAGCTGCCGACTAATATGCAGCAGGACGACCCAGTCGGGGCAATATCTTTAAGTGTCCTTGCTCCTGGTGCCCAGATACACACATTGATAGATGGGCGGACCCCGGTACGTCAGCGTCATTCGCTATGGCTAATGATGACAAATTTTTTATGGGCATTATGAGCGGCAGTGACTTAAAGCGTGTGGGAATGCCCGAAAAAGACACCGGAAACGAAATATGTACGCGAAAATCTTATTTGGAAGATATAGATAATTGAAGTGATTTGCGAACTGAGGTGTTGTAGTTTTTAAATTAAGTTACATAGTGTATTATTTTAACAACTATTTTTTAATTCGTAATATCCGAGCATTTAACAATGAACACAATGGAGTTTTCTCGCTGTGTGAGCCTACAATTGTGGGGGAGTTGTCTGTTGCCTGTTTCGGTTTTTGCTCCGTCCCGTTGGCCAACCCTTGGTCAGCCTGGGCTCTTTATTAATTTGACAGCATCAACAGGAGCTGGCTGACTTGGCACGCTAATGATTGAAATGAACTCCGGCTCGGTATCCGGACACTCTGCTCCTCTCCGGGAAAAGCCAGTGTAACGCCTACCGTCTAACCGGCAGCAGCTTGATTGATGGTTATCACTCAGTGGACGCCGAGAAAGCCACTACAAGGACGTCAGATTAAATGCTGTAGGTGTGTCATAACTTTTTCCTGCGCCTGGCATTCCTCCAACTCACTCCCCACGGCCCATTGTGCCGCATTGCTCCTTTGTTTGGGCGACATTTGGGCACTTGTCATCCATCCACTGACACAAGCGCCGCGCCCAGACGCTAAGTATCCCACAGAAAGGAGCCCAAAGGGCCTCCGAACGTGGAATCCAAAAATATATCTGCCTTGTCAGGGGCAAATGAAAAAGGAGACAAAAATAAACCGCCATTGGTCATGTTTGAAAGCAAATAAGGCCAATTAACAAATGCAAATACGCAGCATATTTTTGCACTTTTTTGTTGTTCGATGGCAAAAAACACAAGCTAAAATGAATCAGCTAACGACATGTGGGGACAGATTAAATAAATCTGAATGAGTTGTGGGTGTCGATGGGATCAGGAGATCGGAAATCGGAAATGAAATGCACAATCTTTAAACTTCAATATCTGGCAAGTTTTAGATGCTATGAAAAAGAGATATATTATAACATTTTATAATATTTATTAAGTAGCTATAAGTTATTCGCTACGTTGTTTGTTAAGAATTTAAAAGAATGAACATTAATGCTGAATTCAGAAGAGTTCACAACACCCAGCTCTGCCAGTTTAAACATAAAAAAAAACTCAGGCTCGAAGTTTTAAAAGTTACAGTTTAGGAAAACTTGAAAAGTATGAAAATTTCTTATCAGGTGTGTCAGTTAATAATGGATCTCATATATTTGCATATCGTGAAGGAGGCCGACGGAAGCGAGTTGGCCACAAAATGTTGCACTCCACAAAGTTTCAAAATCTCGGGCGATTGCAGGCCACAAATTATGTTCGTCCTTTTCACTCAAAGTTGTTCAAAGAACAGGCAAAGAGAAAACATCCTTTGTGAAGAAGAGAAAGGCGGGTTACAATGAGAGGAAATGGGCTTGGAAATGCACTCAGTGAGCGCAAACCGCATTCCAGTACATCAGCTACGCAGGGAAATTCGCTCTTAGCGCTCGGGGAAATTCGCGCTGAATGGAAGTATAAGAGTGGAAAGCGGAAAGTCACTCGGGATTAAAGAGAGACTTGTGTGGGCAGTTTTCGTTCAAGGGCTTGAAAATAGGCTAACGAATTGGGAGTATTTTTGTAAATTTCACTTGTTGCCAGCGACTTAAGACAAAGCCCATATCCGATTGAACGAGAGCTGCACACTTCTAAACCTTGGAAAACATTCAACTTACAATGCCCACCCACCTCCCGCGACCTGCGGCAATCAAGGACATCATCGCTGGGCAATGGGCTGCAGAACGGAAACGGAAAAAATGAGATTTATGACGTGTACAATGGCAGGTTGAGAGCAGGTCCGGCGGCAAGGTGGGGGGCGTGGCCGGGGAGCACTTATAAATAAAAGTATGTGTGTACATACCATAAATGCTGGGTGGTGAATTATTAAAATAAAAGTGAAGCGGAAACGTAACAAAGGTTCGGCGGCGGCTTTTATGACAGGAAAACGCGAAACGCAACACAAAGAGATTGCCGTGGCACGCATCTAAAACGAGATATGCCACGCCGGAAATAAACGCCCATACAGCAGCCCTTACCCACACTGGCTCGCATGTGTGCGTGTAACGCACACTCGCACACCGTTATGTTTACGCACTGGCAAATCAAGATCCCCCATAAGTAGGCTTCATTTGCCAAGCAAATGTTGCCAAGAAATCGGCAAAGGAAATGGCTTGAGAAAATATGTGCGTACAGGTTTTCTTGCGCTTCTTATGCTATCACTATTTGAAAAACGTTTTCCACTATCTTAAACATTTCTGTTAATTGTACTTCCAAACTCTAGGTTAAGATTTCGCAGTTTCCATTAATATTTTTAATCGTTATATTTTTTGTTATTCTTACGTTATTACGGATAAATAGTTCCGATTGAGATCTGATGGTTAGCAGATGTTAGCAAACCGCACGGACTCTTTGAGGAAGGGAAGAGTATGGAACGGGATTACTAGTCCAACTAAATACAAATGTATGCATGTATACAAGCGCCCACTTAGGCAACCTGCCACGCCCCCTCCCTCTCGCCAGCCCCCACCCAATCGCCCCACTCCGCGCCCTGCCGCTCCTGTGTATTAATGTTCATTGAAGCGATCAAAATCAAGTCGACTACGGCTAATGCTACGCACATTTCTTGCTTTTTTTTTGGTATTCCTGCCAGATCCCAACCGTCGATGGCCCAAACTGCCTGTGTGAACTTTCGCTTGTTATTTGCAATTTGCCTCGACAACAATAACAACGGCGAAAACACAGAACAGGACCAGCAAGCGAGTCCCGGAGGAAAGGAGGAGCTTTTGATGTTATATGTGTGCAGGCATTTCTGTTTGTTTTCGCCACTCGCCACTCGTCTCTCGTCTTTCGTCTTCGACGTTGGCTTTCGTTTTTTAAGGTCGTTTACGGCAAACATTTCGTTTGTCCAGTGGGTGGAGGTGGAGGTGGAGTGGGTGGATGCCGAAATGTATGTTATTATTATGGGGCATGTTGTTAACTACTCATACGCAAAACGCACTTTCCCATCCCCACTTCCGTTTTTGCGGACCCGAGCATAAAACGGATTTGTGAAATCGCTCGGAAAAAATATAATCAAAATTGTTTTCAAATGACTTACAATTGCTAGGGTACGTGCACTTGAAGAAAAGTGAACCGAAAATGTCCTTATTCTTGGATATGTCGAAACATACATATATTTAAGAAATTTAAGCGACAATTTTTAAAATTGCTTAACTTTAAGGTTGGAAAATGTAAAAAGTGGGAATTCATTAGTTCGGTTTAAACAAATATTCTAATGTAATGTAAAATTTAATATTTAAGCTCACATAATATTACCTATTTGAAAGTCAAGAATTGTCCCTGATTTTTGGGCCAGTGCTGGTGTGGGCGGATCCGGCCTAGCATTTTGGCAAACAGAAAGCCTGAGAATGTAATTATGCGTCTGGGTCTGGGGTGTCAACTGTCAGCCAATCGCCGTAACTTAAGCCACGCATTTGCCGCTGACAACTGGAAAAATTGCCGTTTTTATGGGCCACTCCATTGGGAGATTGGTGGCCAGTTGGCTGACCCAAGGAATGTGCGTAGCCATCCCACTCCACGGATATTTCGGTATGCGTCGAGTTAATAGCAAAGCCATTGTTGGGTCGGAGTCCTCTGGCAATTACTTTGCGGTCCATTATTCGACTTAAGGTAGTGCGAATTCCGGGAGACCGTTAGAGTTCTTACGTCTTAGGTTGATGAACATTTTTAATCTGAGCGGTTGTCGTGCGAAAAGTTTCTTCTATTGTGATTATGCGAAGAAAATATATTTTAATGGATACAGTACTAATTTGTGCAGATCAAGTTTTACATAAGAAATAGCTAAATAATACTTATAGGACATCCTGTAAGTGCGTTATGAAAAAGTTGGGAAGCATTTTGAATGGCGCATAAGTGCGTTACCGAAATAAGCACCATGAACGCAGCGCATTAAAGTATCTTTGTATCTAGCTTGCGTTCGTAGTCAGCTGCGATATTTTATGATGGCCAGCATTGAACCCTCCATGAGGAGCACATAAATTCACCAAAACGCAGCCAATGTATCGCTCCTTGAGCGAGCGAGAGGGCGAGAAAGCGCCCAACAATGCAGCAAAATGTTGTAGAAAAATGCCATACTCAGATGTCCTCATTCCCAGCCCTAGCTCGCCACCCAGGAACTCCCCGTCCTTGCCGGCAGAGGAGACAAAAAACTACGTACACATCATCATTGTCAATTGCCGGATGTGGGGCGGGTCCTGAGAAAGCACGAGAAAGGCACGGGAAAAGCGGGAAAAGCAAGCAATCGCTGCCGCTGTATTCATTGTTGCCACGTAATTGCATTTCGCTATCGCAGATATTTATAGCTCCACTCGGTCAAGAGCAGCGTTTGGTAGTGGCCAATGCTTTGGCAGCAACAGATTTTCCCAGCAAATGCGGTCAACCGCAAAAGCGCAGCGGCAAAGTCGTTACAAGGATAAGGGCGTTAGAGCGCGCTGCTTGTTGTTGCCGCTGCCGCCGGACATTAGTCCTTTCCAGGCATCTCGCCCAGGCATCTGGCATCGGGCATGGGGCACGGAACATTGGGTATCCCGGGCAAATAAAAATAAGCAATGTCTGAGCCCGATCCGCGGCGCCGTTGTCATGAAGCGTATTGAACACCGAATGGAACGGCAAGTGCGGCCATTGTCATTGCATTCCGCTCCGCAAATGAAAAGCCGGCAGATGGAAAACCAGGCAGTGTACTGAGAAAAAAAGTGGAGCATGTTAAGCCAACTGAAAGAATCAAAGACTTGCCCAGGGTAAGTTATCTCGGCCCCGTTCTTTGTGATAGTTAGTAGGCCGAATTATATATTATAAGTATGTAATATGTAATATCTATATCTTTAAATTTAGAAACTTCCCAAAATGTTGTGATATTTTTATTGATTTAAGTCATTTTGTGATCAAATCGTTATTTGAATTTGTAAATGGTCTTACCTACTGTAAAGAAATACTCATTTGTATCAGAATCATTACATTATCCACACCTTAGGCGAAAAGTCCAAAAGCAATAACTCATTTTGAATTGGTTTTTTTCCAAGTGCAGCACAGCACATGCAAGATGCAAGTATCGGTGCCACTTTTTTAGCTGCTATGCTGCCACTTAATCGGAAAAGTACTCGGCGACTGGGCCGCATTACTGGCCCACTCAACAATGGCCACTGGAAGCCAATTCTTATTGAATCAAGCGGACTGACTGTGATGACCGATGAATGAGATGGCTCCGGCGGACAGTCCCAGCCTGCAAGGAGTGTGATAAGCTTTTCTGGGGCTGGCGAAGAGTGAGCTGGGGAAATGGGAAATTCCAAGAAAATGGTACACACAAACGCACTACATATAAGACGGGGAAAAATATGCAGGAATAATAAAAATGACTAAGCCGCATATTGGTCATAAGTTATAATTCTTTAAGATAAATATCTTGAGAAGATGTAATTATTAAATGTATATTTTTAACAATGGCTATCTCATATGTTTCCTTTCACTATTTTCTGCTTGGCAACTAAATTAATTGACTTTAGAATGGCTTTCCCATTACCTTTATTATGCATAACCATTCGATGTGCACTTAAATTGATTATCCTTGCCGACATTCAGTCACTCGCGCTGTTTATTCTCGGGTTTTGTGCCCTCCATTCGGCAGCTTTGATGTTGCGCTGCTGAAATGTTTGAAATGAAAATGTGACCTCTGGCCTGTTGGTTTGTTGCCTTGCTGTGCTGTTGCCTTGTTGTTGCGTTGCTTTGTTGGCCACCGCAAGCGACGATTGGCGTATAAATTTGGCACACACCACACTCCCAGACCGACGCACACACACACACACACACACGTATATATGTAAATGTTATTGCAAGCATAATTTTCTTTGCTGCCATTTGCCGTGTATAGCTGTTGCGTTGTTGCAGTTGCCTTGGCGTTGCAGTTTTTGCACGTTATTCGAGCCATTTGCAGCAGCAACTACAAGCGACTGCAATGCGGCAGTTGTTGTTGCCGACCGGAGGCCGAAGTCGGTGTCGGAGCTGGAGTTGGAGTAATTGCCATCACGTCGCTGGCCAGGAAGAGCCTAGTTCTGGTCTACGAAATGGACAAAACGCCCAAGGATCGTTTCGATGGGGAGGCCGAGGAGGATGGGGTTGCAGAGCAAAAAAATTACTTCAATCGAATCGGTTCAGTTGTAAATTTTATCACAGTAAGCGAATTTCCGTCCTTCGTATTTATTTTACCAAATGTATTTGGAATGATAAAAATATAGTCAGAAACAACTAAATGCTTCAAAATAAATTAAATAAATTGGCTAAGTTATTTCATTTAAATGGAATTTAAAAAGTAGCCATGCGTTCTTTAAATGTTATCAATCTTATTGTAAATATTTTTTTCTCTGTCCGAGGTAGAGCTCCAGAAATATTCTAAAAATAACAATGCATAATTCACTTCCGGCCAAGTCCACAACTAATGTAGCAGCAGCTGGCAATGGGAAAAATGCAACAGCCATCTGCCTAAATAATAAATAAAAAGGATATGTGAGTGTTGCTGTTGTTGCCACTTCGATGGGTCGATGGGTGGTTGCTGTTGTCGTAGTGGCCAATGCCATTGTCATTAGCCGTTGGGCAAATAATTTACTTTACCACATTTACTTCGATAACTAACCATTGTGTTGTTGCTACTACCGCTGCTGCTGCTGCTGCTGCTGCTCTTGCTGTTGCACGTTGTTGCTTTTGCTTTTGGTTCGGGCGCCATTGCGACCACACGCTCACACATACAAATACAGTGGAGAAAATTAAGCGACCCTAAAATAAAAAGCCTGGCATAAAATGATTTAGATAAGATTTAGAGGCAAAATTGAACTAAACAATGCAAATACCTATATCCCAAAATATGCTGCTTAAATCAGATTTATTTCAAAATTGTGAGTTAGCTGCAGAAATTTGTCTCAGTGTACTTATTGATAGCCTGGCGAGGCACGTTGGGTGGTGTGGGATTTGCTGGCAGTGGTTGTGTGTTCCACTTATTGATTTCAATTAACATGCAACTGCATGTCTTCCCGTTGCAGCATGCAGCATCCCCCATTGTTGCAGCCGCTTTTCAATCTTTTCATAGGCTAATGTTACACTTGTGCGTCGTTAGAGTTGCCCTCTGACCCGCCTGGTCCCGCCCCTTTCGTCCTTGCTCGCCCCTTTCGCCCTTTGGGTGCATCGCCTGCATTGTTGTATATCCAGGAGCCTGGACTCCGGAGTCGAGTCTCCAATAATTATCAATTTTGTGTGAGTTTGTATATTTTGTAGGGCTTTGTTTATTTACTTGTTTTTTGGCTTAAGGCATTTTGCTGCTATTTGCTTGGCAAACAGTGCGTATGCGTGTTGTGTTTTGCGGCCAGTCAGCCAGCTAGCAACGATGCCTAGTAAATTGTGGCCAAGAGCCTTTGGATATCAGCCAAATGAAAAATCCAAGTTCTACTCAACTGATTAAACTGTGTATATGCAAACAGCTTTGTGAAAAATAAAAGCAGTGAAGAGTGCTGATAACAGTGTTGTTTGTTTGTGCCATTTATAATCTTTGACCATAGGGAGTGAAAATGAAGCGTGGCAAAGATTTTAGGGCTAACTTGGCCCAGCTTATTTTAAAGCAGAACTAAGTTAAAGTCACGAGTTTTATCTGTAAATTAATCCAATAAATGTAGGCTGAAAATGAATCCCATTAAAAATGAATCTGAAAGACACTCTTTAATTTTAAAGAAAAACTTTATTTTATTTCAGCTTTACACTTAAGTCCTAAACTGCTTCTATTTATGTACAATACATTGAAGTTATTAGAGGGTCTGGGAATCATGGGCGGTCTGTGTGTGTGGTTTCGTGAGTATTTAGTTAAATAAGTTAAATTTGACTTTGCGGCCACTGTGGTAACCGTGGAATACGCGGAATTCGCCGCCGGCTCATCAAAGGTTTCTTGGAATTCCCACGACGCAAGAGGGTCTTCAATCCATAGCTAATGTGATTGGATACTTTAATTATTACTTCAACTTAAAGGTGCTCAACTGCACTTTCGACTATTTGTCCATCGGCTTGTTTTTTGGGGCAATTCTGTGGTCAGTCTTTAAAAGCAACTGTACGATTCTTACATATGTATTCTGAGTGCATACTTTACTTTGTATGCCTGTGATATGTGTGTGCTTGTGTATCTCTGTATTTGCACTGTGAGAAATCTCTCACTTAACATGCTTGACTCAAGATATAAACTCTTTTTGTTATAATCAAAACCCGTTGTAACTGAATGTACTAAATTGAAACAGAAATGTAGTTTTTTTCAAAGTTATTGTCCGGATTATACAGGCTCGAAAATTGTTCTGAGTGTACGTGTGGCAAGCATTTAAGCCCACTGTTATTGTGGTTTCCTTCTGATCCTTCGTCATCCTTTGGCTTCTTTTGGTGCGCCTCTCTTCTTGCCTTTCTGCAGTGACTTTCAGGCCTCAACTGCCGTGACTTAAATTTTGTGTGTGTTATATGGGCCTGTATTCTTAAAAACCCAATTTTTTCAGAGCCTTCAGGTCGACATCGCCATAGTAATCCTCGCTGTAAAAAGCAGAAACGGGAAGCATTAAATAAATACGAATTCTTGCTAAATAGTATTCAAAGAGAAATTTTCGTTTCAGGGGTTTCCTTGGCCCGGCTCTGATTTGTTTAATTAAATTGTTTTGTCTCTTGCCAGTCACGCTCCGAGGAATTTATGCCATGTATGTACATGGTTAACAAGTCAGGAGAATTTGATTAGGTAACGAAAGGAATTTTATTTTTATGCGTCCAACTTCTGTTTCTTCTGTTCCCTCCGCCTTTTCTCTTAAGCCCCGAGCAGCTTCCCGGTTTGTGTTGTAAATTGACAAAGGAAATATTTATTAAAACCGTAATTAAAAATAATATTGTTAAAATCTTGTTACGAGCACAGCGAACGACGAGAGGGGCTCAGCCCGCTCACAAGGATTTGTGGCTTGGCCAGATAAAATGGAATAGCGCGAACGGCGGGGCAAAAGGACGATGGAGACTGAGACAGAGCAAAGCAACAGGACGTCAAGGATTAAAAGACGCTAGCTGGCTGGGTTGCCTTCTGGCCGCAATAACAACATTATCAGCGAACAACAAATTGCCTTTAAAGCGCAGCCAACAAGGACAAGTGTGATGGCGATGAGCAGGCGAGGCACGCTTTTGCTACCAGGACATGCATGTCCCCTCACCCCCCATGGTCCATTACACTGGAAAAAAGATCCTAACTATTGACTTCATCGTACATATGAACTACTTTTGGACAAGGAAGGGATCAATGTGGACAACTAGGCGCTTTTAATATAGTTTTTTACAAACGAACCTTTTTTAGAAAGGAAAAAATCAAAGAACTATATATGACCACGTTCCCTTTCTCTCTGTGTACTCGAACATATAAAATGCGCACTGTGTTTGCGGATCTGGGCAGCGAATGACAAAAAGCGCAAGGCTATTAAATTAAATTAAACGGAATTGACCAAAAACCAAGGACAGCTCTGGGTCCTTGTTGAGAAGTCAGCACCATAAATGTAGCGGCTTATTCCTGCCCTGATAAAGATGCGGATCATGATGGTAAGGGGAATGGCCAGTGCGGGGGCGTAAGCTGCAAAATATGGCTCTTGTTTAGTGGTCCAAAATTGTTTTCTTCTATTTACGTTTCTCGTTTTTTTCGGGTATTTCTTGGCCACCATGGATCGCTCGACTGTCCGATTGTTGATCCCCGCCTCCTGTCCATTATATATATATGAAACTGTATTGACAAGCCGTTGCCAACTCATAACTTTTTCCTCAGCTCTCTAGTTTATGTTCTGCCTCTGCGTTTATATCATCATTAAAATTAATTAGAGTCAAAATGTTAAAAGGATTTCATTGCCAGGCGGACATCCTCACAGAGCAGTCCGTTGGTTATTATCCATCAAGAGTTACTATCCTGTTACGCACACAGTGCCTGTTCGTCAGTCCTTTCCCCATCTCGTGTATGCACTGCGGTTGGCCAGAGACTGCTGCCCAGTTACTACTTGTGCACGGAGAATTTAAGCCAACAGCTGGTCCTTGGAACCAAAACTTTAAAATAGGTTTGGCAATTACGAATCAAATTACCAAAGTTGTAAATTTTAAAGAGTGTGTTTCGACTTCAAGGAAAACAAGTGGAGAGTTTGCTTTGGTTCTGTCGGTCCATTTACACACGAATCTTGGACAGCCTGTTAGCAACAAATTATAATATTTTTTGAGTACTGTTACACCTCTATAATGTTCAAAACCATGCATATTTAAGCAGAACTCATTACTAATTAAACGTTTACCCATTTGGTTTTTACCAAATGCTTGTCTACAAACTTTTCTCTTAGTGATTCAATTACTTTAGTTCTGGACATTGGTGTAATTTTGTTAAAGTTAAATCATTTTTTGTTTATAAAACACTTGTATGTACGCTGTGCGTTATCCGTTTGAGTCCCTTTTTCTGGATCTAAGCTGAGTTAGCCGCAAACATAAGCAGGATACACTGGATTCTTATGGAGAAATGGGAAAAGCAGCAACTTTTAATTGAAGATTGCTTACTTGCTGCACTTAACTGCCAGCCCGCAGCCACAACGAGAGCATTCCAAAATATATTAAAGTAAAAGATGACATCCAGAGGTCGGTGTGTGGCTCCCAGGACCAAGGACATCGGGGAGTGGCTAGTGGCACTAAGAGCTGAGCCAAGAGCCAAGAGGAACATCAAACTGAATGGATGCAGGCGACTTTATGCTCATATTTGCCCGAAAATTCCGAGAGCTCTTTACGCGGCTTTTCTATGCCAAAAAGAGCTTATGCGACACACACACAGCCCGGCCACATACACGCGCACACGCACACAGACAGAAGAGAGCAGAAAATGTCCTTTTGCGACAACTTGTGCCTCGAGTTTGTATAGTTTTATAATTTTTATTTAATTAGTTTTAAAACTTTTTTCCAGTGCGCCATAAATGCACACAAGCCCAGGTTCACCCATACAGCGAGAGACATTCACACACAGAGGCAAAAGTTAAAGTTGCCAGCTTTTATGAGTTAGTGGGGGCGAAAGGAAGCCCTACCCGAATCCAGGCCCCTCCAGGACCTTTATCGAGGTGCCACTGCCCACGGTTTCCCTGTCCCCTGTCCCCTGACCCCTTTGCCTTTGCTTTTTCCCGCTCCCATTTTCCATTTCCCTTCGCTACTTGTAAGGCTGTGTGTATGGCTGGTTCTGCCTGCAATTGTGTTGATAATTTGAAAATTCATTTAAAGTTTTTGTATCGCGTTTTTGTTTATAGAATCTAATGAATAATTAACAAAGTTCTTGTGCATTTGAAAAGACGTCAACGGCGACGAAGGCAAAGACTTCCTGGTCGCCTCGAAATGCCAGCCAACTTCCCATTTGCCGCAAATATGACTGGCAAAGTTTTATGTTTACTTATTATTTGCAGACTCTAACGACAGGCGAAGAAAAAAATCGATATTGTCAAGTAGTCGGATACTAAACAAACGATACTTACTGTTGTGTTAAACATTTTTATAAGTATCTGTCGAAAATTCTTTGCTTTGAAGAGTCCAACATTAAATTAGAATAACTTGGACTCCACAAAAATTTGGCAGGGAAGCAGACTTAGAAAATATTCAAGTACGCTGTTTATCATTCATTAAAAAAACAAAAGCTAACCTACCTATCATTGATTTCTCTAAAATCTTGATGGCACTTTAATGTGTTTAAAGGCTTTCAAATAGGAATGGAAGTGACAGAACAAATTAGAAATGTATTGTTTTTTTTTCTTTATATATTTTTGTTGTTTTTCGTTTTTATGTATAAAATAAAATTATAATCTTATAAACAAGGATCACTTAAATGTACAAATCTCTAAATTTTACGCTTCATATTGAACGATTTCTTTCATTCCTCGATGTTCTCTATATTTTGTTTACAAAATGTTGTGTTAGTTCTTCGAGCCTGAATTTGCGTGGCAATTTCGATATGTTTTTATACTTGTTGAAAACGGAAACATGAAGAGACAGCAAAGTTTGACTCAGACGAAACGAGAGAGATTTATAGATTCATAAATTAGAAGCACAGTACAGAAGTCAACTAAGAAGTTCGAAAATGGCAGGAAAATAGTTCTTGATGTGGTTCGAATTTCGGTTTGAGGCTGAGTATTATATCTCTTGATTCTCATCTGATTTGTGATGTGGGGGATTTTTGGCAGGATGGGAACGGGGTATCTGAGTTGATTGATCTTGTTGTATTGTTTTGTAGTTATAGTTGCTGTTGTTTTTTAGTTATTGTTGTTAAAGTTGTAGGTTCTTGTTGTAGATGTTATGTTTATGAGGAGGAGGAGGCAGCTTTGGTTTTTGGCGCGCCCTTAGTGCGACCTTCACTGTTCAGTCCAGCTAGAAGTTCGCTCTTGCGGATGCTCTTCAAATCCAGATCGCCGTAGTAGTCCTCACTGTAATAGTAAATGGGACCAAGGTAAAGAGATATGTAAGAATAGGCCAGAGATATGGATAAGTGAGGCGTGGTTGTGATATGTGTTGAGTATAGACAGTGGATAGTAAAAGTTAAGACATTGATGTAGTGTGGTGATAGGTGCTAAGTGTTGCAAGCGTGCCAGAAAACCTCAAACTAGATTCAGAATGCTGGACATCGAAATGTCATATCCAAGGATATTTGAAGGTCTGTAAAAGAATGCTTCCCTTTTTGTAGCGAATGTTTTCCAAAATAAAGACCTTAAGCGGGATTATACATATAAAATTGAAGCTCTATAGCAACTTCTATAAATTTTGAATATTTTATTTTATCCAAAAGTTTTAATATTGGTAAGAGTGCCTAAAGTTTCGAAGCTTTTGTCCCCAAATTAGAGCGAATATCCCCCAGTACCCCCAATTATAAGCAAGATGACCTCTTAACCTTTCTTATTTTGGCGTTCGGAGTGCAAAGCAAGACACATCAAAACAGTGCCGGCCTAGGGAGATATTGAAAATAAAGATTTAAACTCACCACCCGGGAACATCCTCGGGATCCTCGCAGTTGCCAGTGCCATCACTGTCGCCAATCTTGAACACTGTGCCGATGGGGCATCCGTACTCGCGGGCCACGCCCTCCAGGCAGATGTAGTACTTGCGGCAGTCCTCGGGATGGGCATGGCGCGAGAAGGAACCGGCATTGGCCAGCTCACCAGCCGCCGGGCAGGAGAATCCGTTGGCCACCTCTGCAATCAGGGGACAGTTATTGTTAGTTATTTGTCTCTTAGCACCTGTTGGATTGTCGAACCCACCTTCGTTCTTGCACTCAGGCACCTGGTCAGCCCACATGCACACGCGAGCATCGCGATCGTAAGCCAATCCGGGGGAGCACTGGTATCTGGAGGGCTCGCCGTTCCAGCAGTTCCAGAACACGTCGCACTTGTTCTCATCGGGGAAGATGCCGTACAGGCGGGAGCAGTGGGGGGTGGTGATTGGGGGCTCTGTTCAATGGGAATATAACATTTCATGAGTAATGTGTATGGTAAGAAGTTGTTATTCAAATTTAGCGTTCATTAAGCTGTTTAATTTTGCATTATGTAAAATGACTTCTATATCGATCCTGGTGCATCCCTAATTTTACTTGAAACTTACCCAGCTCTGTGCGATCGCCGCAATCCACGTTGTGCAGATAGTCGCAGTTTTCGGTGAGGTATTTGGAGTCTGTGGCATCGAAAGCCAGACCGTTTCCGCAGGTCTTCAGCTCGGAAACGCCGTTGTCGCACTTCCAGTACTTGTCGCAGGACGTGTCATGTGGATAGAATCCAAAGTCATCGGGACACTTAAAGCTACTTTGGGCCACAGCTGTAAAATATGCAATGAAAAGGTGGGAATAAGAAACTTGCTAAAACATAGAATTCCATACAATTAAGTAGCGTAGAATAAAAAGTGAGAAGTGCGCTTGGTTCAATAATGGTTACAATTCTGGGCAACACTTGTATAGATAGGAAGCATTTATTTGTAATTTTGCGAAGCCACGTGCAATTCCATTTTCATTGTTGTCCAGAAAATGTGGGTAACGTTCAAAAACCATTCGAAGGAAAGACGCCGACGAATTAAGGAATCTCAAGCCATGCAGATGCAGATACACACGTATCCAAGATGCTTATTATGATTATGACGGCAAGACGAGCTCGGCGATGATGACGTTGGGCACGACCGTTTGTCATGTGGCCCAAAAGGCATTCACTTTAAAAAGTCTGATGCCTGACAGAGAGACGACGGTTGCCAATAAATCTCGAAGGCAACTTTCAGCAGTCGCAGACACACACAGATCGCTGACAGCTCAGGGCCAACTGCATTTACTTTTGTTTCGTGCGATGCTTTACTCTCCCTCGTTTTTGGGTATGGAATTACAGCGAACCCTGTGACAGGGAGTTGAAGCACCTGAAATGCGCCACCAAGGACTTATACCCTCTCCTCTTCCGTCGGCGGCCTCGTCTGTTTTTGTGCAAGCTGAGCTCAATGCAACCGCAGGGCGTAACGAACTAAATTGCATTTGTACATCTAACTAATGCGGTATTTGCCGGCATTTTCTATATATCTGGGATGGAAAATCAAATGGCAGCAGTCAAAAAATAATTACCCACGTATAGTCTGGCATTGAAAAGAAATTCGCCCGCTGGGTGTCCCGTTTATGTGTGTGTGTGTGTGATAATCTAATTGCAAAGCCGCAGAGTTGCGGTCACGTTTCATTTCCAATGTGCAATGTTCAATCAAAAGTGCGCATCAATTGCCTAAGCCGTGGGCTAAGTCCATGGTCAGGCCCTACGTGGGGCGCCAAAAGGGACTCTCGTTGGGCGCCATAAAAGCAGGTGCAAAGCGCCTGGGAAACCACATGAATGCAACAATTGAATGAAAACATAGAAAAATCAACTGGTTCGCTGGTCTGCATAAACAACATGCAATTTTCATTTTGTGTGTAAACTAATCAAATATCAAATTTTACATTTGCGCAGATTCGGCGCTCATGAACAGCCTCGAATAAATCAAAACTGCGGCTCCCACAAAATTATTTGCGGACTTTAATTAAAACTGTTATTTTCGCTGCGTATTTATTTTTAGCGAATAAATGCTGTATTGCCATATACGTACATATATGGTTGGCTTAGGCAGTCATTTAGCCAACTCGGAGTCGCAAAAAACATTGATTGTTTACTCGGTCTACGTTTTGCGCTTCGCATTTGTTTATTGTAATTTTGTTAATTACGCAGTTTGATCGCAGCCACAATTTAAATTTGAATTTAATATCGCAACACTCGGGTGTGTTATAATTTTTAAATTCAAGGAATTCCAATTTATTACCCCCGTTCTTCGAGTCTTTCGTGATTAGTCTGCGACATCAATTAGCCGGGCATTTCATGGTTCGAGGACGGCCATTGGCGAGCACTTAGCCAGGCAGCTGCAACCTTCGCCATTCCATCTGCGAAACAACTTTGTTTCACCTGCAACTGTGCGGAAAGAGCGCAATCCGGCCAGTTGCTTTCTGCAGCGGCCACAGGAATGGACCGCACTCCTAATGCCTGTGTACACATGATGATTGTGCACTTAAAGCTGTGTGCGCTTCTGGCCACATGTTTTCTAAGCAATTACTGAGACACCTGGTGTACAGTGCGTATGCGCAATATTTTGCCAAGCCTAATGTGGCAGCAAGCAGGCAAGGAACTATAATAAGGACTTTATGTTCTTATTCTTTTAAATTAAAATTTCCCCCTAACAACGTTTATTAGTGACTTATCTGGCTCTTATATTTAGAACCACTTTGTATTAAACCATTTCCAGGAACGGGTTGTTTTGATAATTGTATTGTTTTCTAGAGAATTCATGGTATTTTCTTAAAAGCTTTTTAGTAAAAATTAAAGTTTTAAGTCAAGCCCACAAAGTGACTCACATACTTAGCACTCTGTTCAAATTCGCCTGAAACCGATAGCATCTAACCATATCACGCGCTACTTTTCCATTATCTAACAAGAGCTGAGATTCTGTTGACATGACATAACGGCTAAATTAGCTCGAGCAGACCGCAAGACGAACGAAAACGAAAGCCAAGAGCCCAGCTAGCCCACATTCTCTTTGGGAACCGGTTCGGCCAGATTCTAGACCGACTACTAACCCACTCTGAAGTCTGGCAATCGGGCGTCTTTTGTTCTCGGCGGTGCCGCCCGGCGCACCTTGGAAATAAATAGCTTGACCGGCATGCCAATGCAATTTGAGTGTACGAGTGCTGCATGGGAGTACATACATAGATACATATATGGCACAATCTGCACTGCAATCCACGTGAGGCAGCGAATTATTTATAAGCTAGTTAGACTGATTGCCTGGTGTGGCAGGCCATTTAATTTACTGTTCGGCCATAATTGGTTTATCTATCAGTGCGGAGCGCTTAATTACATTTTTTGCTCCTTTGGCGCAAACAATGCGGATGGGTGTCTATGTGGCTGTTTATGTGCATTTAAATAATACATTTTTATTGACATTTTAACAGTTAAACCGACATTTGTGTTGGTCTTATTGGTTGATTGCACACCATTGGCATTGGCTGACCCCGGTCGCTGTTTATCATTCGTACGTCCGGTCGTCCATTAACATAATCATTTAATTAACCAAAAATGTACACAGCTCTGGCACAAATTACAAACTCCGCAGTGCTCGATTAAATGAAATTAATTTATGTGTTGCTCAAATGACAGACACTGTCAAGATGCAAATTAATTCATAATTTAAAATTATCAAATGAGTGCGTTAGCAAAATAACCAAATGCCCGTGCTTTTCAATAACTCATGGCCCTAATCCGTAATTAGATGCGAAACGTATCGATACTTATGCTTTTTATCTGCATTCCGCAATCTCGAGCTACATATCTTAGGTCGTCCTGCCGGGAAGATACTCGTAACGTGGCAAATGATGACAAATTCCCATCGCATGCCGGCCAACTCAGTTGTCAGCCCATAAATACCAGTATCAGAGCAATGAACCCCGATCGGAGGGCGGCCCGGCCAGGCCCGACCCACTAGCATTTGGCATGCCAGCAGGCAAATTTGAAGGCATTATGAAGGACCCGGACCCATAATCGCGGCCAGCTCCTGCTCCTGCTCCTGCTACTGCGGTTGCAGCCACAATCCCAGTCAGAGTCGCAGGTTGCCCCTTTTGGAGGCACTCGGCGGCACAAGTGTGTATCTATCATTTGCCGTGCTGTTTGCAACTCCGGCTGGCGTGGTGTTATTTTTATCGCTGTTTGTCTTCTTGTCTGGCAAGACATCGCCGCCGTATAAATCAAGAAAATTGCTGACATTTAAGCACGTTTCGCTGGGGAGCCTTTGGCCCGCTAGGTATTTACATTTGCCCGGCAACAACGGCACTCGAGCATTTCCGCTAAATGTTGCCGTCTTCCAAAAACAGTTTTTGCATACGCTGCGCCGACAACATCGTAATGATATTTAAATATTTGCCCACATTGTTGTGGGCCGGCTGTCCGTATGTGGGTTAATCTGTATTTGGATTGTTCGGTCTATTGTTTGTCTATTACTTGATAGTAGCGATGTTGTTGTGTTGGCCGGAAAGTGCGCAAAAAGATACTCAACCGATTCGATGATGTATTTGAGTTTTGGAACACAAAATATATGATAAATATGTACCGTTTAAATATCTAAAATTTGTTTTTAACATGGACTAAGGAATTCAATACCAGATGTTATATTTTACATCAGTGTGGCAGGGAGTCGAAGTAGTGACGACGCACAGTTTACGAAGCCTTGTAAGCACGATCAATATAAGTCAAATTGTGTTGCAGCAATAAATTCAACTAATTCTGTTAAAGTATGAGTCTCAATCTAAAGGACTTATATTGTTTTTTTTTTAAATCATTTTTTATGTTTTCCAACTTGTCTGTGTCACTAGATATCCTCAATGGCTGAGTCTTGTCATAGATCGGGCAATAAATATGTTGGCCCAAGAAGACTTAGCCGGTTTTTGTGCATTTACCGCTGAATATGTTTGACTTTATTTCGAATTTAACGCATCGACGCTGGCGCTTTGAGAAAAATTGATTTTCAAAGCACGACGGTCCCGGGCAAAAGTGGCATGCAAATTGAGTTTTAAAAGCGTTGTATTTTGGCCCTCCCCGCTGTTGGCCATAAATCAGCATAGATAGCCGAGCGCGTGTGCTGGCTGGCCTGGCCTAATGCAACCTATAGAATTCGGCACGCCCAGTTGCATGTCGGCCCTTTTCATTTGATTTTGTTGCCACAAAATAAAAACCTTTCAGGCGTGACTTGCTGCCGCTGCCTGTGTGGCAACAGAAAAATAGCAAAAATAATAAAAAAAACAGCAAAATGGCACAATTTATTTTGTTTGTCTTTGGCCACATTTTTTTCCAGCTGCGGTTGGTGTTAGTTTTCGATACCGAACCGCAAGAAGGGAAAAATAATCAAGAGACGAATGCGGAAATTTATTGTGCGCGCTCTCGTTTTTTGAAAATCTTTGCCCCCCCTAAATTGTTTATCGTCGCGATTAGCGGCCTGGTTGTAACATTTTCGACCACTTAAAGGGAAGTCGGGCCTTAAAGTCAGACATTCAAGTGGACTTGAGTGAGGTAAACTGGCGAGTGCCATTGCATAATTAATGCTAACTTGAACTTGACAGTGCTGCTCGGCGGCTTCTCATCAATATGGGCCCATTAAAGCATTTACGAGTGTATTTCGGTCTGTTGTTAAGTTTAATAACTTGGAAATTGCTGGTAATTAAATTGAGTAGCGAAATTGCTTTTTACGGCCATGCACGACTTGGCAGAAAAAATGCATGGCACGCCATTCGCAAGCATTTTTAGGTTGAATAACCAAAAAACGAACGGGTTTGGATTTGGCTTTCGGGGAGTGGCTACATAGTTGCGTAGTTGAAATTCCCCAGCCTAGCCCAGTTGTATCTCATCTTTGAGGAGGCGGCTGTCTGTCTAAAGTGCTTTTCAATGTCAATGTCAGAATTGGCGTATTCCGACTTGACCACACCTTATGGCATGTTCGAAACTGGAGTTAGAAATCCGAGGCTGCGCGCTGGCTGGTTATCTAATGCAGCTCGAATCTTGGTATCGATTACCTCACCGATACCAATTTCGCAATCGAGTTGCAGCGGAGCCAGACGATCGTCGCTGTTGTAACCTCTCCCAGCTTTTAAGGCTTTCCGATGAGGTAATGTAATCGAACCGAATCGAATCGAATGCACAGATGCATAGATGCACAGATGCATAGATACACCGATACAGATACAGATACCCTGCATCGCAATCGAAACTGTGTATCTGCGTGGAAAACTCAGCCTGGGCTGGGACTTGCTCAATTGCATTTCCCTCTGGTTGGCTTCGCTTTTCGTTTCGTTTCGTTTCTTTTTAGCGTTTGGCTTTTGCTTTTCGCTTTTCCATCTCAATTTGGTTTCAGCTTCAGTTTTAGCTTCGATCGCTGGTAAAAGTGGAGCAGTGATAGTTGATTTACCCGTCGTTGCACAAGCACACTCTCGATTTTTGCACACTGATATTCAGCACTCAAGTGTCCTTCATGTTGCGCAAGCGGAAAAGCATTTTCCACTGGCCGCTCCTCTTTCTTTTTTCTTCATTTCACTTAGCTAGCTAAAGATACATACCGGCTCCGAATAATGCCACAAACACCACGAGAAACTTCTTCATTTTGCGAGTGTAGTTATTTGTATTTTAGTTGGGATCGGGACCGACGGAACCGCACTTGAAAAAACTGAGACTGAAACTCAAGCTCAAAAACTCTGAACTGACTGCGCTCCACTGGCACCGCGACTTGAAATGTGTGTGGTTTTCGTCGAGCGGTAGCTTTTTATACCGCTGCGCATGCGCAACGTCGCGAACAATCCACACGTTAACGTCGCCGTCGTCGTCGTCGCAGCGCCGCTTGCGTCGGCTTCTGCGTCGCCGCGGGCAGCGGCATTGCAACGGTATTCGTAGCAGCCAGCTTTTCGCTCGCTGCGTGGCGAACCTCTCTCCTTCACTCTCTCTGGCCTTTCCCACCTAGCTTACCTTTATTTACCTCAGCTTACCTGTTTGGTATGCAGGCAGCGACGCTGGCAGAGCAGCCGCAGTGGCCGTCGACGTCGGCGTCTATTGTTTTGTGGCCCAAACCATTTGTCAATTGATCTTTTTTTACTTCAAACTCCGGCTGCCTGCGCTTTGCATTTTTTTATTTTCTTTCATATATTTTATGTACTTTTTTAAGGTGGGGGTTGCAAATGGAATTTTTGCCTGAAAAAGTTCACAGCACAGTGTGTGTGTGATTGTGTGAGTGCGCAACTAGCATTCAATTTGTATCTGCAACTAATCACGGCTAGGGCACGGCATCTAGCAATCCCAAAGTTATGTCGTTATATATTCATGGCTGAACTTCACCTTACTAATAATAATACCCACTTATTTATCAATTATTTTCTAGATTAAAATGCTGCATCTGCTTCCTATGAATTATAAGACTTATAATGGACGGAATGGAATGGATAACTGGAGTTGAACATTTTCCCCTGTTGTTATTTGATATTAAGTGAGATAAAAGCTATCTCTGTTATAGTTACTGAAACTTTAATTTAATTATCAATCACTTTGTAGGACAGATATCATGTTTTTAATTTGATTTTTAACTAGATTTGAAATTAATTTAAATGTTATAAGTATCTGCTTTTTAAACAGTATCGCGCATTACTGCTCGCTCACCAAATGTACAGTTTTTCATAGTCAGTATGAAAATCGAGTATACGCCGCGTTGGCTGTTGCAAGCAAACCTCATAGCTGAAATTTAATCAGCTCCATCAGCTTGATTTCCTAATGCGATGGTCAACCGGTGGCCGGCAATGCAAATCGATATATGCACCGATATCCAGCGCCGCGCCCCGCCAGCAAATAAAAGTAAACAAAAGTGGAGAGCCATTTAGCCCATAGTCACTCAACTGGCTGGCATTTAAAACAGGCCGTCATCTCGAATGCAGTGCGTGCCAGTAAAAGGTAGGCCAGCCAGTCGTTTTTGCTGCGGCTGTTGTTTGCTGGATGTGTTGTAGCCATTAAATCTGACCCAGCTCGGCGGTCAACGGCAGCCACTCAGCGGCGCCTTCGAGTGGCAAGAAGGAAAATCGCAAAAAATGTGTGCAATTAATAGCAAGAAATGTGATTCAAGGTTTCGGAATGCAGGAAGAATATGAAATTACAGCCAGCTCACAGACTGCGGCAAAAAAGTTACAGCTGACGATGATGGCAAGTCGATCTTGGAACACTGAGAAAAAATGGGAAAGGATGAACTTTTAGACTCTGGCGGTTAATTTTATTAAAGGTGTGAGGAGAACAGCCCACTTTGCAATCAGTTACTACCTACAACATAAATCTTACAATGAAGAACAACCGAGTTGGATCCTAAAAACACTTTACAGTCCACCATAAATTTTGAATCACTAAATATCTTCTTATGTTTAATGTTCTTCTTATTTATTCTGTTTTAAGTGGCATTTTAGACAGCTTTGCTATAACTGATGTGTCTAATGAGCAGTAAAATGGTTGTAATTATTATTTCGATAATAATTCAAAATAAATTAGATTTGGCTATTTCAAGTAGCTGAAAATTCCTCAAACAAAATACACAACAATTCGCGAGCTTTGCAGATGTAGTTTGATTGAACCAATTTTCACTTTATGTGAATTTTGACCAATGACTGGTCAAAACGTGGTCTGTACAGGTTCTGGTTGATAATTTTTTTCCGTGCTGGGTTCGAGTTCAGTCGAGTTCGGGCGAGTCGGGTTGGCTGGGCCTGGGTGTTATTGAAGTGGAGGCTAGAAGACTTTAAGTTGGCTGCCTACATGTCCAGACGGCGAACCAGTTTCAGAAGTGCAAAAGCAGCACAGCAGCCCCAACTGCAGCAAAAGCAGCAAAAACAAGCCAGCTACCTTGCCAGCATGCTTTCGCTTTCAATAGCAGTTCGGAGTGGTTACTCATAGCCCAGTTAGCGTTTCTTGCTTTTGTTTCAGGAGCCGGAGCCTAGATTTTTCGGGTTCTATCTCTATATTTGTACGTTTATGGTAGAAATTAGTTGCCTATGCAGCTGTGTTCGTGGGTCTTGTTTAGCTTCATTTTTGCAGCGAGGCGTAGCCATCCAATTGAATGCCAAATTATGCCAGTTCGAAACTCTGCTGTCTGTTGTCCAGTTGAAACTATCATAGTAATTTGCGAGCGCAAAATTAAAAAAGCATTCGAAAAATGTTAAAATTGCATCAGATGCAGGCGGGAGATTGTGAGCGGTTTTAATTGTTGATTTTAGCGGGCCATTTGTGGGTGGGTGCGGTTGCAGTCTGAAGTCTGTAGTCTGTAGTCTGTAGTAGTCTGCAAACGCCATCGCCATCGCATGTGCAACGCGGAAGAAAAGTTGTTTGGCCTGAACCACAAACTCCCTTCCCTTTGCCCCTTTCCTCCTTAAAACACGTGGTAAGTGCATGCCATTTGTAGCTCACAGATACATATATAGCTTACAGATATATTCGTTGCCTGAGTGATTGTGAATACGTTGCGATCGCTGGATTATTTTTAGTCTGGCTTATTTGGCTAAGCGGGTTCTTGGGCATTTGGCAAGTGCATTTGTGAAACGGTAATTTGTCGTCGAGTCGCGTTCGTGACTGGAATCTTTTGAATCACTAACAACCCGTTAGAACGGCATCCATTTAATTATGCCTATTTTTTTATATGTGTGTCCGCCTGCAATTGCCGCTTCATAAAAATCGGAATGTCTCGACCCAATTCGGAGGGTGTGGTGGAAAGTTAATTGCATTGGGGGGCTAGGTGTCACCGCGATATCACCTGCGAAGGTGGAGTGACTGTGTAATATATGGATAGAGCAATAGAGCCTGGCTAAGGTTACATGCAAATGCCCGATACACTAGGCTAGTTGCAAGGTCTAGGCCAACTTGACCAAGGAAAACTGTATATCTACAGTGGGAATACTAATTGACAAGATTGATCAAGAGAAAAGGTGTATGACTATTCTGTATTCCAGGTTTAATTGTTTGCGTAAAAGTGCAAAACTTTTAAAGCATAAAAGTATTCTTTAATAAAAAAAATTTTATTTAGCGACACACTCTTATATATCTCATTCCATGGAATTATTCCTATATTTTACTTAAATTTAAAAGCGACTAAACAAATTAAATATAAGAACCACGAAAACATCATTTATATGGATAATATTAGACTTTTTAGGCTTTTAAACTCCTTTGTAATAAAGTTTTATTTATAACTTAGCCGTTTATTCAATTTTCTCATCATTTCGAGCTTCAAAAAGGACAGTTGAGGACTTAATAAGCTCTAAAAGCAGTTTTAAATGCTTGTAAAATAGTCGCAGTGATTAGAAAAGACATTGAAAATTACTTAAGGTAAGTCCCGAGTCATCCGTTTTAATCAGTGTTAATTGGTGACCTTAACGCTGGAGCCATGGATTATATGACCATTCTGCAGTAATTCATAATTTTAGCAACAAGATAATTATTTGACAAACGTTAACTTTGCTCGCAGGCCTGACAATTGACTGAAGTGTTTGCTCACCTTGTCTTCCGTTAATTTTTATGTCACTACGTTAATGGCAGCTGATGGCAGTGATTTTACATAAGCCAATTTCATTGGCCAACTGAATGAACGTAGATCGAAAGCCGCGGGTCAGTGAAAAACTGCAGCCGGAGTTGCAGCAGCAAAACGTTTTATCGAAACGTAACGGCGTGATTTCAATATATCGAACAAAAGCATTTCTTGTTTCTTATTTCTCATTTCACAGCTCACAGTTTTCATTTATTAACTAATTTCGGATTTATGTAATCCCCAAGTGGCAGGCCTCGGTCTCGACCGATTACACGCAACCACAGTCCGAGGTCAATGATCAGTGAAATTCACTTTCAAAATCGAAAATCCGTTGAAAAGTGCTTACTTCCAGAGGCTAATGTTTCTGCCAGGGCGGAAGCCCGGCCGATTTCGTCGGAGATTAATTTGTCAGATCAAAAACTGAACCGAACCGAACTGAACTGAACTGAAGTTGAGTGGAAGAGCTTTCAGGGTGTTCCCCAATTGGGCACAGCCACCGCCCAAAATACAAAAGCCATCATTCCAACATCCCATCAACCCATCATCATCATCATCATTGGCAGCACACACCTTCATTAGGCGGGCTGCATTTTACCACACTTGAAATCGCAACACAATGAATAAATCTGCATAATTAATTCCCACCTAAGATGCCAAGTTAATGAGCTGTGTGTTTTGCACCACATTGAAGGCAACAAACACGCACAGGTTGTTGACTTCTTCAATGTTTCGCCAGCTCACTTTCGATTTCGGCTGCGGTACTGTTTTCGGGGCAGCTTGGACACACATAAAATCCACATGCCGCCCAGATGTATTTTTAATTATGGCCATTTCACGTGGCACTGGCACCCTCGAAACCAGATCCCAAATAAGCCAGTAGTCGAAATGCTGAAAGCTGCAAAGCAGAAGCAACCCCGTTAAGTGGAGATTTGATTTGCATGCGAAATGTGCCGAAAATTGCACAACCCTGATGTATTTTTAATTATATTTGCCAGGCCCAATTTGTAAATGTCATTAAACGCAGCTGGCCTGCATTTAGGGGCAAGTTCGGTCCGTTCCCAACGGAGCCAAGGACAGCCCATTGTTATCGCCCAATCATCTCAGTTTTTATCAAAAGGCCGGGTGAATAAATTCGATTTTCGTTTTCGTTTAGTTTCAGATACAGATACAGATTCAGTTTCAGTGCCAGTTTCTTTCTCACCATAAAACACTGTTGCCAAAAAGAAGACAACGCGGCGGCGAATCGAATGAACGAGCCCTGGCAGAAACTGGGTTATAACCTTGAAAACTCGGACACAAAGGCAGCGCTTTGAAATTCCAGCTTCTCAATAAATTCAGCTGAGTCTGGCGGCGAAGAAAGCCGAATTAATGCGACAGGTCGCAGCCCTGCCCGAAAATGTATTCAAAACCTATTCAAATCAATGCTCAAATCCCAGCTCAATGCTCAGAAAATGCTAAACACCGACTCGGGATCGTTTTGAAATCGCACACCGATCGTTGCCAAAGTTGCATTCACTGCATTTCGAATTGCCAAAGGTCAGGCCCGACTGCAACGCATCTTCCCACCGGACAGTCCAGTTTTCTGCTAGTGCTGATTTCTGATCTCTGATTTCTGTGGCTCGGTGGTAATGGTGGTGGTGCTGGTGGTGCTGGGCTGTGTCGTCATCGTTGTCATCACGGTTGCCCCATCGAAAGCCGTTTGGCAACTGCTAACTGGCGGCGGGGAAAAACAATTAACTATACAACGAAAATTTGTTCAAATTGCGACTGTGCGAGAGTGAAAGAAGAGAGGAAATCGAAAACTGGATTTATAATTTTATGGCCAAACACGCAAGAAAACGAGCCAAGGTCATTGCAAAGAAATTGTGAGGGAAACGTCCACGGAAACAAATTTTTCTTAATAATCCAAGTGCTGCAAAAATAAAAATTACTAAATTATTGCACAACTACAGCTATTTATATTTTTCTGATAAAACACATACATTTAAAATGCAAGAAGTCAACTAAATATTTTTTTAAAGCAAAACCCAGATAGTAGCGATTTATATTTTATTTATTTTTTTAAAACCTTTTCCCGTTCTGCTGTTGCTGTACTATGTTGTTTATGCAATGAGAATAAAAACGTAATTACTGTTTATTTTCAAAAATTCTATATGTATTGTTTAAGTAATGAATCGAACCGGAATCTCGTTTTAGCATAAACGCGAACCGGTTCACAAACCGGAACCTTATCAATAGGTTAGGTTCGAACCCCGAACGGAACCAAGCCAAAATGATACGGGTTCACATGGGTTCCTGGTGAAAAGATTGTAAAAATGTTGCAGATATATCGGAATAGTTAAGATATAAATTCAAACTTAATGCCCTTTTTTCTCCGTGTCTCGGATTCGTGGAAGCAGCGGCGGTTGTTTTTGTTGACTGTTTGGCCGATCTGGCAGAACCACTTTGAAGTTATTTTGCCCACTTGCAATTGCGTCGATGAAGACCTCTTCATCGAGCTGGGATGATGCGACGTGTTTTGTTAAACATGTTTTGCTCACCGACAGACCGCAACTCGGTACCCAAAACCCGAATCCGGTTGCTCAAAAATGCGTAAAGTGGGACGATGTCGCTCCTTTACAAGCCGGCCGACCAGAAAAGACATTATTAAAAGCCCGACAAGTGGCCGGGCAAAATGCCAAAACAAAAACACAAAATCAATTAACGGCATTCAATAGCTGCACCATCCCAGTGACTATTTCTGTGGCCCCGTTGGCAGGTGTTGATCAATAAAAATGCAACAGAGCAGCTGGCCCATCGCCATCGATCTGTGACAGTTGCGTAATCTTCGCGGAGGTTCTTTGCGCAATCGGGTTCGAAAACTCGACCGAGGCACCTTGATCAGTGCGTTCTTATCAGCCGACTTTTGGGAAGCTTCGGCTTGAACTTGAGGGAGTCGAAAATGGGGTTATCTATTAGTAGGGACAGAGGAGACCACTGGAAATAAATCTTTAAAGTATTAAATAGAACAAGTATAAATGCTTTACAAGCCTCTTTTGCAAAGTATTTATTACGTACTGAGCTTCTCAGCAACTAATTCATAAAATGTATATTATAAGCCTTATCCGCAAACAATTGTATTTACTGCAAGCTACATTTGCCTTTCTTTTGAAATAAATGAGCCGGAAAGTGAGTAGCTGATTAGTCAGCTAAGTAGAACAAAGAAAAATCAGTTAAACTATACTATATCCGACATAGGCATCAAGTGAACATAAATAATATATATGAGAATGTTTTTTATGGATAGTTAATTAGTATTAAACTTGTAGTTTCTTCTAAGTTTATTGGAGCCCTTATTATTTTTTCATTCCCAGTGGTTGCCATATTTTCTTTAAGTGTACAATGCCTAATAGAAGCGAGGTGGTAGATGATTTTTTTGCTGAAGCTTCAGTATTTAATCAAGCAAAGAACGTGCAGGAAACTACTAGAAAATTGAGAATTGTTTAGCAATGCAGATGAGAAGTGGAATATTAATAGCATTATGGCTATGCCTTACTTTTGTGAGTAAAAAGTCTTTCGATTGGAAACTTTTGAAAAGTATTTTAATACAAAATACTGGTTAGAACGAAGGTCTGGCCCTACTGGAGCACGAAGGCGAGACCATCAACAGATGCATCCAAAACTATGGCGGACTTACTGCGGAAAACGCCGAGCGCCTAGAACGATTCAAGGAATGGTCGGAAAGCTACGAGGAAATCCCCTGCTTCACGCGCTGTTATTTGTCCGAGATGTTCGAATTCTACAACAACTTAACGGGCTTCAATAAGGACGGAATTGTGGGAGTCTTTGGAAGACCCGTCTACGAAGCCTGCCGAAAGAAATTGGAACTGCCATTCGCGTCAGGCGAGAGCAGCTGCAAACATGCCTACGAGGGCTTCCACTGCATCACCAACGTGAGTAGGCTTTTGAATTTCACTGATTTCTACAGGTGATGTAACCAGATGCCAGATCAGGATCCCAAGCCTAGTATGTCTCTCTGTTTGTTCTTTTGACCGTCCATACAAATGTTTAGACATCGCAAACCATTAAACCTAGAAGGTACAGATTTATTACTCAGGTTCTATTCTATTATCAAACCGACGAATTCTGCCACTTTCGCACTTTTGAAAAATGATTAAAAATGATTTTCATGTTGATTTTACTATTTTGCTGTTAAAATTCGAAATTCTTGCACTCCCACAAGGTGAGTAAGGAAATCGATCGTACAGCAAATATTGTTTATGCTTTTAAAGGTTACTATTTATGCGTATTTACACTGCATTACTTAATTTATTATAGATGGAAAGCCACCCGTTCACGGTTATCGACAACATGCCAAACATCTCCCCGTCTGCCAAGAATGCAATGAAGGACTGCCTGCAGGATGTCCACCAGGACGAGTGGAAGAGCTTCGATGCCTTCGCCTACAATCCTGTCAATGAACCGATTCCGTGCTTCACCCGGTGCTTCGTGGACAAGCTGCACATCTTCGAGGAGAAAACGCGTCTTTGGAAACTGGGGGCGATGAAGCAAAACCTGGGCATTCCGGCCAAAGGAGCTCGCATAAGGACATGCCATCGGCAGCGTGGCAAGGACCGATGTGCCACATATTACAAACAGTTCACATGCTACGCGATGGCCGTCTAGGTAGCCATCTTTGTAAAGCAAAATTTATGTAAGATTACATATTAATTCAATGATAAAAATATGCTTTCATTTATCCAAAGAATATCTCTGCATTTGGAAATATATAGATCTTACATTGTGCTTATTAATTTTTGGTATTGACCAGTGTCCCATTAATTTAATACTACTGCTATTCGTTGTCCTCCACTAACTTATTCCCATTTACTCGCTCCCAGCACTTGTACTCATGGTACATCCACGAGCACTTGCTTGACGCCTCTTGCCGCTGAGTCCCACTTAGCCGACAGCCACTGTAGTCCGAGCCAGAAGACTGATCCTCATTTCCCGAAGGCCCAAAAGCCTGCTTCCAGTTTTCCAGCCTCCAGTTTCCATCGGGATCGTAGAAGCCCATGGCATCCGCAAAGCACTGAAAGAGGCAGGGAATGGGTTCCTTTGACTTCAGCTTACTGTACTGCAGCAGCTCCACATTGGTGGCGTTCAGCTGACGGGAGCACTGCAGCAGTGTGCTCAGGCTGGTGCCCGCATGCATCTCGGCCTGCTTCAGGCACCTGAGTCCCCGGTAGGCGAAGCTGCAGCCATCGGACCCCATCCGGCGCAGCTCGAATCTGCAGTAGTTATAGACGTCGGCGCCCAGGTCCTCGGTCAGTTGCTTGAGCCTCCACTTGTTTTCCTCCACGTCAAACCAGCCCTTTTCCCTGGCCAAGCAGCGCATCAGGCAAGGTACCTCCTCACGCGTCCAAGATAAATACCGTTCCAGCTTCTGAAGATCGCCAGCGATGCTCTCCGGCGAGCTCAGTTCCCGCAGGCACTTTTCCAGAGTCTGGGCATCACCAGAAAGGTCAGCTAGTGCCTGCAAAGCACAGGTCACTTTAATTTGTTGGTTTCAAAGTGAGCTTTAACAAATTAGCCAGAAGTCTCCTTCCTATCTTTATAAGGAAGCTGTGTTCAAATGGCACAATCTTTTACTAAAGATTTCAGTGGGGCGTACTAACAAAGTCTTGTATTGATAAGAGTCTTTGACTAAAAATTGTCGAGATTATTATTATTTACTCTATATATTGAACCGTTTGAACTGATTATTTTAGAATAGATTTGCAGGTAAAAATAAACACGGGAGTCTTCATTAAGTTAAATTAAATCCGTTCACTTCCTTATATACTCGTAGCACTTATTGTTTGGTCGATTGTGCTTGTCTTAAGTATACAAGCAGCATAAATAGAATAGAATTTTGGAAAAATTTGGTAGCCGCGGGGTCTCTTCGTTTTCTGCATCCTGTGCCGCCTCACCTGAGTGCAGATCAGGAACAGGCTGACTAGAACCACACGCGGGGAACTCATCTCTCTGCGGGCAATGCACAAACTGAACTAGCTTCGAAAACATCCGCCCGGGCGGAGTCAATGATCAGCGCCGACGATGCAGTGGAGTGGAGGTTATCAACGAGTCGAGATTACGTCGGCGGGTCAACGAATGCCAGTTCATCCGCCGGAGAGTGGATGTGGATGCACTGGACAGAGTAGCGCAATAGCACGTGGCCCGATCGCCTTGGTCTAGGTCAGTTCTACTCAGGCTACATGCTACGAGTATGTGTACGTACTTGGTACGTACTATGTAGTTCGATTTAGATTTTAGAAAGCTGAAAAGGTGGGGGAAAAATATATCAAGCAACGCAATTAAAGCTGGGAGGTTATTTGCTGTGCAATTACTCAAAATGCTGACGCGGTTTTTTAGATTTAATAAGTTACGTATAGGAGGGTGGGGCGAAACAGACCCCTCCCTTGCGGAGCTATAAAAAATCTAGTAGACCCGTCATCATACGGAGCCATTGATTATCGTCACACTTGCAGCATTTTTGCACCCATGTTAATTGTACCAGAGTTTCCTTGTTCCCAATACGCATTGTCACATTATATTTAATTAACTAGTGCCATAAAGTATTATATTACCCATAGATAAAAAATCCAAAATATACCTAAAATTGTATTCAGTACTTACATCAGGAAGTACTTACAGGGGAAAACACTTCTTTGTAAGGTAAATTTTAAATTCAATAAGTGATACAAAAGAAAATATATCTGAAAACTACAAATGTTTATTTCTACATTATCCTTTAAGACGTACAGTGTATTATATCACATTCAGATCAGGCGAAGACCTTGCGCACCACGTGGCGGTTGATGGGCAGCCAGCAGGAGAAGACGCGGTTGGCCCAGGTGCAGACATCCGACTCGGCCTCGTTGTGGTCGATGCACTTCTCCAGGCCGTGCTGGACCGTGGCCAGGTCTTTGCTGCTCTTGGAGGTGAACTGGGCGATCATGTCGCGTTCGTTAAATCCCTTCTTCTCCGAGAACAGCTCGAGCTTCTCCAGGAAGCACTTGACGAAGCAGCTGGTGCGCCGGTGGGCGGGAAACTCGTAGTTCAGATACTTCTCGTAGATGTCGTCCGGCACGTAGAAGTCCTCACGGCACTCCTCGAAAGCCTTCTCGGCGTCGGCGTGGTCCTTCAGCTGGAACTTGGCCGTAGTCTGCAAAATAAGGCGAGGTTAAGGAGTCGCCTCCATCAGCAAGGGCAACCACTGGGCACTGACCTGGGCCACCAGCAACGTGGCAACGGCTGCGATCAGCAGGAGGGATTGGGACTGCATTTCTGGCTCGGACGAGGGCTCAAGTGCGAATGTGCTGACGGGTTAGCGACTAAGTCGCGCCAAGATTTTCCATTATCTTATATGCTCTCGCTCGACGGCCCACACGAATTTCTCGGGTCGGACCAGATTGTGGACCGGAGTTGGCGACAGTATAACTATGTTAACTGTCTCGCTGAAGTTGCTTTTACTTAAATAAGATGTTGGTAAAGTCAAAAGAATAATCTTAACCATGTTAATCTGCAAAAGGAACACTAAGTTATTGTTATTGCTGGCAGTCTAAATGGGGTAACTAACAAAAAATAGTTATAAATAATTTACAGATTATGATTTAGTATTGGTATTGAATACTATTCCAACTTGGTCTGGTGTCGACCAGTCGTTATAGCCTAAGTTCACTGTGCTAGCAAACCAAACCCGTTGCTGAGCGGTGCGCAGTGGTCGGTGGCGCGACGGTGTCGCTCGGTGGTTGGCTCTTGTGGTGTATGGTGTATGGTGTGTGGTGTGAATGGTGGTGTGGCACCCTTGCGTCAGTTGCTCTCAAAAACGAAGCAAACAGATCGCCGGAGCTGGGCTAAGTGGGGCGGGCAGTCGCAGAGCGGGCAGAGGGAAGCGGGCAAAGCAAACTGGTTTACCTGATTCCGAATCCCAACTCGAATCGAAGTCAAGTCGCAGTCGACGCCGCTGTCAACGGCTTCGTTGTTGGGCCGAGCTGGGATATGGACGGTTATATAATCGCAACGGAGCGAGCGTATAATGGTTACGTTTTGCTAAAGCCAATTAAACGATTTGTTTTCGTTCCACAAATTCACTTGGCCTGTGCGGCACATTTGTGTGGCTCTGAAAAATGTGTTTTTGTCCCGTTTGCCATTTGTTGTTCGCCTCACTTGCCTTTTTGCGCTGCACCAAATTCTAACACCTCGATGTCAGCTTCCTGCACACATCCGCATCCCGGACAAATTTTTTTAACACATTTATTTGCCCACCTGCCACACACAGAAGAGGCCAGAGTGATAAAAAAACCAAACCAAAATTTTGTTTGTTTACTGCTTTTTGTGTCACGCGCTGGCCTGCAGCCCCCGAAAATAAATTAAATAAATTATTCAATTGAATTTATTTATTACCGACCAATTTGGCCGCTCAACAGACTTTTGCATTTGTGTAATTAGCGGCAGTTCGTGGAGAATTGTGGAATATTGCGGACTATTGCCCAGATTGCAAAGGGTCTTTCGGCCAGGTCGCAATATTGCGATCCGGTTCCATCTGCCCACTCAGCCAAACATCCTGGCCCATCGTGGCCCTTGAGCGACGTCCGTTTGTTTGGCTTTTACTTTCGCGGCATGTCAATGACATTGGCCTGGGCTTTTGAACCCATCCAGCCGTCCAGGAGAACTCGATGACCAATGAAAAGGACTGAAAAAAACGTATAGTGCACTTTAGGTGATTTAATGGGAAAATTGCATCTAAGAATTCACCTGAAGTAAGTGATTTATAAATTTATTTTTTTATTGAATATGGTATATATTATAGATTGCATAAATATAATTCTTCATTCTTATCAAGCATCAAAAATTTCGGAATTTCTTCGAGTGCAACCTGCGTGTTCGCTGAACACAAAAGTAAGGGGCTCCTGAGGGCCTAACCTTGACCGATGTGATTACTTGAGATTATCGCAAGAGTAAACTGATACTCCAAAATGTGAACGAAATCCAGGCTCTTTAGCCGAGTAATTGGCCAAAATCCAGTCGAAACATGAAGATGACTTGGTAGAAGGTAAATTTAAATGCCCAACATATGTCACGTTATCGGTGAGAACAAAGGTCTTTGCAGATAATGAAAAGCGATTTCCTTTAACGTTTCTGATGTAATTTTACTGCAGAATTTCGAATATGAACTATGAAATTAAATGACGGATTTTCTATTCCAAAACACCATTATTTTAGCTTAGCCCTCGTTTACACGCCAGTACTAGCATCGAAATTGACCGGAAGCCAGAGGCAGCCTCCACCTGGGAAATAAAAAACGAAACGGAAATGTTTGTGCAGCACAGAAATTTAAAATAAATATTTGAATTTTTCGAAACGTCGACACACGGGGGTTCACGGGTCTGCCATTTCCATTTGCAGTCCACGGTTTTCCCCACGTCTAACGTGAATGCAATTTTTGGCCTGGCTTTCGTTTTAACTTTGGCTGCCATAAATTGCACCAAAGTGCAGCTGCCCCGCCGGCATGTATTTATTTAAAAGTGTTAAAATATTTGCAAAACGCTTCACAATTGCATTTTGCCCAGCACCGATCACCATTTCATCCGCATCCTTTCTACCACCTGCCGTGGGCGAGGAATATTTGGGTGAGTGCCAAAAATTCTGAACGGGCGGATAAAATACCTAAGCCCGCTGCTGCCCCCAATAATTGCGTTAATATGCAGTCAACAAAAAATGCCAACCATATTTAATTAAATACCAGTCAGGTCATAATTGATTTTCCAGCTCGAAAGCTGAAAAAAAACGAAAACCACATGAGCTGGCCAGTTCGGTAATGGAAACCAACTACTAAACAGAGCTTACTCGAAAAAACAGCGCAAACAAAATCAGAGCTGCGGTGTGTTTTGTGTGTAGGATTTACGCAGATTATAATTAGGTCAGTTCCTGATTGAATTTGGACCATTTCAATTGGAAAATGGGAGCTGCCACGCCCGACTTTAAAGTATTCAGAGGCCACGCCCCGCTGGCCAGCGAGAAAGCATCGTAGAATTTCATTATTGTTGTACCAGGGTGTCGTCCAGAGCACAAACAACTTCCAGTTCAATTAAAAAGAGACACAGAAACAACAGGGCAACCAAAACAAATGCCCGAAACTTGCCAGCAAAAAGCGCACCAGGCTCTGAGTGTTTTTGTCTTCTCTCCGGCAGAGTACAACCAAATGTAAATTCAATTGCCGGCCGTGCGCCACAGGATATCCGGCTGGCAGCCATTTTTAGGCATATCGCATGCCTTGACCGGCCAGCAAACTAAACAATAAAATTTCATGGCCTTCGGTCCGAAGTGCAGCACAAAGAACAACACTTGCGAGCCAATGCGCTCCTCCAATAACCGGGAGGGGCTCCAGTTCTTGCTCACCGGGCAGGGCCATATATCACAAATTGAGCTGCGGTGGCCACTCACTTTGGACCCGCTTGTCCTGTCTGTGGCTCGTATATTATGAGCTCATATTAAAACATTTTACACACAATTTCGCCTGCAGTCGCCTGGCAAGCAGTGGCAGCCTCCACTTCAGGCATGAATTATTATGCACCTAGGCGTATACGCAATGTTTAATTTTCAACTCGAGCAGCGCGCTCTCTGCTCACATAAATTCCTAGGGCGGGCGACAAACGACTTGTTCAATTTCTCTTCCCATACACTTACATACATATTCCCATCCTGAGCTTGTCCCTCTCGAACTAGACACGGAGGCTGGGATACACTCAGAGAAATAAGAGGCCAAATAGGAGGTGGCTCATTTCGAAATCTAATATATGCCTTTTTTCCTTTTCACTTGTATTTTTATAACAATATTTTATTCAATTTATTTAATCGCTTAAAGCAGCAACTCAGGCAACGCACCATTCTTTTTTTTCAGTGTGTGAACGCAAGAAACTATGTATGTGAGGAAAGGGCTGCGACGAGGAAGTGACTTTTTTGCCAGGACTACAGGACCAGACTTACTGCTGATGGCGGGCCACGTACACATGTCGAAAACTAACTGCTGCCACCGCTGTCCTTGCCGTCCTTGCCGCCGCTGCTCTCATTCGACCCGTCGTCCCTATCCGCCCTTCGCCCTTCGGTCCTCGTCATCATCAGGAGCTGCAAAAATTTCAGCCATTTGTCCTGCATGCTTGCGGCATAAAAATATGCCAGGGCCAGCATTTTCATGCGGGTCATCTCCTTGGAACTCCGAGCTCCCAGCTCCCAGCTCCAAACTCCCAAGCTCCAACTCCGATTCCGGCTCCAAATGCAGCTGCAGCGCCCGAAAGTCAGGCTACGTGTGTGTCTGTGCCCCAGAGAGTTTTCGGGTTTTTTTCGAGGCCGGCCTCTCAACTGCTGCAACTTTTTGGGGCAGGGCAAAAATCACACAGAACTGGGCACAAATAAAACTACTCCGAGGACTGCTAGTTCTGCTAGTCCTCCTAGTGCTCCTACTGCTCCTAGTTGGCTGGAAAATAACAAAGGGGCGAGCGGACGGGGCGTTTAGCAAATGGACTCTGGCCGAAAATGCTGCTGGCACTTTCGCAAAACATTCCGAATACAAATAAAAATCCGAGGCATGTGAGTCACAGCAGCAATCATTTCCAATGCAAAATAAAATTTCATTTTGTTTTACTTACTGTCCTTTTGGCCATCGTTGTCCGCCGCCTGTCCGCCAGTGGGACATGTTTGTTTACGCTTCATCATGTCGTCGTTAGCCGCTGTCCCAGGACCTCGTCCTTCGGATCGCCCATTCTCCATTCTCCACACCCTTCAGATGTGCCGGACTGAACCAATGACACGATGACATTTTAATATGGCCCGTAACTTTTGTTTAGTCTGAGTCCGCTCATCGTCATCGCAATTTGCCCGGGGAGTTTCAGCTGTGTGCACACAGCTAATTCAGTTTTATTAAATATTTTTCACGCTTCTCGCATCCATTTCCATTTCCATTCTTGGCATTCGTTCCGTTTCGATTTATTACGCGCTTCTCTTAGGTAAATGGCTGCCTGATTTGTTGTGAATCGAAATCAAAGGTAATGTAGCGCACAAAATCAGAGTCATACAGACATGGAACACATATCGCTAACCAAGCCGTCCGCCCGTCTGCGTCTGTTGCACGTTCAATTTTTCATTACTCACGCCTCAATCAATCACAAAAAGCGATTTTATTTCGTTTTGATGCGTATTATAAGCGCTGATCTGATGTGTGTGTGTGTGAGTGTTTCATTTTCTTTATCCGAGCATTTCTTTCACGCTTCGCCTGTTTGAGTCGCCGAGGGGGCGTGGCAGGGGGCGGGCCCACATGTGCTATGCGCATTATATTTTGCACTGCGGCAGCATGTGCGCGTGCATAAATTGAAATTTATATTAATTTAAATGGCCAATTAAGCGGCAGAAATGCGAAAAGATTTAGCGTAAGCCCCCATAGCACACACAAATTCGCAGCAGGCGAAAACCCTTGTTTTTATCGCCGACTTCTGCCTGTCATGCCATCGAAAGTCAATGAAAATGCGAAATGTTGCATAAGTACTCGCGTACAATGGGTTTTTACTTTTCGCCCAAGGAATTACAAACTGCCTACAAAGTACGCATTCTGAGAACCGCCTTTGCGTACTTGTCTTCCATCGGGTACGGCTTTTATCTTCGGCATGTTCATCTCTGGAAAACTATTTATAGGACCGGCGAAGGTAACGCAGGCTCATTAAGGTTTTTGCACACGCCTAACGATTACTATCTGACCAAATACAGAGGGAGAAAAAGTAAATGCCATCTAATTGTAAACCAAAAACTATTCGATCGATAATATCACTCAGTGTCGATTATGCTAGTTTAAAAGCCAAGATATTTGATGCAGGTAGGATTTTTTGGTTGTAAACTTATCATTTTTAGCTGTATAATTTTAGTTTGACATTAGCTTTAACATTATCTAAACCGAGCATATTGGGTGTATATTATTTAAAAAAAAAAAGGCTGTGATGAGTAACGATTTTTTTAGTATGCCATAACATTGGAGCTGACGTGGGCCTTCCGCTTTTTATTGAGATGGTGGTAGGCCTTACAGGTCTGGGCGATTTCTAATGCCAACACTCCCATCTGCAGATGGAGGAGCAGCTGCTATTCCGTTCTGGAACTTCCCCTGGCTCCCTGGGCCCACTTTTGGGCCAACCTCTGGGGAGAGTGACGTGTCGATCGGCTCTTGGCTTCTGGGGCTCCTACACAGTGTGTCGGAAACTGTTTTGCTTGGAGGACTGGCAACAGCGCTTGGCGTCGTTGTTGTCGCCGCTTTGACAACGCCTTTGTGATTGGAATACGAAATAAGGCAGAGCACAATGGAGCCACAAATCTGTAGAAGACGAGCCATGGATTTGGCTTTGGGTTCTGGCCCTGGCTCTGGGATGGAACTCACAAATCAAACGCATCTGCCGGCACGGTAGAGGAGACAGCTGCTGGGAATTCAGAGTTTGGAAAGAACCGGCTGAACCGTGTGTATTCGACAACTGTCAATGTATCTTGTAGTTGGCGTCGACTGGTAATTACGTGACGTTTCTTGATAAATTGTGATTCGTGGCGTGATTTGCAGACGGCCATTACTCGAGACTAATGTGCGGCATGCTCTCAGAATTGGAACAAACGCCAAAACGCTTTGATTCTAATGCATTTCTATTAACGGTTCTGCTGGCTGTTGGCCGCCACAGCCGCAACCATAGCCACCGGCACCACTCGCCCTCCAGTTTTTAGCCCCAATAAGGCCAAAACGCCGTCAGCCAGCCAACTCGGCGGCCACATGGTGACCCAGTTCGTCAATGGAATCCACAAATACGGGGCTTTAATTCGGGGGTGGGGCTGTGACGTTCGGTTTTATTCATTCAGCAGGGGTCATCAACCCAGAGAACTGCGTTGAATGCATTGACACGATTTTTGGATTCGGTCCTGCATAATAACCAACTGCACATTAACTGTTAACACCCGCTCAATCAAGCAAGTACACTGTGAAAAAACCCGCCTTTGAATCGTATAAGTTATGTGAAAAACAAATTGAAGGCATGTTCTCTGATAGGCATACTTTGAAATAATACGGATTATTTTGATAATTTAATTTAATGAAAACAAAAGCCCATATAAATATGCTGTCTTGTTGCCAATGTAGGGTTGCATTTTTATTTTACCGATCTTTAATAAACAATTTACTTAAGATTGACATATCTTGACTTTTTGAAAATGGATTTCCTCCAACACCGTAATAATAAAATTTCCTTATCAACTTTCTAGAAACATTTCCAGCTTTATAAGCATATATATATATCGAAACATACCAGAAAATATCAAAAGTTCGTGCAGTTTGTTCATTTAACAGCCCGTTTAATTAGAAATGGTCATAAGGGCGGAACCTTTTCCAATGCTTAGTCCTGCACTTCCTGTTGCCTGCCATTCTGCAAATGCGATGCTCCTGGCTAACGATCATTTGCGGTTAGCCGTGCTGACGAGACCTTTGCCCTTGTTTATTATATTGTCATTATGCTAATTTCATTCGCAGCCCAACTGATTGGCAGTCGCGCGGAGAGAGTGCATATAGTAATATAGTGTGTTGTCAGCCTGGCAAGTGAAGTGAATGGCAGGGAGATATATCGGCCGATGTCGGCGCCGTGACGTTAATGTCGATGTCATGTACTGCCTTCGGTTCGCCTGCATTTGACATTTCGCACATGGCTTTCTTGTGATTACAGCTCTTACTCTTGTGAGCGCCTGTTTACCTTTCAATAAAATTGTTGAATAATCAACGGCACAGCAGAAACATCACAAGCAGCAGTAGCGCGATACGCGCTCTGAAAGGTTCATTTCATTTTGTTGCGAATCATTTCAGCTCAGAAGAAAGCGTATTGCGAATTTTTTGCATTTTTCGGTTTTTTGATTTTTTGGTTTTTCGGTTTGACTTGATTTGCGTGATGTGCATGCGGAGCAGCAGCGGCGGCGTCAGGTTCCCTTATATAATCCCGCAAATGCTATGGTATTTTAAGCACTAAATAAATAAGAGGCGTGCTTGCACTCGGCGATGCTTCCAAATGCCTTCCCAAAGTTCAGGCGCACTCAAAACGAGAGGCCGAAAGGCAAAAGAGCAAATGAATCCCGGCCAGAAGACACCATCGTGAGATCCAGCCGGGGATATACACCTGCGAGTATGTACACCATCCGATGTCGCACAACCCAACAGACTATCCCACAACTGGCAGCCGCTAAACGGTGACTTCTAATTTTTCATATGGGATACCTTTCAAAACAAGCTCTTTTTTGAACTTGAGGTGTGATGTTGTTAAGGGCACATATGGTATTTCGTACTAATAGATCACATTTCTTCTATATATGCCCCTAATGCTATTTATTAATTCATACAGATGAAAAATACATCGATCAACAATACTCGTATTGCACTAATTATCTTAAGGTAAGCACCTTCATTCGATTAGGTTCTTTAGTTCATGCGTGTCACACAATCTAGGCAAAAAGAGAAAATGGACAGTAGTCGAAAAATGGGAAGACCAGAACCTCGCACTCGCACTCGAAATCAAAATTTAAATTTCCAGCTAACCCAAAGCGGGAAAATAGGCAAAACGTGTCGGGCATAAGTGAAAATTTCTAGCCGCGGCAAACTAAATGCCGCCATGTCCATATTTAAGAAGCCGGCCAGCAAAAGTCATTTGACACACTGTTGCTGTTGCGTTGCTGTTGCTGCGGATGATGTTGCCTCGGCTGGTGATGTTGGCAGCAGTCCAGCAGTCGGCAGTCAATAAACTAAAACCGGTAGCATGAATTGCCGGTTGTGAGTTTGGGGCTGGCCAGTCCGCTGGAGCTGGAACTCGATGGCTCCGCCATTAGCAATCGCAATGTGTGGAAAAAGGTCAGCGGGCCAGAGCATCGATGACTTGGCTGGGATGGGATTCGATTGGGGCTTGGCTTGGCTTGGAGCTTAAAGTTTTCGGTTCCAGTTCATATGGAATTGCAGTTTCATTGCCGGTCTCTGTGTGCAATGACAGTTTTCCGCCTGGCCGAAAGTTCAATGCACCTCGGGTGCATTATGCACAGAAAAGAATTGCTTGACACTTCAGTCGGTGACTATTCTAGCAACATAGTGCAAAAATATATTTATTCTTCTAGCAAAAACGCTTTTTAAGTGTTAAATGATTTTAAAAAGTTCGGAAATATACTAGATATTATAAACATATTGCGGAATAATAAGGTAAATTGTGAATACAAATAAAAAAGCTGATTGGCCAACAATATTTTGAATGTTTTATACCAAAAAACTTGTTTAGTCTGCAGATGTTTGCGTTCAACTTTTTATGATATCAGTGTTCAATAATATTGGTCAATTTAAATAAATCGTTTGAAAGGAATGCAATATATAAAATATTTATTATCAGGATCGGCTTCAGCTAATTTACATTTGATTAACATAGATGTTCTCGTTTTGAGTGTGTAATCACTTCGAAATTACACGCATTTCTTTCAGTGCAGGTGTGTGAGCTGTTGCTCCAGCTGTCAATTAATGGCAAATGTCAGGGGCTGGCTTTGAAGCATTAATCATAATTAGTTATGCCACACGCCGGCAACAACAACGATGGCTATTGATATGTGGACTGTAAACTGTAAACAATTAGAGCTGATTTGAAAAACGCTAACTGTAATTGGGAGTCGAGTGTTGTGTTGGGTTCAAGTGGCAGCTGGTCTGTCGAAAGTCGTGCTCGGCAATTAGCCGCATTTAGGCATTTGGGCTTAGGCCGCCTCGCGAACACGTAACACCAACTTGGTGGCCGGGACTTTGGGCCGAGATCTGAGGCGATTTGCTCTAAGGGGGACAATGGGTACAAAGGTGATATGTGCGTCAGCTTCGTGGGCGTAGGTCTATGCGTATCATTCGCTGGCTGAGCCCTTCGGGAAGTTATCTAATCCAATTAGGAGCTGTTGGCATTACGTAAACGGCGGAGCTGAAGGGAGTGAGCCGGCAATTTGACAAACAGTTCGCCGCTTGCCGACCATTGTTTTCGATTAAGTTTTGAGCAGCAACTGACCGAAATTCGTTATAAAATTGCACTGCAGTGGACAGCGGCAAAGCAAACATTTTAAACAATTATAAAACTTGTTTTACGCTCGACAACACTACAAACAGCGAAGTGCAGCCAGCGTTTTGCCATCAAATGCGGCGTGGCTGTCAAGTGCAGTTTTCCCCATTTTCCGTTCCTGTTCCACATCCGTTTCACCCAAACAATTGTTTTGTCATCGGCGGCAGATGCACATGTATACCGCCCTAAAGAACGAGTCGCATGATGGCAGAAACAAATGCGATTTATACATTTTTATTTGGTACGATAATCTAGTTATGGCAAAGCCTGTGAAAAGTAAGTTATTTTCTAGGGATTACCATTAAGAATCAGTTGGCGTAGGTGCTTGCTTCCATTTGTCTGTTCCAATTTTATGATATTTGTTTCAGTCAAGAAAATATGTCGACGAACACAGAGGATCTGGGACGCCTTTTGGCCGTGATTGGGGATGAGGTTTGAGCCTAAAAATAATATTTACAAATCAAAATGTCCACACACAATTTTTTCAGGACACGTGTGTCGGCTTTCTGCTTGGTGGCATTGGAGAGGTCGACGAGGATCGTGAGACCAACTTCATGGTCGTGGAAAGGGGTAATCTCATTTCGGAGCTCAAAAGCTTTCCTATATATCAGACCACTATTTCGTAATTGGTTCTCGTATCGTTTTCCATTGTATTCCAGACACCACCCCCAAACAGGTCGAAGAGTGTTTCAAAAAGTTCCTGAGGCGACCGGACATAGCCATCATTCTGATCAATCAGGTTTACGCGGATATGATTCGCCCCACTGTCGATGCTCACAATCTGGCCGTGCCCACTGTGCTGGAGATTCCTTCGAAACAGCATCCCTACGATTCCTCCAGGGACTCGATTCTGAAGCGGGCCCAAGTGAGTTATAGTGCGCCGTCAACGGGTTAGCCCCAAGTCCTTACCAACTCTTCTCCAGAGAGTCATCAGTCCGCCCGAGAGGCACTACTAGCGGCTCAGTTTTCGGCAGTCACTTTTGGGGAGTTGGGGGAGTCTAATGAAGGATTTTGCATACTTTTCAAATGCATACCAAATGCTGGTGCTACAAAGTCGTTGGAACAGTTCTCGAAAACAGATACACACAAACATAGATATATTCACACAGAAATGATGGGGGAAAATAAAGCTTATACCTACATGGGGCAACTTTTCAGCTCATGCGTTTTAAGGAAATTGCCAAAAAAAACTGCAGCAGCAACAATCTGAAAAGAGAAAAGCAACAAAAATGCCTTGCGCTTGCAACAAAATTGAAAACAGCAACCGCACAAAAACAAATCAAAAGAAAAAGAAAAGCCATAGCAAAGTACCAACAAAGTGAACGAAAACGATACAAATAAGCGCTGAAATGCCAATACATGGCAAAAATGCCAGAAGAAAACCGAATAAAACCAAGTATAACAAAACGGCGAACCCAAAAAGGGACAACAGAAACCTGACAAAATAAAAACTCTTAAAAAGACAGCACAGTTTACGTTGTCTGGATGGATCTGGATCTGGACCCAGTTGCAGCGAATGTCGGGGAAAGCGGCTTCTTACGGGCTGCTTAGCGCTACAAAAGCATGCGAAAACAATATTCGAGCAAAGTATTTTGCGCCAACTTTTCGCACCAAGAAGTTGGCGCCGAGAATGCATTCAGAAACTTCTGCTCCAGTGACAAGTTTTCTGGAACCGAGCCCCCAGAATCCAGAGATGGAGCAGGACGTAGCCCTCCCTGGTGGCCCCACAAAAGCGCAGCAGCAAGCAGGCAATATTCCGCACCTCCGACACAGGAATCCCGCCCGAAATTTGGCTATATAATGCTTTAATCTTGGCTAAAAGGCATTCACAAGCAATTGCTATGCAGTTTGGCCTAGCATGACATGACACACCTAATGCTATTGTTGATAAAGAAAATGACTCATTAATATCGCCACCATGTATCAATTTGACTTTGACAAAATCCTTCCAGCTATGAAGGACCAAAGGAACAACCAGTGAAATTTCTATGATCAACGGGCCTTGACAAAAATGAATCTCCATATTCCAAAAAAGTACAATCTTATATGTAAGGAACTAGTATACTTTAAGTATCCATAAACGTATGCCTTCTTCTTTTAAAAGTTCTGCTATTATTCATTTTGTACTCATTTTCCAATCATACATGTATTGCCAACGCCATTAAAATAAAGTCTCCCCAAAAGTCTGCAAAAATTTCTCGTTCGCCCGGCACTCTTTCAAATATAAGATAATACTTTTGGGGGGTCCTTAAATTTCTTCCATAGATGACAGGAAGGTGGAATTACAATAGCAGTGCCATTCTCAATCTAAAATTTATTCGGCATTCTTTGGGAATCTATTTTAGCTCTGTTTTGCTCATTGTTTACTATGTGGAAACGCCGCCAAAATGTCTATATTCGCATTTTTCCAATGTGTAATATCGCATTGTGAATTAATGAGCTGTGACCGTTGGGAACACAGACCTGGCTGGTTGTCAAGTATCTGGACACGTAGTATTTGCCACCCATCTTTTTCAGGGCGGGCAGGTTTTGACAACAAAATGGCGTGGAGCATTTAGGACCTAATTAGCCGCACACGCCATTCACACTGGGCGGGGGGTGCACGCGGCGTATGCGTAATTGCATTACATGAAGTCTGCCAAGCTCACTTTGCTGCAGTTTGGCTGTCACCTGCCAAAAGCATTTTGCAGAGACCCAAACTAACCGGAGCCTGCCATTGATACTTCAAAGAGCTGAATGGAACTTGCAGCACACCTTGCCATTTTAGGTGTTATACGATTATATAATATCGTTATATATCCTAGAGGAGAGCCTTTAAGTATTTCATTTTTGCATAGGATAAAGTCTTTAGGTCTGAACGTTGGCCAAAGGTCTGCACTGTGCACTATCATCCTTGCAAACTGATTAGCAGCTGACGAAACATTCTGACCCACCTGCTTCCACTGAGACCCAATTAAAATTATTCAAGTTGCGATTTCATCAGCAAGACGCGCACAATATGGCATCAATTGGCGGCGCAGCGGCGGAAGTGGAAATGGGACGAGACCCTTTAAGGCCCAAGGCAGAACTTTTGACACACAGCGACAAGTTCTGCGCCTTTTTAGCAGTTTAGGGAGAAGAAAGAAAACTAAATAAATAAGCGACTAACTGAGTGACTGAAGACAGCAGGAGCGGAGAATCGGAGCACTGCAGCGAAACTTTGCGCCGAGCAATGGGGAACATAAATAAATGAAATTATTCAAAAGTAGTTTGGAATTCTCGTGACAGCGCATAAAAACAAACAGCTGAATGCAATTTGGCTCGTTCTAAGCCATGCGAGAAGGAAAAGTGAAAATAGAGCAGCACTGGCAGCAGCCAGACGATGACGAAGATATTCAGAGTCAGGAAGAGTCCGGATCCAGCTCGGCTCAGCCAGTGTAAATGAAATGCATAGACCAGAAAACGGGGCAGATGGAGTCCTTCAGACCAACTGAGACTGGCATAATTATAATTGGAACTGGGCCCCAGCTCAAGTGCGGAAACTGATGCCACATTTTTGGCAATTCAATTTTGGAAATGAAATCGAGACACATGGACGCAGAGCCTCCGATGGCCGATGCTTCTTCATCCGCTTGCCAAATGGAGCATAAGATGCCGTCCCGGGCCAGGTTAACAAATGGAATTGTTGCTCCGCAAATTAACAGACATCTGAGGGCATTCGCCAAACCCACTAACGATGTCCGGCCATCACTAAACTATTGCGTTTCAGAACTTGTCGGTCTGGTCCAATCGGTATATACTCGTAGTGCACATCGCAGGACGTATGTACATATGTACACAGGAGCGGTGTCCACGCCCACCCAAATGGGCCTTGACATCCGTAGTGGCAGAAACGTGCTCGAAAACAAAGTTAATTAAATGATCTGATCTCCATTATTCCCAGAAAGCTAATCTCAATTACAAAATTGAAATGGCCACGAGAACATTAGGGGGAAAAAGCGGTTGAACTTAAATAGTTAGCATCATTAGGTGTTTAAATAAAAATAGATCATAACTTAACTATCAATAAAGGCTTATATAAGGAATATAGATAATCTCTTGAAAGATAAAAAATTAATAAATTATACAACCTTTTTATATTTTTATTAAATCCCTTTCAGTTTAAATGTTTACAGTTTTAATTCCCTTACAGCTATGATGAAAGTGAAAAGAAACCGAATTCTGTCGTTACTAGGATATATTCGAATTTATTTTCTCAGTGCAGAGTTCATTCGAACGTCAATCGATGGAACTTCGCCAAAATGTAACTCGAATGTCAAAGAAAACAAGGAAAGTGAGCGGGTTAAAGTGCAGTATCTCTGTCCGGAGATGAGCTGCAGGGAATCGGATTAGTTAGTCCGAGGATTGCTCGTTGCACTCCCTTCCCTCACCGCCGACTCGATGCAATCGACACGGCACAAAGCGTTTCATTAACCATTGCAAATTGGCAGCAATTCATTGAGAGGCATTCGAATCGTGTGCGTCGGTGGGCTTGTGCGTCCTCGATTTGCCTGCGGCACGTAGCATATGGATAATACTATACGTATGTGGACGGACGGCTCGCAGCCGAACTCAATTCTCCGAATCACTGAGCTAAACAAAATCATTGAAATTGCCATTGTCTGGGCACTGAGTGGATAAGCACGGCAGCATTGATATATGGCACACACTCGTTTCCCACTCGAATGCTATGGTACAGCACATTTGGCCAGCCCGCTGGTCACTTTGCGGATCGCCTGGCCAGGGTCTGCCCTTGATTAGTCCTCCTGTGGGTCCTTTGCTCCAGATTGGATTACTTGATTTGCCAGCCAAGTGTCTAATTAATTACTTTGCATTTAAATTAACCCCCGTTTCATCGGAGCAAATATCGATGGCAGTGTTACAAGCTGATACGTGCACTCAGGAAAACGCAAATCGGTGCAAAAAAACAATGTAAGTATTAACTGTACGAATAACTAGAGCAGTTAAACTCAAATGAGCTCGAAGGAAACATGTTCATTTTCCAGTTCATTAAAAAAGAAAGCTTGACGAACAAGGTGTTTAAACCAAATAGTCATTTCGTTCCTGGAAGTTTCAAATTGTCTATAAATTCTAAAAAGAACGTGTTCCAAACAAGTGGTTTATTTTAGAGCAATATATATTTAAATATATATAGAGGAGTTCCTCCTTTTTCATAGTGTGGGTCTGCTTGATTGGGGGCGTGGCAGCTGCATGTTGTGGGGCGGCCATCACTCCGGCTAATTTGTATTCAAAACAGAGAAAGCAGTGTCAGTGTTTCAATTGATTGAATGAGTCTGGGTCGACCCCCGGTCCGAACTCTGGAGAGCTGGGCACAGATGTCGGGAGATTAGCAGCCGGGACAGAGTTCACCTGACTCGCTTTGACTCGGTCTAATTGGAAGTGACAAATGGAAGCTCGGCTCCACTCCGCACCCGCTGTTTGCACTTGACTCAGGACTGAAACAGGTTTCCCCAAACTTGGGATTCCAATTTTAAAGCCTACGCCGTTCGCCATTTGAGCGGAAGCCGCACTTCTAACTGGGGGGGAACTATTCTTTTGTTGTCCGTGGCCAAAAAATGCCATAGCAACGCTGCAATAAACCGCAGCTCATTTTTGGATTCACTTCATATGCATAACAAATGAATAAGTTTGGTATTATCCCAACGAGCTGCAATAACAATAACAGAAGTGGAAAAAATCGGAGCGTACGTAAACACTGATAAACAATTGAAATGCGATAAAAAAAATAATAATAGCAAATGAATTCAAGTGGGCTTGGTGCACAAAGGATAAAAGACGCGGGAGTATGGTTTATTCAAATAACAATTGCCAAATACTTATTTAACCAAAATAACGGCGCAGCGCAACTTTCTGGCTTTGGGCTTTGTCGGTGGCGTTGGCCGCAGAATGTGCAAAAATTTGCAAAAATAAAAATGCCAGAGCAAAGTGTGCCACACCCACCGCACATACACATCCACAGACACACCCACACTCGGCGGTGCAACAATAAAATACCAGAGAGCCGCTGACGGGGGGTGGCGCCTTTGTGGGTGGCGCAGCTCGCCATCATTTTGGGGTAATGCAAAATTACGTTATAACGGCATAAATTTAAATAAATGCCGGTCTCAGGATTTTTATGCATTTTTACCGCATAACAAATACTTTTGTTGCCCGCAGCCACCTACATTCTGCTCTAATGTGGCTTGGCCACGCCCACCGCCCTTGCACACTTTCACACTACTACACATTGGGACAAAATTATAGCACTCAAATAGATGTATGTGGCATAAAACATTAATATATGTCCTTACATATAACACAATATGACAATTGAAAGAACAAGTAAATCAATAAAAAATGTAAGCCTCAGCCTCAGCATCTTTTCTAGCTTCTAATATTACTTATTTGTTAGAATCTTACAAATAAAAAAATAGATTAATGCCACAGTAAAAAAATGCAAAGTCAAAATACTTCACAAGGCCACGAGATACTATTGTTATTTCTCCATCACATTAATATATTTACAACTGACTTATACTTACCATAATGGTCCAGTTTCGAGCTACTATACATCAAAAGTATCTTTTGAAACCATTAACCTTAAATCGGGAAATGTATATTTCGACTGAAATAATTAAGGTAAACACTGTATGTTCTATAACCCCTTCCCGAAAAAGTATAAATGATTTAATGCTAAGGATCCTGGCTCTTTTTAAGGACGATTTCCCCTTTAAGAACTTTGAGTGCTATTATCGCCACCTCAATTGTGTATCCTAACAATTCGTAGGCGGTTAAAGCTGCGGCTGCTGCAGTCAGCTAGTGAAATTTCCTTCCGCTTTGGCCAGGACGCGAAATGCTTTCATTGGCAAGCCAGCGACTCTCTCTGCTTCTCTCTCTCTCTCTGTGAGAGTGTGTGTGGTTTTGTGGGTGTGTGTGGCAAAGAACCCTTGGCTGTTATTTGTATGCCCCTAAAATTATGCAAAGTAATCCTGTCTCGCCCGCTCGCGAAATCCGCGCCGATATTTGCAATTGTTAACGTAATAAGCGGGTTTAACTGCGAGCTGCACCTGTGCTACGACCAGCAACCTGCAAACCAACATTCCCCTCCTTCGCCGCGCTCCTTTTCTTGGCCATATCTCTGGTCCGATACCTCTTCATCGCTTTTCGGCTCGCCACTGTTGGCAGAGCAAATATTTGGGCACCTTAAGCGGTGGGCGCTGGGCTGCAAAAAGTCGCCCAATTAAATGGCCAACTGCAATTCCTTACAGTGTAGCATTCGGAGTTGCCCCACCCCTGGCTTCGCTTTCCATCCGGATGTGGCTGCGCCATGCTTTTCGGTTTACGTAGTAAATTAACTTCCGTTTTATTTGTAAGATTTCCTTTCGCTCTGCTCTGCTCGTCGTTCGCTTGCCTTTTTTGCTGCCTGTCCTTGCCCTGCCACGCCCCCTGGTCCCTGGCCGCCCGTTGTATCCTTTCCAGGTTCCGTGTGCTTTTGTTCCACTATTTGGGTTATGCTCGGTCTGGCTGCTCGGTCTGCTTTTGTATATTTTTAAGCGCTTTTTCATTCAATTTACAAAATTGAAGTGGGAATTGAGAAATAAATTCCGTTTTCGTTTCTGGCTCCTGCTTCTGTTACCGAAATTCGGATCCCAGTTGCACTTCGCGTGCAGCGAATGGGAGCAGAAGCCCAGACCACCAGACCTCCAGACCTCCAGAACTCCAGACGAAATTAGGTGAAATGCAAACGTTTAGCGTAATGAACTAATTGAGGCGGACGCCTGAAGGTCGGCCAACGCCGGAAACGAGGCCATTCAAATGCTGCATAAAGTCCATTTCCGGCGCTTGTCCGTATCGCGACCACGGCATCTGCCGACTGCAAAGATAAATAACCAACGTCGCAGTAAATCTCATGTAGATTTTTCACTCGCCTGACATTTATGCATGCATTCGAGTCGTAGTGAAGGTTCTGGGAATAGGATTTAAAAGAAGGCTGCTGAGAAACTAGCCCAGGTCCAAGAGATATTCCTCCGTCGCCTTGGCAATGCGATTGGCTTATCTGAGACGAGACTCCGGCAGCCTTCGTCCTCGATGTTCAGCCGGACACTCGTTCACTCATTTGGCCACTCGACTCAGCATACAAATGCACGCAGAGAAGGGGTTAAGAAGATTTTGTGGTAGTAGTTTTAAAAATTATGTTAAGGAAACGACCTACCTAAGCTATTTATTTATTTGAAATCCACAGATCTTGGAATGGGAATACAGATTTCACAGACGGCAGAGACTCATACCACATGATTCTTTGAAGGGAGTATTATTTATTTTCCAGGTCAGATACTTTGAAAAATTTAATTTTACATCTCATAGAAAGATATCATAAGAAGAAAGCAAGAGTTAAATTCATAATACTTTCAAAATACACATTTTTTTAACGAACTTCTCTAATAGTTGTTAACCTTTTTTAGAAGTGTGAATCCTAAGCAGCCGTAGCTTAGGATGTTACCATTCCACTTATCACAAGTGCTGCATGTTTGTCCTTTTTGTGCTTTGAGTACTTTCAATTTCTATTAAAAGGTTTTTGTAGGCGAAGGAGCTTTACATATGCGTTGGAGATGTGGCGTAGAAAAAATAGATGAAAACACAAGCAGAACGGAGTCTGCTTCTCGTCCTCGACATCGTCGTCCAATTTGTGTTGATAATTTCACGGTTTGTTGACAACTCAGGTGGACAACACGCTGGTCGTGCGGGGCTGAGTGTGTGGATCCCTTTGTAGCGACTAATGCCATCGAGTTTTCCCCCAATTCAGTCCCATATTTGCGTGCATTGTCATGGTATTTACATGCACTGCTGATTGCCACTAAGCCAAAACTATAGGGGAAAAATGGGAAAGATGGGTCGGCAGGGACTCACTTTGATTCAAGCATTTCACTTTTGTATCAAATGATTGCCCTGTCAATTGGTTTATGGTTCAGTGTGCTGGCAAATGTATTTAGGCGGCTTTTGCCAGGCAATATCCAGCATCGATTGGATACCGGCTAGCATGAAAAGAACTTGGTTTTTGGCTTAGATGTGTGACCAGTTGCCCGGATTACGACAAAGAGTCTCTCTCTTCACAAGGACAAATTGATCGACTCTGCCTGAAACCCATTGAATTACAATTGTTTGTCAGTCAGATTATGTCCATCGGATCTTATTACATTCGCTACATTTTTATTTATACCAATTGAGTGATTCATCAAATTTTATTTCATTTAAATCGATTGTCTGACACAAGCTCAGTGCTGCCGCTGTTACAAAAACGCGTTAATAAAACAATGAAGAAAGCCCGCCATCCAGCCAGCCAGCCCGCAAAAAATCGTGAATTTAACAATACATTTTTCAGCTGCCAATGCCAATGGGCTGGACGCACATACGCACCGTTGCCGCTGGCCATCAGCTAGTCGGTGGCAGATCAGAGCGGTCCGCTGCTTCAGCCCCGCCCTATTAAAATGCAGCGAACGGAAACGAAAAACAGAATGCCCGGCTGTGCTCGACGTCAACTTCACCGCTGACGGGCCGTTGATCTCTTTGCAATGTAACCATTCGCCTCGGGTATACTGATCGCATGGTTAATATAGTTCCTTGCGGATTTTAAGAACAAAGCTACTTACACAATTTTCAGAGTCAAGCTGGACCTTTTTTGAATCGAGCTCATTCATTTTAGAGTCAATGCGAATCATATGTAGTTTGATGCGACTTAATAATAATTGTTTAAAAAGGGATGGTAATCCAAACATTGAAAAATTGCCTATCATTGGTACTGGGTATGTCGCGTGCTGTAGTCTCCCCCGCCTCTTAGGGCTTTCTACGCTGGACAGCTCTCATGTGTATTGACTTCATTTTAAATTGGCGGTTAAATCTGTTTGAAATTGTCACGCAATCACATCAACGCACACCCAACCAGACAGCAGACATCAACACAGACACAGACAAAGACAACTGCCAGTGTACTGTGTGCCATATACCATATGCCGTATGCTATATGCTGTATGTCGCGACCATAGTCGTAGACACGGCATTGGGCCGTAATATGTAGTCTGTAGTCCGTAGTCTGCCATCTGAAGTCTCCGGCCGGAAATGGAAATGGAAATGTTTTTAGTGATTTCACTTGCGCGTTCATTTCGCACTGCATACTTTGGCGCGCAGCGGCGACGCAATCAACGCAACGAGGCATTAATTTGTTGTACACTGTGTGACATAATTGGGTGACAGTGCGGCAGAATAAAAAATAAATAAATAAGACGAAACCAGCAATGGGAAGCGAAACACGAAATGCGAAATGCAAAATGCCAAATGCGAAATGCGAAATGCGAAAAGCGAAAACACTGTTGGCCAGGCCAGCACTTGTGGCGCAGCTTCTAGTTCCCCTTCCGTTCCGATGGCAGGTGTCAGGTCGGTGCTCTCTTTTTCCGGCAAAAAGTGGCATTCAAGTTTATTAGCCTATGAAAAATTTGTCGGATTTGCGCTTGCCTTTGAGCGTGCATTCAAATTTTAATTAATGCGGCTTCCCCTGCTTCTGGACCCTCCTTCCCCGCCTGCAGCTGTGGGTTTGCCGGGGCTTCTCTGATGGAAATTCGATTTCCACATGCTCCGACTCTGACCCCAACGAGATTCTTATGCTGGGACGTCCTTGGTCTGCGGTTGCCGAGTTGCGCTTTGTTGCTCTTTGCCCCGAAACAAAAGGGCCGAAAAAAAGTGGGAATTGGTCAAACTGTAGACGCAGAGCTTTTTTCACTCCATCTTTTTTAATTTGCGCCCTCCACGCTTTCCTTCCGGAAATGAGCAAAGTTGGCTCGCACACTTTGGCAAGGTAATTACAGCTCCCCCCGCCTGATTTATCTCATTTGTGCAGCGAGCAGCGAACAGGAGCAGCAGCAGCAGATGCAAATGTGCAAATGTGCGAGCTCCGAGCTGCACTAATTTGAAGCTTTTGCGAGTACGCAGTCCCAGCCCTGCAGTCATTGAAACTCAATTTAAAATTTTATTGCACGTCACAGGAAGACGTCTCCATTGCACCCAATTAATTCAGAGCTCCACACACTTTGTGCTCTGCATGGCTCAAAAGCCCGTCTTAGGCTGCCTTTAATGAAAAGTATTGCCAGTCAAGTGAGAAGGCCTTTCAAATCAGCTCAGGCGAGAAAAAGTGTGATTTTCAGTGTAAAAATATTGATTAAAATAGGTCATCTGCCCAAAAAAAAAAAGGACGACAAATGTGTATGGGACGTTCCGGATTACATTCACCTTGATAAGTTCACAGTTGTGAAATTTAAATTTAAATTCGAATTATCAATCTTTATATTATCATTTCAAGTTTTCAGACAATATTGAATTTATCTTATTCTCTTTTTTTTATTTCCAAGCTTTGAATTATTGATACCAATGCTTATTATAAAAAAATTGAATTTTTAATTGTTATTCGTGACGGAACAACAGAATAATCCATCATATTTCATACCTATTCCTACCATCAGAATTACATTAGCAGCGTGGCACAAAAACACTTGACGCCAAACGACTGTGTAAATATTTCCATTTGTTTAATATTGCCAACTGTAAAAAATCAAAAGAATTGCTGCGTTCCGATGCACTTGCTGAATTTGCGGGTGCGTTTGGAGGTACTTAGCGTGGAAACAATAGCCAATAAACTGCATCGCGAACTAATTGAAAATGTTGTAAAACAAAATTCCCGACCCACACAATGCTGGCCAATAAATGGTTGTTCAAATGCATTTCGAACAACAATTGCATTTCATGCACTCGCAGTTTTCAGCGATTTATACTGATGTGAATGGGTGGGCGTACTTGCCTTTAAGTGCAATAAAGAGCTTGAAAATTAAGCGAAAAAATGCGGAGCATTAAACAATAAAACGCCTGCGTACACAAAAGCAACATTGGGGGAAAATTAAAAATTAATAACTGGACTCTGTATTTTATTTACACATAATAAATAAATTATTGAAATTCCGCAATTACACGAGATAAAGCAAAAAGGTTGACCAAGTTCCTGTATGCGATTGCTGAGCACCCAGCGTATTTGTAAAACTTTGAACAGCGTCAAATAGATAACATTGAACTAAAATTTTATATAAACAATTCTAATTTCACTTGCATAATTCTTTGTAAAACTATATTTTTCGTTAATCTATTAGTAAACTCATCTATTAGTGAAGCACATTTTAAAAATAAAGTAATAGCAATTTGTCCAGTATACCCTCAATCGCATACCCAATAATGTGGAGAGGAAATTTTGTCGCTGGTTAAACGGAAACAGGCAGAATATTTTAATTGTTGCCACGTTCATTGATTTAACGTGGTGCGAGCGGAAAATGGCAAAAAAGCGGCTGGCCAGATCCTTTTTATTAATTTTTATGGCATTGCAATGCTAAGCAGCGACATCAGCGGCAGCGGAAACGGAAGTGGCGAACGCCATTCGTGATTCGCGATTGGCGGACGTGGACTGAGTAATCGGCCGGGCGGACATGGACGGACAGCCCTTATCACCGACCCTCGCCCCTCAGCCCCTTATCCGTGCACCCAGCACCACCTCGTGTAATTGTTTAACCACACACTTGTGCTTTTTGCGCAGCTTCGAAAACAACAACTGCAGCCGTGGCCGATACTACATAACATTGTAATGATGATAACAATAATTACAACAATTACAACGGCCAACAACAAGTGCTGCGATGGCACGGCCCCATCAAAGCCGGCGCAACAATTGAAAATTCAATTAAAAGTCTTTATTAAAATAAAATGCAACACGGAGTCCTTGTCCGTGGAATCTGGCCACACCCCCAGCACCCAACCCCCCAGATTTTGCGGTCGCGCCTTTTGTGTCCGCCGCTTGCCACCTGCCGTGCCCTGGATCCAGTTCCCCGACATCCTGGCCCCCAGACCCCTGGATTCCCCACTTTCCCGATTCGAGACCCAGCTGCGGCTTTTTCCGATTCTGTATTCTGTATCGCTGCAAAGTTAATTTGGGGTTTTTCCCTTGCCGTCGCTGAGCAGTTTCCACAGTTGTTGTTGTAGCTGCCTCGGTCTGGTCGCAAGTGATTTTAATTAATTTAAATGCGAATTAAAGCGGTTGAACCGATTAAAAATTCAAAAATTGCACCGCCACGAAAACACAATTAAATTTGAAAAACCTTTTCCGTCTCTTTTCGGGCTCCATCGCGTCCCCTCATCTATTGTCGATCCATCCGAAACAATCCGCAATTCATTTGAATCCATTAATTGGCTTTGTAAATAGCTTAAATGTCACTGATTCCCGCTGCTGCAATTTAAGTGTCTTAAATGGCTCACTAATAAATTTAATTACATAAAGCTTAACAGTTGGAAATTCATTTTAATGTAAATAATAGTCGGACAAATCACAGCAGTATAAGTATTTCATCATAACAACAACCAAGGAAGGTCAGATTACGACCTCGTTAAGGATATATTTTTGGTAAGAATCAATGACCTCTAAGGTTAATCATCTCCCTACAAAACAAGATACTGAATGTATCTGAAGACCATCTCAGTGCTATTATCCTAGTTATAATGACTTATTGATAAGGCGACTGGTAACTGGCAAAACCTTCTACTGTCAGAACGGATGGGCTGCCTCGGCATCCTGCTTGAAGAAAGGACATCCAAAATGCCCAAAACAGTCACTTGCACACTTTTTAAAATTTTTCATCATTTCATTTCCCAATATCTATCGATATCCCAGACAAATTATGAAATTTCGCGTTCGCATTTCCACTCGCTGAGTTAGGGGTATCTGATAGTCGGAGAACTCGACTACAGCATTCTCTCTTGTTTTTAGTTGTCTTTACATAACATTAAACTAAAACTTTTAGTTTCCACCGTTATTACGGCTATTACGTCTTAGCCAACGCTTAGTTTATATGCCAAGGGCAAACACAGTGACAAGCTCGGTGAGCCCGACTTCATATCGAGGCTATGCATTTAATGGATTTGCACACTGGCTGCACCAAATCTTTGGCTAAGTCGTTGTTATTGCGTTCGCAAGATGAATGGGCTCCTTCGCCGACCCGTAACCGTGCCCAGATCCGTACCCGCACCCGAACCCGTAGCCGGAGAAGCAGTTGCCCGGCCCGGCAGCAAGGTAAACAAACATCACGGATTAACGGCGGACGGTGGTCAGAACGCAGCTGAGAACCTGAAAGCCAAAACACCTGAGAGGGGGCAGTGAGGATACGACATGGAGCGCGGCACGTGATGCTGCCGTGGTGTGTGCACTGCACAGTGTGCACTGCACACGGCGCATCGTACACCTTGCACTTGGCTGAGCGCCCAAAGTTGTTTACACATTTCGGAGCAGGACATAAGAGGCATGACAAAACACACGAGACAAGCAAACAAAGCACGCCGAAAAGCACAAAACTAAAGCTGTAAATAGTGGACCAGCAGCAGTTTCAAACTGGAGTTTCTTTTCATTTTCTTTTTTTTTTTTTGGAACTAGCAAAGGGAAACTTCATAGACGATGCACTGGGGAAAAGAACGTCACACAAGATGGTGAAAATAAATCTAGGTAACGCATTTTATACTAACTCCCATGACGGTGAGGTTTTCTGGAGTTTTCGCATAACCTGCATCAAAACTGATATATTAATTCCTCTCCTCAAACGCATGTCCTTTTTACAGGCTTGTAACTACTCTTCTGCCAGTGCTGTTGTCCTGCACTGACCAAAGTAACTAAAGTTGACTAAAAGCAGTTTATCGTGCTGCGCGGGGAATTTGGACGTAGGACGGTACGTGCACGGAAGGTGCACGTGTATTTGGCACTTGGCCACGGTTACTTTTGCTTTGTCTCCGGCTCAGCTCCTTGTTCTTTTCGAGGCGCGACTTTAAGACTGGCTAAGCAAGCTTTTGCGGTTGGCACAGGCTCCTTCCCGCCAGGACGAACTGCAGCTGGGCGGGAGTGGGAGTGCGGGGCCTCCGGGCGCAGGAGTGCGGTGTTTCAGCCAAGCCAGGTGTCAAGTGGACGAGGTGGCAGCCAACTCGTTTTCCACTTCCACTCGAGTATTTCCACTGCCAAGGCGGAACAAAAGCCATGGCTGGCATAATGAGCTGCCGTCGGTGGCGTTTTGGCGTTTTACCGCTTTGGCTGCTCGCGTTTCCATGGAAATTCGCATTGCCAGCGAATTGAAACGCCTATGCAGAAGGATCGCTGATGGCTGTTGGATTTCTGTTGGATTGCTGCGTAGCCATTAGACAGCTCCTGGCAGCGTTTCCGCCTCGCTGCCGCAGGACTTTAGACAACTTTTCACGGCTGGCTTGGGGCTCCGGCCAGCTAAGGGGTAATAGAAATGTTCTTTTCGTTGTTTTATGCCTATTTACGCTTCAAACAGGACATCCGGCAAAACAGGGCCGCACTAAAGTCGCTTCGGCTACGGGTACACGGTAAATAACAATCAAATTAGCAAAACGTTGATAAGTTATAATCGACTAACGTTTAAAAATTATCTTAATAACCAGTTTTATATTAATTACAATATTGCTTAGTAGACATTTCCTATTAAAATTTTTTTTAATGCAAAATCGAATTCAAGTTTGTGTGCGAATAGAAGACTCTTAGAGTAATGGCTTATTACAGCATAAACTAAACATTTATTTTTATGTTCTATGTAAATGGTTGATAATTTTTTACTATTATTAAAATCTCTGCTGCCGCTCCCAGCAATTATTTTATTCGAGTGTAGGCCTGCTTCAGCTTTGACTTGTGCCGTCGCTTGATATTTCCCACACGTTCCAATTACATACGACCTCGGCTCTACTACTCTATAAGGGATCCAGGAAAATAATAGCGTGCAAAGGAGCTACTTCATCGTTCAGCGGAAGTGATTGAGGTGTGCCAGTTTGGGGGCTCCGCGAGGGTCTGACCCCGAAGACCCGACACTACATGTGTCTAGGTATTCTCGCATACAATGCGAAAATACCGGGACCCAAGCCCGACGACCCAAGGACTGGCCATGTTGTAGGCGAACTTTGAGTGCAGGTCGCATACATTAGAAGCGATGGAAAAAGGGGCGGAAGGCTTTGATTTCTTGGGCAATGGCGGAGCAAAGTGCTAAACTATGTTGCCCGGCTTTTGAGTGCCACGATGGCACCTTTTAACCTTTTTTACCCCACCACTCCCACTCCTGGACTCTCATACTCACACACTCACATACTCCGCTCTACGCACCGCTGGGCCCGGGATATCCTCGTATGGGTCTTCTGTTTGTGTGAGCTGGGGCACGACAAACGTTTTCAATTAGCAGCTCATGCATTTTTAAAACGCTAATGAAATATGCAAAGGCGTTTTAAATACTGAATTCGCATGCAGGACGGCGCAGAAGCCCGAGCGCCCAAGACGGCTAAAAGCGAAAGTCAAAGGAGCCGGCTGAAGCCGCAGGACGGGAAAAAGCCACCGAAGCAGGAAGTTCCTCCGATTGGCAACGACTTCCGCTAACACGCGTCGCGAAATTGCAGTTGACACACACTAACGGGGCTGTTCCGCCTTTGGCTCTCATTCGACGAATTGAAACACACTAAAAAGAATAGAAATTAAATTTAAATATTTCATTTTTAGAAGTAAACGAAATGATTTCAATCATAAACCCTAAGGTCCATTGTACTATCACATATAAAAATGTGATAGTTCAACTTTAGTGGTAATAAAAGATTGCAAGGGGTGCCACAAGCCAGTAAAAAGTGAATCAATCTTTCCACCATTCATGTTTTACTTTCGCAATCTGTGAGACGCAAAATGATCTTCTGCTGATTTGAGGAAAGCGAAATCCGGAATGGTCCTGGCAATTAAAGCTGCGGAGGAACTGCAGCGGCAACTCCGACTGACAACAATTACAAATGTAATAAATGTAGCGCCAAAGTGCGCCGCCCTCCGCCCTCCTCCGACAAGGAACTTCAGAAGTCAACGACCTACAAGCAAAAAGCAGAAAGCAAGCCACACAGACCCATTTGCACCTCGCCTAGTTGCGAGTTGAAAGTTGCTGCGGGGATGTTGCCGCTGCTGCTACTGCTGCTCGATTGTTGCAGCTGCCACATGCGGGTGCACGAGTGTGTGCCGAGTCGTACAATTTCATTTACATATTTGCACAAATTCCTGGGCCAGACGCCGCCGTCAACAAGCAAGTCGACTCCTTGCTGCGTAGCGCTTCTGTTTGGCTTTCTGGTTGCTGCGGTCTGCTTTGCAGTTGTCCTTGCCAGGACCTGCTCTCTGTTGCGGTTGCCTACACACTGCAGCCACACACTCACACACACACCCAGACACACCCACACACACGCGCCTTTCGCCTTTCGTTTCATTGAAATTTTAATTATTTTAATTTTAATTGTCGAAAAAATGGCATGCAGCCATCGGAGATGTTGGGCAAGTTCGTTTGGTCTGTTTGGCCAGCTCGCATCGCTGGCTCTCCAAAGGCGTCGTCAACATCGACAAACGCAAACCCAAACCATACTCACAGTTTTTATTGTGAGTTAAAAAATTAAACTTCAATTAAGTTTGCTGCTGAGAGAACCAAACTGTAAACATTCGAGTGTGCGTCTGACAACTGCCTGAAAAGCTGAAAGGCAAGTCACTTGCAATTGTTTTGGGCCACAAGCACACATGCCATTATTTTACCGACACAAAATGATATTTTAATTAAATAAGGGTCACAAGCCCTTTTTATCGAAATGCTGAAAACAAAACAATAGAGAACGCCATAGTAAAGTTCCTCTTCTATTAGATATTAGACAAACGATAACCAGCTAAAGGGAGTCCGAGCAATGAAGTACTTGGACCATTTTTTGGTGTTTCGCCAGAAGAAGAAGGATAAAAAGTACAATAAAAAATTAATTTTAGTGAGATACATATTTGTGAGCTTTTTGAAATGAACCTCAAATCAGAATTGTACGATTCATATAAGCTAAAGATTTATATAATTTGCGCGACAACTTCTATTCTAGCAACAAATTGCATACTTACCACATTTAAACTTACATAAGAGATTTCCAAGAATTAAGGCACATTTGATTGGCATTGGGAAACCGCAAGGAGACTCAAAATTATTAGTTACGTTTCCAGGAACAACTTGGCTGCGGCAACAATTAGTGTAGTTTCGGCTGTAAGTGAGTTTACTCGACATACGTTCCACTTGGCGTATGCGTAATGTAGCCGACATCATGGCCACTTTAATCATCCTTAAACAGTAGTTCCACTGTGCTCCAAACCTATTTCCGTATAGGAATTCGGCGGCAGCCGCAACAAAGAAAAGCCAAAATGTAACTAACTGACAGGCAGACAATCGGACGGACAGACAATGTGCAAAAAATAATGAATATTGCATTCAAATTTTACAAGTGCCACTTAGGCACGCGCCCCACCCTCTCCCGCTGCTGCCGTCCTGCATTTCCCTCAACTTTCCCGCATTTCCCGCCTTTCCGCCATCCCGCCATTCCATTCCACCGCTCGTGAGAACACAGAAAAGCATCACATATGCCCCTGTGTTGCAAGAGTCGGGCCACTCGCATAATGCCTCTTCTAGCCATGTTTATGCCACTTTATGCAAAAATAATTGCACAATTAGTTTGAAGCTGGCTGCCGCTGCTGTTGCCTTCTGAGAATGACCTCTGCCTCCAATGCCACGCCCCTATCGCCCACAAGCCACACAGGAAAAAAGAAAAAAAGTGTAGAGTAAAGTTTTAGTTTCAATGAAATATTTGTTATGATCTAAATAGAAAAATAGTTGTATTTACCATTGTTTTTTGTGAAAGATCACAAAGAGGAAGAAATGTTTCCAATTAGGTTTATTGCTTTTTTAGTGAGTGCAACAATTAATAAGGCTAATATCTGTGTTGTGATAGTAAGAATTTTTTAATTGGTTTTATTTATTCTCCCCACTAAATAATTTCAAGATGTTTCTTCAGTTTTAGTCAGTCAATAATACTTTTATTGTGTTTTCTTCCAGTGCACTGCCTCTCCCTTTAACTCTACGGGGTACAATGTAAAATTGGTTCAAGCATTGCTGGCAACGCGCTGCAGGCAACAACACATCACCTGCCCGGAAAAGCAAGCCCCCCCCACCTCCTCCTCCTCCTCCTACCCCGTCCAACATCACCACCGACTTCCCGCCCACTCGGCGTTTCCCTCGCTCTGTGTCTTCCCTCTCGCTTCCTCCCGTGTGCCTTGCTGCTCATTAGTAAGAGTTTTGAATGCTATTACAGCGTCATCTACTCAACTCCCGCCCCTCCGTCCCTCCTGTCTGTTTGTACACATGTGCATAAGTGCAGTGCAAACATACACACCCACGCCGACACCAATACACAGGCAGCAGGCAGACACACATCGACACGAAGCCGCTGGCACTTTTTGCTTTTTGCTCACACGTACGTACAAACACCGGGTTTTTGCCCAGCCACCCGTCCACGCCCACAAGGGCTCCTGGGCAGAAAAAAGGGGCGAAAGGTGCGGAGGACGAAGGATGACAGCAAGAACACGGACAAAAGGCGTAACTAGCCCGCAGAAGTTGGCAAGACAATGCGCTTAGAATTGGTAAGATTAGTTCGGGCATTCGGCACACAGCCCCGCCCCGCCCCCAGGCCACGCCCCTTCTCGGCTAATCTCTTTGACATTTGGAGATTTACCTGGGCCAGGTGGCCAGTTGTAAGCCCCACTCTGCGAAAGTTGTCATCCGTGCCTCGTGCATTTTTAACAGCAGCAGCAGTAGTATCACATCCAAGTTTTTTGGGCTGACATTTAATTAATTCGCATAGAAGGCAGTGTCACAGCTGCCACATTTGCCTGGCATTTATGCCACATGCATCCGATCATCTTGGCACTTGCCATAAATCCTGCACGATAAAAAACGTTTGAGGGGCGTTCACAGATGTAAAATATTTATCTTAATTTAGTTGCCTAGTGTAAATACGAATAGCGAACTGCCAAATTATTCACGATTTCCTAAAAACCAACCGCTTAAATCTGTATTAATAAACTAGCAATTAAACAGAAATGAAGCATGTAATGGAATCGAAATGTGTCAGTGGAAGATTTTGATTTGATGTGTATTTTCTTGCGGAAATAATCGGAGATTTGCAATAAGTAAGCCATCAAAAAGAAATTCTTTCCAAATTAAATAAACAAGCGAATTCCACATCACACTTATGCAAATTAAAGCAAATCAGCACACTTTGCACTTTGTGTCTTTCGCAATTTCAATTATTTTCCGGGTGCCTAGGCAATTTGAATCGTTTGACAACAATAGGGCAGCCAAGCAGGATATTTGTTGCACTTTCATTTCGTGCTCGGCCGCAAAGAGCTGCCAGTCCCCTAGGAGCCTAATTCAATTAGTTTAGCTGCAACTAATCAGTTGATTGACATTAATCAACACCCACAAGCGAATATAGCGCCGAATCTTGTCGCACCGAATCAATAATCATATTAATTGCAAAAGGCAACTTCTGGCAATCCAAACAATTGCAGCTTCGGCATTTGTCAACACACTTGTCAGCCGAGTGGCTTCCGGATTGAAAGGATTCTCGGAGAATCTAGAGCAGCTCCTCCAGCAAAAGGAGTCCTTGGAGCGTGGCCATAATCAGCTCTCGTAATATTCGCATTACGCAGGCCCAAGTTCGAGTGACTTTCGTACATCTGGCGATTTGCGATTTGCTTTGTGTTTGCGGCTGCTTGTAATTACTTTAAATTGATATAAACACTTTTGAAATGAAATCGATCTAAGCTTCTTGTTAACAGATTAACATGGGCGCACCCACACAATCGGGCTGCCTGGCAATCTTGTCTGCAGTTTACAATTATTATTTATATCCTCACATTGTTGCCATGTGTATACAAATATCCTTGCTCGGGGTGAGCTGCTGTTTGTGTGTGGTTTGATAAGCTCTCACTGCGCTTGTGTGTCGAAGTATGTGTGTGTGTGCGTGTGTGGCACACCAGTAATCCTTGAAACATGTTTTTGATTTGCAATTTAATCAAGATAATCAAGTTTTATGTGTTTTCCGAAAATTGAAAGTGTGCCTGGTGACTTGCCACATTGTTTGCCGACGCCTGCGAAATAGCTGTAATCTTTAAATCGGCCATTAAAGGTTTTTATTAACTGTAATTTAATAACGCCAAGCCCCATATGGATGGACCATCTAATAAGCCCCAATTCTATAGCCTCTTTGGGGCAATTAGTGCGGAGCAAAAAGTTAGTCAATTTCAGCGCGCACAGCATGCAGCTGATAACACGTCTGTCCATATATATGTTTATCTATCTATATATCTATATATATATCTATTGGATTGGGGAAGCAATTTACGTCCTTTTGCATAGAAATGTAAAACTTTTTCATATTTTTCCACTTGACAAAGTCTTTATGCATCTTGCGTAATAGTTTTATGGCCGTGAGGGAAGCGCAAAAGTTTTATTTTCAGCATCCCCACCAAGCACTTCCAATAACCATTCAATCCGGTCCTCCTCCTGGCTCCACCCTGCTTCCCCCTGCTCCTCCACGCTCCTTCTTCTTCTCCTTTTGCCGCAATTGCAGTTGATGGCTTTGATTTTATTCGTGGATGCACTTTTCTTGTTGGCTGCCCAGATTCTGTCCAGCTCGCATCCATTGTCCCTTTATGCGCACTGCTGTTGTGAGCTTTTATTATTAATATTTCAGACCGCTCCATATAACCCCGTCCTGCTCCTTGCCATCCTGCGTTATTATTTATTGCTGCTGAAAAATGTTTATCCGCCCCAGCTCGCTGGCAAACTTGACTGCAACTTGTTGGGAAGACAAATTTTTCTTCTCCTCGAGTATTGCATTGTGGGCTGGTCCTCCCGGACGCCAAAGCCGGAGTTGTGTTGGTCAGGTCATTATGTGGGCTGACGTTGATGGAATTCGGAGTGCCAGGACTGCACTTAGCGGCCAAGCGGTGGAGCTCTTAGTCCGCGGGGCAACTCGGCGTATGCGTAATGCGTATACGTGATGGTCATGCCAAGTGGAAAATAAGAGGAGAAAGCTCCAACAGAATCGTATGTAAATAGAAAATTTATCAAACAAGATTGAAATCGCCCCATACATCCCCAGGCCCCGAACAAAAGGTCCGATCCCAGGTCTATTAAGCCCTGCCACGGCCACAAAACCCAATACTGAGATGCAATCTGCCATTCGTTCATTGCCAGCTAATTTCGTTTAATGCCAAAACTGGCCGCTGCTGACCAGCCCGCCAGTTCCCTCACACTGGGCCAAGATTGTTTCGGCCAAATCTCTAGGCTAACATCATCAGGCGCATTAGTGTGCGGGCGTTTTTGTTTCCACCCTTCCCGTTCCATCCACCCACACACACGCACCCTTTTTGCATAAATCAAACAAGCAAATCGACATGTAAACAACAATTTTTGCAAATTCAATTGAATTTCGACTGTGAAAGCGAAACGGAGAGCATAACCCGAGGAGACCCAGCTCCCAGTCCTATTTCCAGTCCCGAGCCGATATCCTTTGGGACTCGGATCCTGGCAATTTTGCCAATCGCACGATACACGTGCAAACAGCTACAACAATAGCAACAAAGGCACGCACACTCAATTATTTGCTAAAAGCTTATGTAAACGCCTCCGTGTCAGGGGATTTTATTAACTGCTTCTCTCTGGGCCCGGCCCATTGAGCCGATGGCCAGGCTAAGCCGAAATTTAAACTAACACACACACGATAGTAGAAATTTGCACACATATCGTACGCCTCGGAGCAAAGCATCCTAGATAAGAATCGGGAAAAAGTCTAGCTGGTAAAATGTATGTCCTCTTCCTCCGAAAAGAACATAACAATAGTCGGTGAGCAGGAAAATTGAGGCAGTTAATGGGGAACACCTCCTTCCCCTTGCAGATACCTGTAGGAAACTGAGGCCAAGGACTCCGCCCCGAAAAAGCATCCTTCGAGGCGGTATCCCTCTGCTGGCACTCACAAAGAAATTGAAAAATGCTCCGGAATGAATCAAAGTGAAAAACGAATGTGCGAGACAGAGCCACCGAGCAGCAGACAGGAGGGACTCAGCTCCCGATGTGAGATGTGCCATGTTGAATGTTGGTTGTTCGATGGCGATGTGCGATGGTGATGTGTGTGCTGCGTCCGCCTAACGAGCGAATCGTGTTCGATAAATATTTACCAGTCAGTCGTAGCGGCCCTGAACCACCGAAGGAGTCGGAGGAATCCGCCCCAGATGCGAGCGATGGAGAGGGAGCCACTGCTGAGACATCCATGCGGGCAAGGGCCCAGTGACACACTTGCCGAAAAGTCTGACGAAAGTATGGGCATATTCGTCGAATCGCTTCTCAACACGATTTAAGATATTTAATACTGTAAGATTCAAAGTGGGCAAGGAATATAATTCATTTTATACTTAGGTACAACTACTTCCTTAGCTAAAAATAAAACAAGATGTTTTTATAGCCTACCTTTGATACTGACATAAAATTGACCGATCTTCAAAGTGAAACAGGTATTTCAGAGCTTTGAATTCTTTAGAATGACTGTAACAGAGTGCATTATCTTTATATTAGTTAAAGTTTAGGCTAGAAGCCTGAAGTGTAGATTTAGGAGGAATATTCCCGACATCTCCTACTTTTTCTGCCAGTTGAGTGACTCTTTTGAATCCATGGCGAATCCCGAGCCGTCCATCAGCTGCTTGCTTAGCTAATACCGCGTCGGCAGTGCCTTTGCATCCGTGAATCTATTCGGATTCGCGTCTATGAAATATTCATTCATTTGCAGTTCACTCCGGAGAATCGGTTCATGATGTTCTCCGCTGATACTGTGGCTCCTCCTGCCCCTGGACCCTCTGGTTCTGTTTTCGCTGCTGGTGGTGGTGGAGTGGGCAGTGGAGGAGGGCCAGCACCCCAACTCATGCCACGATTTATGAGCGCCCAGTGTGTGCTTTAATAGTTCGCAACTGAATTAATTGGCTGCTGCGCCAGAGGCGCGAGATGAGCCGGCGATAGATCCGGACATGTATTTTCCATATATTCCGCACTTGCCATTAAAATAATTTAATCAAAATGTTGTTCGCCGTGGCCCAATGCATCCCACAAGGCTGGATGGCTGTCGAGGAGATATATCTTTATAGAGCACATGTGCCGCCTGTCTTCGGGTGTGAAAGTGGGTATATGGGCGGGGAGCATAAATTTTAATCAATTCTTTGCTTACTTTTGCTATCTCTTGGCCGCACTTGCCTTCTTATTTTATTTACTGCTCGGAGTGCGCAGCTCTCGAATTGCTATGCACTTTCCTTTTTTCGGCGCCAATCCTTGAGGTGAGCTTATACACTTTTTGGGTGATTTTGTATATTTCAAGACCTGAAAGCCTCGGCAAAAGAAAAACAACCAGTTTTTATCAATATCCTTCTAGCAATGGGTATGACGTCCCCAATAACCAAAATTGTTTCATCATTATTAATTGCGTGCAAATACTAATATGCTAACGTTTATTTTATTTATGTCAGCAATTTGTATACATATTTCAAGAACTTGAAAATAATTTTTGATTTATTATCATTCATATCTAATATATCTAATAATAATGCCTTATCTCTCTTATCTTTTAGGCTGCATTGCCTGTTATCAGTAAGTGTATCCATACTTCTTGGCCAAAACACTGTTACGTACTTTTTTAGTGCGAGACTGCAGAACGAACACAGCTGATTGTAACGGAGGCAGATTAAAACTTATGCACACACTCAGCGCAAGTTGCTGTGTTCCCGACTCCGGATCTTCGGATCCTGGGAGTGCGACTTAGACTGGCCGTAATGTGAGCCACGCTAGTTTTATGGCAGTCAGACAAATGGGCAAATGGGTTACGGCAACACGGAGCCCAGTGACAATAAAAAATGTAACTAACCGCCGCCGCCACTCCGGTCGAGGCATTGTAAATGCTTTATGAGCCTTCGGAGTGCCATAATTTTCACTTAATAATCCGTTGAGTAGCTGTCCGTGATTTGTGGCCATCCCGATTCGACCCGATTTGCCAGGAACATAGCTGAACGGCGGGGCAGAGCATGGACTACGGATGCGGACAGTAGAGTCGGGGAAATAAAACAAGGGCGCCGAACAGCAGTGTAATGAGCTGCGGGAGCGGTGGCCAAAACAATTTGAAAGTTTTTGCCAAAACATAATGTGTGGCTAATTTTATTTGTCGCCAATTGGGAGCGATGCCGCCGTCCGCTTGACACACTAATTTATAGTGAGCCAGAGCTCCGGACCACCTGTTCCCGGCTCCGGGTATTGCTTTTAGATACTCGTATTCCCCGGGACCGACTACGGGAGCACCACGAAATATGGCAAAATAATAATGCACAACCCACACCTCCGCCGGCGCCAGGCGCAAAAAATCTTTAATGACCAAATTGCACATGAAATTGCGCGCATAAACTAATTACCGCGGATAAAGTTTAACAAAGGCAGCGCAATTGTGTGGTGTTTCCGTACACTCGAAAGAATTTTTAGAACTTTAAATAGACTGACGGAAATATTGTTTTCTGTGTAATGTGAAAAATTATTTTATAAAGTTGGTTTAATTTAATAAATTACCAATACGTGATCAGGAATTTAGTTTGCCGAATGTAATGTAATGTAATGTGTAGTGGTTAACCTTATGTACAACATATTTTTCTCAGTGCACTGTTCAGTTCTGGCAACAGCTTAACTGGAGGGCGACCAGCTGGGTAATGGCGCAAAGCGAATCCCGGTTCGAGCCCAGAGTCCTGCGAATCGGCTGCCATCCCGCTGCTTTTGGCCACCAGTCGGCACTCATATGACGTGGCCACCGTTTGTCAGCATTACCGGTATTTACAATATATATTTTAATATTTTCGGGGCCCGCACTCTCAGCCAGGCCGCCTCCATCTCCAATCCCTGTGTGTTACTGTGCCAAATTGTTTATGAAAAATTGCGTATGACGACGCCGTCGCTGGCCCATAAATCAAGCCACCTTGGCCGAGGATTTGGGCCAGCAGCTCGACGGTGGCTCCGCTCGGTAATTACAATGTAGCCGCCTGTGAATTTAACGATCTGGGGGACTTTGGGAGGCGAAAGCCCAACAATTCCACCCACTTCCGTCCGGAGTCCCATTCCCATCAGAAAAGAAAGGGTTCTCCGTCGGTCAGTTCGGTTGGTCAGCGGGTTGCCGGTTGGGCATTCGGGGCGGCATGTTAACAAAAGTGTGAGCCAAGTGGAAAATAACATTAAAAGGGCCATAACAATAACTAACAAAGACACCAAAAGCAAATGGCAATGCCGAATGGCTGGCTAACTGGCAAAGGGGCCAGGACGCTTTCCACCAGCTTTTCCACTTTTCCCGCTTTTCCCAGCTCGACCAGGAGCAGGCCGACAAAAATTAAATGGCGCGAGAAAATTGCATGGTCGGTGTGGTGCAAAAAGAGAAAAGCCGGTTTACATAATTGCCCGGAGCCAGAAGACGCACTTGGATAAAAAATCGGCACTTAAAGACCAGCATGTACAACGGAAGTACGTATGTACCGAAAGTTTTGTTCATAAAATCCATTTTCAAATAAAATCAAATCACAATATTGGATCGCTTTTATCTGGCATATAATAAAATCTGGACATTAGGAACTAAAAACGTATATTACTATTATGAAATAAATTAAAGGTTCTTTTCAAGCATAGTTAGTATCAGGATCTTAGTATTACCTTTTCGTGAATTTAGAAACATTCTTGCTCACATGCGTTGTAATAATACAGTTTTTATACACTGAACAACCATTCTTGTATTTCTTGATTTTCTCGTTTGAGTTTCTTAATAGTACTTTATTTCTGGGAACTCATTTAAAACGATTATTTCTTATCTTTTCTACCTCATTATGAATTTTTCTCAGTGCATACTCGGCAGACTTGATGCATAAGCCACTGGCTGAGGTCCGGACTGAAAAGCAATCGTTGCTACAGCGCTCCTGTGCATACATACATCGTACATGGGGCCTACAGAGAGCCAGAGCCTCTATAATATTTAACTATTTCCTGAAATATACACTCTTTGTCTTGGCCAGCTCTGCGGTCGCATAGTTTTGGCTGCTCCTTTGCTTTAGTTGGGCAGTAAGTTACTTTCCCAGAAGGCTGCAGAGCAATGGTCCGGCTGATGTGGTAATAAAAGACATTTTGGGCGGGCGATCCAAACAGGAACAATCATCTGGGTTGGGCTTAGCCTAGCACCTAACTACTCCTCCATGTGGGCTGGCAGCCCTGGAGAAAGTCCGCCAAAAAGTATGCAACGCAATCAGCGAATTTCCAAATTAATTTTAAGCGCCGCCAAACATTCAAGAGGCTGCAGCATTTAACCGAGCGCAAAGTAGGTATTAGGCTTTGCATACTTTGCGGTTCAATTGCAAATTAATGAAACATTAAAGCGCTAAACTGGTTTAATTGCATCTGAAATATATGCTCTGCACTTCAGGCAAACAATTTATTTGTCGGCAAATATTGGTTTGCTCTTGGTGAAATATTTCATCGGTCCGACCAACATTCTAGCCACCCAGAATATGTATTATCCTCCTTTATATCGCACACATACATTATACATGAGATTAGACGAAAACATAGTGGCTCCTTGGTTGACTTTATATTTATTGCTGAATTCTTGTTGGTTTTGATTGTTGTACTAGCTTAAAATTGACGAACTTATACATAATTATTCAAAAACTTAAATGTTCTCATAGGGATTCACCGATTAAACAAACATTAATTGACCTAAATTTACCTATTATATAACTTACCTCTTTATAAAAATGGTTATTTGACACATTATCAGGCGTTGAAAGAAAAATAAATGCGTCTAAGCAAATTAATTAGAGCTTACAATTCTTAGCAAAGTATTTAGCCCAAATTTTCCCATTCCGCATATTATAGTCGGTGCCCCTTTGTGTAGAAAACTTAAGTACGGAAAAATGTTAAGTGATTGCTACTATTTCCTCCCCCACTATTTCCTCGCAAATGAAAACACAGAGCCCTTGTACGGATTAGCTATTTACTACTTAGGCCTAGCGTATTCCGAGAGTATTGGATTTTGGTGGCTTAGACTAACTGGGCTTACGACTACTAGAACTGGGACTCGGACTCAGCAGTTGTGGCACTTGACCAGGCCCACCTCGTCGCAGTTCATGCACTTGAGGGCCACGAACTCGGCAGTGAAGTGGTTGCGGTGCACGGACTTCTTGGACCCGTTGCAGGAGGGGCAGGGCAGCAGGCGGTAGCCGCCGCAGGTCTGGCAGGTGTAGGTGCTGGCCATGGACTTGTACGGCTTGAGCAGCTGCCTCAGCTCGCCGGACTCGTTCAGCCGCTCCACGGTCTCGGCGTCCCCGATGTACTGGCCCTCGACGTACAGTTGTGGCACCCGCACCTGACCGCTCTGCATCCGCTGGCGCATCTCCGCCTGGTACTCCACGCTCATGAAGACGTCCCGCTCCTCGAACTTGACCAGCAGGGTGCGCAGGATCTGCTTGACGTTGGCACACTTCGTGTAGGTTTCCCGGATGATGCCCATGCTGGTGGTGTACAGCACCACCTTGCCCAGGTCTTTCTCCTTGAAGTTCTGCGGGGCGAGAGGAATGGAAGTGAAAAAGCAGATCACAGATTAGTTCGAGTTCTGGTTTGGCGTTCGGCGCGGACCGAGATGATGAAAAGCAGGCCACCGAAAACTGGAAACTGGCCCGCCATTCGCCACAGAGTGCAGATTTCGAAGTCTGCCATGGCCAGGCAAGAATGGCAATGCCAAATTGGGTCTCTACCGGCTGAGGATGAAGGCCAACCGCAGACAAAGGCGATGCGGAAGCCGCTGTGCAGGCATGGCATAGAGGTTTTAGCATTCCAAACACGATATTCCACGGTTGACTGTTCCTTATGTTCGGGTAACCAATGCACTTAAATTCTATTTTTAACCTAACAGAGTGTTTCAATAGATTTTAAAGTGTGTGCTCCGAAAACGAGTCATTCAGATGATTACATAGAATGGTACTGTGTGATGTGTAATATTTTTGTATAAGTTGTTACAACATTTTTGAACATTCAGACCGCAGATATCTTAAGTGCGTAATGACCAAACATTTTATATTATTATAGTATTTGCTAAATATACAACAAAAATTATTGCTTTTTGTTACCTATCATTGACAAAAGCATCCCAACCAATTTTCGAATGCAATTGCTCCTGACATGAAAAAATAAGATTTCCTGTCTGGCTGACTTTAATTTCCGACATTATTGGATCAGCTAACATTAGAGAGTTTTATCGAATTAATAATATAGTATTTTATATTTTAAAGCCCGCTGTGGAATATTTGCGTCTTTCGTGCCAATTAAGAATTAACAGTGCTTTATTTTCATTTCGAGTGTTCCCAAAACTGAATAGCCAGCACTTGCGGCTAGAATCAGGTCTTGGCCATAAACCGACAAGGCAGCTTGGAATTCGGGGGCTGAAAACTGGTTGGAAATTGCATTTCGAACCGAGCCTGGTGGAAAACTCGGCTCTCTCTGCCAGGCTTTGGGTTCATTAGCTCGGGGCTTGGACTCACGTAACCCAACTCCGCAGCTCCGCAACTCTGCATGTCACTCAAAATCCTATTAATCAATACAATTAAGCAATAATAGGAAAACTGCTAGGCAATCGACGTCGCCAGCCAGCAGAGTCACAATGGAAACCTGGAATGTTTTCCCGACAATTTATGATGTCTTATTTTGTAAGCGAAACCGGTTCGCAGCTGGGTTCGCTCATTTCATTTGACAATTAACATTTCCGTTAGTTGGCCAACTTTGGTGGCGTCTGCTTTGGCTAATGAACCAAGTCGGTCCGAACCGAACCGAACCAATCCGATCTGATCCCGGTTCCCCCACCTGCACTACTGCTGTGGTATCAATGAACCGTGCAGATGCGTTTTGTACACATAAATAAAAGGTTGAGAAATCTCGAATGACGTTTTCAATAGGTGTTGATTTAAAAGAAAAAGAATGCATTTTTGACAATGGAGTTATGAAGACCATTAATGAAGACTAGTGGTTTAAATAGCAACCTGCTCAAAATATATTTAAATTTGTATTCATTATAATATAAATAGTACAAGACAACCTATTCCTATTGTCCTACCTAGACAATCTATTCATTGCTTGTATTGACTCGAAGGCCCATCTCGTAGGTTAATAACAAATTGATAATTGAAATTAGCGAATAATTACTTATTCTCCCTGTATGTGCTCTCGAAACCGGTGAGTCGAGAATTTGCATACCAAGAAGAAGGAAAAGACTGGAGAATTAATGAGCTGGTGGAGGCAGGGAAATGGAAAATGCACACATACACACAGCCAGAGTCGGAGTCGAAGTCAGAGCCAAAAACACAGCATTCCAAGAGAGATGCAGCTGCAAGTGCCGTTGTCAACGATAAACGACAAAAGCGAGAAAAATATTTCACGACAAAACTGAGGAAAAGTTCAAAGCCACGCAGCACGAACCGAATCGACAATAAACAACTGGCTGGCTGACAAACAAACAACTAGCTGCGGTCAAATGGAAAGTCAACTCCAGCTAGCTCCAAGTGAACGTTGCCGAGCTGTTTTTCCAATTCAATTCCACCGATTGTCTTCTGGCGAAAAGAAAAGCCCCCAAGCTAATAAGCCACCAAGTGATGATGATGGTGGTGGTGGTAACACCCCTCCGTCAGTGGTTCAATGTCAGCTCGAGCTGATGATTTGCATTGCCAAAAACATAAACACGGTGGCAATTATCAATTACCACACGTGATTTGCACGGTTGACCTCAGCGGCGTCGCGACTTTTGTCACATCAACGCGAGCAACAGCAGCAGCATCAGCAGCAGTCGCAGCAGCAGCAGCAACATCTACCGCAGCAGCAGCAACTGCTACATATAAGTGGACAAAAGAGAAAGCAGGTCACTTGTATGGCCAAGAGCCAGCGCTGGAGTGATTGGCAATCGAAGAGTTGGGCAACAGCCACATCGAGATGGAGGCTAACGCCGAGCCAGCAGATACTGCTGATGCTTCTCGAAGGTGACAAAGTGAGTTGTGTGTTTTCCGAGCTGAGCACCCAGCTCCAGCAACTCCAATTTGTGGCCAATCGGCCATCGAAAATTCGGTGAGCGCTCTAATTATGGCTTGCAGCAATGCGCTGAAAAGGTTCGGAAGGGGGTTACAAAAAATAGATAAAGGGTAGAAGAAAAGGCCAAGACAACGCTGGCCCAGCTTTTCACTTTCGATTTTACTGCTCTGCATACCGGCTGCATTGTAATTAGCAGCATCTCACTTTCCTCATTGTGGCATTCGAATGCTTCCTCCTGCCCGAATCATTTGCTCATTTGCATGCGAGCCGCTATAAGGCCATAAAACATTTCTATTCAGTTAGCATCCAATCCACCTAAGTTATGCCGATCCGCCGTTGTTTCTAGTCCGCCGAGCAGACCAGCTATCATTCCATCAATTCATCAAGTTCAGAAAGTGAAAAGCCACGGAGTCGCAGGCCGAAACGCGAAGCAAAACAATTAATGTGATCTAAAATCTGCTCATTAAATTAGATAAAGGGAAATCTCGGAGCGGGCAACTAATAAAAGCTAAAAACCATAAAAACAGCATCGTGCCCAAGCAGAAGTGTGTATTTGGACTAGAAGAGATTTCTACTCCCGTCACGGTTGATAAAGGCAAAACGGGAGGAAAGCGCTCGGAAAGCCGGAAAAACGATTGAGCGATACGAGTAATCCGTCAAACGGGGACAGGTTTCCGATCCTAAATGGCGTTTGGTGTGGAAAGACTCGAAATCAATGACAACTATTTCGAAACCCTAGTGCGAGCCGCGATTTGGGAAGGGGAATTCCTAATGGCGGCAATTCAGTTAATTTGAGACATTAAACTCAAAATTTGTTTGATTTCTGATGATGACTCTGAAGACGCAATCGAAATACTAGAAAGCTATGTGGGCAATTATAAGTCGCATTCAATCATGATGTTGATACATAAGAGTTAATACCTAGCATGTAGAGGAATGCTTCGGTATTAGTTTACTAGAGACTAGAAAGCTTTTTAGCCAAAATGGTAAATAAAACTAAATTTAAAAATTTATTTATGGTGGTATATTTTCATCAGAAGGCTGAATATTCAATTAATTTATTAACAGATTTCGATAGTGCTAATAAATTCCACAGGCTTTGACGATCTTCAATCAAAATGCTAGAAAGCTAGAAACACACTCACACCAACAACCATAAATCAGCGCAGAGATATTGATTTATCAAGTGAATAAATTAAGATCGTTCATCAAATCTAGTTCCGAGAACACGCCTCGGCTCGGAATAGAAACTATCACTAATCCCGCTTTTGCGATGACAACTCCACTTAGCTCCATTGTCTCCGCGGAATTAGCTGTTTCTTTTTATTTGTTTTCCAGCCCCAACTCCCAACTGCCCGACATTAACTGCGATTAGTCGTGTCAATCCCGCTCCCAAACTACATGTCGCTGGGAATGAGGGGCTAAAACAAACGCGACATGGCCAAGACTATTTCTGGCCAACTGACTATCTGGGCAAGTTGTAAACGCGCGCTAAGCGCATACAAAACGACATCGGCGGAGACAAAATAAGCCACTTAACGGTTTCCATTATAATTGAAGAAGAAACCGGCGAAGACGCTGAAAGCGCAGCTGGTTTCCCAGATCTCGGGGCTTCCGAGGGGCGATGGGGAACCACGAGCTGTTCATTAGATTACGGGCAAATACGAAACACGAAATACGAAATGTGAAAGATACTCGTATATTGAAAAGCCACAGCCACACATCGGCCGCCGCAATTGTTGGCCAGCACTTTCTCCATTTCAGCCAACTGAAATGCCGAAATGCTGAGATGCAGACAATTGGCAAGATGCTCGCACCGAGCCAATTGCATAATTTGGGCGAGCAGGTGACTCAACGCCACTGGAGGCCTGTGCCGACGCCCATCAGCGTGGGAACCGAATAACCATCGATATCTGAATATTCATATCGGTACTCATAACCACAGCGGAGGTCAATCTTTTAGTAAAGTCTACTGATATCGTTGCATCAAGTCATATGAGCGGCTTAAATATATATATTATGCTGCTCTTGTTAGATCCGAAGATCAAATAAATTTTTTAAATAAACTTTAGCTCAAGAAGCTCCCTAAAAAAGTTATATAACTAATATAATTATTCGGTCTCTTAGTTTATGATTCAGTATGTGCTAAAATGTTAAATCAAGTATTATTAATTAATTAATTAATTAGTTAAACCTACATGAACATAACAGAACATAAAAATGTAAAAAACTAATTAAAACAAGACAGAACGTTAAAATCGACTTCCTCGACTATAAGATACCCCTTAGTCAGCTAGTGGGAGTGCGGGTGGGCGTAAATTACCGATATTTCGACATTATAATGGTAAACAGATGGTCGACATGGCTTTTGTTCCTGATCTACTCTTGTTCACCTGTTAAATACTTTTAAACGAATTTAGTATAACTTTTCCTCAAGGGTTATACGAATTAAATTTATATCACCCCTCAAATAACCTGGAAAGAGATTGCATCTTTCAGTTGTTACGACGTTAACGACTTCTTTTTACTTGCATTTTTAATTGCAAAGAAAATGTTATAAATCCGATATGAGATTTCTGTGTAGCAACTAGATGCAGATAGTTACCATTTCTTGAATGTAAGTTTTAGGCTGTGATTAGTAAACCGGTATTTAGGGGTATGCATCTGATAGGCAATCAGTCGACTCTGACCTGAGCAGAATTTCAATGTTGTACGCATCGCATCCCGTTATCCAATCATACATCCCCATACCATCCCATCCCATCCCAACATGATCCCGGAACTCACCTTGGCATTGGGCTGCTGCTGGAGCTGCAAGAACGTGGCTATTCCATTGCGCACACGGTTCTTGACGCCCCGCACCGTTCCCTTGGCCGATCGGATGGTGGACTGGGTGGAACTGGCCCCACATCGCACGTCCCGATAGCCGGCGAAGAGGTCTTGCTGTTCCGTTAGGATCCCGGTCTCGGATCCCGCCTCCGATCCCGCTCCCGTGGAGTGATCCGCCTCGTCGCCACTTCTCGCGCCGAAGTTCTCGTGCTCGTTGATGTGAAAGCTGTAGTATTGGTCGTCAGCATACTTGTAATTGATATTGCCGCGGTGTCCGCCGATGTTGCTGCTGGCTGGCAGAGACTGCGAGGTGGCATCGATGCTGTCCAGCGTCTCCTCACCGGTTTGCACGAAGTTGGCCCGCTCGACGGCGGCCCGCAGCTCCTCGATTTTGTCCTCGCTTAGCGACTCGCGGGCCAGTCGAAACGGACTGGGTTTCTCCGGAATCTTGTCGGGCACCTGGATCTTCTCCTCATCCTCTGGCTGCGAGAACTGCACCACATACTCGGTGCTCCTCCGGTCCCGTATATCGCGGAGCAGGCTGTCGGGGAGCAGGGCACCCAGGACCCGCAAGGACTTCTGTCGCTGCCGCTGGCCACTGGGCTGGGAGGCGGACTGTCGCACGTACTCCGTGCTGCTGCCGTGCATGGAGTCGCTGCCCAGCGAGGAGGGGCCACTCTCCTCGCTGTCATCCGGTTTGGTGGGCAATCCGGTGCTCTCCAGGTCACTGCCATTGCCACTGTCCGCGGTCTCACAGTGGGCCGCGTACTGCTGATACTGGTCCATGAAGAGACCGCCCGCGTTACCGCCCTTGCTCACAGGGGGCGTGGCCAGCACCATATCGATGATCACTTATCTGGCTATCTAGAATCTGCGGAATAAGCCGACTTTCGGCTGGCACTGTACTGTATTGGCTTTTATCGGCTTGGCCCAGGAAAATGCAAGCGTTCAATGACTCTGACGGCCGTTGCACCCGAGACGTCGCATGTCTTTATGCTTCAGATATCGTCGTTAGACTGGCCCGACTTTTTCTGGCCAAGATGGCAAGCCAGAGCTGCGATCGCTCCACTCCACTCAGCTCTCTCTCTCTCTATCTTATTCGCTCTTCGGGCCACTTTATTCAGCTCTCAGCTGGAGATTCAGCAACTCCGCGGTGGCTTTCTTTCGGCCAGATTGCACCTCCGCCGCGCGTTATTAGATTTGGTAATTTAGAGCCCGTTGCCGGGCTCAAATTGTTTGTCATTAGCCGGGGAAGAAGTTTCTGGCCGCCTCGCGAATTAGCAATTGGCCTACAGAGCCGGGAGCAGCAGCTGCCAAAGTTGGCATGACGCCTGCGCGTGACTGTGACGCGATCCAATCCAACTGGGAAATGTAGTAAGCCCGATCGCTTGGCCAGATTGGAGTTCCGAGATCGCAGAACCGTAAGAACGCGAGTTAGCGGAGACTCCAGCAGCGCCTATTAAATAATATTTCAATTAGGGGTCCCATCATCGCAGGAACTTGACCTAGTTGACCCACTTTTTCGGTTAGCGGTTGGTCGCTAATTGATTTGGCAGCAGTAGTCGAGAGCCTATAAATAACAAAATGTTTTCTCCTGTAAAATTAGTATTAACTGGACTCCTTGGAAACTTTAAGCATTAAAAGTATAAATAAGTTAGCTTAAGAATGTTTAGGTGAGCACAGATTTTGTGGAGCTGTTATTAAGCTACTTAAATGTCGTTGTGCATTTAACTGTTAAGATTTATGTTAAACTAATAAAATAAAACTTGTTAACCATATAATGATATTAATTAATTTAACAGCATGTGCCAAGCATTGAAACCAAATTCATGCACGTATTAGAGAGTTGAATTGATTTTTCGTTGTTTGTTCTTCGCTTGGTTTTTATAGCTATTTTATACATTTTAATTTAAAATCTGCTAATTGGTAAGAATTTAAATCTTGACCTTACCAAATACCTTGTAAGCGCCTCTACTAATCTCTAGAATGTCCAATTAACACCTTAAGTGAGCGAGAAGTGAATTAAAAAGCATGTTGCCACGATTATAGACACCTAAATCAGTATATAGCGATTATTCAACCAAATAGCAGTCCATGGTATTTCGGACTATCTCAACACACTGTGCGTGACAATTTTCCGAATTTTTTATTGAATGAGTCGCCGTCATCGATGCAGCTTATCCATCGCATCTTGGACAACTTCCTGTCCAGATAGCAAAGGTTACAGTAACTCATCCAGTCGTCAGTGAAAATGTGCGGCCAGCATGAGTTGGCCAATAAAGAATGTCTGATGTGCATTTTCCCCAAACTCCCTCCCTCACTCACTCACTTATTTTTATTTATGCCACAATTCTGGCTGAGGATGAGCGCGTTATCGGCTTAGAGAAACGAGCGGAAAAGATACTAACTATAAAGCTGTCGCCGCGCAATCTATGCAAATGGCAACTGGGGCTTATCTCGCGGCTTTCCGAAATCGGCCGAGTATCACGTAGTCCCAGAGTCTGCACTCCGCACTTTGTGAGCATCTAATTGACGCGTCGGGCGGCGCTATCAATAGAGCGAATCCGGGCAATCGAAGCATATACATCTATCGACTGTGACAAATTTCGCAGAATGCCGATGCCAAGCGTGTTTATCGCGTAATGTGATGTCTGCAGAATTTCGGGTCCGATAATACCATCAACCCGAGCTACTATGCATCAACTTTGGACGCGTGACTCCGGTGGCATATAAAAGGCCCGGACGCATCTTGATTGGCATTGAGTTTCGAAACTGACTCAGAACTGCAAGAACATGGTCGGGAGAAGGGTGATTGGTCTCTGTTTTGGAATACTCTTACAAGTGATGCTGGCGACCGCTGGACAGGGTCGGATGAGCATGCTCTGTTCCGACGACGACACACCAGCCTGTGCCCAGAGCCGCGAAAATGGAATGTACTTTTTGTTCGCCAACGAGTGTGACCTTCGGAAGGCCCAGCGGGGCAACCTCATGAATGGCCCTCTATGTGAGTACTATCTACCGATAACAAAATAACGAAAGAAATATTTTGAAACTTTGTCAACATACGAGGAAAATCAAGAATAAGCTAATATTTATTTTGATTTGATATATCAGTACTTGAACATGTCGAAAAATACCCTTCTAATTTTTGACCTTTTATTATATGTTCTGCTCAGATGACGTTACCCTCCGCTTCTGCTTTCCCAGCTGCGAATTTGAGTGCAGCTCAAGGTATCAGCCAGTTTGTGGGATCAGCTCGAAGTCGGGGGAACGAAAGACCTTCAGGAGTCGCTGCGAAATGCTGCGAACCGCTTGCATCTCCCGGTCAGACTGGATGGTCCATCAATGGGGAGTGTGCCCAAAAGCCAACGCGGTGCCCCAGAGCAGTGAAAAGACGCCCGTACCCGTGCCCTGCACCAGGATCTATCGACCTGTATGCGCCATGTACGCGGGTGTCAAGTCAACCTTCTCCAACGAGTGTTTGGTGAACGCGGAAAACATCAAGACCCAAAGAAGTGAGTTATATTAAAGCCTAAACTAATCTACTACAAATACGAAGTCGCATGAAGTACGAATATGCAAAATGTACCTCGTATCTCCTTATTCGAGAACTGTAACAAAATGCGATAAGATAAACAATAATTTAACATGATTTTCTCCTTCCCAGACTGGCGCATCGTTTCCGAGGGTCTTTGTGGCGAGGACAGCACCAAGATGAAGCACAGTCGCAAGCAGAAGCCGAAGGCCAAGCCCAAGTCGGATGCGGAGCGCACCAAGCGGAGCCACAGAGGCACGAGGCTGTCCACTCAGGCGGAAGACTTCCAGATACCGGAGGACGCCGTGGAGATCTACGCTCCCTCGACCTTTCACACGCAGTTCATCAGCCAGTCGGGCGCCATGGAGAAGAGCTACTCGCTGCCCGCCAGGAAGCCCTATGTGGTGCTCCCCCCCAAATCGAAGCGGCGAATCACCACAAAGCCTTGTGTATTCGGCAATCAGTCCGTTTGCGGCAACTTAAGAGGCCAGAGTCGTACCTTTTCCAACGTGTGTGAACTCATGGAGTTTAGCCAAAAAGTCGGAAATGGTAAGTGTTTAATGGGTATTACATATATGCTGGGAATATTACAACCTCACACCTACATTTCGTTAAAGTCGCATTCTTAATATGGGTAAATCCTTCAATTTTGAACTTAATTAGGCTTAAAATCAATGACTATAATGACTCTATTATTTCTAAAATTTATATGGGCTATAAATCATAAGTCATAATTCTTACTTCTGCCTTAATCATTCTTTAACATACCATATTCAAATCGTTGGATTCTCCACAGCATGGACCATTGCCCACGATGGAGCCTGTCGCCGCTGCGACAAGACGTGCCCTACGGTGTATCAACCTATTTGTGCCACCAGAAACGGCATCAATCACACAATCGTCAACGAGTGCTATTTGGAGCGAGTGCGCTGCAAGGATCCAAAAAGCAGTAAGTTTGATCGGTATATTTCTTAACCATTTTTAGATAACATTGCAATGTAAACTTCTTCCAGTTTGGAAGCTATCTCACAAAGGTAAGTGCGCCAAACCAGTGAGCAACCCACGGCACATTTACTCCACTGGTAAAAGTCGCCCAACGTCGTTGGTGCCAAGTGTTTTATACGGAAAGAGCACCACCACACCACGAAGCCGCTTCAGGAAACCAGTACGTAGGTTCACAACCACAAGGACTCCAACCACACCATACAAGCCACGTCAGCTGGCGATGACAAATTTCACAGCCACTTCGCCTTCCCTGGAAGCGAATAATCGCAAAATACGCAAAATTGAGCTAGCCGCTGCGGGATTTGCGGGCTTGGGTGCGTCAAGCGGGTCAAATTACCTGAGCTCTGAGGAGGATGCTTTCTGGTCCTCTGATGACAGTTGGCTGGTGCAGAAAACTCTCGATAATGTCAAGGGCTTACTTGGCAATAAGCCTACTTCCTTTAAGAAGGCGCACGGTGAGAAGTACCCACTGTCCTATTGGATTGTCCCACCAAGGCAAACAAGTACTACCAGCACCACCACAGCTCCACCACCAGCTAAACTACCAGCTGTTCTCAGCATGGCATCCACGGAGCTATTGAATTTGGATTTTGGAAACCCTGCCGGCGCTTACGAAGAAGCTGATCACGAATCGATGCTCATGCCGACCACTAAAGAGGACACCACCTCAACCTCAACCACGCCTGTGCCCAGCACCACTACTCCGCCCAACTTCACCGAACCTTCAACCACTGAATTGCCCACCAGCTTTGACGTTGCCTCTGACTCGGTGGAAACGGTCAGTGAAGACTCCACCACTGATTTCGGAGAAACGACTGATTTAACGGGCTCAACGACCAGCAACGATTCCAGCACCTCAGATGCACCACAACCTTCGACCACAGAGGCCGAGGAGTTGAACAGCCAAACCACGGGGAGCGAGTCCACAACCACCGTGGCCTCCGACGAGCTGTCCACGACCACCTTGAATGCGGACTACGCGGCGGATGAGTCATTTACCGAGTCCAGTGGTCAGACCTCCATCTATGGGCTCGACAAGAACTCCTTGATCATGAGGTTGCTACGTGCCAGAAGTAACCAAAACGTGCTCATCTAGTTACGTAACTCTGTTAAACATAGATTTAAGTTGTTGATTGCTTACGTTTCCAATAAATACAAGACTTAAATATACATACGTTCTATCTTTGCACATGGTTAATACTTAAAAAAAACAAAAATATGCAGAATTAATAGTAATAGTATTAACAGTAACTATTCATTTATTTATAACTACCAAAACATCAATACGGGCGGATGGAAAGTGTTCCTCTTGCATGATATATGCAAACATATAATCAGGAAATCAAATTTCTTCAAGATAAAGTTCATATAAGGTTATGTAGCGTTCTATGTCGATTTATTTATTTTAAACAAAGTAAGTTGAAAGGTTTGAAGAACAATTTTTGAAAGTTCTATTTAGTTATAACAAACAGCCTATAGGCAGGCAGAGACAAAGATGGACTGGTCGACATAAATCGAGTCGGATGTTAATGCTGAATATCTATTATTTCGGTGAACTGGCTTTTTAAAATAAATTTGCTTAAATTTATTTAACGATCGTTAGTTTTTACATTCTGTTTCAGAGTTCGACTTTAAGCCTGCCGTTTCAGTTGAAGTTTCAGAGCTTATCCCGTTTATCCAAGACTTGCACCTTACATACTTTAAGGTCTTAAGGTATTACATTCTACATTTTTGCCTGCTGCCATCTTGCGGAAGCGAGGAGAAGAACTTGTCCAGTGGCACCTCTAGTATTTATGTGACTTTTCATCTAGATGGCGCTATTTGAGCAAGCACACATGCGAGTAAAACTACATGCGATTATGTAAACTCAAACCATTCGAATTCGCTTCACATACAGGCAAATTCTGTTTAATTTTACCAATCGAATTCGCTTCACATATAGTCGAATTCGGTTTGATTTTACATTATTACACGAGTTAAGTTACGTGCGTACTTATATGTATTTATCCTTTGACTATTTATAAATAAAGTAGATACCATCTGCGACATAAAGAACACTATTGTGCGCTCTTCTATATATACGTTTAAAGCCTTCTTCAAGTTTTTATTTAGTAACATTAAATATTTCTACACTTCACTCGCCGGTAAATTGTTTCCAATTTTTTTTATGTCGCAGTTATAAATAAGACTTTCGGGAACGGACTAGTTTCCGTAGAAACGGACATGACAATATCAACTGGAGTACCGATCAGGAATATATATACATATATATTATATATGGTTGCAAATGTCTGGACTGGTAATTAGACAACCTTTGCAAGGGTATAAAACTGTTGAAATATGAAGAGATCAGTTTGTAAAACTTATAGCTCCAGTTGCTTATATGGTGAATTTTTCAAATCGAAAAAAATAATATTTGCTGACATTAGGATTCGGAGAAAAAGCAATAATTATTATATATATTTCTATAATAATTTAAAATATATCTTACATAATCTATTAGAATAATAGGATTAATATTAAAGTGTTCTATAACGATTTCTATACCTTCTTACCGCAAAATAATTTATAAAGGAAATATATCGGATTCTTGCCTTCTAAACACTGCTTTGCAAAAAAACTTATTAATTTAATTTTCTCTTCTTGCAAAAGGCTTAAAAATAACTGGTTACTTCTTAGATTTCACACCAGGTCACAGTCAATTTAATATGTTTGTCGAGTTGATCCACACTACACACATGTGTTGCGTTCTTTACTTAACATTTTTTATTCCGTAAAATAATATGAAACTTTCGCGCACCATTTAATTACCCTCATTTTATCCTATGGAGCTCTACACTTAATAGCGCCTCTAATATCGACTTCCCAAGTTTTAAGTCTCGTTATTTTTTATCTTCATATTTTTGTATCGCAATAAAGGTCAATTAGGCGTGGTAATGGAATTCGCATTTGGTTTGGAAACATGCACTAAAACGGCATAGCACCAAGCCAATCGGGCAGGGGCATCTCATCGGAAATTTCACTATCAAACTGGTCAAGGCCGTAACCACGTTTTTACGACCCAGGACTGTCTGGTGGCCAACTTAGCATGGCCAGTGGCACCTTGACAATTATCAGCCCATCCGGCCACCTCTTCGGGCAGGCAAATGGTCCAAAAATCTTGGCACATCGGATTTGCTTAATTGCCTGGGCAATTTGGTCTCGGTTTCGGCCTCTCACCGCCTTTGTTAATTTCTCGTAAAAGTCGTTTCGAGCCGTGGATTGTGGTGCAAATCCGAAATCCTCGGAATACCCGCACGTTTGCGTGCTCCTCGTGATTTAATATGTAGGCATCAAATGGGGCAGGCAGTGGGGTGGGCTTTTGGTAATTGTTGTTAGCCGCTTGCCGGCCAAATATTTTCGATCCTGGCTCAAAGACGATGTTTACAATAAATTGGCGTTCGGCAGAAACTGAAAACTTTCTTCGCAGCTGTGTGGGCCGATGGATTCTAGCCGATTGATTCCAGCCGGGGGCCACTCATACGATTACCTCATTCTCATTAAATGCGACCCCAGACGGTGGCCACCGAGCAGCATGTAGCCATCATCCAATCAATCTCACTGCGAGTGGTGTCAGTCAGCGCTGCTCGAGAATTCGACGCAAAAAGAGTCGGCAAGCTGCGCCAATTGTTACTTTCACTAGTCCATAATGCAACAGGGGCAATGCATCTCCAGCTCCGACAACAACAACTTTCGCATCCCGTGTCTGCGGCTTGGTAATTAAGACGGTCACAGCTCCATCCCCATCTCCAGCTCGAAATAGTCATTTATTCCCAGGCAGCATGCACTGGAGTAAAGTGAAGTATGCAAATTGCACGATGCAATAGCCACCCGGTGCATGGCCAGCTTAAACCCGCATAAATGCACATTTGCACTTATTCTGATTGGCATCGTTGGCTCGAACGGCAACTGCAACTGCCACTGGCAGTGGCGCCAGGCCATCGTAATTGTATCGGGGCACGGATCGCGATTCACTTTCGATGGCCGGCTTTCATTGGGACGCACACTCACACGCAGCGGGAAGGCGGTCAATTGGCGGTTGCCTGGCTTCATAATCCCGCGACAATGCGATTCAATTTGTTGTCGATCGAACGCTGATCACCGATCGCAGATCGCAACTATCAGCTAGCAGATCGCAGATCGCTGACCCAGAAACTTTCAGTGGTAGTGGCAGTGGCATTGGCATTGGCGGCAGGAATTGCGATTCCGGTGCATGCCCCAAGCTCATACTCCATGTTCCATGCTCCATGCTCCATCTACATGAGCACTAGCTGCGAAAACCAGTAGAGTTGGCTAGTGGTTGCGGCTGCGCGATAAAAGGAGCAGCAAGCACCTCTCGGTTGCCATTTGCGAGTCGTCCATTCAGCCGTGCGGTGGTGTCCCAGTGATCTTGCTGTCATCCCGCGTTATATCGAGTCCGAATCCGAATCCAAGTTCCGACCACAAACATGCTGCTGTGTCGCGTTGTGCTGGCACTGCTGCTACTTGTGCTACTCCACTACTGCCAGGCGGAGGATGAAGGCGAAACCACCCAGCATGGAGCAGTGCTGGTCTCCCTGGCTGAGACCATGGCCAGAGCGGCAGGATCGCAGCTCGTCCAAGCCGATCCCTTCATCTCGCGCAACCAGAAGCAGTGCTTTGAGACCCGCAGTCTGGTGTCCTGCATCAAGTACAAGGCCAGCAAATTGATCTGGAAGCTGGCCACCAACAGCATGGGCTTCTTCCCCAGCGAGTACGGGCGAGATCTGGCCGGGGACAGAGGCCGCTGGCTGAGATTAGTCCAGTTGGGCGAGCCCGCCGACGAGGTGGTCGTGTTCAACGACGCCAAGAGCTTGGAAGGTGGGTCCGTGCAATCGAAAGTTGTTTTCGCGCAAATCTCCAGCTCGAATCTTCGAGCTTGGGGAGCGGGGACGGGGACTTTAATTGATCACCTGCGCCTGGTCAGTATCCACAGCAAATGGATGACCCACTGCGGATGTTTACGATCCATCCGGTTGTAAATTAATTTGAAGAATTATAGCCTCTGGTCTTGCATTTCTCGTGGCTCTAATTGACTTTGTTTGTTTTGCAGGTGACAGCGAACTGACGATGATTCTCAAGTTCCTGAAGAGGGCAGTGGAGACCTTTGGGCGAAACCACGGACTCCAACTGAGGCTGAACAGCGAGGGTGGAGCGAGAGTCATGGAGGAATCGGGTGGGTGTTGAAAAAAGCTACCATTATGAACTGAAATATAATGCACATACACCCCACTTAGAAGCCCGATTGAAGCGCAAGAAGAAGAAGTGGCTCATCATCCTGCCCCTCGTCATCCTGATGAAGATCGCTCACCTGAAGATGACTTTGGTGAGCATGCTGATGGGCGTGCTGGGCATGAACGTGCTGCTGGTCGGCGGCGTGGGCTGGCTGATCCACTACCTTAAGTACAAGACCATGTGCAAGATCCACCCGCACCTGGTGCAGACGCACTCGCACGTCTACGAGTCAGATCCCTCGGACTACTCCCAGTTCGTGGGCAGCGGCAGCTACTCCAACTCGTACTCCCCGTACAGCTCCGGATCGGGAGCTCCTCACGAGTTGGGCGGCAATAGCTACAGCAAGGACTGGGCCACGAGTAAGGCCTACAACGCGCACAACTATCTGGACACGATCAGCAAGCGGATACAGTAGGGGATCCGAGGAACCAAACGGACTTGTGCCAACTATACCGAAACCTAGTAAATTGTTACTCGTCGCCGTCATCGCGCCATTAGCTTAGGTAATTTATTTGTATCCTAATAAAGATATATATTTTTTTTTTTAATCTGCAAACCCACACTATGAAGTTTTAATAAAAGGATGGCTCAAAACAATATTAACAGAGGTTCTGAGTAGAGAGACCGAAAACGGATTACACATTAAATAATATTTATTCTGTTCACATTTTCATTACAAAATGGCAAATATAATGCCATGCGAAATTTCGATTTCATTTATACAGTCGGGCGATTTACAAAAAAAATATTAGTGCAACGGCAGCAAAGCGCGCAGTCAGAATGTAAATATTTCTCTAGGCAAATTGTACATGTACCATACATGTATACTAACAAATACTATTTTCATATAGATTTTCAACATTTATTGGCGGTCACCAATTGAAAATCTTTCCTGAGATGATTTTCCCGCTGGCCCCGCGGATTTACCAGAGCAAACAATTCTCGTACAGGCATAAAGCAATTTGTTTATGACGAAAGCAAACAAGCACTTCCCCACAGACACCACTGGCCCAAAAAGCAAAAAAAAACCAAAAAACCAAATAAAAATGAAAACAAAAGCGTGTGAGTGGCGATGGGCTCTAGTGTTTACCCGGTTCTTATCAGTGGCATTGCCTTTGTTTACCAAACAATGGGGATTTGCCTTCCGAGAAGCCATTTCAATTTGGTCGAATCAATACGCCTACCAACTCCGAATTCTCTGTCCGAAATCGGAAAATTAAATTTTGCCTAGGAGTGAGTTTTCAAGGAAATTTAACGGAAATGTGAAAATGCTTGCTTTGCGATTTATCGGCCGACACATTTTATATATTTTTTTTTAAATTTCTTAATTGCCACTGTCATCGCGTTCATCATGCCGAAAGTAAAGTATAGTGGCTCTTGCTTGCAGCTGGTATGTTGAAATTGGTTTAAGATTCCGTTTGCGACTCCACACTTATAAGCCAATTTACCAAATGCGGCCTGTGTGATTTAGATAAATTCATTTCACAACGAATTATGGCCGAAAGTCCAGCAACTTCTGTGGCAGACACGTGGGGTTTTTCTTATCAGCGAAAAACGAGCCATACGTTGAGCGAAATCGTGGGGATAGTGTCTTGGCATAGGCTCCTAATCTATATCCATACTATTTTATTCACGCCATTGGATAAAATTAAATTGAGAGTTTAAGAAACACACTTCTTCCTTCGAGGCTGATAGCTACTGAGGTGTATTTTCAGAGAGAACATACCTCCATTACCCTGATAGATATTTTCTTAAATTTTATGCATCTTGCTTCATTGAAATATACGCACTACTAACACTTTATGTCATTCAACCAAAAATGAATGTCATCCTCGTTTTCAGCTATATCGATTCAAATGCTAAAAAGATTTCCACGAATAACTTCGTCTGTTTGCTGCTGGCACAATGAAATATGTGTTGGCTTCCCATATAGATTTATTTGTTATTTTTGCATTTTGTTTATGCCGCAGGCGATTCTTCTTCTTCTTCTAGGCCCCAGCCGGGCCAATATAGAAATGCTATGTTCGGCGTCCTTTATGTTCCGATGTTTACCAGCTTCTTATCAGGCCTGCCTTTGTTTGCCGTACAATTTGCTGCGGACTCCCAAGAAGCCATGCCACGAATTGTTTGGCCAGCCAACTACGCACGCCCCGTAATCAATTGGTTTAATGCCAGTTAAGTCCCCATCGGGCCAACTGGCCGATATCTGCCGCAACACATGTAAATGGTTTAGCCGTGCAAATATCAGTGCGCACATTCATCTGTTTGCTGTCATTTATGGCCCGATGGCATGATGCAAAGCCAACAAAAGGCTGAATTTTAGTGTTGCTCCAGCAACTGTCAGATATGTGGAGAAAAACAACACGAATGGAAAGTGGTGTCAGCGAATGAATTTATGGGCCTTAATGTTAACTGAACGTCGGGCGAGGGGAATCAATAACTTAATGCAACTGTTACGTACACAGAAAGTTTTAGAGCAGTAGCCCATATCTCCTTATGCTGGAAATTTAGATGATGCAAGAATTAACTATATCTAAAGTAATTGACCACTTTATTTATATTTTGTGAGTTATACCAACTGCATAGTCTTGAGTTCTTATATCACAATTTAAAAATGATAATTTAGTTAAAGAGTTATACTATACTAAACAGTTATATGCTAAGAGAGATGACACAATCACTTTAAGCAGTTCGAAGAGTGACGTGGCTTCTGCGGATTTGGTCACCTCTATCTACGTAATAACTCAGGAATATTCATGCGTGGCAACCCAGCCACGATAAAAACTGCACTCAGATTTAAGGTATACAATCTAGTAATTACCCCAGGTTGTGTATGGTAAATTATTACTATCGTGGCGGTTAGCAGACTTGACTGATAAGACAGTCGCTTGGTGTAAATATAAACGCTTCCAGATGCTGCGAGCTCATACACTTGAGATCGCAGTGCCCTAGAACCAGTCACCATGTTCCTACCCAGCTGGCTAACAGAGGATTACATCCAAAAGGCCCTTCAGGAGTTCCACAAGGACGATCAGCTACGTGTCCAGAAGGTGTGCGCCAAGCCAGCTACAGGGAAAGGAGAGAACTTCGTGGGTGTGATGACTCGTATCTATGTGGACTTTCAGCATGGAGATGGAACCAAGCAAAAGCAATCCTACATCCTAAAGCAGGCAGTATCTTCAGATGCTCCACAGGCAAAAATATTCGCTGAGTACGATGTATACAACAGGGAACTGGATATGTACGACATTGTGCTGCCCAAAATGTCCAAGATTCTCCAAGAGGCTGCTTTCAACGATAAGCTGATGGCGGAAGCTATAGTCGTTGATCGGGAACGCACCGTCATGATCCTCGAGGATCTGGCTCCTCTGCGCTACACGAATGCAGACAGGGTGAAGCAACTGGACATGGCACATACTAAGCTCGTCCTGGATATGATGGCAAAGTTTCACGCTGCAGCCATTATCCTGAATCAACGGGAGCCGGATCTCCTCAGCCGGAACTACTCATCGCACTTCTTCTCAAGGGACAAAAAAGGTTACGGGCAGGTGTTTGTTGGCCTGTTCAAGGCATTCATAAGGTACGTTAAGACCAAGCCGAATCTAAAGAATCGCTATGCGAACAAGTTGGACAATATTGTCACCAATTTAATGGAATACGCCGCCAAATCTGTCGATGTGGGAGAAAAGGACTTGCAGACTCTGGTTCACGGCGATTGCTGGACTACCAACGTTATGTACCTGTACGATGATGAGGGAAATCCGACCACAGTACTCCCCATAGACTTCCAGTTCAGTACTTGGACATCTCCGGCTGTGGATTTGCATTACTTCTTCAGTACTTCGCTGAAATCCGACGTGAAGGCGGAGGAATTGGAGCTTGTGCAGTACCATTATTATGCCTTAAAAAGCACCTTGGAAGCACTTTCCTATAAGGGATCCTTCCCCAGCCTGGTTGAGTATCAGCTGCAGTTCGAGAAACGTAGATTTTTGAGTAAGTTCAGAATAAAGGAACCCTTAGATTACATTTTACTAACGGCAATATTTTCTTATAAAGGCTTAATTATTGCTAACGTATTTCAACCCATAATGGTATACCAAGGCAACGAGGACTGCGACTTCATAAATTTCTATCGGGAAACCGCAGAAGCCATCAAGTTTCAGGACTCGATGTACGAAAACGAGGAAATTCAGAGAAGAATTGACACAATACTACCAATTCTTGATGCCAAGGGATTTTTGGAGGCCCATTGAAATAACATATTTTAAATAATCTGTTTATTAGCTATGAATAATAATAATTTTGAGCTTTAACCAAAAATGACAAAACTTTTTCAGAGGACAAAATGCTAAATTCGGATTAGATTTAAGCACGGACATATACAATCAAGGCTGAGGATTGTGTATTTGCAAAACACTAAAATGTTAGAAACAATAATGACTAGACAGATCTCAAGCAGTTCCCTGGGGGAATGACTTGACATTGTAGAATGTGCCATTTCACGATGACATCGTATTATAGTGGAATCACTCGAGATCTGAGATAACACAATAAAAGCTATTACAACTCTTATCGCATCTGCACCATAATAATATTATTAATGGTCTCCGATAAGGCTATAATTCGTCAAAATATAAACGTGAGCAACCGAGCTAAGTCGTCAAAAGATCGAGGAATCGCACCACGTAAGAAATGCCTCTCACCTGGACAGGACTTATTAGTTGTGCAAAAAAGCCCAGCTATAGATTCCCAGCGATGGGGAAAACTATTAATTCTTGAGCTGATATCAATTTTGACTATCGGCGATGGAACGCTTCAGATGAGATCTTGAAGCAGGCCCTTCCCAAAGACGTTCAAAAGGCGAAGTCGTTCTTTGGGAGTGATCCATACATCCGGAAAATGGACAAGATCGATCGACCAGGCGACCTTCCATAGAAGGAACTCCTAGAGGAAGCCGGACTGGGCGGAAAGCAAACTAGATATTCCATGGCCGAAGACCGGGTGTAAAAGCTCAAAAATTCCGTATAAGATCATTGTGCCGTATAAGTTCATCAATGCAGTGCAGTTGGACTTGGTTTACACCAAGCTGACTCCGGAAATGTTAGCAAAGTTCCATGCTGCCTTCATAATCCTGTGAGGCGGATATATAAGGTTCATTGATGGACAACCGAACATAAAGAAAGCAATGACAACAATTTGGAGAAGGTGTGTACCCACATCGTATAGTGTAGAGTGAGGGTAATCAGTTATGGCTATTTTCAGTTCAGCACCTTCGCCTTCGCCAACCGTTGGTTAGCCCCACTGTTTGCGGTACCACCATTCTTAGGGACAGGAGCTCCGAGTTTGTTGAGCATCATTTTAGAGTCCTAAAAGCGATCCTTGACTAATTATAGATCTAAAGAGGCCTCAGACCTCTCTAGTGTTTAGTGTCAAATCCAGATACTGATATAGATATTTATAAATAGATCAATACATAAAAGACATTTTGCGTGTATATTACATTCTTTGGTATGTTTCTAGTGTGGTGTTTATTCATTTTATTGTCCACAGTTAGGGTAGGTTTCCCATAATGGCTTGAATGCCAAACAACTTTTTGGAGAGCAAAGATAAGCTATCAGCAGGCACCAAATTATTTTATAATAATATTATAATTATCTCGTTTCGTCATTTTGGCGTCACATTTTGGCGAGGTATGATAAAATGCCATCTTGGCCTTAACTGTTTAGGTAGAACCATATTTTATATGACTCAAATTTCCAGGCACACGCAACTTTCTGGCATCCCCTCGACCAGTGTGCGAAGCTTTTCCACCCCTAGCTTCAGTGATAAGAAAGCTCCGCACAGCTGACGGACCAAAATCCAAAACAAACTCGAAGCGAGGGCCCACGGCCTGTTGACCAAGTGCGATGCCTTCAGTCGCGACTTTTGTGCCACGCGGCGTATACGCAACGCGCACCGGCACATAACGAATCAGACGGATATATCGGCGGGACGAGGCTATATAAGCAGGGGATGCGCACCAAAAGCCAACAGATGGTCGCTGACTGTGCACGCGTGTGGTTATCGGAGATCAGTAAACAGCCCAACTAAACACCGAAACTTACTGTAATAAAAAAACGGGGAATAAGCGAAATATCAAAATGCGGCCGCATATTTATTTTGAATTTTGAGGCGGCCGAGCGAGCACAAGGGCCCCCAAACTCTTTGGATTTGCACGGAATCCAGAATTCCGAGAGGTATGCCATCGACGCAGTGTTTTGTGTTTGTTTTCCCACAATGTGCCGTCATTAAAAAGTTGAAGTGTGAGGATTTCGCACGGAGCCTCGACATTTACGACCGTTTTTCCCTGATGCGAAGTGGTCCGCGGAAATTCGCTAATTGTCCGCCGGACGTTCCGCAGTTGTCGGTATTTATTATGATTATTTTTCCGAACGCGCTCCAATGAATCTGGACTGCAAGTTGTGAATATATCGAGAAAAAAATTATTATTCCCCCGCGAGTCTTTCGGGATAACAAATCTTTCGAGCCCGTAAAGCCAATTGAAGTGCGTGGGCAAATAGCAAAAATTATTTTTGAACACAATACGGGACAGTTGGTGTCCTCGAGAATCTGCTGGGTGGGTTTCGTTCGATGGAAACTTAATGAATGTGTATTTTGCGTAATGAGATGTAAACGACTGGTGCAGTTCAACAAAAAATACAACCAAAAGTTCATTTACTTAATGGGATTATTAATGGACTCTGAATAAAGAAGCGGATTTCCCGCCACATGTCGAAAAAAGTTCCGTGCGCTAAAGGAAAATTCTGACAAGAATATTGCAGCAATAATAATTATAATGACATGAAGAATTAACCATCTAGAGTCAAACAAATTGTGTATATTTATGTTTGAAATAATTAAGACAGAGCACTTATTGTAGAGCACTTTAGGTCTGATTAAAACATATGTTTCTCGGTATTCAGTCATTTATGCCTATCGATTGGGAACGAAATTAATAAATTGAAATAAATAGCCTATTTCAACGGAAATAATTTACAAAAAAAATCTTTTTTTTGGATTTTATTGATAACATTTTATTGAATGACGTTTAGATTCTATAAAATATAACTTTACTTAAAATAAAGCTGTATACTTAATGTAAATTCCAAGTCAGGGCTATAGAGATTAGGAAAAGGATCAAAGTGCACATCTAACATGAAGTGTTTTGTTAATGTTAAATGAAGTTCTTATTACATGAAGTCAATTTAAAGTTTGAGGTGTTACCGCCCAACTGAGCATGACTTGAACGGGACCTTGAAGGTCCTCAAAGTGCGCCGGAATCTGGAAAATGTTGCAAAAGTTATGCATACCAATGTATGCGAAGATGGAACCCCCATGGCACTTTAAAAGTGAAACTATCTTGTGCAAACTTTTAGCTTCGGGCCCGTGTGCCTGCAGCCTTAAGGATTAAGCTGTGTCAGAAACTCTGCTCAGTTTTAGGAATTTTTGGTGCATTTTAATTAAGTCGATTATGCCGGCAACCAGATTGCCCAGATTAAATGCTAGGTGCATCGGATCCCTTGAATGAAAGCATCCATTAGCTGAATTGTTATCATTTCTTTTAATTTCAAGAGCAAAGACACAACGCGAAGTCCCATGAGTGCATTCCAAGTTGAAAACTAAGTGAGCAACTGCTGCTTTGGCAGCCGGAAAAACAGAGATTCACTCGTGTCACTCGCAGAAGGAAAAACAACAACCGACGGCCAGGAAAACAATACGGTACCACGCACTATAGCAAATATATAGCATACATATCCCCAGGGCGAAGGAGATTGCCAGGACGATGGTGAGTGTAATTGCAATATAAATACTTAAAGCCAGCTCAAGAAGCCATTTCGGAGTAGATGTCAAACGGAACGAAATTACTTTGTTCCCAAAATGAAAAAGTTTGTTCGAGTTGCTTTGGGGGAATCGGTTGTGTTCTGAGTTGGCCATATGGTTGTGTAGCAGCTCCCACTTCGTTGGCATTTGCAGAGTGCCTCGCCAGATTGAGAACCATACAAATTTCAAAATAATGCTCCCTCCTGCCGGCCAATTTAAAAACTCGGAGAAGGCTTAGAAGTCGTGTAGAGCTATATCAATTTACCTGGTTACACAATCGCATGACATTTTCGTGGTCGGGACTTTGTGTGCTCGTACTAGGGGCTTTTATTTTTATCCTAACACCCTGTGGCTTTCCTTTGACACCAAATAAGTGTTAAGCGACACACAGAACATGATTAAATTGCGAGGACTCAGACAAATGGCTAGAATTTGCGTTCAGCCCTTAGGCAGCTTAGCCGATTAGTTCCCTAGAAACCCAGTTTGGCTCTGTGCCAGATGTCTCCGCTTAAGCACCGCTCTTTCCTACCAAGTGAATGATTTGGAGTTGACCAGCCGCACAGATGAGGCCAATTCAAACTGCCTCCCACCTCCATCTTGTTGAAACTAAATCGCCTTCAATTAATAAGGAAAAAGTCCTGGGGCAAGCAAAGGGCGCCCAATAACCGTCTGATAAATTCATCAGGCGGCTGTGTTTCCAGCAAACAAATCGCACAAGCAGCAATAAAATTCATCTTATAGTGGGCGAAACAAGAGACCCACCACACATAAATCACAAAAATAGCTGACTAAAAGTGCCAGCAGCTTGGAATCCGCACGAGCTTCCCGGAAAACGGATGGCATTTAAAATCTTTGTCATGCTCCGCTTATCCAGTGAGGCGGAAATACTGTAGGCACTCGGATTGCAAAAATTATTCCAATTTTGTGACAACTGCCGATTACTTGAGGCTGCTTTACATAATTTTCCCCACACAAACTTCCTTTCTGCTTCCGAGTTGAGAAAGCAGCTGCGCAGTGATTTCCCCTTTTGCTTTGGGGAACAGAACATGTAAATTCAATTTCCACCTTGCAAGTCAATCCATCGAAGTCGTTGTTGTTTTGGACTGTGATTGGAACTTTTGCGACAAATTGGTGATCAACTTCGGACAGTGTTTTATGCTCCTTTTTCCTATGCTGAAACTTTCCATTAGGTCCTTGCCCGCAGCGGAAGGGGAATCCCACTTTGCAGACTGGCCAGTTTGCGGTCGACAGACTTTGCCATTTAGGACTCCCATGTTTGAGTTGAAGTGCAAATATTAGTCAATTAAGAGCCGGCCAACTTGAAATTAAATTTCCATGGAAACTTGCTCTTCGCCTCGATGCCCGATACCCGATGCCCGATGCCCGATACCCGATGCCCCGAAATTCCCACACCCTATCTGGTATCTGGCGAGTTAATCCCCCGATTGGCGAGATTTATTAGCGCCTCATTTATCGCAGCTGTCAGGGGCACATAATGCATACCTTTGGGCGCCTCTATAAGTCTGTTTCGCCCACCTTCGAGTGAGGCATCGGATTTTATCGATACTGACAAGTGCGCAGCCATCCGGCGCATAAAATTACACAATTATTTTTAGCAAATGTCGTCATTTATAACCTGCCTGTTCTGTTTCTGTTTTTGTGTGTTTGCTTTGGTATCTGGATCTGGGTCTGACGGCTGTCCCTCGACACCGGAATATCTTGATCTGGCACAAATACCAGGCATCAAAACCAAACGCACATTTCCCCGGAGGAAACGGCACTTTTGACTTTTTCCAATTAAATGCATGTCTCGCCCTGATGTGCTGCATAAATTACGGCGACGGGTAATGCATGAATATTTACGAGGGAAAACAACCGACTAACTGAGATATTGCATAAATTGACTACAAATGGGAACACATTTTTCACAAATAAGGGACTTGCGAAACTTTAAAACAAAGCGAATTACTTTGCCTTGCCAAAGTTATCCTGTAGCAGATAATTCGAGAGTCGAGTCGAGTCGAATCGAGTCCTTTGAGTCAAGGCCATTGTCTGTGTTCAGAAGGGCATTAAAATGCGAATGCCAAGGGCGTTTGAAGTTTTATCAAGCCCCGAGATCTGAACTCAATTATTAAAATGGCTCACTGGCAAACGGATTTAGCATCAAGATGAGGCGATAAGCACTATGATTTTACGTTGACATAGATAGTTCTGTAACCGCTTTTCAGCTTTTAGACTTCCGTTTGATTTTCAGTGTCTTTGTCTATTTTTTGATTTTTTTTGTTAAAAGTTTTGAAAAATTCTCCTCTGCATTGATGAACAGAAAACCACTTTTGAGAATACATTTGATGCAATTGTATATTTTGGTATCATTAAAAATGGAATTTAATAGAACCTAAATGTCTTTAATAATGATGATCTAGTAAATAACCCAAAAACCTTTTAAATAATTAGTATATGAGGTATATTATGACTTGCGAGTAACATCTCGTTCGGTTGATTTTGGCAATTGCTCTTTTATAGATATGGACGGTCAGTTCTATTCCAATATACGAATTCTGCGTAAGGTTACACTGTATTTCTCCCAGTGTCTGTCTGCGACTAAGTGAGTGAGTGAGGCGTCAGAACTTTCATGCATGTCGTATGCCCATAGAATCCTTTGGTGCTGGGCCACCTACTGGCACCGAACAAACTTTTTATACGATTATTGCCCCGTATTTCAGGCCACAAAGCATTAAACAAGCCAGTGGAATTTGCCATTCGCAGCTCGCTAGAAAGTGTGGCGTGTGCAGCAAGCCAATCTCATAAATCATACGTGATGTGGCACGCAAAGTTGCTGCTTCCTTGCCCCCTGACAATTGAATATTTCATGCCGCGGATTTGGGGAATAACGAGACCCTGTTTGCCTCCTTCGTTCCGCAGATAATCAGCATGAACCAGACGGAAACCACCCAGCTGGCGGCTGGGGAGCATCTTAGTGGATACGCCAGCAGCAGCAACAGCGTGCGCTATCTGGACGACCGGCATCCGCTGGACTACCTTGACCTGGGCACGGTGCACGCCCTCAACACCACTGCCATCAACACCTCGGATCTGAACGAGACTGGGAGCAGGCCGCTGGACCCGGTGCTCATCGATAGGTTCCTGAGCAACAGGGCGGTGGACAGCCCTTGGTACCACATGCTCATCAGCATGTACGGCGTGCTAATCGTCTTCGGCGCCCTAGGCAACACCCTGGTGGTTATAGCCGTCATCCGGAAGCCCATCATGCGCACTGCTCGCAATCTGTTCATCCTGAACCTGGCCATATCGGGTGAGTTGCCATTCCCACTGACAGCCGGAGCAAGTGTGAGTCTCATCCGAGCGGACTTTCAGACCTACTTTTATGCCTAGTCACCATGCCGCTGACCTTGATGGAGATCCTGTCCAAGTACTGGCCCTACGGCTCCTGCTCCATCCTGTGCAAAACGATTGCCATGCTGCAGGCACTTTGTATTTTCGTGTCGACAATATCCATAACGGCCATTGCCTTCGACAGATATCAGGTTAGTCGCTGCTCGAGCCTTTTTAGTGCCAACATTAGTATGTAAATGGGGCCATCAATGGGGCAAATCGTGTTCCAATATTAATGAGGTGAATGCCTTCAATTTGTAACCATTAAATTTGACGTTGAGGGAAAATCGATGGGCTCTGAGTAAATATTTGGCGATTACATAGGGGCTTAACCCACGATTAAACCTATTTTTATGGTGTCGAAACAAGGACCATTAAAAAGGGTTGATGGATTATAAACAGAAGGATTATTAGGTATTGATTATAAATAGCCGGCATATTCTGGGGGTAAATACTTATACTTAAAAGGTGGGATGTGGAGAAGTAGAACGCATATAAATTAATCCGATTTTTTAATCAATTTAAGGCGAGTGGACAATTGGTGTTTCTTACATTATTAAACAAAGAAATCCTTCTAAGTTTGCTTTAATATCATTTTATACTTACCCAATTATTGATGATTAAATAATAGTAATTGCCTGGTTAGAAAAACCAATTCTAATTGTACTTCACACTCTTATAGCAATCGATGAAATATTATATTTGCTTATAAATTGTTTTTGGACTCAGTATAATTCACAGTGCCAATGGGTAATAGGATTCCAAGCCCTCAAATATCCTAACCGTCTTACCTCACTTCTAGGTGATCGTGTACCCCACGCGGGACAGCCTGCAGTTCGTGGGCGCGGTGACGATCCTGGCGGGGATCTGGGCACTGGCACTGCTGCTGGCCTCGCCGTTGTTCGTCTACAAGGAGCTGATCAACACAGACACGCCGGCGCTCCTGCAGCAGATCGGGCTGCAGGACACGATCCCGTACTGCATCGAAGACTGGCCAAGTCGCAACGGGCGCTTCTACTACTCGATCTTCTCGCTGTGCGTACAATACCTGGTGCCCATCCTGATCGTCTCGGTGGCCTACTTCGGGATCTACAACAAGCTGAAGAGCCGCATCACTGTGGTGGCCGTACAGGCGTCCTCCGCCCAGCGGAAGGTGGAGCGGGGGCGGCGGATGAAGCGCACCAACTGCCTGCTGATCAGCATCGCCATCATCTTCGGCGTTTCTTGGCTGCCGCTGAACTTTTTCAACCTGTACGCGGACATGGAGCGCTCGCCGGTCACTCAGAGCATGCTAGTACGCTACGCCATCTGCCACATGATCGGCATGAGCTCCGCCTGCTCCAATCCGCTGCTCTACGGCTGGCTCAACGACAACTTCCGTAAAGAATTTCAAGAACTGCTCTGCCGTTGCTCAGACACTAATGTTGCTCTTAACGGTCACACGACAGGCTGCAACGTCCAGGCGGCGGCGCGCAGGCGTCGCAAGTTGGGCGCCGAACTCTCCAAGGGCGAGCTCAAGCTGTTGGGGCCGGGAGGCGCCCAGAGCGGTACCGCCGGCGGCGAGGGCGGTCTGGCGGCCACCGACTTCATGACCGGCCACCACGAGGGCGGACTGCGCAGCGCCATAACCGAGTCGGTGGCCCTCACGGACCACAACCCCGTGCCCTCGGAGGTCACCAAGCTGATGCCGCGGTAAAGCACAGGGTAGTCCTAAGGTCCTTGAGGTCTGGTCTCGTGTCTAAGTCCTCAGGACACACGCGTGCATGTCCTTTTGTGCGCCCTCGGGCTGATTGGATTTGCATGCTCCAAACGTCGCTGCTGCTCGCTTTACGTTTCACTTGTTCCAACTGCAACTGCCACCTCTGCAGCACACTGAACGAAAAGCCGTGTCCTTTAATCGGGAAACACTCTGGCTGTTAATTCTATAAGCAGACGAGTCAAACGTTTCTAGCGTTCTAAAAGTTCCTAGCTTATGTTTATTTTATTTTCTATATCAATAACGATTGCTTCGTTCCCAATTATATGCTTGTTTTCATCTTTTTTAATGTAACAATTGATCAAAAGCCAAAAGCAAGCTTTAAAATATTTGTGTAAATATCGTTTCCCAATTTGTTCACCTTAACTTTATCTTAAGATACTCTTAATCTTTATTCCGATAATCATTAACTTAACATTAACTTAACATTAACTTAACATTACTAATTGTACAAATATTTCTGATCTAAGGGGCTTGCTCTTTCCGGCTCCAACATGGATTCCTTTTCAGTTGACTAACTAGGCATATATTTTTGTCAGTGTATGCATGCGCTTCTCTTATCGTTGCCTTGTCGAGCTGTAACTCTTGTCGTTGCCATGTTGTGACATTATTTGCTTTTGAGCAGCAATCGATTATGACCCGCCTTTTGTGACACATTTTCAGTTTGGAACAGTACTAAATTGGCAATCAATCCTGGAGCAGCGGGCGGCTGGAGCAGCGTTCTAGGGAGGCGACTAACTGTCGCCCTTAGATTTAACACATATTGTCCAGTGATCCAAAGCCAAGCTGAGTTAGCCCTAAGTTAAGACACACGCGAGTAAGAGCTCGAAGCCTGTAATCTATTCTTAAACGACCATCTCATGGCATCCATCATCAACGTCGGACTAAGTCTATGGTTAGATCACTTTCGTATCGAATGCCGAAAAGTAATTGAATGAGCCCCCAATTGGATTTCGGGTATTTGATAAGTCGAATATGCCTAAGACTCGAATAAGTTCTCTCAACAGTTCCTAGGAAATATTTTCGTTTTATCTCATAGCATTTCTTGGTCATCTAAGCTAAGGATTAGCTATATTTGATGTTCTGTTCGCTATTCAATAATGATAGGATAAGTTGAAGTTCACTAAGCCAAAGTGAATTTAAAGTATAGTCCATAATTGTAAAAGATAACTTTAAAATAAATGTCAGCTGCTCTTAAACATTCAATGCAATTGTTTCAATATCTGCAATGGGCGAAGAGTGCACAACACCGAATAAATTCGTAATAAATGTTGTTTGAAAGATCCTTCATTTTAAAACGTTTTCACTGCAAATGCGCAAGTGTGGCTGAAGTGCCAATTAGAGAAGCCTCTCTTTCATTGTTAAAATGTGCAACTTAAAGAGCTTCTAATGTTCGAAACTTCAGAATGTTTATTTTCCTTACACAAATGAAGTGGCAATTTGGAATAAATATGTATCTAAAATTAAGCAAGGTAAGTTGTCTTAAGATTCTGTATAGGTATGGAGTAGGTAAGGTATGTAAATTGAAATATATTTGATCTCTTTAAAGACATTTTAAACACGATTTAAATGATTCCCTAGTAAGTGAGCCAAAAAAAGGGACACCGTGTCTCGAAGTTTAACAACCACAGCAATAAAGAGCAGCTGACCCGCCCAACACTTAACCTTTGAGACTTTTGTGGGTTCGACACTCAAGCAGCCGCAGCATAAAAACCTACGACCCATAAAAATAGCGCATGAGTATGTGCGACACAGCAGTAAGGAAGTTCAAGAACCAGAATACCTGTAGATATAGGATATATACTTGAGAAACACTGCTTTTAAACAGCTGAGCAGCCCACTAGCAAGGCCCTTGAAACTTAAATAGCCATTCCAATTAAGGTAGTTTCGGGTTTCGGTAATAAATAAGTCATTAGCAGATGTGGTAAGGCCCTCTGGATGAGCGACAGGTATGCGAAATTAGTGTATGATTAAATTTCAATTTGGGAACAAGCACCTTCGTGGGCGAAAGGTCGGTGTCACCATCTCCTCAAAGTCGCAGGTGGGTTCATAGTTCGGCGACGTGTGACACAAACGTGACCGGTGGCGAGTGAATTATGGATCATAGCCGAAAAGAGAAATGTTCCCACCAGGCACCGGCAGCGAGAAAATAAAGCAAAAAACAAAATAAACTAATTAAAAATTTCGTTGGGAATGAGTGATGCGACAGGTGAGGCCTCATCACCTCACCTGTTTCTGGCTGCTGTAAAACTGTCAACGGTTTGTTTTGACGGCTCGTAACGGCCTTTTGCACTCGAGCTCGTGAAAGTGTTTACCTTACTTTTTGTCACACTCAGCCGGCTCCACACCATCCACTCCCATACCCAGCCCCCTGGTCAACACCATCATCGCCATCCTCTCCACGGAGTGCTGATTACGCAGACCCATCTCACTTTCTTCTCATGCAGATTGCGCAATGCTGACAAAAGCATTCTGGGTGTGTGAGAGTATCGCCAAGCAGCTAGAGTTAACCAAACTTGCCGGCATCGATGTTTTTCGAAGCCGGCGTGAGCTGGCAATTAGCATATTTATGAGTAAAAGTGAAATTAATGATTGGAATAAAATTCAAAGCAAAGGTTTGCAAATATTTGCGGCAGGCCGCCACCCTCTCCGCATACCAATCGATCGGATTCAGATTCATACTTGGATTGAGTCGAGATGTAACGTAATATATGGATGGGTTCAAGGCACCAAAGACTTTGCATCCCGCTGGCGTTGGACACATGTCAATCGAAAATGATAGAGGATGCCGGGCTTTCTTTGACATCTTTGGCGGCTCTTTAATAGGTGCTAAATGAATTCGCAACGAGCACTTTCACAGGGGATGGCCAAAATGGGTGATACCCGCAGTCAATTGTTCAGCCGTTTCTCGGGCAAAGAAGTTGGCCCCGATTTGCGTTGGGCTTTTAGAAAACATTGCTCTGACCATTGTTACATTGAGAGTGGTTATTGATTTTGCGGTCTCATAAACTGGCTTTCATTTCGTTTTGGCTTTTGAGCTTCCCAGTGGTTCAGTGGTTCGTCGGCCTGGTGGTTTGATGGTTTGATGGTAGGGGGCGGAGTGTTTCCGCTCGTTAGCCACAAGTCAATGGCAAAGTTTGTCACCAGAAATTAATAACAATGTGACGCTCAGTTGGCCAATTCTAAACGACGACTTTCCCATGCGTAAACCGGCCCACGAAACCCGTTCACAGATCAAACGGCGACAACTTATAAATAAGTGAAAATCTGCTTACAATGTACCCAGCTAAACTAGTTCAGCTTAAATATTTATAGAAATCGAAAATGCTCGACAGATGTGCACAACTGCATTTTCCCACTGTGTTCGGAATCCCTAATCCTCTAATCCCCACAACGACAACATGTGCATTCCAAAGATAACATATAGATATCCAGTAGATATCACTGGGTCTGCGAAAATACTGCAGTATATATATAGCAAATAGGAAGATGCAGTCTGAAGGGTTTACTTTTTTAAAATCAGTCAAGCATGGTTTGTTTGATTCCTGAAACCCAAAAGCCCAATACAATAAGACAGCCATTAGGGAAAACTTTCAAGTTTGCCAACGAAACTGTTGCAAAGGACTCCTGCAATAATAAACTCTTATTCATCATTCACTTTGTTTACAGTCTAAATATATTTATCTTTTATACAGTTTTGCAGATTTTTAAATATTTCGTTTCTATACAAGCGTGTGTATTATTTTTATCTTTGTCAAGCATTAGTCATACTCAAAATTTATGTTCATAAAATGGATACTAGTGCTTATCTTCATTTAAAGTTATTAAATTTCTCAGAGATTTGCAATATTAATTATTTTAATCGAGGGCAAATTGCGTGAGGACCTCAGTATTTAAAAAGTTTAACCGCTTCTGGCGGGGAAAAACACAAGAAACAAATTGTAGCAAATTAAATAAAGTTTGCGGCAACTCTTGGCCAAGTTTTTCAACAGAGGTCCGCAGCTTCCCTCGCAGGGCCAACAAAATCGAAAGTTCGACTGAGCCGGCGACTGACTAACTAAGTGACCGCTTTCCGTTAGCATATGGTGACTATTTTTTTGCGCCATGACTTTGCTTATTTTTATAGCTTTGTATTATTTATTTATATTCACATGCAAAATTGACATGCAGTTTCGCGGCGACGTAGTTTGCAGTTTTAATTATTTTTTGTCCGCAGAGGAGCCGTTTTCATTAGCGACTAATTTTCCGTGTAGGAGAGAAAATGGATGGTCACTGATGAGACACTGAGATTTCTTTTGAAACATTTACAATTTGTTAAAGAGCATATTTTATATATATGTCATTATCAGCATATTCTTAGACTTACACATCTATATTCTTATACTCTTACTCTTACTTATTTGAACTTAAAGTAAATGTTATAAGAAATAAAGATAACGCGAGCCAGCTAGCTCTTCACCATTTTTTTCCGTGCAGTGATCGGCCGCGCCAGCTGTTGAGTTCAGCACTTGGCCCGGCTCAAACTCTTGGCCAAGAGACTCTCTTAAGCCGCTCTTCGCTACGTAAGAAGTGGGTTCGCTCACATAGAGCTTCGTAAGGTAAAACTGGTTGATGGCACCCGCCGTTTGGCTTTCGCCCGGCAGTCCAAATCTTCGCGAGCTGAAAGACAGACGCAGACGCGCGAGTAAAGCGGGAATAACAGTTTGCGATCCCGATTGCGATCCTCTGATTATAATAACTGCAAGAATACAGCCTATCAGTGGCGTGTGCTGCTCTAGTTCAAAGTGGTGATATTGTTTGCAGAGGCTAAAGCTCGGATGCAGTGAATCTAAGTGTTGCTAAAGTGAAACGAGCTGTGGCAATTGCATTGACAAAGGAAGTGAGCCAGTGAGTGAACGGGTTTCGGTCAGCATTTTCACCAGGCCAAATCGGAGAGCCGACGCGGAGCGGCAGTGAATGCAATTCCGATTTTGAAACATACAGAAACGAAAGTCTGGTGAAGAAAGTTCTCCGTCGCCGAATGCAAAAATTTAATTGCCAGCCAGCCGAGTGAACCAGAAACTCCTGCAGGAATCACAAGCTCCCGAGTGCGAGAAGGTAAATTGAGTTGTAATTGATGACCGCCAGTGAGAGGCCTCATTAATCACCAGCCAGATCCTCCGTGCAATCTTCATTCACGAATCTAGATTCCCACAATTGATGAGTTATTGCCTGCTAGGGAGAAGGTTGTTGCCACCGACAAGGTACTATAGACAAGAAACCGATTGTTAACATGGAACAGTGTAGACACTGCTGTGGCTCTTTAAAGCCATTTATTTCGCTGCCCCTCTGCATCTGTATCTTTGTATCTCCTTTTGTAATCGCATCTTGGAGTCTCACACTGTGTGCGGCAACTACTGGCCGCTAACTTAATAGAAAAGCCCCGCAATCTTCGTAATTAATTGTCGAGCGACGTTACGTAAGCCGACCAGCTGGCCTACCCCAACTGGCCAAAAGGGAATCATCTGCTCAGCTCGGCCGGCAATCGAAGCGTCGCCAAATGTTTAACGATACTTTCTTTTTTCGGCTCACAGCGCGTAAAAATGCGTCGAAGAAAGCTCTCGTCTCAGTCGATCAACTGCAAATTATGAAAATGATACGAGCGGAGGAGTGGGCAACACAGCGACAAATTATAGACCTCGATAAAAATGGTATTAAGTTAGGAAAACAAATGACAAAATAAGGCGGACGGACTTTAGTTGTCTCTCTAAGAATATGCAATGCATGAACAATATTAATAATTTCACAATATGTTTGAAGACCTTTTCCCTATCATAATCAAAGCCCCCGAACTTTTTTTTATATGCACCTATCACTGCTTTTAATTGGTCTGCAGCGTACGTATTATTTTCCAGTGAACCATGGAATTGTGGTTAGTGGTGCAGTGGTTCAGTGGTGCAGCTTAGTGAAATGCGAGTAGGTTGGGATTCAGATAAAGAGGCAGAAGCAGAGGCATGGACACATCCTCGTGAGTCATGAGTGTTTTCCCAACTACGAGCTATTCGCCCGACTCGCACTTTCATTTTGCCAGCTCTTTAATCCCGCCTGCCGGAGAAGCAACTTTCTTGTCGAGAGCACTCATATCATCCGACAGCTGCAGATGCAGACCGCATTCACACTTATTTTCCATATGGAAGTGCTCTCGCCCGACATCCTCGCAAGATGGTGGATGGGCATGTCAGAGTGGTTTCACGGGCACTTGAATCCGGCATGAATTGGCGGTGGATTAAATGTCATTTGGGTAAATTCACAGATGGCAACGATTGCATCACTCGTCGTACCCTGCCAGTGAATTTAATTTGGACTTACAGCACCGACTTAATGACATAAATAGCAGTCGACTTTCTAAAGCCCAGCTGAGTAGCGGGTAAATAGCAGAAAGACCTCCCAGGTGCTGGGCTGGCATTCAAATCACTCAATGCGAGTGCGAGTGCGAGTGAGTGGAAACGCCCCGTAAAACAATCAGCGCCTAATGGCCTGCTAACATCGCGTCCAAATTGGCGGCTAATTGGCGAAACCCGAATTCCAATCCGCAGAGATTGCGTTACCCGGTGCTGGGCTGTCGGGGAACCGGCTGAAACCGAAAGTCCTACCCCGGAATGGATTAAAGCCATTCGGAGAAGGTCTGAGCCAGTTCCTCACGTAGCGGCCATTATTCCGCTTTCGAGCCAGACCCGTTAAGTCGAGAAAACTGCTCGTTGAAGCCATTCAGGATTTGTCAGGCAAAATTTATCGTATGTGACTTTAGCTCGGCTCCGAGCTGCCAAAGATTAAAGCGTGACGAAGGTTTCGCACAGTAAATACACATCTGATCAACTTGGTAATCAGGTTTTTATCGCATCAGCTTAATCAGGATAGAGGTTACTTTAAGCAGCAGATGCTTCCCACAATTTGATAACATTTTAACATAATAAAGATGTAATAAGGCACTGGGATACTCTCGAATTTATTAGAATGCTCGTATTTTCCACTGCTTAAGGCTCGTAGTTTTCATCGCCACTTCCATTAACTTAAACTTGCGTCTGTGTTCAATTCCCGCATTAACTTTATACACCTCTGACCAAAACGACCGAATATTAATTTGGCCTTCCCCGAAATATTTTCCGTTAAAAGAGAGATATTCAACAAGGAATGATATGAATTCATTGGAAATTATTAACTGCCACAAAGTCGACCTTCTCGACCATGAATCCCAATTTGTCCAGCAGAGACAGCGTGTGTTTGTGGCTGAATGCACCTGCCAACCGACCAGAACATATGGGCAAGCGACTCTCCTCGGGTCGCGACCAACCTGGGGTCTCGACCAACTTGTTCTCGGCCATTGTTGGACTTAACAGTTATGTCACACTCTAACAGTTACGATGCAGCACGTTTACGAGCGTTTTCGACCGTTAGTGGCCGCTGTTTGTCAACCAAACTGGTTGCGGACGTCTAAGTTTGATACTTTGTGCGTTTTTTAGAGTCGTTGGACGGGCGTGTCGCAAACAATGATTGCCAGCTTATTAGCCCCATGACCCACACCCTTCGCGGAGATGGAGCCACTGAAAATATGGAGCATGTGCGGCCGAGACATCGGTTTCCATTAGATCAGAACCCGGGAAACTTTGTGACTTAATTGGGAAACTTCGCCTCGGATGAGCGCGGCTGCACGGAGAACAGTGTAATATGGTAAAAGCAGGGAGGCAGAAATCTGATTAAACGCTGCCTTTGCGAAAAGTTTGCCTTAACTATATCAGAGCGGAATATCAGAGCATGAAGGTAGACCGACCACAAACCATAACCAAGTCTTGCCAAAGGGAGGCGTCGAGCTGGAGAAGGGGCGGGGCTCAAAGGGTTCAGAATTAGTTCTAATTGTAATGTTGGAAACTAATTTGCATGATGCCATTGCCATGACCCATGGCCCGAAAGCGTGCACTATCTGAATAATTAAAGCAGCAAAACTGTATTACCCACCGCCGGGGAGGGGAGCAGGGGGCTTAAGTCGGCTGGCGATACTTTTTAATGAGATGTTTAGACGGCCGCACAGGGGAATTCTCCCGACGAAAGAGCAAACCTATAAATGATGGCCCTAATGGGCTGCCAATGATCATAATGTTTCCATTAGCGGCGCAGATACCACTAGCCCACTGTCTCCTCAAATCCCTTGATGCATATTGAGGCCCAAACAAAGCTTACCAAGTGCCCCATTGCATTTCATGGGAAATTTCTCATTTTCCGACCACCGAGGAGAAACAATTTTCAATCAGTCAGTGCGGCCTTTAAGCAGTTTCCATTGAATTGGATTCAGCTCTGCCACTCAAAGGTGCAAGCTCACAATAAAATAAAGAAAATATACATATTTAAAATATCTGGGTCATGCAGTTCTTTTAATTTTGCCATGCATGTTATGATTTATTTTGTGTGAATAAGTTTATTAGGTGTACTTTTAGCTTTAGTTGAATTCAATTAAGTGCCTCTCATTAGTCAATTGAGAATTGCTAGTAATAATTGAATATTTCTCAGCAACCTAATCAAAGCAAAGCAAATTTAATTTAGGAAAATCCAGCTAGCAAAGTGCGTAAATTTCAGTTTCAAATTTCCTCTCCGGCATTGGGTTGACTTCAAACATCTGTTCCCGAAGTCTTTAGTGCAACTCGATAGCAAGGGTAAACAGGCGTTCCATCCAGGATCGAAAGTGACGAACCCCTGCTCCTCGGATTTCCACTGCGATAGCATTTGAGTAATTAACCGGGTAGCATTCTTACCACCTGCCAACATGTGTTTTTCAATTTAGTTTACAGTCGACTGCAGAAGACAGACTCTTGGCTTTGATGGCGAAGCCAACAAATAAACTGGAAAACAAGAAGTTCGCTGATTCGCTTTGTGCAGCGCACTTGTGGGTGCAATTTGCGGCTTTAGAGCCACAAACTCAGTTCTGTAATAGTTTTCATGCCACTGCCGCTCGCCGTGAAAATCGAAAGTGAAAATGCAACACGAAAATAACGTGATCTGGACCAGAGTCGAAGGCCCGAAGCCTGAAGCCCAAAGTCTAAAGTCTGGAGGTAGCGCCAACGCATCCGAGGCGTCCGTGCTGGGTAAACACAAACAAAACATTGTACATTTTCACTTTTCCCCAGCGCGGGGCTCCCGCCTCCGGAGCCCCAAAGTGTGGATGGAATATGGCGAACAGCGAATGCCGAATGAATGGCGTGTCGCATAGCGAGTGCGACGAATGCCAAAGGCAAATAAAAAGTTGGCGACGTGCTTTGTGTGCCCAAGAGTGACGCTTTTAAGGGGAGCAGCGGGTGGTGTAGGTGGGGATGGGCACGAGCCCCTCCAATTGGGATGCCCAGAAAGTGGGAAACGGGAAATCATTCGCATTACGCGGCCTGATTAGCGACGTAGCCGAAACAAACACAATTGTTTAAAGTGCACTCCAAAAAACAAGTCGGAATATCTAAAATATTCAGCAGCATCAATTTATTTTGTTCGAGAAATTAGTTAAATAAACTGTTTTTATTTCTTTACGCCTATGTAATTAACAGTGCACAGATGGAATAATCAAGATGTAATTAAGTTTTCCACACAATTTAAAAACCACTAGAGTAATCCTATTGTGAATAATCAATGCCGGCCTCCTCAAAAGAAATGGAAGGTATATGATATTTATCCACAAAATCGAGTTGCCTGATCGCTCGCTTCAAACAAAGAAAAGGCTTAAGTGCTTAACGAAATTAGCTAAAATTCACGCACGAACTGAGAAAATTGTGAAAATAGTTTAAGAAAGGGCAATCAGTGAATAAATTGTATCAACCCGTTAAATTGGCAAACATAAACTGAAACAATAAATTGGTGGGCAGCCAATTTATGTAATTAAATAGTTCATATTCATATATTGCGCACACACAGTTTGTTCATTTTACATACATACTGAACTATAAGTAAGCAATTGGTTAGCAAGGATTTTAAATAAACAATGAGTGATTTTACACAAAAATTTATGAACAATTTAACTATTTTTAGATTAAATTCCTTTATATATTCGTAAATATGCCGGTACAGATTAAGTGCGCAGCTTTTAAACTTTACCAATGGGGTTTAAATTAATTATTTATTGGAGACAATAAAAGAAAGAGTGCCATCCAACAGTACCTGAGTCTCCGTGTACTTTTATCCTTTCAAGGACGCACGTAATGCGCTTATCAGGTTGCGAATTTTTTCCAGTTGCCTGTCACGTTCCCCAAAGTTATTTATTCGTGTGCCAACCGCGCTGAGTCCGCGGAAATTGGCCACAACTCCATCGCGTCGAGAAGAGAATTCCCCACTGAAAAAGCAATTATTCATTACAGAAAACTGAACCGAATCGAGTCGAGTCGAAGCGAAGCGAGAACCTTGGCATGCGAGTGCAGCTGCAAGGCGAAGGATAATGAAAATGGGTAGCCAGGACATCGACGGGGCGAAATTAAAAGCAAACAGCCACAGAAAGCGGCGATGCAGTCCGCTGCTATATGGAATTATCTTGCTCTGCAAAGTGGCGATGATACCGGCAGCTGTTCCGGAATCGGAATTGGATGCTGGAGCCCTCTATAGTCAGCCCCTCACTACGATGGCGGGACAGCCGCGCAACGATGACACATTCCGGCCCATCCTACCCATCGACATCAGTCCGGAGTTCATTTCGCGGAATGTCTTCACCAAGTCGGGCCAGTACAGAGTGTTCCAGCCGGCGGAGAGTGAGAGTGATCTGCGCTTGGCGGTGGCCATGCGTCGCCGGAACTTTAAACACCCCTCGGATTCGCCCAGAAAGGAGGAGTCCGAGAGTTCGGGAGCCGCCTTTAAGAACCAAACCGTTGCATCTATCGACGCCGAACTAAAGGGTCTGGAGGATCTGCTCGTAGACTACGTGGAGCAGTTCTTCAGCAACGGCAAATATGAGCCCACTCCTGGCTTGGTCCTGGCTCTTCAGCAGAACCACTCGAACCCACAATCCCATTCTGGCAAGCGCACCACCCGAAGCATTTTGGAGGACACCAACGTGGAGCTGAATGTTCCAAGGGCTTTTGAGAGCGCCCGACTGCTTTTCTTTAGCGGTAAGTAAAAGAAAGTCCTTACTATTTCATTCTTAAATTCCCATTAATTGTTCTCCTACTTAATTACCATAAAGCATAATTTTAGAATAACAACATTTTCCTGACATATTTAATATGTTTTCTATGAAAAACCATATTTTGGAAGCAGAAAATAGATGAAGTAAAAATGAAGTACAGATCAACAAATGTTTATACCATAACTTTAAAAAGAACCAAAAACCGAAAGGGAAATCGAATACTTTAAACATCGTTACTCACAAAATTATCTCAATCAGTTGAAATCAACCCAATACTAAAGTTCTTTACGTCATTGATTCTCGCTTTGTACTTGCATCTTGTATAAAATAACTATATACCATTTTTCTACTCCAGGTTTGAAGAAGGTGATGTGGCCCATCTACATGGGTTTGCAAGTGCTGAAGAGCGTGCTCTTCGCCATGTTCCTGCCAACCATCATCAGCAGTGTAAGCCGACTGATTGGCAAGGGTAAGTACGTCGGCTTAAGGCACTTGAATAAATTTAAACATTTGTATTCCTTCGGGCTAGGCATCACATCCGGCTCGGCTGGGTCGGTGCCGTTGTTCATCCGCCCCATGGAGCCGCCACAGGAACTGGACTTCCGAGACAACAGCATGAATTTCGATGACGACAGCAAGTTTTCCCTGGCGGACGAGGGCAAAACGCCAGCCGGCTACGAGTACAATGCAGGTGGGCCATCTAAAATAGAAGATGCTGTCTTGATGATAGTTATTCCGATTTTGCTTACCTTGCAGAGGCATCCCAGCAGCAGGCGCAATATGCCCAGGTGAATGGGAACTCGGTGAACCAGGCCACTTTGTCGCGCTACGGAGGTCAGCAGATGATGCAGGACACCTATCTGAGTGCTCTGCAGAGCATTGGCGCTGCCTCCTTCAAGAACTCCCAGAGCATGTCGGGATCCTTCAGCGCCGGAGCTGGTGGCGGAGCTCCCGGGATGACGAAGAAACCAACGCCGGCCGTAATGAACACTTTCCAGAGCTTCCAGAAGGTGCCCAGCTCGTCGCTTTTGCTGTCCAACTACGACCCCTTCTACAGTCCACTCTTGTCCCGTCTGGACTCGGTGTTTGCCCAGCTCAAATTGAATCCGGAGAACGAGGCTTGCCGCGAGAAACTCATCTGCCTGATGTACGCCAACCCCGCGAAGTATGCTCCGTACAGCAACCTGGTCTCCGCCCAACTCAGCAGGTGAGTTCGGCTTCCGCCCGAAAGTATGCCGTAATTAATCGCAGTTGAGCAATTACAGTAGGGTATTGATTAAAGGCATACCATTCCTTATTGCATTTCAGTAAAGTGCCTTCAGACGAGGCCAAATTAATAGGGGTAAAAATGATCATCAATCGAAATTTAAATTAAAGCTTAAATTGTCAGTTCGAGTATGCTTGAGTGCCTTATTTATGATTTTTTATTTTAATATTATTACCATATATATATAACATTGACTTGGCACTATCAATTATGATACCTGTAGATATCTACATTTTTAACTTTAATATTTACAAAATTAATAACATTGAAACATTCAAAGTCTGCTGACGCTCCTCAAAGCAGCTCAAAGAATGAGTTGGCAGTCGCAGAAATCACTTATTCATATTAATAGCTTTAACATTTATTTACTTTAAATTTAATTCAACGACCGCCTCGCCCACTTTTAGGGAACTGAACGAACTGCGGAAGCCTACTTCCGACAACCCGGACATCCTGCGATTCTTCAAGTACATGCGAGCGGCGAAGGACGGCCAGGACGGCGTCGACTGCGACGAGTCCTTCGCCAAGTGCAAGGAGCTGAAGGACCTCGAGAACCCGGCAATGCTGTCCACCTACAACGACATCAACAAACTGGTCCAGGCCCGCAAGCTGGCGTAGACGGGGTCGAAAAGTCACGGAGCCATCTCTCGGACGGAATGGGGTCGAGATGACAGCAAAGTTCGTGGGAGTCACGTCAAAAGTCCGTCTGACGGATGCCTGCCTTCTGGGGATGGGCGGTGTAATTATGCAAATCGTACTTTAGATAGGATAGCCTAGCCATATATAGAGGTTCGTCAGACGGCAGCTGTCGGCGGCGGGTGGGGGTGGGTGCACAGGGGCAGAGGCAGGGGCGGGGGCTTCATTAATACGCTGTAAATAGAAAAGTTTGTTTCGTAGTTTAATTAGCGCCAGCACCAATTTCTGGAGGACGCTGTTATTTTTAGCCATTTAGCTGAATTTTAAGTATTTATTTCTAGCCTACGACTATGTTTAAACCTAACCCGACTATTTTTAACAATTTATTTATTCTGTTGTTGTTATGCGATTAGTCAGCGAGCATTGTTCAATGTCCTTAAAATATTCAATAAAATCATGTTGTACCACCAGAAATAAACCGAAGTTATTGTAAACTCTTTGCGCTTGATTGGGGAGAAGAAACAAGGACATGGTTTCATAAGCGTATTTCTGCTTTAAATTGATTGCATGGAGAAACAGCTTGTCTGACGTCACCAGCTCCGGAACACCTTTCCCATTTTATTGCAAATATTTGAATTATACACAAATCTCTAAAGGACTTGAAGCAGCAAGAAACTTAATTACAAGCAAACATGTGGCTAAGTGTCTGTTGAATATATGCATTAAAATGTAAGTACGTGCTTTAATTTATCATGTAAAATACTGTCCTTCATAGAGCATAAGATAGCATTTTAAGTGGTCCTGTGCTTTCAGCTTTAATGCAGTGGTCCTAGTCACAATGACAAAGCTAACTAAATGGGCTGAATTAATAGCTGCCAAGGACCCAAAGGGGTAGATGGATTTCCCCGTATGCCTTAATAAAGATAACATTAAAAGAAATAAGCTATCGAAACTAGTTACTCAATTTGTAATATATTTTTTGTAAATGTTACTAATATTTGACACAAAACGTATTATCAGACATTCTTTAACTTGTATCTCACTTCGTTATGATGTGTTTCTATTTAATAAAATAATATCTTTTTACACAAGTCTTGTCAGTGTTAGAACCTTGAATCCAAGGAATCTTTTATGACTTTTCTGAAGTTGCTTTCTCCACTGGCAAGAGACTATGGTGTCAACCTCCAAGAAATCAGATAATCTGTTGAATGACTTTGGAAAAATGTATGCTCTAGTATTTTACTTGAAACATGCAGTTTGTTAATAAGTTGTTTATAACTAACTAAACTAACAGTGCTGGAATTGTACATTTACGATCAGCAACAGATGCAACGAATTCGTGGATGTTTCGTTTAATTAAAAGTGGACAATAAAGTAACACATATTTAAATGGAGAGACTATTGACTACAGAGTTTCGCTTCGATTGGTAGTATTGTTTCGTAAATCTATTTGCGGAAATTTGTGCTAGGTTTATTTATTTAGGGCCCAAATCTGTGCAGCGGAAGAGGAGTATACTGGACATAGTGGGTTTAGCTTTTCTGTTACCGGATTTCCTCCCTTGCTAGTTATTTACGTTTACATATGTGAGCGGAATGTTCATTCTATTTGCATTTGATGAATTTTCCCACTGGTCAAATCCTCGAAAGGACTGCCCAAGTAGATGATTCAATTACGCGGCTTGGGCAACATGTCCGGCAAAACAAAAGCGTCCCCGACCGCAGCCTTGCTCCCCGGCCACGCCCCCGCACACAAACGCCCTCGAACTGACGGAAACAATTTCCGCGGGGGGCTTCTGTTTGCGGCCTCGTTGGCAGATCGTGCCTCCGCTGACCGAGGAAAATCGGGAAATCGTGCGAGTGTGGCAGCGGGAAAACCCGCAGCAGTGCCGCCTGTTGTTTTGATTTTTGTGGCAGCCAGATGGGGAATTGCCCAGTTGCCCCACGGTTGCCCCACAGTTGCCGCCGCAGGAAATTGCAGAGAATGCAAAAACCGACTGGATGCAGGTTCCTCTGGTTCGCATTTTGCCCTGACTTTAAACGTGGGCGTTCCCAAAACCCGTTTGCAGTAAAAGTAATAATCGTATGTGAGGCAAGAGGCCAAGAGTTGCATAATCCCGACGACTGTGACGTACGTTTTCCCGGAATGAGTCACTTGAACAGTTTGTTGGCTCTTTAAATCAAACTCGAATTAAAGCCAAGGCCTCGACGTGCGCCACAATAATTTTGGGATTTTCTCAAGGCACACGAACGCTCGACTCGCCCAGCCGGACGCGAAGAAGCACAGGTCGTTGTCTCTCACCCACGGAGGCAAAAATAAACCCGATCGGCTGATCGTATCCACAACCTACCGCAAGTGCGACCGCGTTGAGATCTGCCTCTTAGCCATCATCGTTGCGGGCCAAAAGCGACGACAGCGGCTGGGCTATTGTCTCCATGTGTTGACTCCGCCACCGACTCCTCCTCTCGCCACTTCTCGCATTTCATATAAAATCTTTGCCGGCCAGCAGCCACGGCACAGTCGCTTTCGGCCAGCAGAAAGACAGAGTCGCTTGGAAAACGCGTCAAGGATACACCCAACCAAAATCACCCCAGGCGATTATAGGAAACAACAAAAGGTAAACAGCGGAAAAAACCGAGCGAAAAAAGAATGTAAAATTGTGTGAAGTGAAGTGAAATGAACCGCGAGAAATTGTGTAATAACCAAATAAAATAGATGTGGGAAACGCCAGCATTGCATTGCCAATTTAAACGACCATTCGATTGTGGCCAATAGCTTTTAACCGTACTTTAATAAAGCGGTTGCAAAATGTAGAATTTTCGGAAAATTCAGTTCTCTGAACAGATAAGTCCTTATACCTGTGATTATTCCAAGGAAAATTAATATAAGTTCCAGCATGACAATTTGAAAATTTACTGTTTAACTACATTTATACGGTAAATGTATCAAAACCGACTTTGTTTTATGGTTATTTAAATCTAGGAAGTGCTATTTTCAACGAATGCAGACTTGTGTTAATCTTATTGTTAGTATAGTAGTAGTAGTATAGGTCAAATTAAAATGGGGATAGTTGCTTAAAATATTCATAAATTTCGTTTTCGACAACTGTGTACCCACACAAGAGCTATTCAAGGGTGTACATAAATTGTTTAATCTTTCGACCCGATAAAGCCATCATTTCCATTTATCGCCACTGTAATTTCGTAATACCGACCATCACCAGTCCACATTTCATTGACCTTCGATGGCGAATGCAAATGGAAAAGCAAAACAAATAGCAAAACAAACACAACAGACACAGTGACCAAAATTTGTTACCGCTTTCGACATCGTATGCGAAGACCACTGACTGTGCAAAATATTCGCCGTGAATCAATAATGATTCACTAATCCATAAATCTTCCGCACCCATTCCCATCCAATTACGATCCCTCATAAACATCCGTAATCTATTGTATGCTTTTGGATGCTCGACTTTCAGTTGCCATAAACTTTCCACTTTCGCGCCATAAAGCGTTTTTCGCTGCATACTCTTTGGCGCCCAACAAACTTTTCTTCTCGTGGACATTGAACTTCTTTAAAGTTGGTGGGCGAACAAAATTCTTTGTTAGTTTGGCCCAAACCACAAGCGGATTGCCACACAAGCGTCGTGCTGATGAGTCCCAGTCCCAGTCTGTATTTGGCCCAAATGGGAGCCTAACGAAAGTAAAAGCAACTGGCCAAAAAAGCCCCTCGAGCATAACGAACTTTTCGCGTGCGATTTCAGCTGGCGTCCATCTTAATACAGTGGTTGATCCACATGTCGAATGGAAATTTCCTTTTAGGACTTGAAACTCTTTTAACGTTTCTTTATGGCCAATTTAAAGTTACGAAATACAAAAAAATGGCAAAGGATGGAAGATCATTTTACTGCGAATCCTTTATGATCCTTATGACCGAGTATTAGTATTTATCTTGAAGATATTTTATCCCCTACCGTTAGTATACGAACCACTGTCGATAATGCGCATTAGGAACGCCTTACTGCACTTCTGCTTGACCAGACAGAGCTGACCTTTTTAAAGCACATTAGGCCCGCTGTTTATGCGCTCTAGCACGGAATTCAATTACGAGCATTTGCCGCCTCATTGCCGACAAAGGGTTAAGCCGGCAAACCGGTCCGTCTGCATTTCACTTTGGGTCCAACTCATCTGTGGCTTTATCTGTATTTTTGGGTGCAGAAAGCTCCACGAGAAATTTGAGCAAACCAAAGTCGAGTTAGCAGTAAACACCGAAGAGCAAAGAGTGGTAAGCCGTGGCCAAGTTGGCTTGAAAGCGAGAGTTATTACGTTTGAGCGGCTAATTGCACAGTGAGCCATCGGGACCGCTAAGCCATCTGAAAAGTGTGTCAGTTTTAAGTGGAGAGTCGATCCGTTAAGCCAATAAGCAGTTGCCAAAAAGTTGCCTATATACACTTCTTTTTTGACATCGCGTGACGGAGCCGAAGATGCTGGAATAATCGGGTGATTGAGAGAAAACCTCAGCGGCTCGAGCGAAACTTGTGCCAGTAGCTTTGTTTAAGCCATTTCATCTTCTCCTGCTTACAGCCATGGCAATGAGAGCGCTCATCTTTCTGGCCCTCGCCACTCTGGTGGCCGGCGAAGGTCTTCGGCTTCCGGACCAGCAGTCGTCCAACAACATCCAGCAAGTCTACGCCCCGCAGCCACCGGTTCAGCAGATCCAGCAGCCCCAGCAGCCACAACAGTTCCCACAGGCACAGCAGCCAGGAGTGGGCGAGGAACGGGGACGCTCCTCCCTGCTCAGCATCTTCGGCCTGGGCAACGACAACGATCCCTTCCTGGCAAGGACCAACAGTAACTGCCTCGGCGGCGACCTCTCCGAGTGCTTCAAGACCCAGGCGCTCAACACCTTCGACGAGATCTTCTTCAAGGACCAGTACAAGTAAGCGCTCAGATTGTGTACACAACCTTAAACAGAAATATCCCTTGCTGTCTTTGGAGAAGAGGAGTTTCCTAGTGATGCTTCTTTCATATTTTCCCTTGAACAGTAAAGGATGGCTTCCTTAAGATTCTTAACGTAGAAAATATAGTTCCTCGACCCAAATTTCATCTTGAGGGAAATTGTTTGTTTAGGCGTGCTTTTATAGGCATATTTTTCTTGCGTTACACACCACCACTCGACGAGGAGGCTAATCAAGAATCCCTTTAATTTCCAGGCTCTCCGACTTCGCCCGCGTGGTGCGACTGCCAGAAACCCAGCAGAGGTCCTTGCTGCAGGAGCCATTCGAGTACTCCGAGGAGCCACGTGGCGATGACGACGAGTGGAATCAGCTGCTGAAATATGGACTCCGAAGGGCCGAACGGTAAGCTGTCACAATTAGCCAAATGACTGCGGCTCGTGCCGGATGCAAATTAATTTGGGCCGCAAAGTTGGCCCGGCTTTTGCATAAAATATGAGATTTTTATGAAAATGTAAATGCTCATTCTCGGACACGTTTCCGTTTCCTTGCAGCTTCATCAAGTCCACGGCTCTGGAGGTCGAGTGGCCCGAGGAACTCACCGAAGCCGGTCGTTATGAGGCACGCTTCATCGGAAACGACATTGATGGCGAACTGGACCTTATTGATGATGGACAGCGGGCTGGACATTTCTGTAAGTCTACAAATTATTATTTATTTTCAGTTGAAGCAAAATTTGAATGTAGATAAATGTCCGAAATAGATAAAAATGCAAATGAGCCAGGAATGGTTTTCATCTTGGAATCATTTCTAATTTATATTTTTAATGCCATACATTTGTTAATGTTTCATTGAACAATGAATCATAATTTACTGTTCTTAATGCAATGATATTTGGAATTTGCATGGATCAATGAACTTACAAAAATAATACTAGACCGATTGAGAATTTCGCTGTCTTCAAGGTTTAAAGCAATACAATATTAAATTTAATATAACCCATTGCAGCCCGTAAGAAGTTGAAGAAGATGATCATTCCCCTTCTGCTGGTGCTGAAGATCTTCAAGCTGAAGCTGCTGCTCTTCCTGCCCTTCATCCTTGGAATCGCTGGCCTCAAGAAGATCCTTGGATTGGCCGCCATTGTCCTGCCCGGTCTGTTCGCCTACTTCAAGCTGTGCCGTCCGCCAGGTGGTGTTGGAGGAGCATTCGGCGGTGGACTGTCGGGCCTGTTTGGCGGCAAGAACACCTTCCCCGAGTACAACCCCCAGGGAGTGGGAGCTGCCACCTACTACCACCACCACGAGCACTTTGAGGGCGGCCATGGAGGCGCTCCAGGACCTTACTACCGCCAGGAGCCGAGCTTTGCCAAGCCCTACACCGACTACTACAGCAAGAGCTACCAGGGCCAGCAGGTCCAGGGTCAGCAGGTTGGTGGCAACTCCGTAAGCTTCGGGGATCCTCAGGAGGCGGCCTACAACGGATACTATGGACGCAATTCCGGCAAGGACATTGTCGCCGAGCAACAGCCCCAGAAGAGCTAACTGCGAGGACTCCAACCACCTCCGCGTTGTTATTTATTCGGCCTTCGGCCTTGTTGCATTCCTATAAGAATATTTATTACGCTAATTGTAAATAAAATAAAGTTTAAAAAATGAACAGCAATTTCGCACTGGGAAAGGAAGGATGCCATAGTTTCCTTGGCCAGAGCTCTGCAGAGGTCTATAGCTGTTTCCAATTAACGGCAAAAATTTCACTACAAAACGATTCTCCAAATTCTGCACTTGCTCTGCTTTTACTCGCGCCGAAGCCGATAAATATAAAATGCAGCTTTTAATTAAGGCAATGAAAAGCCAAGCCGAGAAGCTGAGGAAAAGTGGACTGGCGTGTTTTTTGACTTTGCATGTAGTAGCGAGGGTAGCCATTGAGCTTTTGAAAATCGCAATAAATCATCTGGAGCTCGATGTATTATTGGATTCGTATTATTTGATCTTCTTAAGCATTATACAAATTGTTTCAAGCCCTTAATGTTGCCGTAGTTTTAAATTATTTTTTTATATTGTAGGGATTTTTTATATCTCGATTAAAAGTTAATCAACTTTTTTAAAAGTCTAACGTGAGTATATGATTTATTTATTTCGTTACTTTGTCATCTAGGGTACTGCATAAATATATATTAGCTATATAAGGCTGTGGTTATGTATATAAACAAAATTGTTCAAAATTTATTGAAATATTTGAATAGTTTTCATAACATTTGATCCACTTCACAACGGCTCTAACTTCCTCCCATTGGCTTGGCCAACTCAAAGTCAATGCCAAAGCCAAAGAGGTGATACTGGTAGCTGCAACTGAGTAGCCGAGAAGGCTGTTTCTGGAGATGTCAACACCGTCGGAGGAGTCGACTGGCCTGGACCACATTTTCCAAAAGAAAGCGCAGCAGCCGCTTTGCTGGGCTGCCAGGCGGTTTGCTTCAGATTGAGAAATTGTTATGACTCCAACCGAAGGACACTTAAAAAAATGTGTAAGTCATCACCAAATGAAGACTTCTATAAATAGTGGTTTCTAATTATAATATGTAAGTATGTAAACGCCTAAAAACCTTAACAATTTAAGAACACCGATCTAGCACTCCGATACAGAGAGGTGGAAAAGATTTCGTAACCATGGAAGAAGTTTTTTAAAATTTTTTCCAGTGCACGTACTGCCGCAAGTGGCCTGGGCGGACGCAATTGGCTTTGGTGAAGTTTGATTTGGAAGCTGCGATCGGAGGAGGCAACGGTTTATGGACAGATCAACTAGCGGTTTTTGCGACCACATGAACACACCACTTTCGTGGCCAGGCGTCCCACTTTAGCCACTTTAGCTGACCAGCCGGCTAGCCTACTTCCAGATCGGTGGAAATTCCGTGGAAATTCGAGAGGCTCTGTGGCTGGCCGCCAATTTTCGGTGTGTTCAATAACTTTGGTCTTTGCGGCGAAATTAATTGAATTTCCTCACTAAACGACCAACGGACGCACAACCTGTTGGGCCGTCACGCCCGCGGGACACGGCTGAATCCGTAATAGATGCAATAAATTACACTTGCTCCTAATCTGTTCCGGCTAAAAGAAGGCCCCGGATGCAAATGCAAGTTCGAAATTTCGTTACGAACTTATTTGGTTAAATAATTTCTTAGTTAATAATCTGGGCTCTCTAGATCCCCCTGAGTGACGCCACTGGCTCAAAGTGCTCCGTGGAATGAAGAGCCTTTGACTAATTGGAGCAACTGAAAAGTTTTCAGGTTTGCATGCGTGTTGTCAATGGCACTCGGCTTTTCACTGCTAATTCGCTGCCACTTTTCCGACCCCCTCCCTTTTCGCACAACACTCCTCTGCGACCGATGCTGTGTGGGAAAATTGGCCTCTTTGTTGTTGGGAATTAGGTCTGTTGTTTACTTTCGACTGCCTGTGTTTTTGTTGACGACCCACGCTGGCAAAGACAACAAAGACAGAGAAGAACTTGTCGCCGGGGAAAAACATAAACAAAGTCATACCCAAAAGTGGCAGAATGGGGCGGCCAGTCGGGGGCAAGGCCATAAGAGAGTCCCCAGAAACTGGCCAAACCAGTGGCACTCGGCCAAGGAGCTGGTCTTTTTGGGGACCAGTTCCAGGTGCAAAATCCACATCTCGTGCCTGCAAAAACAAGCGCCGGCGTCGCAGTCAGCGCCGACTGCGGCAGAGACCTGTATTGTGTTTGCGGCGCTTTTGGCCGCTTTTCATATAAAATCAAAAACTCTGGCGGGAAATTCGCATTAGGTTTTCTATCAAGACGACGATGTCAACAGCAAGAGCGTAGCACTTCTAGTAGAGCGAAGACGCGGGCGACTGTGAGAGTGTGATTGTGTGTGATCAGAGCCAAAGGATTAGGCCAGGATATAACAGAAACAAGTGTGCTAGTGTGTGTATCAGTCAGTCCAAGTGTAGCCCAAGAAAAACTAAGCGAAACAACTAAGAACGCTTCAAAAGGCCGAAATCAACGAGACCAACAATGCAAACATTCAAGGTCTGCGCTCTCCTGGCGTTCTGCTTCGTCCTCGTTTCCGCCCGCGGCAGCAAACGGCGCGATGGCACCGTTACGGTAAGGAAATGTCCTGGATGTTTGGAAAAGGGTTGCCGAAGTAGCAAAAGTTGGCGATGGAGCCGGTAATAATTGTCAGTGACAAGGATAACAGCACCATAAAGACACTGACCTCTTTTTTTTCCTGTCCGAATTTATTGCTTTTTCCAAAAGTTCATCGCCAGTGCCGCCATAGAATTGTTCAAGGGTCAAAATATAAGTAGAAAAGTATTGTTTGCCTTTTCAGTGCCTGAGTGACTTTCCGCATTTAAGGTCAGCCTGAGGATAATTCAAGGATTTCTGATAAAGAGATTTATGAAGTCTAGTAGCCAACGTATTTATTTATAAAATAAATCTTTATGCCGAAATAGCCATTATTCTTATAGATCGATTTTAAAATCTATTTATGAACTTTAAAGATATACTGAGCTATGAGCAAAGCATGTGGACATCATAAGGAAGGATGCATATATTTAGGACTTTAATAAATTTAATAATTCATCAAGAAATGCCACCTATCATTCGTTTAAGATATCGGAGAGCGAACGTAGGAACATTGAGGACTTTCTGTTGGCCAAGCTGAAGCAAAATTGCAGGCAGGAAGACGACCGCGCCTGTAAGATGGTCAAGATGTCTATTGTAATGAACCATCTGTACCTGAACACCCGTATTGACCTTGGCGACCGAGTCAAGGTCACAGAAAACGGGTGAGTAACAATTGTTTAAACAATAAACAACTAATTGCGAAAATATAAAAACTAAATCGGAAAATATTGCAAAAGAACAACAATACAATTATTATAACAACTAAAAGTATCTGATTAGATATTGTAAATACCCTACATTAAAAGCACTAAATTACATTAAAGGTACAAAAGTATCGAAGATTACAAAGCAAAACACACAAAATTCTCTGCAGCCGATATTTAAATAAACAACTTCAATGTTAAGGAATCGTAGTTTTTTACCATTTTTAAACGGCAGTGTTTAAATGTTATAAAGGCTTCAAGAACTTTTAATGACTAAGGGAAGAGTGTTACTGGCATTTAAGATTGACAAAAACAACACTTTTAACTATTTCTTAGAATCTTTGCTTTAGATATTTTTATACACATTTCACTACATTTCACTCTAAGAAAACATATTTGAATAAATTATTAAAATAAATGTTCTTCGTAATGGAATACGTTCCCTTGCAGGAATATCTCAATGGTACCAGATGATCCGGAGGTGAACCAGCTGCTTTCGCGTTCTATGGGGTCCGATGAGGAGACCTTCGCCCTTCTGATGGCCAACAAGTTGTGGAAGTTCATCCGGTCGCGCTCCCTGCGATACAAGTTCTCGGAGAACGCGGACTTTGTGATCAACAGTGATCCGGAGGGCAGTCTGAATTTGGGCGTATCCGTGCGCCCCCTGGAGGCGTTGCAGGAGGGGCGAGGCAAGATGAAGAACATGGGGCCACTGCTGATGATGATGGCGGCCAAGACGGGCATGGTGGGAGCCCTTCTGCTCAAAGGACTCTTCCTGCTGGCCGGCAAGGCTTTGATTGTGTCGAAGATCGCCTTGCTGCTGGCGGTGATCATCTCGCTGAAGAAGCTGCTCTCTAGCAAGAAAACCATCGTGGAGGTCCCATCCCACCACGACAGCTACAGCTCCGGCTGGTCGAGGGCCTTTGACGGGTTCGTGGAGGGACTGGTGGACGTGCCCGCCGATATATTGGCCAAGGAAGTGCAGCACCAGCAGGAGCAGGCCCAAAACATGGCTTACAGTGGCCAACAGCCGGGGAAAGTGGCGCAATAAAGCTAGTTTTAACTAACTAACTTGTTATGTATGTCATTAGATCAGGAATGAACTGAATTGGGTTTTCCTCTAACACTTTTCCGCTGGCTTGGGGAAACTCCTCTCACTCTCTTCTCTATCTTCCACTTGATCTCTTGTAAACTTTCTCCACTTTCCCTTAGAATTACTGTGTTTCGCTCTAGCTCTCTCTCTCTCTCTCGCATCTCATTGCAATTCTCCCGCACACTTTCACTTTCCGTTTCCGTTTTCTCAATGATGCTCATTCTATCGTTTGTAATTTATTTAAACTTACACTTACACGTAATTTATTTATTTATTAATATTTATTGCATAAATAAAAGGCGCACGCAAGCGAATATGATTTCTGAACAACTTTGTGTCCAATTCTTTAATCGTTTTTTTTTTTGTATTTTTTGTAGCACTTCGACTGCTAATTACAGAGACATTGAACTAGACTAAATGTGTGCGCCAGGTTTCACTAAGTTAAATACGATTCAATAAATAAGTAACAATACGCCAGCTCGCTAGGCTGCTTTTCCGATGCAACGTGTCCGATATTTGGGTCCTATGGCAGCAGAGCAACCTCCTCCTCCCACGGGTCTTTGGTAGCTGCTTATTGGCTAATCCTCGCCTCAGGAGCGGTAGTACGGCATGTGGGGTTGCACGTAGTTGTAGATCAGGGGTCGCCGGGCGGGAGTGGCTGCAACACGAGTTCCATCGTTAATCAGGCAAGTAATTGGTGCCGGGAGCCATTTGTTAGCCACGGGTCGGGGTATGTGGGTTTGTGGTGTTGGGGAAGCAAGGTGCACAGATGTAATAAATTCCCAGGTGGAGAGGGTCAATGTGTTTCTAAGTTCAGTGTTAAAGGGTGGAACGCATTCCCCTCCTGCTTGGAGTTTATTGCAAAATCCACACCTCTGCTCTAATTGAATTTCTCAGCAGTATCATTCTTCACTTATAAAATATTCTCTTTTTATTTTTGAAGGATAACGCTTGAAATTTGTATCCCATCCCACCTTTAAACTAACTGACATCGAATATCCGCAACAGCTAAAAAGTATGCAACTATTTGTAATGCTAACTGAACTTCAGCACAGTTAGGGCTCAAATAAATGAAAATAGATGAGTGGAACAGATATTTCTACCATTCTCAAAAAGCATTTCCTCGCGTTCGTCTCAAACTCAATTTTAAATCCTGATTAAATCCCAAAATGAATTGCCTTACAAATAAATCGCAAAGCAAGCCCACATCAATAGGAAGTTACTTTGACTATTCGTTTGCAATCTAATAAAAGAAGCTACCTGAAAGTATGCAACGCAAATTACAAGCTGCACAAAAATCCATTGACAGCGAATATTTGTGCTCCGTGTGTGTTATTCCCCCGAGAACCCACACCTCGTGTGTGCGTGCCGGGTAACAAATGAAAGTAATAAGTACACTATTCACTCTTCGTCGTCATTGTCGTCCTCAATGGCGCCCTCGGCTGCAGCCGCTGCCACCGCCACCGCATTCAGGGAATTTACCTGGGCCATGGAGAGGCGAAAAAATGGGGAGGATATGGGATGTCTGGGCGCCCCAACCCGTCCCCCTCTATCTGGAATATCAAGAGGCTGGATCAACTTACACTTACTCTTCGCCATCCAGGAGTCCTCACGTTTGATCTTGTGTCCCAGTCCTCCCAGACCGCCCAAAGCGGCCAGCACCTGTGTGTTGTTGCTGCCGTCGCTGGACACCTGGGCGGAGTGCAGGTGGCTCTCGGCGCTCAGACTCTCCAGTCCCGGATGTCCGGGATGTCCTGGCAGCTGGCCGCCGCCGGCCATCGCCAGGTGATGCAGCGAGGACGGATACATTTCCGGCGATATTTCCGCGCCATGCAGCGGGTAGTCCATGCCGTACGGCATCATGTACGGCGTCTGCTCCGGGAACTGGTACATCATCCTTTAAACAAATATCAAGGCGATTTTATTTGCGTTTCGATTTCTACATAAGGCAGCGTAATAACTGCCATAAATTAAATGGTGCTTTTAGAAGTTATACGTGTTTCAGAAAATGGCCACGCCTACTCTTGCGCCCAAAAATGTAACGCCCACACTCTTGCCAATTTCTCCCAACATTTACTTGTCTTGTTTTGAATTCTTTTGATATCCTTATCCTTTACTCTGAATTACGTTTTGCTTAGCACAAATGTGTCTTTCTTTCGAAAGCTTAAAGCTAAACTTTCATCTACTCACTTTTCGCTGGCGTTGTCCATGAGCTTCTTGATCAACACTATTGCGGCTACCACGAAGGCAATTTTGGACAGGATCAGAGCCTTGAGAGTCAACAGCCCCACCGCCTTAGCCGCCACCATCGTCCACCCGAATGTTGTGGCCGCCAGGTACATGGGTATGAACATCTGGAACTGCTTCTTGTCCTGGTGCTGGTGCCGCCTCCGTCCGCCCAGAAGTCCGCCTCCGCCGCCGTTGTCACCACCTCCGCCGCCCAGCAGGCCTCCTCCCCCGCCACCGTTTCCTCCCAGGCCACCTCCACCGCCCAGTAGTCCTCCTCCATTGCCCTGCAGGCGGCCTGTAGTGGGAATTTTGGAAAACAAGACACGTTTTAGGCTTTATGGCTTTAATGGCACTCGTACGTATACGTAATAGTGCGACACAGGATTTGATTGGCCCGCCCCTTCCTTGTCAAGAGATGCGGCATGATTGATGCGCTGCTGCCATGTATATCGAATGTCAGATTAAATAGGGGTAAGTAATGGCAGTTTGGGCTGCCCGGGCAAAGCCATTGATATGCATTGGGTGAGGAAGTAGCTTTTCAAGTTCCCAGAAAATGTACACTCGCAACACAGTGGGTATATGAGATTTTCCAAAGTGGTTCTGAGTACCAAAGTGTTATAATACCATCAAGTCCGTGTAGATGATAGTGCCAAGTAATATGATCAGAACCAATATTTACGGTTTCATAAATATAGATTTAAATTGTATATATTATTTATACATTTATAATTTCGCAGTGTAAGCATCTGCCAAGGACTTTTTAGAGCCATTGATAGGCTGGTAACGCTAAAATGCCAGTCGCATGCCAAGCAGGAGCAGCTGGCTAAGCCTCTCCGCCGGGCTCGAATGGCATCGCCTGGACGACAGGCACATGTCATTCGCTGATTGGAACCCCTTCTCTGGTGATTACCTGTGCTGCTGGAGGCCTTTTTCAGCAGTGCCACCTCGATATAATCGCTGTCGTCCTCGGCTCGCTGAACACTGAAGACCATGGGGCCCACGGGCACCCTGATGGCGTTTCCCGTGACAAAGTCCATAAAGCTGGAGAGACCACGCCCAGTGCCCCACTTGTGCTTCCGAGAAGCATCTAGTTCGGGCAACTTGACCAGGTCGAAAAGCCCCAGCTTGAGGGTTTCACCACGACGGTAGGAGGCCATGAGACCATTGGCCACCCCGTACAGGCAACTCGCGTTGTTTGCGCACTTCCAGCTTAGCTTGTCCAGCAGGTCCGTGTTCTCCACACTGACCGCAGGATTCGCCGCAGGCTTGGCCTCGGGATCCACTCCCAGCGAATTCGCACCACTGCGCTTGTGAATCGCCGCCAGGCTCATGTTCAGACCCAAAACCAGCAGAAGGAAGGTGGCAATTAGATGGCTGGTCATTTTTGGGCTTTTTCAGGTTTTCTTTTTCGGTAGAACACTTAACACAACACACGACACTGGAAAAAGGACGAGAGCACGGCGTATCCTTCACATGGATGCGATCGGTCGCGATTCGATGGCAGCTGATGCAGCGCCTTGTGGAGACTAATTACCAGCCGTTGCATGCAACTCAGTTTTATTGGAGCAGCTGCGGCAACGGCACAGTGGCAGCAACATTAGCAGCAGCATCCAACCAAGCTGCGTGCAGCACCACTGCCTGCGCCACACCAACACTGCACCACCCCCGCCTCCTTGGCATCCACATCCACTAACAAAACACCACCACCACCGCCGCATCGCACGTTTCTGCTACAGTTTTGATTTCAAGTCAACCAGCTGAGTGACGGCCATCGCTCAGCGGGCAAGCTCCAGTATTTCAGTATCGCAACACCAGAGCTGTTGGGCATCAATGGCGCACAGTGGTCTCAGCCACACATTTCACTTGGACATTTTCAAGCCCAAAGCAGAATCTTTTTATATGTGAAGTCGGACAACTCAACCAAAATCACTCGCATAAAAAAGCTAGTTAGATTTAAACTAAATATAATTAAATACTACAATTTGTACTAACATTATAGGGATTAGAGAGGGAACAATTTGGGCAATTTAGCTAAGAATCTCCAAAACTTACTTTTAAAATGCAATAGCAACGTGATTTATAAAATCGAATTAATAGATTAATACACACGGCCACGCAGTCCAAAAACAACATTTTACTGTCAATTCCATTTTACAACAATTTGTTGAACGAAAATGCTTCTGGTTGCTCAGCAAAACTCATCCCAGTGTAAATTCAAACGCAGTGGTCCACCGTTGGCTGTGTGTTTGTGAACGCCGCTTTCGAGCTGCACTCCCAAAAGGTTCAAAGGGTGATCTAATTAGCTGCAATTTCATTAACCACATGACATTACGCCGGATCCCTGACCTTCGTACAGGTGGGCGACTCCGGCTCACATGGCTCTCGGCCAGGAGCGGCAATCGTGGCCATGACAGTGGCAGAAAGCCACTAACTTCTGCGGCGTCCGCGGCATGTGGCCGCCGTACTAATGCGGCTAATTTACTGCTCATTAATTTGCCCGCAATTTGCTGAAAACAATTTTCGCAGGCAAAAGTAAAAGCAAAGTGCAGCTCGAGTCGAGTATGAGTACAATTAAACAGCAAGTCGTCGGGCGGTGGGGGGTGGTTGGTTGGAAAAGTGGGAGGCTGGTGCTGGGGCCTGGGCTGCAGCTTGAGATGTGGCCACGCCTCGCCGCCTGTACACAATAAATAAATAAATAATAAAAGAAAAGTGAAACGAACTATTAGCTCTCGTTTTTCATAAATCGCCGGCTCAGTTACATTCTGCTGAGCAGGCGAAATCCGGGGGAATGCGGGGGAAAAGCAGTCAATAAGCACTTTTCGTCGGTGCATGATGAGCGGACTAATAAATATTCACTTTTTCAGCCAGCCAGGTGAGCACGCAGGTGGGCGCGGTAATTGTGGCCAATTTCGAGGCAGTGGCAATCAGACCTCGACCGTTCTTTGGCAGTGGCACCGTTTTATCGGCGATCGCGGCTCTATCTCCTATCTGAATCTATCTGGACGGAGATCCAATGTGAGTGTAATGACTGTAATCTGGATGTCAGCGCCATTCGCAACTTGACACCACTGTCCGTCGTCGATGCCTCAAAAGCGCAAGTAATGCGAGGCGGTTCGCCAAGAAAGCAACCGCAGCAGCTCCAACATGGCCCAAACTCGCAACAATAGATGGCCAAGGCCAACAGCCCAGATGGACATCGAAAGAAAGCGGTGACGCAGTCCGAAAGCGGTAATCCGATCCGATCCGACCCGGCCCAGCCCGGCCCGAGCCCACTCTTCTGGCCAGTGGCCACCTAGTTGCTCCAGTTTGCGGGTGCCTCCGAAGTTTAATGATCCTTGACTGCAACCGGATCCGTTGGGTGGAGTCCGCTCCGCAGGCCAGCGGCTTCTTCGCCCAAATTGGCTCTGATTTCAATGTTTCCAATGCACTTAGCTGAAACTAAGAGTGGACATTGCCTATTTCATTATATTTACCTGCCGAAGGCGTTTCACTTTCATCCAGTCACACATTTTAATCGCGTTTTAACAGTGCCAAATCCCACAGGCCAACGCTCTGCTTTCAGTTCGAAATCAAATCGAGAACTTGGGCAAGAGCAAATCTAAAGTTTTTTAGCCAAAAAAAATCTTATTCGCTGAGCAGCCCCAATTGTTTGGACCCTTGTCTGCATCCAAAAAGTTTTTCTGCTGCCAAAATAAGTATCTATGTTCAGCTGTTCCTCGAAGTATGTAATCAAAAACATACTGGGAAAAGACACTACTCTTTCCAGATAGCTCTCTTATTTTGCTGTTTATTTCTTATGAAAACATTTGGCCTTTTGAACCTTATTTCCACAATAAACTTCGATAGAACTTAAGTGCTTTTGTCATATTGCTTTCACCAAAACAGCAATTGTACAGAACAAAATCTGCTGTCCTTTTTTGAATGGTCGTTTCCTTTTTTGAGAGATTATGCCTTAAAAATGTTCATCCAAGTACGCTAAAGGAAAATACACTTACTTATTTCATTACTAACTAATAAATTACTAACTAACTAATACAATTAATAGTCAAAGCAGGTGTGCTTAAATATGCGGCAAGAAGTGACTAGTTTTAAAGTATTCACCCATGTGTTTTTATTATAATATTTGTTTTTAATAAGCTATACAATATAAGCGTGCAGTACTTTATTGAATGATTTTGGACTATTCCACATTTCATATATACATATGACCCTAACAAAACGACATATCTCATTTTCCCTGTGCAAAAAATGCACTCTTTCAATACAACTTAAGTTGAAGCTTACTGTAGCAATTTTATTGTCCGTGAAGCGAAGCAAACGAATTGCCTGAACCTTGACGCCATTGAGAGTTTTAAAATTAGACTGAAAGTTTCGAGGACCCTCGAGTGCAACTTCAGATCTCGTTAGAACGAAAAATATATGTGTAGCAAAATTGGTTGAACATCACACGGCCTTCGCTATTATGCAGCTTTTATTTCTATGCAAGTGCTCTTCTCAGAATTGCAGTCTTCAAAGGACCTTTTCATGCCGAAGGACAAGCGAGATTTACAATTAAAATACGCTTAAAGCTGCTGAATCGCCTGTTAAAGGCATGGCTGTCTGCGAATCGTTCACCTCGTTGATACTACATAATCATCCCGAAATCCGACGAAGTTGTTTTGGCAATCCGCTTGTCTGCCGACTGGAGGCTCTTTTCGCACCATGACCACCGGATTTGCCAGGGCTGACAGCCAAATTGACTCACGAGTCACGAGTCATGCGAGAAATGCAAGTGGCCTGAAAACAAGCGCAATTAGAGCCATTCCTATTAGTTTGTATTTTCGTATTTGCTGGCCAATAACGATAATAATAATAATATTGTTTATTTTGAGCCAATTACGTGGCCATACATCCCCACTTCGAGACTGTGGTTGTTCGGCTGGCCACGTTGATGTTGGTTTTCTGCGGCTTTGCTGCTGCTTTATTTTCACCGGCACGAATTTCGCCTGCATTTTAATCGCACGGCACCTTGCTTATTTTCTTCGGCTGTTTTTCTACCATTTCTAATCGATTGCCTGACTGGGATCAGCGATACGTTTAATTTATTTTAATCTAATTGTTTTATAATTAAAACATACTTCTGTTTGATTTCACCTGTGCGTGTCGCAAGCAACAAACTTGCGGCTTGGCTTTTTCCGACTCGACTTGTTGTTTCAGTTGCCGTGGCTACTGGGCGTCTTAATTAGTTGCCACTGATTTGCAGCCCCGCCCACATTTTCAGCCCAAATGCCGCAGGATGTTGACGCGCAATTCGTGGTGATTGCGATGCATTCGGAAAATGTGATGCTCTTATATGTGACGTATACTTTGCGGCTGGCAAAAGATTACACGGCTTGTGGCAGAGTTTTAGGATTGAGGCAAAACAGTGGAGCCTCGATTTGTTATTCAGAGAAATTGTGAAAATAAACAATTAAAAGGAAAGTGGACTACCGTGCAATACCAACAAAAGAAAAATACTAAAAACGTTTGTTTTGTGTTAAATTAAATATCTAATACTAAGCTTTTAAGCCAATATTTATAAAAATAATAATTTTAACAACAGCCTGTAATTATATATCGAAATAGGAATTTAATATGTACACTATTGGGCAATTTGTTCGGCTTATTTAAGCAATAATTGTAATTTTAGGATGGTTTAATTGTCGAGTGCACTTTGACCAATGAAAATGTATTCTAAAATAAATAAACACCCAATTTAGGCCCACAAAGCCTTTTTAATTTAATAGACAATTGGGATCCATAGTATTTTCCCATTCTATTGCTATTGCAATTGGTTGTACAGGATCCTAGAAACCCTAATCCAACCATTGGACATATAGACTCACACCTGCCTACTCCCCCGACAGTTTGGAGCCACAACTGCCATGTCATTTAATCAACTCGATTCCAAATACCGCAATGCGCATTGCACATTGCACATTGAATTGTGGTCTCAATTGAATGTGCGGCAAATGAGATTCTTTTAATGTCGATGGCGATCATTATGATGCTGCACAACAATCAATTATAACAAGTTGCCACAAAGACTCGTATTCAGATACAGATACAGATGCAGATACAGCATCACATTGAAGTTGGGGCAAACAACGGCCACAAAGGCCCCTCTCGAATGAATGTGAACCGAATCGAACCTTGGTTGCTTTCCTCGGCTCAAAATCGGAGATGGAGATGGAGCTGATGATCTGCTGCCAGGGGGAGATACTTTCTTTTTATTGCCGACACCGACACAAGGCGAACGTAACGAGTTCAGATCAATTTTTGGTTGACTGGCTGCCAGTTCGGCTCAATAACGTACGACTTGTTGTGTTGCCGCTGCGCTGCGGTGATGTTTTTAATTTTTAGCACCGCTTGGGTTTCCAAATTTCCAGAAAATGTGTAAGTGTGGTCTGAACCGTGTGCGTGTGTTTGTGTTGACCAACAATATGATAAATATAAAAATTAATACATTGAGAGTGAAAGTTATTGCTTTTGGAGCGCAGTCGATCATCGTGATGATGGGCACGATGATGGCCGCAATAATCATCACCGCCAGTTGGGAGAGAAATGGCGATAATGAAGATCGAAGCGGGATTTTGATGCTGCCAAGGTGATTTCTTTCGCCCGCCCCTTGGACCCGACCCAGTCACGTTAACTTGATTAATAAGTTTGGGGTGTTACAAAATACGTCAAAAACTGGCAAACGGCTTATGAAATCCCCAGAAGACGTTTTTCCGATACTCTGCCTAATTGAATTACGACACTACGTTGCACGCTACCAGCCAACCAATTTTTAAGCCGGAATGCGCTAATTAAGACTGTAAGAATCTTATATAATAGAGCAAGAAAATGTTTAAGGAACTAACACAGTCAGAAGCTTAGAAAGCTAAGCTCTTTTCAGGTGGATTTAAATCTTCATTCGAAAAACTCGTAGCAAATACGTCGGAATTAATAATGATACAAAAAAATAAATGTTGAAAACGAAAGCAAACCTTTTAGAAATGAGTCTTTTACATAACGCCCTCTTAAATTCAAATTTGGTAACCGTAAGAACAATGACATTTCATTGTTCTGGTTGAATAATTTTGATTCCAACCCAAAAAAGGACTTAAAAGGACTTTAATTTACGCGATAACAACTTTTTGGACAGTGCTTAAGCCTCCTTATCATCAGAAAAAGCTAACTTTAAAACAACATTGCTTCTAGTCAGAATTACTTTCGATTACTGAGACCCCGTGCTCCGCACCCTTACCCCTTTTCATGGTCTGGCGACCCATTTTTATGGACTTTGCATGCACTGGCCAAGGCAAATTGCCACTAAACGTCTACATCGCTCATCTTTCGGGCGGGGTAACTTTCGCTTTTTTGGCTGACACGCTTGCTAGTTGGTTAATGGAGTTGTTTGGGCCGCGAGAATCGTGTGAAGTGGAGTAGGAACCAGGTGTGCGCTAGGAACAAACCCGCAGCACTTTAACCACTTCTAATCTGTATAATTTGGCCGGAGCCGTCGAGTTGAGTGTACCAGAGGCCAAGTTGTTGGTGGAACGGGCGGCAGCCAAGCGCATCCCACGGCTGTCCGACCAACTGACCGTTGAAAATTGGAAAAATTGCAACGGCCAGTGAAGAAGAAAATTGCACGGCCGCGGCAAAAAGCAGAGAAACGCGAACTGAAGGCACATTTCTTTCTTTCCAGAAGCAGCATTGTTTTAATTTACAATTGTGACAATTCGGCCGGGGATGCTTGACTGACTGCGCCTCCTCCGTTTTCCCCCCTGGGAAAGTGCGCCGTGGAAATGCGAGCTATAAAAAATGACCAGGCAATTGTCAAGGCTTTTAGTTGAACTTCAAGCGTTTTGGCAACATGTTCCGCACTTTTCCGCTGCTCTGTTTGCTGTTCCTTACGGCTGTCCGTTCGGAAAACTGTGACCAGGATGCGGGTGCCACGTTATATTGCCGCGGTGAACGTGCTCTGCGAAATGTCCTGCGGAATTTAAATCGTAGTGATCATCCCCTTGTGGTGGTTAGAGGATTGGAGATAGTTCCGCTGCAGAACAATTCAATTGCTGATAAGGAGCCGGATCAGGAGCAGGGACTTCTGGACACCCTATCCTTCTATCTGCGCACCCATGAGATCAATGTTAAGCTGGCAGATCTCCTGGAGGACGAGGCCCAAGTTTCAGGTGAGCGAGTTTATCAGGTGATATCGAAAAAAGTGAAATAAAATAATATGGTAAAATTGTTTGCTCTATCAAAACATTTTTACAAATGTTTCTAGTTGGCTTACTAAATTCCCTTATTATTTTTGTAATGTGATATGCATCAAATGACGGTCACTTTGTGGAAAAAGAACAGTAATTAGGATGGTTTTAAATTGTATTGCAATAGGATATTAATTGTTTGTATAATATTTTTGAACCATAAGCAGTTATTAAAGACTTATTGAATTCAAGTATCATTCTCATTGGAGAATGATTCTCATTCATATCAAAACCGTATTTGCCATCGATCCCAAATATTTGCATGACATCCAATGCTGCAAAAAAAATCCTAAACTAACGAAATCTGCTGAAAGTGCACTGTACACACAGAGTCATTAATATATTTTTGATTGTTTCAGAAGCCCGCAAAAAGGACAAAGGCCAGGGAATGCTGTTGGCAATGGCCCTGATGTTTGGCAAGATGATGGCCGTGATGGGCTTGGGCGGCATCGCGGCATTGGCCATGAAGGCACTGGGCGTGTCCTTGGTGGCTCTGATGATGGCCGGGATGCTGGGTCTGAAGACAGCCGCCCAGCATGGCGGAGAGTCCAGTCACAGCATATCGTATGTAACCGGTGAGGGACATCATCACAAACGGAGGCGCCGCTCGTCCGGCCAACAACCCTTGGCTTACAGAGGCTGGGACTGAGGCACTGAGGGGCCCACGATGTTATCGTGCATTTTGTTAGTTCTCATGTAGCACTTAAATAATTTAATAATTTATCCATCATGCAACAGATCCAAGTTGTTTTTATACCCACTGCAATCGAATCGAGTGCAGCGCCACTCGAGACGTTGCTGCCGCATCGGACAGTCGAGTTGCTGCTGCTGCTGCCTTCAATGCTGCTCTTTGGTTTATGAAATCGGTGAAAGTTTATTTGAGACGCGCTCGCATTGTGTAGCCATCAGCATCCGCAGCGGCAGAAGGCAACCTACACATGGCCATAACGATTGTATTTGTGGCTATACCCTGACATTGAGGTATACGAAATACGATGATGCTAAAAATTTTAGGGCGTCGCTTGGATCATGTTAGTATTCCGAAATTGGTATCAAAATGATAGAGAAATTAAAAAAAAATTATGTTAGGCATCATTTACGGCAGTTTGCGGCTTATTTATTTAAACATTTGCAAACAATTTCTTAAAAAAAGCTCTAATAACCATGTATACATATATTAACTGGACTACGATTGAATTAATTCATCCGTATCCGTTACTTATATTAATATGTAAAATTTATATTTTATATTTCATCAAATTAAGAGAGTATCCCTAGTTCGAATTCCTCTAAGCTAAATATCGGATTTCCTCTTTCTTGTTTACGGTGTCGTCATTTGTCAGCCCGCTTTCGTGCAGTGTTATCGATGAAGCTGCCAGATACCGGATATCGGAGTTCGGATACTCTTCATCGGTTCTCTGCTGATCTGCGCTTCAGATAGCCGCCGAACTCTTGGTTTCCATGGAATCTGGTACACGACGACCACTGGCTCACTGGAGTCGGCCCGCGCAGAGATTGAATTTGCATAATGCGTGGCCAACTTTCACTGGATTTTGGCAGCGCCAACGGTTCTTTCCGACCACCAAAAGAGCCGTTGGCCAGAGTAGCAACAAATTACAGTATGACAGACCCATAGCAGACCCCGAAATAGGGGGAAAAACAAGATGTGCGTTCTGTTACACAATACCATTAAAGCCGCAGCACTTGAACGACCAAAACCCGTTAACCGGCCGGCAGGGATACGGGGGATACGGCCACCACTACCATTGGCGGCTGGCCGAGAGCAACTTGCTCTACCTTTACCCCCTTTCCACGGTCTTTCGTGTCCGAACCTTGTACCGCCGCCTAATTGCTCCGTCTACTGGTGCTACTTCTTTGTTGGATCGCGCTTCTGCTAACTTTCCCTTTTCAACGGCATTTTACGAGCGCGTCTGCCGGCGTAATTAAATTATAAAATAAGTTCATAAAGCCAAATTTGTTGTTTTACAATCCATACATATATATGATCTACTGCTTTATATAAGAGCTCAGTTGCTCCGGAATTGATTTTCTAAACGGCGCGCTTTGATTTTTACCCGTTTACCACCGGTTGACAATAAAGGCAGCGGGCTTTATGGGTTTATGAGCACGACGATGATGATGATGACGATTGTGATCAGATGAGATGGCTGCCAAGACGTGTGTGAATGCTGGAGCTCCAGTGCATAAATGAAAGTTCATAAAGAAATTAGCTGATTAATCGTCGTTCGATGAGCTTGGAACTCGGAGCTTGGAAAATGACCAGGCCGAGCCCAACGACGCTGGATGGGATGGGATGGGATGAGATGAGATGACTGACTGAAAGTGTCACGCAGCCCACATTTCAGTGGCTGCCTCAAAAATTTCACTTTTCAATGATGCTGCTTCGCCCGTTGCCGTTGTCCGTTCAGATGTAAATTAATATTTAACCCAAATACCGCGAATTCTTTATTTGAAATGCTGGCCGTATCGGTTACTGCTGCCGCTCAGCGGAGTCTGCTGTATACATAATCCCCTTTCCGGCATTATTATGCAAATTTCGCATTAATTCAAATGGCCGTAAAAGGGAAAATGTGTTCTATTAACTTGACATTTTTATGGCTTTGTGAAATCTCCCGTCTTCTGGGCGCTGCTTCATTTCAGGGTGTGTGCTTCTTGGATTTTGTGGCCAACTTTACTTTTACTTATTAAAATATGCATGCAATTAATGTTCACTATCTGGGATTTAGTTAAGAGAAGGTTCCCTCAAAGCGTTCCGGCCAGTGAAACATAAATTACATCATCGATTTTCACTTTCCTTGATTCCTTGGCATCATTTCGCCATTTGAATGCAAATATTTGCCGTAGCTCCACACATATATATATCTTTATATATATATATTTATCTGTTGCCATGGCTGCTGTGCTGTGTGCAAATGGCTCACTTCTGACCACGACTTTCACCGAAACATTTTTGTTATTTATTCATTAAATTTTTGCCCCTGATGTTGCCCTGCGATGCTTCTGTTGTTGTCCATTCTGGTTTTTGTAGCCGTTCAATAAAACCTGTACCTCACATACCTACATGGCGCACACGAAATTCTTTTTGCATGACCACGGCTGAAAGACGAAAAAAAGTCAAAATTAAATGTAAAGTCAACAAGAGTTTTTAGCTCGCCAGAGCAAACACACCCACAAAGTGGCAATTGATTGGCAAAATACGATTCGGGCGAAAAAAAAATGTCAGCACACAATATGAAATTGTGCTACCAATTGGTCGAAACTTTTCTGTTTTCTACCGATTCGGAACGGTCCATTAGCTGATCCGTTAAGATATCGTTAAGATATATAGAACCGACAGAATTCCGAAATGCACGCCCTCGACGCTTTCGTCGCTTATGCTAATTGGCCAGAAATAAAAGAAAAAAACTTTCACGGCTAAGCCATTTGGCTTTAATTTAATTCAAACGGCTAGAAAAAGGGCCTTCGCTGATAAATAATACAGTAAAATGGCCTCTGTGTGGGACACAACGGTCATCATCGTCGTCTTGGCCCGATCCACTAATGAGTCTTGGGCCCAAATTGATGTCAAGCAAAATGAAAGTGAGAATACGATGATATCTCCGCGGGCCCAAAATAATCACCGATTCAGACGAACGCTCGCGTCTTCGATCTGCTGATTGAAGCCCACTCAGCCATTGGCCTAATAAGTAGTGTAATTATTGAGATTTTCTTCGCGGTGGTGTTTGACTTGACCATCTTTTCGGAGGCTTGTGACCAACTTTCTTAAGACATTAACTTTTTGTAGGCAAGTGCATAATTTAAACGAGTGAAAACGCAAGTTGCGCCGGAAACAGATTTGGCATCAAAGATGGATGGTCTAAGTTATAAGGACATTATTATAGGGAAACTTTAATAACTTTAATCTAAGTCTTTTTATTTTAATTTAATTAGTAATCTAATCTTGTCAATGTTTTGAAAGTTATTAATTTAATTTAAGACAAAAATTAATTGATACCTTTTCATCTACAACAACTAGGACTTTAAGTAAGGACACTTTTTATATTTTACTTTAAGCAAAAGAAATTAATTTAATAAATAAGCTATGAATTTGTTACTTTCGATTTTTAAGAAATTCCCTAAATAGTTGCTGAAGTTGTTTTAATCAAACAAAAAGCACTTGACCTCACATCCTAGTTACGTAAGCTCGTTAGGCTTTGCTTTGTGTCCTGGACAACTACATAGATAAACGTAAATATTTGTCAAAGGCAACCGGAAGATAACTTACAGAAAGCACCCCTTTGTGCTCTTTAAGAAGATAAATACCCTGACGACTTAGGGGACGAAGGATTTATAAATTGCCTGCTATGCGGGACAAAGGGATAGCCGAAAGTTAAAAACAAAGTGGCGGAAAATCGAAAACTTTGTACTTTTATGGCACAAATTGTGGACCTCCATTGGGTCAGTTTCTGATGTAACATAATGCACAAGTTGTGCGTTGTTTTTCTTTTCAGAGCGACTCAAGACACTTGCGATTTGTTTACCCAGCTCGGGGACAGCCATAAACAATAACAGCAACACCTTAAACACAACAGCAACATCGAGCAGCAGCAGCCACATGAACAACTACTTGCCAGTTCCAACTACGAGCGAAATTCATTCATAAAAGCACACACACTGGACACTTGGACGGCTGCTTTTCGCATGAATGGCCAAGCCTGTTGGCCATGCTCTTGGCCATTGGCTGTTGGTCATTTGGTAGTTGGTATATGGTAGTTTGGGAGTTGGAAGTTGGCACATGCCAGTCGCCAGAGAAATGGAGGCGTTCACGCTCGGCGCGTGAACCGACATAAGTTCGACCGTTAAGACGGATGTGCAGCGGCATTCAAATTTGCATGGCTTTGCAGCTCCGAACCCATTTGCATCCGAATGTGTGCCGATTTATGGCGGTCGAAGAAAACGCAAAGCGGAATTCCAGCTTAAAGATCGCATCACTTGTTTTGATTTTCTCCTCTGGGGAGGCTGCACCCATTTCGACGTTGATGTTGCGTTACGAAATGCCTCGCACTTTTACCACTGCACGCCTATTTCGATTGACGTCACACGGCCAACTGAAAGCCGATTTAATTGTGGTAGCAAATTACACATACGCCCCATCGCCCATCGACAATTTGGCGCCCATTATGCGGATGATTCAGGGGTTTCGTAAGGTGCACCGCACCAGATCCGCATGATAGTGTCGGATGTCGTCAGTCACAGACATTCACCTTGAAACGGGAGCTCGGATCTTTCCAAGAAAGCTACCATCCATCCAAGCACACTGAGGAAAAACGTCATGATTGTATTTCGCCGAATTCAATCTATTACTATATGGAATTTTTGTTTTATTTAATTATTATGTAAAATAAAGTATGTAATGGTTGAAGAGATAATTTCCGACCCTATAAAGTGTATACAATCCTGACCAGGGTCTTTGATTGCAAATTCTAGCGACGCAGATGCAGAACAAGTTTGTGTCGGATTCCTACACCCGTTCTAACAACCGCAAACTGGCCACACGCGTCACCCCTGCAGTTTTGAAAAATGTTTTTTGATTAAATTGTATTATTTGTTTTGCCAATTGCTATAGATAACTCGGCTAATGATCCTGATCCAAAATATTTTACTTTAAAGGGTTGGAAATTTTTACTGTATGATGTCAATTTAATTTGATATTAAAATCTTATAAGAACTTACTGCAATTCAATCAACATACTTTTCACAACTAGATAATCACAAATCAAGTAAATTTCACTTAATTACCGTAACTTAGTGATGATTTCGCCCAGTGTAGCAGTCCATCATCTGTGGGTATCTGGCGTCTTGTGCGCATCCGTTTTTGTTTGCTTTTCGTGTAATTTCTCTTTCATTTCACTTGAGCAATTGAAGCGCGCTGTTATTTGCACTTTTGCTAAGCTCAAATTGTTGACTAATGTGTCACAATTGCCGAGTCAGGCCGTTTCTTATGATTATGCCCGCAGAGGTGTTTTCACCTGTGCACTCGAACTGCCCGAAGGAAAAGTCCCGAGTAGGACGTGCCTATCTGGCCGTAGATTCCGCCTCCCAGCTATCCTGTTTTCAGTCGCTGTCCTAGTTACATAACTGTCATTATATATCACACTTTATGTTGCGCAATAAAAACAGAGCCACAATAAAGTCACGAAAATTAAAAGTAATTTCAAGGCGCGCACATGCGGTAAACATAACTATTTTCGGTGATTCCGGGTGGACGGGGGTCTTAAACGGAGATGACATACAGACCAGGGGCCAGAAATAACAGTAGTATGAAAATATCATACACACAACTTTCATTTCTTGCGGCAAAGTGCCCGAAAAACAAAAGCGTTCAAAAAATTAACAAAATCCAGAAGAATATATGACACACATATGGGGGTCTGTGCCGCGAGGGGGGCATCCACGGGTTAAGAGTCGGGGTGTGTGGAGGGTTAAGCTGCGCAGCACCTGTTTATCACCTCATGTGTTGTAATCTGTGAGGCTCCAGAAGAAACTACATCTCTTTGTCTGCGTGCGTTTGTTCGAGGAGATGGGCAGAAGACTCTGCGGGAAGATGCGTCTTCAGGGGTATCTCCGCTCGATTGTATGTATGTGCGTGCATGAGTGTGAGTGTGTGGGGGAGAGAAGACGGACAACCTTGGCTTTGGCTCTCCCATGAAAACTTTCTCGTGCTCTCACATTCAACAGCCCTGCTGCCTGCTGCCTGCGCTGACGTCGACCGAAGACAGAAGACTCGTCTTCGCATGCGCAGCGACTTTCTTTAATGCGGAAGCAGACAAAGCTCTGCCTGCGCTTGCCTAATGCGGCTTCTAAGCTCGGAGGCTGCTGAGAAAGAGAGGCAGCGCTGCGGTCAGAAAGAGAGGGCAGCTGCCGTCTTCGCAGAGTCACAGTGCCAGAAAGAGCACGCAGACACGTGTGGAAGAGGGCTCGGGCTCTTCGGCGACGGAGACCCTAGCTGTATGTGTGGGCCCCGGCGCTTTTTACATAATTTTACGTTATGCCGCTGCCGAGGCGACCGCTACGTTGGAAACTCTTTAAAAACAGCCTGACAGCAGCGAAAAGTTATCAAACCGCAGCTTGTTCCATTCGAATGAACACACCAGTGATTTCGGTGGTGCCCAAGGAATTCAGTCGCAGAAATCACCAATCCACCAACCCAACCGCCAGCATGAAGTTCTTCGTTGCCACCGCCTGCATCCTGCTCCTGGCAGCAGGCATCTCCGCCGATCCCGTCAAGGCCGCCGAGGAGCAGCCCGGCGCATTTGCCCAGTGCCTCGAGTCCGACTCTATCTCGTGCCTGCAGCTCACGGTACGGATTATCTAGGCCCTAAGGATTACATACCCCTATTACAAAACGAAAGATCAAAGCACAATCAAGAACAATTGCAAAGATGCTTATCAGTGAAAGTGAAACCAAAAAATCCATTGATCTCCGATTAAGTGACAATCCCATGTGATCTAAAGGATACTACTGAAGTGAAAGTGAAAAACAGTTTCTTTACAGCTTCCTGTCGAGCTGCAATTATTTCGTAATAATCAATATTTAAAAGAGTGTGTAGTTTGCCAGATACAATTGACACCTGACAGGAAGATGTGAAAAACAACAATAGCACTTAAACGTGTCTTTTAGACTTGCAAGTTGCTCTAAGCACATTTAATTTATATTTCCGAGCTAATAATATATCATCAAATTCCTATCCTAAAATCTTGAAAAGAAGTGATTATATAAACAACAATTATTCTATTACTTGCAAACTAAGAAATTCTTTCAAATTTCACTGATAACTTAATTCTTACTTAGCCACTTATTTACATACAAAGGATGCCATATTATCATAAAAATCAATCAAACATATCCTCAATGACCAATAGCTTTGACTTTAGATCACAGTTCGCTCTAATTCGAAACCCCACTTCCTCCTCCACAGCTCTTCCGCAAGGCCAAGTCCGTGTTCGATAACCCTCAGATCGAGCTTTTCGGTGGTGTTTCTCTGGTGAAGTCCAACGAAGGTCGTCAGGGCAAGTCCCTGGACAACTCTCTGGCTGTTGAGGCCGCTCCCACCGTGGAGGCCCGCACCGCCGAGATGGGCAACTACTTCATGGACAACGCCAAGAGCTTCTTTGCCGAACGCTCCCTGAACTTCAACTTCGCCAACGCCGCTCGCAGCGTGGCCCGCGCCATCCCCGATGACATCAAGGCTGATCTCCGCGAGCTGGTCGTTGAGTCCCGTACCCGCAAGAAGAAGCTGCTGAAGAAGTTCCTGCCCATCCTGCTGGGAGTTGGTGCTAAGATTGCCGTCCTTGGAGTCGGTTCCATCTTCGGACTGCTGTTCCTGGCCAAGAAGGCCCTGGTTGTGTCTGTGATCGCTTTCTTCCTGGCTCTGGCTGCTGGTGCTTCCAGCGGACTGGGACGCATCGGTGGATCCGGAGGCGGCGGCGGTCTGCTCGGCGGTCTGGGAGGTCTCTTCGGCGGCAAGAACGCCGGTGGATCGTCGGCTGCCAGCACCGGTGGATGGTCCTCGGGCGGTGGTGCCTCCAGCGCCGGATGGTCCTCTGGCGGCAGCTCGGGCTGGGACACCCATGGTGCCTACAGCTCGCCTGTGGCCCAGACCATCGCCTACCAGGGATACAAGCAGGCCCGCCGGTAAACAGTTGGCCCAGAGCTAAGTTAACCGAAGGACGAAGGCCAAGGAGAGAGAGAGAAACAATCGCTAAAAATGATGACCTATATTTATATTTATTTATAAATTATTTATTTTAATTTATTACTTGAACGAGAAGTACGAGACGAACAAAGTGCCTTCCATTAGACAAAAAAAAAAGACAATCACTTAATAACAACACACCCAAACACCACCTTTCATCCAGAACCGCCAATAACCTCCACAAAGGAATCTTCACTACTTTCCGCACTCCTTACTCTTCACGCTGTATCTCAATTTCATGGCTGCACCTTTGATAAATGGACTGCAAATCTTTGCGACTAGTCGATCCATCAGTCAAAGCCAGCCGCCTCGCCCATCTGTATCTGTATCTATCTCTCATCTATTTCCATCTATCTCTGTGCTACGACTATCTCTATCTGTACCTGTACCTCTATCTATCTACATATCTGTCTATCTACATCTGTCTAACTATCTGGTCTTTCCCACTTTACCGCCCGGGAAAGACCAACCAAATGCTGCTAAATCAAAGAATCAAATAATAATTCAAACATGAAAAATACTTTACAAACAAGACTCTCTTTTCTCATCACCACACAAATCACACAATTTTCATTTCGGTTTTCATACGCAACTCGCCTTCACAGCCCTCGACAGCATCACTCATACGCCGCGTTGTCTGGCAAAGCAATTTGCATGTGGATGGCGCAACTTTCATTTCACTTCTGCCCACCTCATTCTTCCTGCTATCAGCCTCCAAAAATCGAACTCTTCATGGGTTTTCTAAATTTCACCCACTTATTTCACTTCCACTCTTCTGCTTCTGGTAAACTCCATTTTCACTGCACTTTCTTCCGTCTGACAGAATATGAACAAAGGCAATTTGCTGAAAAATAAAACAAACATTTAGCTACGCGCATTTCGGCTCATTCAAGGCGGGGCCCCAACGTATTGTATTTTAATATTTCTCCACCTGCCGGAGCCCCATTGTTAGGCGACGCTTAGCACCTTTTGGCCCAAAGAAAGTTGTAAACGCCATCAAAGTGGGCCCGGCTCAATTGAGCCTAAGTAACTGAACTAAAATGAACTGAACTGAACTGCAGTTGCCGGTTGGCAGAACGGCACTTTACAGCCGCTGATGGCTGATGGGCCGATGGCTGCTTCACTTATGAATATGACCCACTTTGGGGGCTGGCTCATGGATGCTGTGCCCATTGACTGCCTCTTGGCTTTCTTCGAGCACAAATACGTCAGCAATTAATGTGTCGCCGAATGGCTTTAAAGCACTTTTCTATGATCATTGGGGCCGGTTGGTTGGTGTTTTGTTGTTTGATTTGCTTGCTTAGCATTCAGCTGCTCGGTTCTGCTTCTGCCGCAGTTTACAACTTCATTTCGGGCCCAATCGTGGAGTCTGCTCACTCTTCTTTTTGAATTGTTTTGCTAAGTGAAATTCCTAAGTAGTTCTCCATTGAAGGTGTCACGCTTTAAATCAATAGCTATTGTCCAGACGCACTCGTAGGAACACGCAAAGTCATTCCCGGTGCTTGTGGAGGCAGTGAAAACAGACATTCCCAAGTCATTGAAAACACGGTCATTCCCGAACACAATCGTGTCACAAATGGGCTGTTGCTCAGAAAAAGGGAAAGTGCATGGCGTCTTGTGAGAAACCATTTGGAAAATGAAACCATTCCAATGAACCGAGTTCTAAGAAATGCATATTTATTCAAATATCCATTATCTATTATAATGAATCTCTCTTAATTGTCTCTTTAAGTTTTTTTTTAATTAAGGATAATAGAATCCTTGGAGCATACAATTGGAAATATGTCCATACCTAATTATGTATTTTAAATTTATATCTTTTCTAAAATCTATCTTTAATGAGGTGGTTCGACAGATTCCATTTGCAAAAATTTTCTTAGGCAACGAACAAAAACTGAACCTGGGATCAACTTTTTTTAATTATTCACCAAATTCATTAAAAGAAGATAGGATTTTATTGGGCACGTTTGCAAATAAAACCGAATTTAAAAAAAAAGACGAATTCTCCTAAGAGATTCTGTAGTGTCATATCATGTTTTAAATATTCACGGATTACAATGTGCCTTTTATGTAAATTAGAAACCAAGACTACTCTCACATTTCGACCAAAAAATAAAATGTGTCCTTCGTTTTATGTGAAATTTTAAGCTGTGTAAAATTGGCAAAAGCCGTGCGGGGAAATCTAGTCACGAGTGACTCCACAAGTTGACAAGCCATGTACGAATATTATATTCCTTCCATCTTTATTATATTATATAAAAATTATAAGTTCAAGTTCAAGTGAAAGATTTTTCAAGTCTACTTTACAGCAACACCTACAATCTTAAACGCAAATTTTCGCTTAAAGTCTCTTTAATTTTACTAGCCTATTTTTCAGCGCAGAAGAAACGTGTGTAAAAGATTACAACTTTAACGTATTCCGATGAGAGAGCAGGGCTTTCAATGCGTACTTTTCGAGACTTTCTTCAGAGATTTGACTCCAAAGCTGCGATCGAAAGCCTTTCTTATTTGTACTAAAAGCTTGGTGAAGAAAGTTTTTAAGAAAGACTTTCTTTCGGAGTTTTAAACCAACCGCTCAGCACATTTAGATCGATATTATCGATACATTTTTACTTCATAGTAAATTTCAAATGCTCGAACTCTGCGAAGGGAAACATAGAAACGGCCAACATTCCAACATTTAATAAATTAAAATCTGTGAATAAAGAAAGTCCATTTACATTTTTTAGTTATTTTGTCCGCCTCAAATGTATGTTTTTCATAATTAAAAAAGTTGTGGTTGCTCTTTTTGAGAAGGGGGAATATATCGAGAAACACATTAATTCAGAGCCAAAATTCAGTGCGAGCTCAGAAAAGCAGCAGGCATGCTGGGCGTGTTTTGCTTATTTTTCTATAATCCACTAACAGGTGCCTTTGACAGAGCCTTTTACGGTCTGAAAACCAGGTAGGCACTCGTCGGTTGGTGGTCCATGTGGTCTAATCCAACTGCCCAGGTACCGAGAGCTTTTCCGGTTTTGTGGTTGGCAGTTTGGATTGGGGTTCGGTGGTTGGTGGTCCGTGGTCCATCGGTGTGGGTCAATGTACACTTTACGGATTTGGTTCCCATTTCACCAAACCACTGAGATTCGGGGATGGGAATCGGCGGGCAGGAGGAAAGGTGGGCCAGGTGCTGTGTGTGAAAGTGTTGCAACTGGCCAGTTGCACTTGCAGTGGGCTGGTTATGTTCATAATTTAGAGCGGCTGATTCAAGCCGGCTGACATTGAATAATACAATCGCCGAAGATTGGACTCCGGATCTGGGCCTGGGCCAAAAGGCAGTAAAAGTGTTGTTCCCAAGTGGCATTTACAACTTTTCGCACAATGCCGCGGCTGATGTGTGAAAGTTGTCGGCCTGCCGCTTTATTGTCAACATATCGGCGAACGGGGGAACAAAACTCGTTTAATGGAGAGCCGCTCGTTTGGGCCAACAAAAGAACGAAACGCTGACAACGAAAGTGAAATGCTTCCCCGCTCGATCATAATTACGATAATGACAAATTTTCGTAATGAAACGAAACTGAAGTGCCTTGAAAGTGAAACCTGAGCAATTAATGCTGCCCCGGCCACGCCCCCATTTCATTTTTAATTTTTCCCTGAGCTTTCGTTTTCGTTCCGCGATCTTTTGGCTATTACACAATGCAGGCGTGGCGGGATATTTGCATTTCATGATTCGGCGATTTTTGGCCCACCAATACCTACACCACATATATTTTGTTGACGGGAAAGAAGCTGAAGCCGAAGCCGAATCCTGAGCCAAAGCCAAATGGCAAGCCGCAGCCAAAACTGATTATGAAGTGGAAACTCTCACTTTTACGATTATTTTTCTTATGGCTTTCGGTTGTCATGATCTCCATCATCTTTCTTCGGTTTGTTTGCCCATTGTTATTGTCTCCTCGGTCTTCTGTCCCAAGATGATTCGACTTTCAGCGGCTAGAAAAGCGGCATAAAAGTCAATTTTATGCTCACTTTTTGATGCTGATTGGCCAACGCGATCGTGCCGCGGCATCATATGCGCGCCTGTGATTTGGAGCAACACTAAATATCTCAATTAGAAGTTATTGTAGGGTTGGAAAAGCCCTGATGTGGGTCAGACCTTTCTCCACTTGGCTCGAGACCCAAATTCATTTCTCGGCCAGCACAGATGCGCTGCCATTGATATGAAGGTGGGGACCATTCGACGCAGCAATTCCGACCCATGCCATTCATTCAGCAAAACATCTAGCCCAACCCTCTGACAATTAATTAAAATCGAAGTGGCTTTGGTTTTTTGGGCTCTGGCCAACTCTGTCGCTTCGACAGACTCTTGCCTGTGGCTGCCACGCGCTCAAAGTCCAGGCCGAACTATTTTTATTTCGATACCGGTTGTCAGTTGCTGTTGTTGCTCTCCGGTCGACTCATTCGGTTTTCAATTTCAAACATTTTTGGGCTGCAGTCACACGTGGAAAAATTCAACATCAATTGACTTCAGCCTTATAAACTACTTAAATTAAATTTGTCTATAGTTACATAGCTATGTTCATATAATCAGAATTTTTCAAAATGGTGATTATTATTTATGCTTTCTTACACGAAGAAGATACATGTCACATATATGTATTATTATTATTATTTTACTAGATTTTTAAAATTGCATATTTGTTTAGTTAAATAATTGGAGTCCAAATAAATTTCATAAATTTTTAGTATAAAAAATTATATATAATATAATATAACATTCTTTGAGTGATCATAAACGTATTCTTTTCTTTCTCTGCATTTAAGCAAGTCGAAGAAAGTGCCGGTAACTTTGGGTTTGGCTCTGCTCGACTTTGGTTGTTTTTTTGCGCTTTCTGGTATTTTTTAGTGCTGGCCATATCCGTTTTTGGCTCGATTTATGCCTTGCGATAAAGTCAAACCGCCGGGCAGACAAAGCGGGGACTTGCTCAGTTACATCGACGTATCGATGACGAGCATCGAATTCGATGGGGCAGCTGCGAGCGCCTTGGGTGAGGTGCGTTATAAATCGGAAAGATTAAAAAAGTAAGAAGAAAAGAGTTTCACTTTCTCAAGAGTTTACAGTTACTCATACAAAAATATGGAAGCTATTGGTGAGCAGAGTTATTGCTCTTTGGCCCGGCCACGATTGGCAGCCGGCTGGCGAAGTGGCCAAAAGGAAATGGCTGTACTAGGCTCAAGAAGAAGCCTGCAGGCCAAATTGAAAACAAATCAAATAGGTTTATGCTGTCGAAAATTAAGCATAGTGCATACTATGCTTTAAATTTAAATTATTGTGCTAAAACAAAAATAATCAAATTAAAAATTGTAGTGTTAACAGGTTTTTATGCACTGAGAATTCATATTTTGGCATTTAAGTAAATTTACCTCTAAGTTTATTGCAGCTAAAGGGGTGTTATTGATTAATTTGATACAGCCCTTTTAAATTTGAAATTACTCCTATTAAGTGCATATTTGGCAATCGCATGCAACACCTACTTCATTAGGCGGCCAAACACCATACAAAGCAATTCCATTACGCATACGCCGCATAGTCCCGCGTTCATTCAGTTCGCCTATGTGAATGTCAGCCGATGTCATTTAAATTTCAGGCACACTCTTCTTAATGGACAATGACCGCAGTACAGCGAATGTTTGACATTGATAGAGCGTCGATTGGATGCAGCAGGTGCAGAAGAGAGTGCGGATGAGCATTTACCACATCCGCCGCACTGGACACATTATGATTAATGGCCGGCGGAAAGTATTGGCTTAGGTCAGGTGTGAAATTTTCCAGTGTCAGTAGGGGGCTCGAATCATAATCCATTAAGTGGCCCGTGTCAACCCCTCGGAACTGAGGATCTTGCGAGCGAATTTCACTAATTACACCGGAGACAACGAGACGATGGCCGTAACAATGAGCAATAACAAACAAACTCGGACAAAGTGTAATTTTGCAGGTTGGACCAGCAGCTGCCAAACTCTAATGGGATTTTCGGAGTATTTCGCATTTTGGATGGGGCAGGCTTAATTCGCATTCGCACTTGTGGCCATGGACATAAATATTCGCGTTCGTACAGAGACTGAGTTTTGTGGCCGTAGCAGAAAACTTTCACTCATGTTGTTTTCGAGTGGCTCTGGTTCGGATTGTTATTGTTGCTCCTGCCAAAAAGCATGCCCATTTCATTATTAATATCGTCATTGCAAAAGCTGTGCCGCAGTCGTGACGAAAAGCCATCAAGTGGTCTGGACATTGACACTTGACTCAGATCCGAGAGCTCAGAAACTGTTACCCAGTACATTAATGTGGCTAATAATATTTTCTTTAGTGTAGGCTTTCAAGAGCAATAGTCTTTAATTGTCGATTTAATTGGCCATATCGCACTTGACCAAGCAATGGCGCTTCAGTTTGCTTCACTGCGCTGGACGCCAGGTCGCTTCCCTTCGTTGGGCGCCACTTTTTGCGTTTTTCTGGTACTGCGATAGCAGGTCAACCGGAGATACAGTTTTATCAATCGAAGGGTCTTTGATTTCGCGGTATCTTCAGGCTCGGCGTGTCATTACCGTCATTATGATTCCTCTTGGTAGTTTTTGACCGAAATACCATTGAAAGCAAAAGAAGAAAGTTTCTCAGTGCCAGCGCACACACATTGTCTTCTTTATTCACTTGCCAGCATTTCCTCCGCATTCATTGCGAACCAGTCGGTTATGCGCCTTTTTATTTGCCTTAATTTAATTAACAGCGTCGTTTTAAGTAGCCATAAAAAAGAGTAGTGGAAGAAACAAAAGCGGTACGAGAATGATCATCATCGCCGGACCAATGATCATACGCGCGCCGGTCACAGAAGTTTCACTTTAAAGAATGCAACGATCGCATCACTCGATCGGTCACCTCGATCGCAAAGGTTGCCCCTAAGGCCACGAAACTGAAATCGTTGCATTATTTATGCCGCAAAGTGGGGCACAGCATCTGCGTCCAGCAACAAGGGCGTAACTGCTTTCCTGTTGCGGCGGCAACTGCGTGAAAGTTGCGGAAGCTGGAAGTTGGGGCACCGAAAGAAGCAAGTTTAAGACACATAATGTATCCTCGAGAAAAAGCGAAAGGGCTTGGGGACGGACACACGTGCGCCGCACAGATCGGGCAATAAAAATTGCAATTTCGACAAGTTTCTCAGGCCAGGAGGAGAAACCCTTTCTCTTTCGAAAGAAAGCGACGGCGGTGCCCCGTTTGCTGCATGTGTGTTCGCAAACAAATTTTAGCGCACAACTGCACTCGAGGGCCATAAAAGTTTTTCACACGTTATATAATTTTTAACGCCGCCGGCGACTCCTGCTTTCCTTGCATTTTCAACTTTGTGGCACCATTTGCTTACACTTTGGCATCAATTATTCAATATAAGCGGCATTTAACGGTAAAGATATTACATAAAAACGAAAAGAAAAGAAACGCTAATAAATGATTAACTAAATGCTGCAATAAACAAGATATTAATACACCACGAACATCTTTCTGCGTGTATCTGATACTCTACTCTACGATCTTTTAACACAAATTTATGAAGTTAGGCAAAGTGGAGTGAGATAAAAAACTATTACGTGCTCTTGGGGCAATAATCTTATAACATTAAGTCAATTAAGTTTAGGCAGATATAAAATCCAAGCCTTCCAATATAGTCCATATGCCCGAAGAATGTGTGTGTGTAACTGTCTCCGAGACATCCGTGCTCCGATTTCGCAATGGATGCCATCGACAGCGTCATCGCGCCTCGGAATTAGGCTTACCGTTTTGATTATGCCCGCTGAATTAGATAATTTCGAGTGTGGGCCATATCCATAAATGTTTTATTTTTGGCTTGTGTTTTTCGATTTTCGGGCGGCTAGCTAGATGCATATTAGCGCTCCACGGAAAGTGAAAGTGATGCGGCCGATTCCGAGAGCGATTCGTGCATTTATAATTTGTATCTCCAGCGGCGGTTGCCAGGTGGGCCGGCTCAGCGGTTATGCTAATGGGCGTGGCAGGTTTTTCTGCTAAATGATTACAGCACAGACCGCTAATTTGCCTCCGCCTGCTTGATCTGACCTTTCCCCGCGCCGTGGGGGTCGAATCCGCTGTTCCCATGACATGCGCATGGCCAGCCGAGCCAAATCCCCATTGTTCCAGCTGACAGTGGGCCATAAAAGCAGTCATAAGCGAGGAAGCATTAGCTTGCATCTCTGGATGCAAGATTGGGTATTGCGACTATGTCGTAAACATGGCCCATGAAAATTCTCACATTTACACGGCCCTAAACAGCTAAAAGAAAGTCAATTACCACTGTATTTGAATGCTACCCGCAGTTGTACTCCCAACTCATGTTTATGGAGTTAGTTAAGTGTGTTTGTGTGAAAATTAAAAGCTGTCAATTACTTTGCTAAGTACAATGTTAAATATGCAAATCAACCTCGTGAGTCATTCAACTGAAGAGATGTATATGGTGAATAAATTTGTATGCCAAAATATTAATAATAATAATTTTGACGACATCGATTGAGAAGAATAAATGCACACATGTCATGCTGGGATACAAAATGTTTTTATCATTTACTTATTTCAGTTAGAAAAACCCCGTTTATTTCCATTTGACTTAATCTTTTATGAAGAGCAACTACATAGGGTTTTGAAAGACGGCTGTCAACTTTTTACCCAAGCCTTTTTGATTTGAACTGGGCCAAAGAAATGACGCCCACTTGACTCTTTGTTGCAGCTCTGTAAGTTAAAAATTAAGATATTAAGTTGCAGTTGCAGTTTGTTTTGCGGTTTCACTCCGTGATTGACTGCAGTGCCATCAGTATTATCATTGGCATTGTGGGAGTTGGCTGCTATTTTTTTGTCTCGGTGTATGTCAACACCCACTCGACGGTAATGGCCATGGTAATGGTAATGGCCATGGCAATGGTAATGGCAATTGGGAGTGCTAGGTCCGGCACTCACTTCGTCATCCGTTCATTCATGCAGTTTTGATTTTGTGACTTTGTGAGTTTGTTGGCTTGCATTTTCCAGATGCAGAGCTGCACGCGCGGCGGCAGTGAATGTTGTTGTGTATAATGGAAAAGGAAAATTTAACCTGAACTTTCTTTTTTTTGTTTACTGCTGCAATGTCAGCCACAATGGCAACTGCATTATAAATAATATATATATATATAGCTACATTTATATATTCAAGCTCTGAACTGCTCTGCAGCTCTTTGCACAAACACAGATTTCGGCGTTTAAGGTCTGGTGCTGAAACCCGTTGTTAGGAGCTTACTCTCCATTTTTACAAACCATAGGCAACCTGTTGATATGGCCCGCCACAACAATAGAACAAAAAGTGGTTCGCATAGCTTATTCAATCCCGGTCCGCTGCACACTTGGTTTTGGCCTGGGAGGCTGGGTGCCATTCATGTGGGCGGGACGTGGACTCGAGGTCTGCGGGGCCAATGCAGTGAAAGTGTCGTTTCTCATGTTTTCAGCGAGGCAGCAACTCCCAAAGCAGCGAATATAAAAATGTAATTAAATGTCAAATAATTCAACATTTGGCGCCTAGACACATTTGCATCCCTAAATGCACTGGTAAAAAGTAAGAGTAAAGACGATGTAAAAATAAATTGCAAAGTATAACTTTTTTTTATGCTGTTTTTGACCAAGTGGGCTTGGAAACGAGGAATGCAACTTTATAGACAATTTTAAGTTAGAAATGAAATATGTTCTTTTACCAGTAAATTTTAAAGATTTCAAAGTGACAGCACATGTTCAAAAAAAAAGATTTTCTTACAAATACATTCTGACGGTACAAAAAAAATATTGTTTGAAAATGTGTTGTGATTTTCTAAAAAATTTCCTCTGTAAAAAAAAATTACAAATGATCAATTAAATGGAAAGAGTATCAATGTTAACAACTAATTTATAATAATAAATAAAAGAGAATAACTTATTGCGGCGCTTTAAATGTTTTATAGTTTGGTATAAATTTTTACTTTTTTCTTTCTGTGACTTAGTCAGAGACTCACGTAATGCGCGGCGATTCCCTCCCAGCATCAGATGCATACGAGATTCGCTTTCACTGGGACACGTCGGTCTGAGCTGAGCTTTGGCTGATCTGGAAAAGCGTTTTCACACTGGTCGCCCGCCGCTGCTGGGGCCCAATTCATAAGCGCATTTTCATTGCATTTTCGCACATTCATAACTCTTTAATTAACTATTTTCAACACTTTCGTGGGGTCCGTGGCAATCGCATCCTGCTCGCGGTCATTTGCCGAGATCCGATGCGATCCAGAGGTCCACTTGCATTTCGCATTCAGCATTTCGCATTTGCACACCACAAACTCTCTCGCCCGGGGATGAGAAGATGACTTTCATTTGGCCAGACTCCTGGACACTGTCTATTTGCGTACTTTTACCTGTCCCAGCCAGTTAGTTAGTCACTTTGGCCAGTTACTTGGTTAGTTTGAGACAGCTGTGGGTCGAGCTACTGGTGTTTGCCCGTCGATATCTCAGTCTGCTGGACGCCATCGGTGTGCTTTTCCAGTTGGCCATGACAACTGTTTGTTTGGGCCGCATCTATTTGACAACGCATATAATTTGCGCATCCATCGCCAAGAAGGGCAGACGCCGCATACCACGCATATTTCTCGCAGATGTATCCGCGACTTTCCCTTTTCTGAATGGGGTTATGATTATTATTATTGGCACTGTCACTGCCATTAGTTTCTGGTCGCTGACTTGGCGTTGGCATAGATTCTCTGCCCTGAGAACGTGATCGGCTTCTATTTGGAATATCTTATGAGCACACATAGAGAAAAAATCACCCATACAATTTGTCATTGTCATTTTTATTTTAACAAGTCATTTTTCAGCGAACTTGAAAATGATTCCACAATTCAGATACCGAATCCAATACCAAAAGATTAAGTCAAAGGTGTATGCGATATTAAATATCAGATGCAGGTTTCAAAATACTTCAAAGTATAAATACCTTTTTTGCTTTTATTTATTTATTATATTACTTTATTTTATTTTTTTTTTTATTATATTAGACAAATTGCTGATTATTATGCAAAATAGCTGGATATAAATATCATAAAATTATCATGGATTTTATTGGAATTAATGAAGATTATAAAGTGACTTCGTCACTAACTGCATTTTAAATATTACGTATTAACATTAATTAAATAAAGTGATATATTTTTAATAAAATTGCTTTATTAAAATTCAACTTTTTTCTATTTTATGTTAATTTCATAATCTATTTTCAAATTTAAATTTTATGACAAAATTATAAAATGAAATTATGAGAGCCGATTAAAATTGAAATATATTGATTTCTAACCGGCAGTAAATTGGAAATGCAAATTAGCCGTTCTGTTCACCTCAGCCGCTCGCTTCAAGCGCTCTACTGGGCTTGAAAGGGAAATGCTTTTACTTACTTTTACAAAATCTCATTTTCAATTAAAGCCCAGACAATTAAGATTACGACTACGATTTTCGGCACTTTTGGTCCGCTCTCTGCCGTCCGGGTAAAAGTAGCTGGTTGTTTGTTCGCTGGTTTCCCACCGGCAGGAGGCTGCGTCTGTTGACAATGTTACATGAACTTCGGGCGAAAGCAGCGCAGCGGCAGCGACAACTTACAAATTACAGTAACAATGCTTTTCCAGCTGCTGGTGTACCGCTGCAGCGCGGCCGACGCTAACGGCGACGTCGATGCCGACTGCGCATTACCGTTGGCCGGCCAAACGAAAGACTTAAGCGAGAAACTTGCACGACTAGTTTAGGGGAACCGCTTCTGGGGGCCAGGGGGCAGGTGGGTCGGAGAAATGCTTTCGCAGCAGATGAGCATGCCGATGCCGAAGTCACTGCCACTGCCGCCGTATATAAATTGTCGTGTGCGGTGGAAAATTGTATCATTCAATCCTTAACCGTCTGAGCAGCTATACGGCAGCAGCAGTCAGCCTAGACCGAAAAACACAAAAATACAGTTTTCCATTTAAGAGAAAGTGCGTTCGCCGCCGAACTACGTGAAAGTGTAGTGTGGATCAACAAAAGGATTATTCAAAGAACCCAAATCGTTAAACGTGCAAGAACAAAAACCAACCAAACAAAAACGCATAATGGCAAGCCATAAAGTTACTTTCGGTGTCTTGTGTCTGGTCGCCTTGAGCGCCGCCCTTCCGGCTGAGGAGACGCGCGGCCACGCCCGCAACGCCATCGGCGGCGAGAACGACATTATGGATAGCATCTACAGCGACTGTCTGCGCAAGGACTCCGTCTCGTGCGTCAAGTACAAGCTGTTCAGCTTCGTGGACAAGGTGCTCGGTGCCCGTGACCAGTTCGCCCTGACCGAAGGTGTGACCGTGGTCCGCTCGCCAGACGCTCCCCAACAGGAGGCCGCCCGCTCCATCTCCGGCGACGAGTCGTTCGAGTCCCTGGCCCTGAACCGCATCAGCAGCTTCCTGAACTCGCACACCATCAAGGTGGAGCTGAAGGGCGCCGACATTGTGCAGGCTGTTAGCTCCACCGGCCGTGCCCTCGAGGATGCCTCCGAGTCTCTGTTCGGCTCCAACGACCCCAACGCTCCCGAGGAGAGCCGTGGCAAGAAGAAGAAGGCCGCCAAGATCCTGGGACCCATCCTCGCCCTGGTTGCCCTGAAGGCCGCCGCTCTGCTGCCCCTGCTGTTGGGCGCCATCGCCCTGATCGCCGGAAAGGCCCTGCTGATTGGTAAGATCGCCCTGGTGCTCTCAGCCGTTATCGGCCTGAAGAAGCTGCTGTCGCAGGAGAAGCACGTGACCTACGAGGTGGTGGCCCACCCACACCACAGCAGCAGCCACTCGACGAGCCACGACTCGTACGGCAGTGGCTACAGCGCCGATGCCGGAGCCTCCTCTGCCTCGTACGGCAGCAGCGGTCACGGTGGCTGGGGACGCTCCATCGACGCCCAGGACCTGGCCTATGGTGCCCAGAAGCCCGTGCAGGCCTAAGATCACACTGGATCACACCACACAATCACTTAAGAAGCAAAATCAGAAACGCGAAATCACACGACTTGAGCTGCAGAGCTCGCCCGCGACTCTCGAAGAGAAACACACATTATTTATCGTTCGTTTTAATTAATTTATTAATTTAATTTATTTTATTTATTTCTCCAAGCAATGAAAACGAAAAAGAATGAACCACACACACACAAGATAATGTTAAACCGGACAGACACCAGAATCAGAACCATATATGTTAGTTTTTAAACTAATGACGCTAAAGTTAAGTTTGTAAAAAGAGCGGCCAGCGAGAGTTACCCCACAAGTTGCAAATACTCAGCCTTAAGTCTAAGCTCGCACAGCACTTCCAGCACTACCCATCAGCCAATCGATCACCCAACTGCTCTATATCTAGTGCACTCTCATCTGTCAGTTTCTACACCTATACCTCTATCTACATCTACATCTCCATCTATTTCTGTTTCTGTCTCTCTATTTCTGTGCTTTCATCTAAAACTGCATACTGCCTATACCAAAACTCTGCCGATTGCCATGCAATCGCAGAAAAGTACAAATCCTAACTCTTTAATCTATATCTGTACGCTCTATCTCTGTCTGTTCAACTATGTTCTTCACATGCAATTCTAGTCTTACAATACAACAACACCAGCAACAACGAGCATGCCTACTATTAGCTTTAACTTACTAGCTCTAACTCTATGACTATCACTATCTATCAATCTAACTATCTATCTATCAACTGTCTATCATCTGACAAACTTCCACATCTTCCTTCCATTTCTCGCCTTCAACTGAGTCATAGTTTTGGTCATTCGCATGCCATCACTTGCCATAGGTCTCCGAATACACATCGCCGCACCAAACTGAACTCATTTTCCGGCTCTATCTCAGGGCCACTGTTTCCTCACTCGACACTCGACACTCGACTTCCACTTCGACTCTTCAACTTTCTCATTTCTCCTATCCGCCATCTCTTTCTGCTGCCTTTGCATCTGTCACTTTCTAGCGCTCTACTTTCCCAAAAAATGAAGTAAACCCCACTGCCACTCACACATGCACACGCCCAGTGATTCCGCGTAATGTTAAAAGTATTTTTTTTCAATATTTTAACTCCTTAAGCGTACTCTATGCATCCGAGCGACTCGAACGGCTTGTCGGCCCGATTGGCGTCGGGCTCACCTGCTCTGTGGACCTAAACAGATTTTTAATTATCAACTTAAAAATGCCTCGTTTATGACATTTGGAGAGCCCTCTAGCCAGCGGCTACAAGTTTCGAGTCGCCAGCACGTCGTCTACTTTAATTTAAACAATTTAAGCAAAGTCGTACGGCGATTTCACAACTTCTAACTTTATAACTCTATAATTCCGGCAACAGTAGTAAGATGATGATGATGAAGACGAAGAAGAAGCGTGAAGCTGCAGATGTGGGCAACTCACACAGATCACAAAACTCACTCACAAAAGAATGTAAATTCCATAGATTACAATCCCCACTCACTGTCACATATGCATGTCATTAAACACAACAAAATGATGAAAACAAAACACAAAAAAAAAGTTGAAAAACACAGCAAGGAAGATTAATAAATAAAAAATCAATGAAAATCAAGACCAGTCTCTATAATTTATGGCATACCACGGGGTGAAAGCGAAACGACAAAACCGAAAGCTCTATGCATAATTCCAAAGACGAAAACTGGCCGTTGACAAGTCCATCTTGGGCCGAAATGCTTTCATTTCAAGTGAAATTGATTTGCGACCCAGTTGCCCCGGCGAATCTTAAAGATCTGCCCGTTAATAGGTGTAAATAATTATGACTCGAGCCTGGCCAAGACAGGTTAACGAAAACCCAATAAACCCCGCTGCTTTCGGCCGGCCCCAGAAAAAGAAACAGTAACCGAAACAGAAACAGAAACAGAAAAGCCAGTTCAACATCGGCCACCGACAGTGAAAGTAAACAGTTAGGAAACCGAAACAGCAGCCGACAAGACCCCGAAAACAACCACGATTGCAATGAAAAGTCTTGGAAATCGCGGCACATGGCCAAGACCCTTGGCTTTTCAAGCCGCTCTAAATGTGGCTTTTTCCACTGCTGCTGCCCAGCGAATGCCCGCGAAAACAAAAGACAGGTTAATGCGCATTAATGTTAACAACTCATTTGAGCAGCTGCCAAGCTTGAGCAAACATTGACTGACCACTGTCAGTCTTTTTCTTCTATTTATTGTGGCGAACGAAGAGCTCACTCAATCAACAGAAAATTACAAAAATTTCGGAATAAGCTTAGCTGAAATGTATCTCAAAGAAACCGCTTTGATGCCCTCAAATGTCAGTTGGAGCTTAAAAACAACTATTTGGGTGATTTGCCGGGATTATGCCTGCTTTTCAGCTTAGCGATGATTTCGTTTTAATTTCGATAATACATTTTAGGCAAATGCACACTTAAGATCACTTTCCATTAGCATTTTGCGCTTCCACTGCCTACTGTATTTGGCCGTTATGTCCCACAAGACTCACAATCAGTTTACGAAATTGGTAACGTTCTTCGGCTTTTGCCCAGCCTATTTTCGGTTCTGATAGATAGATAGATAGATTTCGTTTACTGCTGCTGAACATGGTAGTATATGCAAATCGACTACCAAAATGAAAGCCCGACTCGGTGATTTGGAGCGAGCAACGGTTGTGCCGCTAGAGAAATGCCGCCTCAGCTGCGGCCAAACTGGTGCAGCATCAGCTGCATCTCATCGGCTGCAATTTCACATTCTGAAAACCAGATAAAAACCACAAAATTTGCAATAATTCATAAGAAGAGATAATGGCGATGGTGGGAGGGGAGCGAGGGGAGGGCTTTGGCGGAGAATCGTGCAGAGTGCCCAATTTGAAAGCAATTTCACTGTCAACTGGATGGGGGCAGTGGGGGTTAAAGCCAAGTGGAGGAGATCGGCTGGGCTGGAGGGGATGGGGATGCCTGCAAGGGCGTCGTCGCAGAGCAAAATGTGTGCAGAATGCTCAGCGAAATGAAAACGAGTTTAGGCTCCGAAAGCAGGTCACCAGAACGTACACAACAACCAGGGGCGGTCCCGAGCCAAAGTTGATTGTCGGCCTTGCAGCACTGCGCTTTCCAGCAAAACGCAGCCAGAAACCAGAAACCAGAAAGCCAGCAAAAATCGGCTAAAAGGAAAATGTACGACGAAGTGAAGAGCCAAAGTGCCTGCCTGACTAATAATATTATTAGGCGCTTGGCATTACTACCACTGCCATCATTTTCCGCTCCAGCACGTTTTTCCCACACTCGATACTCGGCAGTCAGACAGGCAGACAAAGCACGCATCTGAATTTATGATTACACCAATTGCTGGCGGAGTTTTGCTCGGCGGCAGTTGGTTTATCAATCAACTGAGCGCATTTACGAGCTTTCGTTGCTTTTGATTAATTGAAAGTTAATTGCCCACGAGCCCCGCCAAGCCGTGAAACAGTTTTGGTCACTCGAGCGCTTTCCGCACGCCTGATTTGCTGCCGCTTCTACTAGCGTCGTTTGTGGTCAATTTAAATTACGCTATCCAGTTAACAACAATCGATCGTAATTGTCGAACGGCCGTTGCATCGCCATCGCCACAGCGGTTATGTTGAACATTGCGTGAGGACTTTGATTAGCAGTTCAATTTGCATTGCAGGTGAGGAACGACTTGCTTTCATCGCTGCGCTCTCGAGCGCTCGAGCAACAAGCGGTTGAGTCGCTTTGTAAACCGCTGATGCCTAAAGTTGAGGTCAACATTTGGGTCACTTCATTAAAATTGTGGTCACAACAAATAACTAAATATTATTTAGACGTCTGATAAATTTTTTTACGAATCTATTATAACACTTATTTGCAAAATGTAAATGCAATGCAATGTTCCAAAGAACTGACCTCATTCTCTTAACTTCTATGGCGAGGGTCAGTAGACACTAAAGTACCAAGACATTAGAAGACATTATTCTTATGTCTTTGGACGTACCCACATGCTTTTTGTTTATTATTCCCGTTAATCGTAGAGTAAAAGTGTATACTAAGTTCGTTGAAAAATGTGTAACAGGTAAAAAGAAGCTTTTTTTGATTATGTATATGGTTGATCAGGACCAATAGAATAGTCCGAATAAGCGCCTCGATCTCAGGAACTAAAAATGCTTCAAAGTTGAGATTCAGTGTGCATGCTCTGGCGGGATCTAAATGGAACTGACCGGATCTGGCCGGGATCTAGTAGTGTGACGGGCTCTGGCAGATTCTTTACGGATCTGGCTGAATTAAGAGAGAGATCAATAGCAATAATGACGACACCTTAACATCTCCTACTTCTTTAGCACATTTTTAACAACGCTTACCACTTAAAAATTATTTGGCTGCTACCAATTATTTTTTTTTCGTGCCGATTTGACACCTGCTTGCTAATTTTTTAACATTTCAATTATTTCAAACGCCACCTGTCGGCCATTTCACCAATCCAGATGTAATTAAATGTTAAGCTTTCTCTGCTTTCGTTGAGTGCGATCAAGTTCGTGTCTTGACTCTTTCGTTGAAGGAGAAGCACTTTTTTCTGCAGCACCTAAAAGTAAGCAATGGAAATGTTGTTTGTCAAAGTGTACAAGAAAAAAGAAAAGTTATTGCGAAAATTGGGTGACGACAGTGAATCTGCCCCAAAAGACTTGTAAAAACCGAAAATGCATATGTTAACGGTCTAGTAAGTCGGATGCAAAGACAGAGAAGAATGGCAATGGCAACGGCAGTCACGCACGAGCTCAATAGCTTAGAACGGGCTAAAAAGTGGGAATATAATTGCGAACGAAACTGCATTTCGGGGGCTTCGCAGCGAAATCACGAAAGCGCAGCCCCGCTGGCCAACAGCATCTGGCTAATTGCCGTGATATTTAGACTAAGACAAAGCGTGTGTTTTTGTGTTTTTTTCAATTTCAGGCAGCCGGCCGACATGCGATTTATCCGACTCAGGTATAAAATGCATAAGACCCACCGGCCAGCACTCAGTTGAGCACCAAAAGAGCAGCGCCCGGCGTCATCTCCCCAGTGTATGCCTCAGCTCAAGGATCGCCCAAGGATCCTTATCTCGTCCAGCGTCCAATAGCAATACCCAGCGCAGTCATGATCAAGTACGTGTGGCATGTGGCTGCTCTGATGATCGTCTTCTGTTGTCTCTCCAGTGCCCGCAGTGCCAGCTACCAACATCAGAACCCGAACAGTCTGAGCTCGGCTCCCAGGCCCCAAGTCCAGAGCAGTAACCCCGGAATGGGTTCTACGGGCTTCTGGAAGGACATGTCAATGGTCTACCGCATATACCAGCAGTGCTCCGGCGATAACATGTCCGTTTGCCTAAAGGTCAAACTGCTAACGGGCTTGGAGAAGGCCTTCCGATCGGCAAAGTCCCTCTCGCTCATGGAGGGCATTCAGTTCGTCAGTTCTGGTGGGGAAGGTGAGGAGACCAAAAGAGCTCCCATCAGTGAAAAAGATATTGAAGCCGTTTTGCCGAGAAGTGTGGACGCCAAGGAACAGGTCCTAAACAACATGATCCTGAAGCGGGTGGGCAACTTCCTACAGGATCACACACTGCAGGTGAGTGTAGTTTGAGACAGTGTAAAGTTATACAAGAAGGTAACAAATAAATACTTTTGATTAATAAAAGGATACCTTTCGTAATTTTAAACTAACAAAAATACTTATCCGAACTAATAATGTATAATCTATAAAAGTCTACTATTCATATTTTAAGTCTTTTTGTAAACATTTATTTAACATCTTTTTTCTACATTTTACTTCAGGTGAAATTCGACAACGAGGCAAATTCAGTGGAGGGTCGCAAGAAAAAGGAGAAGAAGGGCCACGGCGCCATGATCATGATCCCCCTTCTGCTGGGCGGCACCATTGTGCCCCTGGCCTACGGAGCCTTGGCCATGTTGGCGGGAAAGGCGCTGATTGTGTCCAAGCTGGCCCTGGTGCTGGCCTCGATCATCGGAATCAAGAAGCTGCTGAGTGGAGGCGGCGGCGGAAAGGAGTCCTCCCACGAGGTGGTCGTCTCCTCGGGAGGCCATTCCGGCTGGGGTCGGGAGCTGGACACCGCCTACAGCGGCTGGAAGCCGGCGGCCAAGGAGTCGACGGGCAGCGCCAAGAGCCTGTGAGCTCGCATTTGCATTTGGAAAGAGGAGTAGCTCGAGATGGGAGATTCTCGGGAGATTATCGTGGAGAGTGAACCAAAGAATCGAGCGCCGCACGAACTGTCTGACTAATGTCTAGTTTAATTCGCCTAATCGATCCTTAATTTAACGAACTAAATGTGTGTGTTAGGTTTAAGTAAGCCCTAATTAAATATAGTAAATTCTGCTACCCGAAATTCGCATGAAGATGAGTTTTTATGGTGTCGTGGCCGCTCCCCGAACATGAATTTATGATGACAATTAAGTTTCATTGAAACGGGCATACGTGCGTGCCAAAAATGGCAGACGAAGCTGCTTCGCTTTCTACCAAACTCAATTTCAGATGTATATATATAATGTTCCAACAGCAGCTGATTTTTGATTGGACTTTATATGTAAGAATACCTAAAAAGAAATGTACTAAGTAGGTATTTAAATATAAATGCTGTGCTTTCAAATTTTCTTTAGACACTATTCTTCGCTTCTCTATTATTACAAATTTGTTTTGTTTGCTCACATTGGTGAAAAATAATTTACATATTTGAACATGTAAAGTTTTCCATTTGGATTCCTTCAAATAATTTCCCTGTAAATTCCACAATGCAGAAATTGACTGCAACCGCACATGCAGTTTTCTGCTGGCCTGCACTTGCTGAATGCAATATTCATAGACAAAATAATGCCCGGCACTTTCCTGGCATCTTGGCTCTGATGTTTTCCCTCCCTGACCATTGTTGTGGCTACCTTCTTTGGTATGCGACAATTTCACTTTTGGGCCACTACACGAAATATTAATGAGCTGCTGCCGCTCAGTGTAGAACATTGAACCTGGCCAACGGCCCGACGTTCCCAGGCCCCTCGCTCACTTATTCAGTTTGTTAGTTGTGGGCGCCCTTTGCTGGCGCACCACTGACGTCATGGGGGGACTTTCATTAATTGAAAATTACCCAAGCGCACCAGGGGCAGAGGCATGTAAACAGCGCCGGGCTGCAAACTCAAGCCGGAGCTGAGCTGGGCTGAACGGAGCTGCCTTAACCCGGAATTCCATTCCAGCCAAGCGGAATGAAAGTGAAACTTTGAAAAGGTGTCAATTTTGGAGATGCCACTGAAAAGGGTTGGGGCTGCTAAGCGGGTGGGGCCGCAATTGGGGATTGTTTGCCTTGAATGTGCGATGCTTTAAGGCGGCTTTATCTCTAGAGCGAATATTTCGCATGCCTATTTGGGTCAGCCAGCGAAATGGCCAACTATGGGCGAAGGGGCCATCAGAAGATAGCATGCGAATTAATTGAGCACACTCAATTGAAGTGACTGGGCTTAACTGAAATATTCGGCGCGTAAGACCTTACTAACTAGCTGTACTGCCATGAAATAAACTGCAATTACTAATACGTTTTAAGAGCCTTAAAGAGCACTTTTCCTCAATAAAAATATAACTTTGATTTTAATATCGTTTCAATATTGCATCACTCAATGTTTAAAGTGGCTCAGCTGAAGTTGTATAAAATGTTAGCAATTAAATTACTTTTTCACTTTCGTTGCGCACGCACAATGCTAATATATTTCTTGAATATATATTTAACTTTCATTATATTGACTGTTTAATACTCTAACTGGGAAAGAAAAAAAAAGTACTTCACAGTGTAAAATATTTTGATAATTTTCAGATACATTAAGAATGTTAAAAATAACTAAATTTGCAAGACAGACCAACCAATTTTTACATATTTCTCCAATTAGCTTGTGTGTAATAATGTAAGAAATTAATTATTAAATGGCTGTTCTCATACCGAAGCTTATAAATTATAAAAATAAATATATTAAGCTTTTTTTATCAGAGATTTTTTTTGTAAAGATACATATTTAGAAGCATATTAGATAGAAGCAATATAGATAAATCTAAAAAACGGTCTGAATTTGAAAAGGGCCATTGCAGAAAGGGCATTAGATGAGACACATCACAACGTGACAGTGGCTGGCATATCCAAATCCAAATCTACATCCACATCCATCCATATGTTCACGTGCACGGCATTTACATATTCCATCAACGGATTTTGGGCTCATGTTGCCGCTTTGGATAATCGTCTGCGAAATGTCGAGTGGCTTTGCATCTAGATGCGAGCTGTGTGTTTTGTGTCTGTGCGGTTGTTTTCGGCAGCATGCAAATCTGCGGCGTAGCTTTCTTTTGGGGCACTTGCTCGTCTAATGCGTGAATTACCGGCTAACGATGAGCGATGGACGCTGGACAACGGACGATGGACGGTGGAGCGATGGGGCGGGAGGCAGACGTGTGGCAATTTTTGAGTGCTGCAAATTAAAGCGACATAATGCCAATGAAACTCTCGTGCGACAGTCGCTGTGCATCCGTCGACGGCGATCGGATTGGCATACAAAAGTGCAGATACATTATGCGAGATGCCCGCTGGAGGCACAAACAAACACATAAATAAAAAGCAAAATTAAAGTGAAATTTCCTCCGCCGTGCCGCCGCAGCGCCAGCAAACTAGTTAATTTTCTATTTTACTCCAATTCGAGTTGCGGTTGCTTTCGACCATCGCCGGCCATCTTAAATGGCGCTCTTGATTAACCACCCACCGCCCACCCCCGCCGGACTACCACGAGTGTGTGGGCAACTGCAATTTGAAATGAAACCGCTGCTGCCGGCACTTTCTGCTGCACTCAAGATTTACACAGTGCTGAAAGTGTGCCATCATCAGTGGCGCCTCAAAGGTGCCTCAAATACGTTAGCCACTTTACAGCTCGTTACATTTCACCTGGGTCTGCTGTGTAATCAAATAGTACAGAACTAAATAAAAGCTCACAGTCCTTCAACCAAATAAATATGCAAAGGATTTGTAAAAAGTGGAAACACAGGCAGGCGTCTAGTTGGGAAACAAGCGGCATTCAAGAGCTTATCCTCCCTTTTTGCAGTGAGGTAGAAGCCTCACATGATTTTAAAGGTGTTGCAAACGTATTGTGTGCACAAACACAACATGGAAGTAAATATGTAATGGAATGGAAAATTCTGTTTCTTTTGTGCCCTTTAGCTAAGCTAAAGGGTTAATTAAATTGAATTTAATCTACCAGTTATTTCTAACTCTGCAGTGACCTACAAACAAAAATCCCACCTTTTAAACTGTATAATGAAGAGCTGGCAAAGTTAATCCAGGTTAGTTATAGTTGCAGCCTTGTTTACGTAAAGTATTGTTCTAAGCATTAAACCACATGGGATTATGATTATTATAATTCCAAATTTTAGTCCTATAACTTAAATTCACAAAGCTTTCCCTTAAGGCGACACGTAATGCAAGAAAAGTCAACATTTAAGAGCTGGGCGATCTGTCTATTGGCCCCCTGAACAATTGGCCTTCTCCTTGTGGCAGGCAAACAGCTAACTGCCGCCGAAGTGTGTTGACAAACAACAACTGCCAATCCGACGAGCTCTGCCAGTGTAAACGGCGACCGCGGCACCGCGGCCACTTCGGCGCACCTGTCCAGGTGTCGCTGCCGCGCCTTGGATGGCCGGCCACCAAGACTGTGCGACTCCGAGTGCGACTTCGGCTGCAACCTGGCCAGGTTCGTGGTCGGGTTGTTTATTTAAATTCTAAGCTCGGCTACTGTGTGCCAGGGGCCAAGCGGGGCAGTCGGGGGGCTCGTTGAGCGCTAAAGCGTCAACGTTGTCGTTGTCGTCGCTGCTGGCCAACGCTGCCGCCGCTCTGCTGGCCGGGAATAAAACTCGATCCGCGTGCGTCTTCTAGCCACAGTTTACCGGTTGCCTTCTGACCGACAGATCGAACACGCCAATCGAGCGCAGTGCACTCAATCAAGTGAATACACACACACATCCCCGTATCGCCAGGAAGTGGCAGGATATCAAATCAGCGCAGCAGTGTCGAGTGTTTGTGCGAATCATTCAAAAGAATAAATACGAAAAAGGAAATACTCATCCCGAGCCATGTTTAAGTTCGTGTGCCTTTTTGCGCTGATTGCCTCCACGGCGGCGGCTACCTCGGAAGCGGACAACCTGCTGACCAGCGCTTTGAAGATGGTCAAGGACTGTGGCGAGCGGTCCATGGTCTTGTGCATGAAGGTAAAGCATTCAGTGGCCAGTAGCCCGAGAGAAACCTATCCTAATTCCTGATCCACCCCAAAGGAGCGAGCCCTGCACTACTTCGATGCCGAGAACGGGGATGTGCGGCTCACCGAGGGCATTGCCCTGGTCAAGACCGATGAGATCCCGGTGGGTCGGTCCCTCAACGAGATGCAACTGCCCGAGGAGGTCGAGGCCCGGGAGGCCGAGGTGGACTCTCTGCTGGTGGAGCGCGTTGCCCGCTTCTTCGGCACCCACACGCTGCAGTTCAAGGTGCCCAAAGACTCCATCCAGGACATGCAGCGCGCCCTCGAGGAATGTGAGTATCTGGCTAGTACCCATCGAATCCCACATAAATTACAGTTCAGGTCTGGCCAAGACATTGCCTATTTGGGTTACTAATGCAAGCGACCAGTTCGGGCAGATGGCTCTGGCACAAATCCTGTTTTCACTGTTAAGTCGCCGCCATATCGAGGTCATCCTGTGATGCAGCCAGATGTCCACATAGCTACATGGCCACATAGCGGTGCATTGGCAGCTGGTTATCCAGATAGTTGGCTATTAATTGCACTTTAGTCAGGCAGTTAGCAAGGCTTACTTTCTTTTTGTGCGCAGCGGCTGCAATTTCCGATTTCCAATTTCTATGCGCAGCCACATAGAAAGCGGTCGATCCTGTTCGCTTGCTAATTATCTGTGCTCCACTTGCTAATGAGCGGTCAGCTCCGCTCCAGCGAAAGTAATGCAAATCATATAACTAACTACCAAATCGTTCCCCCTCTGCAGCTCGCGGCAAGAAGAAGGAGAAGAAGAAGTACCTGATGCCCCTGCTAATGCTCTTCAAGCTGAAGATGGCCGCCCTGCTGCCCCTGGCCATTGGCTTCCTGGCCCTGATCTCCTTCAAGGCCCTGGTCATCGGCAAGATCGCCCTGCTGCTCTCCGGCATCATTGGGCTGAAGAAGCTGCTCGAGTCGAAGAAGGAGAACTACGAGGTCGTGGCGCACCCGCACTACGAGCACGAGCACAGCTACGGCCGCTCGCTGCCGGCTGACGACTCCCAGGCCCAGCAGCTGGCCTACGCGGCGTATAAGCAATAAGCTGCATGCCAAATATTCTGAATGCTGAATGCTGAGGCAACCGTAATCAGTGCAATACTCGGAGGGCCGTCTAATTTATCTATTTATTTAATTTATTTGTATAGCATAGTTCATGCCAGGCTTACACACTTAAGGCGCCATCAAGAGAAATAGAAGGAAAGCTAAATCCCTAACCCACACAAATAGGTCTAAGGAATCAGCAGCTGGGGGCTGCCGCCAGAGGGGAACACCTGGCGTCGTTTAATCTAATCTTAAAAATGACTGCCACTCTCGTATTAATACTCAGAGCTTTATTGTTTAAAACTCTACGCTTAACTTAACTTAACTCAACTGAACTCTTAACTAAACTATGAAACTAAACTGCCTAACTCTGAACTGCCGCTAGGCGCAGCAAAAGCCCCCCTGGCCAAGCCCTCCCCCACACAAATCAATAAAAGAAATGCCGCATTTATCTCGAACATGTGTATTGCTGTCTTGCTGTTTCAATCGAATATCGCTCATACGCAGCGAAGTGCTTTCACTCTTTCACCGGCTAAGGCGAACTGGGGCAGCGATATCAATTGCATGGGCGACACACAAAATCACGGAGCAAGATCGCCGGATTTCACTTGAGCCAGCTAGTCAGCCAGTCAGCCAATCAGCCAGGCGTAAAGCGCAGCAGAAGCCTCTTCCTCGGTCTCGGTCAGTCATATATAAACACATATATCCAATGTCGCTCCAGAAACTGGCTCACATCTCGGCATCTCGGGAAAATCTAATGAAAGTTGCGACCTGCTTTTTTGTTTTTTTTTTTTCGCACACGCAGTGCAACACGTACGCCCCAAACAAATTGGGTGTGTGGATGAGAGCATGCATTCCAGTTCCAGCTGGGAGCACGCCCCGCGGCTGCAATTTATGGCCGTGGCCTGGCATCGCCATTCGGCATATAAATGGCCAAAGCCGACAAAACCCAAGGCTCAAAATGGCCAAAAGGCCAGGCCGCCGCCTCGTACGTCTTTTGTTTTTTGTTGGTAACTATTTGTAAACAACTGCAGGCAACTGGCAGTGAATTTCAAGTATTGGCGGTGAAAGTGTTTATTAATACAATTTCTTTTCTGTCGCTGCGCTTTGCAATTGGAAATTTATTAGCTGTCGGCCATTGCCCGCGACCTGGCAATGAAAGAAAACAAACTTTTGTAAAATTACCAAAGTTTTCGGCGACAACCGCACAGGCTGAACCGTAATTCCAAGGCCAAAAATCCTTGAAATTGGCCTAGCTGGCTCGAATAACTTGGCAGGAGTCAAAACTTTTCGAAACTTTATCTGCTCGCCTGTCTCCTTACTTCTCGCAGGGGAATTGGGCTGTTCTTGTCCGGGGGTGCTAAGTTGTCAGACACTTTCTTAGGGGGATATTCAAATCTCTCCCACAGCATAGACCGCGAAAATGCTCACCTGCTTGTGCTGCTGTTGCAGTCAAGTCTCTTGACGTGATGGCATCACTAAACCAAAGTCTTAACTCTTACTGGCTTCGCCTAAAAGTTTGCTAGGACTTAACTCTCGAACTCAGGGGATTATTCTGCTGTTTTCTATGCCGTTTAGCTTCATTGTGAAACTGGTTATTAATTATTAAAAGAAACGTACATCTTTGTTATACAAGTAATAATGTAATGTTTTCAAACTTTTTCGATGTTTTAAAAATAAATGTAAATAATATTTAAGCGAGTATAGTTATGGAACTAAAAAAATTTATCATTATAAATATTATTGTAACAACTGAAAAAATCCGTACAATATATATGTCACAGCACAAACTTATTTAGAGAATCCAATGTTATATAAAAAATACATTGTTTGCCTTTTAAGTTCGGGTTTTCCTTAACACCCAAGCCACGTTGCTCTACCAAACGTAAATCGGCTTCCCTCTTTTCCGCTTGTTTGTTTTCTTAATTGACTTGTGGCAATTTTCAAGTTTTTCTCTGTAAACGATGGAACATTTCTGGTAATTCCCTAAGCGTCTCCGTTTATTTAATGGACCGGCATTAGCAATGGTAATTGTAAATATTCCGCGTGGTCCGAACGGTGGCGCCTCCAAGTATTTCATAATTCCTGTGGAAATACAATAACTGCTTGCATAATGGCCGAGATGTGCGAAAAATTGGCCACCAGTCGACGCAGCTTTGGGTCGTGTGCACTGACCATGACCATGCCGGCTTAAATAAGAAGCGGCCCAAGACGAAGAGCCCCTGGTTGGCGTTGATGTACAACAATTTCCGTTATTGGGCCATGTGCAAAAACAGCGCGTTAACTGAATGAGAGCAGATTTGGCCAAAAGACCAGTCGGTTATTGTATAACAAGATGTGGCGGATATAAAACACAAGGGTCAGTTGGCCAGCGGGCTCAGTTGAGATCAAAACACTCGACCATTATGTCGCCACTGGATATCGTTTTGCTCCTGGTCAGCTTCCACCAAGTGGTTGGCAGTGACTTTTCCGCCATGAGTTCGGAGTTCAAGCAGTGTGTTCGTGGATCCCAGAAACCGAAGATCAGTGAATGTTTAGGAAGATCCGCTCTGAACTTCATCCAGAGATTGGATGAGACCGATAACGTTAAGTTCGTGGAGGATTTTGTGACAGTGAAAAGTGAAACAGCTGCAGTCAGATCTCTGTCAAATGTGCTCGACACGGATCCAGTGGACTTCCGCGGTATCCTCGAAAATGCTGGCGCAGTGATGGGTCAACGGAGTATGGAGTGGCATATGGACGGCCTTTATCCTGGGCTTATGTTCAAAATAGGTCCCACAGCGGATGCGAATAGTGTGGCCGAGTTTGTCCTCGATGGAGCGGCGCAGGGAGAGCGACAATTCGGATTCGAGGATCCTTCAACCGGTATGATTTCAGTGAAACAGTGCTTTCGTTGCACATAATATTATTAATAGAAACCAAACTTATTCAAAATATTTATTTATTTGCACATTGTATTGTAAAACTAAGCTGCAGAATGAATATCAATTTATTTACTTGTACACATATGTTACCGGATTTTAAGATTTTAAATGAAATTGGGTTTATTTCAAGGTGAAAATGGTAAAATGTTCAGAACGGACGTATCAAGCCAAAAGACATCATTCCACCTCTTAATACTAGTCAATATTAAAAAATATTTTTTACAAATATTTATTACTACATTTTCAGGTCGCGTCTTGACCAAGCAGTATTTACTGCCCTTTCTTTTGGGCTTAAAGTTTAATCTGGTGGCCCTAGTACCCCTGATATTTGCTGCCATATGTCTGCTGCTCAAGAAGTCATTATTTTTGGTCAAGCTGGCCATATATGTGAGCAGCTTCTTGGGACTGGGCGGAATCGTTGGTGGACTTGGAGGATTAGGTGGTTTGGGCGGTGGTTTTGGAGGTGGCAGCTTTGGCGGTGCGAACTTTGGTTTCGGCGGCTTTAATGGCCACCGTCCAATTGGCCAATTCCCCGGAAAGACTACGGTATTTGGCCAAGGCCAAGATGAGTTCCACCACCAATACGATGTGCACGAGACATCCCCATATCGTCGTAGTGAACGAAAAGTTAGATTCGAGCAGCCTCGAATGGCGGAAACGCTGGGCCAAGCACCTCCAGTCAACCCCAAACCGCCCACTCAAGACCGCTTCTACGACTTTGAAAACCAACGCAGGCCAAGTAACAAACTATTGGCAGCCAGTGTGGAGCAGGAGGGCGAACTTCTGTTGAGAAACTTCCAGGATCCTCACCGAATGGAAGGCTGGCAGGCGGTGGATGTGAGATCGCTGTGAGCACATAGTTTACACTTGAAAAAAACAATTGTGTATATAAAAATCATTGTGCGTTGTGTAGGGTATTTAAAATGTATCTATCTATGTAAATAAAACATCATTATCATTAACTAACTTTCCCCACAGACCTTAATTAATAATCTATGTAGACTATTAAATAAAACTTAATAAAAAAAAAAAGAAGACAACGCTGTAGTAGAGATTCCCGACTATCAGATACCCGTTACCCGACAGAAATTGAAAAAAAAGCGAAAGAAACTAAGGAATTGAATATATAGACTTAATGGAGTAGAAAAAGCTTCCTTCTACCGTTACATACTTTTCAACGAATCTAGCAAACCGTTTTACTCTACCACTAAAAGGTATAAAAAGTAATATTGTTTCTGTATATGTATCACGAAATATTCAGCATTCCATTTTATAGGTTTGATTAATTCCACTAAGAGTTATGATTTACTTGACGAGCATATCTCGTTACTATCTAAATTAATATGTACTCTAGAACCAAAGGACATGATTTACAGTATATTATTGATAATTCATAAATACATATTTTTTCTAGTGCATCTAAACTGTAATTAGCGAAATGTAACGAGGGCTTTCCAAAAACGAAAGGTAACTTAACAAAAATTTCAGTTTCAGTTTTCGTTAGGTCAGGGTTCAGCAAACAAACTTCCGAAAACATTTCTATTTGATTCCTATCAACAGAGCATTTTCGTGCTTTGACAAGCCCGTTAATTGTTACCCCCAAAAATGATCTAGGCACTATAAGTAACAGAGCAGAGCAATTGTCTGGGTTATTTGTGGTTCAAGAAGCGCTGAAAGAGGTTCCATTATAGTAAATAAATATGTGGCGCGTCGTTTTTCTACAGTGCTTTGTGTTTGGTAGTTCAGTTCTGTCTTTAAGTCACAAAGGAAACGAAACTTCAGCTGGCGCGTCCACTTCCCCATGGAGTCCTAGAAGTCTGGGCAGAATTATAGCGCACTGCATGGGTGGCGCGGATGCTTGGCAGTGTCTAGGGTATGAGAGCGAGCGATTACTGGATAGTGCCACCAGGGATAACAGCACCTGGCAGATCACCGATTACCTAAGCATCGAACCACAGGTTGGTTTCAGCAAGCCGGAGACGAGGCGTATGGATATGGGATTACCCGGGAAACTATTGGAGCTGGTCCAGGGAAGAGCACTGCGTCTTCAGCTGCCACGCCAACTGACCATTTCAAATGCCATCGATGACTTTGGCAGCGAGCTGGGCCTCGATCAAGGTACTTATGCGAGCGTAGATGATAAAGTCGATAAGTTAATAGGAGGATTTGGTAGTTTCGAAGTGCATGCAACATCCTACGATAAAGATAAAGATAAAGATAAGCTAAAGAAAAAGAAAAAGAAGAAATCTAAGAAGAAAAAGCCTAAGAAAAAGAAAAAATCAAAGAAAAAAAAGAAGAAAGACAAGTATAAAAAGAAAAATAAAAAATGCTCCAAAAAAACAGGTCGCAAAAAGAAGGACAAAGACAAGAACATGGCGATGATGGGCGGCATGATCATGATGGCCACTCTGGCTCAAATGTTCCTAGGCAAGGTCATCCTCATCGCCGGCTCGGCCTTTATTATGGCCAAGATCGCCTTGGTCATATCGCTGCTGGTGAGTAGAATCTGTCCTTAGAACAGTTCCGTCCAAATTGTTGGCGCTACGCTTCTCTTCGCAGGGCAGTCTAAAAAAGGGTTCGACTGGTCACAGTGGTAGTGGAGGAGGAGGTGGCACGGAGCACGTGGTGGTCCACTCCAGCCACGAGAGCGGCTGGCACCGCAGCATGCCCACCCACGACACATACTCGCAGTTGGAGCAGGTGGAGGAACCACCGTTGGGCAGCCATATGGAATACTACCAGGCCTACCAGATGGAGCCACTGAAGCGCCGCCTGCATCAGGCGGCGGCTTACCCAGATCAGCCACGTCCAGAGGCCACAAAATCGACTCGGGGCTTTATTTAGAGATTAAAATCAAACTCCTTGTGTGTCCATACAATCGAACACAATTATTATACTTAGAAATCACTAGACAATAAATCTATAAGGATATACAAAAATAAGAGTCGAGATCCTCAGGAGAAGAATAAATTAAAAAATTAAAAAATTAATAAAAAAAATATTTTACTTTTTGCAAAAGTGTGGGCGTGGTTTCACCCTTGACCGAAAATAAAAAGCAATGAAATTAAAATTCTTTTCTTTTTAATGCTCGATCTGTGGTAACATATTAACTAAGATAACTAAACTTAAACTGGAGGGCTGTCGAGTGTAAATACAAATTCATATAGATTGGGCTAAGTGGGAGCTTTTTGGAATCATTGGATCTTTGGTAGTAGAGCTGCTGACCCCGGAAGGAACTCCGCGGCTCCCCTTATCGGGATCCCTTGGCGGCGGGCGAAGGGGATGCGGCCACGTGGGGCATCCAGGCCTGGTAAGCCTTGTCCTGCATCATCATCTCGTCGTCGATGCTGCGGTGGTAGGATCCTCCGTCATGGCCACCAGTATCGTACTCACCCTGGTGACTGGACGAGTATGTGTGGCTCTGCTGCACCTGTGGATGCTTGACGATCTCGTAGGTGGTCTTCTCGCCGCCGTCGTGACCCACCAGTTTTTTCAGCCCGATTATAGCACTGATGATCAGCGCAATCTTGCCCACAATCAGCGCCTTTCCCGCTACAATGGCGATGGAGTGGTATGCCATCTTTAGAATAGCGGTCTTTAGCAGAACGGCGGCAATGAAGGGTCCCAGATACTTTTTGTCATCCTTCTTTTTGCGACCCTCGCTTTCGCTGGCTGGCATAAAGTAGCCGATCACGTGCTGCAGCCAATCCTGGCCATTCCGCTCGCCAAACCGCAGCAACCGTGGTAGATTCACCTGCAGCTGGTGACTATGGACAAAGTTGAGGAACCGCTCCAGCAGCAGGGCGTCCAGACTCTTCCCCGACATGTGCTCGAGATCGCGATTGCTGAGCTGGCTCTCGAGCAGGCTGGAGCGTCCACTCCGCGTGTCCTGGCTAAAGGATTCCCGACGCACCAAACTAACGCCATCCACGATGCCCAGTTGTGGGACCTTCAGAGCCCGTCCCAGCAGGCGAACTCCCTGTATCTTGCAGCACCAGAAAACGTCCTCGCTATCTGCACACTGCCCATAGATATGACGCACTGTCCGCAGCAGTCCGCTCTCAGTAGAGTTCTGATTAAAGTTCGACGGGGCTTCCATGGCCCAGGCCTGAAAGGCCGCCAGCAGCAGGGCGATGAGCAGACCCAGACGCGATTCCATTCTGTGCGTATCTCCAATCCTTGTGATCTCACTCTCGTAGTTCTCTCTATGCCGTTTGCTGCAGCTGCTGGGAAATCTCTTGGCCAACTGATCTTGTGCGCCAGATCGTCCACCAAATTTATACACTTTACCTTGCCACAATTAGCCAGGCAGCGTTGCAGTCGGTGTTGCTTTTGCTGCCAACACCAGTACACTGGAAAAAGTAACTTAGCTTTATTAATATAGTCAATAAGTTTCATAAAGGGATTTCATAAAATGATCGTGTTGTGAAAATAGTTTTGAAATTAAAAAAGAAGAGTATATTGTATTTTGAGTATAAAGTAATTAATAAAAAAATTATACATATATCTTCCTAATTACATTATTCTGTCAACATCAAGGTAAACGCCAAAAGTCTGAATTATTCCTATACTTTAAAGATATTGTAAGTCAATAATATCATGCTAAATGGATAGTTTGGCCATGCCACCTATTTTTTCTCTATTTTTACAATTTTTACACAATTTCCTGTGGTTTTTCTCCCAGTGCAGCAAAGCTGTTGGCTATTCAGAGCGTAGTATGCATGATGAGTGCATGCGGCAGCTGGAAACTGCCTGCAAGCTGCAGCACTAAAGCAAAGCTTCGCTGCAGATTTAGTGCAACCGGCAGGCTGGATGCAGGGGCCAATTTCATTGCTCATTGCCGTAATTAGCAGATCTGGGCAATTATTCCAGTCTTTATATCGGCGGCCCGGCTTAATAATATTTTACACCAGATCCGACGCCCACTTTCATCGGCACAAGCTGTGAAACCGAGGCGAGAGCCGAGATCTTCTCCAGTCTCCAGTGCTTTCGATTGCTCACGCGAAGATTTGGGCATACATACATATTTATAAGACGGGCGCATCGAAACCGAAATGAATGCTGATTGGGTGGAAAATTATAGAATCACACACAGATGTGTCGCCAGCAGCAGGAAAGTTAATGAAAGTGCCCGCTCGGAATTATCCTGGCTCGACTTCCGATGAACGAAATTGCTGGAAGAAAGCATGAAATTAGAGTGCCATGAAGGGTATATGATTGTAAGATTTGCTCCGAATCGAATTTGCTGAGATGCTCATTAAAAAGCTTAAATTACAACCTATTAGTTCTGATATCGTGCCTTTTTAAAAGTAAATTTGCATTTTAATGTTAATATTAAACTTAAACAGAACCATATGCCTTAATAATGAAAATAAAATAAAATATTTATGGCTCGGATTTGGCAAAAATGTGTCAGGATTTGAAAGGATTATCTGTCATTGTTTGCCAAGTTTGCCACGTGGATATGTTGGTTAATTGGATTTAAAAATTAACTTATAGTCGTGAAAAATGGCTTTGTTTAATTGGCGCTACAATTTAATACCTTTATATCGACACTTAGTCCTAATATTAAAAACGTTAGGTAAAAACGTTAGGTAATTGCTTAATTTGCAACACAAGCTGACTGCAGGCTAAAGTCCAACTTTTTCCGAAGAAAGCAAGCCACCTTTTCTGCCGACAACAAAGGCAACTTTATGCATACTTTCGGGCTGAAGAAGAAAGGTGAAAGTTTGGCCAGTGAATTTCGCAAAGTGTAGCAACTGAAACAACAAACGTTGGAACACCTCCGCGGCGCTCATGCATAATTTATGCTTGGCGCTCCTCATTTATGAAATATTAATTAAAAAAGCCGCGCTGACGAACATCTAATGATGGGATTTGCAATTTTATCGCAGCGAAACACGTCGCGGATAGTCGGACACGAAAAGTGTTTTTCTTTTTATTTTCCAGCGGGAAAGTGCATATCTCTGCATAAGTTTCGGCTTGTTCTACATAGCCAGCCGGAGGACAAGCACTGTATTCTGCGAATGTGAATGCAGAAATGCAAAACACTTGCCGCTGCATAATCCGTCGGCGATAATTTATGATAATGCACGTTTGGTTCACACGCAATCCGACTTTCGACGGACTATCCGCTGCTAATAGGCCGAAAACTGCAGCAGCCCACAATTTGCAGTAATTGGCGTTTTGTGTTAACAGCGAGCAAACAACCGAACGCTTAGTGATCGAAGCCAATAGCAGCGCTCACACTGAAAGAAATTACTTATTAAGTCGGGCGCAAAGTAAAGCAAAGTAAATGACTTTCATCCTGAAGGTCGCTATCAGTGACTTAAAGTAAGTCCTAGTTCTTCCTGATCTAAGCCCAAAACTATTTCTATATGTATACATGCAAGATTATATAAATATTATATCTTATCTATCATTGGCATTTATCCAAAGAAGTTGTTTGCATATTTTTATTCAGAATTGAAGTCCGAAAATTATTTAATAATTCTTTCATAATTATGTTGCCAATCTTATTTAATTTTCGGCTTAACAAGTATTTTTTCCTCAGTGCATAAACGAATAACTCCAGCAACGAACTTGGCCAAGATCGTCACGATGCTTTTCCCCCAGTCCCGGGCGATTTATTTGGCCTTTGTCTCTGCGTTCGACTCGAACTCAATAAGGCAGAATACACAATTCTGTGGCCATTTGGCTGGGAACCTTTTCGCCACCGAACAATTGCATAAAAGAAAAGCTGTGGTTTTCCGCCGCTGCATTTTCACTTTCACTCTGCGTTGACATCGAAGTTCGCCCCCGCCAAGAAAACCAAGATTGCCAAGCCGGAGATAGCCGAAGCCGGCACAGGTTGCGATGGCTGGAGGGCAGCGGCAACTCGCAGGTCGCAGCTCGCAACTTGGAACACCCGCCTCCTCTCCTCAATCAAATTAAGTGCCGCGGGCCAATTACGTTTCACTCTGACCCCCAACAACTGATGAACTGCACCGCAGTTGCCACAGCGTGGAAAGCCGGACCGTGACTATCGTATCCGATCGGACGGACCGACTGACTGCCTGCTGTCTTGATGAATTTATTATCCGCTCGTCCAGAGCTCTTGCCTCTAATTATACGTCTGTTCGTTTGTTTGTTTTGGCCCTACACAAGACCATTTTCACTCACCATTGCCATTGCCCCGCTCAGCTCGCCAGAACTCGGAGTCAATTCAATTTCATGTCTGATAATTCGCTGGCACGTCTCCTAGTAGGCGGCAAAAATATTCTGTGGCGAATTTCAATTTCATTCGCCCTGCGGCCAGCAACAAGGAACTCTCTCGAAAATAACGCTTTGCGTTTGTTTGCCAGCGAAATTATTCACAAAAATAGGCCTGCCTCTGCTTTTAGGCACAGGAAAAAAATGTTTTCAACTTGGATCAATTGAATAGCTAAAACTAGAACATCATTTATTGATTCCAGTATATGGTTTCCAAGTTTATAAGGCACGTTTTTTTCAATGTGAGAGCAAAGCTTTTGACAATCAAATATAAACCATATACGCGGTTTGACTATTTGTTAAGCTAAATCAATTTCATTTTAAAAATTAATCATTCTTTTTTTTTGGTGCACTCCCGAAACAGTCAGTCTAAAAATAGCTTGTCACCTTTAAATTTCATTTTCGGCTATACTCGTATTTGTGACCTGATATTTCCTTTAAGTAATTCAATCTGCATTATAACATTTGTACGGCATTTTAGCGATGTTCTTAAGGATTTCAAGATTTTCCGTCTTGGTCTGTCAGTTTAAAAATACATCTTTCGCGCAATTTATTCCCACCAATGAAGCCGTAAAAAAAGTTTTACCAGATGACCTTGTGTTTTTAGCAGTGTGGTTTCCTAATTTTAGGCTTATAAATAGCTTTCGCCCTTATTCAGTTAAATCGTTATACTAGATTTTTTCCGTTCTGTTCCAAACTTTTGCCCCCCTAATTTCATGTGCAGCTTAACGCAAAATTACCATATCTTTTCGCGTTGGCCTAACAGCATATCAGCGCTAAATATAATTTAATAAAGGAACGTATTTCATTGTGATTTGCCAGTGTGGTCCCTGATTTTTGAGTTAACAAGTCCCTCTTTTTCCTTTTGTGTGGTCCCAAAGACGCCAGTTCAAAAATTCGTTTCCCCGCGTATTTGAATCTGCGACATAACGCACTTCATTTGGCAGCACCTCGAGAATACTAGTCAGTGTTTTGGGAATTTGGCAGTGCATATTTGCGGTGAAATTCGGAGACCGACGCAGCAGTCCCATATGAATGGCGAAGCAGAGTTCACAGCAATGTTAAATGCCAATCAAGAAGGCCAGGTATCGAGGCATCTCGGCATCGACGATTGCAGCTGGAAAAGTCGGCATCTGCTCATCAATCAAGCTGGCATTCAACAGGCCGCAATAGCCACTCTGACGTGGCCGGTGAAGAAAGTGCCGTGCGAGTCAAGTGATTTTACAGACATCCCCAAAAGCAGCCACATCACATTAAGCACTGGCGCATTTCGCAATTCCGTTTAGTTTGGCCACATTTTAGGTGAATTTAATGCTCTGGCAGTGTCGTTTTCATTGCCAATGCCGTCGCCGACAATACCGGGCCACGGGCGAAGACTTTGAGCCATGACAGTCGGTTGGCCAAAACAAAATTTCATTTCATTGTGCACATTATTATAATTTTCTGGCCTCAGACAAACGGCGCCCGGGGCGGATACTTAATCCTGGGTGCAAATCTCACTTGAGGAATTTGCGCAAATAAATCACAATTTGAATACTCTTTTGGGGTGGGTGGGTCAAAAGGGATGGTCGAATTCGTTTTTTCTGTGCTTCCCTTGCGGTCCGCCAACAAATGACCAGGCTTAACCCCTTGCCAGGCGTACCTTTTTGCCACAAAAACGCTTTTCGACTCCGGTTCAACGGCCTGCATGGCCATCATGACCATCATGGCCATGGATGATGATAAATTGAGCGGCAGGCGAACGTGACAACGGCCGAAAAAGTGAAAGCCTCGGAAGCTGGGACGGTGAAAATGCTGGCCAAGGAATGGATGGATGGTAGGTTTTCGCGCAACCTTTACCACCGCTCCGCTCCAGAGTTCACTGCACAGTTTGGTGCATGTAAACATGTCGGGTGAGATCGAGATGTAGTAGTATCTGCGATTTGCAGCTGGGAAGGCTGTGTCTGGGGCTGGCGCTTTTATTTTATTATAGATACCTTTTTCGATTAGACGGAACTTTCACGGTTCACCGCCGGCTTAGGGCGCCACTCGAACTTGACTCTTTAATTGTCAGCACTCAGTCGCTGCGATTTGATGGCATCAATTAAAGACGGCTCATTGGGGTCGGCAGCTCGACCATTACGCACTTTCGCATTGTAATTGGCGACACCTGAGAATTTAATTGCCCTCGCACACACACGAGTGTCCGGTGGCGAGATTCCCTGGTCATAGGTCAGCGGTCAGCGTCTGCGGATGGCGGACTGTAGTAGTGGTCGGGGTCTTACTGTACGGTCAGCACCTGCACTCGCCGATTGACTGAGTGGGGTGAGAGGCGGCAAAGAAAGCGAAAAGCAACGCATAATAAATCCTAACGGTAGAAGTAATGAATAAATGTTTATCCACGATCCACTGAACTCCACTCACTGCAGTAAATCTGTATTCAAAGCTGTATAAATTAATGTATTCGTGCATGCAGTTGAATGGCGCAATTATACTCGCGATCGGTAATGCCAAAAAGAAAAAAAAATCCCTTTTACAAACGGAAAAACTTTGATCCAAAACTGGGAATATCATATGAAAATACATATTATTAATGCCGCATTTTCATTTTTATTTATTAGCTTATTATAAGTATTCAAACCAAATCCCAATCCGTATTTATTGAAAGGCTGCACTGCCAATCAGTTTTTTATGAGTCAACTTAAATTTAACGCTTGTTTGTAAACTCTTAATTTATTGTATAGCCTTGTAGCCTTACGGCTAACAATAAACAGATCAATTTTACGAGAAGGAAATTTATTTTAATAGGTAGCCAAACCCTCCTTTCCCAAATCACAATAGAAACATACTAACGAAAGTGGGATGGATGAATGTGGTCTTCTCGCATTAACAGGCCATCTGACCACGTGACACCCGGCGGATTGGGAAGGCTGTGAAAAATGCTGCTGTGTTTTTCTTGTAAATTGTAAAGTCAAGTCCCCGGGCGGGCATAACGCTTAAGTAAAATGTTCGCAAATTAAATGAAAATCAGCGGAGGCAAAAAATTGGCTCGTGACCGTCGTGCCGGAGCGGATGTCCAAATGACTGGCCAACTGGACAGGTGATGCTGCTGAAAGCCGGCGGCTTATCGCACCCGTCGTCGCTGATCCCATATAAAAGTTAATTAGCGTGAGATTTGTGCGAGCGTTTGGCGGTTAACTTTGATTAACGTCAATGCGGCGTCAAAACATGCTATAAAAACCAAAACCAACAGAAACAGCACCAACATGGCTAACAAGCAAACACAAAAAGCACACGCACACACCTAAGCGCAGTAAACATTTTCTTTTCGCTTTCTTTCGATGTGAAAATTGCAATTTTTATTGCACAAAACCTGAGAAGGCAAACAACCCCCACGGCATGAAATAGAAAGTCTGCATTGGCCAAGTGCGAGTCGCGTTCTTAACAGCAAAAACAAAAAAAAAACAGCTAGGAAACAAATAAAACCGAAAGTTAAGTGGCCTCCCAACTTTAACCCGCCAGAGTTTTTCGCACTCCAAGAATTTAGAACGCTCTTTGGCCGGTTTTATCGTTGCGGTAGGTTGTTGGCTTTTTATATACTTTCTCCGGGAAATTTCACACACATTTAAGCCGCAACGACTTCCATGAACCGAATGCAGCTGGCTGCTGCGATTACTGCGGTTGTTGTTTATTAAAATGCTATTCTTCTCTTAATTTTCTTGTTGTGGCTGTCTTTTGCTTTTATTTGACTTGGACCCCACCGCAAAGTGGCACAGAAAAACTGTGAAAAATCTTTTTGGCCAACTGGGAAAAGTGCAGGGCGTGGCGACGCTGCCAACTCAAAAACTCGCCGCGGGCCAAAGGAAGCAGACAAAGTTGCAGCCGATCTTGCTGCTGCGATTACTGTTGCTACACGCAAACTTGACTTTTTTTCTAAACATTTTAAAATTTGGGAAAAGTCTTGGATTTAAAGAAGCAGTAACACTTAAAGTTTTGACCGAGCAAATATTTGTAATTTTAATGAAAATATTTTGCACGTTCACCAAACTATTCAAATCAATGAATTTATTTTAAAAATTCAATAAGATCCTTTCAATGTTATCATAAAAATATTCACAGATATCAGAGGTAGTTCCAGATCATTTATATATTTAATGGTTAAGAATGAACTCTTTTTTTACGGAAAACGCAAACCGATTTTTTCCAGTGCACTTCGGCTGGCCTTGCCCGCGGAAAGCCGTTGGCACGCAGAGGAAGGAAGACAATTGGAATTGTTTCACATGCGCATGCGCAGCTCCGCAGATACTGGCATTTGATATGGATACATATGTGTCTGACATCGCACATTGTACTTAAGCAGGCACAGATGCAGTTACTCGTGGGCCATGGATGCGGATGTTTTTTGGGCTGCAGCTGCTTCACCCGCATAATAAGATGAAAATCATATGTTGGGAAACTACAGGGCTCGAATAATGTCCCAAGTTTGATGGACATTTTGACAGGTCGACTTAGCATGGAATACAAACAATGATGCACATTAGTCACATTGCTCGGCGAGTGGCATTTGGAAAGGCGAGGAAAGGAATCCGATATGAAAGTGTCCAACGGACACAACCGAGGGGATAACATTCACGTCATGTAAACGTGTCGAACAATTTTCAATTTATTCACGTTTAGAGGCAAAGCGATTTTTGTGGTGTTATGCAGACATTTCTTGACATCGAGAAATTTGATATGAAGCAGCAATATAAATTTATTCCAAATATGAATGGAAAAATGGAAAAAACCACAAAACTTACAATTAAATTTTACTTACTTTTGTTTTGTAATTTTTTGAAAGGAATTTCTCACAAAAACATAAAATCAAACCTTCCATCTTAGCTTTCCACTCTTCTAAATAAAAGTATTGTTTTCGCTCACAACCCTTAAACAAATTGTTGCAAACTTTTTTATGGACACAAAATAAATGACCTCTGCGGCAAGTATAATATGTACAATATTTTCATCAGAATTCAAAGGACAGCCGCTTTTCAGGTTCACTGCCTCTCGGGGAAATCCCATAAATTTCCACTTGGTTTGGGACATTTATGACGGCTCCCCGGCGGCCAGTGAACCCATAACGCTTTGGTTCTTCATTGTTCATCGAACGATGCCGACGCGGAAACAAAGCTGTGTGCAAATAAATACTCTTGCGCACCCGAAAGTACTTAATGCAAATCGATGAACTGCCCCTGGAAAAACCCAGTACCTTTCCACGGACGCTGGGCAGTGAAAGTGGCGTGAAAAAGAGGCGGCGCCGACGAAATCAAAATCTAAGTAAGTGGCCCAGAAAAAAAAACGCGGGTAGCTGGGCATAGATACCCATTCCGAAGTGCCGACACTTAAAGTGTGAAGCTGGGCCAGTGGCAAGTTGGCAGCAAGTAGCCGGCTTGGCTATTAGTGGGAAATGTTTGTGGCCGCCGGGCCATTAATTTGGCAGTTTATTAGTCGAAAATCGCTTTCCGACCCTCTGGGTCCGGCTCATACTCCTCTTAATGTGCGCCTGCCACATAAACCGATCGCCAAGCGAAAGCCCCCCAAAAACAAGAATCCAGAAAATGCATTTTCTCCCATGCTTCTTTTTGTTTTTGGCTAAAAGGTTTTGTTTTCATAGCAGCAGTCAAGCCGCAAAAAAAGCCACAATTATGCGGCACAGCTTTAGCTTTCCTTTCCCTACGCCAATCGCATGTGTGGAATCTCGTTCTATCAGATACAGATGTACATATCTGTAGATACATTTTTGGTGTATATATATTCTATTTTCCTTACCAATTTGCCATCGTGCGATACTACCCACCTGAATGAATGCCTTTGAATATCCCATGGACACCCTCGCTGCCATTTGCATTACATAAAAAATGGCCATTGGCCACCGTTTAAAGGCTGGCAATGACTTTCTTTGCGGCCCAAACTCGTTCTTGAATGGCGAAAACTGCTAAAGGCCAAATTGAAATTAACGTGTCAACGGCAACGGCAGCCAGTTGCAAAAATGGTCAAATGCCAAAAAAAGCGAACTCCTACCAAAAACCACTAATGCAACTAATATGTTTGGCCATAAACAACGAAAGCTACGGCTGGAAAAACAAGTCGCAACCCGTTGGAAATGCCTTGGCCTCGCCTCCGCCTCGCTGCTGGGCGCCTTGGTTCATTGAGGAGTGCTGCTGCCAATGATCTTGACGGCAGTGGAGATGACAGCCTGGCTATTTTCGAGCCAAATTGGTTTATGATACGTTTATATTTCTTTATTCATATAATGCTAGCTCACAAAACCAATTTTTGACACTATACAGCTTTAACTTTATTATATAGAATATATTGTTTAAGAAAATAATTATATTACATTATAGCATAGTACAATTGATAAAATTTTTATGTTAGCTAATTACTGTAAAATAAATATATAAATAAATTTTGAAATATAATGAAAACTCATATAACACATTACCTTTAACGTTTATGGTCTCAAAATAATAGACATCAGATAATCGACACTATGAAGCTAAATTCACTTCGGGCTGTGGAAAACTCAAGTACCAGCACTGACGCACGCTTTTTCCCACCGCCGTGGAAAACCGAGTGGGAAAAAGAGCCAGCACGAGCTGGGGGCCCGAAGTCGCCGCCGACGAAGCCGAGGAAAATCAAATTGCGATCAACAGGCCGTTGAGCGAGCGCAGAAAGACAGAAAGACAGAAAGAAAGGTCTATAAAAGAACAAAGCGCGCCAAGGCTCGGCATCAGTTTGATTCGAGCAGCAGCCAGAGCAAGTGGCTCCCAGTGACTCCCAGACAAGGATTTGTGGCCGAAGGACTAACCACCCACCCACCTGTGTGTAGCACCTGTCGCGCGGTGTGCCGCGAGTGTTGTTGTCGTCGTCGTTAGCCGGGAAAAGTGTGAAAAGTGCCTTAGAATGATATTCAAGCAGTGGCCCTGGCAGGCCCTCATCAGCCTGCTCTCCGTGTTGTTCCTCGCCAGCAGTTGTGGGGCGGCCACCGAGCAGCTGGGCAGCCCGCCCAGTCCCAGCCCATCCCAGAGCGCCGGGGCACGAACCCTCCTCAGGGTCTACGACGAGTGCACCCGCGCCGAGGCCGGATTCGTGCCATGTCTGAAAAAGAAGGCCATATCCTTCATCGACCGCCTGGCCCCCATCGACGCCATCAACGTGGCCGAGGGCATCAAGCTGGTGCGCCTGGAAACAGCTTCCCGTCCGCCAGCCGCCAGCGAGAACGAGCTGGAGTCCTCGCTGCCCCGATCCGGCAGCGACCGGGATGCCAAGCTCACCAACATGCTGATCGAGCGGCTCAGCTACTTCTTCAACGGGCACTCCCTGCAGGTCAGCTTCCCCAAGCTCACATCCGATGAGATTGGACGCGGACTAGAGGAAGGTGAGTGGGCAGGGTGGGATTAGGGGTTACAGTGATGGTAAAAACCGAAAAACACTTCGGTTTTTAACCAATGAATCGAATTTCATATAACACATAGCCTGTCAGCAGATTTTCGTTTAGAAAGCAGTTACTGAATACTAATTTAAAGTAGCTCAACTTTTATTGTTTTACCACTGCCATCAATGAGGGAAATGCATTTTTTTAGTAACAGCAAAAGCTCCATCTACGTTGTTTGTTTATTTTCTCCAATTAGTATCGCAAGTATGTTATTTTACCCTACTGGCTAAATAGCCAGTGATTACATCAGATCTCCTGGCCTCTGTCCCCGAATTGCCTGCAATTAACCCAAGATTTCTTGGGTAAACAAATCGATCCACCGCACAGCGCCAATCATCACTTTCTGGGGGCGGTCTAATTGCGGTTACCGCTAATACCCCAGTATTCATTGCGCGTAACAGTGACATAATTTGACTCCGGCTATGACTCTGGCCATATCGCCGGCAATTTCCAGGTGCTTATTAGAGCCGAGAGAGCCGTGATAGTGGTCCAAAGTGTGTGTTTATCTCGGGCTGGCAGTGACATTCGCAACTGCATCGTCAGCAACCGCTGGCTGGCCCACTTCCTGGCTTATCATTTCTGCATTGTATGTAAACAGGGTGAGTGGGCTGGCCGGGGGGGCGAAAGAAATGGGTAGAAAGGCGAGGAGGAGGGAGGGGTCACATTGTACTGGCTCTGGGAAAATGCGCAATTGTTTTTAGTTTTCGTTATTTTATAACGCGCACACGAGAAAACCCGTTGAGCAACTCAGGACTGACCCAGAAACCTTAACAACGACATCAGCCAGACAGACGGTGGCGACAACGTCGAATATAAAATGTCATGCCAGAATTTCGTGTTGTCCAAAAACAGCCGAAAAACATGGCATGCGCTGTAGCTTTGCCACCACGAATCTAAGCCACTCTAGATTTAATTGTCAAGTCAAAATGCATTCAAAAATTGTTACAAAATCGAGAAATTAAATAAATATTCGGTATGAGGATATTATTTAAAAATAATGTATAATATTCGAAATAAAGGTAAATATCAATTAAAAAGCCTGTGTTACTCGGCTACCTAAATAATCCAGATTCAAAACCCAATATATAAATGCCTTATATTACATAAACTATATTTGAAGTTACTTATCCATATCTCCAGTATACGTTTTCCCCAACCTTAAGACCAAGTAACTAAACCCTAAAAGGGCAGAGTAGCACGCTCTAAAAGCAAAAACTAAGCCATGTCTAGATGACATGACCATGTCAAATGCAATGAAAGTGGCGACCACGTTTCTCCGGCGAGGCCACGAGAAACAACTCCTCGACTAGGAGGCCAGTGGCATTGGCATTTCCATTTTGAATGCGGGCTGTCGTCAATTACAAATTACAAATTTGACACAAGCACTTAGTCAGCATCCACATCAAGATCGCAATGCAGGCGATGCAAAGAAAAGTGAACTTACTTTCACGCCTCATGAAGTTTTTCTTTTACTTTCAAATCATTGATCAAGATTTTTAATCGATGCGAGGAGCTAGAGTCAAGTTGGCCAACACTTTCTCAATGGCACAGCCATTTTTGGCTAATACTGGCTCGATCGACTGAGATGCCTGTTTAAATCTGGTTATGACTTTCCGATCATCGATCTTTTGGGCAGCATTAGTCGCCATTTTCATTTCCATTTTCATGTCCATTTCCATTTCCATGTCCATGGACGTGCCCATGTCGAAATGCAATTTTACCAAACAGCCAGCCAGGCAGCCAGGCAAGTGAAATCGCCCGCAGTGTCCCTAATGAAGGCAGCAAAATGAAAGCCACACACGGTGCTGGCAATTCGGAATGCCAGAGCCTCTTTCAAAAGGCGTCTGAGTTTTCCCTGGGAAAATATTCCCATGCAGCCTTTGGTTAATTGAGCTGGCACTTTCACCGTTTCTCCAAATTTGCAGGGGTGCCATCCAAATACCATATCAACTTGGAAGATCTTCTGAGATTCAGATACTCGAACTATTGTTTTTGCATGCATTTCCTAGCGGTTTGTTTGTTTTTACTCATCTTTAAATCATCTTTCAGATAATATTATTATTTAAAATACTATATGAATGAAACCACAAATTAACAAATTATCCATATCTTTTGCAGGTCGCGGTAAAATGAAGAAGATGATGGGCATGATGATGATGGGCATGGCCATGAAGATGATGGGCATGATTCCGATTGCCATGGGTGCGCTCTACATCCTGGCGGGCAAGGCACTGATCATCTCTAAGATCGCCCTGCTCCTAGCGGGCATAATCGGGCTGAAGAAGCTGATGTCCGGCAAGTCGTCAGGCGGCAGTTCTGGCTGGTCCTCCGGAGGCGGCGGAGGAGGCGGTGGCTGGTCATCCGGAGGCGGCGGCGGAGGTGGCGGTGGCTGGGACCGACGATCCCTGACCGAGGCCCAGGAGCTGGCCTACCGAGCCCACCACCAGGAGCAGGCGGCCCACGCACAGAGCCACCCGCAGCTGCAGCATCTGCAGCATCTGCATCCGAAAGCAGCTGCGCCGCAAGTGACCAAGTCGTAGGACGGAAATCCAGATAGATAGGAAAGAGCAAGAGGAGTGGAGGAGTGACCCCAAGTGTTACATAGCTGCATTTATCTTGTGGATAAATCACGGACGGCGGACGGATTGTAATTAGATATACACACAACTCTCTTTTTGCACTTGCACTGCTGGGCAGAAAAGATGACTTGATGCACTTCCAACGGTTCACTCGACGCACTGTGGCACCTATGGGTACATCGGATGAAATGTATCCAGAACGTGCGTTCCCACTGGGCACTGCGGATTTTTTTATAATGATTAGTATTTGCTTTAATCGATTATGTTTTGTTTTATGTATCGCTCTGCCCTGCTCTGTTCTTCCAGCCGGGTTTACTGTTGCTGAACCCGGCCTCTGTATCTTTTTTTCAACCTGTATCTGTGTATCTGCAACTCACTGTGCTTCAATTCCTATGGCTAACTGCACTTGCTGTTTTCAATTACCTCTCGTACTTCCGCTTCTGCAGCCCGCTTCCAAGTCCAACTCACTCCACTGGCGCACTTTGATTAACTCTGTCTAACTGTACGTAGCCACTAGGTGTAATAATTTATTTAACTTTATTATTTATTTACCAGCCGTAAGTGTAAATCGCATGTAAGCAGCAAAGTTTTCAAAAAACAGAAAAGCAAAAAAAATGTATACAAATAAAATCACTGATACCAAGCGAAGGGCAGGTTTCTCTTGTGTTGAATGGGGTGGATGTGGGTGTGGGCCAGACTAAAGATACTCGACCAATATCATAAGCTTCCTGTAACCATTTGCCGGAGACTACTTCCGCTTGCCTTGGCCAAATCCCAATAAAACTTGGCCAGCTCCAGCTTCCATTAATTCCACTTGTAGTGTCCCAGGGTGTTTGTCCCATATTCGGCAACCTTATGGCCCACGTTTAATGCCCTGGCCCAAACACACAAGACAAGACAACGGAAATTTAAGCGAAGAAGCAAGTTGGTCCACAGTTCAGCTGTGTAAACATTTTCCAGGCCATGAACACAAGGAGGAAAGTTTGCCTGTGCCAGTAAAAGAACGAGAATTTCCCCTTGACTTTAATCATAACTGAACGCACCAGGAATTTCTAGAGGGCACCATATAATGAATTACGCAAAATGAATCATCATCCAGTCGAGTAATGTATGTTGCTTGCATGTGAAAATCTGTGGGACTGAGTTACGTAAGTTAAAGCTGTTGGCCAAATCAACTTTAATTAAGGATTCAGCTTGTCATTGTGTTTCAGCACTTGTAACCCGGAAGCTTGTTAAGGCGTCCTTCATTCAAATTGCCCAACGGCTGACAGTATTGCCAATCAATTCCGCATTTTACATAACAAACTTATATATGTAGAAAAAACACACGATTAAAGAATAAAGTTAAACTGTCCCTTCTCCTATAACGACGCATTTAAAATGTATTTTTTTTACCTGTCAATACAAAGAGAGAGGCAAACCAGAATTTAATTTAAATGAAAGAGATCGATATTGAAACCTTATCAGTTTGTTCAATGAATAAATTGTCAAGCCTCTTACAAAATTAACTAATTATAACCATCTTGGGTTTCAAGGTAATATTACACAAACATTGTGGGAAGTTATAAATAGTTATTGAGTTTATCTTATGAGCACAATATTAAATTTTTTTATACATAGACCTTATAACCTTTGGTTTATAACGAATATTTTAAAGGAAAGAAAAATCGGTATTTTCTCTGAATTAGGAAGTCTTTACATTTTTCCATTTTTTACTCATGCTAAACAACATTTGCAACTGTGAAACGCACCTGTTGATTCGACCCTGGAAAAAAGCTTTTTTGCATCAATTTTTTCAACAATTCCATTTAAATTTTTAAAAAATTCCCCACTGAACAGTTAAGTTTGCTCCCAGAATAGTGATTTCCTAATTTGGGTCGCGGAGCACCCAAGAAATCCGAGATACTTTCTCACCAGAATTGGAACACGTTCTTAATAGCCAGAAATTAAATTCCAGAATTAAATTAAATTAAGTGAGCCAAATCTTAAATGGAATATATTTTTGTAGCGTTTTTAAACTATGAGATCCGAAAATTTAAAACCCTCCACTAAGAAACATTTGTCATGAAATTTTAATTTGACAATGGGCAGAAACATGTATCTTTTGTGGAAAATTCTTTTTATAGCAATTTATATAATTTTTATAATACGATCTGCTTAACGCTCAATGATACCGTTTGCTATGAAGTTCACAAAATATTATAATAAGTAAGCTGTGGTTAATGCATATTATGAAATATAAATAAAAAAGTTAAAAAACCGGATGGCCATAAAACCCATTTAATAGCTGCGATTAAATCTCAGCGTATGCAGTATAATGGCTTCTTCTGAAGGTAAAATTAGCCTTCCATTTAAAATAAACACATCATGTTTTAAAAGTCCGAATTAAAGTTAATTTAAAAGTTGATATTGGAAAATATCGATAACTAAGGCATTCTGTCTTACAGACATTATGGTAATTGGAGAATGTGTCCCATACTAATATAGAACCATCAAGAATGGAAATAATTATTGGTAGGGTTACAAGGTAAAAAAAAACGCTCTTTATTTATTTAAATAAGTTTTTTTTTTGCTTCATTTGTGAGTTCGCCAAGCAGTCTGCGGATCATCTCAAACTAGTTTCGCTAACTTGGAAATAACTGGCATTAAAAGATTCGGGTTACTTGGCTACGGAATGTTTTTTTTCAGGTACATAAACGAGTTTATATCCGGACTACATCTACATGGAGAGTGGTTCATCTGCTCACTTCGTCTTCCACCATCCGGACTGACCACCGTAGCCACCAGCGTAACTGCCTCCGTAGCTGCCGGAGCTCCAGCCACCTCCACCGTATCCACCTCCGTAGCCGGATCCGGAATCGGTGATCACTTTAATAATTTTTACAGTGCTGCCACCGCCGTATCCACCTCCGTAGCCACCTCCGTAGCCACCACCGTGTCCACCTCCGTAGCCACCTCCATAGCCACCTCCGTAGCCACCACCGTGTCCACCTCCGTAGCCACCTCCGTAGCCACCTCCGTATCCTCCGCCGTAGCCACCGCCAGCTCCGGAATCGGTGATCACTTTAATGACCTTCACGGTGCTCTCGCCTCCATAGCCACCACCTCCGTAGCCGCCGCCGTAGCCACCACCGTATCCGCCGCCATAGCCACCGCCACCACCACCACCGCCCTTGAGCAGACTGAGGAGACCGGCGTTGGCGGTTGCCAGGATGGCTGCCAGAGCCAGAAGACATACAAATACCTGTAGGATATCAGTTTGTGTTTAATCCTTTCAAGAATCATTTTCTCAGGCAATACTTACTTTCATTGCGGACTGCGAACGCTCGAGAAGCACAAGTAGAACTAATGCCAAAAGCCAAATTCGCTTTCGATTTAAAGCTGCCTGACTGACCAAACCCCATCAAAGGTGGCTTAGTGAGTGGCTATGTGTCGCACACGCTTCACTTCCCTCCAAAAACAAGGTCTTTTGACTCATTATAGTGACTCCGCAATTAAGCAAAACTTGTGCAGCGCTCTGATAAAAGCCGGTGTGGCCGGGAAGATTCCCGAAATCAAATTTATGATTTCCATTAAAGCTGTGCGTAGGAAGAGTTTTGCGTTGAACTAGTTTTACGGCTGAGTTGACCTGGTTGCCAACAAGAATTGCCAATAGAATGCAAGCTGTGATACAAAATCAAAATTTAAATAAAAAAGAAGACAAAACCTAATTAAAATGTTAAATCGTTGAAAACAAAAAATGCAGATCATAATATAATGCGATTTTATATATTACGAACTGTAATTGTAATTGTTTTACATACACTTAAATCTAATTAAATGTGCTAATTAAATGTGCTATTGAAGATTTTTATAAATAATGTACAAAAACATGAAGTCAATTGAAATAAAGAAATATTGAGCACATATTGAGTTAAAGAAACATAGAATATGATCTCAGTGTACAAATCGTCCAAAAAATGCAAGACTGTTGTCCCAGTTGTTAGCTAATCATAGTCACCAGTCGAAAAAGCAGTCACATGCAAATTAGGTAAAATAAAAAATAAATGCTTTAAATGTCTTTAGTTTGATCCACGCCTGATCATCTGTTGGCAGCATTCTCATAACATACATGAGAAAACCAAACAATGTCAAATGAAATACGGGTTTCGGACGCGTGCAGACAATGAAAGAAATAAGCTACAGTCACTCCATTATATTCGTAAGCCATCCGAATGTGGTCCTTTGGACACTATCAATCATGGCTAGCTGTTAATGGCCAAGCTCTGAAAGACATTTCAATTGCCATTCAGTCTAAGCCACAATTTGCGCCTGCAAATGGCCCACAAGCCCCCATCATCACATAGGCTCTTTCACTTATTCAGTACCATAATTCCATCCCATACATCATTCTGAATGCGGATAATGGAAAAATAAATCCCGAATGGAACTCAAACCGAGTTGTAGGCTGCATTCGGCTGAGGATTGCATTGAGATTTATCCCAAACTCTGGCCCTGGTTCGGAAATGACATCGCCTGTGCAGTCTCAAAAAACTGTGTTTAATAAACACTGACGCGAATATGATTTTTTATTTACTTATATCTGCAAATATAACCATATTAGGCGTCGAAACTTGCAACGCACTAAAGGGTAAAATGTTTGTATTTATTTCCTTGACCAGTATTCACAGCCTAGTCAATATAGCCATGTCCTTTTATTTGTCGGCCTCTGTTTACGCATGCAAATTTCTTAAAAGGTAGTAAACAATAAAAACGGTCCGAATCTGATAAGACAAGGTATGCTACTTAAGATACTTATTTTCTTGCGACTGTCTTTTCAAAGGTAAGCCCAAAAGTTAGCTTTACAGAAAGGCTTAAGCTGCGCAAACCGTTGAAAAGTCGGCCATATTCGTAGCCAACTTGTAAAAAAGTTATAAGGTGTCGCCCAACAGTATGTAACAGTAGAAGGAAAAGCAATAAGTTAAGTGCAACGTTACAGAGATTGCTGCAAAAAGTCAACCTCTTTCGCCCACCGATTCACCTCTTAGTGCCCATCATCCACTTGGGGAAGATTAAACACACGGCGGCGAGGTGCATAACCCGCTGGCATCTGGTGGCAAGTTCGGAGAGGGAATTAGCACGCACAGACCTGCAATTACTCGAATTTACCCATTGGGTACACTTTCCCAGGGCCAGAAACCTATATAGAATAGTGCAACAAGTGCAAGGCCACCAGTTGGACTTGTGCATGCGAACGTGCAACAGGGCATCAAGGTGGCAAGGTGGTGAAAAGTGAAAACAGCCGAAACTCGCCTTTAAAGCATTGTTTTCTAATTAAAACTGACATGCCTGAATGGGCTTAGAAGCACGTGTTGTGCTCCCTCGAGCGTTAATCTTCGATCTGCCAATGAGACGCCCGCTTTTCATCAGTGAAAATTTACATAAGTGGAAATTGGGAAGTGGACGGTGGTCGGTTACCTCCACCCAATCCGGTTACGCCTGACGGGCTAACATTCTGCATGTGTACACTCCAAAAAGCGTTCATCAACAAAGTTTCAGATACTAATAAGACAATTTATGGTAATAACTAAGGTAGTCAAATCTTACTTTAAGTAATAGTAACAATATAGGTTAAGTATAAATCAAATAGGTTAAATAGAATCAAAGAGTTTTCTGAACCTGATTATGTTACTCAAAAACCCGGTTTTATATAGGTTTTTGAGTTATTTTAAATGAATTTAAATTTTAAACCCATTTTAACTGCCCTATTTCTCTTCGTGTGGGCCAGGTAAAAGTCTTGATTGTGAAAATCTATCTGGGGGATCAACTGGGCGCTTGACCGCAAGCAAAAGCCAAAGCATTTTTCGGCGAAAGGCCGTAAAATCGCTCGACCAGAGAGCACCATAAATTGTCGAATGGCCCGTAGAATTTGGTCTACAAAGATCTCGGAACACTCACCTCCTCACAGTTCAATTCTTGACGGCGTGCGGAGTGCGTGTGTGAAGTGGCAAGCCCAGCCGAAGGATCCGCAGGAAAATTGAATCAACAATGTGGCAGCGACAGGTGTTGGTGCTCGGCATTTGCGGGCTCATAACAATGGAGGTGGCGAGGTGCAGCGCCAGTCGCTTTAATGGCGCCACTTCCGCCGGCAACCAGAACCCGCAGCTAAAGCTGGAGATGAATGCTTGGCAGCCTTTCACCCAGCACAACAATTGGCTCATCCTCCAGGCGACAGCACCCAGTTCCATGCAGCCGGAGCGAGCAGAGATCCGGGAAAGGCGAAAGGAACCGGAACGACTTCCTGTCAATTTCTACGCCTACAACCATCGCTATAACGAGAGCTCCCCAACGCCGGGCGGAAATTACAAACCGAATCCTCCCAACGATCCATCCAGCTATGTTCTGGCCATCAGCCAGCAGATGCGGCGGGGCCAACTCCTCCGCCAGCTGCCAAAAGCGGAGGATGTCGAGCCGGAAGTTCACAAGGTAGCTGCGACTTTAACCCACCCGGTTAATGGTGATGACGATAATAATCAAGATGATGAAAACAGAATCCTTCCCGGGGGACCAGGAGATGGCGAACAGGCGTCGCTCCGGGGTGTGGAATCCTACTTGGCGCCCTTTGAACGCGCCCTGGTGAAAGTGCGCGACTTCTGCGACGCCCTAAGAAGCGTGATTAGCGAAGAGGCAGGTGGGTAAATTTAATGAAAACTTTATTAAATGTGGTCTAAATCCAGGAACAGTACATGGATTAAAGCGAATTTTTATTTTGAAATTGGAGTGCACAACAACATGAATTTTAACTAAACAAAACTGGAATGGGTTTCCTTGCGAATTCAAAGAGTAAATAAACTGCTGCCGAAACCTTAAAGGAATCTTGCACTTCCAAATTATTCCTGGCTTTTCAGATGAGTTTCCATTTTTAAAAACTATTTCAAACTTTTTATAATTTGTAGAAAGGGGGGGTATAATAAAGCCCAATCTCAAGGATTTCCAAAAGCATTTCGATAAAGTATAATTTAAAATATTCCAAAATAATAGTTAGAAAAAAAATATACAACCAACTACGTTTAGCTTCAATTGACCATATACAATATTTTAGAAAGTTATGTCGTGCCAGCACTAAAATGTTTCAATAACATCTAACTTAAAGGGTTTTAAGTACATTATTATTAGACATCTAATGGGTTAAGTACTCTTACTATACTCATTAATTTTCTCCCTTTTCCTGGTTGACTTAGCATAGGAGTTTTAAATTCAATGATTCTTGATTATTTTCCAATCCAACCCATGCGGTCATGCAAGTGACAAGCAACAATAACCTCGGGGCGACTGTGACTGACCATTTAATTACGTGGCTAACTAGTGTTTCCGCTCCTCCAATCGCAGATGAGACGGGTTCAAATAAATTGGATGCCACCGCAGGAGAAGGAGCAGTCGCCGTACAGCCACCAGGTTCAACTTCAAAGGAGCTCCTTGTTCAAGGTCGCTTTCAACGCCTGGCATCTGCGTTATCCGAGGGCCGCAAGCTCAAGAAGCTGAAGAAGAAGATCCAGAAGCTGTTTTTCCCCCTGCTGATTGCCTACAAGCTCAAGTTCCTCACCCTCATCCCGGTCCTAATCGGCGGACTCACGCTGCTCGTAGGCACCACGGGCCTGGCCGGCTTCTTCTTCGCTCTCTTTACGGCTGTAATGAGCCTGAAGAGCTCCGGAGGTGGCGGCCATGCCAGCAAGTCACTCGTCTTGAAGAAGCTCTGATGAGTGCCGCCTTAAAACCCATTCAGATTACCTATTTGGGTAGAGTTGGCCCACTGCTCGGCCAGCATTGATTTGTCCGGTCGGTCGGTGGCTATAAACAAGTGACGTCGCCGATTTTCAGCGATAACAACGACGCGCCCGCAAGTGAAAAGAAGTATGTAAATAACAACAAAATCACCCATTAGTGAATTTTAAATACTCTGGTTAAATACTGGTACCTTAGACACAGTCTTTAATATAAATGACAATTATTTGCAGCTCCATAAGATATTAGAGCTTTACGAAAACTACAATTTCTTTTTTAGCCTTCTAATTTTTGGATACATTTTTCTTATGTTAAACATAACACGGTTTGGTTTAAGGTTTTTCTCTTCATAAAGTCAAATTATTAAATTTTTGCATAGATGGGCTGTTAATTGTAAGTATTTATTTGTCTTAAAATTTTAAGATTTGAAGAACAAGTCTCTGTAAACTTTAAGATGATCGATCTTGTCGTCTTTAATTATATTTTACTAAGCATTAGGTACCATATTCTTCCTAAATCTTTACTAATTCGATCCACTCACCTATTTATAAATTAATATGCAAAAATTGTTATAATATTCTCTATTTCTAAGTTATTTTTCATAATATTCAGGACGTGCTTACCGTTAAATTATTGTCATGTAAATTCAGTACAAAACCTAAAAATAAATCTTAAATTAATTGTATGTGTACCCAAGTAATTAAACACTTAGAACCCTTAAAGGAAGACGCATTAAACGGGGTTTCCAAATTCCCAATAATATCCATGCAGCGTAGTGTAACTTTAAGCAGCAACCGGATACCAAATACAAATACCGCTGACACCCGAGCTGCGATACATTCCGCAGACACTTTGCAGTTGGTAAGTCAGGGTTTTGGGCATGAAAAGTGACGACAGCAACGCGTTAACGAATGTCGACTGCTGACTGCGATTAGTTCCGAGACACGCGCTTGCATTTGAATGTCTTTGGACGCCCACTGAATATATAGAGTCTATACTCGTAGTGGAGCTGGCACACAGGCACCAGAGTTACACATGTGTGGGCCAGCCAGATGATAAGTCCATTTGTCTCGTCTGGGCCACGCCTAATTCAGTTTGGACGTTATTCAATTTCCCGTCCAACCTGTGCTTCCATCTAGGCAACTTGTGTAATTGCAGAAGCTGTCTTCGCTGCCACCCTAATATTGGTGAAATTTAATTAATCCTATTACATTACATTATATACATTGCAGGCCATCAGCCAGGGGGCGTTGTCGGAAATTTACATAAACACGGGGCTCACGGAAAGCCTTTAAATGGAATCCAAAATATTCTCAAGGACTTCCATGTTAGTGACCATGTTATTAATGAATTTTTAATATCATTTTCATTGAGTCTGCTCTGGACACACAAATTTCATTGAGCGCACAGTGGTTCCCATGGTATCGGGAAAGCGGCCAAAAATAATTTAGTTGAGGTAGACACTTGAAACTTAGCACATTTTCTTATTTTTGTATATGAAAAATATGAACGATCAGTTTGAAATTAAGTAATGATACATTTAAAGTCAAAATTTGGACTTTGATTTTTTTATTTTTGGCCTATGGGGGAACCACTGTGCAGCGGTAGGTTCATTTTAAATCGAAATATTAACTTTAATTAATAAGGCAAACGATGTGGGCTTAATTGCGGGTGTTTTTAAGTTTAGATAAATAAAGACTTCCAAAAATAACTTTTAATTTCACATCTTATCCTAATCGAATTTAATGCAAGAGTATAACTTGATGGTAGGTATAAGTAGGTATGCCACTAAATTAAAATGAACTTCTGTATTTCCAACTTGTTTTTGACAAAGAAAAGCAATTGCAGAGCATTTCCACCATAATGCTTTTCCGTGCACCAACAGCATAGAAATGGAAAAACCTGGCTGCCAAACAAAAAGAGCAAGTGAACCGAAGCGCACAGAGAAAATGCCTTCCGACGATAATGAAGAGTTTTTACTTGTTGATGGTGATGGTCGGAGCAATTGACCCCCGACAAGAGCGGTGCACACAACCCAGTAACAAGCACAGTAAACACAGTTACAGTGAAACGTCGGCGGTGAGCCGTTCATTAAGGCAGGGAAAATTTAATGTGTCCGTTCACGCTCAAGTAAAACTGAATCGGCGGTGCAAAACAGAATCAGCGAAACCAAGTTAGAACACTTCAGAAAAATCAGAATCATAAATCACGAATGAATTATTCAGCTCTGGATGTTCGAGTATTTACCTTAAAAGGTAAGATAAAAGATAAAAATCGAATGAATTTAAGCTTTTTTGAGGAGCAGTACTCTTTATGAAATATGCTAATAATCGGCATATCGTATGTAATAGGATTTACAATGCTGAATAAAATGACTCATTAAAGAAATTTTCGTCAACTAATGACTTTCTTTCAGTGCAATGGAGAAGCGATAGCGGTACAGAGTGGCCATCAATTGGCCAAGAATATACAGATACCCAATTGAATTGAAATGCAGCGGAGTGCAACGAAGAGAGTGCCCCATTAGCAGTAGTCTGCAGTGGGCACCCACTTTTGATCAGTCGTCTGAGAACGGTGCAACGGTGTAAACATGTTCAAGTCTTCGATTTCAATCGCCGTTCTTCACCTGCTCCTGCTGGTGTCCTTCGGTGGAGCTTACACCCTACCACCGGTGGTGCAGATGGGTGGTGCAATCGTGGCCGCCGTTGAGCAGGACACTGAGCAGGAAGCTGCCGCCGAGGAGCGGCAGCGAGTCGAGCGCCATTGGCTATCGATGGCCGAAACGCAGTTGCACAGCCTGATCACAGACGATTTGAGCCCAGAGGAAGTGAACAATATGCTGGAGACCTGGTCTACCGAAGGTGGGTTAAAGGCATCTTCCTCATATATAGAAAGTTACATTTATCTTTGATCTTCATAAAACTGAAACCCAAAGACCTTCCTGTAAAGGAGAGAGTTAAAGAAGGGACAGATGGGTCTATCCTAACTGGCCTATGATTAAACTTCCATTATAACAATATATTTATTTTCTTTTTCCGCAGGTCGTGGTAAACACAAAAAGCAAAAGAAGCTCATGAAAATGGTGTATCCGCTTCTGGCTGCCGTAGCCGTTGCCAAAGTAGTTTTGCTACCCTTGATCTTGAAATGGCTGACGGCGCTTTCGACCTCGTCGTTTGTCATGGGCAAAATCGCATTAGTTACATCGGGTATTTTGGCTCTGAAATGGATTTTGTCTGGAGGACATGCACACGATCGCCTGGAGATAATTCACTCTCATGCACCACTCGTTAAAGGATTACACGCCAGTGATTTATCCTCCAGCGGAAGCAGTTGGATGCCCATTCGACAGTCCTTTATACCACTGGTCTCCAAAGACCCTAACTTGTACAAGCCATTTTTATAGGTTAGTTAGAAACGAAAGTGAGCGTGAGGAAAACAAAAATAATTTTATTTAAAGTACTAAAACTCAATGCCTGTTACATTTCAGGCATTCAGGCCTGTTACATTTAGTTTCGCAAGTGAAGGGCAACTCTAAAATATACCGCAACACTTGGTGCAGAAGAATTAATGTAAATAGCAAATGTTAATGTAGCGTTAATTTGAAATCATATCTCATCATATTGACCATTACTACAAACATCAGTTTTCCGGTATAGTGTTGGCCAATTGACAAATAGGGCAACGTAACTCCCAGCTTCATCAACGATTAATTAGCACATGACTTGCCCGACTTTGACGACGTTACGTAGCCGACCCGTTGACGAATTCAGCAGCGTACACGCAGCGCGAAAATTAACAGCACTGCGGTTCCGTTATGCACAAAACGGTTTATTGCGCATGCGCACCGTCGGTCAGCCCTCAAATCCCATCAAAACCCAAACCATCGACCAGTGACCAGAGCCAAGCCGGCAATGTCGTAGCTTTGGCAGCGTTACTTCCGCAAGTGCCTGTTGCAATAACCGCCGACAATCGACTTATGTAAAGAGCACGACCGAAAACTAAAGTCAACAAACAGGTTGACACAAATCAATCATCGGGCTGCAGCCGGTGCAACCAAGAGCAACGATTCACGACATGGGTGGCGCAAAGTCTTTAACTCCAGGAGTGGAAGATGAAATATGGACAACTACAAAATTACAAATAACAAAAAATAAAAATATCACTACTATATTAAACAAAAATAAGATATAAATAGGAAAAAATCAATAAAATTTCATATAATATCATAAAATTAAACTACATTGAAAAAAGTAAAAGAACACTATTATCGAATTCATAACTTAATATATACCCGTTACTCTAGATATTATAGTTCCCAAAAACTCGTCGTTCATACGGACAGACGAATATAACGCAAGTGTTTAATTTGCCTCGCTAGTGATTCTGAGTAATAATATTTATATCTTAATCCTTATATCAACATTAAAAGTTTGCACTTAAGAAATCATTACTCATTTTCCAGTTATGCTTATGAAGACAAAAATAAATCAAATACAATGTTATTTATATTTAATTGTTAAGTTATTAGCAAATAACAACTTTTGAGTCAGTTTATTTGACCCTTAAAACTTAATAATAAAAGCCTAAGATAAGATTGAATTTTTAATCATTTGCTTAAAACAAAAATTGGCCATAAATGCTGATCCAAAACGAGGACCCCATTACGTGCTAAGGCGTCGTGGTTGCCTGAATTGATGTTAGCAGCCTACGCAAATCGCGCCTCCGTTTCCACGCCCCAAGTGAAAGTTGTAGGGCGCCCAAAGCAAATAGACAATTGCAAGTGTGGCAGGGGCGGTCCAAAGATACATCAGCGGTTGGTAGACACGAGATACAAGACAGCAGATACGCGACCCCGGTATGCGCATGCCTGTCGCGTATCTAACAGATCGATCAACAACAGGGCGTATCTTTCTTTCTAAGTGAGACGTTGAAAGTGAAGTTGAGACCGGAGAGCTGGGCAATTAAACTGGGAAAAGGCGATGGCGGAGGGGAAGGGGAAGGGGAAGGCGAAGGGAAGCCGTCGGGCGGTCTTTGTCATCGCATCTCTACCTTGGCTATTAACAACATTCTCAGCTTCGCTGACTGCGCAATGTTTGCGGCTCTCACGAGATTACTTAACCAGGCCATTTAGCATAGACACTGCCTCGTATTTGTTGTCTGCGTATTTGTGTCATCAATTTCACTTTCTTTTGGCCCAGCCAGATGGGTTAAACAAAGCGTTTATACTTAGGCCAGAGCTCGGACTAAAAGTGATCCCACAGGCGCACTTTGTCATATTTTTTCAGCAGGCAAAAATGGGTAAAAAAAAACGGAAAATAATGGCAGGTTTGGGAAGACGAGATTTAAAATACCCTTGTGGTCTTAAATTATTTATTTAATTCATCAAAGTTATGTGAGAGCTACTTCTTACTTTGCAAGTTAAGTTCATCTGGTTACAAGCTTAAATTAATGCAGAAAAGTGTATTTTTAACTCACTTACTCATTTAATGTAATATTAAATTCATATAATAAAATCGACTTTGTATGCCCGATAAGTTTCATACAAGAATTCGGCAGATAAAGTGAACAATTTAAAAAATTCCTTTGAGGTGTCCAATCATGCGATGGTCTAGAGTACCCCTTGCTAGAGTATAAATAATATATATAAATGTCGCCGTCCCAAAAATGGCAAGTGCCCTAGCTCTCGTGGCAAAGTGAATTGAATTTGTTTTGGCTTTGAACCGCAGTGTGCCCGCAGGTAATGGCTATGAATTTTTTAAATGAAAATAGCATAACTAGCGCCGAACCAAAGAAACCTTTGAGATACAAAAAAAAAAAAAAACGTTTACGTTTATATATATGCGAGTATATGTTTATGGATATATCCGCTCAATGCATGGAAAACGCTTTATGTTGGCGCTGCACTTTCTCAGCCGAGCGACAATGACAGCAACGACTACGCACAATATTGACATTTCATATTTGCGCAAATGAAAAGAAAATCAATTTCACCTGATGGCATTTCAGCGCTTAACCCAAAAAGCTTAAAAAGACATAATTTGGCTGTGGTTCGGATACTTTTGTGTTTGCAGATGGGAATAAATTATGTGCTTGCGGCGGATGACGAAATTCGTGTGGCTGTATCTGTGCTTGGCAAAGATACAAAAGCATCCCCAATTTAAGAATTCCTTGAACTTGGGTACCAAGGGTAAGCTGTACCAGCATTTTAAATCACTAGGAGTAGAAATCAATAAAGGACTTGCCAAGCCACGTTATATAAACAATTTCCCCTGAAAATACTTTATAATATTTAAGCAGCAGAATTGTTAAAGTCCTTAAACAAAGAGCAAAGAGCTGAGTAAAAAGTTATTAAAACAAACACAACTCCTTCTCGTGCAAATTTCGTGTAGATAGCCTTTCATATACTGGAGTTTTCCTGCTTGGCATATTAACGTTTATTTCAATTTTAAATTCCATCAAATCATTGGAAGAAAGTTTTTGATATCTTGAAGGCACATGTTCAAGGCTTAGAGTTCACACAGTACACAACGGCTGCCAATTCCAACTATTTTGCCATTTTGGCATTCGACTCGAACGAAATAAATTTCTATCTCTTACCCAATACAAGCTGCGTGTAATTTTCCCTGCTCCGCAGATTTATTTCTCCCCCATTGCGTTGGAATTCCAATAATGCCGCTGGCATTCCGTTGGCTGATATTCGATGAAAACACACGCAAATGGGTCAGTAGAACGTACGCTGCCCAAAAATATAAAAAAACGAGCCTGCAAAGCCTCGAAATTCGAAGCGATCCGAGCCGGCTAATTTGAAAATCAAACACACATGGTCCGAAAGAGAGCTCGACGGATAGCTGTATGGCCAACCTGCCACACCCACATGGCCAAGTGGGAGGAAAGCGGCTATCGATTTATGGCAACTTGTTGCCGGCTAATTGAGCGACGGCCAGCAACAAATCGCAAACCGAAAAGCGCACAAATGAAACGGAGCTAATTGACTTTGTGTAAATAATAAATGCCCAACAGGCTGCTGTCAGAAAGGCTTTAACAGGGGGGTAAGGTCTCGCAGAAAAAAATCTTGGGAAATTTTATCACAGAGAAATATTAGTCAGCCTAATAAATATATTATATAAAAGAATGCATTGTTTAAGTTATGCATTTAATTAGTAATTTTAGTTAAAACTACCCCACTTTCACATGTAACAAAACACAAAATATTTTTATTTTTTATTTTAACATTTGTAATTTTTATCAAGAACATCATGTAGTTCAAAATTTGTGTATCTAATAATTAAGAATTCCGCAGAAATTCTTTACTTACCACAAAGTGTCAAATATTTTACCTTATCTTAGCAATATAAGTTTGTATGAATATGGTAAAATTGTATTAAATTTGTATGACTAACAAGATGAGGTCCTTTAAAAACACTTCTCTTAAAATGTACGTATCGAAATAACGATACTTTTTTTTATGTGCAACAGTGACAGTTCTTGGGGGCAGAAACCAAAAAGCCGCAACGAAGAAAAGAGAAATTGTTTATTGATTGGCATTTAGAAATTTTGTTTGATTTGACAGTTAGGCGGGTAATAAAACCCGACACATTATTGGCTGCGCGTTGGAGGTCCCCGGGCATTTATCCGTCGATCCATCCGGTTTAGCAGTGAGCACTGCAGATTGCAAAATTTTGTTTGGTTCGGTTTTACGCCGAAATTACATAACTTTCACTCACGAAAACGATGACGCGAATCGCCTGAATCGTATGAATGAAGGCGAAAAAGTGGATCGCGTATGAGCCAAGCCATTGGCATGTGGCTTATGATCATCTTCATCACCATGAATGAAATGCCGCCGCAGTGCAATCTGGACTCCGGGGAACTATGCAAATTGGCGCAGCAAGTGAATCATGGGGCGAAATATGCCCAATAAGGCATGCCTAGCACACTTTCTTTTTTTTTTGGGCCGCTTTTGGCCGTTTTACGCGGCTAAAACAATAACCGAAAATAAAGGCGCGTCACTCATACGCAGCGTGTGACAAGCCGCCGCCCGCGGCTGGTTTGCCCAGCAACAATCAGCCGGCAATAACAATAACAATAAGCAAGACAACAAGCAACAGAAAAACAACAACAGCGCAGCAAAAAGGCGGGCAACAACATTGAGGGCAGGCAACATTTAGTGTCGCATTTCGTTGTAATATAAATGAAAGTGAGTGAGGCCGTTTCTTCCCCTCCGCTGAATGGACTGCCTTTAATAAGCTGCTGCGGGACAATAAAAATACAAATTTTGTTGCTGCCAAAAATTGAAGTTGTTTCGATTTTATAGTGAAGATCTTTTGTCGGAAACGCAAGATTTTACGATGCAATGCCGGCAGAGAAACTCGGCTAGCAACATAAATGGCCACAATGCAGGAGGCCGCGATAGCAGAACGTGACTGGGAAAATCATCGATGGCTGGCATTGCTGGATGTCTGAATGGATGAATCATAAAATTCACACTGCCATTTGATGAGCTTTGCTTGGTAGAAATGTCTCAGGTCGCTGGAGAAACTATATCGTTTGGGAATTGAGTGCAGATTTAGTCTTAGATATAATACATTTGCGAGTTGCTTGCAGAATTCCAAAGAAGGCAACAGTTCAAATTCTGCCTGTCCATTCTCACACTTCTTTTGGGTTTTCATTGCAAAAATTGCCTTTGAGATATAGATAGTGAATTAATACTGATATGTCCTAAGGCATGCAAATGAAATTATCCTTGTCAGCTGAAAAAACCCAACAAGTGGGATATAAAATATAAGTGGAATTAAATTCTAAGAACTTAAATTTATTCCTTACCTTATTTATTATTTTATTTTCAGTAAATAGCTCATTCCTAACTTGTTCATCCTCAGTAGTATGTGTGCTTTAAAAATTAGCTCCTTGGCGAATCGATAATATAAAAGATAAAGGAAATGCTGTTTTAAACACCTGCCCCAAGGCTATTTATCATTCTCTCTGTTAGTGCAAATTCCTTTCAGCTTGTTATATAAATTCTCAATGACCTCCTGCTCCATCCACACAGCCAACCACTTAACTTTCAATTATTACCACATAGACACATTCGCCACACAGTCCAGTTCAATCATCGAAGTGCTAAACACTATTTCACCATATCCCAACAATAATAAAAACAAGTACGGCAAATAAGACTGACCCATTTTAAGCCGGAGAAAGAGAAAAACATATTTTTGCGTTCCACAATGGGCTGCGTGAAATATACGGCAACCGGATCGGTTAAGAAGCGTCAGTAAATTAGCAAATATGTGACTTGGCCATTGCGAGAGTCGGATGAAAGCTGGGCGCAAACGCGAAGCCGAGGGCTCAGACCACCGGTAAACACCAGGGCCCCAGCTTCATTGAGGGCGTGTCCGTGGGGGCCCAAAGCCCATGCTCACGCTTCGACCACCTACACCGCGGAAAAATGCGGAGTCATTGCCTTTTTGTAAAAAAAAAACATTTTCTGTGTGGTTTTTGATCTCAAGACCTTTAAAGCTTAATTGTGCTTTATGATGATGAGAAATTACTCTTTCTTGTCTTAAATATGAGATATTTGTTTTTTTAATATTTAAAATGATATTTTTGTTAATGTTTTCCCATTTCTCTTTGCTTAAATACAGGTGATCTTTAAAAGGGCAGGTATTGATAATACCTTTAACATGATTCATTCTTTGCCTTTTAATATCGAGGTAATTTGTGTAATCAACTAAATATAAGAACATGTTTACTGTTTTTTGTCAATAATGTCATTGTATTAGGGAACACGTTATCCATTCAATCTTAAACACATGATCTCATAATACATTTTATAAATTGTGCCCAACTAGATTTCAAATAGCTTCTAAATGAGCACCACTTTTTGGTTTCAATAATCTGAGACTTTTCGGGGTTCAAGACAACGCAAGGAATGCGGTTACAAGTGATTCCGTGGACCACCTCGGTTATGTAAGCCAGCTGATTTTTGTCGCCGTGCAGACCTTAGCCAATAGGCCGACTGTTTACTCCAGGGCGCCCCTTTTTGGCCAATGGCCAAGACCAAGACCAAGACCAAGTCCAAGTGCGAGTTTCTCTCTCCGCGACGCCAACGTTGACGGATGACGACGTCGCCGGAGCGGCGCTGCCGAAAAAAAGGCAGCTCGAAATGAACATGTTCACTTAACAAACAAGTTGACTTTGTTTCCCCGCCGTTCTCTAGATTTATGCGGCTGCGGCTGCGTCTGCGACTCTTTTTTTTTGGGCCCTGTCTCCAATTCGGAGTTCGCTCTTTTCGCGTCTTGGCCATAACTTCCGCCGTCTCTCGCCGGGCTTTATTTAATTTACTTTTGAATTGTTTTGTAATGCGCACCGACTGCGACGCCGACCGAGCGGCTGAGGCCCAATATATAAGGCTAGATGTCCGGAGACGCATACATCAAACTCATCTCAGCGCTCCCTCAGAGAAGCAGCAGCCCGATCTCCAGAATCGAAACCCCGGATCAGCTATATTAGCAAGGATTAACCGCGTCTATATACCAATCGATCGAAAATGAAAGTGTTTGCCATCGCTTGTGTGACCCTCTTGGCGGCCAGCTGCGCCTTCGCCGCGCCCAGTGTTCAAGACAACCAGGTCGAGGGCGACAATACCCTGGGCCGGGCCGCCCGGTATCTTGGCGCCTGTCTGGAGAGCGACGACATGGCCACCTGCCTGGCCGTCAAGGGCATCACCGCCCTCAACCGCGCCGCCAGGAGCAACAACATCGAGCTGGCCAGTGGAGTCACCTTCCAGAGGTGTGTGTTTGTTAACAGTGAAAGTGACTGGTTCTTGAAACAAAACTCAAATCGAAAGCGAAACTGAAACCAAAAGCAGAACGTGCCCGATAAAATCTTCAATCCGTGCTAGTTAAAGCAGTGGTTGCATCACAAAAGTTGGCTGGGAAAGCTACTTAAAATGACATTATGATATCAAGATATGTAGGAAAGCTATTTAGATAGAAAAGGCAATTAAAAATAAATTTTGAGAAATTAGTTAATAGATAGTTAGACAAAACAACAGTTATGACATTCTAAGATTCTGATACCCATTTTCTTACTAATTTATAGATTTAAATGGTGAGCCAAGACTAAGGCAAAAAACACTTCATAATTAATGCTAAAAAATGCAATCTTAGGGCACCATTTCTTACATCATTCCAAAAATTATGACAGTAAAATAATAAGTGGTATAATAAGCCATTTACGGCATTCGGGATATAAGTTGTCATAAAAGTTAAGTAAGTGTGAAAAAGTATTTATAAATTACAATATCATTTTAGGGATCCCGCCAGTCCCGTTTCCCGCACTGGAAAATCGATGAGCGAGCAGGATGTCTATGCCGAGCTGCCCCAGAATGCCGATGAGCGTACTGGTCGTCTAGTGGATCTGGCCGTCTCTAGCGCCGCCGATTTCCTGAGCACCCACAACCTGGAGTTCAAGCTGCCCGCTGAGACCACCCAGCAGGTGGCTCGTGCCCTCGATGAAGGTGGGTTTTGACTTGGGATGCGATATAAAACATAGTTACCTAACATCCAATCGCAGGCCGTGGCAAGATCAAGAAGATGCTGGGACCCGTTGCTCTGGCCATTGGCGCCAAGCTGTTCGCCGTCATTCCTCTGGTGCTCGGTTTCCTGGCTCTGCTGACCTTCAAGGCCGTGATCGTGGCCAAGCTGGCTTTCTTCCTGGCCATCCTGGTCGGCGGCTCCCGTCTCCTGGGCGGATTCGGCAACAAGTTCGGAGGCAACTCCTTCGCCGGAGCCTACAACTCGAACGCCTGGTCCGCACCCGCCAGCGCCGGCTGGAGCTCGGGAGCCTCCTCGTCCTATCCCTATGCCCGCAGCATCAGCGAGGATGGGTCCGATGCCCAGCAGTTGGCCTACGCCGGCCAGCAGCAGCAGTAGAAGCGCTGGGAGACAGCTCCAACAGATGTGCCTTCGTTTTGAAACCATTAGCCTGTAGTAATTTATTCGAAATGTAATTAACTAATTTATTGACACACCACGCACACAGCACCCGCAAGTCAAGTCGAATGTTTGAATAAAACCAAGAGTATTGCACCCGAAAAAAAATATAATCCGCAAATCCACGCACGTGGGCAGTGCTCACCTGTGGCCACAGACTTTCCCAGTTTCCCAGGGCTTAATTGAAATGCTGACAGACCCCAAAACAAATATGTGGAACTTTGTTCGCTGGGCGGCAACAAGTTTGCGGCTGGCAATTAAAACTTGTGGCAGGTTCTGTTGCTGAACACCAAAAAAACCAAAAAAAAAAACCCCAAAAGAACACAGAAAAACGTTGAGAAAAAGAGCTGATAAGCTGGGGATTTAGTTTTTTGGCAAGTTTGTGGCCTGCTCATAATTGGAGTTTCTAGTGGCCATGTGACGGCCGTTCGGCATGTTAATTGTTTGCCAGAAACTTTCTACTTATGCTCATAAAAGTGTCACTTTGCGATTGAAAAGAGATATATGCGGCGATGTGCTACAATTCAGCTTTCTTTCACAGACAGATTTAGAAGCAATTGAAATAGAAAACAAGCCACGAACGCCACTTGACAAAGGGAGAATGAAATCGAAAGCGTTGAAAGCGCCAGAGTAACTAACTGGGCCAAAGTGTGCATTAAGTCACCACCGGCAGGGCATACCAAATACGGGTGGGTCTCGCAGATCCACCACTAAAATCTCCTCTCCACCGCGAGCCCTAATGGAGCTAATGGAGAGGAACAACCGGCCAAGAATCTGGCACAGGCAATCCGAACACGTAGCCCCGGCGACTCCATTGAATGCCAATTAGGATACGGATAACGGCCGAGCACCCGAAATCGGGCCACTTGCTTATATAAAATATATGTATGGTATATACAAAAAATAATATTCAGCCGGCCGACCACTGGCCACTGGCCACTTCCCTTTCGTTGACATCGCGACGTGCGTGGAAATATGGTCAAGAAACTGCCGGCCAGGTAGCATACGCATATGCTTTGCATAAATTGTTTTTGGATTTTTGGTATTGCCGTTCGGTATTGTTATTGTTATTGCAGCGGCGAGCGGTGCGTTTTGGATTTTTGGCCTGCCACGCGATTTCTAGCCACAAAATTGGTCAATCGACGTCGAATCGAAATGGTATAAAACGCGGGGGCAGTGCATTCAATTAATCACAAAGCGATTCCCGTTCACATCGGCAGCACTCACCAGCTCCAGGCAGCCGTCCCAAGGATTATAACCCACTCAAAGTCAAGACACCCCCAAGTGCTAATCAAAATGTGCGCGAAATTCGTATGTGTAGTGCTGCTGGCCAGCCTTGTGTGCGGCTCCATGGCCCTTCCCTCCCAGGACAACACCGAGCGGGACTTGGTCAACATGCTGAACCGACTGGACGGCGAGGAGTCCGTCGCGCTGTTCGGCGGTCTGAGGATCGACCGATCGGAGTCGGGCCGTAGCTTCGGTGCATCCAAGGCCGTCGAGTCCTTCGAGGACCGCGCCGAGCGCTACCTGGAGACCCACGAGCTGAACCTCTCCTTCTCCGGCGATGAGCAGGACGAGAACGCCGAGAACGAGTACACCGGACGCGCCATGGATGGTGAGTGATCTTGGTTCCTTTATTCGAAAAACATAGAATATAGATTGAACAAGAAAAAGAAAAATGCATGCTTTTAAAGTTTTCATATTGCGTTGAATATCTTAGATATTTAATATAAAGAGACATAAATTGGTAGAATGTTAGTAAGTCCGTGAGTTGATAGCCAAAGAACTTTGAAATAATTTTAAACAAGTTAAAGGTTACATTTTTATTAATTACTACAAAAACAGAGGCAATCGTGCGCACATAATAGCTTTGAATAGCTTTGGTAAACCGTCCCGGCTCTCAAGTCGTTCATGTTCTTTACGGTCAACGAACACTTCAAAGTCTACTTACCAAGGCTAAAAGTACTAAGGTCCACTCCACTGTGCACAAAGCCAACTGCCAAAAGCAAAACTACTAGCACACTCAGTTGCGCTGACGAGAAGCGAAGTGAAAGCTTTCACTCGACTGCCAGGCGTTGTATACTTTTAGGAGCATGGCTAAAACCCCGCTTTCTCTTTACTTTCTCCCTCCCGGAATAAACAGAGTCCCGCAGCAAGCGCATGAAGAAGATGCTGCTGCCCCTTCTTTTGGCCCTGAAGCTGAAGAAGGCCGTCGTTGTCAAGATTATGTTCACCATCATCAAGTTCATCTCGCTGAAGGCTCTGGCCATCTCCTTCCTGGCCCTCATCCTGGCTGGTGAGTTTACTTTTAGTGATCTCAGGAAAAGCACTTTTTACCCACATTTCCCGCACAGGTGCCACCTTCTTCAAGGATCTGCTGGCCAAGAAGAAGGAACACATCACCACTGCCTACATCACCGGCAGCCCACTGAACGCCGACATCGTGCACTCCGACTGGAGCCGCAATGGTCAGGCAGGAGCCGCCGATCTGGCCTACAACCACTATGGTCTGGCCCAGCCCTTCTAAGCCGGAAAACGCCCACCGATCCATCCATCCCACTCTGTTCTAGCCTCAATCTTTCACCTGCTATATCTTACCCTACCAAAGCGACTCCCTTCTTCAACTTCCTCCCACTTCATCCCCATTTCCACAACCTATCCCTCTAAGACTTTCCTGAAGAATGGCCTAATTCGTAGTCAATAATTATTTAGTTACATTTAGTTAGTTAGCTGCGACATACCAAAAAAAATCACAAAAAAAGAGAACTATTGAAACGGTCCCTCGACTCTTGGCTAGCCCAAAGGACAATGCTTAAGGATACTACGGCCAATCAATGATTGCGCCATATTTATTGCACATTTCCACATCCACATGTCTCTTAGCGGTCGTACATGTCACTCAGGTTCATCGAAAGCAACGAAGATTATGCCTGCTAAAGAGCTTACTTACTAAGTATTTATTCATACAACTTAAAGCAATTGAATAAAAATGATTCATCAAATGCAAAACCATAGACTCTTGAAACTTTTTGCCCGAGTCGCAAACTTTGGGAATGTACAGGTAATATACTTTTAAAAAGGCAATGACTTACATTATTTCTGGCTCAAAGCTTCCTTATTGAGTGTCAAAGGTATTTTCTGAAAAGTCACTAGAAAAAGTTTAAGCACTAATCTGGAAAGTGAAATTAGTGGCCTCTTAACTTAAACACTTTCCTTGAACCTCTTGCAAAAACAAATCCATTGAAGACACATTTCCGCTTAATTATATTAGCAAAATTGAGTTTGGGCCCGCGGCTTTCTTTGCGTCAACTTCCTAATTGATTTTTAATCAAATGTCCCACTTGGCGTTGGTATAAAAACACCACTCGTGCTGACCAAAAGTCAACAGAATCAATATGAACGGCTTAAGCAACAAACTCATTGGCTGTCAGATTAAATTCGCCTTGATTGTTGGCCTTTTGGTATCCTTGGCCTGGACACTTCCTGTCGAGGATGATGGGAAGCCCCTCAGCACAGAAATTGATGCTGTGAACACCGAGCAGCCAATTGAAGCTGCCCCTGTGGTGGAGGAAGTGGAAAATGTTGGACAGCTCCGATTCCCGCCTTTCAATAACAATGGAACCAAATTGTTCGAAAGATTTGGTGAAAAATTCAGGAACAAGTGGACCACAACTACAACCACAACGACCAAGAGTACAGCAGGATAAGCTATATAAGAAAAATTAAAAGGACCATAAGCACCAACAATCAATATCCAAAAGATTGTCACATAATTCACACAAATATTTATTTAAATTAATTTTATTATGCCAGAACTAACATGTCTTACCTTTTCAATAAAAATGAAAATATATTATAAAAGCATAAAACGGGGCATGTACTAAATGTGGGCAGAGATATAAGAATATATTAAACAATATAAATATATATAAATATAAAACAATATTAAATACAATGTTTTTAAATGAGCAGTGTAGTGGATTAGATTACATAATCGTTCCAAGCACCCCCTATAATTTCAGTTGGTAAAATAAGACACCTGCTAGTCAAAAAGCAAAAATCAAAAGTCAACCAACCAATTGGTCATTAGCACTGCATGTAATCTGAATATTAAACAGGTCATTCTCGGCGTGGAAAGATAAATTTCTTCATGGCCAATACGAGCAAAGAAAGTAGCGAAACGACGCTGGGTCAGACACAAATGAAAATGAAGTAATAATTAACAATGAATTGTTAGTTAGTCCCAGTTAGGCAGGCAAAATGTTGGGTCTTAATTTATGAAGGTCCGAGGCACGCGACGTTTATCAGGCACTTGTAATTACCTGAATTCCCGAGTCTGGGAGAGTTTTCTTCTCGGACTCTTGGGGAATTCATTGGCTGGAACTTTTGGTGACAGAATTAGCCGGCCGTTTCGCAAGACCGACCTCCACCGCTGGCGCAGAGGAAAGCGAAAGTGCCGCCCAGTTGGACGCAGCTGACTGGCGCTGGGAAGAATTTCGACCACAAATCGTTTGGGTAATTAGAAAAGCACAAGGGCCCCAGTGCGGACGGAGCACGGTTTGGTGAAAGGGAAATGGGAATGGAAACAGTGGAAGCGGGTATAAAAGCGAAGGCCTTAAAATCGAGATGATGCAGTCTCACAAACAGTCCCCATTGCAGTAGATAGCGAAGATGTTGCTGACCAAGACCCTGGAATATCTTTTTTACTTCGCCCTATTCGCCTTCATGTGCAAATATGCCACGGCTGCCAGTGTCCAGCCCACCGAAGTGCCTGCAGTTGCTCCGGAAACCATTAGAAAACCCCAAAGGGCAGAGAGCCTTCTCAGTGGCTGTGAAGCATCTTCCTTCAGTTGGATGTGCCTCAAGATCGAGTTCGTCAAGATCATGGAAAAGCTCGCCGAACAGGAGGAACTTAACGTTTTGCCTGGAATCAGTGTGGTCAAGGATGAGAACGCCACCGAACTCAAGACATCGGAGCTCATGGCAGGTACGTTCTGGAAAGCTCAAACATATGTTTAAAGACAAAAAATGTTAATTCTATTCTATTTTATATAGAAGTGGCTCGCAGCTATCCCAGTGACCCGAGCACTCGCTTGAATGGCTATATAGTGGCCAAACTGGAAAACCTTCTGAAAACGCGGTTCCTACGATTTCGCCTGCTGGATGACAAGTCCCTCGTAGAAGGTCGCAAGCACAAGTTCGGCAAGAAAGGAGGCTTGGAGGCCCTGGTGGCGGCTGGAGTAATGATGAAGGGAATGCTTATGGCCATGGGCCTCGGGGCCATCGCTCTGATGGCCGGAAAGGCTCTGATGACAGCTTTAATGGCCTTGACCCTGTCTGGAGTCCTCGGTCTTAAGAGCTTGGCCGGCGGCGGGGGAAAGTCCACCACATACGAAATAGTGGCTAAGCCAATTTACACCTCCAGCCACTCGCACTCGGTCACTCACGAAGATGGAGGTCACTCCCACAGTCCCCACTTTGCCGCAGGAGGCGGTGGTGGTGGTACTGCCAGTGGCTTTGGCTACGGGGGATATGCTAGGTCCCTGAAAGTGGATCAATCAGCGAACCAAATCTAATAATTTTAGAAAGGAACCGACAGTATCATTAACTAATAATTTATTAATTTATTGTACTTTAAGAAACACAATACAACAGCAAAATCAGCATTGTTTTAGTTTTATTGTATGCATTTTAACACATCAAATGTAACAGTTACAAAGACGTTTCCGATCTTCTAAATAACAAGCATATATGTGTGTATAATCAGTAGTCAGATATTAGGTACGATTAATATGCCCAAGGTTTTCATAAAAGACTATTAATCCCACAAACCTAAAATATGATTTAATTTTTTCTTTTGTAATATATTGGTAACTCCTAAGCAGACGAAAAAGTTTCCACAACCACAATTTTAAAAGATATTACGATTTTTGTGATTTTTCCTAATTATATTGCCAAAAATAGTTTGGGCACTTGCACTCCAACGTCCACAAATTGCAACTATGTAGCGTTTTATCTTTTAATACTTTTATAGCTCCCAATATCTTATACGTCGAGACGGTCATGCCTAATCGTTTTTGCTGATCAACGTTATTTACACAAAATACTTTGCAAGCAAATGCAATTGAACAAATAGTTTTAACTCGGATTAGTGCCTTTGCACTACCAATATCAACTGATATTGGAAAACGCTAGAAGTCGAGAGTTTATGCACACTTATATAGCCAAAGTCTGCATTCCTAAAAAAAAAAGTTTGCTAATATTCCATACATCTATCAATTAGCAGAATTATAAGAAACAGACTCGAATGACCAACTTTCCAATTTCAGCAAGTTTGCCCATATAAAACGAGAAATTTAGGAAGAGAACTACAGTTGACTTGGAATCACCATGGCGTCGATTTGTTATGGTACGTAAATAAAAATATATTCTTGTGAGTGAAAACTATAAAATCTTATTTTTTCAGCAAGTGCCGTGGTAGTCTGCCTCTTAGGAATACATTTTTCTACGGCGGACATCGATCACGCAACAAAACCACTGATAGTTGGTTCCAGTGACCAATTATCAGAGAAAGAAATATTCCGTTCGGAATTGCCCATTCCCATCAAACTAAACTATGGGAATCAACAATTTCCTATTAAAAATGATAGGGTCCCGATTGTAGCATTGGAAAAGCAAAGAGCCACAAACGATAATAAATTGTCGACTGAAGGAAACGTATTCAAGGAGGCAATTTACCAAGATTATGATGAGCCTCCTACCGACTTCGCTCTGAAAAGGTTTTGGGGAAAGTGGAGGAGAAGGAGAACGTCTACAAGGCTCCCAACAACTGTAACCTCAGATCCAGCATCAACAGGATCCCCAACAACATCTACTGCCATACCGACATCAACAGGATCCCCAACAACATCCACTGCCATACCGACATCAACAGGATCCCCAACAACATCCACTGCCATACCGACATCAACAGGATCCCCAACAACATCCACTGCCATACCAACATCAACAGAATCCCCAACAACATCCCCCGCCATACCTACATCAACAGGATCCCCAACAACATCCACTGCCATACCGACATCAACAGGACCCCCAACAACATCCACTGCCATACCGACATCAACAGCATCCCCAACAACATCCACTGCTATACCGACATCAACAGGGTCCCTAACAACATCCCCCGCCATACCGACAACAACAGGATCCCCAACAACATTCCCCGCCATACCGACATCAACAGCATCCCCAACAACATCCACTGCTATACCGACATCAACAGGATCCCCAACAACATCTCCCGCTATCCCGACATCTACAACAACCATGACACAGACTCCAACAACATCAACAGCAATTCCAACTTCAACCCCAACACAGTCCCCAACAACTTCAATGGCGATTCCAACATCTACGACAACCACAACAGAGTCATCGACAACATCCACAGCAATTCCAACATCGACGACAACCACAACACAGTCCCCAATAACTTCAACAGCGATTCCAACAACCACAACAGAGTCATCGACAACGTCCACGGCAATTCCGACCTCTACGACAACCACAACAGAGTCATCGACAACATCCACGGCAATTCCAACTTCTACGACAACCACAACAGAGTCATCGACAACATCTACGGCGATTCCAACATCTACAACTACCACAACAGAGTCATCCACAACATCCACAGCAATCCCAACATCTACAACAACCACAACTGAGTCATCGACAACATCCACAGCAATCCCAACATCTACAACAACCACAAGAAGTTCATCGACAACATCCACGGCAATTCCAACTTCTACGACAACCACAACAGAGTCATCGACAACATCCACAGCAATCCCAACATCTACAACTACCACAACAGAGTCATCGACAACATCCACAGCAATTCCGACCTCTACGACAACCACAACAGAGTCATCGACAACATCCACAGCAATCCCAACATCTACAACAACCACAAGAAGTTCATCGACAACATCCACGGCAATTCCAACTTCTACGACAACCACAACAGAGTCATCGACAACATCCACAGCAATCCCAACATCTACAACTACCACAACAGAGTCATCGACAACATCTACGGCGATTCCAACATCTACAACTACCACAACAGAGTCATCGATAACATCCACAGCAATCCCAACATCTACAACAACCACAACTGAGTCATCGACAACATCCACGGCAATTCCAACTTCTACGACAACCACAACAGAGTCATCGACAACATCCACAGCAATCCCAACATCTACAACTACCACAACAGAGTCATCGACAACATCCACAGCAATCCCAACATCTACAACAACCACAAAAGAGTCATCGACAACATCCACAGCAATTACATCGTCGACAACAACTACAACCCAGTCCCCAGCAACATCAACAGCAATCCCAACATCTACAACAACCACAACAGAGTCATCGACAACTTCCACAGCAATCCCAACATCTACAACAACCACAACAGAGTCATCGACAACATCCACAGCAATTCCAACATCGACGACAACCACAACAGAGTCATCGACAACATCCACAGCAATTCCATCGTCGACAACAACCACAACCCAGTCTCCAACAACATCAACAGCAATTCCAACATCTACAACAACCACAACAGAGTCCCAAACAACATCAACAGCAATTCCGACCTCTACAACACCCACAACTTAGGGTCCGACATCAGCCTCAATGGATACAGTAGAGTATTTTCTAATACAAAAGCAAAAAAACTAATAAAATGAAACAATAATATAATTTCTATTAAATATCTGTTAGTTATTGAATTTTATGTATGAAACTATGATTATTATTAAATGGCCTTAAGGTATAAGTTCATAAACTATTTTAAGAATAATTTATTTGGGGTTTCTTACTTAATATAAAATTTCATTTCGTTATTAGTATTTATTGAACACTTTTTACTTATTTTAACATTTTGAACACTGAACTGTTAATTCAAATTAAAGGCTTTAAGTATGTACATATATAAATACTCGATAGAAAATTATGATTCACAGTTATATAAGTTATTATATGTAAATAGTAACAGATGTCTACAAAAAAAAAAAAAAATAAGAAAATAACTTTAACGTGTCGTATCAATTTCAGCGTTTGGAATCTAGGCCAACAGACAAACTTCAAAATCCCAAAATTCATATATAAACTTTCCCTCTTATTAATTAACACAATCATTAAATGTAGTGTGTATCGCTTCTTCCCAATCATAACGTGGAATTAAAGAAGGTTTTGCAAAATACAAGAAAACTAGAAAAGTCACTATGAATAACGTTAATTATGGTAAATCGACGATTTGCTTTAATTTCCAATCTACAATTTTTTTATTCCGAACTTCATATATTTTGGCTTTAATTTGCCTTTTAAAAGGGGTTCTTTCCAAATCAGATATAAACAATGAAGCAATGAAGAATATTTGTTGAAGAAACATCGCTTAACATTCTGCTTTCCGAAAATAGCTTCCATTCCTTTTTATATTTTAAGAAATAGAGAAATGAATCAATAATAATTTAAAGGGAAATGAATCAATATTTTTACAAATTTAATCATCATGCACGGTTAACTTTTTGTGCCATTTTTAGACAGAGAACATCGCATATGTATATGTTCTAAAGAATTTAGTATGTCAATTAGCAAAATTAGAAAGAATTGATTAACCAGTAACCTACTTTCCAACTCAAGGCAGACGTATAAAGAACGAAAAAATTCAAAAATAGGTTCAGTTTGTTTAATGTCGCCATGAAGATAATTTTAAGTGGTAAGTAAAAAATAATTAAACATTTAACTTTTTTATATTTAAATACGTATTTTTAGTGTTAGCCCTTGTCGTATGCCTTACTAGGCAATGCATTGGCCAATTGCACAGTGAGCAGTTACTGGCTGTGCTGAAAGCTAGTGGAGATGATCCCAAAACTCCACTGATTGTGCTTTCCAATCCCACAATAAGGCCAGCATTTGGGGAGTCAATCAAATCGGAACAGGATATGGAGACCACAGTAATTCCAGATTCTGCGACCACTATTTCACCAGCCAGTTTTACAACGGCTTCTACAGAAAAGCGAAATAAAAAAACACGACCTCCTCAGAAGCAGAAAGCTGGCCCAAATTATGAACCAAAACAGAGATTTTCAATGCAGGACCTATTGCTGATGCCCGGCATTTGGGAGAGCTTTGTCGACCAGGGACCAATGACTACCCAAAACGCCCAACCAGTTTTCTATCCTGTTCCAGTTTATATTCCGTATCCGATGCCCTTTATGCTGAACCCACAGATACATCTGATGAGCAGACCGTCCAAGGATAAAGTGGATGACCAAATCGCAATGGGCTTCCATGGGATGATGGCCGAAAATCTACTTAGAAGCTCTGTCCAGCCGGACAACGGGTCTGATTGGCACAAGATAATCGGGAGTCGAGTGAAGCCGGTCAGCCAAGATGGCCCGAAAAAGTGGAGGGGAAAATGGCGAAAGACAACGACCACTACAACTACCACTTCCACAACTGAAGCTCCTGTTACAATGTCAACTGAGCCAACAAGATTGCTGTCGGAGAGCAGTAACCAAAGTGATACTGTGCTAAAATCGATCGAAACCAATGAAAACAATGAGACAACTGCTGCTGCAAGCTAATTTAACAAAATAAAAGAAACGAATAACATGAAGCAAAAAAGGAATACCTGGAAGCTTAATTTGTATATGAGTGGTTAAGCCATTTTAAGAGTTTACTCCGTATTTCGTATTTCAACTGTATTTAAATAAAATCCGTGAAATCAAAATATTTTTAAAAGTGGATTTATTATTAATACAATAATTATATTTACATGAATTAAAGATTCTTATTTTTATACCCATGCACGCATTGTAGTCATAAATTGCAGATCTAAAAATAAAATCAAAAAATATTTAATAATATAATTACTAAAAATTTCTTGTCAAATTAAACTTTAAAAATCTTTAAAGCTATTTATGCAGACAAAAAGGGGCTTAAAAGGAACTGGAAATTAATTTGTTATCCGGATTAGCCAGACTTTACTGCGACTCCTCGTCAATTCATTTAAAAAGTCAGCAGAATTGTGGCATACTTTCAGGCGGTCAGGTGTACCTACTTTCTCTCCATCTCTCTCCCAGTTTGAGAAAGGTAGTTCGTATCTGTGTGCGACTCGATTTAAATGCATGTGTGTTGGTACGATTAAACTCACCTACCAACACCCAAAGTTGGCCGCATCTTTGGTGCGATGGAGCTGCCTCCATTCAGTTGGTTATCCACGCTCGCCGGTCAGCCACGTTTATCGCGCCACTCTGCTTGTTTTTATTGGCAGAAGCAAGCGTAAAAAGTGAAAGACACAACGGATTCTGGAAATCAAACTTAACAAATTTCTTCTTGTGAAAAGCGAAAGTGTCTGCCGGACAAATAACAAAACAACTCGCTAATTAGACACCACGCCATGACGAGCAACCAAAGAATTATGAGCCAATGGTGATGATCAGTGTTTGTCGCCGCAGTTACTGTGCGTGTTAATTTTCGGGGAAGCACCGTCGTTGCAAGTGAGTAAAGTGAGGTAAAGTCAGAAAGTCGCACCTTGCCTACACAATCGAATGGCCATGCAAATATCTGACCCAATTTCAGTTGCATGAGTGACCAACAAAAGAGTGGCCAACAGCTGGCAGCCGGTTGCACTTATCAACCGAAAAAATGGAAACCCGTTTTGCTGGCGAAATGCGATGCATGTCGTCCGTGTGCATTTGGCCCAGTGGGTAAAAGTGAAATTCACTGCGGTCGCTTGGCTCCGCCAGCTGCCTTCGCTGGGTTCTTAAGCTTCTTAAAGACCTCCCCCCCGCCCACCTTGAGTTATTAGCGCATGCCAGATGGGAATCTCAACGCGCTCTAATACCCATTAGAATCCCAATTAGTGCTTCGCTGTTGGGCTTGCGTGCTCGACGGTCGTAAGTTCTTCCAGAACGAAGCAAACCGAAAATAATAGAGTTATTTGCAGTGATAAACAAATTAGGAGCATGCCAGAAGAATGTAAACAAATGGCCGGGGCAAAAGGCCAAGCGCCAATTGTTGTGGTTCGCTCCACATAATCACACTTAGTTGAAAACGAAACCTTTCAGAATAATTTGCAGGCGATAAACCTAGCCATATGTGCATAATGCTTTTTATTCCGAGCTCGATTTTGATTTTACTACACTTTTTATTGTCCATGGGCCAATAATTGCCAGTAATTTTAAACAATTTGTTGCGCTCCCTGGCAGATGGATAAAATGGTAAAAAGTACATTGAATCCGATCTGTTTGGACTTAATAAGCCATTAGTGAGTCAAGTTGGTTAACCGCAACGAAAGTGAGTTTGCTATAGATTTCTCTGGAACGCAACCGAAGAAATGCAGACGGAGTTAAAAAACTCTTCAAAATATTTGCACGCTAGCACAAATCACACCACACACTTGGCGAACTAAGTTACAGGCACGCACAAAGTGAAATTAGCAATCTATTAGATGCAATCCACATTCACTAGGCGTTCGACTGAAACCGAAAGTCGGTCCGGGCATCGGAACAATTTAATGAAATGCAAATATACTTGAAGCTTTACATAACCGCTCGTCGAGCGGAGCATTCGCGATGTTCGGATGCGTGTCAGCCCGAGAAATTGTCACATAAAAATGCAATAAAATCTCGCGGAAATGCTGCGACTGACAGTGGCAAAAAAAACAACTCGCAGGGAAAGCTTGTTACCTTACGAAAACGTAATCTGCCAGCCAGCCGAGAGCTGCTGGCCAATTTCAAGTGCCATTAAGATAGATGTAATTGAATCATTATTAAAAAGAGCACAAAGCACTCGAGTGAAAGCCAACAACAGAACGGCAGTCGTAAACAAATGTTTCTCGAGGGTTGCATAAATCCCAAAAAAATTATGCCAACACCGACAATCCGTTAATATTTAATTTAAACACAAACAATTTCATCGGAACGAAGATATAAAAAGAAGCCACATTAGCTAAATTATAAACCCAACAGATATTACTTTCTTCATTACCTAACCATTTTCATTCTGCTGTTTACTCTAAATGCTAAATTAAAATAAACAATCTGCCCAAACTCAGCTACAGTTTGTATACTAAAATGTTTGAAGTCTTAAGTTACGCTTCTAAGCCGCTAACCTTTAAAGGCAACTAACGGTTGCAGCTGGGTCTTCGACTTGGCTTGAACCCGCGAAGAACTTACATCACATGGCTTGGTTTTTATTTTTTTTTTTCTTCTGGGGAGCGTGTTCTGCTGTCGCCGACTCCCTAAACTTGATTTAGCTGGCCATTATTTTTATAGCAATTGTGTACTCGCTGGCTTATGGCTATCTCTGTTGGCATGACATAAGCCGCCATGGCACTTTAATAGAATGCCTTTAATATGAAAAGCCATAACATCGCGAAGCGTTACATGAAACACATGTCGTTTATGCACATTACGCATTTGTACCGTCTGCAGAGAGCAACTAAGTAGCAGCTCGTTAAAAATAATAATAATAATAAGTGGTATGCAGCTGTGCGCGTAATGCGGTCTAATTGATTGCATCGGAACATGATTATAAGCAGCTAAGCCGCTCGACTTTCATGTCTAGGCCCAAAATCAGCGACTATTTTCGGGCTAATTAGAATGCCGGGAAGGTCTCAGACGGGTTCAGAGCCAAAATAAGGCAGTAATAATGCGGTCAGAGTGCCAAGCACTCATATTGATATCTTGATCGTAAATGACATATTGGCTGAAGCACTTTCAATGACTCGGGCACAACAAAAGTCATACATACAGATATCACATGTATGCCACCACAAATCTTTTGTTGCTCCTCTCATCGGAAGTGGTACAAGTAATGGCGATTTTATTTGACAAATTGATTGCTTTCTTTTGTCGCCCAGAACGGCTTTTCAATTCTGTTCTGGATTCAATCGCTGTGAACAAAAGTTAAACTTTGTCGACGATTATTTTTTAGAACATTTTCATTTATTGGCTAATATTAGTAGGTCAACTTTGACTCAATCACGCTAGATACGAATGATAGAAAATCTATAAAGGAATATTCTACAATTCTTTAGCTGTATTGTACAATCCATTTTGGTTAGATATTTAATAACTTCATTTCGTATATTTTTATCAGTCGATCTTGACCCGTTATAGGAACTTTACGAAATTCAAAGAATATTGTAATTTGACACAATAAAAAAGAAACTGTGGCCGGTCATCGATTTACAAGTCTGTCCGCTGTCTATTGACCCATTTTCTCGTATAGCTGGATTTTAAGTTGCCGGAATAAGTACTTGTTAACCATATTGGCGCCATAAAAACATAAAAAACTTTGTCGTTGTAGGGAAACCCGTTCATTGGACACCAAATGGCCGTGAAAAGCGCCGACTAGGGAAGAGAGCGGCGCAAAAACTACAAGGAAAATTAACGTCAAGCCAGCAGACAAACTGCACTCGAAGCAATCCGAAGCTAACTGGAAAATGGATAAACAAACATAGAGGAGCGAGTGTAGACGAAACAACTTTCAGCCGCGGCAAGAAATACAGTTAAGGTTTTGCGAGGCGGAAGAATCTAGGAAGAGCGACGTGTGAATGCAGGAGAAGATACCATTAACCAGCTACAAGATACAACCGATAGCGCACTGCAAAAAGTCATCGACAACCGACCGAACCGCTGAGAAGAGCGAAAACCCAGAGAGCGACCGGTCTGCCTTAAGCCTGGCCATGATCTTGGCCAACTGTTTGGGCCACAACGCGCTCAGTTGTTAACCAGACGCGCACGCATGCGCACACGAGACGCGCGAACAGGTGATTTGCATATCCACGAGATACAAGTAACTTCCAGATACGAAACCGTTAGGCCGTAGGTGTGTCGCTGTGAAGTAATTGCAGGTAGCTAGATAGCCGACTAGAGCAAATAGAAAACGCGCTAAATGCGACAGCGAAATTCCAAACAAACCAGTCGAAAACAAACACAACGAAGAAAGTACATTAAAATCAATAAAAAAAAGAATTGAGCTGTTAAAAAAATCGTCCGTCAATCAATGGAATTGAGTTAGCGTGCTAAGCCGAGTGCCTCATAAATTGATTTGTCGATTGGCTAATGGTTTCGCCAATAAAGCCGCCTATTGTGTCCGCTAAAACGAAAGGTTCCCAAACACGTACCCCGGTGAAATCAGCTAAATAAACTGTTGGGTTGCACTGAAATTGCAGGGCCAAGGTGCAATTCCAATAGGAAAAGACATAGCAATTGCACTTGCAATTGCATTTGCAACTGCAGGTTGAAGGTGTGAAGGAGCCGTCAGCAGTGCTGCTAACTGGCTGAGTGAAACCAAAATAAAACGAAACTGAAATGCCCAATACATACAGTGCTTTGCCCCGTAATTGGAGCTCAGGTGAGAGCCAGCGACAGTGGACATCCTCCAGTAGAAATCGCACCTGCCACCCAGTGAGCATGGCCAGATCAACGAGTGGCCACTTGATTTTCCTCCTCTTGATCTGCCTAATAAACTCGGCCGCCAAAGCGGATGGAACGGCTCGGAATGGTCGTCTTGGCCGTCATCTCTCCACCACTCCTTTGAGCCATCTGGCCATGGAATCACAGCCAACCGAGGAGCAGGAGATGGTTACCGAGTCACCAACGGAATCCCCAGAGGATGTGGAGCTTGCGACGACGACGGAACTGCCGCCGGAAGAGCCAGTCTTCTTGGTGAATGCCACAGAGTTTCCCACGAGGAAGCCAATGGACAAAGTAGCTCCCACTGATACGCTGCTCCTCAGACTGGCCCGGCGATTCGCCAGTGGAAACGAGCTGTGGGACGGCCTTGTCCGCGATTGCTATCTAAAGCCAGATGTATCCTGCTTCCAAAAGAACGTCTTCAGCTACCTGGATACCGCTCTGGATGTGCAGGACGTGAATGTGACTCAAAGGCTAAAGTTCTTCAAGAACCAAGTGGACTACCAAGTGGACAAGGAGAAGGAGGAACACTCGGAGGCACGTGCCGGTAAGTGGCAAGGAAATCTATGTGCTTTTAAGGGTTCGATTTGTAGCTAGGGTCACCAGATAAATAATAACTAATCATAATATAAATACCACAGATTTATTCATGTTTGAATAAATACAGAAGTTTCTACAGTGATAATACGAATTTAAATGTTCGCTTTAAAGGTTTTGGCTGCTTTTAATTCAGACCAGTTAGCTGACAACGAAATCCTCGCTTTCAAATTAGGTATCTTTTCCTCAAATTAACTTTAGCTAAAAGCAACTTATGTAAGAGCCCTTGTCTATGCTCGCGTTTATGTGTGCGATCGGTTTTCACATCGATTCTTTTTCTCGTTTTGTATAGCTATGTATACCCGAGCACGTCCGAAAAAAATGCCTCTGCCACTTCCAGTAACTTTCACTTGCCGCGTTTTGATTTGATTTTTTACGATTTTAGCTGCGCCAGAGAGCAGCAAAGTATCTGCCGCAGCAACGATCTCCCGTTTATGTGAGTCACGGCGCTTTGACTGCTCTCAATTATGCGGCTATTTACATTTACCAGGCATCACATCACATCAGATGTTTTCTTTGGCTTATAGCATGGCCAGCATTGTAAAAAGCGGCCATTAAGAGCCATCGGGTCGGTCAAGACTTATGTAAGCGTCTAGAAACCATTAGGAACATGCTAAATTAGCTGGGAGTATTTCAAGTATTAAAGAATTAAAGAGGTAGCATATGAATAGATTTCAAAATATTTATCTTAAGTAAATAAATAAATATTGGTATGGTGCAGTAGAATTTTTTATGAAAGTATTAGTAATAAATATCAGTATTCCAAGTTAATTTAATTAAATATTGTTTAAGAAGCCATTAGTAACTAGTAAGCTTTTACTTTATTTATTCTTTCTTTAATTGATAGTCAAACATTTACATTCTTTAGTCTATTTTATCTATTTTACCATTTATACAATATAAGCAATTTACAACGAAACTGGAGAAATCTACCAAATTAGCTTATGAAGATGTTTCGGCAATTCACATTTCAGTCTAATTTTAGCTGCTTAAATTTGTCTTTATAAATGTTAGCCCCTACGAAAATGTTTCCAAGCGGAAGCGCGCAACTTCCACTTTCGCATATAAATGGAAAATTATTTTTAAGTACAACGCAAACTTTAGGATGTGCATATTTACTTCAAGTTGCGCTAGAACATCCTCATCCAGCATGCCGCCGAGTGGTGGAAATCGCTTTCAGGAAAACTTTCATTAACCCAAAAGCGTCACTCATAAATGTTTCACTCTTATAAATTCTCTAATACCCCGATTCCCAAGCAGCCAGTGCGGAAACCCCGATCGAGGAAGTGACCAGCGCTCTATATGGCAAGAGCATCAAGTTTGCCATGACCCACGATCTGGAGGTTGACCTGCCCGAGGTTATGTTCAATGGCGCCACCTTCCGCATCTCGCCGCGGGCCATCGAAGGCAACGGAATCATCGCCAAGCTGGAGCTGATTCCCAAACAGGTGGTCAAGGCCCGACTGGCCGGGGCGATAATCCAGAAGAAGATACGTAAGTAATACTCGCAATTTGTTTCCCCATCACGCAGTTGCAGATGCTGAAGCAGATGCAGATGCGGTTCTGCAGTAGAGGCCGCTTTCACTCTCTGGCCAAACGGCATCCAAAAGTCTGATTCGATTGCTACTTTCGTTTGTCCAGAAAAATTTCTACGCAGCAAACTGGTGCTGTCATTCCTCGCATTGCTGCTGATCATTAAAATCATCAAGATCAAGTTGTTCTGGCTCCTGCCAATCGTCATCGGAGTTGGTGCGGCCAAGAAGCTGCTGCTGAAGTTCCTGCTCTTCCTGTTCCCAGCGCTGTCGCATCTCTTCAAGCTCTGCTCGCACTACCAGCAATCCTATCACGCACCCGCCAAGTACCACCACCACCATCACCTCATCGATCATCATCACACGGTAAGCACCAGATGATATTGCACAAATTGCAACTGGAAAGTTGACTGGCAAAATTAGAGACGAGAGAAAACCATATGCTAATTACTTAACTTGACTTAAAATAATAACAGTTGTTTGCCAAAAATGTAGGTTAGTCATGGATAAAGGCATAAGATTCGTGAAAATTGCAATGGTACTAAAGTATTTCTTAAAAAATTCTTTTAGTTAGTTTGATTGCAGCTTAAAAGCCCATAAAAATACCATTTCATTATAATTGGCAAACATTTTTAAAATGAATTTTAATAGTTATTGGTAGTCATTTTACTCAACATTTCTTTTATTTGCTGTATCTGCTGTTGTGTGTAAATTTTACAACGCATGTAAAACGAATACATTTTGATGACACTGAGATATTACATTCGGTTAAAAAAAAATTTCTTCGATTCCATTCAGTATTGCCAACTGGTTTGGGCTGGGCCGCTTATATTTCGGCCGTATTTTTGGAGAAATTTCATTAATAATCTCGATGGGATTCAGTGTTGTCTATAGGCCTGCCGGTCGGAAGTCGCTTTTGTTCGCGTCCCCGGAAATTCAATTAGAAAAGTCTAAAAGCGCGTCCTCCGCCGCCAGTTGAAAAGTATTTCCATTGAAGGTTCCCGACTCCAAGTTGGCATAGCACGTGCCCTGGAAATCTCGAAATGAGCTCACGATGACGCAGACAGCTCGCAGCTTGACATGTCGTCAAATCAAATCCGTCTTTCAATTGGGCCGTTAGTGGGGAACAGACATGGCTAAGTCAGTTGCCACCCGGTTTTCTCACGAAAGAGTGCACACGCGTAGATACTCGTATTTATGAGATGCTTATGCTCGCATACGCAATCGAAAATGCCGCTAGGAGTTGAAATTTAACTGGGACCAGGAACCTGAGCTGTCGGGATAATCCGGGTCTCCATGTTTGCATACGGCAATCCTCCCTCGAGTCGGATTTCCCCTTTAGTTTACTGCATAAAACGACCGCTTAGACAATTATAATCCTTTACACACGTCGTTTATTGGCGTTTAGACCAACTACGACAGCTGGAGAAAGTGCGATTCCACGGGGAACACTTGCAGCTCATCTTGTTCCCCTATGGAATATATGAATTTCTTAACATTTCAGGTGCTGAAAGAGGAAAGCATTGGCGGCCATAAAAAAATGGAATATCGATAGGGGAGTAGCTCATATGAATTCCAAGTGTGAGTTTACACCCGGGTGGCCAATGAAATGCGCATATTTGCCAGACAACATGCAGTCTTTAAACATGCTCGCTGGTTGCCCTGTCTGCTTTCGCACTCGGTGTAAATTAAATTAAATCACAAAGTGAAAGACTTTCCATCCAGCCATGAGGACAGAGAAACACCCACTTAACATGTCTTCTGTTTGTGAGCGTTTGTCACCTCTTTGCTGGGAGAAGTTTTCAGGCCGCACAGCATGAAATACGATTCGAACTTGGCGCACAATAAAAATCTGAAATAATAGCCAGAACTTCAACCTCGAGTCCAATTGCCAGGCAATGACACAGTCGCATACATATCTCCGCATTTTGTTCGTTATTCACGACATTCAGGCAGTCATTGAACCTACTTTCTGAGTTAAAGCCATCTCATTCCCAAGACAAAGTCGCCAGAATAATGCGTATTATTTGGTCGGTTCAAACATGACTATAAATAGCCAACGAGATTTCGAGATTGAGGGGAGCACTCGAAAGGGAAGCCATCCAGAGCAATGAGAAAAGTTTCGCTGCCGAGTTTATTAAATGTCATGTCGAAGCCTTGTATAGTAGCACCGACTGCTTTATTACACATTCTGAACGTTGAGTCTCCCATGGCAGCACTGCAATACAAATGTGTTGCAATCAACGCCTTTAAAATAAGTCAAAATGCTAGACCTACAGAATTATAGTCCAAGTCTCGTGTCTATATTATATCCTTTTTATGCTCCATAGAACAACACAGCTAAAAGCTTTCGACTGTTATTCCTGATTAATTTATGATCAAACTTTGTAAACAAAAAGTCATAGATATAATAGGGAAAAGTACAAAATGGATTGTGCAGAAAAAAGTTAAAAATAAAATTAATATAAATTACCGAGGGTATATTTTCCAGTAACAGATAGTAAAGTCTACGATTTGTTTGATTAATATTTTTTATTTTTCTCTGATTCACAGGTTGTTCCGCCATGGCACAGTGGTGAGCACCACTCGGTTCCGGAAATCATTTATACCCACCCGCCGAAGGGCCATCCGTCCGCCTATCTCCATGGCGCTCCGGTGCACGAGAGCTACGGACCCGGATTCGAGCACTTCGAGGGCGCCTGGGAGAACAGCGGTCCTGGCCTGGGATCCGAGTAAGTTCCGCTTCTCTAGACAGCACTCACGCTTTCCGCATCCGCATCCGTAACTGTTACTGTAACTGTCTGTGTCTCTGTCTTGTTTCTAAACCACTCTCGAACATACCACACCCGCATGCGACTTGCATCACCGAACCATAGATACATAGGCGATATAAATCGCGTTGCACAAATAGAGGAGAATGCCCATTTCTTTAAGCCACACCCGGCGAATGACGCCGGGGTCCTGCATGCTTGGGGCCTTGGCACCACACAACAGGCACAACATCAGACGCACCAGCCACATCAAAGATGGCCTGTCACCCAGCAGGCGAGGCCACCCACCCAACTCAAACAGCAGCAGGCGCAGCAGCAGACGCAGCAGCATCAGCAGCAGCAGCAGCTCAAGCTTCAGCTGCAACAGCAATTAAGTGCTCAGAAAGTACAAGCCTCTAGTCACAGTTTAAACCCATTTCAAAGTCAGGACAAACAAAGGTACATGCCACTCAGGGGCAACCGAAAACCAACAAACAAGTACACCCACGCACATGGAAACTCACTAGCACCGCCACAGAAAAACACTCAACACACCACAAACCCATAAATTAGGCCTTAATATAGTCTACTAACCCTGAGGGAAGTCCTTGTATTTTGTGATGTCTTGCTTTACAACAGTCTGCACTGCAAACCAGAAATCCATGCTTATTTTGTTTAATATTTCCTCTTTTGTATGATAACCATTGAGTTCTAAATGCTTTATTATCTGCTAATTATCTTTAATATGTATTATTACTTAATTTGCCTGACCCTATATCAACTACTATCGATTTTCCGGTAGCCTGTTACTTATGTTTAAAGACCCATTTCCGGTATCTGTTTGTTTTCTTACCACTCCATATGTCCTTCCCGTTTCCGCTTATCCAAATGTAATTAAAATTATTTAATGAAAGCCAAACAACGCCCGCCGCTGGTTGGCAATTGTTGCCAATTAAAAAGAGCAGCGAAAAGGAAATTTGATTCAACGCTCCAATGGCACTATTGCCCCAGCCCAGGCTGACCCACCCACCCACTTAGCCACTCACTCACCCACCAAGCCACACCTGCCAGCGGCACCTAATTTCCCTCGCTTTTCCAGCTCAAGGCCGGCACACACGCAGCACCATCCGGTGTACGTCCCGGGACAGGGACACCATCCGCCGCAAAATGTTCCCGGACTGACGGCAGCCGCACAAATTGCCGCGCAGTACGATCCAGCGCGCAACAATCAGCATCCGCAGCAACCGCCGCAGCAGGCAAATCACGCTGTTCAGGAGCCACAACTTTCGGTGCGTATCACATTACAGACCATTAAGTATGTTTACTACCACATTCGCACCATTTATACGGAATTCGCACATGTGCATTTATTGTACATAGATAAAAAAGGACTCTGTGAAATCAGATATCCCACACATATGGTTATTGGTGGTAGCAGGAGTTGCGTCATTTCCATTTAAAACACACAAAACAAGGTCTAATAAAATGGGTGCAGGTATACTCCATACACTTGCAGTAACCAAATGGGTGAATAATTCGCAGTTAAAAACTGGAAACGTTACCAGAAACAAAAAGGTATTTTCAGCATAAGCACTTTGTTCAGAATTTTTCAAAAATATTTCAGAAATCCATTTCATTTTGTTAAACACAAGTTGAACTTTATGTACTTAAATTGCTATGCAAATCCACTTTTAGTTTACTGATACACCTGCGTATTTTTTTGGGATAAATATACATATAGTAAGGGAAACAATGTGGGAAACTTTACTGAGCAAATCACCTGGGAAGAATTATAATATATTTATTGCTGACTGGTCGCCCGAGTACTGTAACTTTCCCAGCCAGCGCTTTTCCGAGCAGCCGGTCACCGCCACCAACTACTTCTGGTCTGGTCCCATCATTAGGGGCTTCCATTCGCCGGTTGTACATTTGCACAGCTGGACAACGATGCACTCAAGCAGGCTGCTGCAGTTTCACTGGCAAACAATCGTCTGGCACATGGCTGTGTTTATTGACACTTTCCTCAAAAGTGCAAATTGTTTTCCTATGATGCAAATTGCCTTGTCCGCATGGCGGGCGTGTGTGTGTATGGTGACTCCTTTTCTCTTTTTGCCCAGCGACACCATTTCGCGGACTGCAAACTGCAGGGCTTGCAAGCTGAATGGCTTGGCAAACAGCTTGGCCAGACCAACAAGCCTAACAGCCGGCTTACTGACTGACTAACTGACTGACTGAGACATGGTGATGGTTTTCACTTTCAAGTGAGCAAAATGCCGGCCATGTGGGCCCGGCTTTCGGCTTGTCAACTAAGCCATAATTAAAATGCACTTTGCCATTGCACTGCCCGGCAGAGTGCACAATCCGTTGACTTGCAAAACACCCTGCTGTTCAACTCAATTAAATGAGCACACCTCGCCATAACCAAGTTCCGAATATGATGGGAACTACGGAGTTGTCGTGAAAGTGTGCCAGCGGGCTTAGTTTGGTCCGATGAGCTGTCCGCCACAGAAGGTTAGCAGCTCACGCAAACTCAACCCTTTTCACACAAACTGGCATTTGCTGCAACTTCCCACATAATGTGTGTGCCACGTTTTCGACTTAGTCGCACAGCATGTTATTAAAGCTTATGGATATAGTTTGCAACTTTAGATATAATTAGATTTCCCGAAGAAACTAATCCCACTTGAAGGCTTATCTCTAAGGTCCGCTGGTCTGATTTCCAATCAGTTTAAACTTCATTTAAACACTCTTTAAACTTCAACCTGAAAGAAGGAACATTACCCAACACTATAGTCTACAATCTTAAATTTAAATGATATCTATTTCACCATTATTTCTTTGTAACATTCTTGTCCTTCTTTGTAATATTGTTTTTGACAAAGGGAAACAACTTTATTCGGTCGATGATTAACTTTCTATAATGTTATATCCTGCAGCCGTTTTTATAATCATTACCATAATAAATAAATGTCAAGTAGTTCGATTTTTCCAGTGCATAGCTAAAAGATGTCTCTCCTCTTGTCCTCTATTTTTTTCCAGCCCGAATTAGCAGCCCAGCTGAAGGAGGCTATCCGCATTCAGGCCGAGCAGCGGCTCATCCAGCAGCAGCAGAAGATACTGGAGCACCAGCCATTCGTGCAGGATGGACAGGTTTGCAATTGCCCACATCCGCCGCTCTCAGCTCCCACCATGATGAATAACTTGTGCACTTTTTGTGACTTTCCAGCCGCTGTATCCGCTTAACTACGATCCGTTCTACAGTCCCATTCTGCTGAAAATCGACAAAATCATCGAGCAGCTCGGAGTGAAAAACGACCTATGCAAGGAGCGCATTGTGTGCAGCATGTACAAGGATCCGGCCACCTACAGTCCGCACAGCAATTTCATTTCCGCGGAGCTGAGTCGGTAAGTCCTTAATAGTTATTATACCAAATACCGGATAATAATGGAACTATCATTAAATATATAACGTAGTAATAGGTCTGTGTAAAGGATTAGCGCAAGAATGGTATTTAAGGCTTTGTAAACTTTACTTAACATCAGATACTAAATCTCGTAGTTAACACGAACTGAGAGCATAGTGTATAGTAGTGGTAAATGGTAAATAGTGTATAGTAGTGGTATCGCCCGAGTCGGGCTGTCTTTATGGCTTTATGTGGGCCGTGAACTCCGACTTGTCATTTGCCACAAAACGTGTCATTCTGTGCTCTAATTGCTCCGCAGGCATTGCAAATTGTGATGTCAGGCAGTCAAAACTGAGATTCATTTTGCCGCTTTGCCGGCAAAGTTGAATTGCCATGCGTTTTCGCTGCGGGTAAAGGCTTAATGGCCCACCACGAATTCGGTGCCCCATCATTGCCTTTCAATTAATAGGCAAGAGCGTGAAAAGAAAGTGGAACTCGGGGCTGTCGGAGTGCAGCTTGTCGTCGCAAGTTCGTGGCTGTCGCATCGCATCTCCTAATTGAACTGCACACTGCACATGGTCAGCCACGTGGAACTGCCTGCCACAGCCGCGTGCCAGCGTCACCATCATCATCATGGGGTGGAGTGCAGCGGAGTGGAGTGGCGTGGAGTTTAGGTGGCTTCCACCCACGTCGGTCACTCAGCGGGCACTCGAGCATGTCGCAGACCAGATAAACTCCCATTTCGTATTCATCATATTTCTCATGGCTCATTATCTTTCGGGCCATGCCCATGGACTTTTTTCCGCGCCGACAACAATGGGTGCAAAATTGTTAGGCCCGAGATAACAGCCTTGACAAAAATGCGAATGACAGCCCGGTGTCCCAGGAGGAGACCTAGTCCCAGGCCTAGTCCCTTATGTTCGTATGATTTATGAGTCGGCGCGCCCAATGACAAGTCATTAATTGAGTGGCCCAAAGTGTGCTTAATTGCCTTATCGGGACGCCGACTGACAAAGGCTAGGAGCTCAGGTTTTCGGTCATCGTAGTTGAATATTAATTAAAATAAATTGGCCTAATGAAAGCCAGCATTTGTTTAGAGCGTCTCCTGTTTGCAGGCATGCGCATCTATAATGACAACAATCATAATTAGTTGAAAGCGTATTGCTTCCCCGAATTCCAATTCAATCGGAAGAGCATCGAACTTATGAAAACAATTTTAGTGTCAGCCGAAGGCAATGGTCCTTATATTTTAATTAGACTTAGTTATTGTTCCATCAACAAGGTAAGGCATAATAACAAAGGCCTAATTAAAAATAATACGACACCGGTATGTACATACAAACTCGAAGATGCACTTTAAAAGAATAGCTGTGAACAATAGAAAGTAATTTAGTTAAGCATAACTCTACCGAAACAATGGAAATAAATCTGATCAAAGAAGACGATTTTAGGAATACCAAGCAAGAAATTCAAACAAATTAAAAGTCCTCATGGATGGTTAACCAATCAAATTCAATTGAAAAACTGGACCTTTACCAGGACCTTGGGCCAGTTTCATTCGGCTGTAGCTACTTACTTGCGTAGCAGAGGCGGAAGATACAGGACGATATACTGGAGCACATTAAAAGTCAGACAACACATCCTGGCACCAGGTCACGTCCTCCCATTCTTCCTCGACGGGCAAAGAGCATAGGGAATCAGTTTTTCCTTGGCTGATGTGATGTGTGTTTTTCCGGCCACCACCTTCTGGCATGGCTGACTAGTCACATGAAATCCATTAGCAACACCCCGCCCACTCAATCAATTGCCGCAGACGCCTCCAGTTTAAGAATTGCACGAGCGGCAGGATGAGGAATTGGTGTCGGTGGCTTTTGGCTGAAACACGATGTCTGGCACACAAAAGGCGCGTGTTTGTAAGCCCAAAAGTACGCAAAAGCGAGTCGACCTGCTCCCATGAAAACTTTACTGCGATGGGCCGAAGTGGCAAAGTTAATTAGCCGACTTCCTGGCACCCAACAAAAAGACATTCATGGGCTTTGGCTTTGACTCTAAGGCCTGCAGCTGGAGGTAACAAACTAAAAACACTCAAAGAAATTGTCACCTAGAATCTGTTTCAAAAACCAAAGTATTTCATTGCGCTGGGTATTAAAATTAAATTATAGTAATTAGAACTTATAGCAAAAAGTATGGAATTAATCAACATTATATTACATAAGATATGTATTATTATCGTTGTAATTGTTAAATTAAATGGGAATAAAAGTTCAGCTTTTCTTAATTATAACCTCTGAAGCACTATATATGTAGTAGAAGTTTTATAATAGGTTATAAAGGAATATTTTATAGCTTAAAGTATAGCCTTTACTAGGAATCCCAAAATCCAAGTCCATGCATTAAATGCAGTCATCTAATTTTCGAGTGTATATAAAAGCAAGATGAGAAGCATCTGCAGAAAATACCATTTAATTAAACACGCGAAAGTTGTTGGGCAAAAGTTTATCATTTTGTGTCTGTTGCAGCGATACCAGCGAACTGGAGCCCGTAACGCATGCGAATGAGGCAGTGCGTCGCTTCTACCGGCTAATTCAGGCTGCCCGGGATGGTCAGGATCAAAAGGACTGCCCGAGCCTGTACCCACAGTGCAATATGCCGGCCAAGTGAGCCGGAGGTCGCCAATCTTCGAGAGAGAGAGAGACGTTAAACGTGAACGAGCAACTTTGAAGTCAAATTTTCCTTGTTAAAAACCGAACTGTAAATAGGCTAAAACACTTAGGCTAAGCTTAATTTATTTGTTAGACTCTTATTTATTTATTTATTGTAGTCGAATGGTAAAAAACTAAATGTCAATTTGCGCTTTTTTTGTCACCTAGCCGCTGCTTTAATATTCATTCTGATTTTGTTCAATTTTACATGCAAATTATTCACTTCAATCGGCTGCGGTCAGTACACTTTTTAAATTTCCCACACACTCGTGAATGGCACACGAATAATTCACAGACAATTTACTAAAAATACCATATAATGAAATCAGAATGTTTATTAATTGCCGGCCAGACGGATGCGGCTGCAAATTCAATTAGTCAATACGCAAAAATTGTTATTAGAGGAGTTTTTGTCGCCAGCACATAAAATGGAAAATAAATTGAAATTGTGTTAAATTTATATCTTTCTAACTTTGGGCGGTCAGGTTGAAGCAAATAAAGGAATTAAGAGAGATTTAGTCAATACTCGAATATTTGTTCATGAAAATGCTGCCACAAATAAAAGTAGAAAAATTGATTTTTAATACATAACATAAAAATAATTCTGAAGGCTAAACCACTCTGTTGATTGAAAATTCAAGTTAAACATATGGTGTATTTAAATGTGCAACAAGGTATAAACTTTAATATATTATACAATAAATTCAATACTCACAAGTATCAATTAAAAGGTTCAATAAAGCTGAAATTCAATTAAGTGTTCTCTTTAAACATTTAAAATGCTAAAATTATTTTATGAAATACTAACTAAGACTTTTTTGATTCATTAAAAAGTTATGAGCAATTTAACAACCGCTAGGTGGAGCCAGTAAGTAATCTGGAGAGCAGTCTATTTCCTGCTTGCATATCGCCATCTCGCTCGCTGGGTAATAGGTATCTGATAGTCTTTTAAGCTATAATTTAATTACAATTTGTACTATAATTTCTTGAATTAATTTCGTTTGAACCACGCACAACATAATCAATCATAAAAGCAAAATTGAATTGATTTGGGACCTGGTGTAATTTGGCATAAATATTTATACTTCTTTGACTTCGACCGCCTGGCTTTGGAATCAATGCTGCTAATCCAGGCTATGTTCATCAATATTTTAGAAGGTTATTTTCGAAACCCACATGCTGGGAATCACTCTCTCAGACCAGCAGGCTCGATAATAACATGTTTTCTTTGCATAAATCAAGGCGCTGTGGGCTCAGCAGGAATGGCGTCTAATTGTCGTCGCTGGCAAACATTCGAAATGGAAGGGAACCTATTTGCATAAATAAATTTATTAGGCAATGTATTGGCGTGTTGGGGCGACTTTGATGTCTCCATGACGAGCACGAACTCATCTGAAATTAATATTTATGTAAATTCCAGGCGCAATTAACACGCAAATGGCAAAGCTTTCACTTATTTTTCAGCATAAGTATTCGGTATTGCCCAAACAAAAAACAAAGCAAAATGAAAACCAACAAAAAAAGGCACAAAAAATACAACAAAGAGCGGAAGCTTAAGTAAGACATTAAGATTCCTGGGCCCAGCCAACTGCACTGACATCAAAACACCGATTGCCAAATTGGCAGCTCATTAAATGCCAAAGCAGCCCAAGTACTCCCCCCTGCTCGGCCCTTATAATTTTCTTGGGCTTGTCTAAATTTGGCCCACAATACATTTCCGCTATTCGAACAATTTTTAATGAAATCAAGTTGCACACTCCAAACACGGTTAATTAATTCCAGTAACATGAGTATTGTTTTAAAAAAGTTTACCTGCTTTAAGTTGAAGGAAAAAATATAATTGGGACGGGAAAGAAGTTCATTTAAGGGCCTAATTTCTTTTATACCGTTGCACTAGGTTTTTTTTTTTTTTATTATAATTAGAATATGGGGTGGTACTTAAAATATCAAATAACTTAAGAAAGGTAGCTTTTTGCTAAATATATTCACCTAGAATATATTCACCTAGATCTGAAAGTTCAAGAACAATATTATCTTGTGTGAATGGGATCTTTCTTTCTCCTATAATTTAAATAATAATTCGAAATACATCAGAACTGCACTTTGAGAGCACTAACATTAAGCACTAATTACTTAAGTCTAGAAACTATGCATAAAAAGGTTAGTCATATTTTATTAATTGCTAACCGCAGTCCCATTTACTGAGGCTCATCAACTCCCCGCTGACCATAATGTTTTTCCATAAAGAAGCAATTAACTTCAAGGTTCAGTTATTCGCAAATCAATTACAGAAAATCGGTGGTTAACGGCTATTCCACATTGTGATTATGGTTACCGATCTATTTTCACTCTATTTAAATCTTTTATACATTTTATTTTGTAATAACGCAGAAGTCATAGAACGGTTTTGATTTAATTTTTGATGCCCTACATCACAGGAGATAAATTAAACAATTAACTTCAAACATACCTCAGCTAAGAATTCATTTAATTCCATGCAAATGTTCTTAGATGTTCTAACAATTGGAATGTAAATATTAATATCTATTAAAGAACAAATCAAAGCGACTCGATTCACAATGGAGAATGAAATGAAATGGTATTTCTTAAGCTTCAGTGGTCAGCAGGTGCATTTGACTGCCCCCCGTGGGTACGAACGAGTAACCAATCTCGGCAGCAGGCAACTGGAGAAGAAAGGGGCGCTGGGTGAGTGGTATTCTAATTGGGTTTCCAGGCACGCACCTCGGATTGCTGGGCACTTGATTTTACGAGCGGATCCCCGGCCGTCGATGCAGAAGAAGCCATCAAATAACTTTCAATTATGTGCGGCCCATTATGGCGGGTATTATGCGGGAAATCGTCGCAATGAGGAATTCCTACTCCTCCCACAAAGAGAACAGCGTGCCCATAAAACGTCCGCCTGACCCAATAGACTTCGAGTATCGGAATAGAATCAGAGGCCAGAAGCGCAGCTAGACCATACCTGCACAAAGGTGAAACTCAGGTGGTCAACTTGCGCTTTCCATGACTTTGACAACAAAGCGAAATGGTCGCTAAAGCTGGAGCCCAAAGCGGTGGGCAGAAAAAGAGCGCCGTGCGTACCTGGCATACGCAATTCAATTAGCAAAGTACCGTCGTATAAAAACCAAGCGGTGCCCATGCGACATTTGCATAACCCGCTGAGTGGCCAACGCGTGCGCACCACCTAACCACCTGACCACCGCACCACCGAACCAGAGAGAGAGTTGAGGACTAACCACCGTCGAAAGGATGAAGAGCACCGCCGCTTGTCTGATAGTCGCCCTTGCGGCGCTGTCCGCCGCCCACTCGGCGCCCACCGAAGGTCAGGTGGCGCCCCAGTCCGCCACCCAACTGGCCCTGGACATGTACCACGGCTGCCTGAAGGACCTCAGTGTTTCCTGCGTGCGTCCCAAGGCTCTGCAGTGGTTCAACTCCGCCCTCCGGCAGCCGGAGGTGCGCATCACCGAGCGCCTGTCGATCGTCCGTACCGCGGAGAAGGTCGAGTCCCGATCCATGAACCCGGAGGAGCGCCTTTTCGACGACATCGATAGCTACCTGGGCAGCCACTCGCTGAGGATCCAGGCTCCGGAGTACTTCCGCACCTCGGAAGCCCGCTCCCTGGTGCCTGACTTCCTCATGTCGAATCCACTCACTCAGGGAGGATTAGTTCCACTGGCAGCTGCTAACCAAGGTATGAATTCAAAAGATTTTTAAAGTTCTAAATCAGTTTGTAAAAGTGCTACCTTTTCCATGTTATAATTCCAATTAAACTTACGATTTTTCAAAATAACTATCAATTCAGAAGAAAGTCTTGATAGTTATTATGTTTGTGTTTTACCATTATAAAAAATTGAACAAAGTTAAATTGATTTAGATATGGCAAATGTCATGTTCAAAAACCTCTGTATTTCTGAAGTTAAGTAAATCAGTTAGGATGATTTGAACTATATGATTTGTGAACTTTGCTTTACATCCCAACCCAACTCTAAGCCCTATTTTTTCTACTTTTCCAGGACGTGGCATGATCCGCAAGGCAGTTCTGCCCTTCCTTCTGGGACTGAAACTGAAGACCACTGTGCTGGTGCCACTGGCCTTGGGACTCATTGCCCTGAAGACCTGGAAGGCCATGACCTTGGGCCTGCTCTCATTGGTGCTGTCTGGAGCCTTGGTTATTTTCAAGATTGCCAAGCCCAAGATCGTCAACTACGAGGTGGTGCACTATCCCCATCACGTTGATCACGTGGTGCCGCATCACATTGAGCACGTGGTGCCCCATCACATCGAGCACGTGGTGCCCCACCACATCGAGCACATAGTGCCGCATCACATCGATCATCATCTGGAGCACCACATCGATCACCACGTGGACCTGCCCGTGGAGCACATCGAGCACCTGGAGCACCCTTCGCCCGCCTGGGATCCACATGCCTGGGCCCGATCCTCGCAAGAGCCGCAGGATGCCCAGGACTTGGCCTACGCGGGTCAGAAATGAACCCGAGTCTAGAGACCAAAACCCCCTTACGAAATTCGGCCAAACTGCAACCTTATTTATTTCGTTTTAAGTTAAGTAGCTGAAACACACCGCTCTCGGCGTATTGTTTATTTATTTATTTATTTATTGAGAAGTGTACAAAGCAAAAAACCACAAAAAGAACCAAACCCCCAGGACGTTTTAAAAGGTACTAAGTGGGAATTAGCTCTGGTGTCCCTTTGTGTAAATATTACTGCAATAAAAACATGCAAAAACGATGTGCCTAATTGAAAACTTTTTTGGAAGTGAAGTACCAACCCCTCAGCGAAGTGGCTAATTATCCCCAAAACTTTTCTAATGCGCGGAGTTTCACTTTGGGGGTCTGTTGAATTTACCCAGGAGATTCCGGCAAATGAAATGCCACAGAATAATGAGTGCAACTTCTGGCCAAAGTGCCTGATAAAAATGCCAATGAGCACTTTTAGAAAACTCAGCAGACTTTCAAGGAGTTGAAAACAGCGAGCAGGGGGAAGCCACTGAGGAATCCGTAATGAAATGCACACATTTTTATATGCCACGTGGAAGAAGATGCTTTGCCCTAGAAATACACTGCAAAAAGAAAGTGTTTCTTTGCTCATTATGTAGCTTTAAAACTTGTTATATGGTCAAGTTAAGGAGTGGGTTTCTAACGATTGGTATATACATTTAGCTTAATCTTTTCATTAACTTTTATGATCTGTACTAGTAAAAATGGAACTCCATCTCATTTGTGGGCTTGTAAATATTTAATTTTCTTAACATACTTTCAGGGGATTGCCATGCCTGTCGCCACGGGGTACAAAATCAACCTGAAAGCCAAGTGGAACAATTTGTTTATTGCATTCTTTTCCTACTTGCTGCCATTCTGTCTGTTCCGGAGTGAAAATCGATGGCCAGCGCTGCGGTCATATCAATTGCCAAAGTCCCCCGGCCGACCGAAGCTCCTCACCTGGCGCAGGTGGGTTGGAAAGCTGCCGCAAACATACATCTCCTGGCCAAAATGTCGGCGGCGATGGCGTGAAACAATGCAAAATGGCAGTGGCGCCAAGGAAAAAAAAGATAATTCAACGGCGTAAAAAACGAGAAATTGAAAAGCAATATCACCATTGAGCGACGACACTTCATTTATATTTAACGGCATGCACTTGGCCGCCATCGCTGGGCTATCGTTTCTACGCAACAATTTGGAATATGAAAAGTTTTCCAATTTCATTGGCTCGAAAAGAAATGCGACCGGAATGGCAAATTGTCCGCCAATGAAATGGTGAAACTTTTGACCGAGCCATTGGCACATCGAAGACCGAAAAAATGGCCGAGTTGCTATCAAATCAATTTTCATGGCGACAAACGCGTAATCATTGCACGAGATTCATATTTCAACCGTATTTCGAAATTCAGCGCATGACTTGGATTAATCGCAGCTGGAGGAGTATATCACTTTCGCTTTCGTTGAGGAAAAGCACTTTCTACTTCGTTGACATGTAGGTGGTCACTTTTTTGGCAGCCGACCAACCAAAGTCCATTGGGCCTGTCCGCCTTCATGTTTCTTCCCAAATTAATAATTATTATTATGAATTGAGTGCCGTAATTAGTTTGCGCAATTTGGCGTGAGTCGGCCGTATAAAATTATGTGTTGCGTTACATTAATCGCTAGTTTCCGGTGGTCAATAAACGGATTATGACCACACGAAGTTCCTATGATTACATCCTGTTACGAGCAAATGGCTTTAATCTAATGAGAAAGGATTTCTTAACACAATGAATACAATAAATACCATGAATACTTTTAAAAGACCCTCTAATCGATTGTCAGTTTTCAAGAGAGTCCGCAGAAAACGCCTTTTTAATGAGAAAACTACGAAGGAGAACAATTGTTATTATAAACTTATACTTTTTCCGCAACTTAATTGGCTCTATTCCCTTTCCCCTCAGTCTGCTTGCACTAGAGTTTCTAAAATTAGTTTACTTGAGCAAAAAATATTGAATCTGTAGGATCCTAGCTAATTACCAAATGTCTGGCAGCAAGTTAATTGTGACCAAATTCAATCAGTTAATGGCAGAGTTCACTCCCCATCTTCGGTTTTCCCAATGGCACTTCATAGTATAAGCGCAGACTGTTGAATGACGTTCCTACACTTGGAGAAATTTCACAGATTGTGTGATTATTTTGATTTTGACTCCATACCCTAATGCGCCACTTGAAAACTATTTGATTCGTTTACGTAATATATGGCAAATTCAAAATATTATGTCATACACAAATAAATAATAAATATTTATACAATATTTTCCAGGCTGTGTAAATTCTACAATTTTGAACGATTTTTCTAAACCAAAATAAGGAATTGGTCCTATAATAAGAAAATATGTGTATTGTCCACGTTTAGTACTTAATAAGATTCGATTAATTTATAGCTTACTAGCGTATATTATTTATATATATTTTAGATATATATTTATTGATGATTTTCCACATGAGTTACATAATAATACAAAAACAAAGGGCAAACATTTTATATTAAGGAGAACATTCAATTTAAACCATTTTCGAAAATGAAGAGCAGCTTAAAAAGCATCGCAGGTACTTTAGATATAAATAATTTCAAGTGCAGCCATCCACCCACATAGAAAACTCTCGGATGCGAGTGGCACGCGTTCGAAATAAAGCCACATTAAGTATACGACACGTGGTGCGCCGAGGCACGCACACAGGCAAAAATAACAAACTTGGAGCGGCTCTGTCGCGTTCGCTTCATTCATGTCTTCTCCGGCCATTTCTTTTGCCCGTCCATTCGGCAGCGAACGAGTTAAAGATCCAGTGAGTATAAAAATCGTGAACAATAGAAAAACGATTATTAAACGCATTTGTGCCAGCGCAGAGGCCAGTTGTCCGTTGACCAGCGAACCTCGAATAAAAGAACCCGAACAGCAAAATGGCCAAGTTGCTCCTTGTGATCGTTGGTGTGGCGGCCCTAGTGGCGGCGGGACAGGCAGCCGGTGGCTCCACCGAGCAGATGCAGCGGCTCATCGCCGAGGAGCAGAGCAAGTGCGCCAGTGGCCAAGACTCGATGGCCTGCATCAAAGAGCGGGCCATGCGGTTCGTGGACAACGTGATGAGCAAAGACAGCTTCCAGGTGAGCTTATAACTACTGGGAATTGGGGAAACAAAATAAATTAATGGGGATAAATGAAGAAGTAGATACTCTTTAAAGAACTTTGATCTTTGTTGCACCTATTATTAATTAAAATTATTATTTAAATTTTATTTCATTTCACACTTCACTAAGTAAAATATTTACCTTAAGTTTGTGAAATACAAAATACTCATAGATTTTGAGCATATTAGTTAGCAGATATTTAGATAGTCATTATAACATAAATCCATTCTATGTACATCGCTTAAATAGGTTTCCAACCTGGAAGTCCGCACCAATGGAGTGAAGACCACGCCGATCAACGAAGCTCGTGCCAGCAGTGCCGACGGATTCCTGGACGCCATTGAGAACTATATCCGTGGACACGACGTGAGCATGGACTTGCCCTTGGCCGATGCCAAGGTCACCGTCTCGGCCCGCAACCTGGTTAACAATCAGCTGAGCCTGAACCTCCAGCTGAACGGCGACGAAGGCGATGAGGGCACCGATGTCGAAGCCAGGGGTAAGAAGGGCAACATCTTCAAGAAGGGTGGGTTCACTTTCCGCATGCCTTAATGCCACTCCAACTGGCTAGCACCTACTACAACTGGGAATTGTGTGAATTTTGCAGGCAAGAAGCACCGTCTCCGCAAGCTGGCCATGCCCATCCTGGTGCTCATCCTGCTGAAGGCCATCACAGTGATCCCCATGGCCATTGGCATCCTGAAGATCAAGGCCTTCAACGCCCTGGCCCTGGGCTTCTTCTCCTTCATTGTCTCGGTTGGTTTGGCCATTTTCCAATTGTGCAAAAAGGTAAGCCGGCGGCCATACTAAAACGCATCTCCAATTGTCTTCCAGGCATTCGCTGGATGTGGTAATTAGTCAGCGTTTTGTGTGTGGGGATGATGTTGGGCGTGGAGTTCAAAGTTCGAATATCAATTTAGAGTCGTTTGTAGTGCATGTATGTATGTATAAGAAGTCGAGAGGGCGGCAGCAGCAGGGTAAGTCGAGCCAGAATCCTCGCCCACACTCTCCCGCTTCCCAACCAAACCACAAAACTGACTACCCAACCATCACTAGCATATTGAATATATACGTTCAGCTCCGATCGGTTTCTAGGTTTCTAATACCACGCCTGTTTTGTCCCCCAGATTGCTCATGATCACCATCACACCGCCCACATCACCGCCCATGGTCCTTGGGACGGCCGCACCTTTGGCTCCGTTCCCGCCCCCGTTGTCGAGCAGCCGCAGAAGTTGGCCCAAACCCTGGCTTACCAGGCCTACGTTTAGACCACAAGGATGAACCCCTGCGATCCCTGAGAGCCCGGAGGAGCAGTTGGAAGCCAGCAAGTGGGCTCAAAAGCACAGAATCATTTGTTAACTGTTAGGAATATTCGGTGACTTTGGGCCACTGTTTCACACTCCCAGTGCTGCTGCCCACTTAATTAGACTTTACTTATAATATTTATTAACTATTTATTGAAAACAAGAGCTTAAGCAAGCAGAGAAGCAAACACCAAAATAAAGTAGACAAATAAATGCCTTGAATATGCTGAAATCGATATTGTTCATTGAAGCCAAAGGTCCAGATCACAGAGTTAACCCATGACATCCGGCCAAAAGCAGCCTGTGGCTAAAACCGCACCGCTTGAATTCCTTAGCCAACAGGCCTAATTAACGTTTCCACCCTAACTCGACGGCATTCTGAGCGTCTCGGCCAATTTCACTCGGCATACAATATGTATGAGCCATCGCCGGAACAGCAATTGTGTCCTAATTAGCCAAATTTAATCCGCAGCAAACGTCGACCCTCGGCGGCGAATCCAATTAAATATTCCACTCAAGCCGCGTTTGAGGCCCGGCTGGAAGAGTCGATTAAATTGATTAACTGCACATAATTTAAAAATTTAAATTTCCTCTTTTCACTTGCGCGAAAGTCGCCGGGCGACGAAAAGTGAAAGTCTTCCCAACCCATGGCTCCAGCAAAAAGGGACCAAGTGCCAATGGATCAGGGACATTTTCCGATAGAAAAGCGGCTCACCGATGCGTACTATACGTCTTGCAGCGGACATGAATCGATGGGTGGCCCAAATGGAAAATAAAAATTCGCAATAAATCCCTGTCATGAAAGCAAGCCTCAGATTTGTCCACGCTCAAATGCACCGGGAAGCTCCTCGCCGGAATTCACATGTGGCATTCTATTTGGACATTCGATTTGAATTCCATGAATTCGAATTTCTACTTTGAAGAGCAAAGTCATATTTTTGATTTAAAATTTTAAAGTAACTCCTAATTGTATTATATGTAAAATCGTTCTTATATTATAGAATGTATATATATTGTATTTAATTCGCATTATTTGCATTTAAACGAGATTTCGTGATTTCTCGTAACTAATTAGCATTTTGTAAATATTTTATATTTCGATAAAGTCGAGCAACTCAAACCTTCAACTTTTTTGATTTAAACAGTTTCTAAGTAAATTCGAATCATTCTTTATATTATGCATACATATCCTTGGGCTCAAATTGAATGCTTTTCGAGGGTCAAGCACCCATTTTCACTGCATGTGTGTTGGGCGTGCAACAAAGTGTGAAAATCGGAATAATATAGGCATTTTTGGCCACTGGCCCCTCGCTGTTGGAAATTTTCACAGAATTTAAGCCAATTTAACAGGCGAGCGAACCGATGTCGCAGGATTCCGAACAAGGATTGTGGTGGTGTGGGCAGGCGGCACCTGGACAGGTGGCGCCGCTTTCATAATCGCTCGACGCTGTTTTGGTCAGCACACCATCATCATCGCCATATCATCATCAACAGCATTGAGTTGAAGCCAAGACACGAGCTCATGGCAATTCATCGTACCGTTTAAATCATTCGGACCTTTTTTTTTTGGCACGATCCGAGCAAAAGTGTGGCGCTAGTGAAATAAAGATTAGGCTGTCCACAAATTTCTTTTATCGTAGGATACGAGTGTTACACATAAAAGTAACATGTAGCTGATAGAAATGCCGCAGAGACACCTTTTGAATTATTTAAACTGACCATTAGGTAATCTGTGATGATTTCAAAGATTTTGGCAGCCGAAAAACACATGGAGTGTTGTGTAATAATCTGGTGTTTTGAAAAATTGGTTCGTAAGTAGTGTTAATATCAATAATTCCCAGGTATATCATACATCTTATCTGCATCTAAAATGCCAATGTGTCTTTCAAATGATTATTTTTAAGATCTATTTTAAAATTCGCATTTAATCTTTTTGTAAAATTGAAACTTCTTGAAAAGTTTTATTTTTAAGCTCTATTTTCAAATTCCCTTTTAATCTGTTTGTCAAATTGGTAAGTATACTTTTTACCTAGCAGATTTAAATAAAGATCTGAAATATCATTTAACTCATTTACATGCAAAATAGGGAACAGGAACACCCATTTATGTGAATAACTCAAAAGTGTGCCACCTAAATATAAGTGGCACGAAAATATCGAAAATCGAAATTTCGTAATCTGAAGAAAAGCAAACAAAATAATAATGGAAAGCCCTGCAAAATCAAAGTCGTAGTTCCGCGTTCGAAACAAATAAAATCCAGTGGGAGTGGATATTGCAACCAAATCGTAGTTGAGTTCCGTACTGATTTCTTGTATCGAAATTTGACACAATACGCCGAAGTATGTACGTGTCTTCGATTTGGCTTTCTTGTGGTTGGCCGCGTAAGAGCAATGGGCCTGCATACTAATGGCCAACCAAAGTTGTTTCCATCGAGGCGTCAATAATGCAACTTCAACTGGTGGGAGGGCCAGGTGGGCTAGGTGTCTGAGGCCGATATGGAAAGCGAGAAAGCTCGAGGGGCAACCCAGTTAACGGAGGAGAGGCTACTGTCTTTGGACTGGGTATGAAAGGGTGCTAAGGGTATATAGTAAATATGTTAGAAGAATGACATTAATCATTATTTGGATCTCTAAGGATATATTGTCAGGAAGCCATCCAGATTAATAACCGCCATATCATGTGGAGGTCATCCAAACCTGTAATGATTTCTTCTCCTTCTCCTACACTTCATCTACAATATTCATTAAAATGTCAGAATAGTTTTGAAATTAAATGGAATCAATTTTCAGAGAGCAGTCCTCTGCTTAGCTGATTCCAAATACGAAACACACATCTAATATTCAAACAAATCGAGACCAAAATCGAGACTTAAGCCAGCGACGAGGACCAATCATAGCTTTACAGCTCAAGATGTATACCACAAGTCCTTCATAAATAGTTATGGCTTGGTGTGGCAACTGGGGGTACTTAGCATTCGTGACACTCGCCCACAGCGTTCTTGTTTTCTTTTCACTTTTTTTGGTGAAAAACTTTGGCCACTTGCTTTCCGTGGACTTGGCCCGTGGCTCCACTTTCGTTGCTCGCAGTGACGAGTGCGCCGCGTTGGACTGTCCAAAAACCGAGTTGGGCACTCCAAAAACCAGCACGGGTCTCTTTGGCGCTCTGGGGGAGCGGCAGTATAAAACGCGAACCAAACGGCGAATCATCCAACATTGTCGCCGCATCGACTCCACAGTGAACACTACGCGCTCTGGTAGTGTCAGTAATATCTAGTTGTATCTTGTTCGATTGGAAACACAATGGCTTTCCGCTCCACGTCCTTGCTCGCGTTCGGTTGTGCGCTGCTGCTGGTGGCCTCCACATCCGTGTCCGGTGCTGCCATCGAGAACGCGGTGACCCCGCGGATCCACAGCTCCGACGAGCTGATCTCGACAATTGTGGATAAGTGCTTCCATGCCAATGCCATGCATTGCCTGAAGGAGAAGGTGCTCACCTACCTGGACACGGTGGCCAATGTGGAGGAGGAGGTCAGCGGACGCGCCCTGGGTGACGATGTCATCGACAAGCTCATTGTGGACCGCCTGGGCCGCATTCTGAACACCAACGAGATGAGGTTGCAGCTGCCACAGACCTTCTTCGCTGGTTCCGTGGTGACCTATCGCTCGGATCGCGGTTTTGATCTGGAGTTGCCCAAGGATGAGGGTCAGTAGTCATGCTAGAGTCACCCTTGATATGGAATGAGATTCTAATTCTAAGCAATTCCTTTAGGTCGTGCTGAGAAGAAGAACAAGGACAAGCTGTTCCTGCCCCTGCTGCTGCTGATGAAGTTCAAGCTGAAGGTGATCATGCCCATCCTGCTGGCTCTGATCGGTCTGAAGGCCACCAAGGCTCTGATTCTGTCCAAGATCGCCATCAAGCTGGTGCTGGGCTTCCTGATCTACAACCTCATCCAGAAGTTGGGAGGCATGAAGATGAACATGGTGCCCATGCCCGCTCCAGTTCCGGCCAGCGAATACGGAGTGCCCAGCACCACCGCCTCCTCCTACGATCCCAGCAGCTGGGAGCCCATGAGCGGCGGTCCCTACGCCCGTTGGGACTCGCAGAACCTGGCCTACAGCTCGTACCATCCTAGCAGCTCGTCGTCCTACTCCTCGGGATCCTCCTCGGGATCCTCGGGCTCTTCGTCCAGCTACAGCTCGTCCTCTTAAACGGGGAAAGTCATTCGTCCAATTGTACATACCAAGGAATTTGCGTTCCCTCCCAGGAGGGATCGCTGCGAGTCACACAGACCAAATGGAACCGGAACCTGCCCCAGGCCATAATTGTAGTCGTTAGGGTTAGGAACGCGAGAGTTTTAGCCATTCTTCAGCTCTAACCACATCCCCACTTAGCCTGATTCTACCCTCTTCATACCAACATCTTTCTCATTGACTCTTCGTCTTTTTGCCCTCGTTACTCTGTCACAAATCGACCAAAAATCAAACTGAATTGAATTAATATTTATTTAATTTATTAAAAATGCAAAAATTTAAAACATGCATCAAAGTTTTTTAGTACGGAAATGGGTTAATTAAATGGAAATCACTGTTTCCTTTTCGAATGCGAAATGCTCTTCACCAGCTTAGCAAATTCTAAGGATCATTCTTAATGTAAACTAAAGAGTTCACAAATAAGATAAAATAACTTAATAGTTATTATATTTTGTGGATCACTTTTGTGCCCATTAATTTATAAATTAATCTGAATAGGCTGAGAAAGTGAGAGAGAGCAAAGTCATTTGCAATCTAAGAATGATTCGATCTCGATCTGATTATGTTGAGCATACGATCTTGGCTAGATTTTGAGATCGAAATTCTCAAATCGCGATTGTTGAGAGCGGGTTTTTCTCTGAGTGTATATAATAGAATTTGAAGTAAATTCATTGATGTGCCTTACTTATGAAGTGCTCTCGGAAATGGCAAGTAAATGAGGGGGCACGTAGCCTAATAGTCTGTCAACTAAACTAGGTACTAACTGATTTTATAGTGCATGTTTTCCGAGCTAACCAACACGCAAGTGCTGTGGGTGGTAGTAGTGAACCATTAATTGGCCTGAGGCACGACAATTTGTTTTATGAAGTTGTAAGGAAGAAGCGAACTGCAAAGTACCTCAACTTAATGGAACTGACATCTGGGTTTGCTGCTTAATTGGCCAGGCAGAAAACATCTGTTAGATGCAATGGGTATTTAAAGCCAGCAATCAGCCAATTTGCAGTCAGTGAAAGACTTTCCTCACAATGTTGGCCAGCATATGGATTCTACTTTTCATGCGATTCGCGCCAAGCCTGAGCCTCAAATCCATCAGAGGCGTTCATCAGTCGGATACGGAAGTGAGCAAGATTATGAGGTCCATGGATGTGATACCAGATGTAATACACATCGGACCGCAGGAGTTCCTTAATGTGAGTAAAGCATAAAGAATCATAAAGAATCATTTAAGCATAAATAATCATCTTATAAAGAATCATTTAAGAGATAATGATCGAGTATCTAAGTATTTCAACTACAATTTAGGTTAAACAAGAAAATTTATGCTTCACCCCCAAATTCTCCAATTGAATTTCTAGGAAACTATTTAAAATTTTAAATAATATATTTTTAATCATAATCTGAAATTGAATTGCTTCCACAATAGGTGACTTACCACGGGCTTTTAGCAGCACATTGTGGAAAGGTACTGGAACCCATGCAAGTGCGTGATGAACCCTCCGTAAAGTGGCCCTCGGCACCGGAAAACTACTACGCCCTGCTGATGGTGGATCCGGACGTACCCAATGCCATAACACCCACGCACCGGGAGTTCCTACACTGGATGGTCCTCAACATACCCGGCAATCTGTTGTCCCTCGGGGACGTGCGCGTGGGATACATGGGCGCCACTCCGCTGAAGGGGACTGGAACCCATCGGTTCGTCTTCCTGCTCTACAAACAGAGGGACTACACCAAGTTTGACTTCCCGAAACTGCCGAAGCACTCGGTTAAGGGTCGCAGTGGATTTGAAACCAAGCGGTTTGCTAAGAAATACAAATTTGGGCATCCGGTAGCTGGGAACTTCTTCACATCCCAATGGAGCCCCCATGTTCCATCACTTATCAAAGCCATCTCACACAATGCCCGTCAAGTAGCACACTTTTGAATTTAGAATAAAAATAATGCCAAATTTATCTCAGAAGAAGCTACTGAAACTATGTCCGTATGGATATATGGATATTTAGGTCAGGATCTAGGACAACCATTTTTATATGTAGAAATACATGTTAAATTTAGATAAAAATTTCTCACCAGATTAGTTATTTTTAGTTATTAGTTATTTAGATTAGTCATTTACCGTGGGAATCTGATTTCCAAACGACTATTGGTCTACTCTATTAATTATTACTCAGAAATATTTGTGTTCAAGTCGGCGTAGCTTTTAAATACGAAATTTTTGGCACCTCAAATTTCATTTTAGTTATAGCCCACTCAGCTAAAAATGTCCGATTCCACCGTGTGCTTCTCTAAGCACAAGATCGTGCCGGATATCCTGAAGACGTGTCCTGCCACTTTGCTTACGGTAAGCGAATACAAATAGTGCCTACACTCGTCCATGTCATTTCGCTGTTCCAGGTGACTTATGGTGGTGGACAGGTGGTGGATGTAGGCGGTGAATTGACACCCACGCAGGTGCAGAGCCAGCCAAAGGTGGAGTGGGATGCAGACCCGAATGCCTTTTACGCGCTCCTCCTGACCGATCCGGATGCGCCCAGTCGCAAGGAGCCCAAGTTCCGCGAGTGGCACCACTGGCTGGTGGTCAATATTCCAGGGAACCAAGTCGAGAATGGCGTGGTTTTGACCGAATATGTGGGTGCAGGTCCGCCGCAAGGCACGGGACTTCATCGTTACGTCTTCCTGGTCTACAAACAGCCCCAAAAGCTCACTTGCAACGAGCCCAAAATCCCAAAAACGAGCGGCGACAAGCGGGCCAATTTCAGCACCTCCAAGTTCATGAGCAAGTACAAGCTGGGGGATCCCATTGCCGGGAACTTTTTTCAGGCACAGTGGGACGACTATGTGCCCAAGTTATACAAGCAACTATCTGGCAAGAAGTAGTATCTTTCTTCTCATAATTAGGCTCCCAAATCCCTACAAAGCATGCTGTAAAGAACAAGAATCATGTAGAAACAGATAAATGTATAAATATCTATAATATATATTTAAAAAGTATATATTTTTTTCCAATCCAGTTCCTATAATTATCCAATTACCAAACGTAATCTCCAAAGCGAAACTTTAAACAAAGATAACTTTAATTACTGAGCATATTTTTTCCCAGCTGTTTACTAAACAAAAAGCTTCGAGCTTTGCTTTTAAAGTATGGCATCATGGCAAACTGGTTCCAGTTGCTGACCCACCTTGTTCGAAAGCGGAGCTCCTTTATATTGGTTTGCTCAAGATATTATCATCTACCAAATAATCTCTCCACAAAGATGCTGCGAGTGCTATTGCCATTGGTGTGCTGCCTACTGGCCGTTCAAGCTGGCTCCGTGGAGGAGGTTTTCAGATCGCACCAGGTGGTCCCCGACGTTATTCCCGAGCCGCCGAACCAGTTGTTGAAGGTGGGGCCACTAACAAAAACACATTAAAAAGATCCAAGTATATAAGAAGGATTACTATTTCTTAATAACTTAGATCTGAATAGTACGTGCTTGCAGACCAAGCTAAAATATTTCTAACATTTAACACCCGAGCTTAATAGAAATCTAAATAAATATCTCGTCACAACTTTCTGATCAAAGGTCACATACAAACTATTTAAGGCTGATAGATCGCAACAATGTAAATCAAGCAAATAACTCTCAAATCGTTCCTATTCAAGGTCACGTACAGCAACAACCTGGTGGCCAAGGATGGAGTGGAGCTAACGCCCACGCAGGTTAAGGATCAGCCAGTCGTGGAGTGGGACGCTCAGCCCGGAGAGTTCTACACCCTCATCATGACGGATCCCGATGCACCCAGCCGAGCGCAGCCCAAGTTCCGTGAGTTCAAGCACTGGATCCTCGCCAACATCGCCGGCAACGACTTGACAAGTGGTGAGCCCATCGCCGAGTACATTGGCTCGGGCCCACCCCAGGGCACGGGACTGCATCGCTACGTCTTCCTGCTGTACAAGCAGTCCGGCAAACTCGAGTTCGACGAGGAGCGCGTGAGCAAGAGATCCCGCAAGGATCGTCCCAAATTCAGCGCCGCCAAGTTTGCCAAGAAGCACGAGCTGGGCAATCCCATAGCTGGAACTTTCTACCAAGCCCAGTACGACGACTATGTTCCAAAACTGCACAAGCAACTTTCGGAGAATTGATTCCGTTTTTATCTTAAGCAGATACTATATGAAAAAACATGTTAAAGATGTTAATCAAAATATAAGAAATCGATTATAAATGGAATATGTTACTAACATTTTCGTCGTAAATTATAGCTCACACTTTTAATTCATGGCACATATTGGCCCACAGAACTCATTTTGTTGATAAGGGAATTTGATTTACGGATTTATTACGTGAAGTTGGTGGATATTGGTTGCTGTACGCTATCGCTATGGTAGACTACTTGCCGGCCGCCGTGGCCAGGGGATTCCTAAGGACCAGGATGACGGAATCGCCTCGCAGGAACATCTTCGATATAAACCGATCCTTGTTCACGGGCTTCACCTTCTTCTTGCCCTTGCCGGTCCGCGGCAGCTCCGTCCACATTTCCTTCACGTTTTCCAGTACCATGTTGCAGTGCCGATCGAAGGCCTTCACCCTGCCCAGCAGCTTCTTGTTGTTGCGGCAGTTGATGAGCACCTGGGTGTTGTTCTTCACGGACTGCGTGAGCACGGACAGCGGCCCGGTGTTGAACTCCTCCTCCTCCTGGCGGGCCAGCTCCTCCGGGGTCAGCTCCGATTTTGGTTTCACAAGAGCCCTGCAGAGAACAAAGTTTATTAATATTTCACTCACAACTCGAGCGTGGTGCTAACAATGCAAAATGCCGGCGCACATGCCGCTGCCAGTTACGCCATTCCCGATGGTTGGTCCCATCTGCTCCGGTATACTTACATGGCGGATTATACTTATGGCTTATTAAATGCTGTTGAAAATCTTCTTGTTTCGCTTCTCAGTTGGGTTTCTGCGTTTATTGACGGCAAAATTATTCAGCGCGGCTTCGTTTTTTTTGCAGTGTTACCAGCTCTTAGAACGGCTGCACACGGAACGCACTCGACCAGCCCTGAAATTCAAAGCTAACTATCGGCGTTTGGCTATCGTAATTAAGTAAGCGTAATTAGGTAAGCTATTATTTTAAAAAATCTAGTTTAATTTGCGTTTTCCATTACAGCACATTGCATAAAATATTCAATGTACGATTCAATGTAATGTTTACATTTTTAAGACCATAGGTAAAACATTTTTGTGGAAAGCTAATCAACCATTGACAATAGTATTTTCTAGTGTGCCAGCCTTGGTCACACTGCCTGGCACGAGTTGCGAATTGGGAGGAATTTGTTTTGAAAAGAAAAGTAACGAATGGAACCTGTGAAAGCGACGGTGACCACTGACAAGGCAGAGGAGCCGGTAACCACCACTTGCTCCTACTGGGTGCCACGCAAAAAGCGCCGCTGCAAGATGACTGCAAATAAGGGCAGTGAGTTTTGTGGAGCCCATGCCCCAACGACAGCCACCACTGCAACTTCTGATGACAAATCTGCAGAAGATTCCTTCCAGGAACGAATTCCCTGCCCGCTTGATCACAAACATACAGTGTTTAAAAGAAAACTGGCCAAACACTTGACCATTTGCAATGCCAGGGATCAGGAAAGTTCACTGCCCTACATTGTGAAAGGAGTGAATTCTGGAGAAGATCTTAAGGAAACAGAAGAGGAGTTAGAAAAATTCAATCAAATAAAGCTGCACGAGCTGGCGGACGAAGAGTTCTACAGTCTGATCAACAAAGTTAAGGAGCTGTATGACAAACACATCAATTCCAGCATACTGGAACTGCAGCTGGAGCACGAATCCCTTAAGGAGGAACTTAGTCGCAAGGACTACGGCCAGGAAACGCTACGCCAGCTCACCCAGGCCTCTAGCTTGCTGGGCATCCTGGAACACGATCACCAGCTGACAGATCACACGAGCTATGTAGAATTCGGAGCCGGAAAGGGACAATTAGCCTACTTTTTGGCCACCGTATTGCAGGAACAGAAGTTGAGTCACTCACAGGTGGTCCTCATCGACCGAATGTCCCTGCGGCACAAGAAGGACAACAAGTTGGCCAACAGGGAGGTGGTGCAACGCATCCGTGCTGATATCGCTGATCTTAAGCTTTCTGCTCTGCCGGAGCTAAAGAAAACCCAACGAACGGTGGCTCTTTCGAAGCACCTCTGTGGAGCAGCTACAGACTTGACCCTGAGATGTATACTCGGTGATGGGAATGCCAGTTCGGACTACGTTCTCATCGCCCTGTGTTGCCATCATCGCTGCTCCTGGGGCTCCTACGTGGGACGCAAGTTTCTTCAGGAAGCTGGAATTGGAGCAAGGGAGTTCGCTATCCTAACCAAAATGGTCAGTTGGGCAGTTTGTGGCACGGGCTTAAGCCGCGAGCGGCGCAAGGCCATGGAATCGGCTGACTTTCAGCCCACCGAGACGAACACGCAGCGTCTAACTCGCCAGGAGCGCGAACAGATTGGCCAACAGTGCAAGCGGGTTCTGGATTATGGACGACTGGAGCACCTACGATCCCACGGATATCAAGCAGAGCTTAAGTTCTATGTTCCCAGGGATGTGACTTTGGAGAATGTGGTTCTGCTGGCCAGACCATCCAGCTCTAAGCTGGAGTGCCAAAATAAATGATGTTGACTTTAGTTAAAATGTGTTTCCTCTTCCTTGATTCAATGGCATATCCTGCTCCTGTATTTAAATTTTTCATTATTTACCTCTTAAAGAGGTAAAAACTGGTAGCGATCGCACCTTCTCCATAAAAATGTTCCGAAGAAGTCTTTAGTGACGAAAAATATTATATTATATTATTATAAATATAATATTATTTATCTAGAATAATTCATTATTTAAACTTTATTTATTAGGCACGCTTTATAAAATTATTTGCAAGGCAGATATTTTGTTATTTCGAATAGGTACATTTTAAATATTTTTCTTTAAAAGTTGTAGAATTAAAGTTTTTCGTCTCGATCTATGTTGCATAATTTAAATGGGCCATACATTTATTGATTGTTACAAAAACAGAGTTCTGAATTGGAGAAATGTGCTGTTTTCGTTGACTGATTAGGGAATTTTTTGGGGTATACAGCTTGAAATGGTAAAAAGAATCGTTTTCGAAAATCCCTTTCGAAATTAATAAAACCAAAACAATGTTTCGCATATGGAGCAGCTGAACAGAAAAATAACATCTTAGGACTGCAGTCCATTGTTTTAAAATAATCTATTATTTTTTTTAGTTTATTTTGGACTTGTCTTTTACTATTTATTACATTTACATTTACCAACACGAACAATATTTTGGAGAATCTGACTATTTGAATTTAACTAAGCTATCGTTAAATAGTCCCATATCCTTAAAGACTTTGATGTTCTTTAACAGTCACTGAAATGGTTGGCTAAGACAAGTTTAAGATCATTCAATCTACCACCCGTTCCCAATTGTTCCTCATTGCTTCCCGATGTTAGCCCTAGAAGTTACTATGATAAACATCTTGGTCTGTGTAAATAGTTCGTTGCATCAACTCCTTGCTCAATATATCCCTCTGTTTTATATGTGACTCGACTATTAACCTAGAATTAAGTAAAAGCTGCGACTTGCAGCAACGTCTAATTAAACAGTTTTCCAGAATTTCCGGAATAAGAACTCCTCTAAGCCCAACCCCCAGGAACGTCTTCGGTGTTTGCCCGAAATGTCAGGACAAAAGGACCTCAACGCGGACACCTCGAGTGGCGAGCGCACGTCCAATCACAGAGCAAAACAATAATTGTTTACAAATTGTTAACACGGTCCGCAATGGTAGTAGATGATTGTCACTTTTGACGCGCCACGCCCCCTGCCAGGGGCGTCTCGGGCAAATAAAAATCCTCAAATCACGCTTTGGCACAAGGCACTATTACACTGGGAGAAATCTATGTCAAAGTATTTTAGATATATTATATAACTATAACTAACTATAATTGTATCTATATCTTATACAAGTATCTTGAATTTTTTAAAAAATGTCTGGTGTTTGCATTCTAGATTTGAAATTCCTAAGTTTAAATAAACTATATTTTAGTGATATTTCGCTTTCAGAAATTTGTTCTTTGGATTATAGGATTTTTAAAGTATTAAAGACTATTAAAGTATATGATGAACATTGAGATACAATTTTCCTCCCTAGCTAGGAAACATATTTTTGCTCTGTGTGACTGGTTTGCATATCATTTGCGGGTGTAGCACATCCAGGTGGCATATAAAACCGCCAATATCCGGGAGGAACTGATTCAGTCCGCGGCGACTCTTTGGTTCATTGGCAAGCAGTGCCAACCGGTGACCATGTCGAATTTCAGTGCCTGCGCAGTGTGCGGCGATCAGAGCTCCGGGAAACACTACGGCGTGTCCTGCTGCGATGGGTGCTCCTGCTTTTTCAAGCGGAGCGTGCGGCGAGGCAGCAGCTACGCCTGCATCGCTCTGGCCGGGAACTGTGTGGTGGACAAGGCGCGGCGGAACTGGTGCCCCTCCTGCCGCTTCCAGCGATGCCTGGCCGTCGGAATGAACGCCGCCGCTGTCCAGGAGGAGCGCGGTCCACGCAACCAGCAGGTGGCTCTCTACCGCAGTGGCCGGAGACATGCTCCGCCATCTCAGGCGCCACCATCCCCGACGCCCCACTCCCAGGCGCTGCACTTCCAGATCCTTGCCCAGATCCTCGTCACGTGCCTGCGCCAGGCGAAGGCCAACGAGCAGTTCGCTCTGCTGGATCGCTGCCAGCAGGATGCCATCCTGCAGGTGGTGTGGAGCGAGATCTTCGTGCTCCGAGCGTCCCACTGGTCGCTGGACATCAGCGCCATGATCGACGGCTGCGGCGATGAGCAGCTCAAACGGCTCATCTGCGAGGCACACCAGCTGAGGGCCGACGTCCTGGAACTCAACTTTTTGGAGTCCCTAATCCTGTGCAGAAAAGGTAAAGTAGCCATTAGCTCCGTCTGGGCGGTAAAACGGCTTGTTAGGATTTAAAAATCAAAACGGTCTCAGGATATAACCCATTTTCAAGATTGTTACACATATTGTAGTGATTTCCTAGACGAAAATATAAAATTAAATCCTACTCGATAACTCACAATTATAGTGTAATTAAACTTTTAATGAAAAATTAATGAACCCAAGCAAGATAAGCGTTTCACTTCCGATTTAAACAAGTTCGTATAAACTTTTCCAATTATAATTGTTTGAAAAAATACATAGAATCAGGAGGTGTCTTTTGAAACAATTGGCCTCTTAACATACTTCGTTAAGCGAGATGTTGTTGGAGCTTTATTCAAAGTCAAGCCACCATTAGTATTTCCTATTTGAATATTTATATCGATTGTATGTTTTTTACAGAATTGGCCATCAGTGCGGAGTATGCCGTTATCCTGGGAAGCCATTCCAATGCCGCCCTGATCTCCTTAGCCCGCTACACCCTGCAGCAATCCAACTACCTGCGGTTCGGACAACTCCTCCTTGGGCTGAGGCAGCTGTGCCTAAGGCGCTTCGACTGCGCGCTTTCTTGTATGTTTCGCAGCGTGGTCAGGGACATCTTGAAAACACTTTAGGCTCAAGTCTATCTTCATATATCTTCAATATTAAAGAAAAACCTACCTAGAGGTTACTGAACAATGGCTGTTTTTCTGTTCGCCAATTGATACATCTAAACTAACCTCGCTGTCAGAAGTTTACACCCATATCAAAAAATGCAATCCTAATTTAAAATTCTGTCAATAATCGTACATGGAAGCATTTAAACTTTAATGGCATTGTGCAATTTGTTGGTAATAAAAATATTTGGTACAACTAGATCTATTATGAATTCAAAAATCCTTCCGTTTTTAGATGTGGTATTTTTTGAAAAACACTTTTTTTAAAGGTGGCCATATCACAACACAAGAAGCTCATCGATATGTTGTGAAAAGTCACGGAGCGAATATATTCGTTCCTGCTCGCTATCGATATATTGATATATTTTTGCCATCGCTACATTGTCTGCTGCGGCCGTCTTGTCGTCTTTCTGTAATTATTTTTCGTATTTAACAAACCCGTGAATAATGTAAACCAATTAGTGGGTGATGCAAGGACCGAAAATGCGCGCGCGTTGCTAAAGAATCTAGAAAGCGAGAAAGTTTGCGGCTCGCTATAAGATTGCTTGGCTTTTCCTGCTGCTGGTGCCTCTCGTCCGTCGGCCATTAATGACACACACCAGAGAAAACGGGAAAACAATACAGTGTGTGTACGGAGTGGAGTGTGTGCGAGTGCGGCCAAGTGTTGTGGGCTCGGAAAACTCCAAGAAGCCAGTGGAGAAGTGGGGTCCACTCGAATCCGTGAATCGCAAGCGTTTCTTCTTCGACTGCAAGCGGCGTACAGGGTGCACCGTGCAAAAGAAAGGCAACCAAGGCATATTGTACCTGCAGTGAGTTCAAGTGGAGAGCGGTGGGCCAGTGGATAGGGAAGAGGGGTCTGGTAGAGAGCGGGGCGAGGGAGTTTCATTCATAAAAAGAGAGTGCACCGTTAGTCCAATTGGTCTGGCTTCCAATGCACAGACAAGCACACACACACCGCCTAAGGAGAGGTTGCACACATTGATTTTTCCAACTCACGTGTGTGTGTGTGTGTGTGCGTGTATGTGGATTAAAGGAGAACGTTTCAAGTGGTTTCCACGCCACATTATTTTGGATTAACACATTGCTGCTCCCGAATTTCCAGCCCAAAAATAAAGCAACCAAATGTCAACAAGCTGGAATGCCCCAATTCCCTTCCCCCCGCTACCAGCACACGTGACACGAGACAAGACATTTACATAAAGCTCTAATAACTAACAACATTTCGCAGTCGATTTGGCATTTAACAGTTGCCGCTCTAACGGCACATGTCCAGTGCCCCTAGCGCTACCACCCCCTTCCTTCGTTCGAGGAAAACCATATTTGCTTAGCACGGTCACAGGTAAAAGCGGAAGGGACAGGGACGCGCGGAAGCGGACGCAGAAGGGAACTGAAAAGAGAAATATAAAAGGCATAACATTTCCGCCTGCTGCTTTCGGCTGGCGTCCGCAACCAAAATAGACAACGTCGCAGCGGCAGAGAGTCGCCGTCGCCAGCAGTTATGCGTGGCCAGTCGCTAAATATGCACCGATCATAATCATCGTATCATTTGTAATGTTTACACTTGGTATATTGATACTAAGATAACTGAATCAAAATCTTCGGACAACAGAAGTTGTTCTTCGACATATTAAATCGGCAATCCTCTGCCAAATTGCGTAAAACTAATTCCAAGAATAAATTCTTAAGTTTAGTTTAGATAGAAAGATAACATAAAGCAGTCAATGTAATCGACTTAAATTTATAATGTCAAGAAGCTTGATCACAAGCTTTAGCTCCGCATAAACGTGACGAAGAAGTATGCATATGTTTGTGGCTTCTTTCAGCTCTTGGAGCAAGCGCCACGTTTGCGTCGCTGTTGTTGCAACATGCACCTAGGCCTGCGCCACTTTGAAAGTCCTACCTACCCTCCCTTCCGCTCCCTCGCGTCTGACAACCCCTGTCACTAATTTAAATGCCGCAAGTGTTGTCGAGTTTCCTGTGCCTACAATGTGTGTTTTTCTCATTAGGGAATAATTTTGCATGGGCCTCTGCAGAAGGAAAAACATTTTTATCGATTTTACCTAAAGTTCGACCGTCAATGAAATCAAACACAATGCGGTACATCGTTAACCCAATTCTGGGCGCCTACACGCTCCCGAAAAGTTTGTTGTTGCTTGATCTAAAAACGAATTCTCACCTATGTGTGTATGTTTGCATGCATATTGTATGTACATATGTATGTATATACTTGTATAGATCTCTGGGCAAGCAGCCAGTAAACCAACGTATGCCCATAAAGCCTATAGTACAAATATACAGTTGAGGTCAAGATTATATCACACAGCACGTTTACTAATTACCATTTATCGATACACCTTTACTTTTTATCTTCAACGACCGTATCTATTGAGTGAACAATCTACTTACATAGGTGAATTTAAAAACAATTAGCAACAAATCATTACACTTGATAAAATGGAGTATGTCATTAGAAAGGTAATGGCAAATTGAACCGCATGACGCATTTTGATTTCCGTAACTTACCCTATGATTCAAGGGTTAATCTCTTATATATGTACTTATGTACATATATTGGTCACTTAGAACCCTTTTTCTGATGATTCAAATGTTGGAATTGATATTCCCATTTGATCCCCGCTATTAAGTTGACCACAGCTGTTGGAACTGTATGTTGATGTTTGTCCAACGTTTTCACACTTCGCCACCCCCTCGTCCCAGACTCTCCGCCTCCCGTTAGTTGCATTGACTCTTGACGCCTGACGTTGATAAATGAATCATAAAAGCAGCGCAGTCGACGTCGCCGGCAAAGCAGACAGGCGCCAAAGCCGCCTTGCTCTCTTCGCCACTCTGCGCTCCCACTCCTTTTCGCCCTCTCCGCTCATATGTTTGGCTGCGATGCCGCCCACTCGAGTGTGTTTATGTTGTTGTTGTCCGCGCGGCTCAATTTCCTCATTTGTGTTGCTGTAATTCCCAATGCGTGTGCTGCTTTGTTTTTGTTTCGAGTGCTAATCGAAGCCACTCTTGTTATCGCAACGAATTTTTTATGGCCCTCGATCGCTTGCGTGGGCGAGAGCGGAGCATCTGAGGGAGAGAGGATACCGTTAAAGTGTGTTGTGTGGGAACAGTGGTTTGCATCTAATGAAAACTTAAATTAAAATGTAGTCCTTTAATGATTATTCAATTTTGGGTCATATTTTTTAACTCCCAATGCCCCAATGAATATTTAGAATTAAGTATCTAAAAGTGAATAGATGTTGGTATACAATTATGATCAATGCACACTTAAATTAAATATAATTCTTTTTTTGATACTTACATTAGTGGAATTGTGGAATAATTGCGGAATATTATTATTGAAATAGCATTAACTAATTTATAAAATTTCCTTCGGAGAGTATACAAACTTCGAATACCAATATCAATCAGCTTTTAAGCAATGTAGGGGGCGGCACTCTCGCGAGCTGGGTGCTCCGACCCAATCTCTTGGAGCGATGTGTGCTGTTTGTTGCCTTTTGCCGGCTGCTCTAGTGGCAGTGACACTCGAGGGTGAGAGACACGCTGACGGAACAACTGAGCAGCGGGCCCACAGTCCGAATTAGTTCGCCGGACGGCCCATATTGATAAATTTATAACTGCGGCTACATCTCTCCTCTCCTGCTGCAGCCGACCACTGTGTGTGTGTGTGTGTTTGTGTAGGTGTTGTGTTTTTGAACATATTCAAAAAGCAAAACAAAGTGCTTTTCGCGTGCCAAAAAATCGAGAGCACACAGTTTTGACGTGATCTTCATGAAGATCGGTAAAAAAAGAATAATCAAAAGCCAAAAATGTATAACTTTGTGCAGAATGGTGTGAAACACATAACGCCAAAGCGTTCGCGAAAAATATATGTAAATAATCTATCTCTCGTAGTTGTATGACAAATTTGGGATTTTGTGGAGGCATATGACGCGATTGCAATATGGTGGGGAAAGAATACAGAACGAAATATATACTAAGATAAGCTGCGGAACACTTTTCGCGATAGATAACAGAAGGTTGGCACCCCTGGAATACTCCAAGCATTAAATCATTTCTGCACTGTTCCCAATTTCGAACTGTGTTGATGAAATCACCAGTTTCCAAATAATTCGATTTAGAAAATATCTAATACATATAAATTTATATGTTTTTCTTGGGAAAAGCACTTATTTGAAAAAATGTATAGGCCTCTAGTAATATTGAAAATATATCAATGATTTCAGAATCGTTAAGATAGTTGTTTCACATTTAGTAAATTTTAGTTAAGGCAAAATACTTAATTATGGCCAACATAATGATCCCTTTCTCCCACTCTCGACAGCTGTTTTCTGGGCGTAGAACAGCTGTGCATAACGGGGCGCTAGACGAAGCGGAGGAGGAGGAAGCAGGAGGAAACCAGAACAGCCAGAAGCACCCAAAGACGAAGCCATGTCCAGCGAGGAAGACAAACCGCCGGCGCCGCCCGTGCGTCTCACCAGCAATCGGGGCGGCAATGAACGATCGGGAGGAGGAGTGGGCGTCGGCGGCGGAGGACTGGGAGGTGGCGGAATGGGAGATGTACCGCCCGACATGCGTCCGCTGCCCAAGGGTGAGTACATTTCGATTAGTTGAGCACGGCATGTGAAGACCGCTGGTCCGCTTAACAATGTGCTTCTTTCTCTTCTCCCAAAAAGAACCCGACGACTCCGACCGGAAGAAGAAAACGCTGAAGAGCAAGATCAAAGGATCGAAGCCCTCGCACACGGACTCCAAGCCGAACATCTCCTATCCCACGAACTTCGAGCACACGGTCCATGTGGGATTCGATGCTGTCACCGGCGAGTTTACCGTGAGTTCTCTATTATGCTCGTCTATGGACACCTTCAGTCGCGTTTGCCTCGCCATTATGTTTACGGCTTGCTGTCTAAGAATAGCAAGTCGGAAATCTTCGGTTTTCACTGCTTATGTCCTCCATTTGATAAGCTTCTGTACAACAAATTTATATGCAAAACACAGTCACCAACGACTTAAAGTTTCGTTTGCAGACTACATATTACATTTTTGGGTGATGATAGTAATTGCATTACAATTTAATGTATTAGTTATCTTCGATATATTACAAACGCCACAATCTTGGAGCATAAATTGAACAATTATTAATATTGCCAATTTTATAATCGATCCGAGATTGTAATAAAATCCGCGACCTCGATCAGACCCAGAACACCGAACTGCATTTCGGGTTTCTAAAATATTAATTTAAATTAAATAAATATTGCTCACCAGCTCGCCCAAAAATTTGTTAATATGTTTTTAATTTGTTTTGACGCTCCCAATATATAACATACATATAAAACACTGTACTTCTACATACATTCTGTTGTCTATATCTATCTCTCGCGATTCTTGCTCTATATCAATTTCTATTATTATTCAAGCTGCCAATGAAAGTAAGTAAACTTCTCGACTAACTTCTCGGAACTTCATTAGTTTCTTAATAAGGTCTCATTGTGCTCCTTTGTCTGTACATTTTGTCGAGTCGGTGTTTGTTTCAAGTTCGATCGATATTACTCATAGTTTTGTTACCCTTTGTTTGTTACTATTGGTTCATTCTTATCTCTGTACTCTCACAAAACTCCTACACTAGACCATACGACATTACACCGACACAGGCTGCCTAGAATTCGTAGCTGAAAGGCCTTTAGTCGCTGACCTTTCATCATTCCCCGATCACAATAATTGGCCGTGCATTGATGTACCTAAAATCCGAAATATTTTTTTACCCCACGCCTTCTAGATGTTCTCCCATCGCAGTAAATTGTTCTTTTTAATTTCCTCTAACAATCTAACTTGTTGCCTTTTTCAGGGCATGCCGGAGGCATGGGCACGACTCCTGATGAACTCCAACATCAGCAAGCAGGAGCAGAAGAAGAATCCCCAGGCCGTGCTCGATGTGCTCAAGTGGTTCGACAACACTACCAAACAGAGGCCAAGTTCCAAGTACATGACAAATGCCATTACGACGCATTCAGGTTGGTCACTCAGTTGGATTTAAGATCTAGGATAACATCTCGTGATTGCTTGAAGTTTCGCCTTATTTAAATAATTTATGAATACAACTTATTTGTAATATTGAAATGCTCTCCTTTGCCAGGATCATCGCTCAGCCGCGTCAGCAGCAGTAGTCCGAGCAGCACGCCAACGGACTCGGAGCTGCACGGCTCCAACAGCGGAGGCAACCTGATTGGCGTCCAGTTGGGCAGTATGACTCTGGGTCCCAACGCCAACAACGTGGCCGTCGCTGGCCAAATTCTGGGCAACCACTACCAACAGCAGCAGCAGCACCTCCTTCAGCAGCAGCAGCCACTTTTGCACCAGAACCACAACCAGCATCACATGGGCATAAGTCAATCGCACTCGTACAACTTTGTCGGACACACGGCCTCCTCATCCACATCGCAACATTCATCCGCTAACGAGGACGATATGCTGGGACCACAGCATCCGCAGCAACAGCCACCACCTCCACCGGTGGCCTCTAGGCCTGAGCGCACGAAATCCATCTACACGCGGCCAATCGAGGATCTGCAGCCAGCCATCATCCCCATGCCAGTGGCGCCAGCAACCACGCCTACAACGCCGCTGCAAAATCATAGGACGCCAGGCGGACCAGCGGCATCGCCAATGATGCACAACAATGCCACGACGACGCTGGACAAGAATAAAAACAATGCAAGTGAGTGCCGCTCCAGGATATATGGATCATAGCTTAGTTGCATCTACCTTATAAAGAGCCACGGCAGCAAGTCATGCGAAAATTATTATCAGCAAAACTCTAGAACGACAAGTACATTTTAGGGTTCAGTTAATATTAAAAATTCAATTCGAAACTGATTGAATATTTAGTTTATTTTTTGATTGCACTGTGAGTTTAAGATAATAATTTTTCTATATTGCTAAAATCTAATTTGCTGCCATGGCTCAATGGTTGCGATGTGTCGCGATAGTTTTTCTATGTTGCCTTTTTAACACTATAATCCTTTTGAGGTGCTATTGACGATTTAATGAATGTGTATTTTGGTATTTGTATCGCCTCTCTGTGTTCTGTTCTGTTTTGTTCCGCTTCTAATTGCTGCTAAAAAAAATAATTAAACAACTGCGACGACGCCAGCTCCAACGTCCCCAACAACCACAAAAACAACAGCAGAAACAGAAGGCACCGATGCAACATCAACTCTTTTGTCAGCTACTAATCCTAGTTGTTCTACCACTCCTACTACTGATCCTGCTCCAGCTGCACCTCGTGGTAGTCTCGTCGAGACAGCAACAGCACACGCTACCACTGCAGCAGCGACAGTAGCCACAGCAACAACGACTAATCACCATTCCTCTGCTTCCTCCTTTTCATCATTTCCTTCGTTCCACGACGACGATGGTACACACCACGCCTTGCCAACGATCCATTGTCCCACGCCGACGTCTTCCTCTCGCAACTCGACGGTTTCGCTTCCTGTTGCGGTTCCCCTACCGCCCATCGTTACGCCCGCATCGCCCACACCCGCCTCCGTTGGATCACCAGATCTGTACACACCGGAACCCACGGTAGCCCAAGTGTCAGCCGGTGGCCCAAGTCCTCAAGTGGCTGGAAACCAAATCGCCGTGCCCCAGGCAGCTGTGGCTGCGGCTGCAACGCCCAACACGCGGGCAGCCAACGCCAAGAAGAAAAAGATGTCCGACGAGGAGATCTTGGAGAAGCTGCGCACCATTGTCTCCGTGGGCGATCCAAATCGAAAGTACACCAAGATGGAGAAGATTGGCCAGGGTGCCTCTGGCACAGTGTACACTGCAATTGAGTCCTCGACCGGCATGGAGGTGGCCATCAAGCAGATGAACCTTTCACAGCAGCCTAAAAAGGAGCTCATCATCAACGAGATCCTTGTGATGCGGGAGAACAAACACCCGAATGTAGTCAACTATCTGGACAGCTACCTCGTGTCTGAGGAACTGTGGGTGGTCATGGAGTACCTGCCCGGCGGCTCTCTTACCGACGTCGTCACCGAGACCTGCATGGACGAGGGCCAGATCGCAGCTGTTTGCCGAGAAGTGCTGCAAGCCCTGGAGTTCCTTCACGCCAACCAGGTTATCCATCGCGACATCAAGAGTGATAACATCCTGCTGGGCCTCGACGGCTCAGTCAAGCTGACTGACTTTGGTTTCTGTGCACAAATATCGCCGGAGCAATCCAAACGCACAACGATGGTAGGCACACCCTACTGGATGGCTCCCGAGGTCGTCACCCGGAAACAGTACGGACCCAAGGTTAGCACTGTCGCGAAACATTTGGACTTAAATATTTAAACATTCTAACGATGCTTTTCTTGTGCAGGTGGATCTTTGGTCTCTGGGCATTATGGCCATAGAAATGGTTGAGGGCGAACCGCCGTACCTAAACGAGAATCCGCTAAAAGCCTTGTACCTCATTGCCACCAATGGCAAGCCAGAGATTAAAGAAAAAGACAAGCTGTCCTCAGCATTTCAGGACTTCCTCGACCAGTGTCTGGAGGTGGAGGTGGATCGGCGAGCAAGCGCATTGGACTTGCTAAAGGTGAGTCTTTTAGTCCAAGTGCCAAGCGGATTTCTAGCTTATGGGTTATCCCTTAAATTACTCCATTGCAGCATCCCTTCCTGAAACTGGCCCGTCCATTGGCCAGTCTGACTCCCTTGATCATGGCCGCAAAGGAGGCTACCAAGGGCAACTGATTGACAACCAAGAAGAAACCGCTTATTTAACCACTACTGATGAATTACTACTGCAGAAAACAACAAGAACAACAACAACAACACCAACCACAATAGCAACAATAACTGTTATGCATACGAACAGATGATGAATTATTAATGATTATGAGTACTATTATTAATTATTTATATAAACGTATTATATACACATATTATTATATTATATCTATTATAACGAGACAAACAGCAAAACTAAGAATAACTGCATATGGCAAACAAGAGACACGCGTAGTTCAATTTTCACAAATGGGTTTTCTGTTGATTAAATACAGCAAAAAAATCACACGTTGCTTTGGCCACCACATCATCGAAACATGTTTCCAACATTTGTTATACCAAAACATAAACTTAAATTTGTATAGATCCAAAATTTGTTTTGTGCATTTTGAATGCGTTTCAAATTATAAGCCTAAAGATCATGTAAAATGAGTATACAAAAAAACACACATACACTATAGTTGTCAACATTAAAACATTAGAATTGGTAACTCTTGCATTTAAACGAAATGAAAATATACATACAAATTTTTACAATGTATAAAGCACTTCATTTGATTTACTTCGTCATTACATTACATTTCTATAAGAAAGCTTACAAAATAATTATATGAGAGTATGAACTTTGGAACGCTGTTACTAACCCTATGACTTGGAGTATTATCGCTGATTTTAGTAAAAGTTTCATTTAGTTCATAAACTGCTTTATTTAATAAAAATATATTTTTATATGATTTTAAAATTTGGTTTATTTTGCTCGATATTTTCGGTTCCCTCGCGTAGACTAAGATTCGAGTGGAATGAAACTAATTCTTCGCTGTAAACTCAAACATACATCCTTTACCTCCACCCGCCCCTTCTCGCAATTTTTTATGTCAAAAAGAAACATTTAATTGTAATAGAATAGATTAGACACATATAGAAGACACAAGGACACCTGTATTTTCCACGTGACAGCAATGCCATGTGGTTTGCACGACAAAAGACAAGAACAAACTAGCAATATATTAAAATTTAAATGTAATGAGAGGGAATTATAGGAAAACCACACTAACTGTTCAATAAATTCGTAGTAGCCACTAAATATAACTAGAAAATAAATGAAAATTGTAATAGTGCAACGTTCGATCGTGAGCCATGATGAAATGAAAACCAGTTACTTTGTGCCTAACCGAAACAGAAAAATGAAATCAATAAGAGCAACAACACGTAAATATTAAACAGATAGTAACTAGCAGTTGTAGTGTAACATAGAGAATCGAAATTCTAGATCGTATAGACCAGTCAACTAAAACACCAGCTAAAATAGTTAGATGCTTGAGTGGGTGCGTGTATATTGATTGGACGGGTGCTGAATGGATGGGAAGAAATAAGATTGTATACCTTCTATTCTTTCAATTATTAATAACAACATCCTTTGTACAAAAGTTTTTTTTAATAAATGTTCGGTCGCGTTTAATTTAAAATATTTTTCATATGAATTGGGCATTTCGAAGAATACAAGTGCACAAAATTGTAATGCAATCCTGAATTATTTAAACTTTATTGTATTAACAACACTAACAATCTAAATTTGTTTGGTTAAAGGTGTTTAATGGAAACATTTTGTAACATTCAAAACCTGCATGATTATAATAATAATAAGCGCGAACTGTCTGGATATTTAACGATCGTAACCCTCATCGACGTGCTATTAGGTTAGTTAAGCTCGTCCTAATATGTTAAAACACCAAAACCAGAAAGAACTTTATACAATCGAGAGGAATAAGATTTGTTTGCAACCATGATGGGGAGACATTATTTTCAATATTAGTTCCTAATACTACAACAATTTCCATATGGATGGAAGGAAGTCTGGCTTTGAAACGAATAACATTACGGATTATTGTATTTGTATTTATTTTTAGGCATTAGAAAACTCGGCTACAGTGCAGCAAGAATGTGTATTAAACAATAACGGTCACGTTTAGGCGAACCGATGAATGGGTAAACAAGAACATATAGAATTATATAGAATTGCAAAAACAAATGGTAAATTAAGATAAATACATAGATGAAATCACAACTCTATCATAACGTATAAATGATCAATAAATATTTATGAATGAAAAAGCGGTTATTTGTCACTTTCAAATCGCTTTAATGTGTGTATTTTATTCAATTAAAAGATTCGAAGATGCGGAACTTCGTCTTAGTATAATAATTTAATTGTTATGATTAATATGATTAGTTTGTTTAAAATACCACTCTACTTGTTGCGGCGCGTTGACTCAGATGCTGTGGGCGGTGGTGGCGGGCCGCGTTTGTTGAGCTCCTCCAAAAAGCCGAGCACAATAGTGTTCCTCTCCTCCTCCATGTGATCGAGCACCAAATAGCTAGGAAGATTCACAAAGCTCTAATATTCTCGCAATTTTTAAAAATATTGAGTTTATTCTTACCGCTTGTCGTTCTTCAAAATGTCCTGAATCTCCTTGAGATGGTTTGGATTTTCCTTGATGAGATCACTGCTCTTGTGAGTAATAAATTTGCACTCTTGCAGGAGTTCCCGAAGAGAAGTCTTCGCTGTCATCGTTTTATCTTTGATGTAGTCCCGGAACTCGCGCTCGCCCTTGTCCGAATTGTATTTTAGGTATCGCGGATCCTCTTTGATCAGCTTCTTAATCTCTTTCCAAGTGCTGGTAAGCTTCAGAGTGCTAATCTCGTCAAGCATTTCGCGGAACCGCTCCCTCTTCTTCTTCATCAGATTGTCAATGTGCTCGTTGAATTTTCTGCAACGATATTAAATTTATTGAATATAACTAAATATAAATTTCAACAATGTTAATGTCTTACCGCTCGCGATCCTCGCGGTCAAGGCTTTCGATTAGTTCCCAGCGATGATCCTTCCGCAACTGTCGCTTGACCTCCTTCCACGTGAAGTCCGGCGTCCGCACCAGATCTGTCAGCAAAGCGGTGAAGTGACCAATGCACTCCTCGCGCATATGATGCTCGCGCTCCTTGTCCCGATCCCTCAAATGACCGGCCAAGGTTCGCTGCACCTCCTTCTCTCGCTCCCGAATACTCTGCTCTACCCTTAGCTTCTTCTCGCGTTCCTTCTGCTTTTGCTCAGCCTCGTTCTCCCGTTGGCGAGCCACCTCGCTGTCGTCGCTGCCGGCTCGTTCTTCCCTTTCTGACTCTTCACGATGTTCACCCTCCTCCTATGAAAGGCAGCATAATTAAAATATGCTGATTAGAATATTGGTCTAAAACGCTTAAGGCGATTATCGACTCACCGGGGTGGTATCTCGTTTCTTGCTTTTCTCCGACTTGCTTTTTTCCTCCTTGACTTTATCCTTTTCTTCTTTGGATGATTTGTTCTCGCGGTCCTTGTCCTTCGAACGGCTACGTCCTCGATCCTTCCGACCCTTGTCCTTTTCCTTGTCCTTTTCCCTCCGATCTGATTTACGTTCGCGATGTCGCTCCCGTTCCCGTTGCTCACGCATCTCCCGCTCCTTCCGCTTCTCCTCCTTCATAATGTGCAGGTAATCCTCGAAGTACTCCTCCCGGTACATGGAGTCCACTATGCGGTAGCGTGGGTCCGACTCAAACTTCTTTTTGATGTCGTACCACCTGGTGTGGCGCTCGATATCGTGACGCTCCCGCAGCATATCCAGAAAGTCCTTGCGGATCTAGAGTTTTAAAGTGTTTGTGAAAGTAATATTGACATGCCAGCCATGCGGAAGAGAAGAGAAATGCAACAAAGAGATCGAATTAGAGGGGTCTTGAATTGATGCGGCTTCACTTAACACTCTATGCTTAATTGGCTAACTTAAGACTTAGACTTATTTTTCTTAAGCTATTGAACATAGTTACACGATTTGTGCCTGAAAGAGAGGGGTTTGATTAGCGATTTCAGACGTAACTGAAAGAGAACGTTGGGTTAATTCAAGTCCTGCTGGCGTAGAGAATATGGGACTGTCTCAAGCGAAACACGGAAAACAAGTTATGACATCTTAAAGGAATTTCCTTCACAAATTTCATGTTTTGCCCATCGACAAAAATCTCAAAAACAAATATTAAATTTCTAGCTTTTTTAGTGTCTGAGATCTCGTCGTTTATACGGACAGTCGAACGGACACGGGCAGATCGGATATTTTTACTTTATATCGAAAACGTTATCTATTGCTATATACATTTTTTTATATTTTTTTTTAAAGCGAGCGGACCACCTAAGCCCTTAATTTCTCTTTTCATTAGCAGGCCTTGATGTTCAGACTTCAGCACGGCCGAAGGGTACAATAGTCGATAGATCTACAGTAAAAATATGGTACATGGTAAAAATATGGGGCAGAGAGCCTTCCAGCGACTTGGGCCGCTGCCTAGACCTGTCAGAGCAAAGAGCTGGATATTGTGGCTTTGGAATATCGTTCGTCTTTGCTCTGTGCAGGTGGGGATGGGGCTGAGTTCGGTTCCTTGGGCTTGCCTCGGTGAGGTGACAAACTGCTGAGTGTGTACATTATTTGTAAACAAAACGAAAATAGTGGGTTAATTAAATTAAGTATTATTCATACTGTTTGCTTAGCGCCGCAGAAACCTGCACACGAACTGCAGTCGCTCCGGATCTCTGGAACAATCCCTTTCTGCCTGCTTCCTGCTCGGCGGCATCCCTCCGAGAGCCCATCGCGAACTTCAAACATCATCAATCATGATCCCAATGCCAATCACATCATCGCAACATCCTCTTCATCACATCACATCGCATAAAACATCCGAGAGGGGCGACGTGGGGCGGAGTTCGGGAAGTGGAAATCACACCAACGATTATCAGGTAATTTTCAGTTTGGCAACCTTTCGATAGTTTTGTTTATATTGGTTTTATAATTGTATTTTTTCCAAATTTGTCTCTTATTGCAGAAAAACAAATTTAAATGTTTTTGCTTGTTATGTTTCAAGTAACTCACCACACAGATTGCAAACATGTGCGTGGTCAAGTAGATCAGTGGACGGCGATGGCAGACGGCGGGCGGAATAGACTGTCGAGGGTGTTGTACAGGTGGTTCTCGATGCTGTTGCTCTTGTGTATTTTGGTGTTTTGGGTGGTGCATTTGTGCTGTAACCTGCTAGCTAGTGGCTAAGGTATCGGGTGGCAAACCACCGGGAACCCAACACGTTCAGGGATAATGCATTCGATCAGGGTACGGATTCGGTATCATTTTCAGTTTGGATTGTTTCGGTTTCGATTCACACGTTGTTTATGGTTTAAGAGTTAACAGAAAATCAATCACATTATGTAAATACGTTTGGCATACGGGTAAGTTATTAAATATATATATAAAGATATGCATTTATGTTTAAACATCGAGATACGTAAGGTGATGGGGTCAGGGGCGCCAGCATACCCTAGGCCTACCTGCTCTTTCTTCAACAGCTTGTCCTCCTTTTCGCGGCGCCGCACCTCCACGATGTACTCGTTGAAGAGACTCTCTCGTTCGCGAACCTTCTCGATGGCCCGATACCGTTCTTCCTTGGCGTTCCTCTGGCTGAACTCCGAGAATGAGGATCTGAAAGAGTTTGGAATTCAAAGTATTACAAAAGAACATTTCATGAACGATTTACGGATGAAACGAAAGACTTAAGTAACCTCTTCTGAACGCTTACAAATAAATATAGGATAACAATCCTACCCAGTAATAAAACAAGGGAGAACGCAATAGTACAGTTCTTCGTCTATCAGCTTCTCGTTACTCATCTAGTGGAGTGCAATTATATTTCATTATTTTAAGAAATAAGACAATTGAGGCATTCTTAACAATTGCGGTTTCCGGGCGTTGGGATCTTCTGAATCTTCTAAAACAATCTTGCGATGCGTCTACGTCTCTAAAGTGGGACTCGGATCCCTCCGAATTGGTTTTACGTGACGTGTTCCACCTTGAAGGGATTTTCGGACATGAAGCTATTGGCGTGCACTGAGTAAACAACCCGGTAGCAATTTGAATGCTTTCATGCTGATCTATGGGTCATAGCACCCTAATTTTACGCACCCGTTCCGCCGTAAATCAAAGATCGACTCTACCCGCGATGTGGGTACCAAACCACAGCCACCATGAAACTCCGGTTGGACGACAACCTCAATGGGTAGCACCTTGGAAAGCATACATACTTAACCCGTAACCGTACCGAAATTACAGGCTCACTCCTTTAGCTCCTACAAGCTCGGTTAGGGTACCCCTATGCGAAACACCAGACGTACTAAGCCAGGGAAAAGGAAGCCAAAGAAAGGGTCTTCACATTCCAACTGCGCTATGCAGCCCCAGTGCGGCGGCGGCGGCCGAGGTCAAGAGCAGCTCGGCTAGTGATCCTGTTCAAGAATAAATATACCTTATAGGGTCGGAAACGGTTACTTCTACCTGTTACATACTATTCAACGTATTTAGTATACCCTTTCGGCACTCTTACGTAATACGTAATAACGATATAGATGATAGCTAGCAATACTCACTTTCCATGCAGCCTGGCTTCTTCCATTAGGCTGCGGAAGTCCTCCCGCTTCTGGCGCATCTTGTTCCGCTTCTCCTTACGCTCCTCCTCGGCCCGATCCTTCACATACTTTTCAAATACCTGTTTGCGTTCCTTCGAAGTCAGCAGAAGATACCGCGGGTCGAACACGATCTTGTGAAGCTCCTTCTCCCAAGTGCTGAAAGCCGATACGTCCTTCTCTCGAAGCATTTCCTTGAATTGGGTGACGCGCATTTCTAGGGGTACCAGGGCCCGCTCCTTGGCCGCCCGCTGCTCAGCCTCTAGGGCGGCATCCTCTGCCCGCTTTGACTTGGAAACTAATGTTACGAAAGGTGTAAGTGACAGGTATCCTTTCTGTGATTATAACAGCCTGTAACTTACTCATTCGAACTCGTTTGGTTGGCACCTCTTCCACACTAGATTCAGACTCTGTGCGTATCTTGATAACCTCGTCGTCGTCATCATCATCCGCATCCACCCTCTGCACCTGATCCAGTTGCTGGGCTTGAACTTGCGATTTAGCCTGCTCTTGAGTTGCCTCCTCGCCGGACTTCTGTTCGGCTTCAGCCGACTTCTCTTGCGGAGTCTTCAGTTGCTCCGGGCGTTCGTTTACCGCTTTGTCAACGTCCTCACGATTCAACAAATCCTCGGGGCGATCCCAAACCGAAGTCCTAGTTGACGGATTGTAAAAGAAGACGCGGGAATCTCCAGTCCATACGACACACCATGGCGTTCCAGCGATGGGCGTACTTGTCACGGGTCGACTCTTGTCCGTTTGCTTGGCTGATGCCGCAGCCTTCTTCTGCTCCTCCTCCTTTTTTCGCTTTTCCTCCGCCGCCTTCTTAGCCTCTTTCTCCAAAGCAGCTGCCTGCGCAGCCTTTGTGTTTTCCGAATTGGCTTTCATTGCTGCAGCAGCAGCCGCGAAAGCAGCATGCGGATCAAATCCCGGCGGCCCTGATCCTGGTGGCATATGCATCATAGGGTTGGGTAGCAAGTGTGGTGGTAGGCCAGACGGAGCTGTTGCCACGGCGGGCGTCACGCCCGAGTGGGCAGCCATGCGAGCGGCCTCCATGTCCCTCAGCGCCTGCGGTTTCTCCCAGACACTCTCCCCTCGACCGGCGTGGAAATAGTACGGTCTTCCATCGGGAGCACGATGCTCTGACCACTCTGCTGCTCGTGCTATAACCGCCGGATCGATTACACCCGGCTTAATGATAAGCGACTTGGCTGGCTTGTCTTGCATGTGCTGCTGTTGCTGCCAAGGCGGAATGCCCACGCCCCAAGGTGCCCCAGCTGGTGCCGGTCCTCCAGGAAATCCGTAAGTTGGAGGCGGCATACAAAACGGCGGCTGTCCAAACCCAGGAGGCGCCTGCATTCCAGGTGGCTGGAACATTGGTGGTGGCTGCTGCCGCACATTGGGTGGTGGCTGGGAAAGCAGTGGTGCTGCCGCATTGGGTGGTGGCTGGCTCATCAGGTGCGGCGGCGGTTGCGAGGTAAGATGTGACGACACTGGCGGAATGTCGCCCGACGTTTCGGCTGCCTTGGCTTCCGTCTTCGCGGCCTGGACAGGTCGCTTGGCCATCTCCTCCACCTCCGCCTGCGTCATTATCTTGACAGAGGGCCCATCGGGTCGAGACCAAGTGGTTTCCCTAGTTACCGCATGGTAATAATAGGAGCGACCATCCTCCGCTTTGGTTTCCACCCAGATTTCCGGAGGTCCTGTGACTCCATTTGCGGAAGGAGCTTGTTGCTGCGGCTGCTGCGACTGCTGTGGCTGTTGTTGTTGCTGCTGTTGTTGTTGCTGTAGCGCCTGCTGCTGGGCTGTGTGCTCCCCGATGGGACGACCACTAAACGCATTGAAGGGCTTGCTCCTGTAATTGGGTCAAGGTAAAACAACTTTATAGCATTAAAACACCAGATTTTCCATGACAACGCACCTATGGGCCTCGTTGGGTTTTTCCTTGAGTATAGCAACGCCATTATTTGGGGTCTCCTGGCTGGTGCTACCACTACCACTGCCGTTTCCATTGAGACCCACTTCTGGCGGAGATTCCCTCGCCTCCGTCTTGCTAATTGGCGAACTGGCGCCATCGCTATCCATGCTCTCCTCTAAGCTCGCATCCATGGCACACAGATTTAACTGTACGCAATCTCTCACTTTTCGTTTACAAAATCCCTGAAAATTTTCTACACTTTTCTGCCGCTAGAGATGTGAATACAACCCAGTTTACTCGATTTATCGAGTTATCGACTAAAAAAAGCTAGGTGGCAGCACACGAAGGTCGTTGCCAGTCCGCTGTGACTCTGAACTGTATATTAAAGGGCGTTTTTTTATCACGTTGACAAAGAGTTTCATTTTGTTACATCTGATAGATAATATTTTTAGAGTCTGTTTTATTATTAGCTCAGCATGACCCGATCGCGTCAAGAGTTCAAATCGAAGTGTTTCGGTACTATCTGTAATCCGTTAACGAGAACACTCGTTGCTTATAACTTCTCTCGCCCTTGCGAATCTAAGCCTCACTCGCCGATTACGCTTCTCTTTTTAGACCTGGCAAAATACTCACGCTTTTTCGTTACCAGCCAGGAATCACTGAACCGCGTAACTCAGCGATTCAACTACCAAATAATTAATCGGTCTTCAAAAAAATAATGTTTTTTTTTTTTCATACCTTTTTTTTTAAAAATGAAACGATGCATATATTTATAGGAATAAATGTAAATAAATAAGTTTAAGTTTTGTGTTGCATATTTTTTAAGTATGGGTTGGGAATAAAAAAAGTACATACTTGTAGCTGTTGTAATTATTATTATAGAATACGTGTGCGAAATGCATGAAATGAAATCGATAATGGCAAGCAAATTATCGATGCTGCAAACTATCTGGAAACATCGATAGCACAAATAGCCGCCGCCTTATGTTCCAGCCCCATAGTAAACACGTGCAGTTGTGTTTTGTTGAAATGGGAAAAGTTCGGAAAGTAAAAACGCGGACGCCATCCGGCGTGGACACCTCGGCGGAAATCGATGTGCAATCAGCGGGCGAAGCGGAGGGCTGCGGACCCATCGAGGCGATTTGCGTGCACCTGCAGCAGGCCAACGTGGAGGAGAAGCTGAACGGACTGCACTCATTCGCTGTGCTGGCGCTGCGAAAGGAGAAGGTTCCCGAAATACGCGACAGCGAGTTGGTCCGCATTGCGGCCCCCCTGCTGTGCGATAAGGAGAGCGCCATCCGGAATGCGACGGCCGGCGCCTTTCGGAATTTGTCGGTGTTTGGCACGGAGGTGTGCGACTTCCTCGTTGAGAACGACGTACTTACCGCCCTGCTGACCCTGGTCCGTAGCTATGATCTGAATAAAAGTGGATTCGAGAACGAGTTGCATGCGGACACCTTCCAGCAAGCAATCCATCTGCTACGAAATCTGTGCGAGAGCTCGCCCACCGCCACAGAAGCACTAAATCAGGCCAACTTCCTTTCCAGCCTGCTGCTGGGCTTCGACTACAGAAAGTTCGGACTCGAAGTTGCCATTTCAGTGGCCCAACTCGTACTGGTGGTGTCTGAGAACAACTCCAGCTCGTGGAACGTCCTGGCCAGCAGTACAATACTACCTGAGCTTCTTGCGGCTCCCACAGAAAGTCACGCGCAGTTATACCTGAGCGCCTTAGCTGCCGGTATCCTGTGCAATGTACCCGCCTGCGCTGCCGCCCACACTCGGGAAATCCTGAACAGTCTAGACAAACTACTCTCCATAGATCCACAGGCCCAGCTGCAAAGCTGCAAAAACGAAATTCTAAATGCAAAGTCGAAGAACGAGGCCCCCGTGCTGGAAATCTCTATGGAGACAGAGGAGATGACGGAAACACAGAGTGCCAATCAGTCGAAACCGAACCAATGCGATGCCGAGGTAGCACTCAAGAACCTGGAGCACTTGCTAGATGCCCAGCGCCTGGTGGCGGAGATTATAACCAACCTGGGCTCCAGCGATGAACAGAGCAACTGGGACACGGATAGCGAGCATTCAGAGTCTGAGAGCGTGGCCGATTACGAAATGGAGGACGAGACAGCTGACAGTGGATCGGGGGGACTGCCCCCCAACTTCCTGGAGACCATCAAACAAAACAAAGTAATCGAGAAACTGTGGCAAAAGGCTCAACCACTGCAACCTGCTGTGGAAAATCTGGTGTCTCAGCAAGAGAATATCAAGGAGAAAGTGGCAAAATTAAGAGTATCGTACTTGATTTGCCTCCAGAACCTATGCAATGTGCTGCCCGCTGAAGATTTGGGCGGCTGCAGCAACCTCTATAACATGTGGATGATCTTGGGTCAACAAGCCTTCAGGGGAAGCGAAGATGTATCCGTCATGGAGGCCATTACGTCACTAATGCGCTCCTCGCTGAGTTTGCTCAAGTCTCGCAAGGATCTTTTCGGTCAGATGACGGAGAATGATCTGAACATGATTATCGAGGGCGCTAGCAAGTGCACAGATATAAATATCCGCGTTAACTGGAACCGCATGCTGGGCACGCTGGGTTCTCTGCTCTCAGAGCCCCTGGTTAAGACAATAGTGCTTTTCCTATTGACTTACTGTGCCCAGGAAGATGACCTGTGGGCTCTGTCTGAAGGACTCGATGCGCTAATGGACATTTTTGCCGTGGACGACTGGCCGCAGATCATCGCGGAGTTGGAGATGTGTGATCGTGTCCAGGCGCTAGAGGAGTTGTTCAAGTCTAAGATGCGGCAGCAGCGACGGGAGCTGAAGGAGCGACGAGCCACAGTTCAAACAGTGAAGACTAACTTTGCACGCTTTGTTTATTATCTTAATAAGAACTGTAAAAAATAAATTAACCTGACCACTAATTAAAGCCATTGTTTAGTTTCAGAGAAACTAAGAGTGAACAATACTTTTCAGTTCTTAAGCCTGCCAAAATATTTGTCGACGATAATAGAAACAGAAAAAATCTGTTAAATTTGTAACTTCCTAATTGTCATGCCTTTTGTATTTATTAATATTAAAATCGGCTCCCACCCACCTAAAAAAACTTTAATAGATTGATTGATTCTAAGAGCTAGAATGTAAAGCAAATTTAGTTTTCAAGTTAGTTTTAGTTTTCCATCTGTTGAATCAAGTCATTCAAAGTTTAATCTCTGATAAATTTTATTACTCTGGTACATTTTTACAACTTCGACTTTATCTCAGGCGGGTTCTTCTCGAGAACATTCTTCATTTCGAAAAAGGATTGCTCGAGGGTCTTGGCGAACTTCAAGTGATCCGTTATTGGGCAATGGCGCCAAGCGGATATGGCCAATATGATATCATTATCCCGAGGATTGTAGCAGCAGGCATAACCATCGTCAGTCGCCGGGCCGTAACCCATGAAAGCATCGTATTTAGTGGCTACCTGTGAGGTGGACATGCGGAAGTGACTCGACTTGACAAAGCCTGGAGACTTAAAGAACTCGGGAATAGGCTTGCTATGCTCCTGAGCCATCAGCTTCAGTCCAAGCAGGTGTCGATCAACACCCTTTCCCTGAAGAGCCAGCTTAGCATATGTCTGATGAGACACTACTGCCTCACGAAGCTTAGCGGCGCGTTCCTGATCGGTAGCATTTGGGTCCTGCATAGCGCGGGAAAATGCCAGGGATTCGTTGGAGCAAGAGCGTATGGTTTCGGTTCGTCCGCCGTCGAATATGCGCAGATGAGCCGACTCATATTGCGCCGGCGGTTCCGAGTGCATTCTGTAAAACGTAAATGTATTCGGCTGCATTAAAAATCTGTAGGAGGATCTAGTTACTTGTAGAAGGCGAGCTGAAGAGCCATCTGAACAAAGCTGTCCGGACCCAGACGCTGTTTCTTTATGAAATCCTTTCCGAAGCCGGTGAATTTCAGAACCTTCATTTGGAGAGCATCGGCAAGTTTGTCCACGTTTGCCTGGGCGACGTTCAAAGATTTCTCTAGACTTTTATTGCCCGAAGAGAACTGAATTTTCTGTGCGGGAGCAAAGTCCTGTGAGCCAGTTTGCCCGAAGCTAGGGTCTTCCTTCCTAAAATGAATAGAATTGGAGTTGCTTCGAACCGCATGTGCCCCATTCAACTTACATCTTTTGCACCACGTAGTCCATCATCATCGCAATGGGCTGGCCCTCAGCCGGCGAGTGCTCATAGGTGAATCCGACGTTTCCATTGGGGTTTACCACCAGCTGAATAGTCTTGTCCATCCAGCGGTTGCCGCTGTTCCTCTTGCTGCCACTGCCATGGATCAGCGATAGAATAAGTTCGTCAGTCTCTTCGCCGTCCTTTAGGCTAGTACCCTCATCGAGTGAGACGGTGAACAGAGCACTCTGTATGGTCTTGAGGGCGTCCCGGTTGCCAGGAGTCTCAGCCAGATACTCGTAGGCTTCGGCCCAATTGTCCCTGGAGTCGGTGGTCAGAATACCATAAGGTACTCCCACTTGCGTTTCCTTCAACAAGATATTCTCGAGTTGAGCAGCTAGACATGGAGCAGCAATGAGCTTTCCCTCCTTACTGTATATCTTCAGTTGGTAGAAGTGATTCTTGTAGATCACCACCACATAATCGGAGTCGGGATTGTATACGATCTCGTCGGTGCCCCGTCTGGGAATACGACATGTGCCGAAAACCTTGCCAAACTGGCTGTTGTCCAGCTCGTTCTTGCCCATTTTAACGATCGGAATTTGGTTGGCGTGCACCATGTCGTTGAATTCGCCCAGGCCATAGATAACCCTGGCGGTATAGTCCACGAAAGCGCGTGAGTCCCTGAAGTTTTGCTTGGGGAAGGTCATGCCGGGACTCACGAACACGGTGACTGGGTCTCGATAGGTCAAATAGGCAGCCTTCAGCCAGCGGTGGGCCAGCCAATTCTTCTCCTTGCTGCCGGTTTCTTCCAGGAGCAGCTGCAGTTCGCGTCCCTGCTTCTTCAAAAACTCGGAGGTAATTCCCTTTTGCTGTTGAAACTCCTCCGGCGTCAGCAGAGGTTCCACCGTGGTCATGAAGCGGTTTAGCGTTTCCTCCAGCGGCAGGACGTGGTACTTCAGCAGATTCGGCTGCTCCAAGGGAATGGTCTTTTGGACGGTGCTGTAGCTGCTGGCGGGCAGCACTTTCTTGGCGATCCCATTTGGAGACTGTTGGGCGAAGGAGTTCTTGGTCTGCAAATCGAATGGGATATGGATTAACGATCGGAGATTCACAAGCATTCCATGTGGAGCACTACCAAATTCCACAAAAGCTTTCCATTGCCACGAAACTTCATCTCGGCGTCGGGTTTCTCGAGGATTCGCTCAGACGTTGGGCTGCAAAACGGAGAAATTGTGTTCGAGTGTTACTTTGAAGTCCAACCACCGGTTTGTGTGCCTGTGGCACTGAATTAACCTTTGATATTTGTACATAATCTACTTCTAGCTATAAGGAGCGATAAACCAATGGCTCACGATTAGCAGCCCGCGGAGGAGGCAAGTGCAAGCAAAACGGCAGTTGCCAGTCAACTGGCCATCGAAAGAGCAGTCCACGTAGGCAGAAGGGTGGAGTGGAGTGGAGCCCAACTTAAATGCTATCAGCGACCGGTTTATTTACTTTCGCTCTCCCAAGAGTGCGTCTCTTGATATCCACACCTTGTGTTTCAGCAAAATACATGTTGTTTACCATCTATATATATATATATAACCACTTTTTATGTAATCCTTAACTAGTTCGACTGTCCTTGCCCATACGATGAAATAAGGAATTTAAGTTCACCTCACTCTTGTTTTGCTCCGGTCAATTAACATATATATATTCTATATATGTACATATATATGTAAATATGTATGTTCAAATCAAAACAAGAAACAGCTGTTTTCATATAGCAACAAGTAAATAAACACTGTCTTTGGTTTAACTGTGCTATCAATGGAAAACAATCGATTAATATCACAAGCAATTCCAAATCTTCTTTAAAGCTAATATTAAAAAATAAGCAATACTATTAGTTTGCTATATATGTTTATGATAAGCTTGAGTACGTTTTGAGAAGACTATCGATGATTTCCCAGCTCTAGTATCCATAAAAAAGTAGGGGAGTTCTTTGGAAAAAAAAGATCCTTTTGGTAAATATTCCGCACGACATGAAGATAATGCCGAAACGTTATTATTAAGTAGAATAGCGTGAACTTTTAGGACTAAATTGTTTTAAAATTTAATTTTTATATTTTTTGGGAAATCCAAATTAAATCTTTAAAAACATAACCTCGAAATTTTTTCTATATTTTTGTAATAAGAAATGTATGTATATTATTCGTTTTGCTATATCATTTGATCATTGCAAATTGTGATTTCACAGCTTGAACCGTTTTATCTACGTTTTGAAAAACTAACGTTAATACGCCACGGTCTCTGGATGGAAAATGTTGGGTCTTGTAGTTCTTCTGATTGCCAGTTGTTTGGTCATTCAAATGGCAGCCACTACGACACCAAGTCCAGCGGTCACCGAAGCTGGTACCCCAGCTCCTGGAGGATCGCCAGATCAAGCCGAGCTAGGAAACAGCTCCTCTACGGAACTACCGGACTACTGCGATCCATCCTTGTGCCACAAAAATCTCAAACATGTGGCTTGCAACGCATCAATCGTAAGTTACTAAACTAAATGCCACGTGATAATAAGCAAATAACTTATTATCCTAACTTTTTACCATCTTCAGGAACTGCACGACAAGTGCTCACTGGACGCTGAGGTCATAGTGATAAGTCCAAAGGTGGAAAGATTCCTATTGGGTCGATTCAATGAGTTGAGGGATAGAGTGGCCAAAGGAGGGTTCAACGGACTGAGTCCTGCCAGTCGGATGGGCACCTTGAAGTGGAACTCGGAACTGGCCTACCTAGCTGAATTCAATGTGAGGGATTGTGTCCTTAGGCACGACGAGTGCCGGAACACGAAGTTCACCCAAAACGCCGGCCAGACGGTTGGGTATCGAGGCATTAAAGGAAAATTGCCAGAGTTGGAGGATATCCTTAGGGATATCATAGGGGTTTGGATGCGGGAAAAAGCCGGAACTTCGATGGTGACCATCATGAAGTATGCCGAGCAGGAATCTCAGTAAGTACTACTTCAAAAATATATATGTATGTTTACTCGGACGTCCCTATGGGATTTGGTTCACATTTTGAACGTGAAATGATTATAATGTGTTTTTAATATTTTATAAACCTTTCTAAATCTAATCTAAGCTTTGCAGCTCTTTACAAATTTAAAGAAATGTAAAAAAAATCATTTATTAAAAATTATTATAAACACCAATTGATTATATTTTGACAACATATATGTTGACAATATAAACATTATTTTAGTTCCTAAAATAATACAAGGGGTTGCAAAATAATGGACGCGAGTGTGCGACAAATGCCTTTTTACAGTTTTACATGAACTTTAAGAAGAGAGGAATCCATTTGATTATTATGGCCACCCGCTCGCAGATTATATTAATTTAGTCCTAATGTTGGTTTCACTCACATTTTTTTATTGATCTTGTCTTTTGATATGATTTCCACAGCTACTTTTAACTATACCTCCGTTATGAAATTCTTCTTATGTTACATGTAGCCGTCCGCTTCGCGATCTTTTTAAGAATGAAATGATTGCATGTGGATTCCATTGGCCTCTCTTCTTTGGCGAGGGATTGCATTCTGCCGGATGACTCTTGCAGATGATATTGATTGCAATTAATTAATAAGGGAATCTTTGATATTTATCTTAGGTTTTTATAAGCTTTAATAGAAGAACTTAACCCAAGAACTTAGCTTTAGAAAGTTGAAATTATTTGTTGGTCCGAAAATGATATATTTTATGTAAAGATTCGTTTGCAAATTTCCAGGATAAATGTAAGAACATAAAATTGATGTGGGTTTCATGATTATATTAGTATCTGAAAAAACTGATTTGATAATCTCCAACTTCTGTGTTCCCCTCTAACAGTTCGCCGAAGTACAACTTCTTACAGATCGTGCAGGAGAACGCTGAATTCGTGGGCTGTGCCATCGTTCAGCAGTCCCGGCACGGCTGGATTCAGACGTTCGTCGCGTGCAACTATGGCCACGCCCCGGTTGTGGGCTCACCCGTCTACGAGTCCGGGCAAAAGGCGGCGGAGTCCTGCAAGGCCGGAACGAACCCGAAATATGCACATCTCTGCGCCGAGTCCGAGGTCTACGAGAAGGTTGCGCCGAAAGGAGTGAACGCGTCCAGTCCAGAAATTAAAACTAGAACTCTTGGCAAACGGGACTTTGTCATGCTCAACGCTGATGGAACGGCGCCAGCTGAAGATGGGGCACCAGCACCAGCAGCCGATGGAGGAGCAGCTCCACCTGCCGAAGCCGCAGCCACTACAGCAGTCGACGGAGCAGCGCCAGGTGCCACTCCAGGAGTCACCTCGGTGGAGGGAGAAGGCTCCACTGCTGCACCAGCCACTGGAGTGACACCCGCTTCCGGATCGCCAGGAGGGGAAGAAGCTCACGCGGAAGGGCTACTGGAACCCATGCCAAAGCCTCTGGACAGGGCTGCGCTGGAGAAGAAGTTCGCCCGCTTCCTGGCGCTGATAAAGCGGGCTGAGATGTTCCATGGTCGCCGGAAGATCGTGGTCATATCCAGCAACCATGAGGTGGATGATGACCGCGTGCAGCAGGAAGGCGCAGAAGCCGACTCAACTATTAGAACCATGGAAAGGGCATTCTCCAGACGCAGAGCAATAATGAGACGCTCGATAGGTAGCCACATGCGCGGTCGTAAGCCAAGTGCCTTTTGGGCTCCGCAATGGATAGCTATGCCTTGAACACTACCTTACTGAATAACTATTTAAAATGAAATGTTTTAAATTAAATTTATACATAATAAAAAATCATCACGTTAAATTGAATCCTTAATCTGATGTAAAAAATGAATGAGTGAGGAAAGTATTCCTCATATTAGTAATACAAAGTGACTAACGAAAAGAATGTTAATTAATCGGGTAAACATAATTCAGCTTAAATCATATTTACATTCAGCACAAGTGTTTTTGATCTGACACGAAATCAATAGGGTTGATCTAAAGATCGATCTCGCAGCTTTGTTTTGAGTTGAAAGTGGAAAGTTTTGGAAAAAATGCATTTTCATTAAATCAACGTTTTTAAATGGTTCATCCCACATCTTATGCCTTCAAAAAGTTTAATTTAAGCGCCTTTTAGCCTCAAAATATTTAACAAAAGAGTCCATTGTAAAGATGTTTTTAACTCGTTCTAGGGAACTGGGAAAACTGTTGGCAGCCGCCGCTATATAAGTCCATCGTTTTACGGATCAGTCAAATCAAGTCGACCCTCCAATCCGTTGAAAATGAAGTTACTTTTGGTTCTAGCTTGCGTTGTGCTCTACGTATCTCTCGCATGTGGCCAGAATCGTTGCGATGGACGTCCTAGGGGTATGTTTAATAATAGCATTTAGTAAGTATACTTTAATAACTGATCTCTACACTTTCACACAGGTCGTCAGAATTGCGACGGCGGCAAGCACGAAGGATTTGGGGGAAGGGATTGCCGGAGAAGAGCCATGGACGAAATGTGGTACTATAACCAGAGAACCGGGAAGTGCCTCAAGATGAAGTACCTCGGATGTGGCGGCAACCAAAATCGCTACTGCTCCTTGAGACACTGTCAAAGGTCGTGCCCATAAATTTAAATGCCTTTATCCAAATGTTCCAAAGCCTATAATTCACAGCAAATAAAAAATAGAAATGTTCTTAAAAAAACATATTTATGAGAAGTGGGTTTAAAATATCTATCTATTATTTAGTTGTATACGCTAAATAGTTAACATATAACAACTTAAATGCAGATTGATACATGTTCCATAGGCATGTAAGTCGTATTTCTTAATTGTGACTTTTCCCTAGCACAATATTTGCACATGGATTTGCAAACTTACGAATATTTTATGGACCGACTAGACTATACCTAAGGCTTTTCCCGTTGCATCGTCTTCCAGATGGCGTTCATTCGCATGTGCCCTTCTCGCAGATGGTTGAACAAGGCTTCAACGGTCCCTTCGACTGGCTTGCCTGCTCCGGATCTCCTGCAAGAGGCAATGTGTCGTTCGTAGCGCCATTTGCTCCTAAAGACTCTGTCACAGTGCTCGCACACAGCTTGCTCGCCCTGATCGTCCTCGGATCCGGCGTCATCCGCCCTGGCCGCTTGACCGGACTTTTTGGGACTGGCCCACATGGGCTCCGGCTTAATAAGCAGTTGCGTCTTGTTTTTACGCTGCAGCTCCTCCTGGTGGTTGTAGCGAATGTGGTTGAGGATCTTCGAGGTGCTGGTCTTGGTGCGATCGCAGAGTGTGCACTTGAGATAGGACCGGTAGGGCAGATGCTTGAAGCAGTGCTTCTGCAGTTGTGAGCGCACGGTCGTTGGTTGCACCTCGCGGCACTGCAGGCACATGGCCTTGCGCCCGGACTCCAGGATCTTAAAACTGTTCTCGATTATGTGCTCGAAGTCGTGCTTCTTGAATACGTGTGCCCGCCACCCGTCCATCGAGGCGATCTCCTTGCCACACTTCGGACACAAGTACGATATGAGCTTCGTTAGGCCGTTGGTGGACATTTCCGTGTCGGAGTCGCGGCTGGGCGTCGTAGACATGCGTCGACGTTTAGTCGGCTGACTTATTGCGTCCGATTTCATTTCCTTCTTTAGCTGGGCCACTTCCTCCTTGCCAAGTGCATCGATCTCGATGATGACCACCTCCTGATTTCCTTCCTGCAGGTGTGCATCTTCTTGCTGCGGCTCCTCATCAGCCTCTCCTTTGCCGGCGGAAGTGCCATCATCAAAAAACTCCTTGCAAAGCGCATCCAACTCGTCGTCATACTTCGGCACCACCTCTTCCTTCTCCTTGCGCACAATGTCCTCGTAGGCATTCAAACATCGATCTAGATTCAGCTCGCTGACATTTGAAATGGGCTTAGGTGCGTTTACAGGAGCGGCTAGTGCTGTCACTGGCCGTGTTGGGGACTTTTCCATTTCTGTGTTTAGATCAATGTCCATCAGAGCCTTTTGCAGCAGATCATTTTGATTTCTTTTCGTGGAACCTTTGGGACGCCCTCGTGGCCTCACAGCCATCGGCTTCTCTGCATTTCCAGCTGGTGCTGCCGCAGTAGTGGGTTTCGCCTGCTGCCGCTTCATCTGGCGCAACTTGTTCTCGTACTTCTCGATCTCCCGCATGTGCGTGTCCAGTAGGTGAACGTTCAGAGCCCGGCGCCTCGTGTACGCCATGCGGCAGTGCACGCAGCGGTAGGTTTCACTGTGCTCCAGATGCATGAAGTAGTGGTACTGCAGCAGGGCGATTGTCTTGTGCGCGTTCTCCACCCATTTGAAGCACAGCTGGCACTCATGGAAGCGCTCGTCGATCTGGATGAAGTTGAAGTCGGAGTACGTCTTCTTTAGATAGTCGTGTTTCTGTGGGCATAATTCAAACCATTATTAAAGCAGAACTTGATTTACACAAAACCCGCAACTTGCCGTGTTCAGGTGCTGTCGCCACTCGGCCTGAGTGCGGAAGGCCTTGCCGCATTCCGGACATATGTAAACCATGTGCGCCTCCAGACGCGCATTAAGCCGGCTTTGTTCATCCGAGAGCGTCACGTTCCGCGACATTTTCCCTTATATTTTAACAACCAACTGCAAATGAAATCCAAACAAACTACACTTCGCTTTGTGAATTTATCGTTATATGCTATGGCGACAATCGCTTATCGAAGAAGAGATAATCGATAACCGTGACTGTGAACGGATATCGGCTATCACTGTATTTTGATGGAACATGGCAAAACATTAAAGTTTTTAAATACCTTGTAAAGTTTGAATATGTAATCTTATAATAACTACTTTTTCAATTTATTTATCAAAATCTCTTGGAATATATATTGTTTTCCTGCCCGAAAGATACGATACACTTGCTTTCAAAGAATAACTGCACTTCTGTTATCGGGCATCACTAGAAAATCCAACTTTTCTGCCCGCGCCGCAAATTGTAAGAGTTCGGAAAAGTGTAAAATATCCAGATAGAAGTAACATATGATTAGTCTTGGGTAAACATTAAGCCATGTCGAGCGCCTCAAAGTCGACGGTAAGTCTTTTCCCTGCCGCTTCCGGCGCCAACACTAATTTGCGGTCTTCGCTTGATTTCATGCAGCCGATCGCTGCCAGCGGGAGCTCCACGTCCGCATCTGCTGCCGCCGCAGCCTCCGTCGCCTCAGGATCCGCCTCGTCCTCCGCCAACGTGCAGGAGTTCAAGATCCGCGTACCCAAGATGCCCAAAAAGCACCATGTGATGCGGTTTAATGCCACGCTCAATGTGGATTTCGCACAGTGGAGAAATGTGAAACTGGAGCGGGAGAACAACATGAAGGAGTTCCGGGGCATGGAGGAGGATCAGCCCAAGTTCGGTGCTGGATCGGAGTACAATAGGGATCAGCGCGAAGAGGCTCGCCGCAAGAAGTTTGGCATTATAGCGAGAAAGTACCGTCCGGAGGCGCAGCCTTGGATCCTTAAAGTGGGTGGCAAGACTGGAAAGAAGTTCAAAGGCATCCGCGAGGGCGGCGTCGGCGAGAATGCCGCTTTCTATGTGTTCACCCATGCACCAGACGGCGCCATTGAGGCATATCCCTTGACCGAGTGGTACAATTTCCAGCCTATTCAGCGCTACAAATCCCTGTCGGCGGAGGAGGCCGAACAGGAATTTGGTCGGCGCAAAAAGGTGATGAACTACTTCTCCCTCATGTTGCGAAAGCGTCTGCGCGGCGATGAGGAAGAGGAGCAGGATCCGGAGGAGGCCAAGCTAATTAAGGCAGCCACCAAAAAATCCAAGGAGCTCAAGATCACTGACATGGATGAATGGATTGATTCCGAGGATGAGTCGGATTCGGAGGACGAGGAGGATAAAAAGAAGAAGGAGCAGGAAGACAGCGACGATGGCAAGGCCAAGGGAAAGGGCAAGAAGGGAGCAGACAAGAAAAAGAAAAAGAGGGATGTTGATGACGAGGCCTTCGAGGAGTCGGACGATGGCGACGAGGAGGGCAGGGAAATGGACTACGACACCAGCTCCAGTGAAGAGTATGTGCCCCAAGCGATTCTGATAATAGCAATACAATGTGGTCCACATCTTCTAATTCCTTGTTCCCTATTCCAGCGAACCAGATCCAGAGGCAAAGGTGGACAAGGACATGAAAGGCGTGGCCGAGGAAGATGCGCTCCGCAAGCTACTTACCTCCGATGAAGAGGAGGACGACGAGAAGAAGTCTGATGAGTCCGACAAGGAGGATGCCGACGGCGAGAAGAAAAAGAAGGAGAAGGGCAAGGACGAGGCCTCCAAAGACAAAAAGAAGAAGAAACCTTCGAAGGACGACAAGAAGGGCAAGTCGAACGGCAGCGGAGACTCGTCCACAGACTTCAGCTCTGACAGCACAGACTCCGAGGACGACCTCAGCAACGGACCGCCCAAGAAGAAGGTCGTCGCCAAGGACAAGGACAAGGAAAAGGAAAAAGAGAGCGCTGCGAGCAGCAAGGCCACCACCAGCAGCAGCAATGCCAATAAGTCTCGCTCGGCCACGCCAACGCTCTCGACGGATGCCAGCAAGCGCAAGATGAACAGCTTGCCCAGCGATCTCACCGCCTCGGACACAAGCAACAGTCCCACCAGCACGCCGGCAAAGAGGCCCAAGAACGAGATTAGCACATCGCTGCCCACTTCCTTCTCTGGCGGCAAAGTAGAGTGAGTAATGCCGCGATATACTGGAATTCCTGATTATAAATTGATTTGTTTCTAGGGACTACGGCATCACCGAGGAGGCGGTGCGTCGGTATCTCAAGCGCAAGCCCCTGACCGCCACCGAGTTGCTCACCAAGTTCAAGAACAAGAAGACGCCCGTCTCCAGCGACCGTTTGGTCGAGACCATGACGAAAATCCTGAAGAAGATCAATCCCGTCAAGCACACCATACAGGGGAAAATGTATCTCTGGATCAAGTAGCCCGCAGTCATGTGATTTTAATGTTTCATAACTCAAATGCATTATTGTTCAATACAAAATATAAACGCACCACTGAAAATCGGTTATTAAATCAGAAACTGATTTTAACTAATTCATTGTAGTTGTAAAGATGAGTAACGCTAGTTGTTAGTTGTATATCTTAGTATTACATTTCGATATGGTTTCAGGTTCTGAAGTTCAGAATTCTAAATTCTGTAGAACGGTCTGAAACAGTTGCTAAGAAAACTGGATTTGAATATTTTTTTCAATTTTGTTTACGCTTATGTGGGGATGGAAGTTACCTCCTCGATAGTTATCGAAATATGGGAGTAATCGATGTAAGAAAACATCGCCATCAGGAAGCAAGCAGCAGCGATACATCGATTTAGTTCCAGCTCTAGCCCTGTATATGTGTGTGTTTTCGGATGGGATGTAAATTCTAATATCCGATAATTAGAAAAGTGAAGCAAACCCTAAGCGTTCTTATCGCGACTGTCATGCTCTTTCCGCAGCCGCTGTGCTGTCCCCGCTGAACCTCGACCACCAATTAAAGGAACCCGAGGAGTCCAAGCCCCAAAAGGGAGCAAAACAAAGTACAACGCAATACCAGTGCGATGGCGACGAGTGAGGAGGCGAGCGAGTGCTGAAAAAATAGGATTGGATACAGGAACTGGCCAGAAGTCGCTCCAAACGGTCGACTTAGAGCTCGAGAAGCACTAATCAAGTGAGTGACCAGTGGGTGTACGCGAATGGGCGTCGGGAAAGCAAAAGGAAATCGCTCAGCTGCTTTGTTGTTGTGCTAATTGAACGCACACAAGCACAGTAGCAGGCACGCACACAGGGGCGCCTGAAAAAAAAGCACAACAAAAGCGAATATACGAAATTGAAGTGCATTAACTTGTGGCTGCTGCCCCCAATCGAGCGCATTATCGCTTGTCCTTTGGCGCTTTTCACCTGTAACCCACCGTTGTAAACCATTCAGGAAATACCTGCCTACTGCCCATGTATGTATGTATGTGCGTATGCCCTCCCCCAAAAAGGAAAACCTTGAAACCACACACTCGTGCCTTGTAAAGTTCAAGGTGTGCGTGTGTGCGCGCGTGTGTGTTGGTGGGTGGGTGCTGCGTACGCTGTGTAATGTGTAAATTGATATCGGCCCTCGAAACAAAGCGAATTAACGCGAATTGCATTCCTCGTCGCTAAACATTCAATCTGTATGTCGGGATATTTTAAAACAATCCAGTCAATACATATCAGTACATATCTAGCTTTCTTGCAAGCGCTAATGGGAAATTATATACAAGTTTTGAAGATTGCGAAATGAACTTACTACTAATTGACAAAGAATCGACAAGTTGCTAAAAAATTGTGAAAAAAAATATGCGATAGTAACCAATATTTTAAAAATTTGTTGAACTACTTGTTTGTCAAAGGAGTACCAAAGGAATTCTAGTTCAAATCTTATTAAAAACAAACCACTTTTTTAGATATAATTTTGAATTCTTTTCTTTATTACATGCCATTAAATGGAAATAGAATGTGTTACATTGTAGGATCACCCACTCACACCTGAATGCAAAGACTCTTGGGCAATCCGTAGGGCGTAATTCTATTAAACGCAGGCGCCTCCCCAGATTGAATTTCGCATTGGAACAACGAATGTCGGCCTCCCATTTATTGTTTACCCATCCAATAAAAACAAAGTCACGTTCTCATTGGAGCCTTTGCTCCGTTTGTCTACCGATGTGCTAATGCCAGTGACGTTTTCTTTGTCAAATCGTAACTTCAATAAACATTTTGTGACATATTTGCACACCTCCTCTCGGCTGTGTATTGGCAGAACGTATTAGCTGAATTTGTAATTTACGAATAAAAACTTTCCACTTTTTCTGCCCCAACTGTGGACCGACGGTGCGTCGATGTTTAGTTAAATGGGCATGCGGTCTGGGTTCTGGTTTTAGCATGGAGCGGTGTTCGCGTGACTCATCATCGGAACCTATTTGTTCCGATTACTGCAGCTGCCGCCCAAGATCTCGGCCACTATTTGATCGCGATAAAATCAATTGATGGCAAATTGAGTACAATAGCAGCCAAGGAGCGAAACGCGTTGATTTTTCTGTTCTGTTTGAAGTAACCATTAATGCATTCGCGAAAACCCGAACGAACCGTCTGCCTGACTGTGTCAACAAACAAACCAGCTGTAAGTGCAGCATGACTGAAGAAACGCAAATTTTTTCAGAGTAAGCAAATCAACAATACCCCCAGTTGGTCGTGAAATAAAAAATAATCATCACAAGCCGTTTAGCTTATCAGCTGAACTCTTTGTTGCCATGGCCTCGTAGGCGGAGCAGGTTTACCCCTAGGTTGACTTCATGCAGGATAATAATCGAGTTGCAAAAATTAGTATACATTTTAGTATATAAACTGTTATAGCTTCCAAATAAGCATTCATTATATGTTAAAAGAACATTATCTTTTGTTTTAAGCCCGAAGCCCAAGCGCACAGAATCGCTGGCGGTGGGACACAGATGAGACATGCGAATGCTGCGGATGGTGAAGACAAATCGCTACAGCACTGGACATAGCGGACTAGAGCAATAACAGTACAGACCAAGGCCCGATCGTCTCCAGAACGTGTGTCCTGCGCGACAGAATGTCCAAGAGGAGTTGCCACATACTCACCCTGCTGGGCTTGTGCCTGGTCTGTCATGAGGCGACCTTGGTCAGGGGCCACGTGCTGGTTTACCGGAAAGCATCCAGCCAGGTAAGTTCAATTAGTGACTAGTTTAATATATTATTATTATTATTATTTAATACCACAATTTATGTTGTTTACTCACAGTTGATCGAGGAGTTCAATGATCTGCCAGCTCAATTCGGTCCCCATCTGCCTTCAAATGGTCTCAAAGTGTATGTGGTTCCCGCCAGGCGCCCTTATTACGGTTGTGATAGCCTGGACAGACCACCGCACCTAAATTACCCACCCTCAGCCAAATTTGTAGCACTTGTGGCGCGGTAAGCTAAATGTGGTAGATATAAACACTTCAATTCGACCTAACTCAAATCTTTTGTAGTGGCGAATGCGTTTTTGAGCGTAAGATACGAGTGGCCCAGAATGCGAGTTATTCTGCTGTGATTGTTTACAATAATGAGGGCGATGACTTGGGTAAGTGACTACACACAGGTAGTACAGTGCAAAAATGATTTGTTAAAACCCATATTCAACTACAGAGCAAATGTCCGCCGACAACCAAACAGGCATAAGAATACCCTCGGTTTTCGTGGGCCACACGACGGGTAAAGCGCTGGCCACTTACTTTACGCCCGACGTGGTGCTAATCATCAACGATGAGCTGCCCTTCAATATCAATACCCAGCTAATATTGCCGTTCTCCATTCTGATCGGTATGTGCTTCATCATAATGGTAAGAGAACTGTTTTTAACGCTGTTTTCTATACCAACTGAATTGCTTTGTTTGCCGAACAGGTTATCTATATGATCTACAAGTGCATACGCGAGCAGCGCCGCTTGCGTCGCCATCGACTGCCAAAGAGCATGCTGAAGAAGTTGCCAGTGCTGCGATATACCAAGAACAATGCAAACAACAAGTACGACACCTGTGTGATCTGTCTGGAGGACTTCATCGAGGACGACAAGCTGCGCGTGCTGCCCTGCTCACATCGTAAGGGATATAGTCTTGGTTATTTGCTCAGCTTTAGTAGTTTCAGAATAGATCAAATGCTTAAAGATATATCTGAAACACCCGCAATAATGTTATCATATGACATCATCAGATAAATTGTATAATGCATAGACATTATATTAATTCGTTACTATTTGCAGCCTATCACACGCATTGCATTGATCCATGGCTTACCGAAAACCGTCGGGTGTGTCCCATTTGTAAGCGCAAGGTTTTTACGAAGGGCGAAGCGCGTGCAAGTCGGAGTCGACAGCCTTCTTTGGATAATGTTACGGATACGGACGACGACACAACGCCGCTGCTGCAGCAACAGCAGTCCAATGGCAGGCAGATGGGTCAAGTGAGCTCGGCTTCTTCGGCCGCTGGAGCAGCTGCTGGGAGCAGCTCAAGCGTTGCGGCGGCGGCTGTCGCTGGAACCACGCGACACGGAACCTTCCGCCGTGGGCACGCTGGTAGAAATCCGTTCGAGGAGTCCCAGAGCTCTGACGATGAGAACGGTACGTCTGCTGCCGAAATGATTTCTTTTATTTTGTTTAAATAACACACCCAATTACTTGTACAGCTCTGCTGGCCTCTACTGTGCGCCTGGCCACGTCTTCTGGAGCACATGAACGCATCAATCCCTTTGATCGTGCTCCGAATCTACCGGCCCACCTAGCCGAACAGTTAACTGAGAGTCGTCGCTCGGTCTGGTCGAGAATAAATTTTGCGTAAGGATATATTTGTGATGAAGCTCAGTGGTAGAAGATGCATAACTTCCCTTTTTACTGCCTTTAGCTCGTTCTTCCGCCGGCAGCCAGCTGTTATTAGTGTGGCGGCGCCACCCTACCTGGAGCGCGTTGAGTCCGGTACCAGTGCCATGGGTCTGCCGGTGACGGGGACAATAGCTGTAGCCTCGCCCGCATCGAACAACATCCTCAATCCGAATTTAAGCGGCTCCTTCAAGGACGAAGACGATATGCCACCGCATCGCTCGATCTACGAACCGATAGCAATCAGCACGCCTGCAGCTGACACAGCAGCAGTCGACGATTCGGCGTTCCTGCAAACGCCCACGCAAGGCGGCATAGGCGTGGCCGCCCTGCCGCACAGCGCATCCGATCGCCAGTTTCTCATATGAGGCGAGCTAGTTCGCCGCGAGTCCTTAGCCTGTAGGTTGTAGGTGGTCGCCGATCCTCGAGCCATGAGCCCAGCCCGGGTACGAGTTTTTCGTTTGGGTTCGCGATCAGCGCTGTGGCTGCCAGCTTCTTTGTTTTAAACAATTAACAAATGTTTATTATTAATATTAATAAATATGTAGCCGAACCTTGTGTTGGACTGTGCGCTGTCCCACTTCCAGGGCACCCACCCACAAAAACCCACACAGACACGAAACACACACACGCGTCATTTAAATGCGTATACAGATTGTGATTTATTTTATATACATTTTACAATTAACCCAATTGGCATACGAAATACCGCCTCGCCTGCAACTCCCAACCAAAAATGTAAACGATAGACGGAAGAGAAAAAATACCAAGTTACCACATCTAAACATCTAAGATTAAATTGTTTACCTGATTCGCATTAATCTTTGATTCAGTTGTTCAACAGAATAAAACCAAAATATCCAAGCAACACTCTGCACACCTATTAAACTGATTCACGAACATAGTTACGTTTTAGCTAAGATGGTCTTTTTATTTCGATGTTTATGAGAACTGCTTTTCAATACCATTACAATGGAAATAATTAAATCAAATGATTGAGAGGCACTGGCCTGTATATTGTACATTATTCTCGTTTTAACTAATTTTAAGTTTACTGTGTAGCATATGAAACTGGAATCCAATGATGCAATAGATTGTCAACCCATGTTTTCTTTTCAAATATGATCAAATTATATTTCAAGTCAAAATCGTTGCCACACTCCACTAAAAGTAGGATACCTAAGCGCTTGTTTGTGATTATTTTTCCCCAAAAATAATTAAATATGCAACAAAGAATGCTGTTCACATGAAAACGAAATCAATTAGGGCATAGATGCAAATATATATATTTAAAAATGCTGTGGCAGTGTAACCTAAATTTAATTTACATTCAACAAAATAAACGTAATGGACATAAACTAATCAATCGTTTATTCTTCATAAATTTAAAGTTCTCGGCTGTGGTATATTTTATTTTTGGGTCTATTGTCAATAGGAATTAAATAGGCTTTAAAACTACGAATTTTTCCTAGCATTCTCTGGAACACCAGGACCCGTAGTACCAAAGGAAAAACAGGGAAAGTTAGCATCGACTATCAGATACCTCCTACTTTTCTAGTGGGGGTGCGAGGGATCATTTAAAAATTCTTTTGGAATATCGCTGGAAATTTGCAAAACATATTTAAATCGATACGAAAATACTTTTTCGAAACGGTGATCGTCTCCCAATTGGAATGTCCAAGACATACCCATAAAATAGTATAGATTCAAAATATAGAAAAATTAAAGACAGAACGAAAGGGTGTGACAGTATTCCTATCGATAGGAATGATTTCAACAAAATCTCAAGTTGTAGCCTTTACGAGTTTAGTATACCGTATTGCTCCAGGAGTATTTGGTATAAAAAGGTATCACTTTTAAAGCACCCTTTTCGGATATGCGACAAAATGGGAGAAAAACTGATTTTTTAATTTCTTGGTAAAAGGTTAAAATCGTAAAATTAACTGGAAACTGCAAACATATTTCGAACATTGACTGACTAACAAATCAATGGAGATGTCCACTTACCAGTGTTGTTTATTTCTTACTGTAGTTAAGTAAATATATGCATAATAATTATTTCTTTGAACTTTGATTACAGTCGAAAAATAATATATTTTTAATACCAACTGGGAACGTAAGCAGCTGTTCGAATAAATATAGCCCAGTAGCCATGAATTGGTACATACATATAGGCTAAAGTAATAGTTATTGGATTGAAAATAGAAGTAAATTATTTTACTCAAGTGTTAAATGCATAGGGGAAGACTTTAAAAAATTCCCCGAAATAAATAAATTCCCGATTTATACAAACTTTCATTTTAATATATTTTCAATTATTTTATAGTAATGTAAATATTTTATATAGGTAATACATAAATTATGTATGTTTAAATATAGTGAGTAATGCACGGAGACATGTCAGCATTTTCATGTTATTACATAGTTTAAATCAATTTTGCTAGATTTGATGCGAGAGTCTGGTGTGATGATTAGGTGTGTGTGTGCTAGGGTGTATGAATGTTTTGTACAGTTTCTCGGGTGTGTTCGTGTTGATAATTGATACAATTTCAGTTAAAAATTATTGTTATAATCGTTATCGATAAGCTATATACAACATATGCACTTTAGAACTTAGGATACATAACTAAAGAACGTGTCAACTACCCGGTAGATGAGACGGCGGCCACCAAGCCCACGTAGTTTACTTCACCACCAGCGATTGCTTGAGATGCCGCACCAGGCCGGATCCAATGTCCTGGACATCCGGCCACTGTCGTATCACAAAGATGACGAAACAAATAGACAAAAACGTTGTGAGAACGCGAACCCTGGATACGAGCAAACAAATATATTAGTTGTGTTCAACGTGCAATCGAATTCACAAGTAGCTACCTCGTTTTGAGAAAAGGCATTATGATGCCTGCAGCGGTGGCCACAAGCAGGAGCACCACTTGCAGTATCGTTAATACCACATTGATGAGTTTCACAACCAAGGCCCGCGCATTCGAATTATCAATGCCCTCGACGGTGACATATTGTTGCTGCGACATGTGCTCCATTTTTGATATCTGTGGAGGAGCTCGCTTAGAATCGGTTTGCATTTGGCGTATATTGGGGCTGGAATCCCCAAGCGTTCGAACTTACCCTCGTTTGACAGTTCTCGAGCACCTCGTTGACGTCACGTAGTCTTTCATCGCTTTGGTATTGTACTTTCTCCTCCATGTCGGCAATCGTTTGCTTCAGATTCTCAATTTCATTCTGTCGAACAAAGGCGGCAAAGCATGAGCACGAATGTCGGGCAAACTGCCAAAGCGTCAGCCAAGTGAACTACGAACCTGATGTAATTCCGTCAAGTCATTGATTTGCTCCTCGAGTCCCTCGGCACGATAGCGTTCACTTTCGAGTGTGGCGGTCAGATTGTTGAATTCCTTTTGGCCCGTCTATCGAAAATAGAAAAGGAGGTTCGAATATTAGTGGTAATAACACGGGGGTTCCGCTGGCTTTTCAATAGAACACGCGTACCTCGAGTCGTTCGATGCGCTCCTTGAGCTTCTCGTTCTCGGCCTTTCGCTCGGCCAGCTCTGTTAGCAATGTCTTGAGCACTATGTGGTATTGGCTGGCTCCCGACTGGCTTTTACCAGACCTATAAGCAAATATAACAAGCATAGTTCGTTAGGATCGTATCCATCTTTGTCTTTGGTCAAATTCCTACCCTCCCGGTATGCTTTCGCTCGTTACGCTGCTGCATTCGCTGCCATTGTCACTGTTGAACTTTCCCGTGCCGCTTCCCGCTCCGCCGGTGTTGTTGTTCTGCCCGCCGCCGCCTGAGCCCGTAGAGGTTCCGGCTCCAGGCACTTGCTGCAAGCGCTCGCTGCCCAAAACATCGGCATTGGCAGACTGCATGCCCTGTAGCTCGGCCTCGCTCATCTGGTTGATGTTGTCGGCGCTGCCAAACTTGTTCTTGATCAGGTGCGCAAACTCTCGTGGCTTGGACATCACCGAACCGGAGAAGCCAGTGATGCCATCGCGGATGTTGCCTCCCACGTTGCGGAGACCCTGGCCGACATCCCGCAGCACCTCGCGCGGCTGACGGTGCTGGCTCTTCGTCTGGAACTGGTGATTCTGCAAGTCCTTGGCCCGCTTCGTGTAGTTGTCCAGCTTTTTTTGCAGCTGCGAGATATTGTGTGCGCTCTTCTGGTTCTTTTTCTCAAAGACAGCCTGTCAAGGAGTATCACATCGATATTAATTATTTAATTATTGTAAAGAGATAAGTGATTGTGCATACCTTGATGCGCTGCAGCTGCTGCTTGTCTGCACTGGCTGCCAACTTCAGATACTCGTTGACATTATCTAAATTAAACAATTAGTCAAAATGTAATTCACTTGTATAAACTTTATACATTTTAGAGTCGATTGATTATCTACTCACCGTCTCTGGCAGTTTGCTCCTGTCGGATGGACTCCTTGGTGCATTGGATCTTCGTGTTTAATCGGTCGATGGCCTGAACGCTGGAGCTGCGTTCATGGCAGCGGCGATGGACCTTCTTGCTGCTGTCGAACTCGTCTGAGACGAAGGACGAGTAGTAGTCCTCGTTGCCGGAGAGGCGCGAATCCTCCAGACCGCTGCCCGTGCCGGCGCTTCCACCGCCGCCGCCGCCTCCTCCGCTCTGCTGTGGACCCAAGAAATCCGTCATGTCGTTGACGCCAACGAGACCGCTGTAGGCCAGCAGACCGCCCTGGTCAGAGCCATGCGTGCGTCGCTGGCGCTCGCGACTCCTCCGCCTATGGGTGGGGCTGTGGCTGCGGAAGCCACGAGCCACCACCCCGGCGCTGCCCAAACTTCCGGTCACCGTGTTGCCGCCGCTGAAGACAGCCGCCTGTGCAGCTGCCACTGTGCTGGATGAGGCCGAGGAATTGCTGTTCGTGTTCGCCGAGGCCGTTCCGGATCCGGACGTGGCCCCTCCAGCCGAAGTCGTTGCTGCTGCAGATCCTCCACCAGTTCCTGCGGCGGAGTGGGCAGTTGCTCCTCCCGCTGTGGCTGCTGCTGTCTGAGTGGCTGCCGCTGCCTCGCTGGCTCGCTCCCGGGACACTGGCGAATTGTGGCGCATAGAAAGGTACGACTTGGGTTATTTTGTAAGACTTATCTGCGTATTTTTTGTCTTCGTTCAAATTTTGTTGATCATGAGGCGCGTTTGAAGCAGCACAAAAAAGTTCAGTTCTTAACGATCATTGTGTGGTGGGATGGATGGTGATGTAATGAGTTATTTTTAAGTTTAGCTCTTTTGTTTTATCTGTATTCATTTCATATCCATGTCTTACTGATTACTTTTTAATTTTCATTTGAAATTAGATTTATTTTTGCTTCTCTATTCAAAGTTTGTAACAATTTTAATTATTTTAAGTTAAAATGTTTTAAAAGAATTTGATAAATTATTTTAGTGATGCGATTCCCGCTGTTTATTCAATTTTAATTTTATCACAAGTTGGAAAATTGCTTGTAAGATGACTTGTCGAATTTCCATGAACGTAATGTTTTATAAAGCACGGTTTTTTAAAAATTAGTTTTTAGTTTCTTTAATCTTTAATTATTCACTTGATCTTTTGAGTTTGAAAATGTGTAATTGGCTCACACACAAGCGCTGATTTACAATTTAGTTTATTTGATGAATGTATAATGAATAAGTGTTGAAAAGAGTTATTTCAGTTTTTTATTGACAGCTCGACAGCCTGTGTTTGAGTCGCGGAAAGAGACAGACAACAAAGAAGAACAGAGACAAAAGAATCAGGGAGAAGAAGAAGCAGTGGCAGGCAGTTTAATAGCGTTTAAATCGCGTGTTTTCGCTGTGAATAGAACCAAAATAAGTAGTAAAACGATTATGTGAATGAGTGCGTGAGTGTGGTGACGAAAGTGCATGGAGTGTGCAGGTTACTTGCAAAACAAATTGAGTTTTATAGTACTGGTATACCTACATTTGTCAATGATTCTGATTGGGTTTGCTTGATTTGCAAGTGTAGCTAGTTAGGCAGGCTAACATTCAACGGTTACAAAGCTAAACAAGGAAAATATAAAAAGATATAAACAAAAATATGTAAAGTGTGCAATCAAACAAATAACAGATGTTAGGCACAGTCAAATGAATAATACAATGACCAAGGCACTCAAAAGTGTGCTATACTTTTTTTTTTGATTTATAAATGGCTGTCCGTAAGCTTGTTGATGCCGAACTCGTGAATACATTGCGAATAATGGGCGTATAGGGGGGTGTATGGACGGTCTTTGGATTCTGGAAGATGAGTCATCGCTCAACCACAGCCGGGGTGGAAATTCATAATGGAATGACATACTGTGAACCCCGAGGAAAATCTGCAGAACTAACTAAGAGAGTAACATTTTTAGTTAAAAAGTTGACTTAGAGAGTATGTATTGTCAAACTAAAAATAATACGCCAAAGTAAACTAACAAAGCACTATCATATTATTTAGGTGTATGATAAAACGACCATTCTCCTTACTTTCCCTACTTTATACTAATTATGCTGTAGATCTACAGCTGTAAAAACTAGTTGATAGCGGTATTATAATAGTATTAACCAACACTGATAGCTAGCACTCCCTATCGAAAATGAGCTTAGCCCCACATCCAGACTCCCAGATGAACATAAGCCCCGCTGATAAGATGCAGGAAGCTCCGGCTTTAACACGACCCAATCATTCCAATTAAGCGACTGACTAATGGACCAGAAGGAGCCCGAGGAGGGGATGATGGTCTCGGTGGTTTGGGAGGAGGAGTCCGGAGGATTGGTAATCATAATTGATAATTACTTTGCTCGGTGCTGCGGCTGGCAGAGGGTGAGCGACTGGCGCGCAGATTCGAGCTGGAACCGCGGGATGGACGCAGGGGCTTCAGCGTTAGGAAGTCCCGATTCTGGTTCGGATTATGGGCCGCATTAGGCGCTGTGTCCATTATTGCTGGCTGCCATTCAATGACCACGATTTCGCTGACTGCAAGGAAACAAGAGAATCGAATAAATAACAATATTTTCAGTACGTTTTCTAGGCTAAGTGGCAAAGTCTAAAGGTGAATCAACCAAGTCCGCCAGCTGATAATCCGTGCATAATCGGATTATTTCATATATGTTTGTATACAAGTGCGAAGAAAAGTGGAGCACATGGAATAATAAATTCTATACATTCCTGGCATTTCTTGGCTGATGGAAAGCATCTTGAAAATTCAAATATCCCAAAAATAGTGTCATCGCTGACACATTTCAAGTGCTCGCCTCCAGATATGTATACAATCTATTCTTAACTAGATACGGTAGCAATTTGTTGTGGATACTCCCCCCCTTTACTACCAACCCACTGTATCAGAGAACCATATAGAGACTGATTATGTGAGTTCTCCGCCTGAAAAGTGTAGAACTCAAGTGGCATGGGCGGCATGTCAATGATGTTCGTTTGTGGGAGGAGGGTCTTCAATAAAGACAACAGACGCCTCATCATTATCATTGTGTGCACCGCGATATGAATTGTTTACTTGATCATAAGCAGCCTTTTTGTCAGCACACCCATTTGGGTTCTCCTTCCATTAACACGCATATAATTCACTGTATTTAATCAGCCCAAGGGAATATTTCGAATTCCATTACATTTATGCTGCTCGTCAAGTGAATCGGTTAGACTTAGCTGGTTCGTCTGCACGGATGCCGTTCCAGATCGTAATCGGCTTTAATGGATATAACTTTCACGCCCACTGAAGACCTACCCCATTGTTACTTCACTTGAACCAATTGAGAGTCCACAAGCAGCACTTTCCACTCACGTTCCGCTTTTTCTTTATGCGCTTTGCATTTTTCGGGTAATTTTCCGTTCGGTAAAACCCCTTTAAGCTTATCCCCACACATATAACAGTGCCAGACATTTTAACAGTCTAACACTTTGCATGGCAAACGCTCGACCTGGTTTATAGCTACATATAAACATTACTAAAATAACAGTAAATATGAAAAACATTTACAGTGAATCTTAAAACCAATAATATTGTGCACCTAGAGGATTGAACTGAATATAAACATTATTCTATGTACAGAATAATCAAGGAATTCAACTACAGAAATAGCATCGATAGTTAAAAAGAATTCTTTGTTATTGAAGGTTTGAGTTTATATTTAAACGTATCTCAGATACGTATGTATCTATGATGTATATGAACATATTTATTATGTATATTATATGATGTATGATATGATATTTTTTTTATGCTGTAAGCCTTTGTCAAGTAAACTATTTGGAAAGGTGTCAATGATTCTTAAAGTCATTGCATGATGGTATAGGTACTTTCCTTAGAGATTCATTCCTTATAGATACATTTTATATCCATGCTAGCCATCACTTTTTTCTGTACCGAGAAGCCAGAACCAGAAAAGATATGAGAGGACAGTGATAGATAAAGATGGACCCACTCAGTCCGTTGCGCTTTCAACCCAAATGCTCATCTGCACTTGACTGCGCCACAGCTGATGGGTTTGTGGAGGAAGTGGTGGTCTGGAGGAAGTGGAGGTCTGGACGGATGGTATGGAATGGCATGGAATGGGTTCGGTGCCTTCAGCTACGACGTTTTGCTGTGTGAATCGAGCATAATCATTTTCTTTGTGCCCCTTTCTTTCAGTTTGTTTGTGAATTTTAATCAACGTATTTTGTAACCTTCTTCTGTTTTTCGTGCTTTGTTTGTTATTCCGCGACTCGCTTCCCATTCGCTTTCTTGCACAGTTGCTTAAACAGAAAACAAAACAACGACAAAATAACAATAAGCGCATTGATATTATATATCAAGCGAAGCGAAGAAAGTCCGCAACGAATTGCGAATGCCCTATACTCAGACTAATAACAATAAGTTCTGTTGGATACTATCTTCAGAGATTTAAATTGATCCATAGTATTATGCAGATGATTAAATTACACATTTGAAAGGAAGGCAGTTCAAAGTTCTTTTAGCTTAACTTAAATGGTAATAAAATAAAAATTAAATTAAATACAATTATCTGCTTACATTGTAAACCCAACTCATTCAAAGTAAGCTTATCAATTTGTACTGAGCGAAGCACAAAATGCTATGCAATGCAAATTGAAAAAGATTCAGGGTCACTGCACTCACGACTTTGAAACTCACACGATGTCGCACTTCATATTTCCTCTCGTGTTAACCTCTTTCTGTTCTTCAATTTCTGAGATGATTGTATGGAACAAGTCGCAATTTGTGGTGATAAGGAAGCAAACAGGCCAGAGTACAACCCATCTGCAGCGAATGTGAGTTATCAATAGTCTGTTTTCGGTGCATATGAACCCGGGAGATTCAGCAGGGAAAAAAACGAATCAAATCGGTTCCGCATTTTTATCACTAAGTAGGGAGGGTGGTTCTGGTTCAAAGTCCAGAGATAATTGATAAAGGCCCAGACCTATGACACAAGCCAGTGCATTAGCATAAACCCGCAGGCAGTCATATAATAGCACTGAGAACTTGAAGTGCGTTAAACTTTATTGGGTTATATTGTTATACATATAGCATATAATTTTAGTAAGATTTAAAAAATCTATTAGAAAGTGCTATTCTGTCAAAGGTTCAACACAATTAAATAGAATTTTTATACCCAACATTTTAAAAGCATTTCATCTTCGATGGGAATTCATCTTTAATCAGGTTCCTTATATATAAGTACCATTATTGCACAATCCTTTGTATGCATTAAGTTTTATTGCAATATGATGCTTGGATAACCTTACAAGCCTTTCCATAACAAAGTGTACAAATTGTACAATTGCCAATTTGACCCTGCATACTTTTGCATACTTAGAATGCAGATTCAATTATGCCAAGACATTTGCTAATGACCAACCACATCCACATGCCACGTTCCGCATGCAAAAATCTCGGGATTCCGACTCGGCAGCGCAGCAGGTTATCTTTTGTGAAGGTCGCCGCGCTTGGATTATAAATATAAAGAACCGCATTAAATTATAAGTCGTATGCACAGACAGCGAGCAAGTAATTACAGAACTGACTCTCGGTCTCGTTTGCATTTTCACCCAGTCGGTCTGCCGCCCAAACATGGAAACGTGCCTCCATCCATTGCATCCACATCGCCCTGTGAACTGTGAGTAATTCTATCATTAGATGGAATTTTGTGGACTTTGGTCCGCATTTCTGCCACATAAATAATGCTGTCTGGAATAAATTCGAATTCAAATGACCTCACGGTACACAGTTTATTCCAATTGCACGGCACTAATTGGCTCCTTACGTGTGGAGACGATAGAATATTAAGTTATTGCACTACTCAAGGTTTACAACAGGCCCTTGCATTCTTGATCTTTATAGGAAAAACTGATCTATGTTTTATATACATTTGTAGAAACTGTAGGGGTAAATATTTATTAACTTGTTCGAGTGTGCGCTTTGGTTTCTTATCGCGACTCACAACAGCTTTGCCGGAATGTCAAAACTCTCTTTCCGATTATGTAAGAGCTGCGAAAACTGAAGCCGACAGTATCATAAATGTTGTGCAGGTCAGGGTATTAAAGCATATGTACGTGTATGTACGTATGTATGTACAGCAGCAATTGAACTTTTCGTGAAGAATTGCAAAGTTTGCCCAACAAAACCCGTAAAAGTCAAGGAAAGAGGCCAAAGAAACATAAACAATTGTGACTCAACTTTCGACTGCTGGCCCATTACCTCAACAATTTAACAAGTCGCTTGGTTGTCAATGTATTTTATAGATGTTACTTTGCCGCCGTCGTTGTTTCAGCATTTTGCGTTGTGTTTTATTATTGCAGGTGTTGTAGCCTGATTGTGTGTTTTTTTTGCCTTTTCTTTATTTACGGGGGGCTGACGACTTTGTTCTCATTCGTTGCCAGATACAAAATGTGGTGGTGGTGGTGGAAGGGGGTAAGGTGGGTGGCAGGTGTCAAGTGCGAGTCGTGATTCATGCTAAGTGTACATAAAAACTGGGGAGAACGCTGTGGTCGAGTTGCTCGACTATCAGATACCCGCTACTCAGTGGCAGTGCGAGGGAGAAATTTCCAAATTCTTAACGATAGAAGCGGACTAACTATAACTTTGATAGAACAGCTTAAATCTGCAATACTAGAATCCACTTGATTTATGTTTTATTTTACATGTAAGCTTTTGTTGATGCTTAAAAATAAAAGGAAACAGTTAAAAGCGATGATCATTAACAATTATATCTTTAAAAGCAGATATATCGATATTTTCTGCTTTCTAATGACAGTTGAGCATATCTGTATCGTATCTTTACATATTGAATCTGAAAATCCAAGCAACCTTAGAGAGGGTACCTAAAACAAAAGAGTTGCGCCACAAGTTGGCTTTGTTTTTTTGTTTTTTGTTTTAGATAAGCACACTGGGAACCCTCATAATCGACAACCGCAACCACAAAAAATAACCGGGAAAAGAAAGGAACGACTGTGCTATTTTCAATAAGCTTATTATCGCTGCAATGTATACCCAGTGTATCTATTTTCAAACTGCCACCGAAAGATATCAGCCATTGCAATGGTATTTTAATTACAAACCGTATTTATCAATCAATCAGCCCAAGGGTTGTGTTGTGTAAGTGGGAAAAGTGAGAGGGAAAACTTATTTCACTATCAATCCATAATTAGTGGGTAGCACGGGTGCAAATCGAATCAATGGGTCTTAGATAACGATAAAGAACAATCCACCGACTTTCTTCACCCATTAGCGAATTGTAGAAGTATAACACAAAAAATATTTAGACAGCGTTCCAGGTGTATCTGCAAACATAAATCTTTCTGTGAATCATTGTCGTAAAACATAAAGATAAAACTTGATTTATGGCCTAACCGCCGTTTTGTACTACTTACTGCCTTTTGAAATGAAAATAGTTACAGAATGACTTGGCAATTTCCGGCAAAGTAGAAGCAAAAGTAATTCGATAAATTCGAATGCACCAAATTAAGTCATTTTTCCTGAGATATGGGAATGCTTTAGTTTAGAAATAAACCCTACAAATTATACTCAGGACAAGTCAATTTGTTGCCACTTTGATTTTCCTCTGCTAACCAAGTTTTCATGTTTTGGAACTTTTCGCGGAAAGATTGCCTATCAACTGGTCGGTCGTGCTTCGGCCTTATCTAATGTCCCCAAGAAGCCCACACACCTGACACTAATCAGCCCTCAGGTGTCGGCTAAACCCACATCCAATTGGTGTCACATCGAGTGTGTAAATATAACATTTGATTCACCGCCCTATTGAAAACAAATGAAGGAAACGTGATATCATTACCTCTATATGCAGAAGGCGGAATCGGAGCTGGAACGACTCCCAGGAACACGTCATATTGTTGACCAACACTATATGTGTTGACTATATGACTCGGAACACCTTTACTATATATGGAAAAACCGTTTCCTGTACAAAACAAATGCCTCTGCAAATTATAAAAATGTGTCACAAACTTGGTAGTAGTTATCTTTTCTTGTTGCGATCGCGTAGTATTGAATTTTTAAATGGAATCCTTTACACATTTTGTCTTGTTTGCCAGCCACTTCTTTGATACATTTTATGGGCATAGAATTGTAAATACTACCTAATTATCAGTTCAGTACATAATCTTTATTGCTCTGCAATCGCTGGCCATAAATTTTTCTGCTCTGTCACTAGAAAGTAGGGTTTTAAAATTTTACCAGGAGGGCAGCCAATATCCATTGAAAATGTGGTAAGTACTTTCGGATCGGTTCTTTGGACATTTTCTCCGCTAGCTGGGTTTTTCGTGTGGTTTTTGTGGTTCGGAAAAGTTTCGCAGTTAACAACTGAGTAGTCAGCCAGGCAATTACCTTTATGACAGTTATCCAATGCCTTATGCTACCAGTCTGCGGTGCCAATTCTCCATTTTCTCTCTGCGGGACCAGCTCTTCCGCTGCGGCTTCCCATTAACGCAATTGGTTTGTGCCACTTTCTTTGAGATACTCGCAGCACGAGTCCAGCATGTGGGGCCAACATGATGCTGCTGAAACTTGGCAGATACTTCTAGTGGACCAGAAGATGTTTCGCCCATAACTCATGGCACATTGGACACTATTTTATGGCTTGCTTCCACACCAAAGCAAGCGGCTGTGGGTGTTCGCTTTTTTATTATTTTTTTTTATAATTATTCCCCACGCTTTGTGTTTGCAAAAGATAGTCTATCGAAAGATCAAAACCTTGACCCCGCCCACAGGTGAAGGTTGCGCTACGTTGGATAATCGAAATGTTCTTGAAATGTTGCAGCCAAAATCATCAATCCAATGAACTATAATTTGTATTAGAATAAGGCAGCTATAACAGCGATCTTGCATTTTATTTGATTTTATTTTTTTTATAGATATATGAAGCTATTTATCGTATTTTAAAATGTAATCAGTACAACTGATTAGTTTCCATTAATGTCACCTATTCAAAATCAATCAACGGAGCAATCGAACTAATTTGTTTGCCTCATTACACAATAATTGCATAACTAAAATAAATATACCGCTTGCCCATAAACTAATTGCTCAAGCTCGATTAATTTTTATGAAATTGTGCATATGATTATTTATATCACATATTGACCACGCCCCAAAGCCAATTGTTTCATCGTTCAATTTTGGGCAAAGCGCCTAATTGACTCTCGCTGCGGGTCAATAACATTTTCGTTGGCAAACAGAGACGCGGAAAGAGGAGGAGGAGACCCAACGAGGTTGAGTTGGGTTCGGACATCAATTTTATGGTGTCATGGCATTTGTCAAATGAGCCACTCCGAGCTGAACTTTAAGCCGGGCGGACCTTGGAGCTCCGCTCGAAACTCGAGAAACCCGAAACAGTTAGCGAGGTTCAGGCAATCTTGGTGACTCACTGCTGCTTCTTGGGAAATTATATGAAAATTCCTTACTTTTATATTATATTAGGTGTATTATAGTAGGTGTGTCCCGTATTGAAGAAAGACAGTCGAATTGCAAGGCATCTTGATTAATATTTTGGCAAATACTTAATATTCAATTGATAACTTATTGCCCCTTTTCGATTGCCACTTTTAGTGAGCTGCTTCTGCCGTTATTATATTGACCAATGAGTCGTGAGGCAGATATTAAACTGATTAGCACTGATTATTCCGGGAAAAATACTTGCGACCAATTTCTGAGATATTTGAATAGTAGAATACTCGTCTGCTTTCTCTAGAATCGTGTTGGTCCTTTATAAATAAACCCGAAATGATTAAACTTTTTCCGCAGCCAATTTTCCACGTGTCTGCAGACTCATCGCATTGTGTAGAATTTTGTCACAGCTCAGATTGTCGTGTTCAGCTGTTGTTGATATTACTCATCGAATATTCGGACAAAGAGCAACCTGCTTAACATTTTTACACCGAATGTTCAATGAATTTGACCGACGAGCGAGCGTCGTCAGCAAAAGCTCGCATGACTGAAATGCAAATATGAACAAATAAAGCAAATAAATAAATGCTATAAACAAATGAGACGCTGCGAGTGGCGTGAGCTCAAAGAAGCTGGGTTCGGAAAAATCGAATTTTTGAAATTTAAAAGCTGGAATCGTTTGCCCATTTTTTGCCCATGTTTGCCCACCAATTAGTTTTTTTTGCCCACGTCCAGTTTTTGAGATATGAATTTTCGAACAAGTTCGAAAATTTTCGAAGATCAAAAATTTCACTTTTTTCAAAATTTTTTTTTTTTAATCGCAATAACTTCGTTTGCCCACGTTTGCCCACCCTTTAGAATTTTGAAATTTTCGAAAATTTTCAAAGATCAAAAATTTCACTTTTTTCAATTTTTTTTTTTTAAATCGCAATAACATCGTTTGCCCACGTTTGCCCACCCTTTAGAATTTTGAAAAAATTTATACTTTAGAAAATATAAGACATTCAAGTTTACCTAGGTGTCTTTGCCCATCCTTTGAAATTAATTTTTTTCGTTTGCCCACCCTTTAATATTACATTTTAACGTTTGCCCACCCTTCAAAAGTATTTTTTTTCGTTTGCCCACTCTTAAAAATAAAAAATTTCGAATGCCCACATCTTAAAACTAAAAAATTTCGTTTGCCCATCCTTTAAAATTAGTTTTTTTCGTTTGCCCACCTTTCGAAATTAGTTTTTTTCGTTTGCCCACTCTTAAAAATAAAAAATTTCGATTGCCCACCTCTTAAAACAAAATAATTTCGTTTGCCCATCCTTTAAAATTAGTTTATTTCGTTTGCCCACCCTTTAAAATTAGTTTTTTTCGTTTGCCCACCTTTCGAAATTAGTTTTTTTCGTTTGCCCACTCTTAAAAATAAAAAATTTCGATTGCCCACCTCTTAAAACAAAATAATTTCGTTTGCCCATCCTTTAAAATTAGTTTATTTCGTTTGCCCACCCTTTAAAATTAGTTTTTTTCGTTTGCCCACCTTTCGAAATTAGTTTTTTTCGTTTGCCCACTCTTAAAAATAAAAAATTTCGATTGCCCACCTCTTAAAACAAAATAATTTCGTTTGCCCATCCTTTAAAATTAGTTTATTTCGTTTGCCCACCCTTTAAAATTAGTTTTTTTCGTTTGCCCACCTTTCGAAATTAGTTTTTTTCGTTTGCCCACTCTTAAAAATAAAAAATTTCGATTGCCCACCTCTTAAAACAAAATAATTTCGTTTGCCCATCCTTTAAAATTAGTTTATTTCGTTTGCCCACCTTTCGAAATTAGTTTTTTTCGTTTGCCCACTCTTAAAAATAAAAAATTTCGAATGCCCACATCTTAAAACTAAAAAATTTCGTTTGCCCATCCTTTAAAATTAGTTTTTTTCGTTTGCCCACCTTTCGAAATTAGTTTTTTTCGTTTGCCCACTCTTAAAAATAAAAAATTTCGATTGCCCACCTCTTAAAACAAAATAATTTCGTTTGCCCATCCTTTAAAATTAGTTTATTTCGTTTGCCCACCCTTTAAAATTAGTTTTTTTCGTTTGCCCACCTTTCGAAATTAGTTTTTTTCGTTTGCCCACTCTTAAAAATAAAAAATTTCGATTGCCCACCTCTTAAAACAAAATAATTTCGTTTGCCCATCCTTTAAAATTAGTTTATTTCGTTTGCCCACCCTTTAAAATTAGTTTTTTTCGTTTGCCCACCTTTCGAAATTAGTTTTTTTCGTTTGCCCACTCTTAAAAATAAAAAATTTCGATTGCCCACCTCTTAAAACAAAATAATTTCGTTTGCCCATCCTTTAAAATTAGTTTATTTCGTTTGCCCACCCTTTAAAATTAGTTTTTTTCGTTTGCCCACCTTTCGAAATTAGTTTTTTTCGTTTGCCCACTCTTAAAAATAAAAAATTTCGATTGCCCACCTCTTAAAACAAAATAATTTCGTTTGCCCATCCTTTAAAATTAGTTTATTTCGTTTGCCCACCCTTTAAAATTAGTTTTTTTCGTTTGCCCACCTTTCGAAATTAGTTTTTTTCGTTTGCCCACTCTTAAAAATAAAAAATTTCGATTGCCCACCTCTTAAAACAAAATAATTTCGTTTGCCCATCCTTTAAAATTAGTTTTTAACGTTTGACCACCCCTTAAAATTTGTTTATAATGTTTGCCCATCGTTTAAACTTAGTTTTTTCGTTAGCCCACCTCAATAAAATAAAAATTTTCAGTTAAAAACATTTGCCCACCCCTTAAAAATGATTTTTTTTCGATTTTCCACCTATTAAAACTAAATTTGTACGTAATAGCTGTAAGTTGTGGTGCCAATTCACATATTTTAAAATCGGCGGACAGAAGCACTTATATGATTATAATGAACATACATACGGAGATCGCGACCCGTTACATGGTTTTTTCTTTAATAATTATAATATAATGTTATTCATTCGCTTACAATTTATCAATTCTTGTTAATCATTGATAAATTTCATGCAAGTGTTGATGAACATACATATACATATATATAGTTTTTTTTTGTATATATATATATATATATATTTATGTATATATTTATATACATACATATATGTGTTCATATATTTTTTTTTTTTTATTAGTTTTTATTAAAACTAAATATAGGTGGAAAATCGAAAAAAAATCATTTTTAAGGGGTGGGCAAATGTTTTTAACTGAAAATTTTTATTTTATTGAGGTGGGCTAACGAAAAAACTAAGTTTAAACGATGGGCAAACATTATAAACAAATTTTAAGGGGTGGTCAAACGTTAAAAACTAATTTTAAAGGATGGGCAAACGAAATTATTTTGTTTTAAGAGGTGGGCAATCGAAATTTTTTATTTTTAAGAGTGGGCAAACGAAAAAAACTAATTTCGAAAGGTGGGCAAACGAAAAAAACTAATTTTAAAGGGTGGGCAAACGAAATAAACTAATTTTAAAGGATGGGCAAACGAAATTATTTTGTTTTAAGAGGTGGGCAATCGAAATTTTTTATTTTTAAGAGTGGGCAAACGAAAAAAACTAATTTCGAAAGGTGGGCAAACGAAAAAAACTAATTTTAAAGGATGGGCAAACGAAATTTTTTAGTTTTAAGATGTGGGCATTCGAAATTTTTTATTTTTAAGAGTGGGCAAACGAAAAAAAATACTTTTGAAGGGTGGGCAAACGTTAAAATGTAATATTAAAGGGTGGGCAAACGAAAAAAATTAATTTCAAAGGATGGGCAAAGACACCTAGGTAAACTTGAATGTCTTATATTTTCTAAAGTATAAATTTTTTCAAAATTCTAAAGGGTGGGCAAACGTGGGCAAACGATGTTATTGCGATTTAAAAAAAAAAAATTGAAAAAAGTGAAATTTTTGATCTTTGAAAATTTTCGAAAATTTCAAAATTCTAAAGGGTGGGCAAACGTGGGCAAACGAAGTTATTGCGATTAAAAAAAAAAAATTTTGAAAAAAGTGAAATTTTTGATCTTCGAAAATTTTCGAACTTGTTCGAAAATTCATATCTCAAAAACTGGACGTGGGCAAAAAAAACTAATTGGTGGGCAAACATGGGCAAAAAATGGGCAAACGATTCCAGCTTTTAAATTTCAAAAATTCGATTTTTCCGAACCCAGCTTCATTGAGCTAGTGGCGTGCTTGAAATACAAACCCATGAAAACCGAGAAAACCGGAAAGGAAAGGAAAACACAAAGCACGCTGCCAATTTTTGGTCATTGTTTTTGTCGAGTGGTGGTGTACATAAGCCAAAACCAAAATCCAGAACCGAAACTCACAAAGAAAACAGATCGGAACACGTTTTCGAAGGAGCCAGATTGGAGCATGAACAGCATGAGGTGGGCGGGGGCTCCAATCCCCACCCACTACTCAAGCCCCCAAGCGGAATGATTCATGGGTGCCTGCCGCTGATGCCAAATCGCATTCGGTTGATGAATTTAAATTGTTCTCAACCGAATGCGTACACTACAACCAAAAAGGGGCAGCATGTACATACATATGTACATATACATATGTACATATACATATGTACATATATGTGTAAATTTCAGAACAATGGAGCCTTTCAAATTTCATAATCGCTTTAACTACGCCGTGTTTTCTTACCTCTAATTGAATAATTACCTTTTACTTGTGATTTATTCATTAAATAAATTCACTACAAAAATTGAGTTATCATCATCAAGTTTGGTATGTTTTTAGAGTCTGTGCATGGCCATGTTTTTATTACATACATATTTATTTTTATTTTACTTTAACAATTCAATTGAGGAGCACTGATACTCGACCCACCTTAGTCATCAAAACGACATTTATAGCGTTTTCCATCCATCGCTTGGGTGCGACGCTCAGTTTCCTGCAAATTGTTGTCGCCTCGTCAAACAAACATTAAATTATTGATTGACAAGTCCTCAACCCTTTGCATTTTCCATCATTTTCCCGCTTTTGCACCGCCATCCGCGGCAAACTGAAAAGGTGAAAGTGAAAACTGCCGTTTCTATTGTCGTTACTCTCTTTTTGTTTGTGCAAAACAATTTAACAATTTATGTGTAAATTTTCACAACGGAAGTGGTTGAAACTTATGTGTGGGGCCACCCCAGAGCGGCAACGGCAAAAATAACGAACAAAAGCTATAGTTTAGTTGAACTTATAAGGTCATTGTCATATTTGGTCATCTGGTCGAGCATATTTGTAGTGGATGAGTCACTGCCAAACAAACAGATACATACGATCCTCCGCTAAAACACTTTCCCCAGAAACCAGAAATGTCTAGAGACATCTCTGGATTTTTATTGTTTTACAGAGAAATCTTTTTTTAAGTGTACTAATCGTTTCCGAGAAGATTTGCTACCTAACCGTTAGGTATAGTGCACCAAATCACTGGAATTTGATGAATAACCAACACTGAAACTGAGGTCTAGCCAAAGGTATGGATATAAGCGTTTAATCTAAATTAGCATGCCTGACATCATCAGCTGGCCTGGCAAAGCCATAAGCCGAAGCTCACCTTGGTAACTGAACTCTAATCTGCGAAAGAATTTCCATTTTGTGGCACTCCCTCGCCCATTTCTGCGTATTTGGCTGAAAACCCAGCGTTTCAATGGTCTGTGCTAAGTAAGGAAACATTAGGGAACAAATTGAACATTCCTTTATAAGTCAATTATGATTAATAAACCTAATCAGTCCGATTAGTACGGGAGTGGGAAAAAGTTCGCAGACGAATCTAATCAAGATTTGATGGCTGCTCAGACCTGAGGTAGTTAAAGTTAAAGTAGCATGTATTTAAAAAAAACACATATATTTGCCGATTATATTTGTCTTCACAGGCGGAAATGCGATTGTTTTGGGTTATCTCTGGGGTGAATTTTTAATTACTGAACTAGGGTTCTGGTGAAACATTTCGCTTGGGAGCGTCGCTTGTTGCCAGGACAGAAGCCATTTGAATAGCCGGTTGGCCCTCTCTCTCTCTCTCTTTTGGGCACACGCCCAAAACAACAAAACAGCAGGGAATAAACAGAACAGAAGAAAAGTCGAGGAAAACAAAAACAACTCGAATCGAATCGAATCGGTTCGGTTCGAATCGGTTTAGTTTAGCGGGAAGTTCAAGAACAAAATAAAAGCCAGCACATTTCACTCTGTTTATTTTGCGGTTGCCTTCGCCCATCAAACAAACTTAATTAAATATGCAAATAATTTGCGTGCTTTCGTGCTCTTTTTTTTTATGCTTCGATTGTATTGCATAATGCACAAAATTCGGAGATTAATGGATTTGGGAAGTCTCAAAAACTGGGACTCGGTCGATTCCGAAAGTAATTTATCGCGAGGTTTATTGAAAACTCTTTTCGATCTCAGCTGTTCGAAGGGGAAGCGGGAAAAGAGAAAGCCAATTAATGCGGATAACAAATGGCTAAAGCCGAATTGATCAGTCATTGAGTGATTGGCAGTCAACCCGCTTGAGCATAAGAAAAAGTGGTAATTACGAAATGCGAAAGATCATGGTGGAAATTAATCACTTTACAGTAGGGGTATATTGTATTCTTGTTGAGGAAAATTTCACTTTCCGAAACAGCATAACTTCAGATTAACACTTCAATTAAAAGAAAAGAAAACAATAAAATGAATACTCTGGACCGAATACTTTTATTTCCCTATATCACCATGAATTAAATAAAAGATTTCCTTTATTTCACGTAAAGTGAATGGCTGTGATTTTCGGTATTTTGGCCCCTGCTAATCGGCTATTTTAAACCCCTGTGGCTAGATAGCAAGTACAATGCCCTAATCTGCTCTCTCATAATCCAGCATTTTTCCACTCCACCCACCGCCCACCTGCTCTTTGACGTCATCGCAGACCGAAGTCTAGGTCTTCGCACTCTTGTGGGCTTTCGGAAACTCAAAATTTATTCAGATTGGCGGTGGGGTGTTCAAGTGTTTTGGCGCCGTTGGCAACAAAGTGAGCAAAAGCAAATGCTTTCCATGCTCGTGGCCGTTTTTGAAAATCAAATCAAATAAACAAACAGAAATCAGAGCAGTTTAAGCATTTGAACTAACGAATGATATTTATATGAAATATTTCATATGCATATGCGAGCGATGCGATGCGATCCCACAGAATCATAAATAAAAGCATCAGTTGTCACAGGCCAAAAGAGATTAGTCGCGGGAGCGGGGGGAGGGGGCTGATCTGCACACGAAATTAAATAAATAATATAAACACTGCGCCAGAAATAGCTGACAAGCAAACGAGACCAGCGACCAAGAAAGCTACACTGAACAAAATTAGAATCTACACATTCCACACTTTTTCGCACAATAACTTTTAGTAATTTAAGATATTCTAGCTTTATTGATTTAAAACTTCTTTATAGTATACTAATTTGTGAAATTCCACAAGCTCTATACTTTTCGCTCTGTGTAGAGATAGCCTCGCTATAAATGCCGATTCTTTTCATTTTCCGTCCGCTTACATTTATCATGCCCGCTGAATTTAATTCAATTGCTGACAAAAACGTGTTGTTGTGGATTCAACCGTGCCTGTCTCCGAACAACAACAACAAATGCAACAAACTATGATGACAACAAACAGGAAGATGAGTCCATAGAAAGCCAACTTGCTCAAGACGATCTCACACAAATGTGCAGCTAAGTGAATTGATCAACGGGAAGTGTGATTGCTGCCAAGCCACAAGACGCATTCCCTGCTATTATGTACTGAATTGAAGTCGCTATTAACGTTAATTGTGTTATGCATATGTCAGGGGGCGGGGCGGGGGGAGGCGGTGGCTTCAACAAATAGTAATCAAAGTGCAATGCCAGGGAAAGTCAGCGATTTCGAGGAGCGCATTCATCGGGCGAGGTGATATGATCTCTGACAGCAAAGAGGCCAAACTGGTTCTGCTTAAGTAATTACCAAAGTAGAGTATTTCTTAATAACTTTATTATTCGAAACAAACTGAAATGAACAAAGGCTCCCGTATGTACATACGTACGTATATATTAGTTCCACTTTTATCTGCTGACCAGCTTTTATAAAACCCATGTCGGTTCACATCAGAGATTAATGGCTTGCGAGGCGAGCCAAAAATTAGGTTCTTGAGGCCCGAAAAAGTTTGGATCAGTGTTTTTTCCGCATAAAAAATAAGCAGGCAGGCCAACACACACGCACACACACGTTCGTGGGTCGCAGGTACGTGCGGGCGTGTGGTTGTGAGTGTGTTGGCCTGGTTGAGAGTACACTTAAATAAACAATTCTGAACCAAAAACAATATTCGGCACGCACTCACCTTTGCAACAACAGTTATGGAGGTGCAGCCACCCGCTCTCTCGCTGTCCGCTTTACACGCTCTCTGCCTCGCTCTCTCTTCTCGCTTTTTGGCTGCTGCAGCGCTTGATTTTTATGCACACATCAATTTTCAAACTGCGACGCCCTTTTTCCGATTTTCTCTCTCACCAACAAAACAACAACTGCCGCACTCAGCACACACACGCACACACTCTGTTAACAACAATTTGGCTCTTCACTTTTTGTGTATTAGATTTTCCTTTCGCTCTGCGCACCTCGCGAAAATTACTGTTACTCGGCTGGACAATCAGCGATACTTGTTGTTAAACAGCGGACGTCGCTTCTTACATTTAATTGGCTGCCCTTTCGACTTGTCTGCTGCCAGTTGCTGCACTTTACTTTTGTTTGACTTGACGCCTTCGCCTGCTCTTCGCCTTCGTCTTCGCTCCGATTTATCCGACACACGACCAACCGCCGCTAAAAATCAACACAGAGTAAGTGTGGTCGTCGCCTTCTTGACGAAGAAAACCAAAGGAAGCAAATAGAAGTCAGAAAGAGCACCTGGTCAGCACCTGGTCACACCACCGAACGGTCCCGCTGACTTAAAACCGTGCTGCCAGACCGTTTTCATATTTTCATATTAAAAGTCAATATAAACATTTTATTCATAGCACAAAATATGCGGGACCGTATTACAAATAAGCTTTATCAGTTCTTTTTTATCTTGGGCATGATATTTTCGATGCATTATGTTTATATTATAAACGATTTTTTATTTCTATTGATACCATGCGAATAAATTTGAAATTTCGTGATTATGTAATCTTTAGAACTTTATAATAGAAGGGAAAGAAACTTGTAAGGTGGTATATATGTAGCCCGCTGATTGCTAAAAGAAAGTTCTGAATATAAATATTTAAATTTAAGTCTTTGATTGGCGCTCATTTTTGCTTATGGGTCCCACTTTCGATTAGGAGTTGTTGGCGAAATCGCGGAACGGGCACACTGATTATTGTTTAGGGGACAGTGGACCAAACCCAATTTGAATCAACCGCATATACTGATATCAGGCAATTAATAATACTAATATACAGAATGATCAATATGTGAATTGCATTTGTACGTCCTTACGTCGCTAATTTCTGAATTAAATAGTTCAAAAATATTCATAAGTATCATGAAACAATTAAAAAAAGCTGTTATTAGATTACATGTCTCCCGTTAAAAGTAGTAAGTAAAAAGTACAAAAGAAGAAAGACATTCAGCGATCTATTTTGCACGGATTTCCCATAGTTACTTAATGATATTCACTATATTATGTTTATCACAATCAATATAAACGTTTCGAATTATTCCACAAGTAACGCAATTTTGAGCAACCAAAAATCCCAACCTTTATGGTGAACAATCGATTATTCGATTCCGTTTTCGCGTTAGGCATTTTTCCGCCACCCGTTAGGGATTCTCCGTTTCCCTTTTGTGTTTTTGTTTCGCTCTTTCGCTGGAACATAACGGACGTGTCGCTGCGTCGTCCTCCTCGTCGCGCGCGTGTGTGTGTGGTGTCTGTGTGTACTGAAACATTTTGGGGTCGTAGCAAATTGGAGAAAAATTCTTAATTATACAATACAATACTCGTGCTTGTTCTCGCAGCGAATCGAAGTGAGCTAATTGTGAGATTTGGCCGCAAAGGAAGAATACGAAAAGTTAGCTGAATTACGTGAGTAGCCAGTGTGTGAGTGTGTGAGCCAGAGCGAGGCAGCAAATCAGTACGGCGTGAAAGAGAAAGAGCAGCAAAATATAATTTGCTGTGAATGCCTCTGTGTGTACGTGCCTGTGTTTAGTGTGCATGTGTGCTAAAACAAATGCCTAAATTGCAACAAAGAAAATTGTATGAAATATACGAAGCGAAGAGCAGAGCGAAAGCGACGAAGAAAAAGAGGCTGCTGCTTGAAGAATAAGAAGAGGTGGAGAAGCAAGAAGAAGAGCAGCAGCAGCCGCCGCGAGTTTTTTTCGCGCGTGTGTTAGTGTGCATACAATTGTGTATGAAAAAGAATAAAAGCTAATCTAAAGTGTCAAACGTAATCTTGTATATCTCCGTGTTTCTTGCAGCACTTGACAACGAAATTTATATTACATAGTAAATGCAAAATACAACAAAGGTTAATCATATTGATTAATCAGAGAACTGCGGTTTCAAACGTCTTCGTCTTCCCCATCTTCTTAACTGGAATGCAACCAACACCAAACAACCAAAACCCACAACAACAGCAACAAGATCGAATGGAGTAAAACAAAAACCAAGAACTTTAAAAGAGAGCAGTGAGAGAGAGAGGCGTCGGCTAACGGCTTATCAATTGACAAAGCGCGCGGAGAGAGCGGGAGAAGAAGCGGAGCGCTGAGTGCGCGAAATGTGAGTAATATATTTTAAACCGAAAGCGAAATAAGAACTTAAGAGTTAAGACCGGGAAAAATCGGCGAAGAACTCTTCTGAAAACGTGTAATATTAACTTTGGTGTGTTCACTGGTCCTACTGTTTGCCTCTCCGATAAGAGCGGAAGTGTAATATCAGGCTCGGACCTTGGGAAAAGTCAAACGTATTTATTTATCGGTTTCCCATGTGCCGGATACTCCGCAATCTGGGCCAGTTAATTATAACGTGTGGGAAGACAATGGGCGTTCGCCCAAACAAAAGTGTCATATGAGGGCTTTAAATTTAAAGTGGACAATTTATAAGCAGTCGTTTGACATTTATGTTTATTTGCTTTAAACTCACCTTTATTAAACGCAGTATACAGAACAGATTTTCCACTTTTTTTTAACAAAGTAACCCTTTTTTTTAACACGGTCACAGCGTAACTTATTGTCAACTTAATGAATATGAGATTTTAGTTTTGTCAAAATGTTCTTTCTGAACATTGTTGTTTTTTAAAAATTATTGCTCATTTTGCCAACTAATATGATTAGTAACAGTAACAAGGTTTTGAACTTAACTGCTCATGCACTGAATTATGATTCGAAATGGGTTGCTTATGAATAAACATTGCCATTAAAATATTCATGCGAGTTCCAACACTGCTAAATAATGTACCAGTGATTTCTGTGATTTTGGTTACGTCCATTCAAAGTTTTGAATGCTGTCAGTGGCAGCAAACACAATCCAATTAAAGGAACAAACAAGACCCGAAAAGAGCAAAAGTGTCCAAAGCCAAGTTGGAGGGGTTTTTTCTTGTTGATTACAGTCAAAAGGATCGAAAACCAAAAACCAATTATGACCAACTAGTTGAACCGGCTATACATTTGTATTTGTCTGCATGTATGTATGTAGATTTAGGCCGAGAGGGATTTGGAAAACATGCGTGCTATTTGGCCACTTCGACTTTGGGCATTTATCCTGACCGCAAGTTTTCTGTCAATTAAAAGTTGTTGCAACAGCTTCGACTGTTTTTTGTCATTCATCTATGTAACTTTTTTTGCTTGCTCAAAAAGCGACTAAAAAGGATAACAAACGAAATATGCACTAGTCGAATTCCCAATAAGCTTCTCTGATTTGACTTGTAAAATTGCAATGTTGTCTAAAAATGTTACGAAATAATAGCAATTAAAAAAATCACTGTTACTGTGTTAAGAAGTTATATATGTCCCTCAGCACACCAGTAAACTTTAAGAATTGTTTAATACTTACATACTTGTGTTTTTACATCATTTTCGAGTCTTTCGGTTCACTGTACTTCGATTGTTGTTGTTTTGGTTGCCGCTGCTGCATTGGATACACACGCACACATAGTCGCAAGTAAGAAAAACAGACAGCTTTGCTTCCCACTTTATCTCCTGAATTTGTTGTTGTTGCTTTACTTTGTTGTTGCCATTGCACTTCGCTCTCCACTCCGCCTACTGTTTCTTCCTCGTTTTCTAGCCCGCTTCTTGCTCCTCCTCTTCTTCTTCTCCCTCGTGGCAGCTTTTGATGCCTGCATATGTACATATGTGGGTATGTAAAGAAGAGATACCGTTGCCAGCTCATGCTTCTGTGTATTGGTAACGCTTTTTCTGTTTGGGTGCTTTTCTTGTCTTGCTGCTTCCCTCTTATCTTCCGCTTCTCTTCCTGGTTGATTCTTCTTCTTCCATAGATTACGATTTTGCTTTTTGGCGCTGTTTCTATAGTCATCGAAAAAAACTCTATTACAAATCAATTTCGATCGGTAAAAACTAAAAACTAGAAGCAGCACGGGTTCAGAAAACTTACTTTTCACATTGTTCGATTATAAATATATAAATATATCCTATGAACAATTTCGGCTGCCTGTGTCACGGCGTACACTCACACTATTGCGAATTGGCTGTGTATCTATGTGGGACAGAAATAGTTGCATTTTGGAGGTCTGCACTTTCATGGCGGAAACTCGAAAGCGAAACAATGCCATAAATACAACAAACACGCACACACACACGGCTGCCGAAACTAAAATAGATAAACAAATTCGTAAAGGAACAAGGAAAAACTTTTACAGAATGCGAGTGCAGAGGGAATTCGTGAATAAAGATGAGGGGATTCTGTGGGAGGGAGTGGACTGCTGAAAAATTTTGTTCACTGTTTAGAATTTAAACTTAAATTTAGAACAAAAAGTTCGAGAGCAGCTGGCGGAAAATCGGGAAAGTTACATACACATATACACGGGAGAAATCGGCAATGAAGGATACATAAATATTTAAAATGTTTCAGGCGAAGAAGAAGCGCCAACGATTAACTTTACATCTTTTGTATGCACGTCGTGAGCTTCGATCTTGTTTATTCCTCTCTCTTTTTATTTGTCTATCTCTGCCCCTTTCCACGTGTGTGTATAGTGCTTTTTGACAGTTGAATGAACCCAAGCATTTATTAAAAAAAAAAGAAAAACAAAAAACTAAATAAAAGCTATCACACACAATAACAAACAGAAAGAGCATGCAAGATAAACGAAAAAAAGCTACAGTTGAGGACAATGTTGTAGTTGTACTTGAATATAGTTGGGGAAAATCAAGTGGAGACAAGAAAATTATTAGCCCATTTGTTTTAGACATTTCATTGTAATTTAAAATGTTTTAGCTAGCTGTGAAATGGAATTTAATACGTGTATTTTATTTATACAGGTGTTCATTTGAATTCAAGGTTAATAATTACGGAAATTTACGTTCGCTGTCTTTTTTACGACACAATGTTTGTACCATTTGTAAATGCCAAGTTTTTTTTAAAGCAATTACATTTTTGACTACGCACTATTTTGTTGACCCCAGTTGTAGATAGATAGTGAGAGGAAGCAGGGCAGATAGAGAGGGAATGAGAGCGAGGTAAAGACGGAAAAGCGAGATAGAGAGACCTCACCAGTCAAGCCACAAAAAGTAATTTTGTGTTTGAGCTAGCAAAAAAGAGAAAAACAAAAACAAACTGCGTGCAGGCCTTTCAATAAATGGCGGCATGGGCGGCAGAATGGGTTGAAGAGAGGGGGAAAGAGGAGCCCCCTCTGAGAAGTTGGTGTGGAAGGGGGGAGGGAGAGAGGAATTGGGGTCCACAGCCAGACAGAGTAAATGAAGTTTACGTGGAGTTGTTGGCCGGCAATGTTTGCTGGCTTTATTTGTTTTGCTTGCCTCTCTTTTTTCGTTTTTTTGTGCTGTGCAGCTTTTATTTTATTTTTATTGTTCAGATACGCTGGATATGCAACTTTGTGTGGGACATTAGATACAGGGAATTGGTTTCTGGTCACTGAAATAGCACAAAATGGAAACTCTGCGCTTTGGAATTGCAACTTGACTGTTTAAAAGAATTTAAGCTCAAGAATATGAAATACTTTTGATTATTTAAAGGAATTTAATTTAATATTACTGTATTATTTAACTGTAAAGATGTAACAAGATGTTAACTACTTACAATGCTAATTAAAAGAATTTAATATAATATTAATATTTATCGTCTGTCCACGGAATAAAAGTGAAAATGATTTCTTCTTTGAAATTTCAGAGATAGATGATTATGGTTTCGCTTCAAGGCATCTTCGTGCGCTGTTGCCAGTTTTCAGTTTCTGTATGTGCCCAAAGCCTAATGTATTTTCACTCTCCTTTGAAGTGGGTTTTCGAGTGGATGTGGGTGGATTTTTTAAGTTTTTTGAGTATGCAGAGTGTGGGCAGAGGACGTGGAGAGATCCTCCTTGATTCTTCATGGTGGCAATGGGATTATTGTGGTCTTTTTGATCTCACGTGAACGTCACATGCTCGTACGAAACACAATTCATTCATCGAATGTGGGCTCCAATCAGTTATATAAATTGAGGTCGTTCTTTGGCCTCTTCATTCCCTTTTCCAATTTTTCGTGCTGATTCGTCGTTTAATGGGCTTCGCTTAAAATCGAATCAGCCTGGGACACACAAGTTTATATATCTATATATATTCTATATATGCATGTACATACATATGTACATTAAAACCCCCTTTTGGGTCGTTGGCAATTTTTGGTCGCTGTTTTTCCAGCACGCATGACGCGCGCGTTTTTCGTGCTGTTCCAGTTTAAGCTTTAAGTTCTCGCTTGGCACATAAATCGATAAATGTTTGCTTAATTCTTTTCCTTTTTCCTTTACGGCTCCATCGGCCACACCTTGTGCTTTTGCAGGATGCGAACAGCGTATTGCTTTTTGTTTTCCGCCTTTGTTGTTTCGCTCCAGATTTCCCTGCTGCCTGATTTTCCACTGTGGCAGCAGCTGCCAACGAAAAGGCAAAACAGCAAAACATGTGTTTGAAAGCGAAGCCAAGACAAACTGGCACCGCCTGTCGGAGTGAATAAGTTAAAAAAAGAAAAAAATAAAAAACATAAATTTAAGGGGGTCCCGGTCCGATGGACCCTTCTAGGGTTAAGACGAAAATGCAAGCAAGGCGGCAGCTAGGAAAACTGATAAAATGGCTTTTCCAGTTGTCTGCCAAAAAAAGATTTACCAATTTCCCTATCGTAGGGCTACTTCGGATTGGGCACTTCATTCTTATTCAATTGCTAAACTTGAAATTTATAAAGAAATTTATATAGCAAATTTCACATTTTTTAATGAAAAGGAAAGGTTGTCTTTACTTCAAGTACTGCTTAAATAATTAATATTTGGTAAATATGTACCTTTATATATTTACTTATAGAGTGCAAATTTACTTATAATACTTATAATTGGAACTAGAAATGATGCTTAGCAATGTTAATATTTAAAATTAGTTTAGTCAGGGTATATAAATTCCTGCATAAACGAGAATAAAGAATATTTTTGGCTTGTATTTTGATGTTTTTTTTACTTCTTTTCTGATATAGCTAAAAAACGGTGCAAAACATGTGAATTTTCCTTAGCTTTTCCTTTTCCTTGCTAACACGTACGAGGCGATGGAATCGGGAGCTTCTTGGGCTTCCATTTGGAGCCGTAATCTTTGATCAAATGGCGTGATTGACTGATTTATCAAGAATTTTGGCATGTGCCTCCGTGTCAGAACAGGCTGTTGCCCATTTCTTTTCGCTTTTGCAGTATGTATAAGTGATGAGGATTGGAATAAGACCAAAAGAAATGATATCTTTTGATGGAAAATTCGAACTATAACCAATTACAATTTAAGCTAGCCGTTCACGTTGTATAAACACCAAAATAAATCGTTGATACCTTAAAACGCAACTCAGTTTCTTTAAGTTGGATAATGCCATCAAATGTTGACAAATTACATTTTCTTCGGGTTTAGCCGATTCAAAGGCCAATCCCATAGATAAACAAGATGTCAGCGACTGAATACCCAGAGAAAACAACCATAATTAGTGGTAGGGAGGATTGGGAATAAAATGGAATAGATAAGGAATCCTTAGGAAAACTTTGCCCTTTTCTAGCCGTGGCATAAAATTACATTATTTCTTTCATTCACGGCTATGTGGCGCGATGAGGAGTAGAGATAGGTAAAAGTTTCTGGCAGATACACTGGTATTGCTTCCCAGCCTTTAACTAAGTTTTTGTATCTATCGGGGCGTGGAAAGTAAAGAACCACATGCGTTTGCTTGCAGCCAAGATAATAGCATTCCACTTTTGCACAAAATGAAATGGCCTTGAAATTGCAAGTACTAATCCATTAAGGTTAAAATTGCTGGAAATACCCAGTGGCCCTAATCTGTAGCTCTAAGGTTCAATAGTTTAATAATAAAATAAACTAAGGAAATGAATCTGATAGATATAAAATAATATTTAATAGTGCAGTGAAATAGTGTGATTTATTGAAAAAATTACTTATACAATAGCTAATCTTAAAAAAAGTTTCTATCTTTTTCCATCTCGATATCGATTCGCTATTATTTTGCTCGCCACTGTGTATCTTTGAGATGCTGCGGCATCCGTTGCTGTGGATAGATAGATGGACTTACTTAGCCGCTGCCGTTATGCTAAAATGCCATAAACATAAACAAGGCACACACATGTACTCGGTGCCTCATCTATATTCCCGGATCCCCTCAGCCTCCCCCCGGCCCCTTGGGCCACATTCCTCTTACATGGCAACAGGGAAAATCGATAACAATTTACGTTGCGTTGTGTATATATACCCGGGCATATAACTTATGTATTATGTGCTCGCCGTACATGCGCAAAATTCCACAGCCAACACACACACACATACACACGCACATAACTAAGTGCAACTTTTTCTCGTAGACAAAACAAAACAAAAAGCAACGAACAAAAGCTGGAAATCCAACACACCACCTACTTTGCCACCCCAAAAGGCCCACTCAAACGCCGCCCACACTTTTAACACCCCCTACTTTTCCTTCTCCGCTTTGGGCTCCTCCTTTTGCCGCTTTCCCCCTCCCCATTTCCCTACCTCTCTCAGTCAACGCTGTCATTATTTTCATTTTCAACTTTTTCTTGTGCCATCTAAGCCAGCAGAAAAGCACCCACTCCCCACCCACCGTTCGACCTCATTCACACAGTGAAAAGCTCAGCACACTTTTCTCAATCCCCCCGCCGCTCGGAAAATCCCTTTCCCCCATTACCCACCCCTCTTGCCCCTCTCGCTCGCAGCTGGCAACGCACATTTTGATAACATTTTTGATAAAAATAATGCGGCAACAACGCCCCAAGCTCAATTTTGGGTAGAGTGGGGTGGGTGGGGTTGGATGGCACTGTCTGCTGAGGAGGCAAGGTGGATGGAGGGAGGGAGGGAGGGTGGAAGGGAGGTGGCCCTGGAGGACGGGGGAGACGTGCCAGGTCAGTGGGTGGCGGTTGGGTGGGCTGGCATCTTGTCTGCAGCTGTAGCTCTGCGTTTGTGTTTGTGTAACTAGTTTTTGCGCCCATTTTTACTTTGGCATTCTTGGCGCTGCGCTGTTGCCGCTCTTCACACACAGAACGAAATCTGGCATTAAAATATATAAATTGTTTTTGATAAGAATATTATTTCTGATTTACTAGTAGTAGAGGAAGTAAATATTCCTGGAAATGTATGTGGTAATGAATATTTCCCAAAACAGCTCTGATTATGAAAATATTATTTTTTTTTTATTCGGAATTAGAATTGTCTTAAAAGTAAATTTGTAATTTTTGAATCTGTGTATATTTAGCTTGAAAATTAGCATGCCATCTCATCGACCTAATATTGGCATAGGAATTATTTCTGTGTGCACAAGCTAGAAGCTCGAGGCTCTAAAGGCTTTTCGTATAAGCCATCTTGCTCTGGATCACTTTGATGCTGATAATTTAATTCATTGAATATGAAGACAGATTGCGAAGACTGCGTTTTCTCCAGGCCAGCAATTTCTTGAAATTTAAATTACTTCAAGTTTGTATTACCTTTAAGTTGAATATTATGTTGCTAATATGGCTAATTAAGTTTTTGTTGGCTTAGCTTCTTGCCAGTTTAGATATTAAAGGCCAAAGTCAAATGTTTAAAACTTCTCGCCCAACTTGAAGTGTTTTGTGATAAATTGTGGTGATAACAAAGCGAAAAGGAAAACAGGATGAAATACGAGCAAGATTGTAGACAAAACATCCTAATGGCCAATTAGATGGCTCAAATTGTGATAGCTTATCCGTGAAAATGAAACTTGGACTTAGCTAAAGTTTAATTTAGGAACAATTTGATTTGATTGAAATGGTGTATTGTCCTATCTGCAGACGCATTATTCAAAAGCAATTAATTGTGATGCCTTTAAAGAGAATCAAATTAAATAACAATGCTTCGCACTTAATTTCAACTTTCTCATGTTCTTTCAACATATTAAAGTTCTTGCCTTAACATTTAACTTGAAGCACACTTGTAAAAGACACAAGGACGATGAATGAAGAAAATTTGCCACGCCCATCTCTTTCCATTCGCTGGATCACATTACAAATAACAACAAGGGGCATCTCGAGCCCAATTCCCAAGCCACCACCCACCATCCCCTTCATCCATAACTTTGACATTTTCACATTAATTGAATGCAAAGTCAACTTAAAGAAAGAAAAGAAAATCAAATAACGGGAATCCGCCCTGACGTCCTTGCCAAAAGCTTCAGGGAAATTTAAATGCAGACGCCATTTTCTATTAGTCCACACATTAAATTTGATGGCGCGCCTTCTTATTCCACAGCAGAATATCCTGCCAGGACAGCCGCACCCACGACACCCTCGTATCCGCTCCCAAAAAAAGTTTTTGCGAGCCCAAAATAAAAGCAGGCGAAACAGAAGCCGCTGCTCCTTGCTCCTCCAGCTGCTCCGTTTCAGCCACTTCGTCCTTTTGGCCATCTTCGTCCTTCTGCCGCTGACAGCGCCCAAAATCACTAAGGCAGACACGAAGAAAGCGAAATGGAGAGTGAGCAGGGAGCATCTCCCCGTTGAACAGTTTGGGCCAAGTTAATAGAACTTGTAAGCCCTGACATGCTCCATTGATATGGTAAAGTGCAACTTATTACATACTTTCAACATGTGGCACGTGGCATTTATTCACTTTGCAATACTCAACTAGTAGTGTTAGTAAAGTGACCGAGTCTAGTAACTTGACCTCGGCTGTGCAACAAAGGGCCCACCAACCTCTAAGGGCTCTACTTTTTCAGCTGCTGCTTTGCAATTTGAAATATTTTGCCAGGCACCGCCCAAAAAAAGTTTCTTCGGGATTTAGGGGAGGTGTGGATGAGGGGGTGATGAGGGGGTGGGCGTTGAGGGAGTAACTCCGCAAAATGATTATTTTTGATGCTTTCTCATTTCGTTTTACTGCCTCCGTTCGCACACACACACACACAAAGTCAAACACACTCTCGCGCAGTCGGAAACTTTCACAATAATGCTGCCTGGGGGTTGCTGTCGCTGCCAGCAGAACGAACACCACCCAACCACCCACCCACCAAAGGAGGCAGAAGAAGGAGCGGTCGCCTCACGTGCGCTGCCTTCGGGAGCAGCGACGTCGGCAGCGGCATCAGCATTGTCTGCCCTTGATTTTATCGATTTTACACCGCCCCACCCCTCGCCCTTTGGCCTTTTTCGGCTGCTGGCAGCGACGTCAGCGCCACTCGACAACTAGTGCTGCCCACTGTGGATTACCACGTAAGTCCGGGGGATAAGATTCCATTAAATAGCCAGATGGTAAGCACAAATGCTTTATTCTTTCGAGCGATTTGATGTTTTTCAAAGTTTCAATTCCTCGCACGTTTGTAAGGTAAACAAATGTGTAAACAACTGGATTTTCTTGAACGTAGCCAGAAGTGGAAATTCAATATTAGAATGATTTTAGCAAAGCAAGATAATTCCAATATTTTATTCGTAAATTGTAGCTAATTCATGATTTGGAAGGGGAGAGAATTGTAAATAATGTAAACTGTTTTGCAAGTAGTAATTGTGTCAGTTTGTTCATTATGTCTATGCATTAGCAATAAAACTTTCTAAGTACTAGATAGATAATTAATTTAGATAATAATTGAGCAGCACTTCAGTTAGTCCGAACATAAATCCAAAAATAGCCAAAAATACATATGATCCTTGAATTTAGCCAGATTTGTCCGGAAGATAGCTAAATTTGCCACACATTCATTCATTCGCTCGGTCCGTTCTTCTCTGTCCCTCATGCGCGGGCATCCCTTTCCCACACACACACACATAAAAGTGGCGCACAGAGGCTAAGCTTTTTGCACGTGTATTTGTGTGTTTGTGTATTCCCCGGCCGGCTCTTTCTCTCTGCCTTTCTCCGCTTCTGACAGTCTCGCTCTTCCTTTCTCTTCCTCTCTGTTTTGTATATTATGTGCCTGGCTTGTATTTTATGTGCTGACTGCCGCCTGTTTCGTTATTTATGGCATTTAACCCCACACGGGCGACGGGGGACGTGCCACCCGCCTCCCCACCACCCATCCACTCACTGAAATTGCTTTATTCAACCCGATACACAGACACATTTACATGCGGCTAGTGACTATGTGTGTGTGTGTGTGTGTGTGTGCGTGAGCTTTAATCTTTTGCCGGCAAAAATGCTTGGCAGCGTTTTAAATCCATGGCGCTATCGACCATTTTTGGTGCATTTAAGTTTTCCAATTTTTCCGTTTAAGTGACCAACGCCCTCGTTTCCTCCTCTGTCTCGCTCCCACCCTGTGTCTGCCTCGCTCTCTCACTTTCTGAATGCAAAATGTTGTCCGAGGTCCGGTCTAAATGGCTTTTGCAATTAATTTTCAAATGCTTTGCTAGTTTTATTTGGTTTTAAAGTATATGCATATATGTACGCTATGGTGCAGGTGCATTTTGTGTGTGTTTTTCTGGGCAGTCAGTTTAATTTATAGCTATTGTGTGTTAAAGTGAGCCAATCAATTGGAAAATGGAATAGTTAAAGCGCAAATATAGCAAAATTATTGAATCTACTCAAGAGTGTACCTAATGAGCCATTTAAAAGTACATTATCCGGACTTGAATTTTCATTTTCATTTATTGTCGGTTGTATCCAACACAGTCCATAGTCCGGTATGTAGGTCAAAATAACTTAAGCGGTTTTTAGTAAGACCTAAATGTAATAAAATGTAGTTATATTATTACAAAAAACGTTTTATACAAGGCACAGAAGCCTTTGAATTGAATTTTTCCAATTTCATTATTTAAAAAGTAGTTACAAAATATGTATAAAGCTTTTTCCAAAATAATACATAAAATAATCATTATTATTGAAATTTTAGGACCTTGAACCTTATATCTTATAGTTAGGGGACGCAAATATTATCTTGAATAATTTATTATAGAGCGTTTTGGGAAAGTATATCAAATCAAATTTTGGTCAGGGTCAAGAAAAGATTTCAATACATTTGCAAGCAGATAATATAAGTTAGTTTAATCAAAAAACTACGTTTCTTGAAACTACGAAAACAACCAGAACTTATATGTAAATGACATTTAAATGCTGCGATTTGATTGTTTATCTAGCTTCTTCCATCAATACCCATAACTTCTTGGCTGTCTTTGGTTTCTGGGCTCTTTAGCTTATCGGATCTCAACTTTTCACCCTTTTTGAATGAGTGTGTTGCCCCCTGTTAAGATCGGCATAAAACAATGGCTAAATAACACAAACTGTCTACCGAGCACGCCCATTTTTGACAAAGGGCTATTAACACCATTAAACGGTAAAGCCGGTAAAGACGGGAAAACGAGGGTCCAGGGTCTTCGGTCAGACAGAAACAGTTCTATAAGTTGGGTGTGGTTCAGGTTTTTCACCCGCCTTCCTTTAAAACAAAACGCAGCACGCCGAGTGTAATAAAATGCGAGTCGCGTGCTTGGTCGTCATAAATATAAAACTCACAGGAAGGAAGACGCAAGTTAACCCTTCGTAAAACCCGCCCCTGACCTCCCATTCGCTGCCCATAAAATTCCAAGGTAAAGTTCTTAAAGTGCACAGCACTTGAAGTCAAATGTAAACATGACAAACATGTCCTTAAACTTTTTGCACACACTTTTGCGCTAGCCGTCTCTTTCTGCTGCTGGTCTGCTGTCTCGCTCTTGGCTCAACGCAACCCAACTCAACTCAGCTGAAACTCATTCATTGCATTTCATTCCACTCGACGTCGCGACTTGCCGTTGACAAGCCCTTTTTTACGCTTTTGCACTTTTATTTATGCGATAAAAATAAAGCGATAATAAATGTGGCGGGACAAAAGCGAAAAGTTATTGCACTCCACCCGTCCCGCTCACGCGCAGCTGGTGTGGCCGTCTCTTTCTTGAGCAGCAACAGCTGTTCAACCTAAGAAAGTTACTGCAGCAAAAGTTCAATTGCCTGGCTGGCTAACCAACCCAATCCCTCACTGCCGCCCTGGAAAACCCGTTCCTCTCCGCCACTGCACTGAATTTGCATTATTTATTAGCTGTGACTGTGCTTCGTTTCCATTTTGCATGTGTTGCGTAATATCCGCCGAGCCACTCTGTTATCAAGGGGGAAAGAGACAGCGAGGGGTCAGATATAAAAGAGATGTAGAGAGGTAGGTGTAGGTCAGGTCTAAAGGGGAAAATCAAATTACAAATGAGGTAAAAATCGATATAATCCCGGAACCCAATGCATTTGCATTTGCACGTACTTCAACAAAAAAAATAATTCATCTATGAATTATTATTAATTATTAATTCACGGTTTTTATTCTCGTTTTAAGTTAGGAATAACAAAAAATGTGATCAAATATCTTTCGTGTTCCGCTTCTAGATATCATCATACCAAACCATCAATCAAGTAATCCATATCGAATGAATAAACTATAAAGTTCTTCCCCGCAGAAGTCGCTGGTTTGATATTTCCCTCGATTTGCATATGGAATCAGTTTAAATTGTGACAGGCGTTTCCCTTCGAGTATTTTAATGACAGCAGATATAATAATAATACCTGCACCATCGATTATTGGGTAGTTGCAAAGAGCAGCTGGATGGATTGCCCCCTTTTCAATAACAAGTACCGTGAATTACTCAAGCGATGAGAAGGGGATTCAGTTCAATAGAACTTGGCTATACAATTAGAGGGCCCAGCGAGTTAATTACTTACTATCCATTTGCACATATTTGCAACCACTGTGCAACTTTTTTGTGGTTCACGGTTGGTTTTTGCTTTCATTGTAATTTATACGATGAACAAGTATGAGTATTATGGGTTTTCCGATGAGTATTAGAAATTTCTAATAATTTTTAATTTTTTAAAAATTGTCCATGCCTGAAATGACGAGTTAAATCCAACTTATGTTTCGCAAAACTAGAAGTTGAATGTATAAATGTAATATTTGATATGCTTATTTTGTATATTAAGTAATAATTAATTTGATCATGGAAAACATTGTAGACTCCCCCAGAAACGACGTCAGTGAATATTTATACTCATTTAACACATAAATAAAATCTGTGTCAAATAAACTTGGCATGTTTATGGCGCGTTCGTTCTCTTCGCATGGCAATTTTATTATTATTTTTTTTAGCTGACTCTTTTTGTCTCATACATACATTTAGGGGAAGCGAGATGGAAGGAGCGGTTGACCTGCTTTTTAAAGCGGCGCGTGATTCACGAAAGCGGTACCAAGTTCAGGTGGAATAAAAGAGCAACGAACGAGTACACAAAAATAAAACCGATGCTAATGCGTATAAAAATTGCATTTTTATTTTTCGCCCCAGTAGATGGCGCCACGTTGGCTTTCGTGTGTGCGTGCAAAATGCGATAAAAATCGCTCACGAAGAATTCTGATGAAAAAAAGACGCGAAATGGGCATACTAAAAATTGTAACAGAAACAACAACTGATGTCTGTCATTCGTTGTTGCTGCTATTGTAAGTTATTACGCCGGCATATAACGGTAAATTGTATGCGGCTATTACAACACACACACACAAACACACACATACAAACACACACATACAAACACACACATGCTCGCGTGGACAGGTGACTTGCGCGTGCGAAAGAGATGGCGTTTGAGGAAACTGAAAATTTGCCACCGCCGCGTGCACTTTAATTGGAAAACATGCCAAGGCGAGAGGAAAAATATACATAAATAAAACCAGAAAAAATTGAAGCCAGCGACGCGCACAAAAAATAGCTAAACCGAACACGAGTGTGCCAGACAGGTTGTTGCTAAGCGTGTGTTTGTGAGTGCGGGAAAAAGGCTCAAATGAGACTCCAACTCGAAATTATTAAATTGCAGACGACGCTCCACATAGTCGGGCGGTGGCGTAGGGGGTCAACGGTGGCGCGAGGGGCGTGGACGCACAGGGGCGGCAGGCAAGTCACGCACCAAACGAGCGAAGAAGGCGAGGCAGCAACCCTGAGCAAAAAGCGGACGAGGCGAGAGAAAACAGAGCCGAGAAAAGGCCAAAATCGTCTGACTGAGCTGGAGTTACAGTCGAACCTGGATAAGTCTTCCACCCAAGTTATAATCCATGCAGTTCCTTGTTATTTATAACAATTTGCAAAAAAAGGATGTCTATAGAATACATTTCACTTCTAGTCATTTCAAAATGAGACGTTTGAGCCAAACTCGATTTAACTAGGACTTGTATTAAAGTATTTAATACAAAAGTACATTGCATCTAATCAATCGCTCCATCTGACTGCGCTAGTTTAAACTTAATTCCATACAAACCATGTAAAATGTAAGCGAATGAATAGAACAATATAAGTTGTTTTTTAACTAAGAAATGGTTCATGTTTATTCATTCCCCAAGAAGCTCCAATCAACGAAGTCGCACTGTAGTTCGTTGGGCTCTTAAAATGAGTGAGCGAGTGAGCAGCAGCAGCAGAAGAAGAGCAGCCCAATAGGAGCGGTTGTGGTGTGTGTGTGTGAGCGTGATAAAGGTCGTTGGCCAAGCAGCGGCGACAACAACAATGTTGTCAGAGAACGGGACAGCGAAGTATGAAGAGAGATAGCGTACAGAGAACACTGGCGATGAGCAACTAACACAGGGCGACGTATTTAGCCTAAGGGCATGAAATGTATTGCAGGTTTGTCAGTCGCTAGATGTTGTTGCTGCGTTCGCTGTTGTTTTGCTGTTCTGGTGGGCTATGTATAGGCCGCGTCGCCTTTTGGTCGTCTGAAAAAAAAACACGTTTCCTGCACCGACAGCAACTTCAACAACACCAACGCAATGAATAGGCAAAGCCAACAAACCCACAAAACGCAGACGGCGAAGGAGACGAAAAGAGTAGGGCGGAAAGAGATGGCGGATTCCACTTTGTGTGGGTGTGTGGGGCAGCCTTTAAGGCCAAATCCGAATGGGACTGCGAAGTCGTAGGGCTTTAAAAATCCGCGAGATATGAGCCCATTATCCAGGGCGACCTGTGAACGTTGCGAGGAACGTGCCAATGGAAGTCCAAGTTCAAGCTAAATTGCAAAATACTAGATACATTTCTAGTACCCATTTTTTAAAAGTTAAAACATAAAAGTAACAATTAAATGTTTTGTTTTGACTACTCCCAAGAACTTTAGAAAATACAAATTTTTAAAGCAATTGGGCAAAAGAACCGGGCGAGACCTTGGAATATGAGTAATAACTAGTTGCCAGGGGCACTAAACCACTGCGATTAGCTCATACAAAGTCTTCTAACCAGCGGGGAGCTGAACAAGCCCAATTTAATAACCAAATTCCGCTGAAGTTGCAAGTTCAAAGCTGAAATTAACGTAGCCTTAAGGCAAGCACGCACACTTCGGCGACGCTAATGCCAAATACTTTAAGCAATGACCTTTAAGTTCCCGCTGCCAGAGTTGAAACCGTAAAGTGGTTATAAATAATAGGTTGTCGTAGCGATAGAGAAGCACCAAGGCGAATGCATTGCATAATCGAGGCAGCGTCAACAAAAGTAGGCGACAAGTAGAACTTGTTGTCATTTCCTTATTTAACGTGACACTTGTTAGCAGCGCTTGCAGTGAATTGCATTGAAATTGAGAAGCTCTCCATCTTCTCCCTCGCTCTGCGCATGAAATGAAATGAACACCTGCGTTGGGCTTTGTTCGGTGTGGTTTGTTTTGGTTTTGTGAGTCGCTTTTTTTCGGGCCCCACTGTGAGGTGTGTGGCGTACGTGACTATCACTCGATGCAGTTATGCTGCTATTACGTAGTCTGTGCACCCACGGACACCAACGCCAGTGCAAGCACCAGCACAGTCGCAGATACAAATAAAGATACAGATACATTTACAGATGCAACTGCAGGCACGCACGAACGAACACCTGTCACGAGCACACACTCAACTCGTTCACACTATCGGAAACACACCGTGTAAGCGGCGATCTAATGCTGCGGGCTATCAACGCACATCTCCTCACAGCACTGGTTACCATAATAGATCCTTTTCTCTGTCTCAAAAAAATATAGTACAGAAATTATTTATTTGTATCTTAAAGATTGTATAAGACTTTTAAGTTGCAACTTCGATCTAATCAGTTATTACTAACATACTTTGATTTTATTTGAAACCGTACTATGTTTTATTCAGGATAAAACTATTGTAGCAAATACAAATGCGAACAATGACTGCTTATAAATACCCCATACAAATAAGTATCAAGATAAAATACACCTTGATTGCACTTTGCCATATTTATTACATAAAGAGAGATACCTTCGATTCATGTTACACCTGGCTATCTGTGTTATTGTTCTGACCACAATTGTAGTCTCAAGCAGCTGCAGATATTTTTGTGCTGCTGTTGTCGTTTCACTTCCCAATCGTTCCTGTCTGACGTTCTTCCTCCTTTTGTTTTCCTATTGTTGCTGCGTCACGTTTTTCATATTAAAATGTTTGAAATTCTGATTGGAGTTCTGCCGCTGGCGGTGCAGAGCTGCCAACTGTTTTGTTTGTTTGCTTTACATTTTTCGTTAGTTGCGTGAGCGCTGTTGCCAAACTTCAGGCAGCAGCCAGCCACCGAATCTTGGCTTCAATTAAAACAGGTTTTCCGTGAGACATTGCTCAGAAATAATCATGATCGGAATGATAGTCCCCCTCCCCCTTCCTGTCTGCTTTTCTCTCCGTCTTACATGGGGCTTCACTTGTTGTGTCTGTTTTTTTGTTTTCATTATTATTATTGTTAAATATGTTCACTGACCTTTGCCGAATTACCAGTTTCTTTTTTGCGTAAAACGTACTTCTGTCGATCGCGTATGGCTGATTTTTGGTCCGAAAACGTTTTGTATTCAAATTAAATACATAAACAAGTCGGCATATTTTCTTTGTGCTCATATACAGTTGCGGTAACAATAATAGCACCAAAAGCACATTTCGTGTTTGCCCCAGCGTTTCTCTATTTTCTGACATTTTTTCATCATTTTTTCCACTAATCTTAAATACTACAATGATTTTCAATCGAAATAATAAAATTGGTAACAGATCTAATGGATATTTTAAAAATAATTGGTAAAACAAAAAAAAACCTCCAAATTTAGGCGGTAACAAAAATAGCACTGTTTCTCGTATTTTGCTAAAACTAACTAAAAAAATAAAATAAGAGTTCAACAAATGGATTATATCTTAAGAACTATGTTTAAAGAATCTTAATATTTGGTTGCGTGACCATTGTAGGCAATGACAGCTGCGCATCCTCTTGGCATGGAGTCCACCAAGTCCTGGTACCGTTTTTGAGGAATTTTGCTCCATGAATCCTTGATCCTCGATCCCCCATGAATCCAAAGTTCCTCGTTATGGTTGGGTTTGGCTTCAGAAACCTTTTTTTCACGTCCGCACAAAGTTTTTCGATTGGATTCAAGTCGGGTGACTGAGCAGGCCATTTCATTCCTCGGATCGATTTCTGCTCAAACCACTTTCGAGCCTTCTTCCTCGTGTGTTTTGGGTCGTTATCCTGTTGAAATGTCCAAAAAAACGGCATTTCATCCTCGGCATATGTCGCCATCACATTTTCCGGGATATCTGTGTAAATGTGCTGATCCATGATGCCTTGAATCATATGAATCGGATCTACTCCATAGTATGAAAAGCACGCCCATACCATGATGTTGGATCCCCCGTGATTTACCGTCTTAAAGGTGAAGCGAGGATTTTTTTCAGTTCGTGGTGGACGCGGAACATAAGACCGAGAGCCTTTCCAACCAAAAAACACAATTTTGCTCTCATCTGACCACAAAATGTGGCGCCCCTTCTCCACAGGCCAGTCCTTGCGTATCTTGGCATATAAGATTCGCTTTGCCACATGCTTAACAGTCAGAAGCGGGACTTTTCTGGGACTGCACACATTAAGGTTGTTTTGTCTTAAGTGTTTGCGAACTGTTTCCACGCTTGCAGCTATCTGGAGCTCCTTCTTCAGTTCCGTCGCCGGCTTAAAAGGCTCCTTCTTGCTTTGCCGAACCAAGCGCTTGATCTCCACGTTGGACATAGAGGGCTTTCTTCCACGTTTTTCGTTATTTTCGACAAACAGAAGTGCGTTGCGGATCATTTTGTTTGAAAAACCAACAAACCGTCCCATTTTAGCGTAGGTTTTACCTTCAGAGATCATGTTTTTAATCAAATTCCTTTTTTCGACGGTAGAATGCTTTCCCCGACCCATAACTAGAGAATTTTTGGTCTTCTTTTGAAAAAAATTCAATTAAAACCTTTAATGCAACTCCTTTTTTCAAAATATGTCGAAAAAAAACCCAAAGCAATCACTCCTATTAATTTTATTCAGCAAAAACGTGGTCAGTGCTATTTTTGTTACCGCCTCATTTAGCGCCCTTTTGCAGAAAGTGCCCAAAAACAAAAAGAACCGTTACATTGAGAGAGTCAAAATTTCTTGCTTAGAGAGACAACATATGGTACTTATTATTCATGCAATCAGACTTTTAAAAAAATAAACATTCAATACCTTTTTTTAGGAAATCACCTTTCCACCTGCAGTAGTGCTATTATTTTAACCGCAGCTGTATACACACACTGTGAGTCGAGAGGTCGACCTTCAACTTGATTTTTAATTAAGTTCGGTTCAATGAACTGAAACTGTCAACGTCTGCTCTGCTGTATGTTTATTTTAATGTTTCCTTTTGGGCGAAATGCAAACACAAATGTTTTGCAAACAAATTATTTTTCTTTTTTTTTTTCTGTTGGTGTGAATATGGTATAAGAATGCATAAAAAATATATTAAATAATTAAATTCAACTAAAACAAAAAATTGGACTTATATGAGGCTTGCATTATGAAGAAGCCTCTTTTTTACTGTTTAATCGTATGCAATATTTCATCTTACCTGGGTTGAAACTTCTGATTGATATCAATATATCCTCTGCAAGGATAAAATGGAAATACTTAATCCTTACTGACTCTAAGAGTTGCCAAATTTCAGTAGGAAATTTAGTTACAGCTTCACTCGCCTTAATATTTTCTACACTATGCTTTCGTTTTACCTATCGTAACTCATCTCGGCTTGCAGCTTCCCATCCAATAGTTGTGTGTGCTAGCCATAATTCATGAAATTTAATCGCTTTTCTCAACTTACTTTGTACCTAGCCTTCCTCTATTTTTTTTATTTTCTCAGCGAACATTTCTTTTACTTTAGTTTATGGCTCTTTCTCTGGCGTTTAACCATAAATTTTCAGCCTCAACCTCAAACAACAAATTTTTTTCAATTTTCATTTTTTACCATATTTCATCTGACGTTCCTCCCGGAAACACCAGCCCCTTTTCTTTACACACATTTATTTTGCTCTGTCACCAGGCAGCAACAACAGAAAATGTTTCAAGAGCGCTGCCACGCCACCCATCCACCCACTTCGCGACCCACCAAGTGGAACTCCAGACCATCAGGAGGTTCCATAGCACAAACCCTGAGTACAGAATTCATGCTCTAACTCAACCCGAACCACCCAACAATGTTAGACAGATTTTATTACGGCGCTTTTGCTACTTATCCGGAAATACTCGTCGCACTCTTTCCACATCCGTGCACAGAGAACAAAGCAGCAGCGTAAAATCATCGATATTATTTTAAAGATTTAAGAATTCTGTTGAACTTAACATAAGAGTAGTTCCTTTTTTGGTGATCCCTTACTTATTTAATTTCTTGTTATTGAAAGATACAAATATTCCCAGGATAATGAATATTTACACTTTTCTCTCTGCACTGGCATTAGAGCATTGCACCTCAACAGCTCAAAGAAGCTGGGTTCGGAAAAATCGAATTTTTGAAATTTAAAAGCTGGAATCGTTTGCCCATTTTTTGCCCATGTTTGCCCACCAATTAGTTTTTTTTGCCCACGTCCAGTTTTTGAGATATGAATTTTCGAACAAGTTCGAAAATTTTCGAAGATCAAAAATTTCACTTTTTTCAAAATTTTTTTTTTTTAATCGCAATAACTTCGTTTGCCCACGTTTGCCCACCCTTTAGAATTTTGAAATTTTCGAAAATTTTCAAAGATCAAAAATTTCACTTTTTTCAATTTTTTTTTTTTAAATCGCAATAACATCGTTTGCCCACGTTTGCCCACCCTTTACAATTTTGAAAAAATTTATACTTTAGAAAATATAAGACATTCAAGTTTACCTAGGTGTCTTTGCCCATCCTTTGAAATTAATTTTTTTCGTTTGCCCACCCTTTAATATTACATTTTAACGTTTGCCCACCCTTCAAAATTATTTTTTTTCGTTTGCCCACTCTTAAAAATAAAAAATTTCGAATGCCCACCTCTTAAAACTAAATAATTTCGTTTGCCCATCCTTTAAAATTAGTTTATTTCGTTTGCCCACCCTTTAAAATTAGTTTTTTTCGTTTGCCCACCTTTCGAAATTAGTTTTTTTCGTTTGCCCACTCTTAAAAATAAAAAATTTCGATTGCCCACCTCTTAAAACTAAATAATTTCGTTTGCCCATCCTTTAAAATTAATTTTTTTCGTTTGCCCACCCTTCGAAATTAGTTTTTTTCGTTTGCCCACCCTTCGAAATTAGTTTTTTTCGTTTGCCCACTCTTAAAAAAAAAAATTTCGATTGCCCACCTCTTAAAACTAAATAATTTCGTTTGCCCATCCTTTAAAATTAATTTTTTTCGTTTGCCCACCCTTCGAAATTAGTTTTTTCGTTAGCCCACCTCTTTAAAATAAATATTTTCAGTTAAAAAGTTTTCCCACGCCTTAAAAATGTTTTTTTTTTTTTCGATTTTCTACTGATAAAACCAAATTTGTACATATGTATGTAATAACTGTAAGTTGTGCCGCCAATTCACATATGTATCTTAGGATCGGCGGACAGAATCACTAATATTATATGATTATGATGAACGTACATAAGGAGATCGCAACCCGTTACACAGTTTTTTCTTTAATATTTATATAATGTTAATCATTCGCTTACAATTTATAAATTTTTCTTAATCATTGATAAATTTCATGCAAGTGTTGATGAACATACATATCTATATATATAGTTATTTGTATATATACTATATATGTATATATATGTGTTCATCATAATCATATAATATTAGTGATTCTGTCCGCCGATCCTAAGATACATATGTGAATTGGCGGCACAACTTACAGTTATTACATACATATGTACAAATTTGGTTTTATCAGTAGAAAATCGAAAAAAAAAAAAACATTTTTAAGGCGTGGGAAAACTTTTTAACTGAAAATATTTATTTTAAAGAGGTGGGCTAACGAAAAAACTAATTTCGAAGGGTGGGCAAACGAAAAAAATTAATTTTAAAGGATGGGCAAACGAAATTATTTAGTTTTAAGAGGTGGGCATTCGAAATTTTTTATTTTTAAGAGTGGGCAAACGAAAAAAAATAATTTTGAAGGGTGGGCAAACGTTAAAATGTAATATTAAAGGGTGGGCAAACGAAAAAAATTAATTTCAAAGGATGGGCAAAGACACCTAGGTAAACTTGAATGTCTTATATTTTCTAAAGTATAAATTTTTTCAAAATTGTAAAGGGTGGGCAAACGTGGGCAAACGATGTTATTGCGATTTAAAAAAAAAAAATTGAAAAAAGTGAAATTTTTGATCTTTGAAAATTTTCGAAAATTTCAAAATTCTAAAGGGTGGGCAAACGTGGGCAAACGAAGTTATTGCGATTAAAAAAAAAAAATTTTGAAAAAAGTGAAATTTTTGATCTTCGAAAATTTTCGAACTTGATCGAAAATTCATATCTCAAAAACTGGACGTGGGCAAAAAAAACTAATTGGTGGGCAAACATGGGCAAAAAATGGGCAAACGATTCCAGCTTTTAAATTTCAAAAATTCGATTTTTCCGAACCCAGCTTCTTTGAGCTCACCTCAACCATCCCCTTGGGGACAACAGCGGAGTCGCTGTCATTCCTGGCTGGCAACCCTTGTGGCAGGTTCTTCTGCTACACACACCATGGAAAATTGTTGCACTCCTGCCGCTCCTGGGAAAACCCCGCCCCGCACGCCGCTCAGCCACCCCGTGGGTCAGCATTGTTCGGCTTTTCCCATCTAAATTTCATCAGTAGTTTGGGCAACCACCGACCTGACAAACGCTACCCAGGAAGGATGTTTCAATTTCTATTTTGTTTTATATACTTTTGCTCCGTCGTTTGCTCCGTTTTTATCGGTCGTTTGAGCTTCTGAAAGTGGCAGGGCAACCCTGTCTGCGCTTGGAATAGAGAAAATTGGCAACATCGCTTTCTATTCTTGGGTTTTCATTCAACTCTGCCCGTTGGCCCTTTTGATTTTGTTGTCCTCCATCTGGGGGTGTGTATGTTGTCGCTGTTCTTTTGATTTGGGTTGGGTTGTTGGTTTTCTTTTCTTATACTTTTTGTTCTTGTTTTTTTTTTTTTGTCGTTTCTGCCTCACGTCGTTATTTCGCTCTACATTATTTTCTTTTAAGTCTGTAATTTAGACAGGCTTTTCTCTTATTTATTTAAGGCGTGCTGCAATTTCCTTTGAGTTCCCTATTGTATTTTCAACATGTTTTAGTAATGTTATTGGGCCCAACGGTTGCTTTTGGGTTTGCGTTTCGCTTTGATGGAGACTATATATATTGTTATTTGTGTTACGAGCCTTGGACCTTTCCTTTCATATGTTAAAAAAAAACAATGCTTTCGTTTACACTTTTTTATGGAACCACACGAATTTCGATTGAATTTGTTGAGCTATATAAAACATAACTAGTGCATCAAACAAATCTATTTCACTTTTGAATGTTCAAGCACACATGTGAAACACTGTTTTTTAGTAAACAAAGCACGAGAATTGCTCTTTAACTTTAAAGCCCTCCAGCATTCGGGCAGTTTTCAATTAGTTAGTTTTTCTCCTTTGCTTTGATTTCATATATATTTTTTTCTGTTCCAGTTATTCACATCCCTATCTCGTTCTCCCCCGACATATTAGGTGGACATTTCTTTTTGCGTTTTTATAGCTTTTAACAATTGAAGCCTGCAGGCGATGAGTTTTAATTACTGACCCATTTCCAGTTGTTTCCTCCTACACAGCGCTGTTGCCACATTTCACTTTGATGCTTTGAATGTTTAAATGCAGCAAAAATAGTTAAATTACATTATAAATATATTTCGTAAACAAAGGGGAATTATTTATTGGTATAGGTGTTATTGACTATTTTCCAAGTGAATTGAAAAAAATGGAATCTTTAGTCAAAATTTGATATGATTATCAAAAAATAAATTCTTCTCTTACTTGCCCCCCTAATAAAAAGTTGAAAATAACTAAAGTTGAAGTTGAGTAAAGTTTTTGTCAAATAACGTTAGTTTAAACTACTACAAAACAGTGTTGATTAAACAATTTTTCTTTAAAAATACAGGTTTGATATTTTTATGTTTTTGACTATAATTTCAGTTTACAATTAAACTTAATTGTTTCATGACCTACATTTATTTTTGTTGGCTTTAACTTAAAACTAAGTCGACTGCTTAATTTAAGGAGGGAAATATTGATATTTACTTTGTGCGCGTGTTGGGTTTGGAATGGAGTTCGTAATTATGCAAATTTACATTAACATAACCTACTAACTAAGCACGCAATTGAAACAAATGCAAACGACTGCCGCCCACTCCCGCCCACAATTTCGCGTGCCCCTCGCCCCCTTGCACTTGCAGAAATAGTTGACCTCGTTTTCTGGGGGCTTTGGCTTGCACACACTTTTACTGCAATTTTATTTTTTATGCTTTCCTGCTTCGCTGGCTTATTTTTTTTTTTTTTTGTGAATTAACCGAGAAGTTTTTGTTGAGGCGCCGCCTGGCGGTCTGCAGCTGTAGCTGTTATTGCTCTACCGGCGTTGAACTCATTTTGCATTTTCCATGCATTTCTGTGTGTGTGTGTGTTTTTTTTTTGCTGCTCTGGGATGGCAACTCTGTCGCTGTTTTGGTTTTTCCGAGTGGGCGGGAAATGGGTTGGCCTACATTTGCCCTCTCCGAGGCTTTTATTCCGCTTCTCTCCCTCTCCATGTTGTTTGCGAACCTTTTGAAAATTGCGGCAGGTGCATTTTTTCCGCTTTTATTTCGCCAAAGCGGCATTCAGCGAGTGCATTTTCTTTCCATGTTTTCCACTGCCTTTTCTTTCTGCGTTCTCCGCCGTCGCCCCTTTCCATCCATCTTTTTCCAGTGCTCTTCCTAGCATTCATTCACAGTAACCAAGGCAGACAGCTAGAGTGCGAAAGAGAGAGCTCGCCAGCTTTGTTTTATTTTCCACGTCCTTGTGCCAAAAACAACAACAAGAAGGGGTGGGTGGGCGGTTGGTGGTTGACTGGTTGAGTTGGTGGGTGCGGTGTTTGCTTTGGGGGAAACGCTCGCAAAAAAATCGATAAAGCAATTAATGCCAAACGAGTGGCAGGCTCTACCAATTTCCACCTACCGCGCAATCGGAATGGGAACGAGAATCAGAGAATCACCAGCAGAGCAACCCTGTGCGCAAAAATAAACACGATGATGACGTTCTCGATGGCGAAGGATGGACGTCGAGAGGTCGGGAGGTCGAGGAGAGAACCATAGCCATAAACAGAAGCAGAAGCCAGAGCATAAAAGACGTCGACTAGTCGTCTGTGTTAATAAACCGCCCCATGACCACCAAGAGCGGCACCATCCCGTCATCAGTTCCACTTACTCTTCTGCCCAATGCGAACTCAAACCACCCGCATTCCCGACTGCCTCTACTTGCATGCCCTTCGGAAGGCAACTGCCACTTAAAATGTAATTTAATTTAGTTAATTGAGGCTTATGAGTTAATTTTATTAATCAGAGGAAGTCATTAATCTCTATTAGCTACACCTATTTAGAGAATAAATCAAAAAATATAGCTAACAATCTAAAATCGATTAAAATATTTTATTCTGGTGACAGTAAGCGACATTTGTGTATGGTCAAAGAAAGTAATTATTAATTTAATTAATCATAAAAAGGAAAGAATTCTTGTCTTAGCCATAATATTTTTATTACTAGGATATATCTTTTATATAACTCAAACCGTTTTTGAACATAGGAACATAATTTGCTGGCTTAGTTATTATTATTTATTTATATATTATATATATGAATTTTAATAGTATTAAAATTGCAGGGTAAACCATTTCCAAAAAGTATGAACTGATACTCTTTGCTATGCCTTCTAGTCAAATCATCTTGAAATTACCCATTGTTATTAGCTGATATTAAGCCTCAAGGAGAGGATGCCTCATCCTCTCAAATAAAAGTACATGCTTGAATATGAAATTTCTAAGAGCAATTTAGCTCGAGGCTAATCTCTGTCTTGCGAACATTGTTGATTAAACTAAGAGCATTATTTAAGGGCCAAATCCGAGGGGATCATGTCGGCAATCTCCGAACTAGATGAAAAGTGAAACCATATCAAAGCTAATAAGGATTGAAGAAAGGAGATACAAGTTATTAGGTCTATATTTTATACAATCCTTACTTATATTACTATATAAATATATGTTGAATACTTTATTCAAGCAAATATAAGCTAGTTCTCTCAAAATGGCTATAGTATTATGGATTTTGTTAAGTCCTAACACACACATTCCTCGAATTTCTAACCCAAAAGTCATCAATAACATATTTGTTCGTTTTGTGTTAATGTGTCTTTAATGGGTTAACTTTTCAACGGCTCTTTACGTATTTTTTGAACTCAAAGTTCGGCACACAAGTTCGCCCACATCACAGCATATTTTATAGGTTCGGATTTCTACAGCCCATGCCTTAGTTTAGTTTAGTTATTTTTCATCATTGCCTTTGCCTTTTCATTCCCTTTAGTCATGGCTTTTGGCATTTTCCACATTTTCCGAGCGCTTGGGGATGATATTTGGGCACTGGTGATGGTTTTTCCGACCCAACCACCCGCAAAGAATGGAAAAGTCGGGTCGAAATGACTTATGGTTGGGTCTGGGCCCAATTCTAGTACCTCCTCGTTCAACTTTCTGCTTCTCATTTCTATAGCTGCGCTTTAAAATCATTTAAGGTCGAAAGTATGTGAAGGCTTTGGTTTCGTTTTTTGGGCAAGTTTTCTCCGACAAGTGCTTTATGGTAATTCAAAATCGATTACTGCCAGAGCTCTTGTCTAATTTGTGCTCTTCCTTTGAACTTTTGTTCACCTTTGCTGGCAGGCAGAGCAAACAACTTTTGTGGGTGGGGTCGCAGTTGCTCCCACTTTTTTTTATCTTTGGTTTCTTGGGGATTTTTTGTGCATTTCAAGTTCTGGGTGTGGCAGCTCCAAAATGCGTTAATGGTGTGTATTTGGGTGAAGTTTGGCAACGGTGCGAAGAGGGAATTTAAAGGTTCTTGACTGGCTCTTTCAGTTTGCAGCAAGCAGCTGATTTTTATACGGTCAAATAGCATTACTTGAAAGTTTCACAAATTGCTGCAAAAATGTAACTATACTTTTAACTTTATAACCAGACATTAGCTATGACAGGTACATAGCATATGTGATACATAGGTTCGGCCCTTTTCAACACTATTTCCCGTTTATCGACAGCTTAATATAGATATCCACCTCACTCTATGTAAATTTAATTATAGTGCTTGCTGGCATCTCTGGCAAGTGGCTACGTAAATATCTTGCACATGTTTGCGCTGCGTTCTCGTGTCAAAAGCTCTGAACTTCCCCGTTCGCCATGTGGCTTCAGATGCAGCTGCTGCTGGAGAGGAAACCGCAGGACCAGAAATTATATATGTACATAGCGATTGATGACCTTCCAAGCAGATCTCAAAAAGGGGAGCTCGAGAAAAAACAAAAGAGGGGAATTCCCCGTGGCACGTACCAAACTGAAGTACCCTGGCGATCCCTCGTGGCAGGTGTTTGACTTGCAGTCTGGTTTTTGAGTTGCAGGAAAAAAAAGGGACAAATATGCCACTTCCTTCGCTGCGGTTTATGTCACATGGTTATGGCTTCGAGCTGTATTTACTCGCATTTGTTAATAAAAAGCATTTATAAGTAGGTCAAATAATTTCGTATCTTATCAGCAGTTTTTGTTGTTCGCTTGCGGGCATAGAAGCAGCATTTGATGGCCTCACGTGCCACAGGTTGCGCTTCCATACAATTAATTCGCTCTTATCAGCTGAGAGTAATAAAAATGAATCAAAGTTTTGCCAGGCAATGAAAGATTCCTCATGTGATGGTGATTTTAGTGGTTGTAAAAATGCTCCACTTTCAACCAGGAAATAAAATGCAAAAGTAATGAATATGTAACAAATATTCACTGACTTTTTGTGCATTGCTTTAACAATAATTACCGAGCGTAAACCAATTTGACCTTCGCTACAGCAACAACAATTACAAGTGCAAGCGAAAATAGATATAGAAAAACGTATAAATACGTTTAAACGTATAATAAATAAATGTAGAAAACATAACAGAAATCTAACTGTGCCGGAATGTTTAACTTGTTTGTTAATTGCTTGCCACAATTGCTGACCTTGACACACAATCGCAATCAGAATCACAATCCCCCCAATGCAATCTCCCTCAGCCGCTCGAAATATTCATTTTGAGAACGATTGCTGCTCGCATTTTATAGGTAATTTGTTTTATTATTTTAGTTTGGGATATCAGCAAACACAGCAGTTGTGTGGGGGCGAGCTAAAACGAGGCAGACAGCGTGGCAGGCAGAGCCATAAAATAAACAAAAAGGAAAGGCGAACGAGGCAAACACACGCAAATAAAAATAATATTGCAAAAAAAGAGAGAGGGAAGAGAACAATAATAGTAACGAAACGCGTGGGCGTTGTCTGCTTTTACATAGAAAGAAAAAATTGAAAATAAAACGTATAATTAAACTAGTTAATGTGGTATACTTAAATGTGACCAAGTAAACAAACTATACACAATATGTGTATTAAATGTTGAATTCAATTTTTTCTTTTTATGTAAGTAGAATATAAAAAGACGGCAGATTGGAATTGTGTGCGTTTTAAGTTGATTAAAAGCGCGATGTTGATGGCCATATCCCCTTGGATGTCCCATAAAATTGTGTCAACTTTGCTCAGTATTTGTTTGTGTATACTAGAGTAGCGAAATGTGTGTCACGCCTCCACGGGCGTACGAAAAATATGGAAAAGCATGTTATAAATAGCGCAGTGTTGTCTAATAAGCTGTGCAACTTTGAAATGAACCCAGTTTATAGCTTTCAATTTGGGATGCAATCGAATGTATGTAGGTGGATATTGAAACAGAATATTGTTTGAATATTTTAATATTACAACTTCTATAACTAATGAACTTGTTTGCCGCATTTGTGATGAAGTTTCCAATGTGTTTTCATTGGCAATATGAGAAATTTAGCAAATATATTGCGGCTAGACAGTAGCCAAAGGACCAAAGGCTACATAGGACATAGAATGGGATTCTTCGCCGTCTGGCCGAAATTTCCCCTAATAGAAATGAATATGCTTTTGTGATTTTCGTAATTTACGGTTGCTGCCAACAATCGACAACAAATATTTTTGGCGGCAGACCGTAAGTTCAATGTCTGTTAAATTGGTATGTTTTGTATTATCGCCAACCCTCGATCTGGACTTTATACCAGTAGAGATGACGGAGTTCTCTAACTAACCATGATGTCATTGGCAAGAGCAGGTTATTATTTTAAGCAGTAAAAATATTACTTAGAAACTGCTAGTAATGTAAACCTTTATATACATTTATTTTAGAAACGCTTTTTGATTTATTTTAGTGCCTGAAGGAACTCGAGGGAACACCCTTAACCCGTTTAAAATAGATTGTCGTTTATCTATTGATATTTATTACCTTTATTACCTTATCTAACAGATTCTTCATGTTCTTATCACTTTCTCCTCTCTCCTCTGCGACTTTTCATTGCCACGCGCACATCTCTCTTAAACTGCAAATGACCGGATGGCGCTTAAATACTGAAAATAAAATTCATTGCCCGGTTATTGATTAACAATAAATTGTTGACGTCGTTGTCTCTGTCGCAATCGTTGTTATAGCTCACGTTGTGGTTTGTCGGCTTGACCGGCGAAATGGGCGAAATGGGCGACCTGTGGGGCGATGTATCCATGGATGTGGGCTTTTGGGGTGGGGCAGTGACCAAAGGGGTGGAAAATCGGCGAGGAGACAGATGCCACATGGAGCTTTTGTCTGGCTGTCTGTTGGGGCTGTCATGGTTGCAGATACGTTAGTATGTACATTCACGTATGTTTATATAGATACGGATACACACGCACGCGGGATGTATGGATACATACTCCGAAGTGGAGAGTGGGGAGTAGGGAGTAGGGAGTAGGTTGGCTGCCTGCGCACACGTGCATGCATAAACAACAACCGAGCGATGGTACATAGCTACACTGGTTTACATAATGTACTGCAATTTTGTTTGCAGTTGCCGCCAGACGTAGCTAGAATATATACATATATATAACCAAAGCTATCGTCCGAGTGTGAGTGCAGGCCAAAAACCCATTCAATTTAATGTGGCGCTTGTCTAGCCAAAAATGTTAACGCTAGACTGGATATCTGCCCCTCTATATGGGTTTACTGAAGCTTAAAGCTGCAACTAAGCCGCCGCAACGGTGATTTTCACAGCTTTAATTAGAAAATATCCGAATGACGGTAATTTTCAGTCATTCTTTAATTTGAGCCTCAGACCTTGGGGGTTGGTATCGATTTTCCGCGGCTGGCTTTTCCCAACCCCCCTCCACACTCCGCGGAAAGCTGTCGTCAACGCTGTTTATGCTAATGAAGTCACATTGCCGCTGACTTGTGTCTACGCCCACCCAAAATAGAAGGAGCAAAAATGAATGGCATCGCATTAAATACAAAGTGAAAAAGTTTATGAAAAAAATCCCTAAAACGTGCCTCGCATGACTAATTAGCATAATAAACAAATATAACGAAAGCCACCCTGAACACAAAAAATATAGCGAAACTCACAGGGAAATGGGTGCTGCATATCAATGATGATATGTCTCAGTGACAGGCCAAACAAATTCCAGTGTGGGAATTGTGTTCAGTTACTTTTAAAGCCCAACAATGTTTTAAAACATTTCAGAATCTTGTGAAAAGTAATTCCTAAACCATAGCCGATATTGAAACCCAATAATATTGCAAGCCTTAAGTTTAACCTTTATGTATTCATTTCTGAAATTAAAGGACTGCGAAAGTCGAAAAGGGATTAGCCTCCTTAGAGCTACACCAGTGAACACACTATTAGTATTAAAGCAATTAAGTCGCCTAAGGATAATTATCTATAATTACAACTAAATTGGGTAACCATATGTCATAAGGTAGTCTAGTAAATTTAACTCAGTATAACTATTTTGAACCCATCAAAATCTTTGGCATTGAACTGCATTTTCAATACTCGCCAACCATACAAATCATCGAATTCTATACCCTGCATTTTTGTTTCCGCAATTTGTTTTGATTATGTTGCTTATTTATGTTTTTACCATTCTCTTTTCTTCTTTTCTCTCTTGTTACAGACTCAAACTAACAAACACTTACAAACTGTACATAACTTACGGAGCGTGTGTTGTAAAGGCGTAGAGATAGCAGATTCCACTGAAACACTTGCCAATACTGGACAGAGTTGCGTGCAATATGCGCAACGGCTTTCGGCAACGAGCGTGCGCCACGAAACGCACTGAATCGAAACGGAACGGTGGGAATCTATAATGCAACAGCAACAGGAAGAATTCGATACAGAAACAGAAACTGTAGGGGGAAAGGAAAGCATTTGGGAAATGTTGTTCCCGAAAACTGAAGAAAATGCATCGTTTTCTTAACATCCAGCAAAATATCAAACTTCGCAACTATCATCAGTTACTTTTGTATTTTGTCGCTGCTGCTGGAGGAAGAGCGGAAGTGAGAAGTGGAAGAGGGACCGGAACCGGAAAGAGAAGCCTTCGCAAAGGAAGCAGCAAAGGAAGCAGAGCAGCAGCAGCAGTAACAGTTAAAGTAACGTTAAGAGCAAACGCAACGTAACGCCACGAAACGCAACGTCAAGAGTAGTTGAAGCATAATATTATTCTATTAGCCCAATACGTTAACCCAACGCTGCCACTGTTCCTAAGACACAAAATTTGACGACAACAGAAGAAGAAACCACTTGAAATAAGCGTAGACCATAGTCGTAACCGTAAAACGAAACGCCAACGCCTCTACACAATATACGCTACTGAAACACGAATCCTATGCCAATTTTTGATCATCAAATCGTTTAGCACCTATCATAGACTCCCATAAACGCCTCATCAAACGTCAAAATCTCAAACGACACTATCGCAACTAGAACAACAAAAAGCTGACGTTGTTTTAGACAAATACCCAAAACCCTCACAAAAACAACGCCGATCTCGCCCCTTTGTCACGCACACCAAAAACACAACAAAATAGACAAAAATAATAAAAAAGAAAGGCTGGCTAAGGCTAAGGAAAGCGGAAAAATATGGCCACACCCCAAGTCAAGGACTTGGTGTTGCGCTCGCCCGCTGGCTCCTCCGATGTCATTTCCTTCGCCTGGCCCCTGCAGATCGGACACGGACAGGACAAGCACGATAATGGCATCGACATCATCGACACCATTAAGTTCGTCTGCGATGAACTGCCATCGATGTCATCGGCCTTCGAGGAAACCAATCTCCACCAAATTGACACTGCCTGCTATAAGACTATGACCGGTCTGGTCGATCGCTTCAACAAGGCCGTCGACAGCATCGTTGCATTGGTGAGTGGATTTACATTGTTATTATGGTATGGAATGCAAAAGAAAATAGTCATGAATTGGAAATCAAAGCAAAGGCCACTGGATTTTAAATATTTTGTGATTTAAATTAATATTATAATGTAATATGCGGTCTGAAGATATAATTTATTGTAGTTCTTGTTATTTTTCTTTGCAACAAATACCAGCTAATATTACGATATCAACTGTTCCTAATGTGTTTTCTTTGTTCTTAGGAAAAAGGAACTTCACTGCCCGCCGAGCGCCTGAACAAGTTCGCTCACCCTAGCCTTCTAAGACACATATTGCAATTAGTTTACAATGCCGCCGTACTCGATCCGGATAAACTCAACCAGTACGAGCCCTTCTCGCCAGAGGTTTACGGCGAGACGAGCTATGAGCTGGTGCAGCAGATGCTTAAGCACGTCACTGTCAGCAAGGAGGACACGTTTATCGATCTCGGCTCGGGAGTGGGCCAGGTGGTCCTGCAGATGGCCGGATCCTTTCCCCTGAAAACCTGCATCGGCATCGAGAAGGCCGACACGCCGGCGCGATATGCGGAACGCATGGATATCATCTTTCGCCAGTATATGGGATGGTTTGGAAAACGTTTTTGCGAATACAAGCTGATAAAGGGTGACTTCCTGGTCGATGAGCATCGTGAAAAGATCACCTCATCGACGCTGGTTTTTGTAAATAACTTCGCCTTTGGGCCAACTGTGGACCATCAGCTCAAGGAACGGTTCGCAGATCTTCGCGATGGAGCACGGGTCGTGTCCTCCAAGTCGTTTTGCCCGCTGAACTTTCGGATCACAGACAGGTTTGTTGTTACTAAGATGACCAACTGTTTTTATACATTTATACTCACTCAAATTCATTTCTTGCAGAAACCTCAGTGACATTGGCACCATTATGCATGTCAGCGAAATTCCGCCCCTCAAGGGCTCTGTTTCCTGGACCTGCAAGCCCGTTTCGTATTATCTGCATGTGATCGATCGCACCATATTGGAGCGATACTTTCAGCGCCTGAAAACTAAGGGCGGCAACGATCACGAGAGCGTGGGTAAGTTCTGCAAACAGTGGGCGACGGAGTTGAAGGATGCACTAACCGGAAATCAAACACAAACACACACAAAAACAGTCATGTTCGCCATCACGAAATATTCCCAATCAATCAATCGCTGTCATGATTTTTCCTTTGGGACAAAAAATTTATCTATTTCTTTTGTATTTATCATATCAATTAAATCATCAATTGAAGTCTGTGATTATAAATACGTTTAAGTAATGATAAGCCGAAAAGGAATATAACTGAATATGTGTATATTTAGTATTAGAGTTTGTGGATTGCTAACGACTTAAAATGTTAAATCTGAAAGAGGATCGACGCACTTGTGCGTATAGGAAGGGCCTCTTTTAATTTTGCTCCGTCTATTTTAACAAATCAAATTATTCAATGAATTCCTCAAAATCGACCTAAAAAAATGACACTTAATCCGTTCTAACGAGTAAAAATCATAAAATTAATTAGGGGCTATAGGATAGGTGCACACAAGAGCATTCTTATTTGAAATAGATATTAACTGCTGCTTCTTTTTTTCAGGAACTGTTCGCACGACACGTGATCGCGCCAAGCGAGAGGCGAACGTTGGCCAACACCATCACAACAATCATCATAGCAACAACCACGCCAACAGCAACAACCATCAGAGGGAGCGGGAGCAGTCGAACGGAGCTACCGCCACTGCCGCTCATCAGCAACGCCATCAGTCCCAGTCGCCAGCTAATGTGAGCGGTGCGGGAATAGCAGTTGCAGCTAGCGGGCAACAAGCAGCTTCCAAAACACGCCAGCAACTGCAGCATCAGCATAACCAGCAGCAACGCAGCCTGGACATGGAAAGCAGCACGGAGAGCGATGGCGAGGCAACGAATGGCAATGGTGGCAATACCACCACTGCCACCAATACCACTTCCGCCTCCAATGGCCCGATGACTAGGAAAGTTTGGTCCGACTGGTGCAGTTCCAAAGGCAAGAGTTCGCAGTCTGACGACGAGGAGAACAACAACTCGAACAGCAATGGCGGCAGTAATGGTGGTAGCATTGGAGGAGGATCAGTTGGCCGGCAGGCTCGAGCTACTACCCAGAAGAAGCGCAAAAAGCTGACTAGGAAAGCTGCGATAGCCAGCAAATCTGCTGCCGCTGCCCAAAGGGAAGCGGAGGCGGCAGCGGCGGCGGCGGTATCCGTACCAAGCAAGGAGTCCAGTTCCAAAGAGGATCCACCAAGGGCTGCTAGCGCCGGACCTGGTCGCAAGGGACGCATGAAGAAGGGTGCGCGTGGCAGGAAGTCTTTAAAGATTGTTGGACTAGAAGCTCTGCACAAGCAAACAGTGTTGAGTACCTCCTTGGACAGCATGACCAAGAAGCTGCCAGCAGCTCCTGGAACCGTGGATCAACAGCTTACTGCTTTGCTCACGGAAAACATGTCGCATGCAGAGTTGGATATTCCAACGGCGCCACAAGATACGCCTTATGCCTTGCAGATCCTTCTAGACGTGTTCCGTTCGCAGTACACGTCGATGATCGAGCACATGAAGTCAAGTGCCTATGTCCCTCAGGTTCAGAAGCAGATTGCCCAAGAGCAGGAGCGGATGGCCAGGCTGAAAAACAGGGCCAACCAGTTGGATAAGCAGATAAAAGTGCTGATCGATGACAGTGTGGCTTTACTTAAAGTGCGAATGAACGAGCTGGGCATCCATGTAAACTCACCCAACGATTTGATCGCCCAGGCAAAGGAGATTGTGGGTAGACATAAGGATCTACAGCACACTGCAAGTCGAATGAGGAACGAAGTAACCTTCTATGAGGGCGAACAGAAGCTGCTCCTTAACAAACAACTAAAAAACCTACCCGAGTATCAAAAACTCTGTGGTACTGTTAATGGAAAGGTCAAGCTGGAGGTGCCCCCGGAACTTTCAGAGACAACGGCCCAGGAGCTGGTGCTAAAGGAGATCGCCAACACGCTGAGTCAACGAAAGAAACTTTACGCCCAGGTGTCCACCATTGAACAGGAGACCTCGGTTTTGCAGAAAACAGCAGAGGAAAGGTCCACGGCAGCGACGCTCTTAGCGCAAGGAACAAATATGATTGTGTCGACCGGATCATCTTCCTCCTCCTCTACCACTGTTTGTGCAAGTGCAGTAACGGCGCAGAGCAACAAGTTGAACTCCGTGAAGAACTCTCGTCGCAGTCGCGAGCACCGAGCGCGTTCCCAGGAGTGGCCAGAGGTTCCCGAAGTGGGTAAAATCCAGGAAAGCAATCCCGAAGTGCTGGCACAGAAAATCGTGGAGACCTGCCGCCAAATCGAAGCTGGCAAGTTCCAAGGAGCAGCTGCGCCCTCATCGCAAGTGAACGGCAAGAATAAAGCAATTATAGAGGTCCCACCACCTCCGCCCACTGCTCCAGTGAGCATTAAATCCTCGCCTGGACACCACTATAAGGACACAACACTGATGCCAGCACCCAAACAACAACAGCAACAACAGATGACGCTTTCCCAGCTTCCGAAGTGTGAGCTGCCCGGACTATCGGCTAGTCGCAAGCAGGAATCTCCCAAGGTTGCCAACTTTGAGGATCGGTTAAAGAGTATCATCACCACGGCCTTAAACGAAGATCAGGAGCAGCGCAGCAAGGCAGTGGAGTCGTCACCGTCTCCCTCTCCTCTTCACAGTCCAGCACCCAAGCGATCAAAGCAGCATCCGGCTGGAGCGATAAACCCTGCACAGTCGCTGCCCAACAATCTGCACAACATCATCACCGTCTCCACGCAGGGTTTGATGCATCTTAATGCCAATACAACAATATCCCCAATAACACCACCACTGCCGGGTCCAGGTGCAGGAGCCACAGCATCCACTGCGCCGCCTCCGCCAGCGAATCTTCCTTATGGGGCTTACGGCGGAGCAGTGGCCAAAACAACGGTATCGGGCAAGTACCAGGCAGCTAAAGAACCGAAGTATTCGCCAGTTAGACAGGCACCATTACCGCCTCCTCCGCCCTCCCACATGGCTTCTTTGTATCCAGCTGGACAGCAGACTACTCCGGCGGACCTAGGTTACCAGCGGCGTCGCAGCTCTGTTAGTGCCACTAGCTATGAACACTATATGGTCCAGCAGCAGCAGCAACTCCAGCAACAGCAACTCATGCTAGCAGCCGCTGCTCATGCGGCCCAGCGTCAGCAGATGCGCGTAGAGGAACAACAGCAGCAGCAACATCATCAGCAACAGCAGCACCACCACCATCCGCAACATCGTCTGCCGCAGCATGTGCAGCATCAGCATCAGCATCATCCCAATGAGTTCAAGGCACCGCCGGCTGACAGTCATCTCCAGCGATCGAGCAGCCGTGAGCAATTAATAGTGGAGCCGCCGCAGACGCAACCGCTGGAGCTGTTGCCTCGAGCAAGTTCCGCCAATTCGGATTACAGCGGATATCGCATCCGTCCGCCAAGCAGGCCAAGCTCCAACTCCTCGCAACCAGATTACACGCAAGTTTCACCCGCAAAGATGGCTCTGCGGCGGCATCTGTCGCAGGAGAAGCTGAGCCAACATGTCACGCCCCAGGCAACACCGCCGCTGCCCGGACACGGAGGAGCACCCACATCAGGCAAGACCATTGGCGATTTGGTGAACGGGGAAATTGAGCGAACGCTTGAGATTTCGCATCAGAGCATTATTAATGCGGCTGTGAACATGAGCACTAGTGGCGCTAGCTTCATGGAGCGGGCCTTCCTTAATGAGCGCTCCAACGATCGCTTGCTGATCAACTTGAATGCCCAACGACCCGAGAGAGTTCATGTTCGTCCGCTCTCCGAAGAATCGCAGGATCCACAACCCACCAGTTATGTTCAGGAGAGAGGACCTGGAGTTGGTGCAGCTGGAGGTAACAGCAATCTGGCCACTTTGGCGCATGTAGCCTACGCCCAAAAGGCACAGGGTGGCGCTCGAGCCAACGCAGGAACTGCACCACCCGCAACCCACTCCTCCTCTGCTCGTTCTGGACGGGACTATCAGCCGGTGGCTTTGCCCCGTGCGGAGCTTAAGGGCAGCATTGAGGCCTATTTCCACGAGGAGCAGCAGCAGAAGCAGTCGAAGGGCGCAGGATCAGCAGGAGCGTCCTCTTTGCGGGGACCGCGTCTTAATGGTGCCAATCCGCCATTGGAAGGTAAATTGCCGGTCGTTTTAGTACGGCGAGCTTGGACCTTCTAAGCGAATAAAATTTTATACGTTAAATATATTAGCCTTTTTGAAATTTCTAGAAATTTATGCTCCAGTAAATTTTAAATATGTTTAAAATAAAAGCGCTCTCATTGGCTTTTAACGATTGTACCTTAATTTTTATTATATACAATGTTTCGTCATCGAACTGGTTTACCAAACATATCTTGTATATCTGTAGGTCTAGCAGCATCGCTGCAGGATCATGTGCGTGCCAGAAAGTACAAGGAGGAGACCGAGGAGCGTCAACGAAGAGCAGCAGCCGCTGCTTCGTCTTCAGCGGGACCGCCTCCTGGCATGGAACTGCCAACACACTATGCTCATCAGGCGCCACCAGCCCACAGCTACCACCACCATGGTGCAAGCATCAATGGAACACCGCACAAAGTAGAACGTAAGCATTCAGTTGATTGCAGAAAGATTACTTGTAAATATACCAAGGCTTTTAGCTCTTGTCAAAGTTTTCAAAAAATTAGTAACTCGACAAATTTACAGGGCTAATTAGGCTTTATTTTGCCAAAACAAAAAGTTTTTTTGTTCGATGATACTTTTCCTAACATTTTAGAATTCGACAGTTTCTAAATACCTTAATTGTGTTTCAGTGGGGATAAAACGCAGCTCACCGCTGGCGCCGCATCAGCAACCGCCACGTCCCTCGAAATTGGCCCACTACGAGCCGCCAACGACGCAGCAGCAGCATGCCCATGCCCACCTGTACGCCAACGGACAAGTGCTACCTCCGCCGCCAGCTCATGATGCGACCACGCCCTCCCCGACGCCCTCGTCATCTTCATCGTCCTGCGGACGTCGAAGCAACAGCAACAATGGAAAGTTGCTCGTGGATCCACCGTTGCTGATGAGTCCCGAGATCAATTCACTGTTGGGCGACGAAAGGCCTTTGCAGCTGTCGCATCACCAACAGCAGCAGCAGCAAATGCTGCATCACCATCAATCGCAGCAACAGCAGCATCTGCAGCTGACCCAACAGCAACTGCGTGTAGCCCATCTTGGACATGGTCACAGCACCATGCCCACTTTGGGCGTACAACGCAATGGCAATGGCAATGCCGCCGACGATGGTAAGCTATACGTAGACCAAGCAAAAAACTCGACCAGGGTATCTGCACCCAAATATGCACCACAACAAGCACCACCACCACCAGCACACTTAGCATTCCCGCTAGAGCCACACATTCTTCACCAGCACAAATACCAACGACTAGCCACCCAAACGGTGGCAGAAGATCTGACCATGAAGCGAAAAGAGCAGGAATCGGATTCAGAATTCGAGCCGGAAGGGGTTGAAGTGTTGGGCGAAGATGGAAGTTCCCATAGCGGATCCTCATCGTCCAGTTCCAGCTCTCACTCGGGATCTGATTCCAGCTCTGACGTGCCATGAATTGCTTTCAAAACGCTTTACACATACACATGCACATCTGAACATAATTATACATTTATACCACCTACGCTTAGACTTTTGTAAATACAACATGCACAAAAAATGATCTTTTCTCACATCTCGTTCATTTTAATTGTTCGTTCTATATAGTTTGGTTTTTGTCCGTATTTCTTGTAGTCCTTAATGTAATTGTTGCTTGTTTTTGTTTTAGTAGACTTGCTTTTGTTTTATTTTGTTATGATTTATATTAACGCTTCTTGTATACTTTATGCCATCCACATTGAAATTTGTAAGCTTTAAAGGGTGAAATCTGACGGCGACCATCAATGAATTTTACCAAATGTAAATGAACAAATCTTTTAGTGTATCGCGAGTGAAATTTGGTTACATTTTCCCAAGCTCTTAGTTGGGCTTTACGTACACTTTCCACAGGCCTCAACAAACATTATAGTACAATATAAAATGTAAGCGACCATAAAATCAAAGCCAACAACATTCAACATGCTGAGATAAATCTAGCTCCACTTTTATTCTAAGCGTCATGCCAAATCAATCATCTACACCCACTGCATATAATAGTCACTCAGAGACATCAGCAAACACCATAAAAAAACGTGTAAAGCTGAATGGCTCCTTGTAAAAAACATACATAAGTATACAACACACACACACACCCCCATAAGCAAACATTTATTTCAAAATTAACCCAAATAAGCAACTCCTGGAATGTTATTAATGCATAATTAATTTTCAATTATACTAAAATTCGAAGAAATCTGCAAATGCAAATTGGTAATGCTAAAAACCAAAACAAACAAATCAAACAAATTATGCCCCATCTTATCCAGCCTTCTTTATTATCCCCTTTATTATGCTCTACTCCATACAGTTAACGATTTGGCAACGCAACGTACTATAACTAATTACGATCCCAGACGTCGCCTTCGCACGACTTTGTCTGGCCCAACGAAACTATCAGCTGCCCATAGTAATCAGAATCTGAACGGATATGTTATGGCCGATAGTAGTAGTAGTTGCCCCACAGTACCCCAATAACCAATGATCGATTGCATTGAATTGACTTGCATTGAACTGAATTGAATTGAATTGAATTGATTGATTGACTTGCATACCTCAAAATTCCTCAAACAAACTAAACAAAAAGCAAAACCGAAAACATGTTTGTTGTTGGGCGAAGATACGATCTTGTAATAACCATAAATAATAAGCAGAGTACAAAAAACCTGATGAAAAACAAAGATTTCAAATCAGAAACAACCTACAAAAGACAACTTTTAATTTTTGCGTTTAATAATTTACCTACTAAAAAAAGTACAGAATTTATATGCCAAAAAAACAAAATTATACTTAAAAATCCCGAACAAAATTTATGAAATTTAACGAGCATGAGGTAAGTTCTGTTGCGCCTAATTGGTTTCTTTCTTTTAATTATGATTTATATATTTTACTTTCATTACGTAAATCCTTTGTTTCAACATTCAACCACCACACTAAACACATAAAACACAAAAACACCCATAATAACAAAATAACACAAGAACATACCCTCCTGCACGCAAAGCGCAATGCAACTGTACCAAAAAAGATAATTAAATATGAAACAAGCTTAGGACAAGACGCGTTATCGCCAGTGTATCGTTATCACCCTTCCCGATTGACTTTTCCAAATACCACCGAAACTCACCATATCACCCAAACCAAATCTAAAATTCGCACAAGTACTGGTCGCGTTAGCGAGATAAAACTAATAATATTTTATGATCATTCTCCACAGATGATGTTATTGCCGCTGATGATGAGACCCACTGGCAGCATCGGGTCAGCTCTGGTTTCGACCGCCTGGTGGCCTTCGCCAGCACTGAATTGGATAAGACCAGGCGAAGCATTGATGGCGATACCGTGCCGGCCTCGATCAGTTGCAACACGTCTCCGGACTCGGGCATTACGCACAGCAGCAGCAACTCGGATGCGGTGCGCACATTTTTGTCCACCTCGTCCAGCTCCTCGCAGCTGGAGCTGCCCATAGGAAGCGGTGGTAGCAGCAGCAACAGCCTCTACAACCATCATGCCCAGCACAACAACATTGGCATTGGCGGCAGCGGAGGCAGCCATCCGCATCAGCAACAGCAACAGTTGCAGGCTCAGCACCAACAGCAGCAGCACCACCTCTCCGATCACATGAGCGACAGTAGCATGAAATCGTCTGCATCCTCATCTCTGCATGCTGGTAGCTCCCTGAAAACCGTGTCGCCGGTGGATCCCAGTGCCATCGAGTCGCCGCCACTCTCTGACGTTGGATTGCCCAGAACTCCCAGTCCCAGTGCAGCCAGTGTGGCCACTCCACCTCTGGCCAGTGGGCCGCCCGTGTCCGGGGACTTGGGTGGTATACCTCTGAAGTACCAGCGCAAGTCCAAGACCAGTTCGGAAAAGCACTACAAAAAGAAGTTCTGCGAAAGAAACTGGGAGTACGACTGTGATGAACTGCTGGCCTACTCCAACTCCAGTGCACCGCCGACGGCAGCAGATGCAGCGGGCAATGGGCCACTTAACTTGGATGCTACCAATGCTGTGGGCGGAGCAGCTGCACCGCTCTTGGGAAAATCGGGAAAGTCGCCCAAGGAAAAGTCTTCACCGCACCATCAGCAGCAGCACCATCACAAGTCCTCCAAATTTCGGCCAAAGGGCAAGGACTGGGACTGGTCAATGGACAGTAGGAGCCAAACGGGCGAGCTGCTGGCCGCCAGTAACAACATGAACATTAACAACAACTCAACCACCACAACGAGTAATTAATTTAGTAAACTAATTTAGTTCAATTTGCTGAATGGAGCGTGTCGGAGAGAAATCCAGAAAAGTATGCAATGCTTTCATGCTTTTAGCCAGATTATTTGTAAATGGGTCAAGACGGATCGGATCCCGGATCCTCGGAATTATAATGTATTTGATGAAGATTTTTTGTAATTTTAACTAAATGAATTGTGTATGACTAGCTAACTTATTATAAGGCCCAGCTCTCCAATTGCCTTGTTTTATTTGATAATTGCTATCCACCCCTTTCACCAGTGTGTTTTTATTTTATTAATAATTCTAATTAGGCTAGGCGCGTTTTTCGTAATACTTTATAACGTTGAACCGGAAAAAACGCAACTGCTGATGAACAATGTTACTGATTTCTTTGTACCGATTACCAATTATTATGATTATGTATTTAATTTGAACTATTGTTTAATTACGTTTGTCCATAAGTTAAATGTTTTGTCTTTATTATTTCAAAATAAAATTGTAAACTAATTACACCGATTTAGTTTTGTGTTCATTATTTCTCTATCGCTTGCTTTTGTTCTAGAAAAGTAAAACAAAAATGCTGTTCGAGTTTCGCGAGATTGAATTGGGACCAACCCTAAAATTCCAAACCCTTTCCAGTTTTTGAGACGACGAGGTGGATTGAAGGGAAGTTGCTTCCATTAATCAAATGTACATAAGGATAATAAAAAAGTCAGTGCAGCAAATATTTACTTTGCGCAATGTATTTACATTTTTGAGCAGCACGTTTACGATACAGAAAGTATATCCAAGTTTGGCACAAGCAATTTAAAGTTATCTTTAGAAAGTTTTTAGGCGTTTTTATTACTTTTAATTTTTTATATTTCCGCTCGCGTGTAGAAAGATAGTCGTCAGTGGGGTGTACGAGTAGCAAGCAGAGGATATACAAATACTTTAAATAATAATCGCAAAACAATAAAACTAAACTGAAGTAGTGGAATTAGTAACGTATACAACCAACATGCAACATGTAACATGCATTCGCAACCGCAACAGCAGCAAAAGCAGAACAACAAGTAACCTTATAAATTAAAGAATTTTCCACCTCAGCGAGATAAACAACAATTTTATAAATTATATTATATTATAGCAGGCATATACAAGATATATACATACATATATATTATATACGAGCAAGCAGTGTGGGAGCTAAAATATCAGGAAACCAATTAAGCCGTAAACAGAGAAATAAATGATTTACAAGCATTTAATAAACCAGCATAAACCACAAATATTTAGCAAACCATAAAGAACTATAAAACTTATATGATTAACAGTACTTATAGCGAATAAAGGGAATTTCAAATGTGCTATTAGCGTAGTGTAATATATGAATAATAAATGAGTAAATTAAATAATACCTACATGCAGTCAAGAACGAAGTTTGTACATCAAGGCGCAAAATGATTTTTATACGTAAATTATTATACTGATCCCAACAAAATTTGTAGGAAATGAAATATTATTTTGGCGCTATTGAGCAAATAAATAAATAACATGTAAAATGCATATAAAATAATATAATCTTAAATAGTTAAATTTACATGTAAAATGTATAAAACGGCAAAGAAAGAAACAGTAAAACTATCGAATGAAGAAGAAACAGAGAAAAACATTAAGTGAGCACACACGCATATTACAATTAAAGGTATTATTATGTATATTTAACAAATATTAATTGCATATTATTATTTTAAACCTAAACGTTTAATAAAAAATATTAACATATAATTAACGAATATCCTGGTGTATGCTATGTGGGTCGGACTCGACGATATATCGACGTTCATACGGACAGACAAACGGACGGACAAGCGGACGGATATGAACTGATCCACTCGCCCTGTGGTTTTGACCAAGAAGATTTGAAAACTCTTACTTCCAGCTAATAAATACGAATTTATACGAATTTGGCATACCCTTTTACTGTAAAAGCATCGGGTAAAAAAATTTTAAGAAATAGCATCAGATGAGAATTCATTTTTTAAAATCCGTTAAAAGATAATTCAAGTAACTGATATAAGCCGCACCTTATACTATTTTAGTATTATAATTCGTGTAACTTTACCTTTAAATTACAAATATTTCTTATTAATTCTTTTGCATGTAGTCTTGGTATCTTTTAAATTCGAAATAATTTCAAGCTTGTGAGTTTCAACAAAGAAAGTCTTTGCTTATAGTATGCTTATCCATATCCTTACAGCTAAAAAACAAAAGCCATCTTACCAAACCAATAAATACTCTTCATTTTCGTTTTTGTTATCTGTATTTTATGTCATTCAAATATCTTATAAAAAAGTACAGTTTTGGTTCGTTTAACTTGAATGCATTGTTTCTGTATAATTGCATATATCTCCTCTAAAGTGTTCCCGGTGACAATATGTTTTATTTATTTAGCTTAGGACTATTGCTATTGTTACTCGTATATTGTTGGTTGTTGTTCAAAGCGGTATGCGGGGTAGGTGGCGCTGCTTAAAAATAAATAATCGTTAAAGTTTTGCTTTTAGTTTTAGAATTCAGCTGACAATGTTTATTTTAGGCTGGGTGCTGTTCTGGTTATTGTGTATTGGTTGACTATAAATATGCATTTATGGTTTAATCTGAGGTTCTAACGAATTCATTTGATTCCCTATCCTTGCCTTTTGTAAATGAGTGTATATTTAATTTTACTCGTATAACGTTCTAATAATCTATTTAAGTGTGTATACGTAGCTATCTTTTTGTTTTTAATGCATTTTTGTATGGTTGTATCTATATTTTTGTTGTGGTATATAATTGTTTTACAATAAAGCCTGAGGCACATTTATGATTTATTTTTTTTACATTTTTAAAAACATCTGGTCACAGAAGCGGAATCATGTTTAAAAACAAAAATAGGTTAGCGGTAATGTTTTTCTTTGTTTTACAAACAAATTAACATTCATTTGCAATGTGAATTACGAATAAGAAGATTTAAGGCTAAACTTTGTTCAAAGCGCTAAAACGAAAATAAAGACTTTAGTAAACTGGGCACAAGAAACGACATTTCAACAAGAAATTCAGGCATTAGAAGACTCGAATTACACATGTGCGAAATTCATTTGCAGGACAACTAAAGTACTAAGCGCAGATCGAACCGACCAACGCGAATTAAACAAATACAGTAAACAGTTATAACAAACAAACACTTACAACTAATAGAAGAATTAAACGATTTCAAGATAGACAGATAAAGATACAGTGTAACAAATAGAATATGTCGATCGGAGTTGGATAAGAAAAATCAAAGGACTACACCTAGGAGCCCAACCAGTCGATGAACAATTGACGAAGCTCGTTATTCTCGATACCTTACAACAGCATACAAACACACATTTAAATTTGACAATTTTGAACTGAGACTGGCTCCCTGCGATCCACTTTAAAATCCGTGTGGAAATCCCTCTAGAAATATATAGATATATATGCTTATATATGTACAACCGAGGATCGCAGGAAGACAAACTCGTCGAGCGCCGAGGTTTGGTTCTATAGTTCTAGATGTACATTCGTTTACAGATACATTTTGTAAATTTGTTTCGTTTTTAAAACCGCTGCACACGTTTCCTTCATTCAGACTTTAAGTTCGTTTCATTTGTAATGTTGTTCAACAATAAAACTATGCACTACATACAGCAGGGGCAGCAACGGACTGGCTGCCCCTCCATCGTCATCAGTGTGTTAATGTTATTGTTTAGTAATTATAACAATATGCCAATTGCATACATACAACAAGGTCTGAGGGTAACGTTAGATTAAAGAAGTCGGCTCAAGCTAACACCTCTAATGATGTTGGACACTTCTGAAACCAATAAGAGGCACAGTTAAGCTGTTGATTAGTTTAAACAGGGGGAAGATAGGATTTTGTTGGGGGTTTCTTAGCTAGCGCGTGGCACGAAGAGAAAGCTCATGTTCGGAGGACGACAAGAGGCTTACGAACCAGTCTCTGAATTATATCGATTTTCGGTTCATAGTGGGCAAAACAGAAATTCCATATACTCGGAACAGGAACAATAGTAAGGGACTACTTAATAGATAACACACAAACTAATCAAACGAGACATCAATACGGCAGTAGGCGGATGATAGTGGGATTTACAATTGGTCGACATGCTGGAGCAGACAGGCCACCACATTGGCATCCTCTTTTGCAGCTGACTGAACCTCGTTCTCCTCCACCGCATCCGGCTCCTGCTGTTCTGATATTTCGATCTCCCCCTGGGCTTTCTCTTCATGCAAATTCTAAAAATCGTCGAGTATGCCTGTGACACCAATCATGGCCTCAACCACATCGGCACTGCTCGGGGCACTGTCGTCGATGAGGGTGTCCGTGCTCAGTGTCAGCGTAGGATCCGTCGGAACACCTCCTCCTGCAAAGGCCGAAGAAGGTAAGCTATCGATGGTGTTGCCATTTATGAGGAAATCGCGGTGCACCTCCGCCGGACTGTATCGGAAACGTTGAGTTGCAATGGGCGTCGTTGGCATAGACTTGGATATGTCCAGTGAATTGCGGGCACTGTAGGAGTGTGCGTATCCCAGCTGACTGTTATTGGCCGTAGATCCTTCCCAATTAAACGAGTCAGAGATGGTGAAGAAGCCATTTCCGACGCCACAGTTGCCTCCATTTCCAATTCCCATGACACCTCCTCCGCTGGACGCTGCACCGCCGCCACCATTCAACGATGTGAGGCTGTTTTGCTGTTGATGTGGCAGTGGAGTTGAGGGCACTGATCGCGAAACAATTCCCGCAGACCCGCCACTACTGTAGCCGGAAGATGAGCCCGCCGAGGAGCTGCAGGTTGTTGCTGTGTGCTGCGTTATGCTGTTAAACTTTCTGGTGAAATTCGCGGAGAGAAGCGAGTCTATTTCCACTTCCTCGTACAGTAATCCTGTTTCTTTCAGAGGCGCAGACTGCTGACTGTTGCTGTTCTCCGAGTAGAAGTTCAAGCTTGGCGATTGTTGGCTGCCTCTTCGTTGCAATTGGGACAACGGCACCGATTGTGAGCGCTGCATCTCCGACGTATCTAATTCATTTTCTCCCGTGAGCGCCAGACTCGTCTCCAGATCCATTGAGTTCTGATTGACCAGCGGATCAGCACTGTGGCTGCTGTCTGCAAAGCTGGATGTATTGCCGCCTCCTAGCGACCAGTTTCTACACATCCATTGGGGAAGAATCGATGGACTCGGTGGCGCGGAGGCAGACGTGCTTGTAGGGTAGCTGTACACATAGCCTCGACCCTTGCGATGAGCCCCTATCATGGGATCGCGGTTGTCGCAGTCAAGTGATTGCTGTTTGCTCAACAAGTTGGGTCTTTGCTTCATCCTAGTCAAGCCGGGACTAGCGAAGCAATTTTGACTGGGATTCGCCGACCCTGTGGCTGTTGGCGTAGTCACTGATCCATTGGTGTTTGGTGAAATGGGTAGGAAAATGCAGTTCTTGTTGCTACCATTGCTGGAGGCGTTGCTGAGGCTGATCTTTCTCTTGTTGTTGCTGATAAGCGGCAGCTGCTTGGAACGCTGCAACTGCAGGTTCTGATGCTGGTGCTGCTGTTGATGCTTTTTTGACATTAGGGCCAGAGACGCTGAGGCAGAACCCACTCCTGCCTGTGCGGGCAACATCGAAGGTGCCGGCACCGGCGCCAGCATCGCTGCTGCAGCGGCGACGACTGCTGCTCCGCGTCCGGGGGCGGGCATCGCCTCCGGCGCAGAGCCCATCGTCGGTGGCTCTTGTGGATTCTTGTTCTGTTCGGCAGCATCCAAGGAATTCAGTTGTTTTTCCTCAGCGTCTCCCATCTGAAAATATTGGAGCAGCTCGTTGTCGGGCTCCTCGGAGTTCTCCTCGTCCTCGCCAGGTAGAAAGTAGTCATCCAGCTCGTGCTTGTCCATGTTACAGATGCTTATCACTCGCTCCCTGGGCAGCCCCAGATTCTCTGGCAGTCCTGAGTCTTCGGCGGCTGCCAAAGCGGCATTTTCCGCTGCCATCAAACGCTTGGCTCTCAGAATCATCATTTGGTTTCGGGAGGCCACCTTAGGTGTGGTGTCCACACTGCTCGACGGACTCACCGAACTGGTGCTCATCATCTGTGAGGGTGGGCCCATTGAAAGTCCGGGTCCCGGAACTGGGGATGTCCCAGAGTTTGGCGGTGGCGGTGTGGCCGAGGTCGTAGTGATCGTTGGTGGAACCAATAAGCCAACACCGCTCGTTGTCCCACTGCTTGGAGAATTCGCCCAGAATCCTTTTGTCTGCTGCGCCTTCAAAACCTTCTTGCAGAAGATATTAGAGGTGTAGTCCTCCACCTCGTCTTTTATGACGATGCCCGTGGGGGATACCTCCTGCTGGGTGAGTACTACGGCCGGCGAGCCCATCTCCAGGATTTTGGGCGTGAGGTTGCGGACAGCGCTACTGCTTCGCTGGTCTGTGGCTAGGTTCATGGGCGTTACCTGCTGTAGATAACCTATTGGAGGCTGCTGGGGATGAATGGGTGAGTCGATGATCTCCTGCTTGATCTTCATTATCTGTTCGTCGCTAGCCTCCTGGCTGCTACCCGCGTCTTGGCCAGTTACCAATTGATTGCAGCTGGATTCTGAGGATGTGGATCCCTTGCGTTTCTTTTTGCGCCGCTTTTTCAAAGGGCCAATGTCCTGTTAAGGAATACTGTATTAGGAATCTCTAATTAGGGAATATTTTGAAACTTACTGCTAAAACTCGCTTCTCCTTGGGCTCCCGAGGAGTGTATTTTTTTGTAGAAACTGTTGCATTGTTGCTCTTGATACGGGCGCTTAGATCTGCCACACTCTCCAGCTTAGTGTTTAGCAATTTTTCTGCCCAGCTGCGCACCACATCCCAGCATTCAGAGTCACCTCCTGTCGATGGTAAGCCACCCAAACTGGAGGCACTAGTTAGCTGGCTGTGGTCCGAATTGGAATCACCTGCTAAGATCTGTTCCGTCTTGCACAGCTGCGGCAGTTGCGGGGGCGTCAACTTGGTCGTTTTCCGCATCGCCGCATAACAATAGCGAGAGTTTCCACGCGTTCCTAATCTTCGAGGACGAACGCCCGGAAATACCTGCTTCATCACCTTGCCGAAGTCTGCTGTGGACAGAGGTTTGATGCTGAGCCGTTCGCAATAAGCTCTATAAATGAATGGTGAAACCAAGTATTACTTTTTTGTAGGGATATTCTTAAAATACTGCTAGTAATAGTATTTTTGTTTATATTTAGACTTTCCAACCAAGAGAAAGAAAATGAATGAAATACATTTTCACTGTTACCGTCTTCGTTTCACTAATGCTCCAAATAAGAATGAAAAGAACTCACATATAATCATTGTACACATCCTGTTTTGGTATGGACACCTGTGCATCATGCTCCAGATGGGAACGCACCCAATTAATGGTATGGTTAATCTCGGATCGCGTTCCCAGTGGATTTTGTGGCTGCCTCAACGGATCGGTGTCTGCGCACTCGCCAGGCAAGCGAAGATAGAGGAATAGCTTCTCAATGGGCTTTAGTCCCGAGACGCGCTCTAGGATCTGTGAAATCTGCAGCTTCGCATTGTCGCTGAACGGGAAGACGCACATAAATTAGCCCGGATAAACATAAGATTCTTCAGGCAATACTTACTCCAAGCTGGTCTCAATCACTTGCAGCACCCTTCTCATCTTCTCCTCACTGGGCACTGATCCCGCTGAGTTGGAATTGCTCAAAGCATTCATTACGTTTTCAGCAATGGTGGAGTTTATCACTCCACTGGCCGCTGGCACGCCCTCGTTCGGATGCCGTGGCCCAGCTATTGTCGGAGCCGAAGGAGCAGCTGTCACTGGAGTTGTGGTGACTGGTACTGACGCCGATGGCACTCCTGCTGTTGCTCCGCCCATGGCGTGCATGATCTTGCCCAGACCCAGTTGCTGGGCTGTGCTAAAGTTGAAGGCATTGGCAAAGGCCAGGCCAGCAGCATTTGCAGTTGCCGTGGCAAAGGGATTCGGAGTAAGCACGGAAGTGGAGATACCTCCACTGGCGCTAGCGGCATTGGAAAACGGAGGCGGCACAAAGCCGCTGGGCGTGGCTACAGGTACAGGTACATGGGTGTGACTCGTGGGCGAGATCTGGGCGGAGGCAGGTGCTCCGCCGACAGGGCCCACGGGCGTAATGGTCAAAGGAGAGCCCTTGGCATGGATAGCAGGTCCTTGAAATCTGGTTGCGCTGTAGACTATGTCCGCGGGCTGTAGACTGCAGTTCCCATAGGGATTGGCGTTGGGTTTCTGGAGTGGTAGTGCCACGGGGATCGGTTGAGGTATGGGAATGGAATTGGAGACTGGTGCTGTTGTTGCTGCTGGCGCCGCTGATTTCGTCCACTGCGCACCCAGCTGGCCGTGCTTCTCGGACATGTTAGGTGCTAGTGCTAGCGGCGCCTCCGTTTCCCTCCGCCTGCTGCTGCTCCTTCGCTGTTGTCTGCCTGCTGTGGTTTCTGGCCAAGATTAAGGGCGCTTCCGCTGGCAGGTTACGTAGGTGGCTGCCTGTGTGAGTGCTGGACTGCGTTCTATTGAGTGTGTGTGTGCCTTAGGAGATGGAGATTGCCGAGTCGATAACTGGCGCGACGAACATTTTGACGGCAGCGACGGACGAAGATACGGATGCCAAATAAAGTTGCTTTCCCATTTTCCCGTCAGGCGGGAGTGCGCGGGGCGTGGGACGTGAAAGTGCGTGGCGTTCTTTACTGCCAACGAGCATGCGATTTTCCCAGATACGCACCGATTGAACCGAAATAATCCATTTTTTAACGAGAGATAAGAAAATATCTTGCGTTCTGCGTCTCGAAAAATATGTGGCGTTGCCAGACTGCTGCATTGAGAAATGTGCTTTTTTTGCCAGAGCTTTCGGATGTAAACACGGTGTTGTATTTGCGATTTCGCTTAAATAAATGAGTGAATTACTAATAATTTTTATTCATTTTGCTGGTTCACCATACGCAATGTTTGCTTATTTATGATAAGCATGCAACGTTCGCCTTTTAGTGATCTTGCTGTAATCGTTATCGTTACAAGTCAAAAAAAATGAACCATAGAACTGGTTCCTAGCTAAATTTAATTGCTATACATAATATTTTTTATTTAAGATAAGGCAAATTTAAACGCATTTGTCGTTTCTATAAATAATATTTATTGTAAGTCGTTGGTATTTGTATGATCGAATTCTCTACTCTATATAGATATATGTATATATCAAAGATATATGTTTTCACAAAGTATTTTTTCATTATTAATATTTTATTTCTGTTTTTACAAGTTGTTTGTGTTTTTAGGCACACTGCGGAATAGACAATTTTCCTTTATTTGTATACGTTGTATTATTTATATACGTTGGATTTTCAAACTCATTTGAAATAAATTCTAAATTAAATAAATCGGTTAGCAACGGTTAAAAGAACAATTTTTTCCAAAATATTTAATATGCAAAATAAAATGTCATAAGCAACAAACATGTATTTTATTTTTTTAACCAAAAATCTAACTTATTTAATTCGCTTCCCGGAACCAGCGAAATGAACCACATCGTGTCCGCCGATGCTATGCAGCCCTGGTAAGGAAAATGGCGATGTCTTTGCGTTTCTTTTTTCAGTCGCTTTACACAACACTTTAGCAACACAAATTTTAACACTAAAATACTACGCGAGCGGTTTTTTAATTTAAATTTCGAGCAGGATTCCAGAATGCGCGTCGAGCTTACCCCACAGACGTGCCGGGTCTGCCTGGAGCCCAGTGAGCGACTGCAGCGCCTAGACGAGATCCGCGAGGAAGGCGAGGAGTCGCCGAACGAGATGTTGATTCAACTTTTGGGAGATTCCTACAGCAATGTAAGTGAATCGCTAATCGCAATGCGAACTGACCATTCATCCATCCATCCATCCTGCAGCTGAACGAAAGAGAACACATACCCGATGGCATCTGTAGGTCCTGCAAGGTGGAACTCAACATGGCCTACCAGTTTCGTGAGAAGGCGCTGCGCAAGCAGATGGAGATCGAGGAGTACTGCCGGGAAGTGGGCTTGCTGGACGAATCAGATGTGATGATGATCAAGGAGGAGGACGGCTCGCAGCAGCACTGCGACGAGGATATGTACATCGTGGAGGAGACCACCACCGGGGAAGAGGAGCACCAGGAAGAAAAGGGGCAGGAGGAGTACTTGGAGGTGGACACCAGCGATCAGCAGGAGTGCATTGGCGACACCATCGAGTACTTGGAGGACAACTACACCATCGAGATGAGCTCCGATCAGACCGAGATCGTGCTGGAGACTGAGAAGCAGTTCGAAGAGACACCGTCGCAGCAGTTGGCGCTGCAGGAGGCGGCCAAGGCAAGCCTGAAGGCCGGGCGCGGCCGGGTCCGTCGTGGATTAAACTCCCTAACAACATCGGACGGCACTGAGAAGGGCGGCTATATCTGCGACGTCTGCGGAAACTTTTACGAAAAGCGCGGCCGGATGATGGAGCATCGCAGACGCCACGACGGCATCTGCCAATATACTTGCGAGTAAGTGCAGTCGGTAAATTTGAAGTTAAATCGCTAACCCGACTCCCGCCTTCACAGACTGTGCGATGCCAAGTTCCAGGTGCGCGAGCAGCTGAGGAAGCACATGTACTCCCACACGGGCAGCAAACCATATAAGTGCAGCTTCTGCAGTCGTCAATTCTTCTACGAAAGTGTTCTCAAGTCTCATGAAAAGTGAGTAGAAATGGAGAAGCCTCAAAATGGGCCAGACATAACTAATTTTATTCCTCCGATCAGTGTTCACCGTGGCATCAAGCCCTACGTGTGCAAGGTGTGCGACAAAGCGTTCGCCTACGCTCACTCCCTGACCAAACACGAGCTCATCCACTCGGACATCAAACTGTACCGCTGCGAATATTGCAACAAGGACTTCCGTCTGATGCATCACATGCGCCAGCACGAGGAGACCAAACTGCACCAGAACGCCGTAATGCTGGCCGAGAGCATGAAGTTGGAAATGGTGGCCGAGCAGGGCGGCGGGAACGAGATCCGAATTCAAGCTCACTGACGCAATCAAATGCAGTAGAGTCTACTAATAAGATATAATCCCATATAATCAGTAGTACTAGTTTAAACGCTAAGGAATAGCGTATTCATAGTTGTAAGAATAAACTTCATACGTAAATAAAGGTTATTTTTGTTAAAAGTAGAATATCAAACTTGTGTGTTTTTGCAGAATGTGGAATTTAGTTCAAAAATTTAATTTATTTGATAATTGCAATACATTTTTAAAACATGTTGATATAGAAAAATCTTAAATTCTAGTGATGTAACGCAACCGCACCATATTTTTGAAAGAAAACTGCCAATCTAGTTGTACACTAGTTGGTAAAATTTTTTCAATGTTCGCAACGTGTGTGCGTGGAAAGCTATGCTGAAAATTATGCAATAAATATGGGTGGCTTCATGACGGCGTGAGTAAATAAAATGAAATTGGAAAAAACCCAATTTGCACCTAGCACATGGAAAGCACCAACAAATGTCCAATATCAAAGGAAGTTTCAAAATTACATGACTTGAATGCGTTTTATTTTTTTATTGGCCGCTGTCTCCTTTTTTTTAACTCCCCCGTGTATTATACCATTTTAGTGGAAACAAAAAAAGTTCTTATGGACATGGTAAAGCCTTTCGGCCCCTGGGGCTTTGTATTTGATTACGGGTGGTGATACACTGCGAGCAAAGCTGGGTACAATTGATTAAATTTAGTAACCAAGGCGCAAGTCATGTTTTTATTCCAAAATTTGGTTTAGGAATGAAGTTTAAAACTTATTTTTTGGGATTGCGATACGTTTAAGAACATATTTTAGTTTCCTGTTGAAGCTGCTATGATATTTTTCCTAGTGGCGAGAATGGGGAGTGTGGAAGCTTGGGAAAACCAATTCTAACAAATTTGCACGCGATTTGACATGTCGAATCCATAAAAGCGCTTCAAACGATTGGATTATGGGTGTGAACGTCGAGCCACAGCCGCAGTCAGCCAAAACTCAATTGCCAAATTGAGATTCGGCCCTTTTAAACTGATTACGAGCCAGTCCAGGCTATCAATTGCAAATTTATTTCCCCCACCCCAGCCAAAAAAACCCTTTTCAGGCGCTCACCTCCGTCCTTGACCTGGCCCTGACTTTGCATTTGTGGAAATCGAGTGGGAAAGTCGGGACTTGACTCATCACGCAAGTCCCGCCACCTTTTTCTGTGGCTAACAAATCAGCAAGTTTACGAGCTGAATTGCAAATTCCGCGTTGGAAAATCCCACGACTTCTTGCTTACGAAGCAGGTGAAAAGTCGAAGAACTTTGTTTTAGCAAAAGTATTAACAAAATATTTAAGAAAGTGCCTGAACGGTTGACAAACTATTGTAAACAATTCAAAAGCTTTGGCAAAGAGTTATGCTTGATTCAAAATAATTCAAAGAGATAAGACAGAGCAATTCTTAAGAAGTACGAAATGACAGTATGTTTTCGAATTGTATATTTGATTTTCCAGTTTTTGTGTCATTGCCAACTGGCTAAGGCGAAAGTTGGGAGTCCGCCTCGGAGCCACTCGTCCATTTTCCAGAGTCACTTTCGCTCGCTCCCATCGAATATTCTGCATAATTCATGTACTTTATTTAAAGAAGATGCAAACCAAGAACACACCCATCTCCAGGCCCCACTCAGCCCACTCGTTCAAAACTGGGGCAGTGCTTGTCAAATGGCAGCTGTAAACTAAATGCTTTATATTCATTTATTCCGGAGCATAAACAATGTGAACATCCTCGACAAACCGGAAGACTTGATGAGCTCCTTGTGCCTGGATATGTGCATGCTATGTATGTATGTATGAATGAATGTACATTCTCGTATGCGGTGCAGCACTGAGTGTGTGTGTAAGTTAGCATAATGTCGTGATGCCATGGTTAATGCATGTGCAACAGGATGCTCTTCCATTTGCGGTTGCCTCATCCGAGGAAATTAGTTGCTCATAGTCGAAGCATCCGCCAAAGAACGAGGATGTGAGTGAGAAAGCGACATTGTTTTATTCCATTGGCGAATTAAACAATGAAATATGTTCGATATGCAGATTAGCTGTAATTACCCCGCAGTTCCACAATTCATCGCTACGAAAAAACATCACAAAATCATCGGCCACGGCTTCATGATACCTTAATGATTCCTTAACGTTACATAGATGATACTTTGATGTGTAGGCAACGAAAAATCTATGAAAATTTATCTCTTCAATAATGAGTTGGGATTAGCTGATTAAAAACGGTGAAAAAGCGAAGAATAAGAAGATGATTTACCCGTTAAAATTCACTTAAAAAGCGCAGAATAAAATCGATAAATTTGCGATCTTTTAGCAGTGTTTATGTGTTTTTTTTTCATATTGATGATTGCCTAGATCATGCCAATGTCAAAATCATCACTTGTTTTTATAAAAATTGAGCGGTGATTAAGCGAAGTCTTTGTTGAGCGGTGATTCATCGGTAAAAATTTGATGGAGGAAACTGCAGGGTAATTTAAGGCAAATAGTTTTCATATGTCCATATTGCGTCGATCGAGTGATCAGTAAGAGGTATATATTTTTAAACCCGTTAATCGTAGAGTAAAATGCTATACTAGATTCGTTGAAAAGTATGTAATTTCCTATATTTTATCATAAGAAGGGTGTTTTTAAAATTATAACACTTTAAGACTAACAACAACGAAGGTCCTTTTTATTTACTTTTCGATTAATCCTATGGCAGAAATATATAGTGGTCCTATCCTATCTATACTACTTTTGGAAAAGTTTCAACAAGCTTACTCTGAAACGTACAATGCAATATCGCCTCTGCTGTTGATCAAGAATATGCATATATTTTATATGGTAGCAAACAGTAGAATAGAAGTATGAATAATGAATATAAAAAGAATAGAAAGTATATACTTTTTATCGCCCAAATGCCTCACATTACTGAGCTGCAAACTTGTGACTGAAAACGAAATACCCTCTGCAAGGGTATTTCCTTCCGCTCAAGAAAGACTCAAAATCACAATAATAAATATATAATATAAATAATAGTATTAAATGGACGCAGATGCTCATTTTCTGTGCGGTGGATTTTTGATAAAATGAATAAATTTTTAATTGAACTTTTCGCAATTCGCTGATCAAATAATCGAAATGCAATTTAAATTGTTTCAAGTACTAATCGCATCCGTGAAAAATACTAGCCTTTGAAAGGAGAAACCCATTTAAATGCCGAGAAATCCCCTTTAATGTAGCGCAACATACACGCTTGACAGCCACGCCAAAACAAGGGCAGCAATCAACGGAGGCGGGGGGGAGGAGCTGGAAGAAAGGGGTCGGGATGGCAGGAAGGATGCTCCATAAACCAGGCACGCCACCGCCAATCAATAAAGCCCGAAACAACTGGCGCTCTGGAGCATCAAATATTTGTAGGTCTCGGCCAAAGTTAAGATGTGGAAAATCCCCACGAAAAAAGCCGTCGAACCATTAAAAGTAAACGCTGTGGAAAACGAACGATGTTTCCTTCAAACATGGCCGACATTGGATGAGATTTGGCCGTAATAAACGCAAACAAATGAAATAATTTCGACTGCAAACAAAAGGGCATAAATTTATATATACATATTTACGTTTATGGCTGTATACATTATACTCGCTTTCGGCCCAAGAACTCTAGCTGCCCAAATATCTATACGTTCGCGTATCTATGTGTAATGTATTAGCGAAAAGGGCGGGGCACATGGCCATGGGGCGTGGCACGGTGGCCCAGTAGGCCTTGTCCAGTCCGCTTAGCCAAATTACGCATACGCACAGTTGTGCCGCTTGCGGGAGGCGCAATAATTCATGACACACGACACTCGGCGCACGACTCACGGATACGGATTCGGATGCGGACCCGGTCCCGGTCCCGATGAAGACATCGGCCACGTAAATTGGTTTAAGCTGACGGCAACCGACAGCCCACCCAATCTCCAAGCCCCAAGCATACCAGCCATCCAGTGGCACACCGACTTTGACCTATTGCCCGACCACGCAAAACTTGCACAGGAACGGACGGCCGAGGAGGAGGATGCTAAGGGGAAGGTGTGGAAGGGTACAGGGTAAAAAGTTGATATCTTAATATTCCCCTATTATTATACTTCTTAATTTTCAGACATTTAATGCACATTTCTTTAATTTATGTGTGGCTTCTTGGATGAACATGGATAGCTGGTGTTTGGGATTTTACTTAATATGTAATCAAAGATATATTAATTCATACATTATATATCTTATGGTGAAAGTAATGTTCTAATTATTGTTCTAAAACCTATTAGTTTTCTTCAGTGTATCTGAGCAAACAAGCAGTGGCGAATAGGGTTCTTTGGTCCTGTGGCGCTGCCTAAAAGGTTATGCCAAATTACGAGAATTTTTGAGGCTCAGCAATAACGGGCGCGTTGCCCCGTCGTCTGGAGGGGATTTCGGTCCCACCGGCTTCATCACTTCCGCTTCGGCTCCTTTATCCCTCTCGCTTCCTCCTCTTCAGATATAAATCATTTAAATTAACAACTTTTGGTTTATTAACAGAATTTATTGGCAGCCGTTTCTGCAGCCTCAGCGTGCCGTCCGTTGTTACTCCTCGTACTGCTGCTGCTGCCGTTGAGGTGAGCACGTTTCGGGTTTCCCGCCGAAGGATGCCACCTTGCCCCCAAGGATAACGGCCGGTTGGCTCGATGATTTGTTATTTGTTAGTGAAATGATAATGGCAACAAATGAGCTTTTATTGTTCCAGTGACCGGGGCCTTAAAGCCGCGTCGTCATTGGCCCTCTGTTTCGATATAAATTCATGAAGGATAAGCCATTCAAAAGGGGATTTGCATAATTTGTTGCCGACTCCAGCCAGGAAGGACCCCCAATTTCCCATGGAGCCCCGATCGCTTTTGCCACTTCTCTTGTTGCTCACAATACAACTCCATTGAACAATGGAGCCGCAATTACAAAAGTTCACCAGGATGACGACCCACCAAATCACACTCAAAATTTGTTTGCTCAAAAGTGTAATTCCCTAGAAAAGCACTATAAATTACAACTTATTTGCTGAATATTCTTCTAAATCAACTTATTTGGTAAGAGCAAAGCTTGAAGGATATAAAAAATATTATTTTCATTTCCTGCAATCTACGCAGTAAACGTTAATTCCTAATTTTATTATTAATTTCATGTTTTGATCTTTAAGCAGTGTGTTTCTTCAGGTGCACGGACTCGGATTCCTTCTGCCAGAACGTCAACCTGTTCGAAGATGTTCCTAGTGAATCGGTTTACGTGCTGAATCCTTCAGGAAAATACGCTCCTTCCGCAGCTGCCTTTCGCTCCCATTAATCAGCCATTAATATTGTGTAAACCAAAACCGTTAGCAGCCGTCAGATGCTTTTCACAAAATATGATTGTTTTCAGCCGGCGTTTGAAACTTAATTCTATTCAGTACGCTGGAATTCTGATTCGGTTTTTGCATTCAAATTTAAATATAAATTGACACGTGCCAGCCTTCGCAAACAATCAGGACACGCTCTCAGCCAAAAAAGGTCCGAAAGTGGGGAAATCGAATCTGCAAACAGGAGGAACAACGATGTGCACGTGTATGACTGATTATTTTGAACTCATCTTTTGGGTGGTGGCCGACTTCTTGCTGGCGAAGTGGTTCTCACTTCCGTGTCCTTGGGCACAGCTGTGGATTTCTGCTCATGGGGTTGCAGCCAATTCAAAAGCGAAAGTGTGTTAAGTTTTCTTAGCTACCAAGGCAATTTTCCAGCAACGTATACCACCGAGGAAAGTCAAGCGTATTTTCTTGTAAGGTTTCCTCTTGAACATGTTGTTTCATTTCGATATTTAAAGTACCTTAAAAAATCCATTTAATTATATTGAAGAAGTGTTAGCCTGTCTTCTCTTTGTGGTAAAAATCATAAGGCTTTACAGGGTCATTTGAAAAGGAGGGAGCTAATTCAACTGGTAAATTTAAAACTTTACCCTTCTTCAAAATTCCAAGGGTGAATACTATTTTGTATTGCTATATATAATCGGACCAATAATTGAAAATCCTTAAGATATAACCTAACAGCCGCTGGCGTTTGGAATAGTGTGCACTTTTGTTAAAATCAGTTGTTTCCTTATTTGTTTAATAATAGAATGTGTCATATAAACAAAATGACCTCCTAAACCACACTCACTTAATATAACTTAAAGTTACAATTTACCATCAAAAAAGGCATTCTTTCTTAAATATTTCATTTAGCTTGACAGAATAGTTAACTCCACATTGTAAATTCAAATCCGTTAATAAATTTGATAAATATTTGTATCAATAAATCGGCACAATATTATTATTTTGTATTTACCCAATCGTTGCCTTAAGTTGTTCAATTGTTAAGAGTATAATGAGCGCTGTTTGCTTTTATAAAATGGTAACGACGTTATAAAGATTAATTTCCGACTGCCAACACTTCGGTAAACTTAAATGGGACTCCGTCTGAACCCAAGCTCATTGAAAGGAAAATGATTCGTTGACCAACTTAAAGCTCGTAATGACAGACAATTTATTTTTGCGGCCTCGTGGCTGCAAATTGGACCAGTGCCACGCCCACAAATAAACTTTCCCTGGGTGGAGCAACACTGATGATGACAATCATTCCCATCGAAAAGTTGAAATCAATGTTGATGATCTCTAGGCCAGCTAAAAGTCGAAACTTCTGCATTGTTATCTATGGGATTTTGGGTTGGGGTGCGGTGATGAATGCGGCGATGGGGAGGTGGCGCCACCGAAGTGTCGCCAGCGGAGGCTTCGATGAAATGGAAAATATAAACAAAATCATTTGTCAAAACATTTCGAAACAGCTCTGCAAACGCTAGATTGTGGTCCGAAAATCGATGCTCGGAGCCTTCGATTTGCACAGAAGAAGGAGGATTTGTGAAGAAGGAAGCGGATTTGGAAGCGGAAGGACTACTGTGAGTGTGATTTTGAGTAGCTGGAGAATTATTGGTGTCAATCACTGGTGTTCGTAAACAGAGGAAATCAAGCCAGGATTATAATAGAAGCTGTTGTTTAAAAGTAGATTCTAAGTACTAAATTCCATACTGTTTAATTATAAGGAAGGGATTTAGGAAATAGGTTTTATACTTTCTAATAGATTCAATTGGTTATGATAATGCTCTACCTTTGCCTTTTAGTAATTCGAAAGTTTAATCAAATATTATTTTAAAAGAATTACTAAGAATGAACTGAGTTCTTTTATTATTTTTATAAGTATTCTAAATATTTTTTAGAAAGTAGAGGTCCAGAAACATATTAAAATGGAGGTGATATGGTCTGATTTTCCTGGGTATACAGTTGGCAACCTCTTCCACTGGCGTCTCCCTTTTTCCTTTTCTGGTTGGGTTTGACTTGGTTTCGTGATTAGTGATAAGAGTTTATTCGTTGTTGTCCTGGTTGCCTCCTTTCCGATTTTGGTCCACCTTGTGTGAGCTCTGCTTTTCAGTTTCCCTGCCAGTCAGTCCGGTTCCCAGCATCGTTTGTCAAGCGATTTATTTCAATTATTGATGTTGATTTTGCCTCCTCCTGGTTATGTACCGAGCTAGATAAGGCAGCAGTGGTGTGGCCGAGCAAATTGCCAGTTTGTGGGACACTTTTCCCAGTAGTTCACTGCCCTGTTTTCCACATTTAAACTGACTTTTCAGCGCCGCCTTAAAGTAGGCAACTGGAGTGTGGCAATCGAAACTCGCACACAAGAGTACAGATGGGCCAGCATATTTCCGTTTATAATTATTATTATAACAATGGCCGGGAATTTGGCCGGCGCATAATTAGTGAAATGTAAAAATTAATCAATTTCGTTATAACCCAATTATTGAAATTGCTAGCAATGCAATTAAGCCGCGTTTGCCCAAAAACGGTCAAACGACCACATTCAACGACCACTTGGTCCATGTCGCTGGCAGGACCGCCAATATAATAATAGCAAAGGCAAACAGCAGCGATATGGGATCCGATTTGGATCCAATGCGGGTCGAGTGCTGGTGCATCCGCATCCATATGAGGACTATATATATGTACATATATGTTCTGGCAACTAGAATCGAGCAGGGCTTCCCTGGCCCAGACAAATTTGCATTTTGTGTGATAGTAAATAGTCCAGAATGGATAAAGTTTTTCATTTGCATTATGACCAATGGCGCCCGAATAACCGACTTTTCCGCGCTAAAGATTTAATGGCTATATGTGCACACGGGGCGAGCGGAAAATGCCAAGAGTTTTCTCTCGCCATTGAGCAGAATTCCGTAATTTTGTCAGATGCCATGGCTCATTAGCAAATAAATATCTAAAATTTTGCTAAGGGAATTAAATGCCGTGAGAATAAATAGACGCATGATGTCTTTTTCGCGCGACGTTGTCAGTGTAAAGTATATAAAACAGCTGTTTTTCTTTTTTGCACAAAAACATGTAGATAGATATATAATAATTCATAATAATGAATACATTTTTCGATTGTATATGACTAATTATAACTATAATTGGTATTCGACCAACGACGATGCATAAATGTGTGTCATTTGGTGGGCATAAATATATACAATAAATCAGCATGTGTACATTTAAAAATAACTATATTTTGAAATTAATGTCATACAAATAAATTTAATTTTAAACAAAGTGCAATGTGCAATTAAATTCATTGACCCCAGAGTGAAAAGCAGAAAGCATTGCACTTAAATTAAATATGCAAATGTTCGATCCACATACGCGTAAAACAATGTGCCTATATAACTAAGTTAATGTATAAATTATGCGTATAAAAATATGTGTATTTTGTTTGCTGTAGCACGCTCCACGGAGTGGTTTATTTAAATGTCTGGACATTGATGCCGACACACCTATATTTATTTCAGATACACACACATATATATGAAATAAATACATATATTTCAATGGATATTTGTGGCCACCACATACGAGCTTATGTGCTGCGGAGAATGCAAACACGTATTCAAAATATTCTGGAAGAAATGCAGCCGGCAGCGAACATTTCACAGTTGACTAAAATGTAAACACGAAGAAGTCGGAAAAAAGGAAAATCATTTTCTAAATATATACAACGGTGCTCCGAAGAGCGCAATGCGGGAGGAAAATGAGCGAGAGTGGAAAAGCGTTGGGAAAAGCCGAGAACAAAGAGCAATGCATTGGTCATTCGTTTGATTTCAAGTGATTTTCAAATTCTATAGGCTGAAGTCATAAAAAAGCTTTTGCGAACAATTGAATACCCTTTTTACAACATGAATTAATTTTAATTGATCAACACTATCGATTAAAATCTCAATATAATTTTACTTACTTAATCAACCAAAATATACTTGAACATTGAAATCAATTTAACCCAGATACAAACATCGTTATTTAATAGACAGTCAAACCAGTTAATTTAAACAATCTTTAATTTTATCAGAAGATTTGTAGATATTCCCATGAAGACATAATCCATGATCCCTGCCTGAGTAGTAGGGTGTAGAATCCGTGTATAAATAAATTGTGTGTAGGTTTTCACGAACGGCAACAGCAACAGCTGCATAGCTTTTGGAAAATTGGGAAAGCCACTCGCGAGTTTTCCGCTGGCCGAGATCAGTGTGCGAGAGTGCGTCGACGAGCGAGGACACAGAACCAGAAGCCAAGAAAATCAGAGGAAAACGTATCCGGCGGGAGAAGAAGAACCAACGGGAAAGCTGTAGCCAAGTGAAAGTGTGAGGAGATATTAATAGAAGGCCACGTCGCACACATATTTCCGAACAGCGGATAAATATACAGACCGTTCATAGGCGGTCCGTGAGATACACACCCGGAGGAGAGACGGAAACCAGGATGACGGACGTGCCGGAGCCCGTGCGCAAGTGCGCCAGCCTGTTGAAGGGCACGAAGAGCGACACTGAAAAATTCGCCGCCCTCTTTATGGTCACCAAGCTGGTCAAGGGCAAGGACTGCAATGCGGCGGGCAAGAAGCTGCTCTTCGAGGCCATAGGGTTTCCCTTCCTCAAGAAGCTGCTGGTGTCCAAGGATCTGCCCAACGATTGCCCGCCGTTAGTTTACAAGAGTGTCGCTCTCTCGATCCTCACGTGCTTTTGCCAGGAGGAGGAGCTGGCCACCCATAAGGACATCATCGACGCCATACCCACGCTCCTGGAAATCGTTGAGCAGGCCGATGACGAGGACTACGAGGATAACCTAATTGTGGTCAGCGAGGCGTACAGTTGCCTCAAGAGCATCGCCAGCCATGAGCCTGGTCAGCAGGCCCTTCTGGCCACCGGAGCCATCCCGAAGATGTCCCAGATCTACTCCGCCCAGAGTTTCCAGACCGATGAGGCCTTGCATCTGATTGTGCTGCTCGTTAAGCAGTTTGGAGTGGTATCCTGGCCCGAGGATCCCACTGCCTTCCATGCCCTGATCCAGAGGATCGCTTTGGACATGGAAACCGACGACACGGAGAGAAAGTACGAGCTCTGCCGTATCCTGGCTGATATCCTTATCACCTGCCGTCGTGAGATTGTGATCAATTCTCTGGAGGGCCAGATCTGGCCGGAGAGCTTGTTCAAGGGCTGTGGCGATATTCTGAAGGCCAAGATTGGTCCCAAGCAAAGGGATCCTGCACTGCATCTGATAGCCACCACCTTGCAGGTGCTGGGCATTCAATGGGCCTTCATGGACGAGCAGAAGACTTTCTTCCTGCAGCTCCTCCAACTGGGAGCCATCGAGGTACGCATGCAGATGGATGAGAAAAAACTGGAAACCACCTTCAAGCAGGCGGAGCTGCTCACATGCTGCTTCTCCATTCTGGAGCATTGCATTGAGTATATGGCTACGGATCAGCTGGACCTAGAGCCCAAGGAGAAGCAGACCACTTACACGGCTCTCAAGGGCGCCTTCAACCAGGTTCTGGCGGTTTTGACCCGTGTTAGCCAGGACAAGATCAGGGAAAGCACTAATCCCAAGGACAAGAAGTTTGTGTTTGCCATCGTGAAAGTTCTGTCCGCCTGGTTAGCCCAGGAGACAACAGCCATGAGACCGGCTATCTACAAGCTTCTGCCCTTCATGCTCAAGGTGGCCAACGAGAGTTTCCAGGAGCTAAAGACATGGAGGGCAGGAACTAGGGAGGGCGAACCACCCATCGATGTTCTGCGGATCATGCTTCCGGCTCTGTGCCACTTTGCAGTGGAGGAGGATGCCAGGAGAGTGCTCTTCACCCACAAGCAGGACGAGGTGCTGCTGGAATCCTTGGAGTTCTACTTCAGCATTGCCCACTGGAAGAGGCCGCCAATCCCGCGTGCTGAGCGTTTGAAGCGAATGAATGAGCCCGATCCGGTTCCGACTCCGGAGCAGCAGGCGGAGATGAAGGTGGCCAGAAGTGCCATAGTGGCGCTCTGCAACATTTTGATGAACTTCACCGTCTTGGAGCCAAAGAAGGCTGAGGATGGACCGACTTTCGCCAATCTGCTGAAGTTCGTGGTGGAGAATCTACCCGAACTGAAGGATACGCCCGATAACCTGGTCATCCACGGAAACCTGGCTGTGCTGGGCCTTCTACTGCTTAAGCAGCAGTCGAAGAAGGTGAAGCAGAATGACTTCTCCATCTGTCGCTACATCCAGGCCACCATCCGCTTCCTCTGGGATGCCTACAACATCGATGAGAGCAACGATCCCACCGCCCTGGTGGTGTCCATTGCCTACAAGGGCTACTGGTCGGATCTGTCGGAGCTCTGGTTCCTGGGAATGCAGACCATGTGCGGCGTGCTACCTCTGGTGCCATGGCTCTCCGAGTTCGCCCTGGAGTCCGGCTGGGCAGAGGGCATTGTGAAGACCCTGAAGAAGGTCAAGATCGGCACCCTGCCGGCTAACGTGAAGTCCGCGTACGAGGACTTCCTGTCCCAACTGGTGGACGTGAACGGCGATGTCCAGGCCGTGCTCAAGAAGGCCGATGCCCTGCGGGTCTGCCGCAATCACAGGATGATGGATCTGGGCAAGAAGCTCTTCGGCGACTAAGCCAAGCAAGGCACTCTCTGTTTCTCTAGAGGCATTTTTTGTGTGTGATTTGTGCGCCAGCGAAAAATGGAAAATATTTTGTATGGATTTTATTCTATTTTATATGCTCTATTTTAATGACTAAATACCTAAATTTATAAAAAAAATAAATAAACCAATTTTAAAAACACATCCGGATATAAATTTCTTTTTTCAGTTTTGGCTTCTCTCATCAAAATGTTTTACCATTCATTCGTTCTCATTTTCGTTTGTTCGGGCCAACTCAGCGGAATTAGTTGAAACTTTTGCTTGTTTTCGTTCTTGTTGTTCGTTTTATTTTCGAACAAAAGCAATATGTACGGCCAAAACACGTCACATTCGTATATACTAGAGGAAAAATAAAACACTAGCGTTAAACAACGATGACGAGTGCACAGGCTGACCGAAAATAATACTAATAATAAGTGAAATTTAATTAAAAACATGCAGCTAAACTTTTTGTTCGCATCGGAATGGAATGGAATGGAACGGAAGCGGCGAATTAATAATGTGCTGACGTGAAGTGACAACTTTTTTGGCCAACGATTTTGGAGCGGGAAATGCATGTAACATTTCGGAGGACAACTCATTCGCCGTGGGATGAGTTGTGCAGATAAACCAACATAATTTTGCAAAATTAAACATTGAAGGAAAACATCGATTTCGGTAATAAACTTCTGATGCACGTTTTTTTCAGTAAAGTAATTAAAATGAAAGCATTTTAGTTTATTAGACCGGGCTTTATTAGCTTAGCACAGTTAATTAACTTAGATATTGAAAACCATCAAAACACTGTGGAATATTTGTTTATTTTCCCGAAACTACTGCTTTTGACGTTTTAAAGGCTTTCATCAACGTGAAATAATATTATTAATAATATTATTTGCAATATAATTTTTCCAATTTAGTTGATTTAAGCCTGCAGTAATAAGGAAATGCGGAAATGTGATATCACTTTGCACATACTTCATTAAACTACTTTGTAATTAAGTTTTCTCTTCTTTTTTATTTTTATCATTTATACAATATCATCAATAAGGGGTCACCATTTAATTTTTATTTAAATAATTAATGCTGCTTGTTAGTATGTTCTCTTGAAATGCCTGTCGTTAAAGGGCTTATCGGCTGGCTTTTGGATTTGCGACGACTACAGCCGCATCTGAGCGGATTTTCCCGCTGCGAGGCTAAATTGCTTGTTAGCCATGAATGAAAATAGAGCTGGAGCCGCAGAAGATGGTGAGGCAGCAGCTGCGAACCGAAGCAAAAGCCGGGCATAAATCTCCAATAAATCTTAAATACATATTGCGCCGCCTGTCGGGTTGCTCCGCTCCTGCTTCTGGCCCAAGGAATACCATACCATACATATTATGCGAAAGTATCGCTCAATCGTGCTATCTGCTATCCACTATGGGAGTCCTGCGCCCGCTCAACACCTGCCAGCCATTTCTCTTCCATATCAGAGGGCTGGGCGATGGGCGATGGGTTTTATTACGATATAATATTTTATTGTGTACCTTCAGATGCTCGGATATTTGGCTCTTCGCTACATTTGAGTTTCAACCCTTTTCGGCCATGGCCACCTCACTTTTTGCTTTTTGGTCGGCAGTCCACAGAATGTGTAAATTTGCCTGAGCCGAGCCGTTTGTTGTGTTTTGTCACCGGAATTGCTTAGCTGTGCCAATTCGAAGGAGCATCGGAGGAGTGTGGGTGGGACTGGGGTGGGTTGAGGTGGGTGACCACCCGGCAGTTGCTTTGGATTTTCGGCTATTTGTGCATTTGACAAAGGTAATAAAAGGGGCCTTTGGCTTTTGAAGCATCGTCGCCTGCTTGTTGATTTTGTTGCTCTGTTTGTTCGGCTCAAAGCTATAAAATATATACAAATATATATGTATATGTGTACGGGAGAATGTGTTTTATTTTTATTTTATTTTTGTTGCTGTTTGTTTACCTCATTTTTTGGGCTAGCAAACATGCGCTGGCATTTTCCGTTTCTGTTTGTGTTCTGCGGGCTTAAATGTGTTTGCTTCTAATTAAAATTAAAAGGTTTTTTGTGGCCGACAACTGCGTGAAAGAAATTACAAATGTCAAGCGCATATCTATGGCTTAAAGTCCTGGTTTTTGGGTGGCATTGCGGCACGGCACTCAATGATCCATTAATTTTGCCAGTGAACTCCTCAATCAGCCCCGGAGTAAGTGAAACGTCTGGGGAGAAGAGCTCATGTGGCACTGGATTCAAGAGGTTGTTGCAGCAACAAGTTGTAGGCACCTTGATTGCAATTAGTAGCATTCTACGACTTTGTTGCCACCTTAACGAAATGAAAACAAAGTTGGAAAAAAGGTAATGAAACGACGAAGCGGGCAGAAATTCATGCCAAGTCCGCACTTCATGGCAACGCTTTGAGAGGACTCGTTGACAAGGATCCCTGTCCACAAAGCAAACCTCTTAAGTTGTAAGCTTTGTTTCGCTCTGTGGGATGGGCTAAATATGTTTATACAGCCGCTGTCGGGGATCATCAGCCAGTTTTATAAAATATTAAAATTTTACTTACTTATTCGCACTATTCAGAACAGTGGATAATGTTCTTGTCGTCTATATTACTAACTGTATAGTATATGTAGTATATAATGGTTCACTTTTGACCTTAATACTAATTCATAATATTCGAAATATAAGACAATCAAATGAAATTGGAAATGTGTTTTCGTACATCTTTCAACGGGAACAATTAAAGCCGCATGAACTGAGAAAACATAAAATCAGCAAATTGTTGATAGATAATATTATTCATCAAATACTCAAATACTTTTATTGTTATTATATTATTATTTTATAGGGAAGGAAGGAATAATAATTGCAGACTGACAACGAATGGCGCCAGCTTTTAACCTAAAGTCGGTTAGTGAGAATGGGATAAATATACTGGGGCAGCTGAGAATGGTCATCGGAGGAGTTTATGCGGAAGGACTTTGCACCATTTAGCCCCTGCTTAACACCC